>NC_030826.1:2500000-3750000 GCF_001704415.2 Capra hircus
CTTTCTAGGAAGCTATCTAAGATCAGAAAGTGAGTCTGACTCAGGCTTTTTTAAAATTATTGCCATTGTGATGGAATTCTGAGGATAAATCTCTTAACAAAGTCTCCATTTCGGATAGCTCTCTTATACGCAAATCCTATTGGCCTTTTAAACGAGACCTTCTGAATGCTTGTCTTCCCCATATAGGACCTCAAATGTGGGAGCCTGATGTGGGACTTGGACTCCTCATCCTTAGGGAAAACCTCTGCAATCATGATAACCCTCTCATTTGTCAGTTGCCTTCCAGCAGGTGTGTCTTTACAGATTCTCTTCCCTGCATATACATCTTGCTTTAGCTTTTCCTTTATATAGAGAGTTGTGGAAAATATTTTCCTGATAATCCTCAGATTGTTCTTATAGAGAGTATTTCTGTAATTAGCTGCAATCTTGTGCTAATGGGAAGAAGTTAATTCAGGGTCTTCTTATCCTGGTCTGGTTACAGTCCCCTCCAATATCTCATCTTGTCTTGGCTCAGCCAGCTATTCCTGTTATAGTTTATAAACAGTTTACCTTACAAAGAAAAAAAAGCAGATAAACAACTTCAGCACAAGATTTATGGCCTGTAAATACTTCATCAGAAGTCAATTGGGAATGAGAAAATGCAGTATGAGGTGTATTTAAAACTTTACCTCACAACACTGTAAAGTAATTAGCATCCAATTAAAATCAAATAATAAAAAAAAAAACTTTTCTTAAGTATAATTGTTATTAATAGAAATTGATTACATTTTTTTCTGTTTCTAAATATTTTCTTAATTTGGAGCAAGTATTAAGGAGATTGAGAAAGAGTTCCTCAGTGATCAAAGCAAAGAAACAGAGGGAAACAATAGAATGGGAATGACTAGAGATCTATTCAAGAAAATTAGAGATACCAAGGGAATATTTCAGGCAAAAATGGGCACAATAAAAGACAGAAATGGTATAGGCTTAATATAAACAGAAGATATTAAGAAAAGGTAGCAAGAATATATAGGAGAACTATACAAAAGAACTCTCTTCTTGATCAAGATAACCACAGTGGTGTGATAACTCACCTAGAGTCAGACATCCTGAAGTCCAAAGTGAAGTGGGCCTTAGGAAGTGTCACTATGTACAAAGCTAGGGGAGGTGATGGAATTCCAGTTATACTATTTCAAGTTTTAAAAGATGATGCTGTTAAAGTGCTGCACTCAATATGCTAGTAAGTTTGGAAAACTCGGCAGTGGCCACAGCACTGGAAAAGATCATTTTTCATTTGAATCCTAAGGAAAGGCAATGCCAAAGAATGTTCATACTACAGCACAATTGCACTTACCTCATATGCTAGCAAAGTAATGCTCAAAATCCTCCGATTAAGGCTTCAACAGTACATGAATTGAGAATTTCCAGATGTTCAAGTTGGATTTATAAAAGACACAGGAACAAGAGTTCAAACTGCCAAAATCCATTGGATCATGTAAAAAGCAAGAGAATTCCAGAAGGAAAAAAAAATCTATTTCTTCATCATTGACTATGCTAAAGCCTTTGACTGTATGGATCACAACAAATGAAAACACTTAAAGAGATGGGAATACCAGACAATGTGACCTGCCCCCTGAAAAATCTGTATGCATCTGAAGAAGCAACACTTAAAAATCAGACATGGAACAATGGACTAGTTCCAAATTTGGCAAGGAGTTCATCAAGGGTGTATATTGTCACTCTGCTTATTTAACTTGTATGCGGAGTACATCATGTGAAACATGGGGCTGGATGAAGCACAAGCCAGAATCAATATTGATGGGAGAAATTGCAAGAACCTCAGATAGGCAGATGACACCACCCTTATGGCAAAAAGTGAAGAGGAACTAAGGGACCTCTTCATGAATGTAAAAGAGGAGAGTGGAAAAGCTGGCTTAAAACTCAACATTCAAAAAACTAAGATCATGGTGTTCAGTCCCATCACTTCATGGCAAATAGATGGGGAAACAATGGAAACAGTGACAGACCTTGTTTTCTTGGGCTCCAAAATCATACAGATGATGACTGGAACCATGAAATGAAAAGACACTTGCTCCTTGGAAGAAAGGCTATGGCCAACCTAGACAGCATATTAAAAAGCAGAGACATTACTTTGTCAACAAAGGTCTATCTAGTTAAAGCTATGATTTTTCCAGTAGTCATGTATAGATGTGATAGTTGGACTATAAAGAAATCTGAGCCCCGAAGAATTGATGCTTTTGAACTGTGGTGTTGGAGAAGACTCTTGAGAGTCCCTTGGACAGCAAGGAGATCCAACCAGTCCATCCTGAAGAAAATCAGTCCTGAATATTCATTAGAAGGACTTATGCTGGAGGTAAAGCTTCAATACTTTGGCAACCTGATGCGAAGAGCTGACTCACTGGAAAACACCCTGATGCTGGGAAAGATTGAAGGCGGGAGGAGAAGAGGACAACAGAGGATGGTATGATTGTACTATATCACTGACTCAATGGACTTGAGTTTGAACAAGCTCCAGGTGTTGGTGATGAACAGGGAAGGCTGGTTTACTGCATCCATGGGGTCGCAAAGAGTTGGATGTGACTGAGCAACTGAACTGAACTGAACTGAACCGAACTGAAAATACAGTAAAACCCACTGCAGTATTACAAATGTTCAAAAATTAATCTCATTATGTGTAAGTTAACATTGTTAAATGGATATTGGAATGATTGGGGTGAATTCCCTGTTAAAAACAAACAAACAAACAAACAACTCATCACATTTTTGAATATTATATCTCAAGGTGTATTATGCAGTTATACTAAAATAGATGATAATGACTACTTTCTATTTAATTTATACCTAAGAAGCTGTTATGGGGCTTTCAACATGGCAGAAGAGTAAAACGTGGAGATCCCTTTCCTCCCCACAAATATATCAAAAATAATCTGCATGTGGAACACCTTCTGAACTCTGAAAGAAGATCTCAGACTTTCAAAAGGCAAGCTAATCTCCACAGAATGAGATAAGGCAAAAGATATAAGGAAAAAAAAAAAAAAGAGTGTGAGAGAGAGAGAAAGAGAGACAAAGGAATTGGAATGGGGACCTGTTCCTTAGGGAGGGAGCTATGAAGGAGGAAATGTTTCTGCTTACTGGAGAATCCACCATGGTTGAGGATAGGGGGAGTATTGAAACTTAGAAAAGAATGCAGCTACAGGTACTCAAAAGGTAAAATGGAGAGAATTCACCACAGAAATCAGGGCCAACCAGCACTTCCCAGTCTGAAACGTTTGTCTGCATGCTTGCTACAGTGAGTAGGGGCTGGGAGCTGAGCCTCAGGCTTCTGAAGTTGGACCACGAGGAAAGGACTAAGATTGTTTGCCATGAAGACACTCTGAGAGGCCTAGTGTGATGCTCTGAGGGAGTCCGAGGAAAATCCTGAACCTGCCCAAGAGGCAAGAGATCACTCTTGCAGGGACCCTCTAACTGCTCACACACAAACTGGGGGACCTCACCATCACATGTGCCATAGGTGGAATGAACTGTGACTGTGGACTGTGACCCCAGTGGTAGACATGCTGACCAGCCACTGCTAAGGCTGTTGTGTGTGTGCTAAAGGCAGGACTAACCATGATTGCAATTTGCAATCCCAGAGCGGGGAAAGCAGTCTGGTTGGCTGCTACCAAAGCTTGAACAAATGCCAGAGGTGGAGGACAAGATGCCACTGCAGTCTCAACACCAGGGGTTACAGGTTCCACCAAGCTGTGGGCAAGAACAGGTCATGCCCACACCTTCTTGGGAGCCTATGCAGCTTGGCTCTGTTAAGGGACTCACAACCTGGGGTCAGTTCCCATGGGAGAGTGCATGACCCACCTCAGACTGTAGCAACTTTCCACAGGCCTTGGCCACAGTAGACATTCCTCACACACCCCAGTTGTGTCTGCCATGTCTCTTCCTCTTCCGAGCCCAACAGAGCTAGTGAGCCCTGATAAGCTGCCACGTTTGCCCACTCTTGTTTGGGTGGGAACAGACACCAGAGAGCAACCTACAAACAGAAGTGGGGCAAAAACCAAAGTTGAGCACCAGGGGCTAAAGAAAAGGAAAGGAATTTGCTCCTGCATGTATAGGTGCAGCAGATTAAGCCCCCATAATTAGCTTGAGACTGTGGACTTTGGGGGGGGGGGTGGGGAGGCAACTGTGAATTTTGAAAGCAAATACAATCTAGAGTGAGGTCAGATCTGAGTCTGAACTGAATCCATAGCAACCACAGTAGGCCCAGAGATGTTCCTAGAAATATTGGAGGATTTCCTGAGCAGGCAGGTGGGCTGGTACTTGTGTGGCAAGGAAAATGGTGGACATAGAAGGACATTCGTTTTACTAACACTCTCTCTGTGTATATATATATTATTTTTTTTCTTCCTTTTTATATTGTGCTATTATTCTTTATTGTAATTCCTTGATTTTTTATTTTTTTTATTTTTAAATCACATTTATTTTTAAATTAATTAATTTTATTCTCTTTCTATGTTTACAGTCCTATTTCAGTATATTGTCTTTCTTCATGCTTTTTGCTCTGTATTTTTTTCTAGCCGTTTTAAATATTCATTTTCACTTAAAGATTTGTTAATTGACTTTTGATTAGTCTCTTCATTTTTGGTTCCTATTTTTATTTATATATTTTTTAATCTCTCACTTTTCTCTATTCTTTCCTTTCTGCTAGCATGTGAGTGTCCTTGGGTATTCTTGTCTACTGAGTGCTATTTTCACGACTTGTCTGGGAGTCTTGTCCACCCATTCTTTTCTGTTTGTATGCTTGTTTGACTTGCTTTTCCCCTATTCGTTTCTGGGTTTTCTTGTTTTGTTTTGTTTTGTTTTGTTTTCCTTTCTTCTTTATTCTGCCTTTTTTTTTCCTAGCTCTATTTTTCTAATTTTCTCTTCTGCGCTCTGGGACATGTTGCTACAGTAAGGGTTCAGGCCTGAATCTCCAAGTTGGGACTATAGAATTTAGGATGTGGGGCCACCAGAGAACTCCTGACCATACAGAACATTAATCAGCACAAGCTCTCCCCAGAACCTCTATCTCAACACAAAAACAAGGTTCCACTCAAAAGTCAGCTGGCTCCAGTGATGGATGTCTAATGCCAACCATTACAAGACATGTACACAATCGGGCCTTCTAGCAGACAGGCTGCCCAAAGCCACACCAAATCCAAAGACACGCCCCAAAACAACAAAGGAAACCAGTACTGCCTTTCAGGGATATTAGAAGCAGCTCCACACAAGAGAACAAAGAAACCATTCCCCACACCAGGAAACCTTCAAAAGATACTGGTCTAACCCCATCCACTGGGAGCAGGATCCACAAATAAGTGGAATGATGACCTTCCATGCTGGAGAAAAGAGACTCAAAATACAGTAAATTAAACAAAACGAAAAGACCAAGAAACATGCAGCAGATGAAAGCACATGGTAAACAAAAGCACAAGACCAAACAAATGAAGAGAAAATAACAATCTATTTGATAAAGATATATTCAGATTGTGCAAAGTTCAAACTCCACAAAATTTCACTCATTTCATATGCTAGCAAAGTAATGCTCAAAATCTTTCAAGCTAGACTTCAACAGTATGTGAACCAAGAACTTCCAGATGTACAACCTGGGTTTATAAAAGGCAGAAGAACCAGAGATAAAATTTCCAACATTTGTTGAATCATAGAGAAAGGCAAGAGAATTCCAGAAAAAAAGCATCAGTATTTACTTCAGACTACCCAAAAGACTCTCACTGTGTAGATCACCAAAAAAATGTGGATAATTCTTAGAGAGATGGGGAAACCAGACTACCTTACTTGCTTTGTATAAAACCTATATGCAGGTAAGGAAGCAACAGTTTGAACTGGGCATGGAACAATAGACTGGTTTAAAATTGGGAAAGGAGTACGTCAAGGCTGAATATTTTTACCCTGCTTATTTAACTTCTATTCAGAATACTTCATTCGAAATACCAGGCTGGATGAATCACATGCTAGAATCAAGATTGCCAGGAAAAAAATAACAATAACATCAGATATGAAAGTGATATCACCCTTATGGCAGAAAGTGAAGAGGAACTAAAGAGCCTCTTTATGAAGATGAAAGAGGAGAGAGAAAAATCTGGCTTAAAACTCAGCATTCAAAAAACAAAATCATGGCATCCAGTCCCATCACTTCATGGCAAATATATGGGGAAACAATGGAGACAGTGACAGACTTTCTTTTCTTGGGTTCCAAAATAAATGCAGATGGTGACTGCAGCCATGAAATGAAAATAACCTTTCTCTTTTGAAGGAAAACTATGACCAACCTAGACAGCATATTAAAAAATAGAGACATTTGCCTAAAAACATCTATATAGTCAAAGCTATGGTTTTACCCATAGTCATGTACAAATATAAAAGCTGAACAATAAAAAAGGTTGAGCTCCAAAGAATTGATGCCTTTAAATTGTAGCGCTGGAGAAGACTCTAGAGAGTTGCTTGGACAGCAAGGAGATCAGACCAGTCAATCCTAAAGGAAATCAATCCTGAATATTCATTGGGAGGACTGATGCTAAAGCTGAGGCTCCAATATTTTGACTGCCTGATGTGAAGAGCTAACTCATTGGAAAAGACCCTGATGCTGGGAAAGACTAAAGGCAGAGGGAAAAAGGAACAACAGAGTATGAGATGGTTGGATGGCATCACCAGTTCAATGGACATGAATTTGAGCAAGCTCCTTGAGATGGTGAAGGACATGGAAGACTGATGTACTGCAGTCCATGGGATCACAAAGAGTCAGACATCACTGAGGGACTGAAAAACACCAACATTTGAAAAAGAATTCAGAGTAATCGTAGTAAAGATGTTTCAAAATCCCAAAAGTATAATTGAGGGCACAGATAAGTAGAAGAGAGGCATGAACTGGGAAGATACCAGAAATGTTGAACAAGGACCTAGAAGGAATAAAGAATAGACTAATCGGAAAAGAAGTATGTGAAGATTCTATATCGTCACCCTGTTTATTTAACCTATATGCAGAGTACATCATGAGAAATGCTGGGCTGGATGAAGCACTAGTCAGAATCAAGATTGCTGGGAGAAATATCAATATCAGATATGCAGATGACACCACCCTTATGGCAGAAAGTAAATAACTAAAGAGCCTTTTGATGAAGTTAAAGAGGAGAGTGAAAAAGCTGGCGTAAAACTTAACATTCAGAAAACTAAGATCACAGCATCTGGCCCCATCACTTCATGGAGAACAGAAGGGGAGGCAATGGAAACAGTGACACACTTTATTTGGGGGAGGGGGAGCTCCAAAATCACTGTAGATGGTGACTGCAACCATGAAATTAAAAGATACTTGTTTTTTGGAAGAAAAGCTATGACCAACCTAGACAGCATATTAAAAAGCAGAGACGTTACTTTGCCAACAAAGTTCCGTCTAGTCAAGGCTATGATTTTTCCGGTAGTCATATATAGTTGTGAGAGTTGGACTATAAAGAAAGTTGAGCGCTGAAGAATTGCTGCTTTTGAACTATGGTGTTGGAGAAGACTCTTGAGATCCCCTTGGACTGCAAGGGGATCTAACCAGTCCATCTTAAAGGAAATCCATCCTGAATATTAGTTGGAATGATTTATGAAGCTGATGTTCCAATACTTTGGCCAGCTGATGAAAAGAACTGACTAATTCGAAAAGACCTTGATGATGGGAAGGACTGAGGACTGGAGGAGAAGTGGATGACAGAGGATGAGGCGGGTGGATACCATCACCGACATGTTGGACATGAGTTTGAGTTGGATTTGGGAATTGGTAATGGATAAGGAAGCCTGTCATGCTGCAGTCTATGGGGTCGCGGAAAATAGATCATAACTGAGTGACTGAACTGAACTAAAATGATGAACATCACACTATCTGAATTAAAAAAAAAAAAAAAAACTGAGAGGAAAAAAAAATGGTAGATCAACTGAAGCAGAACTGATAAGTGACCTGGAAGATAGAATGTTGGAAATAACTGATGCAGAACAGAATAAAAAAAAAAAAAAAAAGATTGAAAAGGAATGAGGAAAATCTCAGATATGTCTGAGGCAGCATTAAGCACATCAACATTCAAATGATAAAGGTCAAAAAAGACAAAGAGAAAATGAAAGGGTATGAGAAAATATTTGAGAAGATTACAGTCAAAAGCTTCTTGAACATGGAAAAAGAAATAGATACCCAAGTCCAGTCATTCTAGAGTCCCAAAAAAGGTAAAGAGAAACATGTCAAGAATAAAACTAAAGAAAGTTAAACACAAAGAAAAAAAAAAAGTTAAAATCATAAAGGGTAAAAGAACAAATAACATATAAGAGGAGCCCCATAAGGTTATGTTCAACATAAACTCCACAGGTCATGAGAAACTGGCAGGATATACTTAAATTAATTGGGGGGAGGGGGAAGCTGCAACCAATATTTCTCCACCCAGGAAGAATTTCACTCAGATTTGACACAGACATAAGAAATATTCATGTATGTGTGCTAAGTCGCTTAGTTATGTCTGACTCTTTGTGACCATATGCACTGTAGCCTGTCAGGATCCTCTGTCCATGGGATTTTCCAGTCAAGAATACTGGAGTGGGTTGCTATGCCCTCCTCTATGGAATCTTCCCAACCCAGGGATTGAACCCATGTCTCTTCCATCTCCTGCCTTAAGGGGCGGCTTCCTTACCATTAGCATTCCATGGGAAGTCCTTTCAGATAAGCAAAACTAAAAGAATTCAGCACCGCAAAACCAGCTTCACAACAAATACTAAAGAAACTTTTCTGGAAAAGAAATACAAGAGAAAAAGCAGACCTACAAAAACACAAAGGAATAAAGTAATTGGTAATAGGAAAATGTACACCAATAATTACTGTAAATGGATCTAATGATGTGAC
The DNA here is from genome assembly GCF_001704415.2 of Capra hircus. Classification (NCBI taxonomy): domain Eukaryota; kingdom Metazoa; phylum Chordata; class Mammalia; order Artiodactyla; family Bovidae; genus Capra; species Capra hircus. The sequence continues at coordinate 2,508,912 of NC_030826.1, forward strand.
CAAAAGACGCATGCTGGCAGAATGGATACCAAAAATAGACCCCAATAGTTGATGTCTACAAGGGACCCAATCCAGATCTAAGGACAAACACAGCCTGAGAGTGAGGCAATGTAAAAAGTTATTTCACAAAAAAAGGAAAACGACAGTGAGAGTAACTGTACTTATATAAGATAAAATAAATTTTAAACTGAAAACTATTACAAAAGACAAAGAAGGACACTACAAATGATCATGGGATTAATCCATAAACAAGATATAACAAAAAAAAATTATTCATCCAACATAGGAACAACCTCAATACATAAAGGCAAATGGTAACAACCATAAAAGTGAAAATTGACAGAAATAAAATAATAGTGGGGGAATTTAATACCCCTCTCAAAACAATATAAAGATCAACCAGACAGAAAATTAATACAGAAACACAAACACTAAATGGCACTTTGAATCATATGAACTTAGTTGATATTTACAGAACATCTCACCCCAAAATAGCAGAATGCACATTTTTCTCAATGGCACACATAGCATTCTCCTGGATAGATCATGTCATTAAGTCACAAATCAAGCTTTGGTAAGCAAAAACAACAACAACAACAAAAAGTGAAATTGTATCAAGCATTTTTTTTCCCCAAAACACTATAAAATTAGTTATTAACATAGGCAGACAATTAAAAAAACAAATAAAAGAACATGGAAGTTAAACAATATTTTTCTGAATAACCAATAGGTTCCTGAATAAATCAAAGAAGTAAAAAGTACCTTGAAACAAATGACAATGAAAATATGAGTACTTAAAACTTTGGAGATGCAGAATGCAGTGCTAAGAAGGACATTTATAGCTAAACAAATTTACCCTAAGACATAATTCAGATCAGTTCAGTTCACTTCAGTCGCTCAGTCGTGTGCAACTCTTTGCGACCCCATGAATCACAGCACGCCAGGCCTCCGTGTCCATCACCATCTCACGGAGTTCACCCAGACTCATGTCCATCGAGTCAAAAATGCCATCCACCCATCTCATCCTCAGTCGTCCTCTTCTCCTTCTGCCCCCAATCCCTCCCAGCATCAGAGTCTTTTCCAATGAGTCAACTTTTTGCATGAGGTGGCCAAAATTCTGTACTTCAACTTTAGCATCATTCCTTCCAAAGAAATTCCAGGGTTGATCTCCTTCAGAATGGACTGGCTGGATCTCCTTGCAGTCCAAGGGACTCTCAAGAGTCTTCTCCAACACCACAGTTCAAAAGCATCAATTCTCCATCGCTCAGCCTTCTTCACAGTCCAACTCTCACATCCATACATGACCACAGGAAAAACCATAGCCTTAACTAGACGGACCTTAGTCGGCAAAGTAATGTCTCTGCTTTTGAATATGCTATCTAGATTGATCATAACTTTCCTTCCAAGGAGTAAGCTTCTTTTAATTCCATGGCTACAGTCACCATCTGCAGTGATTCTAGAGCCCCCCAAAATAAGGTGTGACACTGTTTCCACTGTTTCCCCATCTATTTCCCATGAAGTGATGGGACCAGATGCTGTGATCTTCATTTTCTGAATGTTGAGCTTTAAGCCAACTTTTTCGCTCTCATCTTTCACTTTCACCAAGAGGCTTTTTAGCTTCTCGTCACTTTCTGCCATAAGGGTGATGTCATCTGCATGCCTGGGGTTATTGATATTTCTCCTGGCAATCTTGATTTCAGCTTGTGTTTCTTCCAGTCCAGCGTTTCTCATGATGTACTCTGCATAGAAGTTAAATAAGCAGGGTGACAATATACAGCCTTGATGTACTCCTTTTCCTATTTGGAACCAGTCTGTTGTTCCATGTCCAGTTCTAACTGTTGCTTCCTGACCTGCATACAGCTTTCTCAAGAGGCAGGTCAGGTGATCTGGTATTCCCATCTCTTTCAAAATTTTCCACAGTTTATTGTGATCCACACAGTCAAAGGCTTTGACATAGTCAATAAAGCAGAAATAGATGTTTTTCTGGAACCCTCTTGCTTTTACCATGATCCAGCTGATGTTGGCAATTTGATCTCTGGTTCCTCTGCCTTTTCTAAAACCAGCTTGAACATCTGGAAGTTCACGGTTTGCATATTGCTGAAGCCTGGCTTGGAGAATTCTGAGCATTACTTTACTAGCGTGTGAGATGAGTGCAAGTGTGTGGTGGTTTGAGCATTCTTTGGCATTGCTTTCTTTGGGATTGGAATGAAAACTGACCTTTTCCAGTCTTATGGCTACTGCTGACTTTTCCAAAGTTGCTGGCATATTGAGTTCAGCACTTTCACAGCATCATCTTTCAGGACTTGAAACAGCTCAACTGGAATCCCATCACCTCCACTAGCTTTATTCATAGTGATGCTTTCTAAGGCACACTTGACTTCACATTCCAAGATGTCTGGCTCTAGATTAGTGATCACATCATCATGATTATCTGGGTCGTGAAGATCTTTTTTTGTACAGTTCTTCCATGTATTCTTGCCACCTCTTTTTAATATCTTCTGCTTCTGTTAGGTCCATACCATTTCTGTCCTTTATCAAGCCCTTCTTTGCATGAAATGTTCCCTTGGTATCTCTAACTTTCTTGAAGAGATCTCTATTCTTTCCCATTCTGTTCTTTTCCTCTATTTCTTTGCATTGATCGCTGAAGAAGGCTTTCTTATTTCTTCTTGCTCTTCTTTGGAACTCTGCATTCACATGCTTATATCTTTCCTTTCCTCCTTTGCTTTTCACCTCTCTTCTTTTCACAGCTATTTTTAAGGCCTCCCCAGACAGCCATTTTGCTTTTTGCATTTCTTTTCCATGGGGATGGTCCTGATCCCTGTCTCCTGTACAATGTCACAAATCTCATTCCATAGTTCATCAGGCACTCTATCTATCAGATCTAGGTTCTATTTCTCACCTCCACTGTATAATCATAAGGGATTTGATTTAGGTCATACTTGAATGGTTTAGCGGTTTTCCCTACTTTCTTCTATTTGAGTCTGAATTTGGTAATAAGGAGTTCATGATCTGAGCCACAGTCAGCTCCTGGTCTCGTTTTTATTGACTGTATAGAGCTTCTCCATCTTTGGCTGCAGGGAATATAATCAATCTGATTTCAGTGTTGACCATCTGGTGATGTCCATGTGTAGAGTCTTCTCTTGTGTTGTTGGAAGAGGGTGTTTGCTATGACCAGTGCATTTTCTTTGCAAGTTCTATTAGTCTTTGCCCTGCTTCCTTCCACATTCCAAGGTCAAATTTGCCTGTTACTCCAGGTGTTTCTTGACTTCCTACTTTTGCATTCCAGTCCCCTATAATGAAAAGGACATCTTTTGGGGGTGTTAGTTCTACAAGGTCTTTTAGGTCTTCATAAAACCGTTCAACTTCAGTTTCTTCAGCATTACTGGCTGGGACATAGACTTGGATAACTGTGATATTGAATGGCTTGCTTGGAGATGAACAGAGATCATTCTGTCATTTTTGAGATTGCATCCAAGTACTGAATTTCGGACTCTTTTGTTGACCATGATGGCTACTCCATTTCTTCTGAGGGATTCCTGCCGGCAGTAGTAGAAACAATGGTCATCTGAGTTAAATTCACCCATTCCAGTCCATTTTAGTTCACTGATTCCTAGAATGTCAACGTTTACCCTTGCCATTTCTTGTTTGACCACTTCCAATTAGCCTTGATTCATGGACCTGACATTCCTGGTTCCTATGCAATATTGCTCTTACAGCATCGGATCTTGCTTCTCTCACCAGTCACCTCCACAGCTGGGTATTGTTTTTGCTTTCGCTCCATCACTTCATTCTTTCTGGAGTTATTTCTCCACTGATCTCCAGTAGCATATTGGGCACCTAATGACCTGGGAAGTTCCTTTTTTGGTATCCTATCATTTTGCCTTTTCAAACTGTTCATGGGGTTCTCAAGGCAAGAATACTGAAGTGGCTTGCCATTCCCTTCTCCAGTGGACCATGCTCTGTCAGACCTCTCCACCATGACCCGCCTGTCTTGGGTTGACCCCACAGGCATGGCTTGGTTTCATTGAGTTAGACAATGCTGTGGTGCTAGTGTGGTTAGATTGACTAGTTTTCTCTGAGTATGGTTTCAGTGTGTCTGTCTTCTGATACCCTCTTGCAACACCTACCATCTTACTTGGGTTTCTCTTACCTTGGGCATGGGGTATCTCTTCATGGCTGATCCAGCAAAGCACAGCTGCTGCTCCTTACCTTGGACGAGGGGCATCTCCTTACCACCACGGTTCCTGACCTTCAACGTGGGATAGCTCCTCTAGGCCCACATTTGCAGAATCAAATAAACAGCCTAACCTTTTCTCCTTGAAAAAGTAGAAGAATAGCAACAGCAACAACATAACGAAATTAGTCAAAGGAAAGAAATAATAAAGGTCAGAGCAGAGATAAATGAAAAATAAATGAAGGAGACAACATAAATATTAATAAAAATGTTGGCAGGTTCTGTAAGGAGATAAACAGAATTGTAAAATCATTGATAGGCACATAAAATGGGGGGGTGATAAATCAATAAGATTAGAAATGAAAAAGGAGAAGTTACAAAAGACACTGTAGAAGTACATAAAATCATGAGAGACTTCTATGAGCAACTCTAAGGCAATAAAACAGGCAACCTGAAAGAAATGGACACATTCTTAGAGAATTCCAAGATTGAATCAAAAAGAAATAGAAAATATGAACAAAAAATTGAATCATTCCTAGAGACTCCAGTTTCTTCAACATGAACTGCACTTAGCTGATTCAGGAGGTGATGTTTATAAAGCAACAGAGATTGATACCTGATTTTGATTAGTTCACCAGGCTCCTCTCTCCATGGGATTTCCCAGGCAAGAATACTGGAACGGGTTGCCATTTCCTACTCACGAGGACCTTTCCAAATCAAGGATCGAAACTGTGTCTCTCGCGTCTCCTGTACTGGCAGGCAGATTCTTTACCACCATGCTACCTGGAAAGCCCTGATAATCCGTTAATTCATATCAGTTGCTTTCATCCCTTCATGGTTGGTTCTGGTACTGTAGGGGGAAAGCAAAGGATTCAACAGAGATGCAAGATGTAGTTCTAGTAAAGAGGAGGCTCCTCAATTTCCCTGAGATCCTTCACTGTCCTCTTCAGCGTCATCAAAAGTCTAACCTTTAAAACAAGGAAATGTTCTAGCTCAGAGCAAGAAAGATAACAATTCCAAACTCGTAAATGCTCTGGGCAACTTTTTATCCATATATGAAGCCCATCAGGATTCATCATCCAGAAAATAATATTCTAGACATCATTCAAACACATAAAGTTTTGGACTCTCTCTTTTTCATTTCATAAAATGAGCTTAATGCTTATTTAATGGCATGGCTAAAAAACACTTCAATTTGGCACCCCAACATTAAGAACTCTGAATGTACTGTGTACTTTTCTTACAGAGTTAAATGTTTCTTTTCTCTTACTTGTAAAGAAAATGAATGCAAAAAAAAAAAAATGAAGTGGAAAAAATAAGCATTCAAAAAAAAAAAAAAAGAAGAAGAAGAAGAAATAAAGAAAGTATGAGCAGAAGAATTACAAAACTGAGATCGAAGCTGTGATTAAAAAAAAAAAAAAATCTTTCGACAAGCAAATTTCCAGAGCCAGATGGCCTCACAGTCAAAATCTGTTGAATGTCTAGGGAAGAGCTAACACCTATATTTCTCAAACTCTTCTAGAAAATTGTAGTGGAAAAAAAAAATAAGAAATTTGTAGAGGAAGGAAGACTCCCAAACTTATTTTATGAGATTGTGATCATCCTGATACCAAAACCAGACAAAGATACCAAATAAAATAAATTTGGCCAATATTACTGATGAAAATAGATGTAAAAATCTTCAACAGAAATCTAACAAACAGAATACAACAATAGAGTAGAAGGATCATTCACTGTGATCAAGTGGGTTTTATCCCAGAGGTGCAAGAACAGTTCAATATACATAAATCAATCATATTAAAAAACTGAGAGTTGGAAAAAATATGATCGTCTCAATTGATGCAGAGAAAGCTTTTGACAAAATTTTCCTTTCATCTATGATTTTAAAATATCCAAAAAGGAGACATAAAAGAAACTTACTTCAACATAATAAAGGCCAACATGACAAACCCACCACAAACAATATTTTCAAAGTTGAAAAATAGAAAGCATTTCTTCTAAGATAAGAAATGAGACAATGATGTCCACACTTGCTACTGTTATTTGATATACTTCTGAAAGTCCTAGTCATGGCAATCAAAGAAGAAAAATAAATAAATGGAATCCAGATTGGAAAAAAAATAAATAAAACTCAGTAGTTGACAGATGACATGATATTATATGTGTGTGTGTGTTTGTGTGTGTGTGTGTGTGTTCGGTTGCTAAGTCATGTCCAACACTTTGTGACCCCATGGACTAGAGCACTCCAGGCTGCTCTGTTTTTCACTGGCTCCTGGAATTTGCTCAAATTAATTCTCATTGAATATTTATAGTATATAGTTATCGCATGCTCTGCTTCTCCCTTCTTTTGCCTTCAGTTTTTTCCAGCATCAGGGACTTTTCCAATGAGTCAGCTCTTCATATCAAGTGACCAAATTATTGGAACTTCAGTTTCAGCATGAATCCTTTCAAATAAGTTTCAGGATTGATTTCCTTTAAAATTGACTTGTTTGATATTCTTGCTGTCCAAGGGACTCTCAGGCATCTTCTCCAGCACAATTTAAAACCATCAATTCTTCAGCACTCAGTCTTCTTTATGGTCTAACTTTCACATCCATACATGACTAATGGAAAAACCACAGACTATATAGACCTTTGTCAGCAAAATGATGTCTCTGCTTTTTAATATGCTGTCTAGGTGTGTTATAGTTTTCCTTTCATGGAGCAAGCAACTTTTTTTTTTTTTTTGGCTTTGTCTAAAATATAAATTTTATTATGGCAAATATTTAACTTTTCTTTTTTTTTCTATTTTCTTTTTTTTTAAATTTATTTATTTTAATTAGAAGTTAATTACTTTACAATATTGTATTGTTTTTGCCATACGTCAACATGAATCCACCACAGGTATACACGTGTTCCCCATCCTGAACCCCTCTCTCTCCTCTCTCCCCATACCATCTCTCTGGGTCGTCTCAATGCACCAGCCCCAAGAATCCAGTATCATGCATCGAACCTGGACTGGCAATTCGTTTCATATGTTATATTATACATGTTTCAATGTCATTCTCCCAAGTCATCCCACCCTTGCCCTCTCCCACAGAGTGCAAAAGACTATTCTATACATCTGTGTTTCTTTTGCTGTCCCGCATACAGGGTTATCATTACCATCTTTATGATCTTTATCATTGTCAAAAGAAATTTCTTGTACAACAGCCTATATATACCCACAGAAAGATCATTAAAACACATTTGCTCCATCAGAGCTTGGATCCCCATGTCTTTCTCTCTCTCTTTCTCTCTTTCAGTTTCTTATTGTCAACTCCGGACCGCCAGATTCTGGTCCATTAAAGGATCCCAACACCCAGCTATTTTTAAAACCTCCTAAGGCAACCACCTTTCTCTCTTGCATTTCTTTTTCTTTGGGATAATTTTGATCACTGCCTCCTATACAGTGATAGGAACCTCTGTTCATAGTTCTTCAGGTACACTGTCTAAAGAAATAATCCTTTTAATCTATTAATCACCTACACTGTATAATCTTAAAGGATTTGATTTAGATCATATCTGAATGGCCTAGTAGTTTTCTCTACTTTCCTCAACTCTGAACTTTGCAATATGAAGCTCATGACCTGAGCCACAGCCAGTTTCAAGTCTTTTTTTTTTTTTTTTTTTTTTTTTTTTGCTGAATATATATAACTTGCCCATTTTTGGTTGCAAAGAATATAATCAATATGTTTTTGGTATTGATCTTATGGTGATGTCCTTGTGTCGTGTCACCTCATGTGTTGTTGAAAAATAGTGTTTTCAGTGATCAGCCTGTTCTGTTGACAATATTGTGTTAACCTTTGTCCTGTTTCATTTCTTTTTTTTAATTTTTTTTTTTATTTTTTAAATTTTAAAATCTTTAATTCTTACATGCGTTCCCAAACATGAACCCCCCTCCCACCTCCCTCCCCACAACATCTCTCTGGGTCATCCCCATGTACCAGCCCCAAGCATGCTGCAGCCTACGTCAGACATGGACTGGCGATTCAATTCTTACATGACAGTATACATGTTAGAATTCCCATTCTCCCAAATCATCCCACCCTCTCCCTCTCCCTCTGAGTCCAAAAGTCCGTTATACACATCTGTGTCTTTTTTTCCTGTCTTGCCTACAGGGTCGTCATTGCCATCTTCCTAAATTCCATATATATGTGTTAGTATACTGTATTGGTGTTTTTCTTTCTGGCTTACTTCACTCTGTATAATTGGCTCCAGTTTCATCCATCTCATCAGAACTGATTCAAATGAATTCTTTTTAACGGCTGAATAATACTCCATTGTGCATATGTACCACAGCTTTTTTATCCATTCATCTGCTGATGGACATCTAGGTTGTTTCCATGTCCTGGCTATTATAAACAGTGCTGCGATGAATATTGGGGTACATGTGTCTCTTTCAACTCTGGTTTCCTCAGTGTGTATGCCCGGCAATGGGATTGCTGGGTCATAAAGTAGTTCTATTTGCAATTTTTTAAGGAATCTCCACACTGTTCTCCATAGTGGCTGTACTAGTTTGCATTCCCACCAACAGTGTAGGAGGGTTCCCTTTTCTCCACACCCTCTCCAGCATTTATTGCTTGCAGATTTTTGGATCGCAGCCATTCTGACTGGTGTGAAGTGGTACCTCATTGTGGTTTTGGTTTGCATTTCTCTAATAATGAGTGATGTTGAGCATCTTTTCATGTGTTTGTTAGCCATCTGTATGTCTTCTTTGGAGAAATGTCTATTTAGTTCTTTGGCCCATTTTTTGATTGGGTCGTTTATTTTTCTGGAATTGAGCTGCATAAGTTGCTTGTATATTTTTGAGATTAGTTGTTTGTCAGTTGCTTCATTTGCTATTATTTTCTCCCATTCAGAAGGCTGTCTTTTCACCTTGCTTATATTTTCCTTTGTTGTGCAGAAGCTTTTAATTTTAATTAGATCCCATTTGTTTATTTTTGCTTTTATTTCCAGAATTCTGGGAGGTGGATCATAGAGGATCCTGCTGTGATTTATGTCTGAGAGTGTTTTGCCTATGTTCTCCTCTAGGAGTTTTATAGTTTCTAATCCAAGTGGGCTTTATCCCAGGGATGCAAGGATTCTTCAATATCCGCAAATCAATCAATGTAATTCACCACATTAACAAATTGAAAAATAAAAACCATATGATTATCTCAATAGATGCAGAGAAGGCCTTTGACAAAATTCAACACCCATTTATGATAAAAACTCTCCAGAAAGCAGGAATAGAAGGAACATACCTCAACATAATAAAAGCTATCTATGACAAACCCACAGCAAACATTATCCTCAATGGTGAAAAATTGAAAGCATTTCCCCTAAAGTCAGGAACAAGACAAGGGTGTCCACTTTCACCGCTACTATTCAACATAGTTCTGGAAGTTTTGGCCACAGCAATCAGAGAAGAAAAAGAAATAAAATGAATCCAAATTGGAAAAGAAGAAGTAAAACTCTCACTGTTTGCAGATGACATGATCCTCTACATGGAAAACCCTAAAGACTCCACCAGAAAACTGCTAGAGCTAATCAATGAATATAGTAAAGTTGCAGGATATAAAATCAACACACAGAAATCCCTTGCATTCCTATACACTAATAATGAGAAAGTAGAAAAAGAAATTAAGGAAACAATTCCATTCACCATTGCAACGAAAAGAATAAAATACTTAGGAATATATCTACCTAAAGAAATTAAAGACCTATATATAGAAAACTATAAAACACTGATGAAAGAAATCAAAGAGGACACTAATAGATGGAGAAATATACCATGTTCATGGATAGGAAGAATCAATATAGTGAAAATGAGTATACTACCCAAAGCAATTTACAAATTCAATGCAATCCCTGTCAAGCTACCAGCCACATTTTTCACAGAACTAGAACAAATAATTTCAAGATTTGTATGGAAATACAAAAAACCTCAAATAGCCAAAGCAATCTTGAGAAAGAAGAATGGAACTGGAGGAATCAACTTGCCTGACTTCAGGCTCTACTACAAAGCCACAGTCATCAAGACAGTATGGTACTGGCACAAAGACAGACATATAGATCAACGGAACAAAATAGAAAGCCCAGAGATAAATCCACACACATATGGACACCTTATCTTTGACAAAGGAGGCAAGAATATACAATGGAGTAAAGACAATCTCTTTAACAAGTGGTGCTGGGAAAACTGGTCAACCACTTGTAAAAGAATGAAACTAGATCACTTTCTAACACCATACACAAAAATAAACTCAAAATGGATTAAAGATCTAAATGTAAGATTAGAAAGTATAAAACTCCTAGAGAAGAACATGTCCTGTTTCATTTTGTACCCTAAGGCCAAACTTGCCTTTTACTCCATGTATCTTTTGACTTCCTACATTTGCATTCCAATCCTAAATGATTAAAAGGAATTTTCTTTTTGGTGTTAGTTCTAGAAGGTCTTGTAGTTCTTAATAAAATCAGTCAACTTCAGCTTCTTCAACATTAGTTGTTGGGGGCATAGACTTAAATCACTGTGATGTTGAATAGTTTGCCTTAGAAATGAATCAAGATCATTCTATCGTTTTTTTAGATTACACTCAAGTACTACTTTCTGTACTCTTTGGTTGAATGAGTGCTGCTTCATTTCTTGTAAGGGATCCTCTCCCACAAGGGGTCATCTGAAGTAAATTCATCCATTCCTGTCCATTTTAGTTCAGTGATTCCCAAGGGGTTGACATTCACTCCTGCCATCTCCTGTTTGACTGCATCTGATTTTCCTTGATTTATGGACCTAACATTCAATGTTCCTAGGTAATATTGTTCTATACAACATTGGACTTTCCTTTAATCACCAGATATATCCACAACTGAACACTGTTTCTGCTTTGGCCCAACTGCTTCATGTTTTCTGGAGCTACTAGTACCTGCTCTCTGCTCTTCCCCCAGTAGCTTATTGCACACCTTACTACCTATGGGGCTCAATTTCTGGTGTTACATTGTTTGGCTTTTTCATACTATTCATGGAGTTCTCGTGGCAATAATACTGGAATGGTTTGCCGTTTCCTCCTCTAGTGGACCACTTTTTGTCAGAACACTTCAGTATGACCCATTCATCTTGGATGACTCCACATAGGATGGCTCGTAGTGATTTTATACATAGAAAACCTTTAAAATGCCATGAGAAAATTGCTAGATCTAATCAATGAATATAGTAAAGTGGCAGAATTTAAAATTAATATACAAAAATCCATTATGTCCCCACATGCTAACAGTGAAAATTCACAGAGAAAATTAAGAAAGCAATTCCAATCATCATTGCAACAAAAATAATATAGTACCTAAGAATAAACCTACTTTAGGAGAAAAAAGACCAGTATGCAGAAAAGTATGACACTTCTTAAAGAAATCAAAGATCACACTAACAGATAAAGAGATATACTATGTTCTTAGATTAGAAGAGCCAATGTTTTGAAAATGACCATATTATCCAAAGCCATTTACCAGTTCAAATGCAATTCCTATTAAACTACCAATGGTATTTTTCACAGAACTAGAACAAAAATGTTCATTTGTATGAAAACACAAAAGACCCCATATACTGAATGCAATTTTGAAAAAGAAAAATGGAGCTACAGAAATCAACTTTCCTGACTTCAGGCTACTCTAAAACAACAGCCATCAAAACAGTATGGTTCTTACACAGAAATAGACATATAGGCCAACTAAACAGAATAGAGCCCAGAAATACACACAGGCACCTGTGATCACCTTATCTCTAACAAAGAAGGCAAGAATATACAACAGGGAAAAAAGAGGCTCTTTATTAAATGGTTTTGTGGAAACTGGACACTTATATGTAAAAGTATGAAATTAGAACCCTTCTTAACACAAGGAAAAGGCAACCCACTCCAGTGTTCTTGCCTGGAGAATCCCGGGGATGGGGGAACCTGGTGGGCTGCCATCTATGGGGTTTCACAGAGTCGGACATGACTGAAGTGACTTAGCAGTAAAACAATACAAAAAGGAATTCATAATGGATTAAAGACCTAAATTGAAGGGCAGAAATTATAAAGCTCTTAGAGGAAAACTTAGTACAGTCTTTGACATAAATCACAGAAAGTTCCTCTTTGACTGACCTCTTAGTGTAATGGAAATGAAAACAAAATTGAGCAAATGGGACTTAATTAAACTTAAAAAGCATTTGCACAACAAAGAAAACTATAAAGATGTTTAAAAGCCCACCCTCCGAATGGGAGAAAATAACGACAAATGAAATAACTGACAAATGATTAATCTTCAAAATACATAAACATATAACTTAATATCAGAAAAACAGCAGCCCAATAAAAAAATTGGCAGAAGCCCTAAAGAGACATTTCTCAGAATATACAGATGACCAATAGACAAATGAAAAGATGTTCAACATTGGTCACTGTTAGAAAAATGCAAATTAAAACTACAATGAGGTATCACCTCACACCAATCATCAAAATGGTCATCATCATAAAAGTTACAAGCAATGAATGTTGAGGAGGATGCAGAGAAAAGGTAACGTTACTGTACTGATGGTGGGAATGTAAATTGGCAGAGCTACTATGGAGAACAGAATGGAGACTCCTTAACAAATTAGGAATAAAACTACTATCTTATGCAAAAATCACACTACTGGGCATAAATTCTGGGAAAATCACAATTCAAAAAGACACATGTACCCCAGCGTTCATTGCAACACTATTTACAATGTCAGAATATGGAAGCAACCTAGATGCCCTTCAATAGATTAATTGATAAAAAAGCCATAGTAGATATATATGGTGGAATATTACTCAGCCATAAAAGGAAAGAAATTAGAGTCAGTTGTAGTGAGGTGGATGAACTTAAAAACCTTTTATACAGAGTAAAGTAAGTCATAAAGAGAATAACAAATGTATTAAAGCCTATACATGAAATCTAGAAAAATTATACTGATGAACCTATTTACAGAGAAGAAATGGAGACACAGATGTATATAATGGACTTGTAGGTACAGTGGGAGAAGGAGAGGGTAGTACAAACTGAGACAGCAATATTGACATATATATACTATCATGTGTGAAACATATAACAAGCAAGAAACTGCTGTATAACACAGGGAGACCAGCGTAGCATTTGTGATGACCTAGAGGAGCAGAGGAACCATAGATCAAACTGCCAACATCTGCTGGATCACCGAAAAAGCAAGAGAGTTCCAGAAAAAAAACATCTATTTCTGCTTTATTGACTATGCCAAAGTCTTTGACTGTGTGGATCACAATAAACCGTGGAAAATTCTGAAAGAGATGGGAATACCAGACCACCTAACCTGATTTTGAGAAACCTGTATGCAGGTCAGGAGGCAACAGTTAGAACTGGACATGAAACGACAGACTGGTTCCAAATAGGAAAAGGAGTATGTCAAGCCTGTATATCGTTACCCTGCTTGTTTAAGTTCTATGCCGAGTACATCATGAGAAATGCTGGGCTGGAAGACGTACAAGCTGAAATCAAGACTGCCGGGAGAAATATCAACCTTAGATATACAGATGACACCACCCTTATGGCAGGAAGTGAAGAGGAGCTAAAAAGCCTCTTGATGAAAGTGAAAGAGGAGAGTGAAAAAGTTGGCTTAAAGCTCAGCATTCAGAAAACGAAGATCATGGCATCCGCTCACATCACTTCATGGGAAATAGATGGGGAAAGAGTGGAAACCATGTCAGACTTTATTTTTGGGGGCTCCAAAATCACTGCAGATGGTGACTGCGGCCATGAAATTAAAAGTAGCTTACTCCTTGGAAGAAAAGCTATGACCAACTTAGATAGGATATTGAAAAGCAGAGACATTACTTTGCCAAAAAGGTCCATCTCCTCAAGGCTATGGTTTTTCCAGTAGTCATGTATGGATGTGAGAGTTGGCCTGTGAAGAGGGCTGAGTGCCAAATAATTGATTCTTTTGAGCTGTGGTGTTCGAGAAGACTCTTGAGAGTCCCTTGAACTGCAAGGAGATCCAACCAGTCCATTCTGAAGGAGATCAGCCCTGGGATTTCTTTGGAAGGAATGATGCTAAAGCTGAAACTCCAGTACTTTGGCCACCTCATGTGAAAAGTTGACTCACTGGAGAAGACTCTGATGCTGGGAGGGATTGGGGGCAGAAGAAGAAGGGGACGACAGAACATGAGATGGCTGGATGGCTCACTGACTCGGATGTGAGTTTGAGTGAACTCCGGGAGATGGTTATGGACAGGGAGGCCTGGCATGCTGCGATTCATGGGGTTGAAAAGAGGTGGACACAACTGAACTGAACTGGGAGGGGTGAAATGAGAGCGAGAGGAAGGCTCAAGATGGAGGGGACATATATTCTCTAATAAATAAAATTATCCTCTAATTAAAAAATATACATACAACCTGATCATGAAGGTGAAAAACTTATATGCTGAGAATTTTAAAATATTAATAAATAAAATTGAAGATGAAACAAAGAAATTGAAAGGTATCCTATGATATTGGATTGAAAGAATTTTTATCACTAGAAAGACCATACTACTCAAAATGACCTACACATTTAATGCAATCAATGAAATTACCCATTAATTTTTCACAGAACTAAAACAAATAATCTTAAAATTTATATGGAAACATAACAGACTCCAAAATGTCAAAGCAATTTTAATGAAAAAGAACAAAGTTGTAAACATAATCATCAAGACACTCTTTAGTCTGCCATTAAGATAGTGTCATCTGTGCATCTGACTTTATTAATCTTTCTCTGGGAAATCTTTTTTCCAGCTTGTGCTTGATCAACACAACATTTTGCATAGTATACTCTGCATATAAGTTAAATAAGCTGGGTGACAGTATGCAGACTTAACATACTCTTTCCCCAATTTTGAAGCATTCTGTTTTTCTACGTCTGGTTCTAACTGTTTCTTCTTGAACTGCATACAGGTTTGTCAGAAGACAGGTAAGGTGGTCTGGTATTTCTATTTCTTTTAGGTGAGTGATCACACCACTGTGGTTATTCAGGACATTAAGACTCCCCTCACCCCCACCCCTACAGTTCTGTGTATTCTCTCTTTTTTTTTTAATTTATTTTATTTTTTTAATTTTTATTTTTACTTTATTTTACTTTACAATACAGTATTGGTTTTGCCATACATTGACATGAATCCACCACGGGTGTACATGAGATCCCAAACATGAACCCCCCTCCCACCTCCCTCCCCACAACATCCCTCTGGGTCATCCCCGTGCACCAGCCCCAAGCATGCTGTATCCTGCATCGGACATAGACTGGTGATTCGATTCTTACATGATAGTATACATGTTTCAATGCCATTCTCCCAAATCATCCCACCCTCTCCCTCTCCCTCAGAGTCCAAAAGTCCCCTATACACATCTGTGTCTTTTTTGCTGTCTTGCATACAGGGTCATCATTGCCATCTTTCTAAATTCCATATATATGTGTTAGTATACTGCATTGGTGTTTTTCTTTCTGGCTTACTTCACTCTGTATAATCGGCTGCAGTTTCATCCATCTCATCAGAACTGATTCAGATGTATTCTTTTTAACGGCTGAGTAATACTCCATTGCGTATATGTACCACAGCTTTCTTATCCATTCGTCTGCTGATGGACATCTAGGTTGTTTCCATGTTCTGGCTATTATAAACAGTGCTGCGATGAACATTGGGGTACATATGTCTCTTTCAATTTTGGTTTCCTCTGTGTGTATGCCCAGCAGTGGGATTGCTGGGTCATATGGCAGTTCTATTGGCAAATTTTTAAGGAATCTCCACACTGTTTTCCATAGTGGTTGTACAAGCAACTTATGCAACTCAATTCCAGAAAAATAAACGACCCAATCAAAAAATGGGCCAAAGAACTAAATGGACATTTCTCCAAAGAAGACATATGGATGGCTAACAAACACATGAAAAGATGCTCAATATCACTCATTATTAGAGAAATGCAAATCAAAACCACAATGAGGTACCTCTTCACACCAGTCAGAATGTCTGCGATCCAAAAATCTGCAAGCAATAAATGCTGGAGAGGGTGTGGAGAAAAGGGAACCCTCCTACACTGTTGGTGAAGTTCTGTGTATTCTTGACACCTCTTCTTAATATTTTCTGTTTCTGTAAGGTTCATACTATTTCTTTTCTTTATTGTGCCCATCTTTGCATGCAATGTTCCTTTAGTATCTCTACTTTTCTTGAAGAGATCTCTAGTCTTTCCCATTCTATTGTTTTCCTGTAGTTATTTTCATTGTTCACTTAAGAAGGCCTTCTCATCTCTCTTTGCTCTTCTTTAAAATTCTGCATTCAGATGGGCACGCTTTTCCTTTGCTCCTTTGCCTTTTGCTTCCCTTCTTTTCTCAGCTATTTGTAAGACTACTTCAGAAAACCATCTTGCTTGGTTGCGTTTCTTTCTCATGGGGATGTTTTTGGTCACCTCTTTCATTACAATAACTAGCCTCTACCCATATTTCTTCAGGCACTCTCTCTAACATATCTAAAACCTTGAATTTATTTGTCACTCTCATGGTATAATTATAAGGAATTTTATTGAAGTCGTAACTGTATGACTTAGTGGTTTTCCCTAATTTCTTCAGTTTAAGTCTGAATTTTACAATAAAGATCTCATGATCTGAGCCACGGTCAACTCCCAGTCTTGTTTGTGCTGACTTGTACAGAGCTTCTCCATCTTTGAATCCAAAGAATGCAATCAATCTGATTTCAGTATTAACTATCTGGTGACATCCATGTTAAGAGTTGTCTCTTGCTTTGTCATAAGAGGTTGTTTGCTATGACCAAACACCCTCTTAGCAAAACTCTATTATACTTTGCCCTCATTGATTTTGTACTCAAAGGCCAAACTAACCTGTTATTCCAAGTGACACATGACTTCTTATTTTTCCATTCTGGTCCCCTATGATGAAAAAGGCTTTTTTTTTTTTTTTTTTTTTTTTTTTAGTATTAATTCTACAAGGTCTTGTAGAGCTTCATAGAAACATTCAACTTCTTTGGCATTAGTAGTTGGGGCATAGACTTGAATTTCTGTGATGTTGAATTGTTTGCCTTGGAAATGAATAGATATCATTCTGTCATTTTTGAGATTTCAACCAACTACTGCATTTTGGACTCTTTTGTTGACTATGAGGCCTATCCCATTTCTCCTAAGAGATTCTTGCCCACAGTAGTAGATACAATGATTATCTAAATTTAATTATTCCATTCTCATCCATTTTACTTCACCAATTCTTAAAATGTCAGTGTTCACTCTCGTCATCTATTGTTTGACCACTTCCAATTTACATTGATTCATGGACCTACCATTCCAGGTTCCTATCAATATAGTTCTTTATAGCATCCAAAACTGACTGCCGTGTCCACTTTGGCTCAGTCTTTTTATTCCTTCTGGAGCTATTTCTCTGCTCTTCTCTATTCTCTCTTCTAGAATATTGAACACCTACTGACCAGGAGGGGGCACATCTTTCTACCTTTTTCTGCTGTTCATGAGGTTCTCAAGGCAAGAATGCTCAAGTGATTTGCCATTCCCTTCTCCAATGGACCACATTTTTTCAGAACTCTCCACCATGACCCGTCCATCTAGGGTGGCCCTACATGCCAACACTCATAGTTTTATTGAGTTACACAAGACCGTGATCCATGTGAACGTTTTAGTTAGTTTTTTTTTTTTTTCTTTCTTTCTTTTTTTTTTTTTTTCCATTGTAGTTTTCGCTTTTTCTGCCCTCTAATGGATGAGTATAGAGGCTTGTGCTAGATTCCTGTTGGGAAGGACTAGCTGTGGGGAAGACTGGTCTTGCTCTGTTGGGCAGGGCCATGCTCAGACTCTTGCTCCTTGGGAGAAAAGTTATGACAAACCTAGACAGCATATTAAAAAGCCAAGATGTTACTTTACTGACAGAGGTCCTTATAGTCAAATCTATGGTTTCTAAAGTAGTCATGTATGGATGTGAAAGTTGGACCATAAAGAAAACTGAGCACTGAAGAATTGATGGTTTAAACTGTGGTGTTGGAGAAGACCTGAGAGTCCCTTGGGCAGCAAGGAAATCAGACAGTCCAGAGGTTAATTGTGGTTCTATCCCCACTTCTGCATGTCGGTCATCTCCAAGAGTTCATTCTCTGAGGCTGCCTTGAAGTACTTGAGTCTTCCCAGAGATGACTTGGTATAGAGATGGCATGATGCTTGGATTGAAGGGACCCTGGCAGCTCCGGGTGCACAGTGAAGCCAGCAGCCATGGGTGAAGAAGATATGGCTCTATTATGATTCTTTTTTAGCCTCTGGCAGCTAGTGCTCAAACAGCCTGCCTGGCTGGTCATTTTCTATTGATTGCACAAAGGGCAACCTTAGCAAAGGTTCTTCTTTGTTGCTCATCACAGTATGTAATTAAATGTCACCCTCACTGGAGTTCTTCTCTATTGCACAGCTCCAGGTGCCAGCATGTGGGGAGAGAGTGTATAGTGATGTCTCCACTCCCTGCATGCTACTCAGCAATTACATCATGCATCCATGGCAACCTGGTTTCCTCCAAAGGCCTTCCCTGCTGCAGATTTCCTTCCTCCCATCCCCTCAATCAGTCTACCTGCAGTCAACAGCAGTTCCCACCCTGGATTGCTCTCCAACTCCCATGCTTTAGCTCTCAGTCACATTCTAAGGGACTTGTGTCCCTGTCCGGGGTACCTGTCCAGGAGGAGGAGTCCCCAGAGAATCTAACCTTGAAGGCCAGAGTGATTTGATTGCAGGGCAGGGTGAATCAGAGACTTCTCTCTTAGAGGGTGAACACGAATTTCTTAGAGGGGGCAAGAGGAAGAAAAATGAGTGACCCTACAAGAGACTAGGCTAGACACACATGCATGCATGCTAAGATAGACTGTAGCCGAGCAGGCTCTCCTGTCCATGGGATTCTATAAGCAAGAAAACTGGAGTGAGTTGCCTTGCCCTCTTGCAGGGTATCTTCCCAACCCAGGAATTGAACCCACCTCTCATATGTTTCCTGGATTGGCAGGCAGGTTCTTTACCACTAGTGCCACCTGGGAAGCCCAGGCCATGCTTATCTGATAGTGTTTAAGAGACCCACAGAGGCTAGCAGTAGCTGCGGCCTCAGTACAGGAACAAAGATGCTGGTAGCAACAATCCTGGGAAATACTCCCTGGTGTGAGCGCTCCTGGAGGCTACCATTAACTCCACAAAACAGCTTGTAGGCTCCAGTGACAGGTCACCTCAGGCCAAATAACTAACAAAGTGCAAACACAGCCCCATCCATCAACAGAAAACAGAGTAAAGATTTCTGAGCAGGGCCATGTTCACAAAAGGGAATGACCCAGCTCTGTGAATCACCATTCTCTTCCATGTGGAAGTCTGCAAAAGCCTCCTATGTGGCCTCATCCACCAGGGAACAGACAGTAGAAACAAGTACTATTATTCTGTAGCCTGGAAAACACAATCACAGAGAGACAATAAAAAATGTCAGAATATGTCCCAGATATAAGAACAAGAGAAAAACCCAGAAGAACAACTAAGTAGAGTGGAGATAGGCAAACTTCTGAAAAAAATAATTCAGAAAAATTATAATGAAGATGGTCCAAGACATTGGAGAAAAATGGAGGCAAATTTAAAAAAATGCAAGAAATGTTTATCAAAAATCTAGAAGAATTAAAGAACAAAGAAAAGAGATAAATAATACAATAACTGAAATGAAGAATATGCAGGAAAGAATAAATAGCGGAAGAACTTAGGTAGAACAGATAAGTCACCTGGAAGACAGAATGGTGTTCTATCTTCCAGGACACAACTGCAGAACACTCATGCAGGAAAAACAACAACAACAACAACAAACAACAAAAACAAAACCTGCAGAACAAAATAAAGAAAAACTCATTAAAAGAAGTGAAGACCTCTAGTAATTTTCTGGTGGTATCTTTAGGGTTTTCTATGTAGAGGACTATGTCATCTACAAATAGGAAGAGTTGTATGTCTTCTTTTCCAATCAAGATTCCTTTTATTTCTTTTTAAAATCTGAATACTGTGGATAGGACTTCCAAAACTATGTTGAATAGTAATGGTGAGAGTGGGCACCTCTGTCTTGTTCCTGTTTTTAGTGGAACTGTTTTTAATTTTTTGCCATTGAGGATAATTTTTGCTGTGGGTTTGTCATATATGGCTTTAACTTGAGGTATATTCCTCCTATGTCTGCTTTCTGGAGAGTTTTCATCATAAACTGGTTTTGAATTTTTTTTTTTTTTCAAAAGGCTATCTCTGCATCTCTTGAGGTAATCATATGGTTTTTATCTTTCAATTTGTTAATATGGTATATCACAATGTTTGATGTGAGAATATTGAAGAATACTTGCATCCCTGGGATAAAGCCCACTTGGTCATGGTGTATGATCATTTTAATGTGTTGTTGGATTCTGCTTGCTAAAATTTTATTGAGGACTTTTGCATCAATGTTCTTCAGTGATATTGGCATATAATTTTCTTCCTTTCTATTTATTTATTTTTTGACCACTTTGTCTGGTTTTGATAGTAGGATGATGGTGGCCTCCAGAATGAGTATGGGAGTTTACCTTCCTCTGAAATTTTCTGGAATAGTTTAAGTAAGATAGGTGTTAGATCTCTAAATTTTTGGGGAATATAATAAAATTGCAGGATATAAAATTAATGCACAGAAAACCCTTGCATTCTTATACATTAACAATGGGAAAACAGAAAGAGAATTTAAGGAAGCAATCCCATTCATTACTGTGATGAAAAGAATAAAATACTTGGGAATAAATCTACCTAAAGGAATAAAAGATGCATAAATAGACAACTAGCAAACATTGATGAAAGAAATCAAAGATCACACAAAAAGATGGAGAAATATACCATGTTAATGGATTGGAAGAGTTAATATAGTGAAAATGAGTATAATACCCAAATTTCTATAGATTCAATACAATCCCTATCAAGCTACCAATAGTATTTTTCACAGAACTAGAACAAATCATTTCACAATTTCTATGGATGTGCAAAAAGCCTCGAATATCCAAAGCAATCTTGGGAAAGAAGAATGGTACTGGAGGAATCAACCTGCTTGACTTCAGACTATACTATAAAACTACAGTCATCAAGACAATATGATACTAGCACAAAGACAGAAATATAGACTAATGGAAAAAAATAGAAAGCCCAGAGATAGATCTACACACATATGGACACCTTATCTTTAACAAAGGAGGCAAAAATATACAATGAAGAAAAGACAATCTCTTTAAAAAGTGGCACTGGGAAAACTGGTCAACCACGTGTAAAAGACTGAAATTAGAACACTTTCTAACACCATATACAAAAATAAACTCAAGATGAATTAAAGATCTAAATGTAAAATCAAAAACTATAAAAATCCTAGAGGAAAACATAGGCAAAACACTCTCTGACATAAATCACAGCAAGATCCTCTATGACCCATCTCTGAGAGTAATGGAAATAAAAGCAAAAATAAACAAATGGGACCTAATTAAACTTAAAAGCTTTTGCACAAAGAAGGAAACTATAAGCAAGGTGAAAAGACAGCCTTCAGAACAGGAGAAAACAACAACAAATGAATAAACTGACAAATAATTAATATCACAAATATGCAAGTAGCACATGCAGCTCAATATAAGAAAAATAAATGACCCAATCAAAAAACGGGCCAGAGAACTAAACAGACATTTCTCCAAAGAAGACTACAGATGGCTAACAAACGCATGAAAAGATGCTCAACATCACTCATTAAGAGAGAAATGTAAATCAAAACCATAATGAGGTTCCATCCAAGGATAGGGAACACATGTACACCCATTACTGATTCATGTCTATGTATGACAAAAATGATCACGATATTGTACAATATTAGCCTCCCATTAAAATAGATGAATTAATTAAAAATAAAAAACTGATACAATAAACTTAGTTACAAAACAAAATAAGATTGACAAATTAGAAGATGAACTCATGGTTACCAGGGAAGAAGAAAGGGGAGAAAAGGGGTAGGCTGGGAGTATGGGAATGATTTGTACACCTTCCTATATTTAAAATGAGTAACTGACGAGGGCCTAATGTACAGCACAGGTATTTCTGCTAAATATTATACAACAACATAATTGGTAAAATAATGTATAGTTGTGGCGGATTCATGCTAATGTATGGCAAAACCAATATGATATTGTAAAGTAATTAGCCTCCAATTAAAATAAATAAATTATATTAAAAATAATAATAATAAATAATAGTATATATAACTGAATCACTTTCTGTACATCTGAAGCTAACAAAACCTTGTTAATCAACTATGAAGAAGAAAGAAGAGTGCTTTACTTTGGGCATGTTCAGCTCCAATACTTTGGCCACCTGTTTCAAAGAGTTGACTTATTGGAAAAGACCTTGTTACTGAGAAATATTGAAGGCAGAAGGAGAAGGGGATGACAGAGGATGATATGTTTGTATGTCATCACTGATTCAATGGATGTGAGTTTGAGCAAATTCTGGGAGATGGTGAAGGACAGGGAAGCCTGGGATTCTGGAGTCTATGAAGTGGCAAAGAGTTGGACATGACTGAGCAACTGAACAACAAATTTAGATTCAACCAGGCACCCTTGCTATGGACCTTTGGACTAAGGGACTACACAATGTGATTTCCCTGGATTTTATTTTATTTTCGTCTCCCAGACTTAGAGATAAAGAACTCTTATAACTGAAACACCACAGGTACAGGCAAAAAGAGATCTAACAAAAATTTGTTCTCTCTAATAAAAAGACTCAGAAAGCAACAGCCTTATTAAAAAGGAAGCTTTTAGACAGTAACTTCTCTACTCTAGGCAATCACCACAAAACAAAAATAAAACCATGGACCTGCCTCCTAATCCATTCCAGTGAAGGCCAAGTAAGGGATCTTAGACTTCCACTATTATTGGATGTAGTGACTGTGCCATATCCCCACTGGGACTATGTTACAGAAACCACATTTTCATCCTCACTGACCAGTAACAAGGCATCACTCTTTGGTGTAAGTGGAAATAACTGAGGAAACCAAGATTTCTATTAAACATTAATGAAGTGTTTCTCAACTTTTCAGTTGGGATGCTATCTGAGGATCCCAGTGGTGAATCATGACTTTCACTGTTACCATTAATACCAAGGCAACCCTTATCATGTTCACAGGACCATGAAAGGAACCATAATTCTCACTTTTGTCCAATAGTAACAAGGAATATACCACCTTAAGGTGGCAATGGAAGTCCAGTAAGGAGCCTAGATTTCTATTTTTAACTAGTGGCAATATTTTAATTACTGTCCTCTATGTCATGATGTGACTTTCTGTCATGTTATTTCTACTCCCTTTTAACTGTATTATTTTGCTCTAGTATAGTTTATTATGAACAAATTGCTTTCTTAGTGTTTTAATATTAGTTTGTTACCTTAATATTTCTTTGTTAAATATAGTTACATATGTTTTGTGAATTCTCTAATTCCTGTACAAAGGTATTTTTGAAAAATTTTGTTTTATTTCCTAGGAAGAACAAATTTCTCCAGAACTAATTCCTTTTTCACCTTTATTCCCTTTTTATTTCACCATTTCCATTTCCTTTCATTTCTATTATTATTTGTCCTAGTATTTTTGTCCTGTCATATCTTTCTAGACTCTTTGTTAAATACACTGCTTCCTCTGGATCTTGCACTTGATCAAGTGTACTGTGAGTGTGTTAGTTTTTGTCTCACTTGAAACATTAGATCAGTTCCGTATTTGGGTTTTTTTTTTTTTTTTCAGAGTTTTAGATAAAAAATGACAGTTGTAGCTTCTGGTATTTAACCATTTTATGATTTTTTTTTTTTAATCAGCTTGGGGCTGGGCTGGAGGCTAGGAAAGGGTTTTATAGCCAGTAAATGTTTCCACTTATGTTTATATTTTTAAAGTTCATACTGCCTTGTTGGAGTTATTATATAAAATAATGTGGGTATTGGTGGTGGGTGAGTTTTGACTTGTATGGTTACCCTGGCTTAACATGATTTTAATATTTGGAGAATATTCATTCTTTCTTATTCCAAGGCCAGCACAAGAGATAAAAGAGAACTTTTGCTCACTCTTATTCAGTAGCAGATGGCCCTGACTTGGGCTACTGTTTTTGTGTTTTAGCACATACATGTATAGAGTTTTAAATTTGCTTTTCATTAATTATTTAAATGTTGGTGATAATTTGTATTGTTGCTTTTCTCTCATCAGAAGGAAACTAAATGACATATTCTAATAATGATGCCAGTTTCTAGCAAGTAAATAGCCTAAACAAAGAAATATATTGTATTTATTTTTCCTCAATATTTCCATCTGACGCATTACCACCTTAATATCCTTTTCTTTCAGACCATAATCATCAAAAACATGTTATAAACTAGTGAAATTAATTTTAATTACTTAATTGCCTTTCTCTACACAGTACTAATGTCTGATGGTGATTGTTTGGAATGGCAGGCCTGGACTGATGAGACAGTCATTTATGCAGATTATTATTGCTTACTTTCAATTTTCCTTAGTTTATTCTTTGACTACTAGACAATACCTTATAAGATTTTTGGTACAGAATTTGTCTCACAGTGTTGAGTGTTACTAGTTTCTCTTTGCTATTTTTATTTCCTTTAGATGTGTAAGATGGATTCTGAGAAATTTGATTTAGTCTTCAAATTTTTTCAACTACCAAAATTTAGTTAGCAATATATTTATGATTCTAGCTGCATTATGGCAATGATAGAACTTGTATTGATTACAATATTTTTCACTTAGCTCTAAAGCCATTTATGGCAATAATAGCAACGAAAGTTGCAATCTCAAGCCTTGTTTTAATTGGATAATTTATTATGTTTCTTAATGAATATCCTTATTTATGAAAGTATTCTTAGAAATGCTCATTTTTGTCAGAAGAGTGATTGATGACTAAGGACAGATGTTTGAGTGCAAATCTATTGTTTCAAATGTAAAATCAACACAAAGTTCAAATCTTATCAATGGCAAGTCAATTGAAAATTACTTATCTACAGAAGGGATAGATAGTTTTAAACTCTCAGTATTGACCAAAAACTAGTTAAACTAGTTGACCTCTTAGTGATATTCCCTAGGTTGCCTGATGCTGCCACCAAGGTTGGTGGTATCAGTAAACACACACACACACACACACACACACACACACCTCTACATATACATATAAGCTTTCGGAACATTTGCCATGACTTTCAAAGAAGTCACAATGTTCTACATCTTTTTAAATGTCACTAAAAATATCACAGTAAAGAAAGATAATACATTAGCTGCTCTTCTCTACATTCTAAGTTTGTCATTGAAGGAAACAGCCATTTAGAATTGGTAGCAAAATTCCCAGGAATATCTCTAATAACTTGGAATAATTTTATTTCATTAAGAATGCTTTTATTTGAGGAAAATGTTGCCATATAGAGATGTCTCTAGTGAAAGGATAAAAAAAAATGTGGTTTGCCCATAAGGTCAGAAAATATGAAAGCATGAGTCAAAACAACAAATATTTAAAAACATATTTCACATTTCAAATAATCACCCTCAATACATGTCCTTCAACCAGATATTCTCTCCTTTATTTGTTTGCATTTGGTGGCATTTGGAATATTAACCTTCAAACTACAGTTTTATTTTTTCTACTTTCTCCTTTCCTAACTAGGACTAATTTTAATCAAATGGTAATTAAAATAGGTACTGCATAACCAACTCACTTTTATGCAAGTAACTAAAGCTTCTAGATCCATGCATTTTCCATTCTCAACTCTTGTTAGAAGCAATGACAAATAGTATTTTTACTTGCAGCACAACTCTTGTTGCAGTAATCATTCAAGTTCTAATAAATCTCTTGCAAATACTTGTCTGGGCTTATCATTTTTTTCTTATTTTCCATAAAAGTATATAATTCATAGTTTCATGCTAACGATTCTAAGAAAATATGATTGGTCATTATTTTATTATGAAATAGATGGAAGTTGTATCAGAAGGTGGGTTAGTTGTAGAAACCCCTGAACAAACATGATAAGCATTTTTATTGCTTAAATTCATATTTGTTTCTCTTATATGATACCTGACTATGATACAGAGGACTCTCCCTTAAAAAAAAAAGTCTCATGTGAAAAAAAATAACGTTGAGAAATATAATTACATATCTTGCTCACTTACTTTATCCCCATGTTATAAAAACAGATCACTCACTTACCTATAATGAGGCAAATTTTTTATGGATCACTTTAAAAGCCCATTGTCATTACTTTTAAGATGAACTCTTGAGGAATCTCTACATGCACTCATTAAATAACATGCAAATTATAGATCCAATAAATGGAGCTGCTGTATGTGAAATTAAAAAAGTAAAAGTTTCCTCCCAAACAGAGTGTCATTTCTCATAGCTGTTGATATATCATACAGTTTCCAATCTGGAGCTGCTTGAATGTCATTGGCAGCCTGGAGCTCAGAGCCCTGGATCGCTTGTCAACTTTGTGATCAGCCAAAAGCAGCCCATCTCTCCTTGGGAAGGGCTTGCCTGTTAACCAGTGCCAGACTCTGGTAAACAGCTCAGTATGCATCTGGTGATTATGAAATCTCATTTCATTGCATTACTAATTTACAGGGAATGAAATTATAAACAAGGTGATTACTGAACATAATTTATGGTCCATGTAATTATATAGCTGTCAAAGTAGAGCTGGCAGTGGAATTGTGCAGAAGAAGGCTGCACTTTTGCCTGGTCTACTGAGTTTGCTAATTGTCCACAGCTGCAAATAATTTTTTTGTACTGCAAGATCAGCAAACTTCAGTCTGGAGAGCCAGATAGAGCTGGTTATAATTACCTGCCTGACTGGAAATGTTGCCTACTAGTTTTGAAGATCTTCAGGTGATGGAAAATTATTCCTTCAGCCTTTAGATCAATGGAGAAGAACATGTGCAGCTTCCTGTGAGAAGAAACAAGACCTAATGAAACAGTAGCAGTAATAAAACATGCAGGACCACAAACAAAAATATATAAATATGTATTTTTCATACTTAAATGTACATAATAAATTAACAATGGTAGAAAGGTAATTAAGTTCTGCTATAATGAAAAATAAATAGAAACAAAATCTACTTTGTTCTTTCTCAATAAATTAGATCTTTAATTATGACTTTGTTAAGAGCATCCCAGCATTTATGGCTTATGAAGGGGGCCATGTTTGCAAATAGTCAGAAGCAAGTGAAACATTCCAGAATATCTTAATATGTTGCCAAAATAAACAGGTGAGAAACAAAGCAAAAAGTGGGCCATTAAAACCAAAGGGCTTGTTTATACAGTTACAATCTGATTTGATGGGCTTGTTCCCATTCCCCAATAGAACCACAGGTTGTTTTGCTGTTTTAATTTTGTAGATATTGTCTAGAAACCATAAGCTCTTCTTCATATAGCAGTTTGTGCTGTAGATAAATCTAAAAATGTTACTGTACAAACAGAGCTATGTAAACCCTATTGTTTATAAAACAAACCAGAGTCCCTCGACAACATTGATCTGTTGTTGCATGTGCTGTTAATAATGAGACTATAGAATTATTGTTCCCTTGTCTTTTTCTGCTAGTTTTAAGATCAGATATATCCAGATTTCTGCATGAGAATTCCTCCTGAATAATAGCAAATATTTTAATATATTTGCTACTTTCTTAGAACCAGAGGATAGTCAGAGAGTGGAAGATTTGTTTTGGAGATTTGTCATATATTAATATAAATACTATCATCACTGATGGGAAGCAATTGATGTATTTTTAAGTTTTGAGTTAAATAGAATTTTACATATTACCAGTAGGACACAAATTAATTTCATTAAAAATTCTGAATTTTGACGTGCAAGATGCATTGTGCAATTTTCTAATAGACTATAACATGATATAGTAATTTGATAGCAGAATAGTTAATCATCAGAATATATAATAGGAGTCTTTGAGAAGATCTGGGTATATGAAATTTTTTTTATCTCAAAATTGATAAAATCATGTATTATAACTCGCAACTAGAGAACATTTAAAAAAAAGAAAAAACACTTTGTGGCTATGTGGTCCCTTAGGTTCCAATAAAGGAAGTAAGTAGAGATTCACAGTTAGAAAGATGTTCATATAAAACATTGTTTATTAGTACTAAAATATTAGAAACAGTCTAAATTACATTTTATGTAAGATGGTTTTAGTAAATTATAATATATAATTAATATGTAATTTTAAGTAAAATGAGCAAAGAGAAGCATTCTATTATAAGGATACATTTAACCTGAATAAACTAGAAAATTGCAAAGACTTGGAAAAGAGAAAAATAAACAGTGAAGATGTTAGGTTTGTAAAATGATGCAAGCTGCTGCTACTGCTGCTAAGTCACTTCAGTCGTGTCCGACTCTGTGTGACTCCATAGATGGCAGCACACCAGGATCACCCGTCCCTGGAATTCTCCAGGCAAGACCACTAGAGTGGGTTGCCATTTCCTTCTCCAATGCATGAAAGCGAAAAGTGAAAATGAAGTCGCTCAGTCGTTTCCGACCCTCAGCGACCCCATGGACTGCAGCCCTCCAGGCTCCTCCGTCCACGGGATTTTCCAGGCAAGAGTACTGAACTGGGGTGTCATTGCCTTCTATCTTTACTTAAAAAGTACTATTATTAAAAAGTTACTAATTTAACACATACTAAAAAATATTTAAAGACAAAGCAAAAGCTGCCTTCCTCTCCCATTTCCTATTGAATTCTGAAGCTCTTAGAAGACTCTGTCTGGAAGATCACAGGACCCTAATTTCCCAGAGAAGGGCCAGAGCTCTGCATCAACTGGCAAGCTTTCTAACAGCCAGGACATCCCCAAGACTCATTTGATTAACTATAATATGCCACAAGCTCTGAAGCATCCAGGAAAAGATTTAGAAAATGCCTGCACTTTCTGAACTGGTTCGTTTGTTGGTGTCAGTACAGCCAGGGAGGCTGAGTTTGTGAGGGAAATGTATCTGTAATGAGATTGTAGAAATTGTTTGTCAAAAAGGAGACTGTCAAAACCAGCATTTCCTCTAAGTTAATAAAAATTCACAGTGGGCAACCCTATCTAAAGAATCACTCTTGTCTTTGTGTTTTAACGTTATGGGAAATTCAGCTTCAGTTTCTCAAGGTTCTAATGCAAATTGATTTTCAGATAGCATAAATAACTGTATAGTAGAAAGCTAAAGAAAATAGGAAACAAATAGCTAACTTTCAAAAGAAAATAACAAATTATGATATCAAATAATTTACTCTTTTCTATGTGATTGTATGGAGTCATATTTTATTTAATAATAATGCATCACATTTCAAGATAAATTTGATATCAATTTTCCCAGTGTCCAACCATGCAGATATCTGTACAGAGGAGTAGTCTTAACACAGAAGAAGACTTGAATTGATTTATATTGGTTAATTTAATCCAAATGCACATGACTCTTTTTGCTTACTTCTCTGAGTAATATCACCATATATTGTCTTAATTCTGCCTCCTTTTCCATATTCATGGTTCGCAGAACATGGAAAAGTTGCATCCTTTCCACCTTAAAAATATTTTTGTTACTTCTACCCTCTTCTCTCCCATGTTATAAATATGTGTAAATACTTATCTATTCTTGACCAGGTTTCAGATGCAAGCATATTTAAATAACTTCTACATCATTCTATTCTATCACCATATGCTTTCCAAAAACAGAGGGACAGATTGGTCTTGGGAAAAGATGACTCCTGTAAACCTCTCATGTTCCAAACAGAAAAGCACAAACACAATAAAATCAGTTTACTCTTCCCATTTAGGTAAAAAAGAAAAAAAAAAAATAGAGAGCAAATGTAGCTGAAGTTCATCATCAGATTCTTCCTATTAAACACAAAATCTTCATCTATATTATGAGGCATCCCTCCCTACTATTTTTCTCTGTCTCTCAATTGTCTCATAAGAAAATATTTATCTTCATTTCCTTGATGTTCTGGGTACAAATGTGTACTCACAATGCAGCAATTAAAGATTTTAAATTAAAAAAAAAAATCGATACCCTAGATGGGTTCTGTCTTAGGCTTTGGGGGAAATAGTCATTCTTTTCTTTTTTCTCCATAATGTGGGTATTCATGGTATACTTCTGACATTATACTTCTTAGGCTCCCCATCCATCAATTTTTTATAGGAAAGGGGTAGGTAATATTTTAAAATATGCTCCAATAACTGAGGCAGAAAAGAATTTGCCTCTCTGTTATCACACCTCTAATATAGTTGCCATAAAACTTTTTGTCTTCATTGGAGTATAATTGATATACAATGTTGTTTTAGCTTCTGCTGTACGACATGATAAATCAGCCATAAGTATACATATATCCCCTCACTCTTGAGCCTTCCTCCCATCTCCCATCCCACTCCTCTCAGTCATCACTGAGCACCAAGCTGAGCTCCCTCTGCTATACAACAGCTTCCCACTAGCTATCTATTTTACACAAAGAAGTATATATATGTCAGTGTTACTCTCTCAGTTTATCCACCTTCTCCCCTGCTGTGCCACTAGTCCCTTTTTATTTCTGTGTCTCTATTCCTGCTCTGCAAATAGGTTCCTCAGTATCATTTTCCTAGTAAACTTTTGCTTCCCTTCTTTCCCATTTTCTGAGAGGAATTGGAAAAATCCTTTTTAACAAGGAATGCTAATCTGAATATGCATTTTAATTAAGCAGTTTTCCCCTCTCTACTCTTATTAAAAATTTTAATGTCCCAGCTGCTAAGAAAAAAGATATTTAAACCTAGACATGATTTTCATAGCAATCAAATTGGATGCATTCAATCTAATACCAAGTAAACTATGCAATACATGATTTGGGGAAAGAGGGCTACCCAAAGGAAGAAAACCATTCAGCAGGAATTCTGTTCAACAGGATTTCAGCTTTGCACATGACTTTCTAGTACGTATTGGTATCTTAACTATTCTTTACTTCAGGCTAGTCTGTCAGACGCCACTGGAAGAAAAAGAAGCATTTATCACCCTATTTCAAAGAAGTGAATAATTGTTCTAATTTTTATTTTCTTTCATATTTTATTCTTTATTTTTTAAAAAGGTTAACTTCCCCTAGTGTTTATTTCATTAGCACAATGTTGAATTATTTCCATCTGGCAGGCTGGGGAAATTGTCATGCATATGGAGACCAAGCCAGAAACTAATATGATAAGTTATTTATTAGTTCTGGTTCTCTGGTTCTTTTACCCTAGTGGGGCTTGTGGAGATAATTAGTCTTCACTTATTTGTAATTCTTTTATTTAAAAGAAAGTGAATGCTGATATTTCTGTACAGAAAAGAAATACTTACATGGAGTCAAACAAACTAGGAATACTTGTTTCCATATCTAGACCTTGAAGCTGGTTATGGTGAATGGTGATATCCATTGTACAAAGGAACACAAAGGTGAAAGAATATAACCAAACTTCATTACTGATAGGCAAATCTGTGGAATTATTGCTTCTGAAAAATAGAGCTTCAATAAACAGACAATAAACTGGAAGCCTTTCACCAAGAACCAGTACTAAACGTAATCTGTCAAGTTTAGATTAGGAGAAAATATACAATGACACAAGCAAAGCTAAAAGTGGGATAAACAATGAAGTGCAATCAAGAAGGCACCATATGACTAAGACATAATCTTCAATACTGGTGGTCTTTTACGGGAATTTGGGGAAAAGTTGAGGATGTCAAGATCTCCAAAGCATAAAATTATCAGTAGAGAATTGTGCCTTCAATGCTTTGCAATAATCACTACAAAGGAAATAAACAGAGCACATGCAAATACAGTAATAAAATATACTTGTGTCCTAAATATGCCCTACAGGCAGCATAGATTGTAGTATGTATAAAATAGAAACAATTAACTTCTCTGCATTGCTGCTGTCAGAGGGATATTTTGATGGTGCCAAATAAGTGCAATGGCATTTTTTTCATTGTTCTCTAAGAAAAATAGCAAAAGAGTTTGAAATGATCAAGGAAGATGATTAGATATCTTTTATAGCACATCTAGAAAATGGGTTTTCTTCACCTATCAATCTTTAAGCCATCACAAACTGATGGAACTGTTCATTCTATCAGATTTTCTACAGAAAGCTGATAGACCTAAAAACTATGTTCATATATATATAAATGCAAATAAATTTTGTCTGTTTGTGTTCAATTGATTACCCCCTGTAGATAACTACCAACTGCACTCATTTGCATATTCATTTCAGTGTTTGTGATCAATTGTGTGTCTGTTTGAATTTGTTCATTGAGAGTTGGACTATAAAGAAAGCTGAGCACTGAAGAATTGATGCTTTTGAACTGTGGTGTTGGAGAAGACTCTTGAGAGTCCCTTGGACTGAAAGGAGATCCAACAACTCAATCCTAAAGGAAATCAGTCCTGAATATCCCTTGGAAGGACTGATCCCAAAGCTGAAACTTCAATACTTTGGCCACCGGCTGTGAAGAACAGACTCATTGGATGCATACCTTTCTCCAGGGAATCTTCCCAATCCAGGGATTGAACCCAGATATCCCATATCCTTTACTGTTTGAGCCACCAGTGAAGCCCTAGACAGCATATTAAAAAGCAGAGACATCGCTTTGCTGATGAAGGTCCGTCTAGTCAAAGCTATGGTTTTCCCAGCAGTCATGCGCAGATGACAGCTGGACCGTAAAGAAGACTAAGCACCAAAGAACTGATGTTTTCAAGTTGTGGTGCTAAAGAAAACTCTTGAGAGTCCCTTGGACAACAAAGAAACCAAAACAATCAACTCTAAAGGAAATCGACCCTTATATTTATTAGAAAGACTGATACTGAAGCTGAAGCACCAATATTTTAGTCACCTGATGTGAAGAATTGATTCAATGGAAAAGACCCCATTGCTAGGAAAAACTGAAAGCAAAAGGAGAAGGGGGCAGTGAGGATGAGATGATAGGATAGCATCACTGACTCAATGGATGTGAGTTTGAGAAAACTGTGAGATAGTGAAGGACAGGGCATCCTGGTGCACTCCAGGCCATGGGGTCACAAAAAGTCAGAAACAACTTAGAAACTAAACAACAAACAGTATTTTAATGTGTACATTAAGTAAAAAGTGAAAGTGAAGTTGTGTCCGACTCTTTGTGACCCCATGGACTGTAGCCCACCAGGCTTCTCTGTCCACGGGGTTTTCCAGGTGAGAGTACTGGAGTGGGTTGCCATTATATTAGGCTATGTAATCCTATATCAGCTCCATTATTATCAGCATATTGTCCTGTTGTCAAAAGTTGTAAATTAATCAATTCCTCC
The DNA here is from genome assembly GCF_001704415.2 of Capra hircus. Lineage (NCBI taxonomy): Eukaryota > Metazoa > Chordata > Mammalia > Artiodactyla > Bovidae > Capra > Capra hircus. The sequence goes on from NC_030826.1 coordinate 2,542,469, forward strand.
ATGAGTTGCTATAGATCATACAATGTGTTATTTCTAATTGTTGTGTCCTGTTTAAATAAAACCTGACAAGTAATACTTTATAAAAGTTTATCTCAGGAGACATATCTATCCAGGTATGCCTCATATTATATAAGTATTTAGGGTATCATTTCATAAAAGTGAGTAAGCTGAATGAATACTGCAAAGTTATATAACAATAGTACCCTGATATTTCTGTGCTTTTAGCTGTCCATTCTGTTGACAAATTTGTCATGATGAATTACTATATATTTTTAAAAATGTTAATTAGTATTCCAGTTTGCTTTGCTCCATCCCATCTTGTGTCTAATGGATTATCTTCAGAATTATGTATATGAGCTAGCAATGCCAATGGCAATTGGACTTCAAATTTAATATTCTATTACTCCATGGCACATATCACAGGAGACAGGAATCATCAGGAGTCATCTTGAAGGCTGCATACCACTCCTTATTCATACATGAGAACTACTTAAAGAACCATTATTACTTGCTGGACAGGGTATGGAGAAAGGGGGGCACACTTACACTCTTGGTGGTAATGTACATTGGTACAGCCACCATGGAAAACAGTGTGGAGATTGCTTTAAAAGCTGGGAATATGGCCTAGCTATCTGACTGCTAGAAAAACCAGAAATGAAACAGACAAATGCACCCCAATGTTCACTGCAGCAATGTTTACAATAGCTAGAACATGTAAGCAACCTAGATGTCCATTGGCAGATGAATGGATAAGAGAGTTGTGGTACACAGATTCAATGGAATATTCAGTTCAGTTCAGTTCAGTTCAGTCACTCAGTCGTGGCCAACTCTTTGTGACCCCATGGACTGGAGCATGCCAGGCTCGCTGTTCACCACCAACTCTCAGAGCTTATTCACACTCATGTCCATCGAGTTAGTGATACAATCGTATCATCTAATCCTCTGCCTTTCTCTTCTCCTCCTGCCTTCAATTTGTCCCAGGATCAGGGTCTTTTCCCATGAGTCAGTTCATCTCATTAGATGCCCAAAGTATTGGAGCCTCAGCTTCAGCATCAGTCCTTCCAAGGAATATTCAGAACTGATTTCCTTTAGGATTGACTGGGTGGATCTATGTGCAGTCCAAGGGACTCTCAAGAGTTTTTTCCAACACCACAGTTAAAAAGCATCAATTATTTGGCACTCAACTTTCTTTATAGTCCAACTTTCACAGCCACACTGGAAAAACCATAGCTTTGACTAAAAAGGTCTTTGTTGGTAAAGCAATGTTTCTGCCTTTTAATACGCTGTCTAGGTTTGTCACAACTTTCCTTACAAGGAGCAAGCATATTTTCATTCCATGGCTGCTGTCATCATCTGCAGTAATTTTGAAGTCCAAGAAAACAAAGTATATCACTCTTTCCATTATTTCTTCATCTATTTACAATGAAGTGATGGGACTTGATGTCATTATCTTCGTTTTTGGAATATGGTGTATTAGGCCAGCATGTTAACTCTCCTCTTTCACTTTCATCAAGAACCTCTTTAGTTCTTCTTCACTTTCTGTCATAAGGGTGGTATCAACTGCATGTATGGGGTTATTGATATTTCTCCTGTCAATCTTGATTCCAGCTTATGCTTCATCCAGGCCTGCATTTCCCATGATGTACTACGCATATGACAGAAAGTTAAGAACCAAAAAGCCTCTTGATGAAAGTGAAAGAGGAGAGTGAAAAAGTTGGCTTAAAGCTCATCATTTAGAAAACTAAAATCATGGCATCTGGCCCCATCACTTTCATGGCAAATAGATGGGGATTCAGTGGCTGACTTTTTTTTTTCTGGGTTCCAAAATCACTGCAGATGGTGATTATAGCCATAAAATTAAAAGACGCTTACTCCTTGAAAGAAAAGTTATGACCAACCTAGATAGAATATTAAAAAGGAAAGACATTAATTTGCAAACAAAGGTCTGCCTAGTCAAGGCTGTATTTTTTCCAGTAGTCATGTATGGATTTGAGAGTCGGACTATAAAGAAGGCTGAGCACTGAAGAATTGATGCTTTTGAACTGTAGTGTTGGAGAAGGCTATTGAGAGTCCCTTGGACTTCAAGGAGATCCAACCAGTCCATTCTAAAGGTGATCAGGCCTGGGTGTTCATTGGAGGGACTGATGTTGAAGCTGAAACTTCAATACTTTAACTATCTGATGCAGAGAGCTGACTCATTTGAAAAGACCCTGATGCTGGGAAAGACTGACGGTGAGAGGAGAAGGGGATGACAGAGGATGAGAACGTAGGATGGTATCACTGACACAATGGACATGGGTTTGGGTGGACCCTGGGAGTTGGTGATGGACAGGGAGGCTTGGTGTGCTGAACTTCATGAGGTCGCAAAAAGCCAGACACAACTGAGGGACTGAACTCTGAACTCAGAACTATGCATAAGTTTAATAACCCGAGTGACTATAAACAGCCATGACATACTCTTTCCCTAATTTGGAATTGGTCTGTTCTATGTCCATTTCTAACCATTGCTTCTTGACTGGCATACAGATTTTTCAAAAGGCAGGTAAAGTGGTCTGGTACTCTCATCTCTTAGAACTGTCCACAGTTTCTTGTGATCAACCAGTTAAAGGTTTTGGTATAGTCGATAAAGCAGAAATAGATGTTTTTTGAAAGTCTCTTGCTTTTTTTATGCTCCAATGGATGTTGGCAATTTGATCTCTGGCTCCTCTGACTTCTCTAAATCCTGCTTGAACATCTAGAAGTTCTCAGTTCATGTACTTCTGAATCCTGGCTTGGGGAATTTCGAGCATTACTTTTCTAGTGTGTGAGGTTAGTACAATTATGCCGTAGTTTGAACAATTTTTGGCACTGCCTTTCTTTGGGATTGAAATGAAAACTGACCTTTTCCAGTCCTGTGGCCACTGATGAGTTTTCCAAATTTACTGACATATTGAGTGAAGGACTTAACAGCATCAACTTTTAGAACTTGAAATAGTTCAACTGGAATTCCATCACCTCCACTAGCTTCATTCATAGCAATGCTTCCAAAGGCCCACTTGACTTTGCACTCCAGGATGTCTGGTTCTAGGTGAGTGATCACACCACTGTGGTTATCTGGGTCATGAAGATCGTTTTTGTATAGTTATTCTGTGTTTTCTTGCCACTTAATATCTTCAGCTTCTGTCAGGTCCATAACATTTCTGTCCTTTATTGTGCCCATCTTTTTATAAAGTGTCGCCTTGTTATCTCTAATTTTTGAAGAGATCTCTAGTCATTCTCATTCTATTGTTGTCCTCTCTTTCTTTACACTGATCACCGAAGAAGGCTTTCTTATTTTGCTCTGCTACACTTTAGTACTCTGTATTCTGATGGAAATATCTTTCCTTTTCTCCTTTGCTTTTTGCTTCTCTTCTTTTCTCAGCTATTTGTAAGGCCTCCCCAGACAGCCATTTTGATTTTTTGCATTTTTTTTCCCGTGGGAATGGTCTTGATCCCTGTCTGCTCTACAGTGCCACGAACCTCTGTCCATAGTTCTTCAGGCTCTCTATCTATCAGATCTAGTCCCTTAAATCTATTTCTCACCTCCAAAGTATAATCATAAGGAATTTGATTTAGATCATACCTGAATAGTCTAGTGGTTTCCTCTACTTTTTTCAATTTAAGTCTGAATTTGGCAGTAAGGAGTTCATGATCTGAGCGACAGTCAGCTCCCAGTCTTGTTTTTGCTGACTCTACAGAGGTTCTCCATCTTTGGCTGCAAATAATACAATCAATCTAATTTTGGTGTTGACCATCTGGTGATGTCCATGTGTAGAGTCTTCTCTTGTGTTGTTGGAAGAGAGTGTTTGCTCTGACCAGTGCATTCTCTTGGCAAAACTCTATTAGCCTTTGCCCTGCTTCATTCTGTACTCCAAAGCGAAATTTGCCTGTTACTCCAGGTGTTTCTTGACTTCCTACTTTTGCACTCCAGTCCCCTATAATGAAAAGGCCATGTTTTTGGGGTGTTAGTTCTTAAAGGTTTGTAGGTCTTCATATAACAGTTCAACTTCAGCTTCTTCAGCATTACTGGTTGGGGCATATTCTTGGATTAACGTGATATTGAATGGTTTGCCTTCGAAACAAACAGAGATCATTCTGTTGTTTCTGAGATTGCATCCAAGTACTGCATTTTGGATTATTTTGTTGACCATGATGGCTTTTCCATTTCTTTTAGGGATTCCTGCCCGGAGTAGTAGATATAATGGTCATCTGAGTTAAATTCACCCATTCCAGTCCATTTTAGTTCACTGATTCCTAGAATGTTGATGTTCACTCTTGCCATCTCCTGTTTGACCACTTTCAATTTGCCATGATTCATGGACCTGAAACTCCAGGTTCCTATGCAATATTGCTCTTTACAGCATCAGACCTTACTTCTATCACCAGTCATATCCACAACTGAGTATTGCCTTTGCTTTGGCTCCATCCCTTCATTTACTCTGGATTTATTTCTCCACTGATCTCCAGTAGCATATTGGGCACCTACTGACCCGGGGATTCCCCTTTCAGTATCTTATCATTTTGCCTTTTCTTACTGTTCATGGGGTTTCAAGGCAGGAATACTGAAGTGGTTTGCCATTCCCTTCTCCAGTGGACCACATTCTGTCAGACCTCTCCACCATGACCCATCTGTCTTGGGTGGCCCCACATGGCATGGCTTAGTTTCTTTGAGTTAGACAAGGCTGTGGTCCATGTGATCAGATTGACTAGTTTTCTGTGATTTTGGTTTCAGTGTGTCTGCCCTCTGATGCCCTCTTGCAATATCTACCATCTTACTTGGGTTTCTCTTACTTTGGAAGAGGGGTATCTCCTCACGTTTGTCCCTCCTGACCTTGAACTTTGAGTAGCTCCTCTAGACCTTCCTGCCCATGCACAGCCACTGCTCCTTGGACATCGGGTTGCTCCTCTCAGCCACCACCCCTGACCTTGGGCGTGGGGTAGCTCCAGAATACTGGAGTGGGTAGCCTTTCCCTTCTTCAGAAGATCTTCCCAACCTAGGGATCAAACCCAGGTCTCCCACATTGCAGGCAGATTCTTTACCAGCTTAGCCACCAGGGAAGCAATTGCTATAAGGACCTTCACAAAGAAGTCATGACGGAGAAACAGATGACATTGTTGAAAATGTGAGGATTAGAAAAGAAGGCTACTGAAAGAAAGATTAGAACATAAACATTATCAGAACAGAGACATTTCCCTGTGTCACAGAGTTTAAATTCACAATATGTATGATTTACAATTTTTAGCTAACTGTTGTCATTTAACTCGAACATGTCTGCTTATGTTTAGAAAAGTGGTTTGTGTATCTGTGTATTGCATAATTTATTTCAAAGTCAGTCCTTTCATCTTATTCTTCCTATCCCTCCTTTTGACATATTTCATTAAAATAAATCTCTACATGAACTGAAATATAAACATTTGTCTGTTCTGGAAGCACTTTTCAGTCACTGTACTGTGTCCAGAATAAGGAGACGAAAATCTAGGACTAGAATACCTACACACGAAATAAACAGAAGTACTCTTTAGGAAGAAAATTCATTGTCACCATCATAGATCTATTCATTGGGTAATTTTGTTAATCTTTCTTCCTTTGTAATTGACTCAAAGTCACTGCCTTATGTAAATAAAACTTACTGTCCTCCAAATGAGCCATGCATTAAAGAAGTATATCCATCAGAGTGATTAGATTAGTGCCTGCAAATGTATGAGCTTATCTCTTTACTGGTGATGTGTATTGTCTTGTACCATGTCCCTTAAACAGGAACTTGGCTTATTTTTAAAGTTGTTTGATCCACTCCAACAGAAGCAAAGTGACTGTAATTTCTGCCTCATTTTCGAGTAATAAGAATTTTATCTCTAATATACTCAGACACCAATTTTCATCCCATCCTTTGGTGACTACAAGTCTAAGATCCTATTATTGAGGTCTTGATCCTGGAGAATAGTGCCATCCTTTAAATTGAATTAGTGTTTATCATTCCTTATCTACTTCTTCACTTCAATATTAGATCAGTCCTGTGTTGGACTTTTACAACTTTCTTCCCTGGATATGAGTAATTCTCTTTTCTACTACCTAGTCTAGAATACACACCACAATCCCTACCTACTCCCCCCCCACCTCAATCCACCAACGCTCCCATACACATGCACATTCATCAACAGGAGCCGTGTCTATTTCTGTACTACAATTTATTGGCCATGATTGGGGAAGCCTGCTTACCTCCTAAAAGAAAGATTATTTCCCCTGAATGGTATCTAGCCCTTGTTATCCCCAAACAATATTTTGCAATCTGTTCTTATTCTGTAATATTAAATGAATCCAGTTTTGCCCTGTGTGATGGAATATGTCAATTAAGACCATTTCAGACTTCAGTTCAGTTCAGTTCAGTCACTCAATCGTGTCCGACTCTTTGTGACCCCATGAATCGCGGGACACCAGCCCTTCCTGTCCATCACCAACTCCCGGAGTTTACTCAGACTCACGTACATCGAGTCAGGGATGCTATCCAGCCATCTCATCCTCAGTCGTCCCCTTCTTCTCCTGTCCCCAATCCCTCCTAGCATCAGAGTCTTTTCCAATGAGTCAACTCTTCACATGAGGTGGCCAAAGTACTGGAGTTTCACTTTTAGCATCATTCCTTCCAAAGAAATCCCAGGGCTATCTCCTTCAGAATGGACTGTTTGGATATTCTTGCAGTTCAAGGGACTCTCAAGAGTCTTCTCCAGCACCACAGTTCAAAAGCATCAATTCTTCAGCACTCAGCCTTCTTCACAGTCCAACTCTCACATCCATACACGACCACAGGAAAAACCATAGCCTTGACTAGATGGACCTTAGTTGGCAAAGTAATGTCTCTGCTTTTTAACATGCTATCTAGGTTGGTCATAACTTTCCTTCCAAAGAGTAAGTGTCTTTTAATTTCATTGCTTCAGTCACCATCTGCAGTGGTTTTGGAGCCCCCCAAAAATACAGTCTGAAACTGTTTCCTCTGTTTCTCCACCTATTTCCCATGGAGTGATGGGATCAGATGCCATGATCTTCGTTTTCTGAATGTTGAGTTTTATGCCAACTTTTTCACTCTCTTTTACTTTCATCAAGAGGCCTTTTAGTTCCTCTTCACTTTCTGCCATAAGGATGGTGTCATCTGCATATCTGAGGTTATTGATATTTCTCCTGGCAGTCTTGATTACAGCTTGTGTTTCTTCCAGTCCAGCGTTTCTCATGATGTACTCTGCATAGAAGTTAAATAAGCAGGCTGACAATATATAGACTTGACATACTCCTTTTCCTATTAGGAACCAGTCTTTTGTACCATGTCCAGTTCTAACTGCTGCTTCCTGGCCTGTATACCGATTTCTCAAGAGGTAGGTTAGGTGGTCTGGTATTCCCATCTCTTTCAGAATTTTCCACAGTTTATTGTGATCCACACAGTCAAAGGCTTTGGCATAGTCACTAAAGCAGAAATAGATGTTTTTCTGGAACTCTCTTGCTTTTGCCATGATCCAGCGATTGTTGGCAATTTGAACTCTGCTTCCTCTGCCTTTTCTAAAACCAGCTTGAACATCTGGAAGTCCACAGTTCACATATTACTGAAGCCTGGCTTGGAGAATTTTGAGCATTACTTTACTAGCATGTGAGATGAGTGCAAGTGTGTGGTAGTCTGAGCATTCTTTGGCATTGCTATCTTTGGGATTGAAATGAAAACTGACCTTTTCCAGTCCCGTGACCACTGCTGAGTTTTCCAAATTTGCTGGCATATTGAGTGCAGTACTTTCACAGCATCCTCTTTCAGGATTTGAAATGGCTCTACTGGAATTCCATCACCTCCACTAGCTTTGTTCGTAGTGAGGCTTTCTAAGGCCCACTTGACTTCGCATTCCAGGATGTCTGGTTCTAGATGAGCGATCACACCATCGTGATTATCTGGGTCATGAAGACCTTTTTTGTACAGTTCTTCTGTGTATTCTGTCCATTTCAGACTTAGGATCTACGTATTTTCACTCTTTCCCTCACTGGGATAAAATTAATATCCTTCAGGAAACAACTATGGTAGTTAATTCTGTGAACCTTGTCTGGCCTTAGCCTGTTTTAGGTGGTGCTACCACAAGGATAACCTTTTAATTTATTTTTAAATATATTTACAGGCATATAGCTTACTAGAAGATAGCTCGTTCTTTACTTTTATATAAGAATTTGATTGTTAATTATATATCAAACTACATACCAGTTTTAATTTTTACAATTCTCTGTCTTCCACCAAAATATGACATTCGATGCATTGGGGCCTTGTGAAAGACTAAGTAACTCTCAAATTTTAAGAATTTTTTTTTTTTTTCCCAACAGATACTCGAGGGATTTTAGAGGTCTCTGCCTCATCAGAATTTGGTAGGTCCTCATTCATGTGTCTCATTTACTTACTCCTGTCACTTTGTACATGCCTCTAGTCTTAGGGCCACAGCAGGAAACTGATAGCATACTGATACTTGATAACTGAAGAGAATTCAATAAAGAAACTATTTTTAGTGGTGTGGATAAGATTTAGGGAAAGTAAAATGGTATATAGTACAACATCCTAGCATTAGCATTAGTGGTTTATCCTTTCCATCCTAAGACTTAAGGGAACCATGGTTTAACATTAAATCTATAAGACAACAGCAACAAGGTCTAAGCCATGGCAGTAACTCTGCAGTAACTCAGCAAAAATGAAGACTGGAAGAATAAATATGTTGACTTCAGTTGTTTTCTGCTCTCCAGTCTCTACCTAATGGCTCTCATTGATGCGGTACACGAAGTTCAACTGCCCAGGAAAATAGAAGGAAAGAGAGTGGGACCTGAATCTTTAGGGACAAGAGACTATATGCACAACTGCATGTTTCAGCATAGTCAGTCCAGTGGATCAGTAGTGTTTAACTCTTTGCGACACCATGGACCACAGCACACCAGGCCTCCCTGACCATCACCAACTCTCAGAGTCCACCCAAACCAATGTCAATTGAATCGGTGATGCCATCCAACCATCTCATCCTCTGTCATCCCCTTCTCCTCCTGCCCTCAATCTTTCCCAGCATCAGGGTCTTTTCAAATGAGTCAACTCTTCGCATGAGGTAGCCAAAGTATTGGAGTTGTAGCTTCAGCATCAGTCCTACCAATGAACACCCAGGACTGACCTTCTTCAGGATGGACTGGTTGGATCTCCTTGCAGTCCAAGGGACTCTCAAGAGTCGTCTCCAACACCACAGTTCAAAAGCATCAATTCTTCGACATTCAGCTTTCTTTATAGTCCAACTCTCACATCCATACATGACCGCTGGAAAAACCATAGCCTTGACTAGATGGACCTTTGTTGACAAAGTGATATCTGCTTTTTAATATTCTATCTAGGTTGGTCGTAACTTTTCTTCCAAGAAGCAAGCATCTTTTAATTTCATGGCTGCAATCACCATTCACAGTGATTTCGGAGCCCAGAAAAATAAAATCAGCCACTGTTTCCACTGTTTCCCCATCTATTTTCCATGAAATGATGGGACCAGATGCCATGATCTTAGTTTTCTGAATGATGAGCTTTAAGCCAACTTTTTCACTCTCCTTTGTCACTTTCATCAAGAGGCTCTTCAATTCTTCTTCACTTTCTGCCATAAGGGTATGTAATCTGCATATCCTGGCAATCTTGATTCCAGCTTGTGCTTCTTCTAGCCTATCGTTTCTCATTATGTACTCTTTATGTAAGTTAAATAAGCAGGGTGACAACTTTCAACCTTGACGTACTCCTTTTCCTATGTGAAACCAGTCTGTTGTTCCATGTCTAGTTCTGACTGTTGCTTCCTGACCTCCATACAGGTTTCTCAAGAGTCATGTCAGTACTGATCCTCTGTATATGGTATTTTTAAGACTATTTATATAAGAGAAACTGGGTTCACAGAAACATTGAAAGGGTGGCACAGAGATTTAACATATACTCCTTTCTCTCACACTTATATAGCCTTCTTATCATCAATATCTCCCACCAGGGTAGTACATTTGTTATATTGATGTGACTATATTGAGAGATCATAATCACCCAAAGTCCTAATTTACCCAAAATTGGCAGAGTGCTGTACATCCTATATTTGGACAAATATATGATGATATGTATATGTTGTTATAACTTCAACCAAATATTTTCATTGTCTAAATATATTTTATGTCATGTTTCTTGTGATTTTTCTGTCTGTTTCCCCAAATCTCCGAAGATAAGGACTGAAACTCATTTTGTTTACTTCTCACCAGGGTTTTTCACTGTGTCCAGCACATAATAGGCAATAAATACATTAGTTGTCTTTCAGTTGCTAAATTGTATCCAATTCTTGTGACCCCATGAACTGTAGCACACCAGGCTTCCCTGTCCCTCACTATCTAACAGAGTTCCCTCAAACTCATATCCATTGAGTCAGCGATGTCATCCAGCCATCTTATTCTCTATCATCCCCTTCTCCTTCTGCCTTCATGTTTTCTCAATATCAGGGTCTTTTCCAGGGAGTCAGCTCTTTGCATCAGGTGGCCAATGTTTTGGAGCTTCAACTTCAACATCAAACCTTCCAATGAATATTCAGGGTAAAGTTTCTTTAGGGTTGATTGATTTGATCTTAGTATCCAAAGGACCCTCAAGAGTCTTTTCTAGCACTACAGTTGGAAAGTATGAATTCTTTGGTGCTCAGTCTTCTTTATGGTACAACTCACAAATCTGTACATGACTACTTTAAAAAAATAGCTTAGACTGTATGAACATTCATTGGCAAAGTGATGTCTCTGCTTTTTAATATGCTGTCTAGAATTGTCATAGCTTTCCTTCCAAGGAGCAAGTGCCAATTATTTTCATGACCGTAATCACTGTCTGCAGTGATTTTCAAGCCCAAGAATGTAAAAGCTGTCACTGTTTCCATTTTTTCCCCCTTCTATTGGCCCCGAAGTGATGTGATTAGATGCTATGATCTTTGTTTTTCAATGTTGAGTTTTAAGCCAGATTTTTAACTCTCCTCTTTCACCCTCATCAAGAGGCTCTTTCTTGCTCTTTACCTTCTGCCATTAAAGTGGTATCATCAGCATATCTGAGATTGTTCACGTTTCTTCATTCAATCTTGATTCCAGCCTGTGAGTAATCCAGCCCAGCATTTCTCATGATGTACTTTGCATATAAGTTAAATAAGCAGGGTGAAAATACACAGGCTTAGAGTACTCCTTTCCAATTTTGAACCAGTCCATTGTTCCGTGTCTTGTTCTAACTGTTGTTTCTTCACCTACATACAGGTTTCTCAGGAGGCCAGTAAGGTGGTCTGATATTCTCATCTCTTGAAAAATTTTGCAGTTTACTGTGATCTACACAGTCAAAGGCTTTAGTGTAGTCAATGAAGTAGAAGTTGATGCTTTTTCTGAAATTCTCTTACTTTTTCTGTGATCTAATGAATGTTGGACATTTGATCTCTGGTTCCTCTGCCTTCTCTAAATTTAGGTTGTACATCTGCAAGTTCTCAGTTCACATATTGTTGAAGCCTAGCTTGAAGGATTTTGAGCATTAACTTGCTAGTATGTGAAATGAGATCCATTGTACAGTAGTTTGAAGATCCTTTGGAATTGCATTTATTTGGGATTGGGATGAAAACTGACTTTTGCCAGTCTTGTGGCCCCTGCTGAGGTTCCAAATTTGTTGTCATATTGAGTGCAGCACTTTCATAGCATCATTGTTTTAGGATTTGTAATAGCTTAGCTGGAAAATTTACTTATAAATAAATTAAGATAAATTTGATTTTATTTTTAAAATTAATATGAGATATATGATTCAAAAATCTTAAAACTGCAAGAACGTTTTTATAGTATTGTTATCCTTTCTTCCTTTTAAGATGCTCAGGTACATTACCTTCCAGGTGATAAGAATCAATCATATTCCCTAAATTTATGAGAGATTTTATGAGTAAAATGACAGTAATTCAAACAGTGGTTTAGTGAAACAATTGACTGATTAATTGTGCAAGATATTTTGTTTTTAAGTTAGATTCATATAATGTTGAAAACAGGAACTTTTGGGGGGTGTTTGTCCAAAGCTATTATCTTTGATGAAGAGTTTTCCACCCCCATTGCTTGTATATAAAAAAGCCCTTTGCATATATTACTTTTGGGAATATTGACAGAATTCCTGGTTTCTAGTGTAAAGCATTTAAACTATAATTCAACCCTTCTCATTGATTATTTTTGACTACAATTATATAATCAATGCACACAATTTCTATGAATTGTAAGAGACTGTCATTTTTATTTACAATGATTTTGGTTCAGTTGTCTTTTTTTTTAATATGTACAATTTCAGCGGAAATTTGGTTTAAAGTTTAAAATGAGGAACGAAAGAAAAAAGAAAATTATTGTTCATTAGCAGTTTGACTTTCTTGTTTGAAAACAAATCACTATCACCAACAGCAACAGAAGAAAACAAACAAACAAACATGGAGATTCTTGCTTCTAGAAACCCTGAGTTAAAACCCATTGTGCAAAATTTTCTAATTGTATGATCCTGGTAAACCACTCAACATCTCTGAGCCTGAAATTTTTCATCTGTATTTTGGAACATTGCAAGCTGTAAGGAATGACAGTCTCTTAAAACTAAAAGAGACAGAAAAATGCATCTTACTTAGTACACCTACAAAGTTGTTTATTTCTGAAATAAATTTAATAGGAGTTGGTTGGACTGTGAGTTTTCACTTAAGGACTTGTGAGAAAACAGTAGTTACTGGCTATGTATGAGCTCTGAAACTTGTTCCCTCTTTTTGATTCAGGTGATTATTCCTCCAGTCTTGGTTACTTGTTCTTGGTTACTTGGTATCCATGTTCTCATTAGTACTCAGTTAAATATTTGAAAAGGCAAACAGTCAAAGCTCTCCTGTATTGCTTTCAATTCTCATGTATTCTTTCCTGAAAACTGTGGCTGTCTCAATTTCCCCAGACTCAACAATTTTTCTCAACACATTAAGATCAATAGGCTCCTTCTGGTTTCCCCAGTTTGAAACTACAACTCTCAAACCCTATCTAGACAGTAATTTGGGATAATGAGCTAGCCTTAATCTGATTGTTTTCCCTGTATCAGAAATCACTGTCCAGTGCTGCCTGATTTCCATGCTTGAAAACCATTGTTACATGTATTTTGTGTATTTTAGTTGTTTCAGGCAGTTGTGTAAATCTGATTTTTATTTACTATTATCAGTCATAACACATTGTCCAGAATTCATTCACTTGCTTATTCATTCAACAAGTATTATTAAATACTAAGCACAATGTTAGGAATAGGAATAGATAAAATTCAAAATTCACTGTATAAGACTTTAATAACACTCCTTTGTCACTCTTTTGTCCCTTCTGCCTGCCCTTTTAAAGCCATCTAACATTCACTCTTTTGTCTGTTCATAATTCACTTCCCCTGAAATCTATTGACTTTGACTTGCTCATTTCATTCAAATTTCTGTGCAAAGGAGACCATCTCTGAGCCTTTTATATTAAATAGTCTACTCTCTCTATATAAGTCTCTAAATCCTTGCCTGCTTTGATATTCTTTATAGCATTAATTGTTATTTGTTCCCTGGTGGCTCAAAAGGTAAAGAATCTACTTGCAATGCAGAAGACCCAGGTTTAATTCCTGGGTGGGAAAATCTCCTGGAGAAGAAGATGGCTAATCACCCCAGTATTCTTGTCTAGAGAATTCCATGGACAGAAGAGCCTGGCAGGCTATAGTTCATGAGATTTTCATTACTTATTCACTCAGTTATTAAAGATGAATGTCCTTCAGTAGAATGTAACACTGTAAGTCAAGGGCATTTTCACTACTGCAACCCCAGTTGCTAAAGCAGTTACCAGCACATAGGATCCATTAAAGACATTTTTAAAATAAATTTATTCAAGTAGATTTCATGGCGAATAGACGGAGAAAAGTGAAAACAGTGACTCATTTTATTTTCTTAGGCTCCAAAATCACTGTGGATGGTGATTGCAGGCATGAATTAAATGACACTTGCTCCTTGGAAGGAAAGCTATCGAAAGGGTGTTGCTGAATGAAAAGACACTGGGATTCTTGGCCTCTGGAGGAGAAGAATTCAATCCAGGGCCAGAGATGAGGCTTGATTGCTCAGAGCTTTTGTGTAATAAAATTTTATTAAAGCATAACGGAGATAGAGAAAGCTTCTGACATAGGCATCAGAAGGGGGCAGAAAGAGTACCCCACTGCTAGTCTTCAGCTGGATGTTATATAGTTATAAGAAGTCTGCTAATGAAAGAAAGGAATGTCTTAAAACTCAGAATGGCACCAGGGCCCCATCCATAAGATGTATTTTGGGATAATCTTGGCACCAGACATTTATCCGGGGCCATAAAACGATTGACTTGGATCTTGTAGAAGGGCAGATTACCTTGCAAACAGTTTCATTTACATAGATTAGGGGAACAATATCTGAGTATAACATACTGGTTTGTCAAGTGGGTTCTGAGCCATTAGGCGGAACCAACTTGAACACAGGGTCTGGATAAATGCATAGTACATTAACATAGCTTAAGACAAACATTCCCATAAGAAAAATGCATTGGTTAACTCAAGATTTGAGAATAGCTAACTTCAAGTGAAACCAGGTGTCATTATGGCAACACAGTATTTTAAGAGAAACCTCCTTTAAAATTTGTATAGAGAAGGAAAAAAAAATATATATATATATATATATATATATATATATATATATATATATCGCTAGTTTGTTTCCTCCTGCTACTTAAGAGAGATAAAAATGTCTGACACTTGCAGCATATTTCCTCCGTTTAGAGACCCCCGGCTTTCCTGCCTGTTACCCTCTCATTCCCCCCTTTTCTTTTAGGAGAATTATGTTGCCTAGGGAAAAGGCACATTGTTCTCATTCCATAACTGCTCCTGAGCTGACAAGGGGCATTGTCCCTAAATTGGTGAGGAACAATATTCCCCGAGCCCCATAATGAAGATGTCTGATCCAGGGGCCCCAAATAGTATTTGGAAGAAGCTGCAGCAGTACCAGGAGTTTGAGCAACCATTTGTAACTTAAAAGCTTTCATGCGGCTAGAAACAAAATCCAGTTACACAGTTACACATTCAGGGAGAAAACAGCAAAAAACGAAACGATCATAACTATTGTAATTAAGATAGTTTTCCACCATGAGGAACTAGTTAACATCTCCCAAAGTGAGGCAACTGAGGCTTCAGGAGTATCCATGGCCCTAATGATTTTGTTCATGTGTTTAGTAAAATGAGTAACATTAGTGCTCATATCAGGTATATATGTACAGCATTGGATATGAAATGGCACAAGTTCCTCCTTGTGCAGTTGTCAGAATATCTAAAGCCAATCTGCTTTGTAACACCATCTTTCTAGTTTGAGCTTGTTCAGCATTAGGAGCTGAAACAGCTTTTTGAGAATCTTGCAATGCCTGTTGAGTAAAATCAGTCAAAGCATCCACTTGTAGCATACCATCTGTAGTTCCCAAAGAGGGAAAAAACACTGCAGCCAAATAATCACTGGTGAAATACAGACCTTGTCCACCGAGTTTTAAGGTGGGGTAAATTAGCAGGCTTTTCTGGAAGCTCTGAAAATATAAAGCAATGAGTAAAGGCTAGACCCAGGGTGCATCTCCCTATCCAACCAAGGGGAAGCCATGCCCATAGATAAGAGCCACATATCCAATAACTTGCGTTTGGAGAAAGCCAACGTGACTGAGATATCCAGTCCCAATTTGTGCCTGGCCACACTGTGGCTCAGATCGTGAAATCCTTATTGCCAAATTCACACTTAAATTGAAGAAAGTGGGGAAAAACCCTAGACCATTCAAGTATGACCTAAATCAAATCCCTTATGATTATACATTGGAAGTGAGAAATAGATTTAAGGGCCTAGATCTGATAGACAGAATGCCTGATGAACTATGGATGGAGGTTCATGACATTGTACGGGAGACAGGGATCAAGACCATCCTCATGGAAAAGAAAAGCAAAAAAGCAAAATGGCTGTCTGAGGAAGCCTTACAAATAGCTGTGAAGAGGAGAGAAAGGGAAAGCAAAGGAGAAAAGGAAATATATAAGCCTCTGAATGTAGAGTTCTAAAGAATAGCAAGGAGAGATAAGTAAGCCTTCCTCAGCAATCAATGTAAAGAAATAGAGAAAAATAAAAGAATAGGAAAGATTAGAGATCTCTTCAAGAAAATTAGAGATACCAAGGGAATATTTTATGCAAAGATAAAGTCGATAAAAGGCAGTAATGGTATGGACCTAACAGAAGCAGAAGATATTACGAAGAGGTGGCAAGAATACACTGAAGAACTGTACAAAAAAGATCTTCACGACCCTGATAATCATGATGGTATGATGACTTATCTAGAGCCAGATATCCTGGAATACGAAGTCAAGTGGGCCTTAGAAAGCATCGCTATGAACAAAGCTAGAGGAGGTGATGGATTTCCAGTTAAGCTATTTCAGATCCTGAAAGATGATGCTGTGAAAGTGCTTCATTCAATATCCCAGCATATTTGGAAAACTCAGTAGTGGACATAGGACTGGAAAAGGTCAGTTTCATTTCAATCCCAAAGAAAGGCAATGCTAAAGAATGTTCAAACTACTGCACAGTTACACTCATCTCACATGCTAGTAAAGTAATGCTCAAAATTCTCCAAGCCAGGCTTCAGCAATATATGAACCATGAACTTCCAGGTGTTCAAGCTGGTTTTAGAAAAGGCAGAGGAATCAGAGATCAAATTGCCAACATCTGCTGGATCATCAAAAAAAGCAAGAGCCCCAGAAAAATATCTATTTCTGCTTTATTGACTATGCCAAAGCCTTTGACTGTGTGGATCACAATAAACTGTGGAAAATTCTGAAAGAGATGGGAATACCAGAACACCTGACCTGCCTCTTGAGAAACCTATATACATGTCAGGAAGCAACAGTTAGAACTGGACATGGAACAACAGACTGGTTCCAAATAGGAAAAGGAGTATGTCAAGGCTGTAAATTGTCACCCTGATTATTTAACTTAAATGCCAAGTACATAATGAGAAACGCTGGGCTGGAAGAAGCACAAGCTGGAATCAAGATTGCCAGGAGAAATATCAATAACCGCAGATATGAAGATGACACCACCCTTATGGCGGAAAGTGAAGAGGAACTAAAAAAGCTCTTGATGAAAGTGAAAAAGGAGAGTGAAAAAGTTGTCATAAAACTCAACATTCAGAAAACGAAGATCATGGCATCTGGTCCCATCACTTCATGGGAAATAGATGGGGAAACAGTGGAAACAGTGTCAGACTTTATTTTGGGGGGCTCCAAAATCATTGCAGATGGTGACTGCAGCCATAAATTAAAAGATGCTTACTCCTTGAAATTTATGACCAACCTAGATAGCATATTGAAAAGCCGAGATATTACTTTGTCAACAAATTCCCTCTAGTCAAGGCTATGGTTTTTCCAGTGGTCATGTACGGATGTGAGTCGGACTGTGAAGAAAGCTGAGCACCAAAGAATTGATGCTTTTGAACTGTGGTTTTGGAGAAGACTCTTGAGAGCCCTTTGGCCTGCAAGGAGATCAAACCAGTCCACCCTAAAGGAGATCAGTCCTGGCTGTTCATTGGAAGGACTGATGCTAAAGCTGAAACTTCAATACTTTGGCCACCTCATGTGAAGATTTGACTCATTGGAAAAGACCTTGATCCTGGGAGGGATTGAGGGTAGGAGGAGAAGGGGAGACAGAGGATGAGATGGCTTGATGGCATCACCGACTCGATGAACCTGAGTTTGCGTGAACTCCGGGAGTTGGTGATGGACAGGGAGGCCTGGCGTCCTGTGATTCATGGGGTTGCAAAGTGTCAGACACGACTGAGCGACTGGACTGAACTGAGACAAAGGGAGGACTTGAACTGAGACTGGAAAACACGGGAATGATTATGTTACATATTTCCTAAGGCAAAAATCCCATTTTTTTCAAATCATTGTAATGAACTCATTGGCTAACTTTTGGGGATGACTGTGTTTGTTCCCAGCATATAGGGACAGTAGTTATTAGACGTCCCTTTTGAGGAGTTGGCCATATATCCTCATCTCATATTTGATAAAATCAGGCAAAAAACCAATAGATCTAGACTTATTTGCTTTATGTTTA
This sequence comes from Capra hircus, assembly GCF_001704415.2. Classification (NCBI taxonomy): domain Eukaryota; kingdom Metazoa; phylum Chordata; class Mammalia; order Artiodactyla; family Bovidae; genus Capra; species Capra hircus. The sequence goes on from NC_030826.1 coordinate 2,560,661, forward strand.
GCAAAAAAGTCATTAAACCAAGACAATGTATAATCAAAATTAAAAGTCATGTTATGTCCATATTGAAAGTACAAAGTGTTGCACCAGTCCATTCTAGGGTTGTTAGATGTCATCAGATAAAGAAGAGGCATCACATATGATTGTTGTCAAAGGTATACACAGACTTGGAGAAAGCCTTTTCCTTGAAGTGGAGATGTCCAACATAGCAAGCCTTCCACAGATGAAGAGGGGGGGTGCTCTACAGACCCAGTATTTAGACCCATTGTGGAATGCAGCATAGGAGTGAGCCCTGGACAGGAAGACATTGTCTTGAGGATCAAATGGCAGACTCAGGATCAATTGGCAGTCAGCATAAATAGACTCACATAGATTATCAGGCCCATCTGAAAAGTACAAAGTCAGAGCATAGAAAGGAAAAACATAAACTGAAGTCATTTAGTTCTGGTCAGGGTGCCACCTCTTAACTTGAGTGTGATGTACCCACGAATCAATTCCTGGCACTTTGATAGCTGTGAAAGAAGAAAGAATAACCTGGTAAGGGCCTTCCCAGAGGGGCTCGAGGGACGGGCCCCAGATCCCAATGTTTTTATGAGGACCTCAGTTCCTGACTCAAATAGAGGTTTGCTTGACTCAGAGGCTGTGTCAGGAGTCGTCTCCTGGAGTTCTGCTAATGTCTGTTGAAAAGCTGAGAGCTGAGTTACATAACTAGTTAATTACAAGGCTTCATGGTCTATAACAATGTCTGTTCATAAGAAAGACCTTCCATAAAAACATTCAAAGGGGGATAGTCCCTCTTTTTGGGGGGCAGTTTGAGCCCTCATTAAAGCTATGGGTAGGACTTGAATCCAATTGTCCTGTGTCTCTTGAGTAAATTTGCACAGATATATTTTGATACTGTATAAGCTTTTTCAACCTTTCTTGAGGCTTGGGGTCTCCAGGAACAGTGTAAGTGATATTCTATTCCTAGCTCTTGAGATACCCCCTAGTTACAACAACTTTAAAGGTGGAGCCATTGTCACTCTGAAGGCTCCGTGACAGCCCAAACCTGGGGATAATTTCAGGGATTAAAATCTTTGTAACCTCCTTAGCCTGCTCACTATGACAGGGAAAAGCCTCAATCTATCCAGTAAACATATCTACCCAAACTTGTAAGCAAGGATATCAATTAGCTTTTGGCATATGAGTAAAATAAATTTCCCAGTCCTCTCCAGGATATTTTCCACTTCGTTGTAATCCAGATTTTTCTAGCTTTTCAGCCTTTGGGTTATTTTTCTGACAAACCTCACACCTTTTGATAATGTTCCTTAAAGTTTTCATTACATTTTTACCTTCAAACAAACAAGAAGCCATCTGTAAAGTACACAAATGAAAACTCTCTGCACCCAAATGAAAACTCTGGTGTAAACCCTTAAGAATTTTCCACTAAGCATTTTCAGGAATTATTAATCATCCATCCTCAGACTGTAATCATCCTTTATCAGTAATATTTTCTCCTCTTTTCTCTTATCTTTCTAATTCTTCCTCAGATATTGTGGTTTTTCCTGTTCCACAGGACCTGTCCGGATCAAAGGTGTCTGTAGTGAAGGGGTTTTGAAAAGTGTCACTTTTCTGACTTGACAGTCAGCCAACTGATTAGCTTCAGCTACTTTATTCCCATCCCTGCCGTGCCCTGTGCAATGCATAACAGCTACTTCTTTAGGGCAATATATAGCAGTTAAAAGTCTCTTGATCTCTCTGAAATGCTTAATAGGTTCTCCTGCTGCTGTTTCAAACTGTCTTTCTTTCCGTGTTGCAGCATGAGCATGTAAAATGAAATAAGCATACTTGGAATCTGTGTAGATATTTATTTGCTGCCCTTTGCTTAACTCTAGAGCTCAGGTCAGAGCCACAGGCTCCACTAACTGAGGACTGGTTCCCTGGGGGAGAGATTTTGCTTCTAAAATCTGTTCTAGCTATTCGAGGTTTTTTGTATTTCCATACAAATTGTGAAATTATTTGTTCTAGCTCTGTGAAAAATACCACTGGTAGCTTGAGACGGATTGCATTGAATCTGTAGATTGCTTTGGGTAATATAACTCATTTGCACTATATTGATTCTTGCGATCCATGAACATGGTATATTTCTCCATCTATTAGTGTCCTCTTTGATTTTTTTCACCACTGTTTTATAGTTTTCTATATATAGGTCTTTAGTTTCTTTAGGTAGATATATTCCTAAGTATTTTATTCTTTTCATTGCAATGGTGAATGGAATTGTTTCCTTAATTTCTTTTTCTATTTTTTCATTATTAGTGTATAGGAATGCAAGGGATTTCCGTGTGTTGATTTTATATCCAGCAACTTTATTATATTCATTGATTAGCTCTAATAATTTTCTGGTAGAGTCTTTAGGGTTTTCTACATAGAGGATCATGTCATCTGCAAACGGTGAGAGTTTTACTTCTTTTCCAATTTGGATTCGTTTTATTTATTTTTCTGCTCTTATTGCTGTGGCCAAAACTTCCAGAACTATATTGAATAGTAGTGGTGAAAGTGGGCACCCTTGTCTTGTTCCTGACTTTAGGGGAAATGCTTTCAATTTTTCACCATTGAGGATGATGTTTGCTGTAGGTTTGTCATATATAGCTTTTATTATGTTGAGGTATGTTCCTTCTATTCCTGCTTTCTGGAAGGTTTTGTTTTTTTTTGTTTTTGTTTTTTTGTTTGTTTGTTTTTATCATAAATGGATGTTGAATTTTGTCAAAGGTTTTCTCTGCATCTCTTGAAACAATCATATGGCTTTTATTTTTCAATTTGTTAGTGTGGTGTATTACATTGATTGATTTGCAGATATTGAAGAAGCTTTGCATCCCTGGGATAAAGCCCACTTGGTCATGGTGTATGATATTTTTAATGTGTTGTTGGATTCTGACTTCTAGAATTTTGTTAAGGATTTTTGCATCTATGTTCATCAGTGATATTGGCCTGTAGTTTTCTTTTTTGTGTGTGTGGCATCTTTGTCAGGTTTTGGTATTAGGGTGATGGTGGCCTCATAGAATGAGTTTGGAAGTTTATCTTCCTTAAAAAACTGGAAATAGAACTGCCTTATGACTCAGCAATCCCACTGCTGGGCATACACACCGAGGAAACGAAAATTGAAAGACACGTGTACCCCAATGTTCATTGCAGCACTGTTTATAATAGCCAGGACATGGAAGCAACCTAGATGCCCATCAGCAGATGAATGGATAAGAAAGCTGTGGTACATATACACAATGAAATATTACTCAGCAATTAAAAAGAATACATTTGAATCAGTTCTAATGAGGTGGATGAAACTGGAGCCAATTATACAGAGTGAAGTAAGCCAGAAAGAAAAATACCAATAATGCATATATATGGAATTTAGAAAGATGGTAATGATAACCCTGTATGTGAGATAGCAAAGGAGACACAGATGTGTAGAATAGTCTTTGGGACTCTGTAGGAGAGGGCGAGGGTGGGATGATTTGGGAGAATGGCATTGAAACATGTATAATATCATATAAGAAGCAAATCGCCAGTCTAGGTTCAATGTAGGATATAGAATGCTTGGGGCTGGTGCACTGGGATGACCCAGAGGGATGGTATGAGGAGGGAGGTGGGAGGGGGGTTTAGATTAGGAACGTGTACACCCATGGTGGATTAATGTTGAAGTATGGCAAAAGCAATACAACATTGTAAAGTAAATAAATACATAATTTTTAAAAAATTTAAAAAATAATATAAAATCTGTTCTATAGTCACCATGGCATAACCTGTTTGCCCTTTTCATCCCGATCAAAAGAACTGCCATCTGTAAATATTTCCATGCCAGGATTGTCTAATGAGGTATCCATTAGATCTTCCTGAGCTGCATAGTTTAAAGTTAGGCATTGGAAACAATTGTGATCAGGCATTTCATTTTCCTTCTCAGGAAGGAAAGTAGGAGGATTTACCTTTCCACAAACTTTAAGCTTAGTTACTTGTCCTTCTAACATCAATGACTGATATTTAAGAAGCCTACAGTCTGTCATCCAAATATTAACCTTAAAATTCAAGATTCCACTCACATCATGAGAAGTCAGTACTCTAGGGTTTCATCCATTAATTATTTTTAAACTTTCAGGTGCTAATAAAGCTGCTCCCCTAATTACTCTTAGGCAGTGGGACCACCCACGTGAAATTACATCTAATTCTCTGCTTACATAAGCAATAGGTTGCTGGTGAGGCCCTCAGGGTTGTTTCAAAACTCCCAAGGCCATACATTTTCTTTCAGTGACAGACAAATTAAATTCTGACCCTGTGGGCAAGCTCAAAGCAGAAGCTTGCAGGAGAGCAGGCTGAAGAACTTTAAAAACCTTTTGAGTATCCGGAAACCAAATCAGTTTGTCGGTTTGGGCCTTCTGAGTTTCAGCTATTAGTTTATATAAAAGCCGGGCATGTTCCCCACAACCCGGAATCCAAATGAGACAATAGCCTGTGATTCCCCCAAATCCTTTCAATTGTCTTCAAGTCATAGGTAGGGGATGATTTAGTATAGGTTTAATTCTCTCAGGGCCTATGGCACTAGTCCCTTCTGACATGATTAGGCCCAGATATCTAACAAATTGTTGACAAAGCTGAGTCTTTTCTCTTGATGCCTTGTAACTACAGCCTGCTAGAAAGTTTAAGAAATCTTCTGAGGCCCGTGAACAAGCTTCCTCTGTTTCAGCACAGAGGAAAATATAATCTACATATTGTAACACCACCGCTTCAGAGCTATTAACGTTTTGTAGATCCCGTGACAAACTTAGTCCAAATAAGTGAGACTGTCACAAAATCTTTGGGGCAAAATTGTCCAGGTTAACTGAGAAGCTGGCTGCTTAGGGTCTTCAAAGGCAAACAGAAATTGACTTTCCTCTGCCAAAGGCACTGAATAAAAGGCCTCTTTCAAATCAATTACTGAGAAATATTTGGTTCATTCAGGAATTTCAGACAATAGAGTATAAGGATTAGGCACCCCGGGGTGTAAAGGAACTACAGCCTCATTTATTGTTTGTAAATCTTGAACCAGTCTTCATTTACCATTTGATTTCTTTATACCCAAAATAGGAGTGTTGCATAGACTGTTACAGGGAATTAACTGTCCCTGCTCCTTTAAATTTTTGATGATGGATTTTAACCCTTCCTTAACCTCAGGTTTTGGTGGATACTGCTCCTTATGTGGAAATAAGTGTGGGTCTTTGAGCTTGACAACTACAGGAATAGCATTTTGTGCTCGACCCACAGATTTTCCATCAGCCCATACTCTAGGACTTGCATTTTGTTCTATTAAAGGTAGAGAAAGAAAGGGCTCCATATTCATGAAAACAGAGGCATGGACCTTGCTCAATACATCCTTCCCCAAAAGGGGTGAGGGAGATTCTGGCACGATCAGAAACTCTTGTGAAAATAGCACAGAGTTCCAGTCACAACTTACAGAAAAAATACCTTTTGGATCATCCAGACAGTCCCATTATGGAAGTGGATCCGGAAAAAAGTGGGCCAGGGGCTTCAGTAAGCACAGAGTAAGTTGCCCCAGTATCTAAAAGGAAATTTACGGGTTGGCCTCCACAGTTACTAATACCCGGGGTTCCTCATGTGTAATTAGGATGGGAGCTTGTGTGGGAACCCCCAGGCACCTTCAGTCCTGATTGTCTTGAGAGTCTGACCTCTGAAACCTACACTTCTAAGGGCATTCTCTCTTCCAGTGTGGTCCTTTGCAGACTGGACATGGAGGCGGGGGTGGCTTGGATACCTGAGGGCAATCCCGCTTGAGGTGCCCCTCCTTTCCACAGTAATAGCAAGCCCATCCTTTTTCACCTGGGTCCCTCTGGGAATTTTTCTCAGGCTGTTTAAGAACCGTTTTCATAGCCATTGTGAAGGCTTCCACCTCTTCCTTTGTCTTTCTCTGCCTTTCTTTCTTTTCCTCATATGCCCTACCATAATAGACTGTCTGAGCCAGTTGTAACAGAGTATCTAAAGACTGATTTGTTCCATACGCTCGTTTTAATAGCTTACGGTGGATATCTGGAGCCAACTGAGTGAGAAATCTATCCTTTAAGATCACTTTTCCCTTGTTTTTCTTCAGAATCAGTCTAATTGTAACACAGTATTATACTTAAGAGAACCTCCAAATGGCCACAATTTGCCATCCTCCAGTGGGTACCGCAGCCATGCAGCATCACATATGAAGACAGATGTATCTTCTTTAAGCCCTGGGGATCAAATCTACCCCAGTTTTTCAGGATACAGTTAAAAAGAGTGAGGCTGGAATTGTTAGCTCCCATCTGTAAGAGAAAAAAACGTGACCAGCCCCATCTCTCTACCGGAGGCATCCCTCCACGCTATAGATGGGAGTGTAGACAGACTTTACACCAAAAGCTTTTCCTTCCTGGTCAGACTTAGTCTGTACCTTACCAACGTAGGCATCCTACTCGTCCCTTTTGGTTCTACCGCGAAGGCAGAATGGGGATGCACCAGGGGTAGACCTGATGGCATCCCTGACTGATGTCCAGCTCTTCACCATTAAAACCTTGCTTTCCTCTGATGCCACCAGGGGTGCAATCAGAGTAAATTTCAGGAATGCCTCCCAAGCTGAGACCACTGGGGGAAACATTTGTCACCTGAGTGCCTGTGCACGACCCTGAGTATATTCCTGACCACAATAAAACTGATGTAAACATAAAACTGACATGTTCCTTCCAAGCGTCACCACACCAGTATAAGAGCCTCTTCTGGTCCACTAAGACCCAGAGTTACCAAAGGAAAAAAAAAAAAAAATTGCTGTTCCAACCTGAGTAACATTTAACCTCAGAGATGCTCTTGGAGCTAGAGATCCATCTAGCTTTCGAACTTTCCATTCCTAGTGAGGCTAAGTGCTTCCTGATTACCAATCCAAGTTTGGGACCTAAGTCACAGTACACAGTAACAGCATAGATCACAAATCCTTTGAAAGTCTATGATCCAATAGATTAGGTTAGTACTTCTAATTCCCAAGGAGTTATGAAATGGTCAAAGAGACCAAAAAGCTTGACCAAGAAACGAGAGTTTGGTCCACACACTTTGCCCATTTCTGGTCAATCCCTTAAGGAGACATTGGATGCCTCTTGGCATTGGCAGATCTGTGTAAACCCCCAACAGGTTTCTGTCATATAAGATCACTGTGGAACTGCAGAACAGGGCTCCTCACTTGCTTCACTCAGGGCATTTCACTCACTCACATAGGCACACCATAGAGTTAGTAAAGTACAGCAGAAAACGTGATCACTAGGAGAACAAAGAACTAGAGCTCCAAGCATCCTTACCTTGTCTTGAAGGATCTAAGGGGCCTCCAAGAGGAAAGGTTGTTGTTGAACAAAAAGACACCAGGATTCTTGGCCTCTGGAGGAGAAGAATTCAATCCAGGGCCAGAGACGAGGCTTGATCACTCAGAGCTTTTGTGTAATAAAGTTTTATTAAAGTATAAAGGAGTTAGGGAAAGCTTCTGACATAGGCATCAGAAGGGGGCAGAAAGAGTACCCCCCTGTCTTCAGCTGGATGTTATATAGTTACTGCTGCTGCTGCTGCTGCTGCTGCTGCTGCTGCTGCTAAGTCACTTCAGTCATGCTCAACATGTGCGACCCCATAGACAGCAGCCCACCAGGCTCCACTTTCCCTGGGATTCTCCAGGCAAGAACACTGGAGTGGGCTCCCATTTCCTTCTCCAATGCTTGAAAGTGAAAAGCTAATGTGAAGTCGCTCAGTCATATCTGACTCTTCACGACCCCATGGACTGCAGCCTATCAGTCTCCTCTGTCCATGGGATTTTCCAGACGAGAGTACTGGAGTGGGTTGCCATTGCCTTCTCTAGTAGTCTGCTAATGAAAGAAAGGAATGTCCTAAAACTCAGAATGGCACCAGGCCCCCCCATCCATAAGATGTATTTTGGGATAATCTTGGCACCAGACAAGTCATCTGGGGCCATGGAACTTATAGGAGGGCAGATTATCATACAAATAATTTCGGCTACACAGATTAGCAGAACAATATCTGAGTATAACATACTGGTTTGCCAAGTGGGTTCTGAGCCATTAGGTGGAACCGACTTGAAGACAGAGTCTGGAGTAAATGCATAGTACATTAACATAGCTTACCAACAAAGGTACATCTAGTCAAGGCTATGGTTTTTCCAGTGGTCATGTACGGATGTGAGAGTTGGACTGTGAAGAAAGCTGAGCTCCAAAGAATTGATGCTTTTGAACTGTGATGTTGGAGAAGACTCTTGAGAGTCCCTTGGACTGCAAAGAGATCCAACCAGTCCATTCTGAAGGAGATCAGTCCTGGGTGTTCTTTGGAGGGAATGATGCTAAAGCTGAAACTCCAGTACTTTGGCCACTTCATGTGAAAAGATGACTCATTGGAAAAGACTCTAATGCTGGGAGGGATTGGAGTTAGGAGGAAAAGGGGACGACAGAGGAGGAGATGGCTGGATGGCATCACCGACTCGATGGACATGAGTCTGAGTGAACTCTGGGAATTGGTGATGACAGGGAGGCTTGGCGTGCTGCAATTCATGAGGTTGCAAAGAGTCGGACATGACTGAACTTAACTGAACTGAACTGAATGGGATCTGTATTGAAAGATAACTGTGCAACCAAAATTTATCAGTAAACGCTTTTTAGACTTGTAGATAAAATTCACATTGCAATTTACCAGGTAAGAAGGCTGTACGTGACAGGGCAATTTTACCTAAACCTATTGTGCAGCATGCACAAGTTTTTGAGATGCTTTCAGGATTAAAAATAAAAGAAATTTGACCATGGAGTTTCAGCATTGAAAATGGTCAAAATAATACAAAGAAAATCCCTAAGCACCTTGCTATCAGCACAACTCTCCACTTGTTTGAAATATTGTTACTTTTCACACCACACCAGTCTAACTGCTAACAATCAAATAATTGATTCTACAAAGGTAACTTTTTGAAAACATGAAAATATATGAACTATGGGCATGGAAGTGGAGATGTGTAGGGAAAAATACCTTGAAGTTTTTTGTGCCTTCTGAGTGCTACCCAGGGTAGAAGCAGTATTTTAGTTCTACTCCTTCATTTCTCAGTTCAATATTTGACCTGCATTAATGGTGGCCTCAGAAGAGAAAGATGAGAGAAAACAATGGTAGAAGGAGTCAATTTAGGAATGAGATAATTTGCATTCATATAACACCCTTTGTTTCCCCTAAGTAACCAAGTACTTGCCTAACACAGATCCGGCTCTTGAAAAAGGTCATTTTGTCTTTGATATCACTGGTGTCTTCTGAATTCCTCTCTCCTGAATAGAATAACCTATCCATCCATGCATTCAGCTCACTACAAATTCTTCTTCTCCTTCACCCTTATCACAAATGTAGTCTCATACTGACAAAAAAATTACGGAAATTTTGAGTATGAAAGAATACTGAAAGATCTGCCGGTCCCCAAAGAAATAAAGAGTAGAAGCCCTATAAAAGAGTCTTTATATATCTTTAGGTCATTAAATATGTAGATTTCTGATTCAGAAAATCTGACAATTCCACAGGAATGTGGAAATTCTGAGGCTGAGATAGATATTCTGCAATGCTTTCTTTTCTATGTATTAGTTGTTATCATATTATTGGGGAAGGAGATGGCAAGCCATTCCATTATTCTACTTCCCTGGTAAAAATAATATCTTAAAGTCTTATACTTTTTACATTTGAATACTTTGTAAACATTTTATTCAAACACAGCATACCATTTTAGAAATCGTGAGTATAGAATTTGATGAATTTCACAAAATGATCTTTTTTTTTTCTTTTATGAGTCATACTTTTGTTATGTCGAAGGCATTATTGAATTCATCTAGATTATCTCAAAAGTAGGAAGTCAAGAAACATGTGGAGTAACAGGCAAATTTGGCCTAGGAATGCAGAAAGAAGCAGAGCAAAGACTAATAGAGTTTTGCCAAGAAAATGCACTGGTCATACAAACACCCTCTTCCAACAACACAAGGGAAGACTCTACATATGGACGTCACCAGATGGTCAACAACGAAATCAGATTGATTATATTCTTTGCAGCCAAAAATGGAGAACTCTATACAGTCAACAGAAACAAGAACAGGAGCTGACCGTGGCTCAGATCATGAACTCATTATTACCAAATTCAGATTAAACTGAAGAAAGTAGGGAAAACCGCTAGACCATTCAGGTATGACCTAAATCAAATCCCTTATGATTATACAGTGGAAGTGAGAAATAGATTTAAGGGCCTAGATCTGATAGAGTGCCAGATGAACCATGGAATGAGGTTCATGACATTGTACAAGAGACAGGGATCAAGACCATCCCCAAGGAAAAAACATGCAAAAAAGCAAAATGGCTGTCTGGGGAGGACTTACAAATAGCTGTGAAGAGAAGAGAGGTGAAAAGCAAAGGAGAAAAGGAAAGATATAAGCATGTGAATGCAGAGTTCCAAAGAATAGCAAGAAGAGATAAGAAGCCTTCTTCAGCGATCAATGCAAAGAAATAGAGGAAAACAACAGAATGGGAAAGACTAGAGATCTCTTCAAGAAAATTACAGATACCAAGGGAACATTTCATGCAAAAATGGCCTCGATAAAGGACAGACATGGTCTGGAACTAAGAGAAGTAGAAGAAATTAAGAAGAGGTGGCAAGAAAACATGGAAGAATTGTACAAAAAAGATCTTCACGACCCAGATAATCATGATGATGTGATCACTCATCTAGAGCCAGAAATCTTGGAATGTGAAGTCAAGTGGGCCTTAGAAAGCATCATTACGAACAAAGCTAGTGGAGGTGATGGAATTCCAGTTGAGCTATTTCAAATCCTGAAAGATGATGCTGTGAAAGAGCTGCACTCAGTATGCCAGCAACTTTGGAAAACTCAGCAGTGGCCACAGGATTGGAAAAGTTCCATTTTCATTCTAATCCCAAAGAAAGGCAATGCCGAAGAATGCTCAAAATACTGCACAATTGTATTCATCTCACATGCTAGTAAAGTAATGCTTAAAATTCTCCAAGCCAGGCTTCAGCAATACATGAACCATGAATTCCCTGATGTTGAAACTGGTTTTAGAAAAGGCAGGGGAACCATAGATCAATTGCAAAAATCTGCTGGATCATGGAAAAAGCAAGAGAATTCCAGAAAAACATCTATTTCTGCTTTATTGACTATGCCAACGCCTTTGACTGTGTGTATCACAATAAACTGTGGAAAATTCTGAAAGAGATGGGAATACCAGACCACCTGACCTGGTTATTGAGAAATCTGTATGTAGGTCATGAAGAAACAGTTAGAACTGGGCAAGGAAAAATAGACTGGTTCCGAATAGGAAAAGGAGTACGTCAAGACTGTATATTGTCAACCTGCTTATTTAACTTCTATGCAGAGTACATCATGAGAAACGCTGGACTGGAAGAAACACAAGCTGGAATCAAGATTGCCGGGAGAAATATCAATAACCTCAGATATGCAGATGACACCACCCTTATGGCAGAAAGTGAAGAGGAGCTAAAAAGCCCCTTGATGAAAGTGAAAGAGGAGAGTGAAAAAGTTGGCTTAAAGCTCAACATTCAGAAAACGAAGATCATGGCATCTGGTCCCATCACTTCATGGGAAATAGATGGGGAAACAGTGGAAACAGTTTCAGACTTTATTTTGGAGGGCTCCAAAATCACTGCAGATGGTGACTGTGGCCATGAAATTAAAAGACTCTTACTCCTTGGAGGAAAAGTTATGACAAACCTAGATAGTATATTCAAAAGCAGAGACATTACTTTGCCGACTAAGGTCCATCTAGTCAAGGATATGGTTTTTCCAGTTGTCATATATGGATGTGAGATTTGGACTGTGAAAAAGGCTGAGCGCCGAAGAATTGATGCTTTCGAACTGTGGTGTTGGAGGAGACTTTTGGGAGTCCCTTGGACTGAAAAGAGGTCCAACCAGTCCATTCTGAAGGAGATCAGTCTTGGGATTTCTTTGGAAGGAATGATGCTAAAGCTGAAACTCCAGTACTTCGGACACCTCATGCGAAGTGTTGACTCATTGGAAAAGACTCTGATGCTTGGAAGGATTGAGGGCAGGAGGAGAAGAGGACGACAGAGGATGAGATGGCTGGATGACATCATGGACTCAATGAATGTGAGTCTGAGTGAAATCCGTGAGATGGTGATGGACAGGGAGGCCTGGCATGCTGTGATTCATGGGGTCGCAAAGAGTCGGACATGATTGAGTGACTGAACTGAACTGAGGTTACTCATAACTTTCCTTACAAGGAGTAACCATCTTTGAATTTCATGGCTGCAGTCACCAGCTGCAGTGTTTTTTTAGTCCAATAAACAAAACAAAACAAAAAGTCTGTCATTGTGTCCATTTTTTCCCCATCTATTTGCCACGAAGTGATGGGACCAGATGCCATGATCTTCATTTTCTGAATGCTGAGTTTTAAGTCATCTTTTCCAATCTCCTTTTTCGCTGTCATCAAGAAAATCTTTAGTTATTCACTTTCTGCCATAAGGTTGGTGTCATCTCCATAACTGAGGTTATTGATATTTCTCCCAGCAATCTTGATTCCAGCTTGTGCTTCAACCAGTCCAGTGTATCCCATGATATACTCTGCACATAACTTAAAAAAGCAGGATGACAATATACAGCCTTGACGTACTCCTTTCCCTATTTCAAACCAGTCTGTTGTTCCATTTCTAGTTCTAACAGTTGCTTCCTGACCTGAACACAGATTTCTCCAGAGGCAATTCAGGTGGTCTGGTATGCCTAACTCTTTCAGAATTTTCCATAGTTTGTTGTGACCCAAATAGTCAAAGGCTTTGGCATAGTCAATAAAGCAGAAGTAGATTTTTTTTTTCTGCAATTCACTGGTTTTATTGATGATCTAATGGATGTTGGCAATTTGATCTCTGGTTCCTCTGTCTTTTCTAAATCCAGCTTGAACGTCTGGAAGTTCACAATTCATATACTATTAAAGCCTGGCTTGGAGAATTTGGTGCAGTACTTTGCTAGCGTGTGAGATGAGTGCAACTGTGAGATAGTTTGCAAATTCTTTTGCCTTGCCTTTCTTTGGGATTCGAATTAAAACTGACCTTTACCAGTCCTGTGGCCATTGCTGAGTTCCAAATTTTGTGGCATATTGAATATAGCATTCACACAGCATGATCTTTTAAGATTTGAATTAGCTCAACTGAAATCCCATAACTTCTACTAGCTTTGCTACAAGTGGTGCTTCCTAAAGCCCACTTGACTTTGCCTTCCAGGATATCTGGCTCTAGGTAAATGATCACACAACTGTAGTTAATCTAGGTCATGAAGATCTTTTTTGTACAGTTCTTCTGTGTATTCTTGACACCTCATCTTAATATCTTCTGCTTCTGTTAGGTCCATATAATTTCTGTTCTTTACTGTTCCCCTCTTTGCATGAAGTACTATTCCTTTGGTATCTCTAACTTTCTTGAAGAGATATCTAGTATTGCCTTTTCTATTATTTTTCTCTATTTCTTTGCTTTGATCCCTGAAGAAGACTTTCTTATCTCTCCTTGATATTTTTTGGAACTCTGCATCACCTTGCTATATCTTTCCATTTCTCCTTTCCCTTTAGCTAAGGCCTCCTCAGATACATATTTTGCCTTTTTGCATTTATTTATCTTGGGGATGGTCTTAATCACTGCCTCTTCTACAATGTCATAAACCTCTGTTCATAGTTCTTCAGGCTATCACATCTAATCCCTTGAATCTATTTGTCACATCCACTGTATAGGTGTAAGGGATTTAGCTTATGTCATGCCTAAATGGTCTAGTGATTTTCCCTCTTTCTTCAGTTTAAGTCTGAATTTGGCAATAAGGAGTTCATGATCTGAGCCAGTCTGCTCCCAGTCTTGTTTTTGCTGGCTGTATAGAGCTTCTCAAAAACAACAGAATTATCTCTGTTCGTTTCCAAAGATAACCATTCAATATCACAGTAATCCAAGTCTATGCCCCAACCAGTAATGCTGAAGAAGCTGAAGTTGAACAGTTCTATGAAGACCTACAAGACCTTCTAGAACTAACAACCCCCAAAAGATGAATTTTTCATTATAGGGGACTTGAATGCAAACGTGGGAAGTCAAGAAACACCTGGAGTAACAGGCAAATTTCGCCTTGGAATACAGAATGAAGCAGGGCAAAGGCTAATAGAGTTCTGCTAAGAAAACACATTGGTCATAGCAAACACCCTCTTCCAACAACACAAGAGAAGACTCTACACATGGACATCACCAGATGGTCGACACCAAAATCAGATGGATTATATTCTTTGCAGCCAAAGATGGAGAAGCTCTATACAGTCAGTGTAAACCAGTGCAGGACCTGACTGTGGCTCAGATCATGAGCTCCTTATTGCCAGATTCAGACTGAAATTGAAGAAAGTGGAGAAAGCCACTAGACTATTCAGGTATGAACTAAATAAAATCCCTTATGACTATACAGTGAAATTGATAAATAGATTTAGTACCTGATGAACTATTAATGGAGGTTTGTGACATTGTATAGGAGCCAGGAATCAAGACCATCCCCAAGCAAATTAAATGCAAAAAGGAAAATGTCTCTCTGAGGAGGCCTTACAAATAGCTGGGAAAAGAAGGGAAGTGAAAAGCAAAGGAGAAAGGGAAAGATATACTGATTTTAATGCAGTGTTCCAAAGAATGGCAAGGAGTGATAAGAAAGCTTTCCTCAGTGATCAATGTAAAGAAATTGAGGAAAACAATACAATGGGAAAGACTAGAGTTCTCTTCAAGAAAATTAGAGATACCAAGGGAATATTTCATGGAAAGATGAGCTCGATAAAAGACAGAAATGATATGGACCTAACAGAAGCAGAATATACTAGGAAGGGGTGGCAAGAATACACAGAAGTACTACACAAAAAAAGATCTTTGTGACTCAGATAATTATGATGGTGTGATCACTCACCTAGAGTCAGACATCCTGGAATGTGGAGTCAAGTGGGCCTTAGTAGCATCACTACGAACAAAACTAGAGGAGGTGATGGAATTCTAGTTGAGCCATTTCAAATCTTGAAAAACGATGCTGTAAGAGTGCTGCACTCAATATGTCAGCAAATTTGGAAAACTCAGCAGTAGCCGCAGGACTGGGAAAGGTCAGTTTTGATTCCAATCCCAAGAAAGACAATGCCAAAGAATGCTCAAACTACACCTCAGTTGCACTCATCTCACATGCTAGTAAAGTAATGCTTAAAATTCTCCAAGCCAGGCTTCAGCAATACGTGACCTGTGAACTTCCAAATGTTCAAGCTGGTTTTAGAAAAGGCAGAGGAAGCAGAGATCAAATTGCCAACATTTGCTAGATCATCGAAAAAGCAGGAGAGTTCCAGAAAAAGATCTATTTCTGCTTTATTGACTGCCAAAGCCTTTGACTGTGTGGATCACAATAAACTGTGGAAAATTCTGAAAGAGATGGGCATTCCACACCACCTGACCTGCCTCTTGAGAAACCTGTATGCAAGTCAGGAAGCAACATTCAGAACTGGACATGGAACAATAGACTGGTTCCAAATAGGAAAAGGAGTACGTCAAGGCTGTATATTGTCACTCACTGCTTATTTAACGTATATGCAGAGTACATAATGAGAAACGCTGGGCTGGAGGAACCACAAGCTGGAGTCAAGATTGACAAGAGAAATATCAATAACCTCAGATATGCAGATGACACCACCCTTATGGCAGAAAATGAAGAAGTATTAATGAGCCTCTTCATGAAGGTGAAAGAGGAGAGCGAAAAAGCTGGCTTAAAGCTCAACATTTCAAAAACTAAGATCATGGCATCTGGTCCCATCACTTCATGGCAAACAGATGGGGAAACAGTGGAAACAGTGTCAGACTTTATTTTTCCGGGCTCCAAAATCACTGCAGATGGTGACTGCAGCCATGAAATTAAAAGACGCTTACTCCTTGGAAGGAAAGTTATGACCAACCTAGATAGCATGTTGAAAAGCAGAGACATTACTTTGCCAACAAAGGTCCGTCTAGTCTAGGCTATGGTTTTTCCAGTGGTCATATATGGATGTGAGAGTTTGACTATAAAGAAAGCTCAGCACAGAATGATTGATGCTTTAGAACTGTGGTGTTTAGAAGACTCTTGAGTGGCCCGTGGACTGCAAGGAGACCCAACTAATCCATCCTAAAGGAAACCAGTCCTTGGTGTTCATTGGAAGGACTGATGTTGAAGCTGAAACTCCAATATTTTGGCCACCTGATGTGAAGAGCTGACTAATTGGAAAAGACCCTGATGCTGAGAATCCCAGGGACGGGTGAGCCTGGTGGCATGCCGTCTATGGGGTCACACAGAGTCAGTCACGACTGAAATGACTTAGTAGCAGCAGCATATCGTAATCCACAGCATCAAGAAATAACAATTATCGACTATTTTTCCATACTGATTAAGAATTTAAACATGATGCTGAAGCTAGTGTCTCTGTGAGGGCATATGTGAAAGAGATTATATGCAGAAGTTGAATGCTGATGCCGGAGTGGCCTTAGATAGGCTCTCTTGCAAAAAGCCAATTTCATTGTCCTGCTTACATAGGGAGGTGGGAGGGGGGTTCATGTTTGGGAACGCATGTAAGAATTAAAGATTTTAAATTTTAAAAAATAAAAAATAAAATTTAAATAATAAAAAAAAAAAGAATGAAGTTCTACAGACATGTCTGTATTGCAAATTACTGTTTACATATTATTCCCTTCTACTAAGTTATATGTCTCATGAAAGAGCATTGATTTTATTCTGCTTCATTATCCTCAACACAGATATTGTGTGCTTTCAATAAAGTATATTTAACTGAAAGAATGAGTGGAAGATAAACAGATAAGTAGATGTGATGCATTGATTAAATAATCGATTAGTTAAAAGAGTAGTAATTTCCCCTATTTCTCACCTTCTGTTTTAAATATCAGCAGGCGAAAATCAACTTAGTTATATTGTAGGACATAAACATTGAAATCTGTATATGTCTATAGGTCTACCTCTCTAGATAGATAGATATATTCCAGTCTACATAGTCTATAAGAATTTAATATTTTTTTTCTTATTTAAATAATAAGTAACATTAGTAGGAGTTTTGAAAATGTAATTTGTACTTTTCCAAGGCTTCTATTAATATTTCTTTTAAATATATATTTCCATATAGGTCATCTTCTGGAGCATGTCAACAATATCTACAATGAAAGTTCTCTTTCTCAAGCTAATTGAGAGCTCCTTATCTGGTTTTCTCTATTTTAGAGAGTATCACCTTTTGTAATAAGTAATTTTCTCTCAGGTACAGGTGTCTCACATTATGTGAATCAAAGTGATTTCAAGGTTCAATCTGGATTTTGCTGATGTGTCGGATTCCAAACATTGAGTCACTCACTTTTTGCCAGAGGAAGTTTGCTTAGTGCCAAGTAAATTAGAAAGCTAGAAAGAACTCCATTTGGAAGTCAGGCATGGCAGAATAAAGTGACAAGTTTTCCTTTTCCATCAAGTGACAAAGCTAATAAAGGAAAATAATTTTGCAGATGTCTTCTAATGGGGACAAATGCAATTCAAATACAGCAAACCAAAAGCTTCTCCCAAACATCAGACACAGCATTTTCAAAATTATTGTTCCTAACTTGGTTCATGGCTTAGAGGAAGTATCTAGTTAGAGTATATTGCTCAATTCAGATGGTATGTAGCTCAGTTCAATTCAGTCTCTCAGTTGTGTTTGACTCTTTGCAACCCCATGGACTGCAGCATGCCAGGCTTCCCTGTCTATCACCACCTTCTGGAGCTTGCTCAAACTCATGTCCATCAAGTCGGTGATACATCCAACCATCTCATCCTCTGCTGTCCCCTTGCCCTCCTGCCTTCAATCTTTCCCAGAATCAGGGTCCTTTCCAATGAGTCAGTTCTTTGCATCAGGTAGCCAAATTATTGGAATTTCAGCTTCAACATCAGTCCTTCCAATGAATATTCAAGACTGATTTCCTTTAGAATGGACTGGTTGGATCTCCTTGCTGTTCAAGGGACTCTCAAGAGTCTTCCCCAACACCAGAGTTCAAAAGCATCAATTCTTTGGTGCTCAGCTTTCTTTATAGTCCACCCTCACATCCAAACATAACTATGTACCTCAGTAGGACATTTTATTTCTTTTGCCTCCACATATTAATCACCTTTTTTAAGCTGCTTAATTAAACTTAGCTCAGCTGAGCTCTGTGTCCCTCCATATTATTTTCTCTAGAATTTGCTCTATCTCTTAAACTCTTCTTGTTAGTAAGTATTTCTGGCTCAATTGCTACAAATTGGATTCTATAAAAGCTGCATAAAGTTGGAAAGTAACTATTTTCTAATATATATTCATCAGTGTGATTTTATTTAAAGGTAAATGAATATCATTGAATCATCATGCATTTTAGAATCACAAAATTAAATTACAAACCATGACTTAAATTTTTACAACAAACAAAA
This sequence comes from Capra hircus, assembly GCF_001704415.2. Taxonomy (NCBI): domain Eukaryota; kingdom Metazoa; phylum Chordata; class Mammalia; order Artiodactyla; family Bovidae; genus Capra; species Capra hircus. The sequence goes on from NC_030826.1 coordinate 2,579,185, forward strand.
AAGCTGTGTGATTCAATTCATTATACCATCTATAGTTTTGCAGTTGCAACAATATTGTTTGGATTATAATATAAAGACTATAAGTAAATTGCATTTTAAAATGGTTCTTGGCAATCTAAATAAATGATTTTATTTAATGGTGATGGAATTCAATTATAACAGGTATAGACAACTGCTTTTTAGAACTAATATAGTCCATAGCTACATCACAGGAAGTAATTACCTAAGTATCTCTTTTGAGTAAAAGTATTCTAAGGTGTTATTGAGTCACAATCTGAGAACATAACAAAAAATGTAAAATGCTCAAGAAACAATCACCTTGTTTAAAAATTTTCAGCATGTTGGGCTATGAGCATTATATTTAGTAACAGCTCTAACATGGAATTTGGCTCTACTTGAGTTTGACTCAAGAATGGTGCCTTAAAGCTAGCATATTTATACGTTAAGCATTTAATGGCCGTTTAAAATGCCCAACATCTTGCCAAATTGAGCAAATTGTTTCTCAAGGAAGAGTGTAAAGACTCAGACTTCAATTATCATTGGCTCTGGAACATTCCATATTCTCTTCTAAAGTACATCTTTTATGCATTCTGGGTTTACTACAAGGGATACCAAAATTTCTCCTTTCAGAATATATAAGCCCTGCCATTGTCTTGAAGGAAGACTTTCAGGTCAGCATTTGCCTTGAAACTTCTCACATGGAATCCATGCTTCCAGTTCTCGATAGTTCATTAATTTGAGGCTTAATGAACATATTGTCTCCAGTATATGTTTAATAGTGTCATGATAAGTTTTGAAGTTGTCTATAGTTTCAATGGACATGAACTTGGGCAAACTCTGAGAGATGGTGGGGGACAGGGAGGCCTGGTATACTGTAGTCCCTGGGGTCATGAAGAGTTGGACACAACTTGGTGACTGAACAAGTATTACTGTGAATGTGGTATTGAGGTATTGAGAAAAGATAATGGGTTTTAAATAGGTAATCACGACTTTAGAACTCTGCTCCTAGTAGGCAAGTTACCTAGCTACTCTGGACTTTTCAAAAACCTTCTATATATGATTTTTATGATGCTTAAAAAAAATAATATATCAAAAGTATTCCTAACAATGTGGATAGTGGTCAAGAGGTCCTGGTCCAGAATCAGAATGCAAGCATTTAAATATTGATTGTGATATATAACAGCTGCACAATGTAAAGGAGCTTATGTAACCATTTTGGGACTCAGTTTCTGCATCTATAAAGTGAAGGTGATCATAATATACTGACCATAGGATGGTTTATAGAAATAATGTATGTAAAACGTGTAAAGAATATATAATCACCATAAGTGAAAGAAAGTGAAAGTTGCTCAGTTGTGCCCCAATCTCTGTGATCCCATGGATTGTAGCCCGCCAGGCTTCTCTGTCCATTGTGATTCTCCAGGCAAGAATACTGGAGTGGGTAGCCATTCCCTTCTCCAGGGGATCTCCCGAACCCAGGGATCAAACCCAGGTTTCCCACATTGCAGGTGGGTTCCTTACTACATGAGCCACCAGGAAAGCCCAAGAATAATGGAGTGTGTAGCCTATTATTTCTCTAGGGAATCTTCCCAACCCAGAAACTGAACTGGGCTCTCCTACATTGCAGGCAGATTCTTTACCAGCTGAGCTAATGGGAATTCCATATAATCACCATACTTAGCAGTTAATATTTGGTCAAGTTTTCATAACTATCCTTATGATTTTGCATGTTTGTGTGTGTATGTATGATCTTGCCTTGTTCACTTGTTTGTCTACTTCTTATAGGTAAAGTTCAAAAATAATGTCAAATGTATTTTAAAAATAACAAGAACACAGGATTTAGCTGAGTGGAAAAGAGTGTCTTTGATTCTCTTTTCCTGGATAACTGCTCTGTCTCTAGCATTATCCTCATGGTAGTTAGCTTAATAAAATGTCATAATATAGGGTTTTCCACATTGCATTCATAAGGATATACTCAGGACTTCCATTTAAACAGCTTCAGATCAGAGTTTTTCATTGAAGGGCTTTTGGAGTAGAACTTTTCACATAGAAAACAAATTAATTAGTGTCAGTTTGGCTCCATTTGAGTTAACAAGAATTTTTGTGGGTTTATTTCTAAGAAATCATCTCCACTGAGTTTGCAATGTACTTCTCCCATCACTACCACCGTTTTTAAGACAAATACCAATTGTAACTATTAAAGAGAGTCCAGCAAAATGGCAAGGGAGCTGACTGCCTGCCCTTTGGAGTGATCAAGTTTGAAGTCCTGAATTTTGTCAATTCTAACTGGAAGAACTAATGCTAAAGTTGAAACTCCAATACTTTGGCCACCTCGTGCGAAGAGTTGATTCATTGGAAAAGACCCTAATGCTGGGAGGGATTGGGGGCAGGAGGAGAAGGGGACGACAGAGGATGAGATGGCTGGATGGCATCACTGACCCGATGGGCATGAGTTTGAATAAACTCTGGGAGTTGGTGATGGACAGGGAAGCCTGGTGTGCTGTGGTTCACGGGGTCGCAAAGAGTTGGACACAACTGACTGATTGAACTGAACTGAACTGAACTGAAAGGAGAATATTTTCCAAATCGTTGCTTTACTGACCTTAGGCCCATCCTTATTGTTTCTTTTTCAAAATAGTTAATTGACTTCAGATTTGCTGCAATCTTATATTACCTTGGAAATAAATATCACAGCAGTTAACACTCAATAACATTTAGTTGACTAAGCAATTTAGTAATTAATTAACTGGGCTTCTTAACATGAGGGTCTAACGTGATGTGCTTTGCTTCTTTTATTAATGCAAACCAAGGCAACTGCCACAAAGGGATTTCTTCTTCTTGGTCATATCGAGATACTCTGAAATAAACTGATTGAAAAAAAAAAAAATCAAACATGCATCCATTAGAAAATCCTAGCTGATGTATCTTGTTAAAGTTTTTGAAAGCATTAATACAGCCTCTGGAGTCAGAGTACTTACTTTAAATCTTCATCTATAAATATAGATAGCAATAAAACCAAACTCACAATGTGTTATGAACAGATAAGATGCAGATACAGAGCACTTAGAGAAGTGTCAGGCATATAGGAGAGCATTCAATATATGTTAGATACTATTGTTTTATTATTCTATTATTGTTCTGCAATAAATTATATTGTATTTAACTATACTATCCCATGGCTTCCCTGCTGGCTCAGTGGTAAAGAATCTGCCTGCACTGCAAAAGACATGCAGATTCAGTCCTTGGGTTGGGAAGATCCCCTGGAGGAGGGCATAGCAATCCACTCCAGTATGCTGCTTGGAAAATCCCATGGACAGAGGAGCTTGGCAGGGTAGTAAATTCCATAGTGTCACAAAGAGTCATACATGACTGAAGCAAGTTAGTGCTAATATATGTATATGTATGCAACACACATATATATATATCATATATATATGCATATATATGATATATATGCATATATATGCAATGTATATATATGTATATATATACATATGTGTATATATATATGTATATATGTATATATATATATATGTATATATATATATATACACATTGGAGAAGGAAATGTCAACCCACTCCAGTATTCTTGCCTGGGAAATCCATTAAAAACAGAGGAGTTTTACAGGGGTCCCAAGAGTAGGACAAAACTTAGTGACTAAATTGACCACTAACCAATGTTTATATATAGACATAATATATACAAATATGTGACATAATATTACACTATATACTAAATTTATTCACTTCTCAGATAAAGTAACTGAGGCTTAGTGTAGTTACAGAAATTGCTAGTGTCATAGGAATGCATGTTTTGAACTTGGGACTCAAACCTAAGCAACTGACATAATGCTATACCACTTTTGTCAATGCACTTGTAAACTGTGAGTCTTCCCAGAGGGAGATTCTTTCTCTGATGTTAAGTCACTTCAGTCATGTCTCCTTTTGACCCTAAAACCATAGCTCACCAGGCTCCTCTGTCCATGGCAGGAGAATTCTTCACCACTGGCACCACCTGGAAAGCCCCTCTTTCTCTAATAGACAAATCTTATGATTCGAAGAATCAAGAAAATGCACAGGAACTATTTCTGGTTTACCAGAGAAAATAAAGAAAAGAATTGGGAAGCAAATATTAGTAAGCTTGGAATTGAAAAACCAAAGTCCCAAGTGCCTGGCAGGTAAATTACTATAAGCATGCAAAATAGATTAGGTGGAAGAATGATGGGGCTCATGCCTAAGTAGAGAGTATCAATTTATATCACTTTGATTATTTTCATGTAGAAATGTGAGTACACTATAACTGTAACCAATTTCTCACCAAGAGCCTGACATCCACATATTCATCTGATTTTAAAAATATGAATTATTTCAAAATGGTTTAAGGCACTGTAAACATGTAAACGAAGCAGTTCTACAGATTGAATTTGGCCAATAGACCACCAGTGCATAATCTCTCTAAAATAAATTGTGAAGCACAGACCCCTGAGTGATGAATTTCTGGCAAACAGTTGTATTCATAAGGAACTAAATACTTTTGAATAGCATCTTCCTATATAAGTTTCTCATACATGAGGAGTTGTATTCACTGAAGAAATTCCACTTGGAGACTCAGCCTTACTCAGATAGTGAATGTGTTGCAGTCAAACTAGGAGATGGAAAAGAAGTTCTAGCTGCCCTCAGTTGTGAATGATCTTGTAATCTTGCTTTTTCAAGAGCACATAAGACACCCTGGAGTAAGGTCCTGGTCATTGATTCACTCACTTATCATATATTTCCCAATTTCATCCCCAAAATATGTCCATCAAACTTTTATACCTATTTTGTCCTGATTTCTTAATGTACCTGGAGTGGAATACTGTAACGGACATCTCTCTCCTAGATGAAATTCTGAAACAAAACAAAACAAAACAAAATTCTTGCCCAGTCTTTTCCTACACTCTCTAGTTGTTATTTAGAATCCAACTTTATCCTAAATAGACATCCTTGAGGGAAAAAAAAAAAAGCACTACCTCCTACCTCACAAGCGTTTATTTTCCTGAAGATTTCTACAGCTGAACTTCAATCACTTGATCGCCTACCTCAATGCTAACAGTAGCAAAATGACTCAGATACACTATTTAACACTAACATTGCTATTTCTACCACAAACTTTTGTTTTTATTGTCACATAAGTGCAACCCTGAGTGAAAGTGAAAGTTGCTCAGTCATGTCTGACTCTGTGACTCTATGGACTGTATAGTTCCTGGAATTCTCCAGACCAGAATACTGGAGAGGGTAGCCTTTCCTTTCTCCAGGGGATCTTCCCAACCCAGGGATCAAATCCAGGTCTCCCGCATTGCAGGCAGATTCCTTACCAGCTGAGCCACAAGGGAAGCCCAAGAATACTGGAGTGGGTAACCTATCCTTTCTCCAGCTTATTTTCCTGACCCAGGAATCAAACCAGAGTCTCCTGCATTGCAGGCAGATTCTTTACCAACTGAGCTTATGAGGGAAGCCCTGTAACATTGAGGTATGTACTTAAATTTTGATTTTTTATGCATATGGACTATAAAACCATTACATCATGTCATACAAAAAAAATATTTAGAGCCATAATTCAAAAAGAAACATGTAACCCAGTGTTCATTGCAGTACTATTAACAATAGATAGGACATAGAGGCAACCTAAATGTCCATCAACAGATGAATGGGTAAAGAAGATGTGGTACATATATATATATTGGAATGTTTTTCAGTCATAAGAAGGAATGAAAAAAGGCCATTTCTTATGATGTGGATAAACATTGAGTCTGTTGTAAGGAGTGCAGTAAGTCAGAAAGAGAAAAACAAATATTGTGTACTGATGAAGATATACAGAATCTAGAAAAATGGTACTGTTGAATCTTTGCAGGGCATATAGACCAAGACATAGAGGATGGACTTCCGGGCACAGAGGGCGAAGGGGAAGGTGAGATGAATTGAGAGAGTAGTACTGAGTTATATACATTGTGATGTTTAAAATAATTAGTGGGAAACTGCTTAATAGTACCGGAAGCTCAGCTCAGAGCTCTGTGATAACCTAGAGGGTTGAGACGAGGGGTTGGAGAGAAAGGCTCAATTGGGAGTATACAAATATCCATATATATATAGATTACTCACTTTGTTGTACAGTAGGAACTAACACAACATTTTAAAACAATTTAACTCCAATAAAAAAGAAACAACAGATGATAAATGCCAGAACTTAAATAAATTCAGAGGTTTTTTTTTTTTTTTTTAACTTCATCTCAAAAATAATAAAATACTTAGGAATATATCTACCTGAAGAAACAAAAAACCTATATATAGAAAACTATAAAACACCACTGATTAAAGAAATCAAAGAGGATACAAATAGACGGAGAAATATATCATGTTCATGCATTGGCAGAATCAATATAGTGAAAATGAGTATACTACCTAAAGCAATCTCTACATTCCATGCAATCCCTATCAAACTACCAACGGTATTTTTCACAGAACTAGAACAAATAATTTCACAATTTGTATGGAAATACAAAAAACCTCAAATAGTCAAAGTAATCTTTAGAAAGAAGAATGGAACAGGAGGAATCATCCTGCCTGACTTCAGGCTCTACTACAAAGCTACAGTCATCAACACAGTATCAGTTCAGTTCAGTTGCTCCGTCGTGTCTGACTCTTTTGGACCACATGAACAGCAGCATGCCAGGGCTCCCTGTCCATCACCAAAGCCCGGAGTTCACCCAAACTCTTGTCCATTGGGTTGGTGATGCCATCCAGCCATCTCATCCTCTGTCGTCCCCTTCTCCTTCTTTCCCCAATCCCTCTCAGAATCAGAATCTTTTCCAATGAGTCAACTCTTCGCATGAGGTGGCCAAAGTACTGGAGTTTCACCTTTAGCATCAGTCCTTCCAAAGAACACCAAGAACTGATCTCCTTTAGAATGGATTGGTTGGATCTCCTTGCAGTTCAAGGGACTCTCAAGAGTCTTCTCCAACACCACAGTTCAAAAGCATCAATTCATCAGCACTCAGCTTTCTTCACAGTCCAACTCTCACATCCATACATGACCATTGGAAAAACCATAGCCTTGACTAGATAGACGTTTGTTGGCAAAGTAATGTCTCTGCATTGGAATATGCTATCTAGGTTGGTCATAACTTTCCTTCCAAGGACTAAGTGTCTTTTAATTTCATGCCTGCGATTACCATCTGCAGTGATTTTAGACACCCCCAAAATCGTCTGACACTGTTTCCACCGTTTCCCCATCTATTTCCAATGAAGTGATGGGATCAGATGCCATGATCTTCGTTTTCTGAATGTTGAGGTTTAAGCCAACTTTTTCACTCTTCTCTTTCACTTTCACCAAGAAGCTTTTTAGTTCCTCTTCACTTTCTGCCATAAGGGTGGTGTAATCTGCATATCTGAGGTTATTGACATTTCTGCAGGCAATATTGATTCCAGCTTGTGGTTCCTCCAGCCCAGCATATCTCATGATGTTCTCTGCATGTAAGTTAAATATGGAATTCCCACTGAGCTATTTAAAATCTTGAAAGATGATGCTGTGAAAGTGCTGCACTCAATATACCAGCAAGCTTGCAAAATTCAGCAGTGGTCACAGGACTGGAAAAGGTCAGTTTTCATTCCAATCCCAAAGAAAGGCAATACCAACGAATGTTCAAACTACTGCACAATTGCACTCATCTCACAAGCTAGTAAAGTAATGCTCAAAATTATACAAGCCAGGCTTCAGCAATACATGAACCTTTAACTACCAGATGTTCAAGCTAGATTTAGATAAGGCAGAGGAACCAGAGATCAAATTGGCAACATCTGCTGGATCATGGAAAAAGCAATAGAGTTCCAGAAAAATATCTATTTCTGCTTTATTGACTATGTCAAAGCTTTTGACTGTGTGGAACACAATATACTGTGGAAAATTCTGAAAGAGATGGGAATACCAGCCCACCTAACCTGCCTCTTGAGAAACCTGTATACAGGTCAGGAAGCAACAGTTAGAACTGGACATGGAAAAGCAGACTGATTACAAATAGGTATGGTACTGGCATAAAGATAGGAATATAAATCAATTGAACAAAATAGAAAGCCCAGAGATAAATCTACGCACATATGGACACTTTATCTTTGACAAAGGAGGCAAGAATGTACAATGGAGAAAGCACAATCTCTTTAACAAGTGCTGCTGGGAAAACTGGTCAACCACTTGTAAAAGTATGAAACTAGAACACTTTCTACACCATACCCACAAATAAACTCAAATGGATTAAAGATCTAAACATAAGACCAGAAACTATAAAACTCTTAGAGGAAAACACAGGCAAACCCTCTGACATAAATTACACCAGGATCCTCTATGACCCACCTCCCAGAGTAGTGGAAATAAAAGCAAAAATAAACAAATTGTACTTACTTAAACTTAAAATCTTTTGCACAAAGAAGGAAACTATAAGCAAAGTGAAAAGACGGCCTTCAGAACGGGAGAAAATAGTAGCAAACAAAGCAACTGACAAATAATTAATCTCAAAAATACATAAGCAACTCCTGCAGCTCAATTCCAGAAAGATAAATGATCCAATCAAAAAATGTGCCAAAGAAAGAAACAGAGAGGTCCTCAAAGAAGACATACAGATGGCTAACAGACATATGAAAAGATGCTCAGCATCACTTATTATCAGAGAAATACAAATCAAAACCACAACGAGTTACCATCTCACGCCAGCCAGAATGGCTGCTATCCAAGAATCTACAAACAATAAACCCTCTTACACTGCTGGTGGGAATGCAAACTAGTACAGTCACTATGGAGAACAGTGTGGAGATTCCTTCAAAAACTGGAAATAGAACTGCCTCATGATCCAGCAATCCCGCTGCTAGGCATACACACCGAGGAAACCAGAATTGAAAAACACACATGTACCCCAATGCTCATCACAGCACAGTTTATAATAGTCAGGACATGGAAGCAACCTTGATGTCCATCAGCAGATGAATGGATAAGAAAGCCGTGGTACATATACACAATGGAATATTACTCAGCCATTGAAAACAATAGTTTTGAATAAGTTCTACATTTAGACTCTATGGGAGAAGGCGCGGGTGGGATAATCTGAGAGAATAGCTTTGAAGCATGTATATTATCATATGTGAAACAGATCTCCAGTCCAGGTTCAATGCATGAATTAGGGTGCTCAGGGCTGGTGCGCTGGGATGACCCAGAGGAATGAGAAGAGGAGGGAGGTGAGAGGGGGGTTTAGGATGGGGAACACATGTAAACTCATGGTTGACTCACGTCAATGTATGACAAAAACCACTACAATATTGTAAAGTAGTTAGCTGCCAATTAAAATAATTATTTTTTCAATTAAAAAATAATGAAAAATTTAAAAATAAAATTACTTTCTTGATAAGTACTCTGCCTCCATTTTGTTATTTATAATAATTTTTATAGTTTTCTCACTAAGAAATTAAAATACAGAGATATCTGATTGCATTTAGAGTGTGGAGAAATTTCCCTTCTAAATGTAATCACTCCTAAAGTGTGATTATCATACCTTTAATCATTTGCACCACTACATTTTTCTGCCTTTACATAAGGTCTTAGTTTATACTTTTTCCTAAGACTAACGCTTTTGTGTATTTTGCAACCAAAACAAGGAGATTTCAAGAGAAGGAAGTGAAATCACATCGTTTTAAACTTTACATGAAAATCAGACAAACTGGACCATAAAATGGCTTCCCAGGTTGCAGTAGTGGTAAAGAACCCACCTGCCAATGCAGGCGACTTAAGAGCTATGGGTTGGATCCTTGTGTCCCAGAGGAGGGTATGGCAACTCATTCCAATATTCTTGCCTGGAGAGTCCCATGAAGAGATAGGCCTGGTGGGCTATAGTACATATGGTCACAGAGTTAAACACGATTGAATCAACTTATTATACACACTTGGACCACATAAAGTAGTTTATAGATCTTACCATACCATGCCTCCTAGCTAATCTAATGTAATGCACTTAAAATGCTTCAAAAGATAGCTTAAAAAATGTAAAGGATTTGTCAACAGATACAAAGACTCTTCCCCCCCATCCCCTGCAGGCAAATAAAATGATCATAGGCCACTATGGAAAACATTTTTATCAGGATAAAACATCTATTTTCTTACTAAGGCAATCAACAAAATAACTAGAATGAGGAATTGAATTAAATTTATTTTCACATGTCATTCTTTTACCAAATGTCTCCAAATGTGAGAGACAAAATGAGACAACATTTCTTCAGATCATGAACTCCTTATTAGCAAATTCAGATTGAAATTGAAGAAAGGAGGGAAAACCGATAGACGATTCAGGTATGACCTAAATCTAATCCCTTATGATTATACAGTGGAAGTGAGAAATAGATTTAAGAGCCTAGATCTGATAGATAGAGTGCCTGATGAACTATGGAATGAGGTTCATGACACTGTAGAGGAGACAGGGATCAAGACCATCCCCATGGAAAAGACATGCAAAAAAGCAAAATAGCTGTCTGGAGAGGCCTTACAAATAGCTGTGAAGAGAAGAGAGGGAAAAAAGAAAGGAGAAAAGGAAAGATATAAGCATCTGAATGCAGAGTTCCAAAGAATAGCAAGAAGAAATAAGAAGCCTTCTTCAGCGATCAATGCAAAGAAATAGAGGAAAACAACAGAATGAGAAAGACTAGAGATCTCTTCAAGAAAATTAGAGATACCAAGGGAACATTACATGCAAAGATGGGCTTGATAAAGGACAGAAATGGTATGGACTTAAAAGAAGCAGAAGATATTAAGAAAAGGTGGCAAGAATACACGGAAGAACTGTACAAAAAAGATATTCATGACCAAGATAATCATGATGATGTGATCACTCATCTAGAGCCAGACAACCTGGAATGTGAAGTTAAGTGGGCCTTAGAAAGCATCACTACGAACAAAGCTAGTGGAGGTGATGGAATTCTAGTTGAGCTATTTCAAATCCTGAAAGATGATGCTCCGAAAGGGCTGCACTCAGTATGCCAGAAATTTTGGAAAACTCAGTAGTGGCCACAGGACTGGAAAAGGTCAGTTTTCATTCCAATCCCAAAGAAAGGCAATGCCAAAGAATGCTCAAACTACTGCACAATTGTACTCATCTCACATGCTAGTAAAGTAATGTTCAAAATCCTCCAAGCCAGGCTTCAGCAATATGTGAACTGTGAATTCCCTGATGTTCAAGCTGGTTTTAGAAAAGGCAGAGGAAGCAGAGATCAAATTGCCAACATCTGCTGGATCATGGAAAAAGCAAGAGAGTTCCAGAAAAACATCTATTTCTGCTTTATTGACTATGCCAAAGCCTTTGACTGCATGGATCACAATAAACTGTGGAAAATTCTGAAAGAGAAGGGAATACCAGACCACCTGACCTGCCTCTTGAGAAATCTGTATGCAGGTCAGGAAGCAACAGTTAGAACTGGACATGAAACAACAGACTGGTTCCTAATAGGAAAAGGAGTATGTCAAGGCTGTATATTGTCACCCTGCTTATTCAACTTGTATGCAGAGTACATCATGAGAAACGCTGGACTGGAAGAAACACAAGCTGGAATCAAGATTGCCAGGAGAAATATCAATAACCTCAGATATGCAGATGACACCACCCTTATGGCAGAAAGTGAAGAGGAGCTAAAAATCCTCTTGATGAAAGTGAAAAAGTAGAGCGAAAAAGTTAGCCTAAAGCTCAACATTCAGAAAACGAAGATCATGGCATCCAGTCTCATTACTTCATGGGAAATAGATGGGGAAACAGTGGAAACAGTGTCTGACTTTATTTTTCTGGGCTCCAAAGTCACTGTAGATGGTGACTGCAGCCATAAATTAAAAGACGCTTACTCCTTGGAAGAAAAGTTATGACCAATCTAGATAGCATATTCAAAAGCAGAGATATTACTTTGCCAACTAAGGTCTGTCTAGTCAAGGCTATGTTTTTTTCCTGTGGTCATGTATGGATGTGAGAGTTGGACTGTGAAGAAGGCTGAGCACTGAAGAATTGATGCTTTCGAACTGTGGTGTTGGAGAAAACTCTTGAGAGTCCCTTGGACTGCAAGAAGCACCAACCATTCCAGTCTGAAGGAGATCAACCTTGGGATTTCTTTGGAAGGAATGATGCTAAAGCTGAAACTCCAGTACTTTGACAACCTCATGTAAAGAGTTGACTCATTGGAAAAGACTCTGATGCTGGGAGGGAATGGGGGCAGGAGGAGAAGGGGACGACCGAGGATGAGATGGCTGGATGGCATCACGGACTCGATGGACATGAGTATGAGTGAACTGCGGGAGATGGTGATGAACAGGGAGGCCTGGTGTGCTGCGATTCATGGAGTCGCAAGGAGTCATTCACGACTGAGCGAATGAACTGAACTGAACTGAAAAATCTAATTTCAGAAGCCATTATTTATATGATGCACCTATGACTTTCCAAATTACTTTGAAGTACTATACAGAAATACACTTTTTGTCCTTTGTTTTTGCTTTATTTTTACATGGCATGCTGGTGCTGCTGCTGCTACGTCACCTCAGTCTTGTCCAACTCTGTGTGACCGCCATAGACGGCAGCCAACCAGGCTCCCCCGTCCCTGGGCTGCTATTTATTATTAAAAAAGAAATCTCAAAGTAAGAAACAAGAGTGCTATTAGATAGATATATCTGTCCACACCCAATATTTTCTTTAATGATTAAACAACAATATTTTAGAAGTTATTAGTGAATGAACTTAGTGACAAAGAATTTAAACTGCTAGAAATACTTTTGAAACACATTTATAGCCTTTAATTTATTTACTTTATTATCAAAGTTACATTTTTGTAAAACACTTAAAGCTTTGTCCTTTTTTATTATTTTTCTTCTAAGTCATATATAATAAAATTATCTCAAATTAATGTTTCTGTTTGTTTGACACAATGATAAAGGAATATTGAAATTTATTTTTACTATTTGCTAATTTATGTGGTAGGACTAGACTTTTTAAATAATCTCAAATATATAACATAGTCAACTCTCAGAAAGATTTCAAACATTGACTTTTATCATAATTTATAATAAAATAAACAGAAAATTATTTACCCAGAATACCCTTCTCAGAGCATATTGAGAATGTAGTCAGCATGCTTCTCACTTCTAGCAATTGCTCGATAGGTACAAAGCTAATTTCGGCTTTTGCACTGTTGAAATTCACTGTTTGATAATGGAATGAAAAAGTGAAACTGAAAGTGTTTGTGACCCCATGGACAGTAGTCTGTCAAATTTTTCTGTCCATGGAATTCTCCAGGCAAGAATAGTGAAGTGGATTGTCATTTTCTTCTCCAAGGACTCATCCCAACCGAGGGATCTAAGTCAGGTCTCCTGCATTGAAGGCAGTTACTTTACCATCTGAGCCACCATTCCTAATAAATGTGGTTATGCCATATATCGTTTTAATGCACATTTCTTCCTTCTTTTTTTTTGGCGGGGGGGATGACATTATTTGCTGTTTATTTTATATTTATTTTAGACTAGGGAAATGAGGTTAGACAAAAAGCATGTTTGAGTAATTTTCTTATTTGTGTTCAAAATGGGTCATGAAGCAGTGGAGACAACTCACAACATCAACAACACATTTTGCCCATGAACTGCTAACAAGAATACAGTGCAGTGGTGGTTCAAGAAATTTTGCAAAGAAGCCATGAGCCTTGAAGATGTGGGTGTAATGACCAACCATTAGAATTTGCTAACCAACTGACAGCCATCATCATAGCTGGTCCTCTACAATTGCACAAGAAGTTACTGAAGAACTCAACATTAACCATTCTAAGGTCATTTGACATGAAACAAATTGGAAAGATAAGAAAGCTCAGTAAGTGGGTACTTCATGAGCTGATGAAAAAAAAAAATTTGTTATTTTGAAGTGTCCTCTTATTCTGTGCAACAACAAACCATTCTCAATCACATTTTGATATGTTTTGAAATGTGGATTTTATATGACAACCAGCAATGAACAGCTCAGTAGTTGCTCTGAGAAGAAGATCCAAAGCACTTTCCAAAGCCAAACATTCATCAAAAAAGTTCATGATCACTGTTTGGCAGACTGTCACCCATCTGATCTACTACAGCTTTTTGAATAGCAGTGAAACCATTACATCTGACAAGTATGCTCAGCAAATCGCTGAAATGCACCAGAAAATGTAATGCCTGGAGCCAGTATTAGTCAACAGAAAAGACTCTATTCTCCACGACAATGCCTGACTGCATATCACATAACCAATGCTTCAAAAGTGGAATTTGGGCTATGGAGTTTTGCCTCATCTGCCATACTCACCGCCTGATCTCTCACCAACTGACTACCACTTCTTCAGGCATCTTGAAAACTTTTTTGCAGGGAAAATGCTTCCACAACCAGCAGGATGCAGAAAATGCTTTCCAAGATTTCACCAAATACCTAATCATGGATTTTTATGTTACATAAAGAAATCAACTTTTTTTTTTATTGGTAGAATTGTGTTTATTATAATGGTTCCTATTTTAATTAATAAAGATTTGGCTGAGTCTAGTGATAATGAATTAAAATTCATGGTGCAAAACCACAGTAACATTTGGACCAACCTAAATAGCTGTCTTAAGAGAATAAAAGGTAGATTTAGATGTGGTGGAAATAGAATGATCAGATTGCTTAAGTCAATCATTGTGTGTGGAAATGCTACATGGCATCAGTTCAATTCAGTTGCTTAGTCCTGTCTGACTCTTTATGAATCCATGAATCGCAGCACGCCAGGCCTCTCTGTCCATCATCAACTTCCAGAATTTACGAAACTCATGTCCATTGAGTCAGTGATGCCATCTAACAATCTCATCCTCTGTCTTCCCCTTTTCTTCCTACCTTCAATTTTTCCCAACATCACGGTCTTTTCAAATGAGTCAGCCCTTCACATCAGGTGGCCGAAATATTGGAGCATCAGCTTCAACATCAGTCCTTCCAAAGAACACCCAGGACTAATTTCCATTAGGATGGACTAGTTGGATATCCTTGCAGTCCAAGGGACTCTCAAGAGTCTTCTCCAACACCACGATTCAAAAGCATCAATTCTTCAGTGCTCAGCTTTACTTATAGTCCAATTCTCACATCCATAGATGACTACTGGAAAAACCATAGCCTTGCCTAGACAGACCTTTATGGCCAAAGTAATGTCTCTGCTTTTTAATATGCTGTCTAGGTTAGTCATAACTTTCCTTCCAAGAAGTAAACGTCTTTTAATTTCATGGCTGCAATCACCATCTGCAGTGATTTTGGAGCCCCCCAAAATAAAGTCTGTCACTGTTTCCACTGTTTTCCCATTTTTTTGCCATGAAGTGATGGGACCAGATGCCATGATCTTAGTTTTCTGAATGTTGAGTTTTAAGCCAAATTTTTCCCTCTCCTCTTTCACTTTCATCAAGAGGCTCTTTAGTTCTTCTTTACTTTCTGCCATAAGGGTAGTTTTAGCTTCATATCTGAGGTTATTGATATTTCTCCTGGCAATCTTGATTCCAGCTTGTTCTTCTTCCAGTCCAGCGTTTCTCATGATGTACTCTGCATAGAAGTTAAATAAGCAGGGTGACAATATACAGCCTTGACATACTCCACTACACATTTGTAACCATTCTGCTGTTCCATGTCCAGTTCTAACTGTTGCTTCCTGACCTGTATACAGATTTCTCAACAGGCAGGTTAGGTGGTCTGGTATTCCCATCTCTTTAAGAATTTTCCATAGTTTATTGTGATCCACAGAGTCAAAGGCTTTGGCATAGTCAATAAAGCAGAAATAGATCTTTTTCTGGAACTTCCTTGTTTTTTCGATGATCCAGCGATCGTCAGCAATTTGATCTCTCCTTGCTCTGCCTTTTCTAAAATCAGCTTGAACATCTGGAAGTTCATGGTTCACGTATTGCTGAAGTCTGGCTTGGAGAATTTTAAACATTACTTTACTAGCATGCGAGTTGAGTGCAATTGTGCAGTCGTTTGAACATTCTTTGCCATTGCCTTTCTTTGGGATTGGAATGACAACTGACCTTTTCCAGTCCTGTGGCCACTGCTGAGTTTTCCAAATTTGCTGGCATATTGAGTGCAGCACTTTCAAAGCATCATCTTTCAGGATTTGAAATAGCTCAGTTGGAATTCCATCGTCTCCACTAGCTTTGTTTCTAGTGATACTTCCTAAGGAACACCTGACTTCATATTCCAGAATATCTGGCTTTAGGTGAGTGATCACACCATTGTGATGATCTGGGTCATGAATATATTTTATGTGTAGTTCTTCTGTGTATTCTTGCCACCTCTTCTTAATATTTTCTGCTTCTGTTAGGACCATACTATTTCTGTCCTTAATTGAGCCCAACTTTGCATGAAATGTTCCCTTGGTTTCTCTAATTTTCTTTAAGAGATCTCTAGTCTTTCCTATTGTATTATTTTCCTCTATTTCTTTGCATTGATCTGCTAAGGAAGGCTCTCTTATCTCTCCTTGTTATTCTTTGGAACTCTTCTTTCAAATGTATATATCTTTCCTTTTCTCCTGTGCCTTGCACTTCTCTTAACTTCCCAGCTATTTGTAAGGCCTCCTCAGAGAGCCATTTTCCTGTTTTGCATTTCTTTTTTCTTAGGGATGGTCTTGGTCTCTGTCTCCTATACAATGTCAGGAACCTCCATCCATAGTTCATCAGGTACTCTGTCTATCAGATCTAGTCCCTTAAATCTATTTCTCACTTCCACTATATAATCATAAGGGATTTGATTTAGGTCATACATGAATGTTCTAGTGGTTTTCCCCACTTTCCTCAATTTAAGTCTGAATTTGACAATAAGGAGTTCATGATCTGAGCCACTATTAGCTCTTGGTCTTGTTTTTGTTGATTGCATAGAGCTTCTCCATCTTTGGCTGCAAAGAATATTGTCAGTCTGATTTTGGTGTTGATCATCTGGTGATGTCCATGTTTAGTCTTCTCTTGTGTTGTTGGAAGAGGGTGTTTGCTATGACCAGTGTATTCTCTTGGCAAAGTCTAGTAGCCTTTTCCCTGTTTCATTCTATACTCCAAGGCCAAATTTTCCTGTTACTCCAGTTGTTTCTTGACTTTCTATGTTTGCATTCCAGTCCCCTATAATGAAAAGGACATCTTTTTTGAGTGTTAGTTCTAAATGGTCTTGTACATCTTCATAGAACCATTCAACATCAGCTTCTTCAACATTACTGGTTGGGTTATAGACTTGGATTATCAGGATATTGAATGATTTGCCTTGGAAATGAACAGAGTTCATTCTGTCATTTTTTGAGATTGCATCCAAGTACTGCATTTCGGACTCTTTTGTTGTCTATTATGGCTATTCCATTTCTTCTAAGGCATCCTGCCCACAGTAGTAGATATAGTGGTCATCTAAGTTAAATTCACCCATTACCCTCCATCTTAGTTCACTGATTCCTAGAATGTCAACTTTCACTCTTACAATCTCCTGTTTGACCACTTCCAGTTTGCCTTGATTCATGGACCTAACATTCCAGGTTCCTATGCAACTTTGTTCTTTATAGCATTGGACCTTGCTTCTATCACCAGTCACATCCACAGCTGAGTTTTGTTTTTACTTTGGCTCCATCTCTTCATTCTTTCTAGAGTTATTTCTCCACTGATCTCCTGTAGCATATTGGGCACCTACCGACCTGGGGAGTTCATCTTTCAGTGTCCTCTCTTTTTGCCTTTCATACTGTTTATATAGTTCTCAAGGCAAAAATACTGAAGTAGTTTGCCATTCCCTTCTCCAGTGGGCCACATTCTGTCAGACTACATGGCATATGGTTTTACAATAGAAAGACATATTTGAATAGGGTCAGTACTGAGCTATCTAGTATAATCACAGTGTATATAAACAGTATCCTATCATTATGAAAAGTCAGCTAGAAGCACAAAGAGTTACATAATTTTTCAGTTTGAATGATAACCTTATCTTACCCATCTTAGAATCATAAAATTTATATATAAATATATAGTATATATAAATACATGCTGCAGGGTTGGGGGCACTGAGTATAGCAGTACGTGCATGGGACCTTTTGAAGAAGGTCGCCATTATCTTCACTACCTCCACCATAGTTTGGACTCAGGTCAAATAACAGGGAGGGAACACTACCAGCCGTTCAACGTAAAATTGGATTAAAGATTTACTGAACATGGCCCAACACATCAGGACAAAACACAGTTTCCCCCTCAGTTTCTCCCATCAGGAAGCTTCCATAACCCTCTTAACCTTATCCAATAGAGGACAGACAAACTGAAAACCGCCATCACAGAGAACTAACCAATCTGATCACATGGACCACAACCTTGTCTAACTCAATGAAACTATGAGCCATGTCATGTTGGGCAACTGAAGATGCATGGGTCATGGTGGAGAGTGCTGAACAAAACGTGGTTCAGTGGAGAAGGGAATGGCATGCCACTTCAGTATTCTTGCCTTGAAAACTCCATGGGCAGTATGAAAAGGCAAATAGAGAGGACACTGAAAGATGAACTCTCCAGGTCAGTGGTGCCCAATATGCTACTGGAGATCAGTGGAGAAATAACTCCAGAAAGAATGAAAAGAAGGAGCCCAAGCAAAAAATAAAATAAAATAAAAACCAACACCACCCAGTTGTGGATGTGACTGGTGATGGAAGCAAGTTCTGATACTCTAAAAAGTAATATTGCATTGGAACCTGGAATGTTCCATCCATAAATCAAAGCAAATTGGAAGTGGTCAAACATGAGATGGCAAGAATGAACACTGACATTTTAGGAATAAGCAAACTAAAATTAACTTGAATGGGTGAACTTAACCCAGATGACCATTATATCTACTACTGTGACAAGAATCCCTTAGAAGAAATAGAATAGCTATCATGGTCAACAAAAGAGTCCAAAATGCTGTACTTGGATGCAATCTGAGAAAACAATAGAAGGATCTCTGGTCATTCCAAGGCAAACCATTCAATATCATGATAATCCAAGTCTATGCCCCAACCAGTAATGCTGAAGAAACTGAAATTGAAGGGTTCTATGAAGACCTACAAGACCTTCCAGAAGTAACACCCAAAAAAGATGTCTTTTTCATTATAGGGAAGTAGAATGTAAAAGGGGGAAGTCAAGAAATACCTGGAGCAACAGGCAAATTTGTTCTTGGAGTACAGAATGAAGCATAGCAAAAGCTAACAGAGTTAGCCAAAAGAAGGCACTGGTCATAGCAAACACCCTCTTCCAACAACACAAGAGAAGACTCTACACCAGGACACAACCAGATTGTCAATACAAATTTCAGATTGATTATATTCCTCACAGCCAAAGATGGAGAAGCTCTATTCATTTAGCCAAAACAAGACCGGGAGCTGACAATGGCTCAGATCATGAACTCCTTATTGTCAAATTCAGACTTAAATTGAAGAAAGAAGGGAAAACCAACAGACCATTCATATATGACCTAAATCAAATCCATTACAACTATACAGTGGAAGTGACAAATAGATTCAAGAGGCTAGATCTGATGGAGAGAGTGCCTGAAGATCTGTGGACAGGAGTTCATGACATTGTACAGGAGGCAATGATCAAGACCATCCCCAAGATAAAGAAGTGCAAAAAGGCAAAATGGTTGTCTGAGGACGCCTTACAAACAGCTATGAAAAGAAGAGAAGTGCAAGGCAAAGCAGAAAAGGAAAGATATATCCATTTGAACGCAGAGTTTCAAAGAATACTAAGGAGAGATAAGAAAGACTTCCTCAGTGATCAATGCAAAGAAAAAGAGGAAAACAATAGAATGGAAAAGACCAGAGGTCTCTTCATGAAAATTACAGATACCAAGGGAAAAGTCATGCACAGATGGGCACAATAAAGGACAGAAATGGTATGGATGTAACAGAAGCAGAAGATATTAAGAGGAGATGGCAAGAATACACAGAAGAACTACACAAAAATATCTTCACAACACAAATAATAAAGATGGTATGATCACTCACCTAGAGCTAGACATTCTGGAATGCAAAGTCAGCTGGGGCTCACTGCTGCTGCTAAGTCACTTCAGTCACGTCCAACTCTGTGCGACCCCATAGACAGCAGCCCACCACTCTCCCCTGTCCCTGGGATTCTCCAGGAAAGAACAATGCAGTGGGTGGCCATTTCCTTCTCCAATGCATGAAAGTGAAAAGTGAAAGTCAAGTCGATCAGTCGTGTCTGACTCTTGATGACCCCATGGACTGCAGCCTACCAGGCTCCTCCACCCATGGGATTCTCCAAGCAAGAGTACTAGAGTGGGTTGCCATTGCCTTCTCTGCAACTGGCCCTTAGGAACCATCATTTAGAACAAAGCTAGGGGAGGTGATGGGATTCCAGTTGAGCTATTTCAAATCCTAAAAGAAGATGCTGTGAAAGTGCTTCACTCAATATGCCAGCAAATTTGAAAAACCCAGCAGTGACCAAAGGACTGGAAAAGATCAGTTTTCACTCCAATCCCAAAGAGATGCAATGCCAAAGAATGCTCAAACTGCTGCCCAGTTCCACTCATCTCACATGCTAGCAAAGTAGTGCTCAAAATTCTCCAAGGCAGAATTCAACAGTATGTGAACCGTAAACTTTCACATGTTCAAGGTGGATTTAGAAAAGGCAGAGGAACCAGAGATCAAACTGACAACATTAATTGTATCTTCGAAAAATCAAGAGAGTTCCAGAAAAATCTACTTCTGCTTTAATGATAATGCCAAAGCCTTTGAGTGGATCAAAAAAACTGTCAAACAATCTTCAAGAGATGGGAAAACCAGACCACATGGCCTTCCTCCTGAGAAATATGTATGCAGGTCAAGAAGCAACAATTAGAACTGGATATGGAAGAGCAGACTGGTTCCAAATTGGGAAAGGAGTACAAGGCTGTATATTGTCATCCTGCTTATTTAACTTATATGCAAAGTACATCATGAGAAACGCTGGACTGGATGAAGCACAAACTGGACTCAAGATTACCAGGAGAAATATCAATAACCCCAAATGTGCAGATGACAGGACATTTGTGGCAGAAAGCAGAGAACTAAAGAGACTCTTGATGAAAGTGAAAGAGGAGAGTGAAAATATTGGCTTAAACCTCAACATTCAGGAAACTAAGATCATGGCATCTGGTCCCATCACTTCATGGCAAATTGATGGGGAAACAGTGGAAACAGTGATAGATTTTTTTTTTTTTGGGGGGGGGGGGAGTCCAAAATCACTGCAGATGGTGACTGCAGCCATGAAATTAAAAGATGCTTGCTTCTTGAAAGAAAAGCTATGTCCAAACTAGACAGCATACTAAAAAGCAGAGACATTGTTTGGCCAACAAAGTTCTGTCTAGTCAACGCTATGGTTTTCCTCATAATCATTCACGGATGTGAGAGTTGGACTATAAAGAAAGCTGAGTGCTGAAGAATTGATGCTTTTGAACTGTGGTTTTGGAGAAGACTCTTGAGAGTCCCTTGGACTGCAAGGAGATCCAACCAGTCCATCCTAAAGGAAATCAGCTCTGAATATTCATTTGAAAGACTGATGCTGAAGCTGAAACTCTGAACTTTGGCCTCCTGATGCAAAGAACTGACTCATTGGAAAAGACCTTGATGCTGGGAAAGATGGAAGGTGGCAGGAGAAGGGAACGATGGAGGATGACATGATTGGATGCCATCACCGACTCAATGAACATGAGTTTGGGTCAACTCCGGGAGTTGGTGATGGACATGGAGGCTTGGTGTGCTGCAGTTCATGAAGACACAAACAATTGAATGTGACTGACAGACTGAACTGTGCAGATACATACACATCTGTATTTGTACAAGTGTGTATGTGGGTATCTATCATGTGCATCTGTGTGATTTTCGTCAGCAAGTTAATTTGGAGATTAAAATTTCAGAGGTCAGATTTTTCACCAAGGTTAACTATTTTCAAAGCATGATACAAGACAATATTGTTTGTATTTACCTATCAAGAAAAAAATGCAATATTAGTTTAGTATTTTATAAAATTAAAAACTTCATTTAATATCACTCATATTATTTTAAGGATTAGAAAATTAAGCACAAGTGATTATCCAAAGTTAAAACGTCTACTTCTTCACTCAGTCCAGATCAGGTCTCCCTTCTCCCTGTAAGTTATCTCACATGGCCCCACCACACACCAGAAAGTTTATGTAATCTTACCAGTCAAATCTAAAGCCAGTCAATTCTGTTTTATGATACCACTAAAAGGCAAATTCAGCTAAAACTACTCATTTGGTTGTAGCTCCATGCAAGGAAGAGAAGATTTTCTTGATGCTTATGATTAAGGATAGTGTAATTAAAAGTTACATTGCTGCTAAGTTGCTTCAGTCGCATCCGACTCTGTGCGACCCCATAGATGGCCGCCCACTAGGCTCCTCTGTCTCTGGGATTCTCCAGGCAAGAATACTGGAGTGAGGTGCCATCGCCTTCTCCAATGCATGAAAGTGAAAAGCGAAAGTGAAGTAGCTCAGTCATACTGACTCTTATCGACCCCATGGACTGCAGCCTACTAGGCTCCTCCATCCATGGGACTTTCCAGGCAGGAGTACTGGAGAGGGGTGCCATTGCTTTCTCTGAAAAGTTACATTAGAGAGCCATAATAACTTAATTGTAGTAATAAAATCTGGTAAGACAAAAAACACTTGCTTTCCCAGACTTACCGCCTAGGTATGGCAATTCATTTGTTTTCACAATAATTAATGTGTGGCATTAAGTTCCTCCCAAATAAGAATATAATCAAAGGTTCAGATACATTATATAAATATATAGAATGCCAATATATATTTAAAGGTAAAATAAAATAATTACTTTAATTCCATGAGTTTTTCTCTTTGAGATTTCAAATAGTATCCCTTGTTAATTTCTTTTTGTTATTTTCTCTCAGAAAACTGCATTTTTTTCTTTTCTGTCTTTCTTTCTTTCTTTTTTTTTTTACTATAGCACATCTCTCTACATTTTTCTTTATATTTTATAAATGTAACTTTAACTTGGCAAAAGTTTTATATTTTTCAAATATTACTTCACTTAAAACAAATTATATATTATTAAGGCAGAAAAAAAAAAAAAAACCTGTCAAAAATTAAATTACTTTTTTTTTTTTTTTCAGCAATTACTTGCCTGCAAGTGAGAATGTCACTTTTGCAGTTGCCCAACCGCAGTTCTTCTCTTCTGATTTCCATTTCCAAGTGAAAATGCAACAGCTCCTTCCGTTTATGGGAGCAGCATGACTTTCTTGCCTTCTTCTGTGTCTGACTCTGCCTCTTAAAATGCTCTTTCTATTACACCAAATTTTCACTTTTTATTTTCAGTTTAGTCCAGTAATTCAGTCATGTCCGACTCTTTGCGACCCCATGGACTGCAGCATACCTTGCTTCCCTGTCCATCACCAACTCTCAGAGCTTGCTCAAACTCATGTCCATTGAGTCGGTGATGTCATTTAACCGTTTCATCCTTTGTCATCCCCTTCGCCTCCCACCTTCAATCTTTCCCAGCATCAGGGTTGTTTTCAATGAGTCAGTTCTTCACATCAGATAGCCAAAGTATCAGAGTTTCAGCTTCAGCATCAGTCCTTCCAGTGAATATTCAGGACTGATTTCCTTTAGGATGAACTGATTGGATCTCCTTGCAGTCCAAGGGACTTTCAAAACTCTTCTCAAACACCACAGTTCAAAAGCATCAATTTTTCAGCACTCAGCTTTCTTTGTAGTCCAGCTTTCACATCCGTACATAACTACTGGAGAAACGATAGTTTTGACTAGATGGACTTTGTTGGCAAAGTAATGTCTCTGCTTTTTAATAAGCTGTCTAGATTGGTCATAACTTTTCTTCCAAGGAACAAGTGTCCTTTAATGTCATGGCTGCAGTCAACATCTGCAGTGATTTTAAAGTTAAAAAAAAAAAAAAAAAAAGTCTGTCACTGTTTCCATTATTTCCCTATCTATTTGCCATGAAGTGATGGGACCAGATGCCATGATCTTACTTTCTGAATCTTGAGCTTTAAGCCAACTTTTTCACTCTTCTCTTTCATTTTCATTAAGAGTCTCTTTAGCTCTTCTTCGTTTTCTGTCTAAAGTGTGATGTTATTTGTATATTTGTGGTTATTGATATTTCTCCAGGCAATTTTGGTTCCCCCTTGTGCTTTATCCAGTCCAGGATTTCTCATGATGTACTCTGCACATAAGTTAAATAAGCAGGGTGACGATATGCAGCCTTGACATACTCCTTTCCCGATTTGGAACCAGTCTGCTGTTCCATGCCTAGTTCTTACTGTTGCTTCTTGACCTGCATATGTATTTCTCAGGAGGCAGGTCAGGAGGTCTGGTACTCCTATCTCTTTAAGATTTTTCCACAGTTCGTTTGTGATCCACACAGTCAAAGACTTTGGCATAGTTGTTAAAGCAGAAGGAGATATTTTTTCTGGAACTCTCACTTTTTAAATGATTCAGTGGATGTTGGCAATTTGATTCCTCTGCCTCTGGTTCCTATGACTTTCCTAAATCTACCTTGAACATCTGGAAGTTCATTGTTCACTCTCTAACTCTACGTTAGTTATTCACTTTGCCGATATCATCTTCTACTCAAAGACTGTGTTTCAAATTAGTTGTATGAATAATTAATGTCTCCTTTTCTCCTCTTGAAATATTCTCCTCTGAGAATCATCTGTACATTTTTAACCTACTTTCCAATCTAGCATATTATCTAACAGATGCTATCCAATAAAAATAATTTGATATTTACCATCTTTATTGCTGAAATTCCTCATTTACATCATACTTTTCAAATTATTTACATTATTCCAAACCCTGTCTACTCTTTACATCTACCAACAATTCTTATGGTTTTATTTTCTAACTTCCAAACCTTAATTCTCCCTAACTTTAATGATATTAATGGGATGACAATTGTCTCACTGCTCCTCAATTTTATTTACATTGAAGGCACTTCTGTGTATTTTACACATTAACCAATTCTCATCCAGGTAACAGTGGGATTCAAGAGACACTATTTCCCTCCAGATTATGTATTTCATAATGCTCCTTTCTAGGAACAATTTCCCTTTATAATATCTAATCAAGAATTGTCCAATCAGTCAACTCACTGTAAGGTGAAAACCATGTATTGAATATTGGGTTATAAAATTCAAAAGGTGTTTGATTCTTTATGAATGTAACAGAATTTGATCCCATAATAGATGTTAGGATCATTGAGTTAAACATTGTTATTTCATCTAAGGTTATTTATTTATTTATTTATTTTAATCCTTTTGATCTTCTTGCAGATCTTTTGTTGTTCTGTGAACTTTCCAAAGCCTTGGTCTCCTATTTCCTATGTATCTTGGGTGTTTGTACCCGCCCTGATTCTGAATTACTTCATTTTCAGCTATTTGATTGAATTTTCTATTTTTTTTTAATGTAGTGCAAAAGGGCTGAATAAACTGATTCCTGTCACAAAGAGATCTGACTAATTGATTGATCATTCCTCCTATTTAATAGAGTCTCATGCAGCTCACAATGGTATCATCCACATTTATTATAATAACATTTAATTTTGTAAGCTAATATTAGAAAACAAAATATGATAGGAAAACCTTATTTTTGAATTTTTTTTCCTCCATGAAGTGCATTTTGGCTGCTTGCTTATGAGAGTGCAGCTTCCTAATATGTGGGTAAAACAGTTCCCTGTTATTGGTAGTCTACTGGCTTTCAGAAGAGGATGGCCTTTACATAAATCATACACTCACATGTGAAACACTCTGCAGTGAAAGTTTTCTATAAATATAAAATGTATCTAAACTTTCTATTAGCCTGGGAAGTGTTTGTAATACAGAAAATTGTAAATTTAGCCAAACAGTTTTTAAGACAAAACATTAGTTTAGAATTCCTAATTTGAGAAATATTTTTTTGAACGTCAAATATTAAAAAGTTATTTCCTCTTGAAAGGATTATGTCTTTAGTGATTCATTTACAGTGCTCTCCCTTACAAAGCATTATAAGGGAGAAATCTCAATAACCTCAGATATGCAGATGACACCACCCTTATGGCAGAAAGTGAAGAGTAACTGAAAAGCCTCTTGATGAAAGTCAAAGAGGAGAGTGAAAAAGTTGACTTGAAGTTCAACATTCAGAAAATGAAGATCATGGCATCCAGTCCCATCGCTTCATGGGAAAAAGATGAGGAAACAGTGGAGAAAGTGTCAGACTTTATTTTGGGGGGCTCCAAAATCACTGTAGATGGTGACTGCGGCCATGAATCTAAAAGGACCTTACTCCTTGGAAGAAAAATTATGATCAACCTAGATAGTATATTATAAACCAAAAACATTACTTTGCCAACAAAGGTCCATCTAGTCAAGGCTATGGTTTTTTCAGTGGTCATGTATGGATGTTACAGTTGGACTGTGAAGAAAGCTGAGCACCGAAGAATTGATGCTTTTGAACTGTGGTGTTGGAGAAGACTCTTGAGAGTCCCTTGGACTTCAGGGATATCCAACCAGTCCATTCTGAAGGAGATCAACCCTGGGCTTTCTTTGGAAGGACTGATGCTAAAGCTGAAACTCCAGTACTTTGACCACCTCTTGCAAAGAGTTGACTCATTGGAAAAGACTCTGATGCTTGGAAGGATTGGTGGTAGGAGGAGAAGGGGAGGACAGAGGATGAGATGGCTGTATGGCATCACTGACTCGATGGACGTGAATCTGAGTGAACTCTGGGAGTTGGTGATGGACAAGGAGGCGTGGCGTGCTGCGATTCTTAGGGTCCCAAAGAGTCAGGCACGACTGAGTGACTAAACTCAGTTAAACTGAACTACTCATTGTTCACTCTAGAATGACTGAGGACTTGATTGAATTAGATGCAATACTGCTGTGATAGTAAGAAATCTATTACATTTTCTGAAACGTCCATTGAAAAAGTCTCAATAGCAATTTGTCTTAAATAGTTGTACCAACTGCACAAACCCCAACAAGTGTATATACATCCAATATGAATCCAGGTGACAAAAGGGCATAATCAACGTTATCAGTTAAACATCTTTGAGTTAAGAACATTGACTGCAGAACAAGAAAAGAAGGAGGCTTTGGGGAGTGAGTTTAAAGGGCTAATTTTAAAATGTGACGAAAAAACTAGGGAATCTGGCTACTTTCCACTACTTCAGCACAAGCCTACTGTTTTTCATAAAGTTCATGGTAATAGTCCTCAGTTCTATTCAAAAGACAAAATTTAGTAAAAACTATATTTAAGGTGTTACATTCAATGTGCCAGCAAATTTGGAAAACTCAGCAGTGGCCACAATACTGGAAAAGGTCAGTTTTCACTCCAATCCCAAAGAAAGTTAATGCCAAAGAATGTTCAGACAACCACACAATTGCATTTATGTCACATGCTAGCAAAGAATGCTCAGAATTTTCAAGCTAGGCTTCAACAGTACACGAACTGAAAACTTCCAGATGTTCAAGTTGGATTTAGAAAAGGCAGAGAACCAGAGATTAAATTGCCAATATTTGTTTTATCATAGAAAAAAAGCAACAGAATTCTAGAAGTATATCTAGTTCTGCTTCATCGACTTTGTCAAATCCCTTGACTCTGTGTATCACAACAAACTGTGTTCATATTGTTTCAGTAATTTATTGTGTTCATCTATTCATGAAATGGTCCCTTGATATCTCTAATTTTCTTAAAGAGATGGAAATACCAGATAACATTCCTTGCTTCCTGAGAAATTTGTATGCAGGTCAAGAAGCAACAGTTAGGACCTGACATGGAACAATGGCCTGGTTCCAAATTGAGGAAGGGGTATGTTAAGGCAATATATTTAACCTTGTTTATTTAACTTATATGCAGAGTACATCATGTGAAGTCCCAGGCTGGATGAAGCAAAAGCCAGAATCAAGATTGCCAGGAGAAATATCAATAACCTCAGATATGCAGATGACACTACCCTTATGGCAGAAAGTGAAGAATAACTAAAGAGCCTCTTGATGAAAGTGAAGGAGGAGAGTGAAAAAACTGGCTTATACTTAACACTCAGAAAACTAAGATCATGGCGTCCAGTCCCATCACTTCATGGCAAATAGATGGGGAAACAGGGAAACAGTGACAGACTTTATTTTGTTAAGCTCCAAAATCACTATAGAGAGTGACTGCTGCCATGAAATTAAAAGAAGCTTGCTCCTTAGAAGAAAAGCTATGACAATCCTAGATAATTATTCAATAGCAGAGACATTACTTTGCTGACAATGGTCCATATATCCAAAGCTATTGTTTTTCCAGTAGTCATGTGTGGACGTGAGAGTTGAACCATAAAGAAGGGTGAGTGCCAAGTAATTGATGCTTTTGAACAGTGGTGTTGGAGAAGACTCTTAAGAGTCCCTTGAACTGTAAGATCAAACTTGTCAATCCTAAAGGAAATGAGTCCTGGATATTCTTTGAAGGACTAATGCTGAAGCTCAAGCTCCAATATTCTGGCCTCCTTATGTGAGGAGCCAACGCATTAGAAAATACCCTGATGTTTGGAAAGATTGAAGTCAGGAGAAAAAGAGAACAAGATGGTTGTCATAACTTGAGTCTATTCTCTATGCAAATATAGAGTATCCATACTATAAATGAAAAAATAAATAAATAAAACTAATCAGAAGCAAACAAGATATGATGGGGTCCAAGTTCT
Organism: Capra hircus; assembly: GCF_001704415.2. Lineage (NCBI taxonomy): Eukaryota > Metazoa > Chordata > Mammalia > Artiodactyla > Bovidae > Capra > Capra hircus. The sequence continues at coordinate 2,607,928 of NC_030826.1, forward strand.
AATTTTTACAGGATATACGGATTTAAGTAAAATGTTTTCTCAATTTAAAAATAGAGCAAAAAAAATTAAAAAAATAAAAACAGAGCAATAATTAATAACTCATAATACTTTTGTGAGGGTCAAATGATTAAGGACATTAAAATACTTTATAATCATAGATATGTTAGAAATAGGTGTTACTACCACTCTCTCAAACATCTTGGTTTAAGCTAGTAACTTTTCTGATCTGATTTAAGAAGGTTGCTCTCACTCCTATTGTTCTGCTATCATTCATTCCATTTCTTTCACTTACTTCTATTTGTATTTCATTGGGATTTTTGTTCCATGGTCCAAACAATATTTTTGTCACTGAATATATACTTTTAAGTAAGAAAGAGTTTCAATTCTCGTGGATTCATATTATGGATCTCACAAATTTGTCATAAAACTAACTGTTTTCAAATCTGCAATAAAATGCATGTGTGCATGCTAAGTCATTAAGAGCTTTTTGTGTAGTTCCTCTGTGTATTCTTGTCATCTCTTATTATCATCAGCATCTTTTAGGTTCATATTGTTTCAGTACTTTATTGTGTTCATCTTTTCATGAAATGGTCCCTTGATATCTCTAATTTTCTTAAAGATATACCTAGATTTTTCCATTCTATTTTCTTCCTCTATTTCTTTGCATTGATCACTGAGGAAGGCTTTCATATCTCTTCTTGCTATTCTTTGGAATGCTGCATTGAGATGGCTATATCTTTCCTTTCCTTCTTTGCTTTTCACTTCTCTACTTTTCTAAACTATTTGTAATGCTGCCTCAGACGATAATTCTGCCTTTTTGCATTTCTTTTTCTTGGGGATAGTTCTGATACCACCTCCTGTACAATGTTAGGAACCTCCATCCATAGTTCTTCAGGCACTATATCAGATCTAATTCCTTCAATCTATTTGTCATGCCCACTGTATAATTCTAAGGGATTTGATTTAGGTCATACCTGAATAGTCTAGTAGTTTTCCCTATTTTCTTCGAGAGCTTCTCCATCTTCAGCTGTAAAAAGCAGAATCAATCTAATTTCGGTATTGGCCATCTGTTATTTTCTACGTAAAGAGTCATCTCCTATGATGTTGGAAGAGGATGTTTGCTATGACCAGTGTATTCCCTTGGAAAACTCTGTTAGCCTTTGCCCTGCTTCATTCTGTACTCCAAGGCCAAACTTGCCTGTTACTCCAGGTATCCCCTGACTTCCTACTTTTGCATTCCAGTCTCCTGTAATGAAAAGGACATCTTTTTTGGATGTAAGTTCTAGAAGGTTTTGTATATCATCATAGAATCATTCAACTTCAGCTTTTTCAGCATTAGTGGCTGGAGCATAGACTTGGACTATTGTGATATTGAATGTTTTACCTTAGAAATGAATGTTTTACCTTACCATTATTTTTGAGATTGCATCCAAGTACTTTATTTCAGACTCTTTTGTTAACTCTGAGGGCTACTCCCTTTTTTCTAAGAGATCCCTGCCCATAGTAGTAGATGCAATGGTCATCTGAATTAAATTCGCCTATTCCAATCCATTTTATTTCCCTGATTCCTAAAATGTCAGTGTTCACCCTTGCCATCTCCTGTTTGACCATTTCCTATTTACCTTGATTCATGGACCTAACATTCCAGGTTCCTATGCAATATTGTTCTTCACAGCATTGGACTTTACTTGAATCACCAGCCACATCCACAACTGGGTGTTGTTTTCACTCTGGCTCTATCTCTTCAATCTTTCAGGAGTTATTTCTCTACTCTTCTCCAGTAGCATATTGAGTATCTACCAACCTGGGGAGTTCATCTTTCAGTGTCACATCTTTTTGCCTTTTCATACTATTCATGGGGTTCTCAAGGCAAGAACACTGAATTGGTTTGTCATTCCCTTCTCCAGTGGTCCACATTTTGTCAGAACACTCCATGGCATGGCTCATGGTTTCATTGAGTCAGACAAGACTGTGATCCATGTGATCAGTTTAGTTACTTTAATGTAACTGTGGTTTTCATTCTGTCTGCCCTCTATGGGTAAAGATAAGAAGCTTGTGGAAGCTTCTGATAAGAGGGACTGAGTGAGTGAGTGAAGTCGCTCAGTCGTGTCTGACTCTTTGCGACCCTGTGAACTGTAGCCTACCAGGCTCCTCTGTCCATAGGATTCTCCAGGCAAGGATACTGGAGTGGGCTGCCATTTACTTCTCCAGGGATCTTCCCGACCCAGGGATTGACCCGGGTCTCCCCATTGCAGGCAGACGCTTTACTGTCTGAGCCACTAGGGAAGTCTTGATAGGAGGGACTGGCTGTAGCTGAATCTTGGTCTTGTTCTGATGCGAGGGGTCATGCTCAGTAATTCTTTAATCTGATTTTCTGTTTATGGGTTGAATTGTGGCCAAACTATGATAGGTGTAATGGCAGTGATGGCTACATCCTTCAAAATAACTTATCCCAGTGCTGTTGTATCCAGTGCACCTGACCCCACAGCAGGCCACTGTCAACCCACACCTATGCCAGAGACTTCTGGACACTCACAGGCAAGTCTGGCTCAGTAAGACTTATGAGGCCACTGCTCATTTCTCCTGGGTACTGGTGCACACAAGGGTCTGCTTCCCCAATCCTTTGCAAGTTCTATAATCAAATCCCACTGGCCTCCAAAGTCAAAGACCCTGGGGATCCTCAGTCCCTTTGTCAGCACCCTATATTTGGAAACCTATTGTGCATTCTAGAACCCTCATAACAGTGTGAGAATTTCTTTGAAATAATTGTTCTGGGGTATGTAGATCATCTGCTCAGTGACTCTGTGGTGGGGCTAGTGCCGACCTCCTCCAAGAGGAGTTATGCCACACTCTGCTTCCCAAGTCTGCTGTAACTGTCCCCTCTGGTGGCCACTGCTGACCCTTGCCTCTGAAGGAGATATCCAAGCACTCAAAGGCAGGTCTAACTCAGTCTCTGTAGGTTCTCTGTGTCCTATTGTGCACAGGGTTTTGTTTGAGTTCTCCAAGCATCTCTAGTGGTGTGGGGTTTGATGCTATAGGATTTTGCTCATCCTATAACGTTTTGGGTCTTCCCCTTTGCCATTGGATGAGGGGGTATCTTTTTTTAGTGGGATCAAACATTCTTCTGTAGATAGTCGTTCAGGAATGAGTTGTAATTTTCAAATTCCCACAAAAGAAAATAAGTACATGTCCTTCTACTCCATCATCTTAGCTCTAATTCCACACGACAATGATGTGATTACTTACCTAGAGTCAGACATCCTGGAATGTGAAGTCAAGTGGGACTTAGGAAGCATCACTAAGAAAAAGGACAGTGAGGGTGATGGAATTCCAGCTGAGTCATTTCAAATCGTAAAAGATGATGCTGTTAAAGTACTGCATTCAGTATGCCAGCAATTTTGCAAAATAACTGGTCACAAGACTGAAAAAAATCAGTTTTCATTCCAATTCCGAAAAAAGGCAATACCAAAGAGTATTCCAATTACCACACAATTGCACTCATCTCACATGATAGCAAAATAATGCTTAAAATTCTCCTAACTAGGCTTCAAAAGTATGTGAAGTAAGATCTTCCAGATGTTCAAGTTGGATTTAGAAAAGGCAGAGGAACCAGAGATAAAATTGCCAACATCCATTGGATCATGGTAAAAGAAAGAGAATTACAAATAAATTATCCATTTCTGCTTTATTGACTGTGCCAAAGACTTTCAGTGTGTGAATCACAAGAAATTGGAAAATTCTTAAAAAGATGGGAATACCGGACCACCCTACCTGCCTCCGGAGAAATCTGTATGCAGGTCAAGAAGCTACAGTTACGAGCAGACATGTAACAATGGACTGGTTCCAAATTGAGAAAGGAATAGGTCAAGGCTGTATATTGTCACTCTGTTTATTTAACCTCTGTATAGATACATCATGTGAAATGCCAGGCTGGATAAAGCACAAGCCAGAATCAAGATTGCTGTAAGAAATATCAAGAACCTCAAATATGCAGATAACACCACACTTATGGCAGAAAGTGAAGAGGAACTAAAGAGACTCTTGATGAAAATGAAAGAGGAGAGTGAAAAATCTGGCTTAAAACTCAGCGTTCTAAAACCTAAGATTGTGACACTCCATGAAATCCTATCACTTCATGGCAAATAGTTGGAGAAACAATGGAACAAGTGAGAGACTTTATTTTCTTGGGGTCCAAAATCACTGCATATTGTGACTCCAGCCATGAAATTAAAAGAAGCTTGCCCCTTGGAAGAAAAGCTGTGACAAAACTAGACAGCATTTCAAAAAGCAGAGACATTACATTGCCAGCAATTGTCTGTCTAGTTAAAGCTATCATTTTTCCAGTAGTCATACATGAATGTGAGTGTTAGACTTTATACAAGGCTGAACACTGTAGCATTGGTGTTTTTGAACTGTGGTGTTGGAGAAGACTCTTGGCAGCCCCTTGGAATGCAAGAAGATTCAACTAGTCAATCCTAAAGGAAATCAGCCCCGGATATTCATTAGAAGGACTGATGCTGATGCTCCAATACTTTGGCCACCTGATGCAAAGTATTGACTCCTTAGAAAAGACCCTGATTCTGGGAAATATTGAAAACAGGATTGGAAGGGGATGACAGAGGATGAGATGGTTAGATGGCATCACCAACTTGATGGACATGACTTTGAGAAAATTCTGGTAGCTGGTGAAGACGAGGAAGTCTAGCATGCTCCAGTCCTAGGGGTTGCAAGGAGTCGGACATGACTGAGTGACTGAACTGATGCTAAGTGGATTCAGTTGTGTCTGACTCTTCATGACTCTCTGGACTGGAGCCCTTGTACCAGGCTCCTCAGTCCATAGGATTCTCCAGGCAAGAATACTGGAATGGCTTTCCATGCCCACCTCAAAGTGATCTTCCTAACCCTAGGATTCAACCAGCAAGTCTTATGTCTCCTGCTTTGGCAAGCATGTTCTTTACTACTTGCACCATGTAGGAAACCCTTGCAATGAAATAATGCATAACTCTTTTAATCTGTTTCTGAGTCCATATTTAATTGATATAATTAGTATGAAGGAGAATTTAGTCCCAGATTATGCTTAATTTTTATCTATTCATGCATACATTCACCCCATCAATCATTTCTTTTACTATTAATATGCTTTGCTATTAACAACTCTCTGAAGTCCCTACCAATTTTCAAGGCCCATTTTGAGTCTCATCTCTCCATGCCTCATTGATCTTTGCTTCTTTAGAATTCCCATGAAATGCGCTGTTGTTTCTCATGCATTCATCTTGACTTTTATATTCTGGTCTGAAAGATATCATGAAAGGTTATAACATGCATGCTCAATCATGGCTGACGTTTTGTGATACTATGGACTGCAGACCACCAGGCACTTCCATCTGTGGGATTTCCCAGGCAAGACTACTGGCATAGTTTGCAATTTCCTCCTCCATGGGATCTTCCCAACCCAGAAATTCAACCCACATCTCCTGTGTCTCTTGCATTGGCTGGCTACTTCTTTACCACTGAGCCATCTGGGAAGTCCAAAAGATATAAGTCTGAATGAAATAGAAAATCTTAGTTGAAATCCTATGAGTTGTGGGGTGGGATCAAGATGGTAGAGTAACAAGATCCAGAGTTCATCTCTAATAGACACACCAAAACTGCAACTACATATAGGGCAACTCTTTCTGAGAATGATCTGAAGACTAGCAGAATAGCTCTTCAAATAATATATAAACATAAAGCCACATTGAGTTAGATAGTAGGGGCAGACAAGCTATCAAGTCAAGACACACAACTCCAGCACAGTGACCCACAAATGAATGGCATACCAAGAAGGTGGAAGTCTTCTCTAAGAAGTGATGAGTTTGACCCCCACATCAGATATTCCTCATCAAAGCTGACTTTGACAATCAATGGCGTATATGTCCAGAATAGCTGAGGGGAGAAGGCAATGGCACCCTACTCCAGTACTCTTGCCTGGACAATCCCATGGGAGGAGGAGCTTGGTAGGTTGCAGTCCATGGGGTCGCTAAGAGTCAGACACAACTGAGCGACTTCACTTTCACGCATTGGAAAAGGAAATGTCAACCCACTCCAGTGTTCTTGTTTGGAGAATCCCAGGGACAGGGGAGCCTGGTGGGCTGCCATCTATGGGGTCACACAGAGTCGGACACGACTGAAGTGACTTAGCTGCAGCAGCAGCATGGGAAATCAAGACTGTGTTTTTAAAGGATTCATAGATAAACTCATTCATTCCAAGTCCCAGAACAGAGGCAGCAGCTTGACAAGGGCCTGGTGGTCTAGCTAGCCAGTATGCCAAGTCTAAGCCAGCATGACCCAAGCTCACTCTAGCTATCCCATTAATGTAACCTAAGCCTGGTCTGGTGCACTCTGGGAAAACTGCCCACTCCAGCTTCAGTCATCCTGACAGTGATTCCAGCCCAGTGCACCACCAGTCTTCTCCCCATCTTGGCCCATGTCTGATTCAGCCCTAGCTGACCTGAGAAAGCTACCTGGCATATGGCAGTCTACACAGGGAACACTCTTACATATGAATATCTTGGCTTTCAAGAGCAAGGCAGGTAACTGCTTAGCTTAATTCATAGAAAAAAAAAAAAAAAAAAGTCAAAGAGAATGAGGAGAAAGAGGAACATGGTCCAAATGAAAGAACCAGATAAAAATCCAGCAATAAATTCTAGTGAAAGAGAGATAAGTAATTTACCTGATAGGGTTAAAAACAATGATCATTGGTATGCTAATGACCTTGGGACAAGAATAGAGGAACTCAGTGAAAGCTTTAACTCACCATTCCTTAAAATATATGAGAAAGAACCAACTAAAGCTGAAAGATACAATAACTGAAATGAAAAATACACTAGAGGGAAATTATGACAAATTGGATGATACAGAATATATGAACAAGCTGGAAGACAAAATAGTGGACATCAACCAATTAGAATAGTAAATAAATGAATGAATAAATAAAAACGAGTGAGTTTAAGTGATTTCTGGAACAATGTCAAGCGTACTAACATTCACATATTTGGGTCCTATATAGAAAAGAGATAAAGAGGCAGAAAAATTGTTTTACAAAATAGTGGGTGAAAACATCCCTCACTTACAGAAGTAAACAGAGATTCAGGTCCAGGAAGCACAGAAAGTCCCAAATAAGAACACCAAGATATCTACATCAATATACATACCAATAATAATTAAAATGACAAAAGTTAAAGAAATATTTTAAAAGCAAAAAGGAGTAAAACAACTAATCACATACAACAGAATCCCCATCAGACTATCCGATTTTTTTTTTTTTTTAATTTGTTTGTTTTTTTCAGTAGACACTTTGCCGTCCAGAAGGGAATGGCATGATATGCCTAAAATATTTAAAGGAAAAAAAAAAAATTGCAACACAGAATTCTCTATCTGGTAAAATTATCACATTCATAATTGCAGGAAAGAGAAAAAATGTCCCAGTAATCAAAGCAGTATGGAATTATCGTGAAAAGAGACACATGGGTCAATGGAATAGAATAGAGTCCAGAAATAAACCATTTTGTGATCGATTAATTTATGACAAAGAAGCCAAAAATACAAGAATCTTCCTAGTGTCAATTTTCTCATCTGTAGATAACAACATATTAGTACAGGTTTTTGTTTTGTTTTATTTTTAATAAAAATGGAGAAGCTGAGAGCAGACAGGAGTACCTGACCACCAGAAAATAATATATAGAACCACATAAAACTCAGTAAGACATAGGAACTATGGGGAAAATGGAGTGTTATTAGGACTGGACCTGCCCTTGATACGTGGGGAAACTGAAGCAAGGATCTGATCCCCACATTGGGGCAATTGTCTGGGTCAAAGGAGAAACATTTTAAGGCTGAAAGTGAAGCAGCTAATCTGTGGTAGCCAAAATGGAATGACAATCAGGCAGTCCTTGCCACAGCTATACATACCACAAACAGGAATATAAGTCCCCTAGAATACACAGTGGGTGGAAGCTGAAGCATAGGAATTGTTAAACAATCCCAGGATGAGCGTTGCTGTTGAGTGCAGAAACATGGATGAAGGCGACATGAGGGAGAAGATTATCGTGGAAATGCCTGTGGAGGAAAGCCAGGCAGCCATGAAAGCAAGGTGATACTGCTGAGTCACGCATAGAGGGTGGAGCCATCACCATAGACTCTCCTTTCCCACATGTTCACATCGTGGAGCTGAACAATAGAGAGGCTGGGCCATCAAGCACATGATGTGAGGAACAACAGAGTAGGACTCCACCCAGGGTGCCCCTTTAAGTGCCTGATGTGCTGAACAACAGAGAAAGACCCCAGGCAAGGGAGCCCTCTAAGTGCCTGAACAAGCAGAACTATCAAGAAAGATAAGAGGCTTTCTTATCACCAGCTATTAGAAGCTTGAAAAAAGACTCTGATAGGCCATAACTCCTTTGGCTGAGGCAGTCTGTGTCCCTGCACATTTGGTGGTGTCAGGGTGCCCAAGACCCAAGCAGCTGTTCCACCTTCACACCCAACTCTCATTGGGTCATAGGTGCCACAGGCAAAAAAAAAGTTTTGTGTCTATGCATATGGGGTCGCTTCAGTCATATCCAACTCTTTGTGGCCCTGTGTACTGTGACCTGCCAGGCTTCTCTGTCAGTGGGATTTTCCAGGCAAAAATACTGGAGTGTATTGGCCAATACTGGTTGTCATAACCTTCTAGAGCACTATATTTCCTGCTGCCCTAGCTGCCAATTCCCCTGGGTACCTGGTGCTGTCAGAGTCCCTGTGATCCAAGTAACTGCATCCCCTCCACACCTGGCATCACTGGGGCAAACCCAAGTCCTCCAGGGCAGCCTCAGGAGCAAAACCCAGCAGAGTTGGAAATAAAACCATAATTGAAACCCAAGGGCAGTGTGACAAAGGAAGAAGACCCAAAACTTCCCACCAACTGTACAAGCTGCAGATTAAATCCATACCATCAACTAGGTAGGCTCTGTGTCCATGGAAAATATAAGAAGACATTGAGAGCTTCCACAAAAGAAAATGCACTAGTTTTGATAGCTGTGGAGATTGGAGGCAAGAACACACAGGATTAGGACAAGATTAGTCTGACCTGCCCCCACAGCAGGTGCAGAGCCCAGTGCTGTGTTGGAGGTAGTCCTAGGGAGGGGAGGTGGACTATGACTTCCAGCAAGGGGGTGACACTGACAGCAGAGACACAAGAAAAACATTTATTATTGTTTTATTTTGACATGTTCTGTGATTTATTTTGGAATTTTTTCTTTCTTCTTCTCCCCCACCCTTTTGTTGTAGTAGTTGATTTTATTAGCACTATGAAATCTAATTAAACTTTTTATCACACTTTTTATTGCTGTTATAACCTCTGCCTCTACATTGGCCTTCTGCAGTTCTGTGGAATTTTCTTTCTTCGTCTTCTTCTTTTTCTTTTTTATTCTTCTTCTGTATGTGTGTGTGTGTTTCCTTTTATAATTTTAATTTTCAAATTTTTTAAACCTATTATAATTTTTCTACATATATTCCTTTATTTGCTTTTCCTACTGTTGTTTTCCCCTTGCAGTTAATCTTTAATATATATGAATCTTCTTTACCTCTATTTAACTTTGCATATCTGTTTTTTTCTTTTCTTTCTCTTCTTTCTCTTTTTTTTCACCATGTTTGTTACTTTGAATTCATTGCTTTATTCCCCAATTGCCAACTTGCTTCAGATTTGTTGTCCAGTTTGTGCTTTAGTTAGTTTTATTCTTAACTGATGGATATAATATCTGGTTTTCTTTGTTGGCCAGGTCTATCAATGTACTTTATTTTTGTTGGACTGTTTTGATTTTGCTTATGGGTGCATATGTATCTGTGTATATTCCATTATTTTATTATTTGTCTGATTTTGTAGCTGCCATTTGTATGGGCTTCAACTTTGGTTTCTTATTTTTGGGTATTTGTTTTAATCTCACTTAATACCACAACATGTCACCTATGGAATCTCTGTTCCTAGCCAGAGATCAAACTCTGAGCCTTTGGAATGGGAGCATTGACTCCAAGACTGTAGAATATCAGAGAACTCCTAATCCTAGAGAATATCAAATAGTGAGAACTCCCACAAAGGAAACCACTTGAATACAAGCCCCAGTATCACCCAACCACCAGTAGCACGCTATGCAGGGTGCCTCAGCCAAACAACAAGAAAAACAAATGTATACAAACCTAATCATCAGTAGACAGGATTACCACCTCACTCAGCCCTGCCCATTAGAGGGAAAAAAAAAAAAAAAAAACCTCAGCACAAATCTCATTGTATATAAAGCTTACACTTCACCAACCTTAAGAGGGTAGAAAATAAAAGGAAGAAAGAATTCAATCTTGAAGCATGGGAAAAGGAGACTTCAAACACAATATGTTTTTAAAAAAAGATAATGAAGAGGCAGATAAATACTGCACACACACACACACAAAAAAGGAACAAGGTAGAAACACAGGAGTCCAAATAATTGAAGAGGAAACAGGAAAACTACCTGAAAAATAATTTAAAATAAGGTTAGTAAAGATGATCAAAACTTAAAAATAGAATGGAGAAAACGTAAGAATTAATTAACAAAAACCTAAAAGAATTAAAGAATGAACATACAGAGATGAACAACACAATTAATGAAATTAAAAATACTCTAGAAGGAATCAATGACAGAATGTCTGAAGCAAAAAATGAATAGTGAGTTGGAATATAAAATGTTGGAAATAACTGCTGAGGAGCAGAATAAAGTTAAAAGAATGAAAAGGACTGAGGATAGTCTCAGAGATTTATGGGGCAAATTAAACGTGCCCACATTCAAATTATAGGGGTCCCAGAAGAAGAAGAGCAAGAGAAAGGGTATGAGAACATTTTTGAAGAGATTACAGATGAAAATTTCCTCAACATCAAAAAATAAATAGTCAATTAAGTTCAAGAGCTGAAAAGAGCCCCACACAGGATAAACTAAAGGAGAAACACACCAAAGACACATGTTAACCAAACTAACAAAGATTAAATGCAAAGAAAGAATATTTAAAGTAGCAAGGGAAAAGTCACAAGTAACCTACAAGGGACACCCCATATGTTTAAAACATGATCTTTCAACAGAATCTCCACAAGCCAGAAGGAAATGGCAGGATATATTTAAAATACTGAAAGGGAAAAATCTGCAACCAAGATTACTCTACCTGCCAAGGATCTCATTCAAAATTGATGGAAAAAGCAAAAGCTTTTCAGGCAAGCAAAAGTTAAGAGAACTCAGTACCACCAAACCAGCTTTTAAAACAAATGTTAAAGGGACTTATGTAATCAGGAAATACAAGAGAACGAAAAGATCTACAAAGGAATCCCCAAAATTAAGAAAATGGCAAAAGGAACATATATATCAATAATTACTTTAAATGCAAATGGATTAAATGCTCCAACCAAAAGACACAGACTGGCTGAATAGATACAAAAATAATGCCCATATATATTCTGTCTACAAGTCACCCACTTCAGACCTAAAGACGCATATAGACTGAAAGTGAGAGGATGGAAAAACATATTCCATGCACATGGAAAACAACAGAAAGCTGGAGTAGCAATCTTCATATCAGACAAATAGATCTTAAAATAAACAATATTACAAGAGATAATTAAGGAACCTACACAATGATCAAGGGAAAAATTCTAGGGGAAAATATAACAATTGTAACTGTGTATACACCCAACATAGGTGCCCAACAATATGTAAGACCAACACGGACAGACATAAAAAAAGTTATTGACAGTAACACAAAAATAGTAGGAGACTTTTTAACACTCCATTCAGACCAACAGAGAGATCAACAAAACAGAAAATTGATAAGGAAACACAAGTCTTAAATGACGCATTAGACGAGATGGATCTAATTGATATCTTCAGAACATTCTATCCAAATGTATAAGAATATGCCTTCTTCTCAAGTGCACATGGAACATTCTCCAGGATAGATCACATCTTGGGTCACAAATCAAACTTCAATAAATTTAAGAAAATTGAAACCATATCAAGCATCTTCTCTGACCAAATGCTATGAGACTAGGTATCAATTACAAGAAAGCAAAGGTAAAAAAAAAAAAAAAAAAAAAAAACAACCCATGGAGATTAAACAATACATTTCTAAATAATGAACAGGTTCCTGAAGAAATAAGAAGGGATATGAAAAAAAATTCCTGGAAACAAATGACAATGAAAACAGGACAACTTAAAACCTATGGGATGCAGTAAAAACAGTTCTAAAAGGAAAGTTCAGAGGAATACAATCCTACCTCAAGAAACAGGAAAAACATCGAATAGACAACATATTTTTACACCTGAAACAACTTGAAAACAGAATAATTAACAACAATAAATAAATAAAAGCTGAAGGAAAGAAATCATAAAGATCCGAGCAGAAATAAATGAAAGAGAAATGAAAGAAACAATAGTAAGAATTAATAAAACTAAATGCTGACTCTTTGAGAAGATAATTTAAAAAAATGACAGACTTTTAGCCAGATTTATCAATTAAAAAAAGAGAGAAGAATCAAATCAACAAAATTAGGAATGAAAAAGGAGAGCTTACAACAGACAATGTAGAAATACAAAGGATTATAAGAGACTGTTATAAACAACTATATGACAGCAAAATGGATTACCTGGAAGAAATAGAGATTGTTAGAAAAATTCAATCTTCCAAGACTGAACCAGGAACAAATAGAAATTATGAACAACCCAATTACAAGCACTGAAATTAAAACTGTGATCAAAATTCTACAAAAAAAAAAAAAAAAAAGCCCAGGACCAGATGGCTTCACTTGTGAATTCTATCAAATATTCAGAGAAGAGCTAATGCCTACTCTAAAACTCTTTCAAAAATTTCAGAGGAACGAATACTTCCAAACTCATTCTACAAGACCAAAATCACCCTGATTTCAAAACCAAAGACAACACTAAAAAGAAACTACACGGCATTATCCCTGATGAGTATAGATGCAAAAATCCTCAGCAGAATTCTAGCAAACAGAATCCAACAACATATTAAAGAGCTCATACACCAGGATCAAGTTGGGTTGATTCCAGGAATACAAGGATTCTTCAATATGCAAATCAATCAATATGATATGCCATATGAGCAAGTTGAAAGACAAAAACTATATGATAATCTCAATAGATGCAGAAATCCTTTGACAAAATCCATCACCCATTTATGATTAAAATTCTTCAAAAAAAAAAAAAATGGACATAGAAGAAACCTGTCTCAGCATAGTAAAGGCCATATATGATAAGCCCACAGAAAACATTGTTCTCAATAGTGAAAAACTGAATGCATTCCTTCTAAGATCAGGTAAAAGATAAGGGTGTCCAGGCTTACCACTATTTTTCAACACAATCTTGGAAGTTTTACCTACAGCAATCAGAGAAGAAAAATGAATTAAATGGATCCAGATTGAAAATGAAGAAGTAAAGCTCTCATTGTTTGCAGATGAAATGATGCTATACATAGAAAACCTTAAAGATACAATCAGAAAATTACTAGAGCTAATCAGTGAATTTAGCAATATCTCAGGATACAAAATCAATACACATAAATCACTTGCATTCCTATATACTAACGATGAAAAATCAGAAACAGAAATTAAGATATCAATCCCATTCACCACTGCAACAACAACAGCAACAAAATGTCTAGGAAAAACCTACCTAAGGAGACAAAATAACTGTATATAAAAATTATAAGACACTGATTTAAGAAATCAAATATGACATAAACAGATGGAGATATATTCCATGTTCCTGGGTAGGAAGAATCAATATTGTGAAAATGACTGTACTACCAAATGCAATCTACAGATTCAGTGTGATCTCTATGAAATTACAAATGGTGTTTTTCACAGAACTAGAACAACAACAACAACAACAATAAATCCACAATTCATATGGAAGCACAAAAGACCCCAGAGCAGTCTTGAGAAAGAATGGAGTTGGAGGAATCAATCTTCCTGTCTTTAGATTATATTGCAAAGCTAAATAATCAAGACAGTATATTAATGGCACAAAAACAGAAATATAGACCAGTGGTCATGCATGGATGTGTGAGTTGGACTGTGAAGAAGGCTGAACACCAAAGACTTGATGCTTTTAAACTGTGGTGTTGGAGAAGACTCTTGAGAGTCCCTTGGACTGCAAGGAGATCCAACCAGTCCATTCTGAAGGAGATCAACCCTGGGATTTCTTTGGAAGGAATAATGCTAAAGCTGAAACTCCAGTACTTTGGCCACTTCATGCAAAGGGTTGACTCATTGGAAAAGACTTTGATGCTGGGAGGGATTAGGGGCAGGAGGAGAAGGGGACGACAGAGGATGGGATGGCTGAATGGCATCACTGACTTGATGGACACGAGTCTGAGTGAACTCTGGGGGTTGCTGATGGACAGGGAGGCCTGCCATGCTGCGATTCATGGAGTCGCAAAGAGTCAGACACAGCTGAGTGACTGAACTGAACTGAACTGAACTGAGACCAATGGAACAAGATAAAAAGCCCAGAAATAAACCCATGCACTTATGGGTACCTTATTATAAAGGAGGCAAGAATATACAGAGGGGCAAAGGCACCCTCTTTGTAAGTGGTGCTGGGAAAACTAGACAGCTACAGGTTAAAATGTGAAATTAGAACACTTCCTAACACCATACACAAAGATAAAGTTGAAATGGATGAAAGACCTAAATGTAAGTCCAGAAACTGTAAAACCCTTACAGGAAAACATAAGCAGAATATTCAAGGAGATAAATCAAAGCAAGATCCTCTGTGAAACACCTCCTGGAGTAATGGAAATAGAAACAAAAGTAAACAAGTAGGACCTAATTAAAAGTTAAAAATTTGCACAGCAAAGGAAACTATCAGTTCAGTTCAGTTCAGTCCCTCAGTCGTGCCCAACTCTTTGTGACCCCATGAATCACAGCACACCAAGCTTCCCTGTCCATCACCATCTTTCGGAGTTCATTCAGACTCACGTCCATCGAGTCAGTGATGCCATCCAGCTGTCTCATCCTCGGTAGTCCCCTTCTCCTCCTGCCCCCAACCCCTCCCAGCATCAGAGTCTTTTCCAATGAGTCAATTATTTGCATGAGGTGGCCAAAGTACTGGAGCTTCAGCTTCAGCATCATTCCTTCCAAAGAATCCCAGGGCCGATCTTCAGAATGGACTGGTTGGATCTCCTTGCAGTCCAAGGGACTCTCAAGAGTCTTCTCCAACACCACAGTTCAAAAGCATCAATTCTTCAGTGCTCAGACTTCTTCACAGCCCGACTCTCACATCCATACATGACCAGAAAAAAAAAAAAAAAAAAAAAAATCTATAGCCTTGACTAGATGGACCTTAGTCGGCAAAGTAATGTCTCTGCTTTTGAATATACTATCTAGGTTGGTCATAACTTTTCTTCCAAGGAGTAAGCGTCTTTTAATTTCATGGCTGCAGTCACAATCTGCAGTGACTTTGGAGCCCCCCAAAATAAAGTCTGAAACTGTTTCTGCTATTTCCCCGTCTATTTCCCACGAAGTGATAGAACCAGATGCCATGATCTTTGTTTTCTGAATGTTGAGCTTTAAGTCAACTTTTTCGCTGGCCTCTTTCACTTTCATCAAGAGGCTTTTTAGCTCCTCTTCACTTTCTGCCATAAGGGTGGCGTCATTTGCATATGTAAGATTATTGATATGTCTCCCGGCAATCTTGATTCCAGCTTGTGTTTCTTTCAGTCCAGCGTTTCTCATGATGTACTCTGCATAGAAGTTAAATAAGCAGAGTGACAATATACAGCTTTGACATACTCCTTTTCCTATTTGGAACCAGTCTGTTGTTCCATGTCCAGTTCTAACTGTTGCTTCCTAACCTGCATACAGATTTCTCAAGAAGCAGGTCAGGTGGTCTGGTATTCCTATCTTTTTCAGAATTTTCCACAGTTTATTGTGATCCACACAGTCAAAGGCTTTGACTTAGTCAATAAAGCAGAAATAGATGTTTTTCCGGAACTCTCTTGCTTTTTCCATGATCCAGCGATTGTTGGCAATTTGATCTCTGGTTCCTCTGCCTTTTCTAAAACCAGCTTGAACATCTGGAAGTTCACGATTCACATATTGCTGAAGCCTGGCTTGGAGAATTTTGAGCATTACTTTTCTAGCAGGTGAGATGAGTGCAATTGTGCGATAGTTTGAGCATTCTTCGGCATTGCCTTTCTTTGGAATTGGAATGAAAACTGACTTTATCCAGTCCGATGGCCACTGCTGAGATTTCCAAATTTGCTGGCATATTGAGTGCATTTTCACAGCATTGTCTTTCAGGATTTGAAACAGCTCAACTGGAATTCCATCACCTCCACTAGCTTTGCTCGTAGTGATGCTTTCTAAGGCTCACTTGACTTCACATTTGAAGATGTCAGGCTCTAGATGAGTGATCACATCATCATGATTATCTTGGTCATGAAGATCTTTTTTGTACAGTTCTTTTGTGTATTCTTGCCACCTCTTCTTAATATCTTCAGCTTTTGTTAGGTCTCTACCATCTGTCCTTTATTGAGCCCATCTTTGCATGAAATGTTCCCTTGGTATCTCTAATTTTCTTGAAGAGATCTCTAGTCTTTCCCATGCTGTTCTTTTCCTCTATTTCTTTGCATTGATCGCTGAGGAAGGCTTTCTTATTTCTTCCTGCTCTTCTTTGGAACTCTTCATTCAGATGCTTATATCTTTCCTTTTCTCCTTTGCTTTTCACCTCTCTTCTTTTCGCAGCTATTTGTAAGGCTTCCCCAGACAGCCATTTTGCTTTTTTGCATTTCTTTTCCATGGGGATGGTCTTGATCCCTGTCTGCTGTACAATGACACGAACCTCATTCCATAGTTCATCAGGCACTCTATCTATCAGATCTAGGCCCTTAAATCTATTTCTCACTTCCACTGAATAATCATAAGGGATTTGACTTAGGTCATACCTGAGGGGTCTAGCAGTTTTCCCTAGTTTCTTCAATTTGAGCCTGAATTTGGTAATAAGGAGTTCATGATCTGAGCCACAGTCAGCTCCTGGTTTTGTTTTTGTTGACTATATAGAGCTTCTCCATCTTTGGTTGGAAAGAATATAATCAATCTGATTTTGAGGTTGACCATCCGGTGATGTCCATGTGTAGAGTCTTCTCTTGTGTTGTTGGAAGAGGAGCTACCCCGCATCCGAGGTCAGTGGCAGCCAGGAGGAGACACCCCATGCCCGAGGTCAGGGGCGGTGGCTGAGAGGAGTTACCCCACATCTTAGGAGAGTGGCGGCCGGGATGAGACACCCCCACATCCGAGGTCAGGGGCGCCTGGGAGAAGCCACCCAAGGAGCGGTGGCTGCGCAGGCACAGGAGGGCATAGGGGAGCTATCCCATGATGAAGGTCAGGAATGGCGGCGGTAAGGAGATATCCCTTGTCCAAGGTAAGGAGCAGCAGCTGTGCTTTGCTGGAGCAGCCATGAAGAGATACCCCACGCCCAAGGTAAGAGAAAACCAAAATAGTAGGTGTTGCAAGAGGGCATCAGAGGGCAGACACACTGAAACCATACTCACAGAAAACTAGTCAATCTAACCACACTAGGACCACAGCCTTGTCTAACTCAATGAAATCAAGCCATGCCTATGGAGTAACCCAAGATGGGCGAGTCATGGTGGAGAGGTCTGACAGAATGTGGTCCACTGGAGAAGGGAATGGCAAACCACTTCAGTATTCTTGCCTTGAGAACCCCATGAACAGTATGAAAAGGCAAAATGATAGGATATTGAAAGAGGAACTCCCCAGGTCATTGGGTGCCCAATATGCTACTGGAGGTCAGTTGAGAAATAACTCCAGAAAGAATGAAGGGATGGAGCCAAAGCAAAAACAATACCCAGCTGTAGATGTGACTGGTGATAGAAGCAAAATCTGATGCTGTAAAGAGCAATATTGCATAGGAACCTGGATGTCAGGTCCATGAATCAAGGCAAATTGGAAGTGGTCCAACAAGTGATGGCAAGGGTGAAGGTCGACATTCTAGGAATCAGTGAACTAAAATGGACTGGAATGGGTGAATTTAACTCAGATGACCATTGTTACCTCTACTGCGGGCAGGAGCCCCTCAGAAGAAATGGTGTAGCCATCATGGTCAACAAAAGAGTCCAAAATGCAGTACTTGGATGCAGTCTCAAAAATGACAGAATATTCTCTGTTCATCTCCAAGGCAAACCCTTAATATCACAGTTATCCAAGTCTATGCCCCAACCAGTAATGCTGAAGAAACTGAAGTTGAACGATTTTATGAAGACCTACAAGACCTTTAAAACTAACACCCAAAAACGATGTCTTTTTCATTATAGGGAACTGGAATGCAAAAGTAGGAAGTCAAGAAACACCTAGAGTAACAGGAAAATTTAGCCTTGGAATGCGGAATGAAGCAGGGCAAAGACTGATAGAGTTTTGCCAAGAAAAGTAACTATAAAGAAGGCAAAAAGACAACCTTCAGTATATGAGAAAATAATAGAAAATGAAACGACTGATAAAGGATTAATTTCTAAAATATACAAACAGCTCATACAACTCAATACAAAAAAAAATGATACGTTTCTCTGAAAAAGACATACAGATGCCTATAAAACACATGAAAAGATGCTCAATATCACTCATTATTAGATAAATGAAAATCAAATTTACAATGAGATATCACCTTATACAGGTCAGAAAGGCCATCATCTAAATGTCTACAAACAATAAACGCTGGATAGGGCGTGAAGAAAAGTTAATGTCTTGCACTCTTAGTGGGAATGTGAATTCATACAGCCACTATGGAAGACCATATGGAGATTCCATAAAAAAAACTAGTAATAAAACCTCCATCAGTTCAGTTCAGTTACTCAGCCGCGTCCGACTCTTTCTGACCTCATGAACCTCACACCCTGTCCAACACGAACTCCTGGAGTCCACTCAAGCCCATGTCCATTGAGTCAGTGATGTCATCCAACCATCTCATCCTCTGTTGTCCCCTTCTTCTCCTGCCCTCAATCTTTCCCAGCATCGTGGTCTTTTCAAATGAGTCAGCTCTTCACATCAGGTGGCCAAAGTATTGGAATTTCAGCTTCAACATAAGTCTTTTCAATGAATATTCAGGACTATTCTCCTTTAGAATGGACTGGTTGGATGTCCTTGCAGTCCAAGGGACTCTCAAGAGTCTTCTCCAACACCACAGTTCAAAAGCATCAATTCTGTGCTCAGCTTTCTTTATAGTCCAACTCTCACATCCACACATGACTACTGGAAAAAACATAGCCTTGACTAGACGGACCTTTCTTGGCAAAGTAATGTCTCTGCTTTTTAATATGCTGTCTAGGTTGATCATAACTTTCCTTCCAAGGAGTAAGCATCTTTTAATTTCATGGCTGCAATCACCATCTATGACCTAGCAAATCTCATTCCTAGGCATATACCCTGAGGAAATGAAAACTGAAAAAGACACATACACCCCAATGTTCATTGCCATACTATTTACAATAGCTAGAACATGGACTCAACCTAGATGTCCATTGACAGATGAATGAATAAAAAAGTTGTGGTACATATACACAATGTAATAATACTCAGTCATAAAAAGGAATGCATTTGAGTGAATTCTAATGAGATGCATGAACCTAAAGACTATTTTACAGAGTTAAGAAAGTCAGAAAGATAAAGATAAATATTGCATACTAATGCATGCATAAGAAATCTAGAAAATGGTAGAGAATTATTTATTTGCAGGACAGCAATGGAGAAACAGACAGAAAACCGATTCATGGGCATGGTCAGAGGCGTGGATAGAGTGAGATGTATGGAGAGGGTAACTTTAAAACACATTATCATATGTAAAATAGATAGCCAATGGAATTTGCTTTATGTCTTAGGGAACTCAAACAGGGGCTCTGTATCAAACTAGAGGAGTGAGATTGGGAAGGAAATGGAAGGGAATTTCAAAAGAGAGTGGGCAGATGTATACCTATGGCTGTTTAGTGTTGAGGCTTGACAGAAAACAAAATTCTGTAAAGCAATCATCCATCAATTAAAAAATAAGTTTAAGAAAATTGAATAATCTAGCCTAGTATTGAAATTAGAGAAAATGTTAATGTTTTAGTTCCTCCATATCAGTCATCTGTTTCTTTCTGTCAGTTCTTCCAAAACAATAAGACTAATACAAAATATATACTGGTTTTATTTGAAAATCAAATTTGATTTGCAGTTTATGTAATAGATTATCAATTACCAACCTTTGGAATGTATAAATGTACTTGAAATAATTGCTGAAATGAATGAGGCTTCTGGTCTAGGTGGAGGAAATTGAAGTAGGGCTCAGGAGTATTAATTTTTAAGTGCCTCTATGTAATTTTGTTTATTTCTATACAATATCTAGATAAATATTTTTAAAGAGTAGTTTCCAAGTTAGTCATTACGTCACTGCCAGAAATTTAAAACAACAGCTAACTGTCTGTAAATTTCACACAATAACATCTCTATTGTTTCCCCATAGACAATTATGGGTAAAGACAAATGTAATAGATTTCACACGTGTATAAACACACACACACATACATGAAGAAAAAAACATTTCATAATCTTCATCACTGTGTTCAAATTGTTGTTCAAGACTGTATCTTGTAATTTTAAAAGTAAATAAATATTCTCCTCAGAAACTGAGAGGAGGAATTCAAGTAGGGCATATGACTGTATTATCCATTGCATCTTTTACCATGAGTGAATGGCAGATTTTATATGACTTCACTTACTTCAGGAAAATAGCAAGGGGTCTATTATTTTCAGTTCTATATACTTCACAATAAAAATATGTTGCTAACCCAGTGTTATAACCATCAGCCCTGCAATAGTCAATAAAACATAAGCTCTTGATTTAGAGGAGCTTATATTCTAGAGAGAGGTACAAACTTAAAACCAATAATTCTAAACATCTAGCAACACTTCATGGGATTTCTATTTTTCTGTGATAAGATAACAAGGGGACATCATCAGTCTGATTCTTTTTACAGAATGCAGAGTTAGTCAAGATTTAATTTCTATCCATTAATGCAAATAAGTATTTCAACATTCTCTCCGTGTCAAGTTGCTAAATGATACATTCATGCAAAATCTGGCCCCTGTCCTTGAGAAGTTCACTATCTAGTGGTGAAAAACAACAATTAGAGTACACAGTTATCTATGTTATGTTAGCAGTCCATACATAAAACAAATGTATGTCTTGGTTTTAAAACCCATATGTATTTCAAACCCATAAATATTCTACTGTGTTTTGGTAGAAAGCATAAGATAGACTACTCTTGTGAATACTATACAAGCAAATATATTTGACCTCCTGTCTATGACAGGAATATCAATATTTTTCTTTTTTGAGGCCAGCGTTATACCTCTATGCCAAACTGCTGTAAGTTATTCTCATGCCATCCCCTTCATCTGTTGGCACTCTTCACATGGCCTCATCATGGAGTATTCCCTACTGGGTGGAAAAGACCCTCTTTTCCACCTTAGAATCACTGTCCATTATATGGGTACTAAGCTTATGTGGCCCATGTGCCCAATGACATTATTTGTTATTTTTTTTGTGAAAAAAAGATTTTCAAGACTTTCTTTTTAAGTTTGATTTCCCAAATACTCAGAGAATATACCTGGGCAGAAAACAATCTAAGAGACAAACTGCAAAATTACCTTCTGTCTTCAATAAAAGGAATCAAGTCTAAATACTTATTTCCCCAGAATTGTTTTCCTTACAAAGGATGTCTTGTTGCTTCTTTCAAAATAGACTGTTTTTAGACCCATAACACCAGAACTCTAGACATGCTCATACGTACTTGATCCTGGTGAGTAAGTGGAGGGTTAGGCTGGAGTTTCTCCCTAGTGTTCATCAGTACACTAACTCACTCATCTTCCAGCAAAACTTGTCAAACTCTTCAGTATCAACCTTCATGATATGCATTTTTGCTCACTGCTACTCACTTTTTTTTTTTTTTTCCCTCCAAAGAAAACTGGAGGTCATTTTAAATGCACTACGTTTTCTCCAAGAGTGCTTTGAGAAAAAGTCAAAACCATAAAGAGATTCATGAAGCTGGGGGAACATATCTTACCAGGAGATGTAGCTTTAAAACATATCACAAATGAGACAATTATTCTTCACTATAAAGAGAGTAACAGAAGAGAAACTTCTTTATACTTTCTCTCTAAAATGTAATTTTCATCTTTTCTTCACAGGTTTTTTTTTTTTTTTTTTTTTTTTTTTACTTGTCTTTGTGACTGTGTTTTTGTACTTTGTGACTCTCATTCTCCTGTTGTGGTATCTGGAGTGACAGTGATCAGAAAAGACAATTTAAGGTTGTCCAGTCAATGGTATACCAGGTTTAGCCTAGAGAAACTGAATAAGACAATGTTGCTATTTTATTCAGGAAAGTTGTTCTCAGATGTTTTATTTATACCAGCATTATCAATATTACCTAGGTATTGGTTATAAACGCACATTCTTAACACTCGTACCAGAGTGACTTACTCTGAGGTTAAAGTCCAGGAATCCGTTTTAATAGGCCCAGTAGGAAATTCTTATACATGCTGAAGTTTGAGAAAAAAACAGAAAAAATAAAAGTCTTTTCTCAGAAAATTTCCTGCTCTTTGCATCCTCCTCAGTGCCTCCTTTCTTAGTCATGATTGTTCACTAAACTTCCAAATTAGTTTAGTATTGCCATTGTTGTGACTAATTATTAATATCACTTAAGGGGTTTTATTTCTCTCCAGAAATGTACAATTGGATCTCCTCCTGAGACCTTTATTCCAAACCATCTGCCAAATTTTACTGGGCCCTGTTTTTATCTGCATGTTTTGTGTTACTACCCTCCACTGCTGATCATTATTTCCTCTGCTTGGTATGGTTATCATGTAAAAATAATAACCGCATGACTTTCCCCAATTCTCTACTTATATCTTGAACCACTTATATAATGATAAAATATGTATCTACATTTTATAGGCCTATAATAAGGAAGAAAAAACCTGACTCTATATTGGATCTCTTTCTTTTACTTTAATCTTTGTATTCCATCATTTATAAGTTAATCACTAAAGAGATGTTGCATATAGCATAAAAGATACATAAAGTCCATACCTAGGATCCCATGCCTGAGTGTTAAGCTAAAATACCTTTGTTTAGCTCACACGGAATATCCTGACCAGGACCATTGAAAAGAGGTGAACACTTTCCCTCTGGAGTCTACCCAAAACCAGGAAATATTTGCAACAACTTCTTTCCTTTTTACTCTACCTCCTCATCTCCCATATTTTTCCTAGAAATAAAACTAACATCAAACTCCAAGCCAGATGATTCTTTAGGACATGAGTCCACCATCTTCTCAGTCTACCAGCTTTCTAAATAGAGTCACTATTCATTGCCCCAACAATTTGTCTCTTGATTTATTATGTTGTCATATGGTAAGAAGTGAGAACTTGGATTCATTAATAGGCAAATGCATAATTAACAGAAGAAACATACCATACTCCTCTAAATTTAAAAAATTAGCAAACAATTAAAGCTCATTATAATATTTTTGCAAGACTGTTTATTACCATTTTGATGTATTGATTGCCTTTATTATTATAGTTATATTATAAATTTTATTATACTTACATCATTATTTCTACTTTAACCACCTCTACCTTATACACATATTAAAAAGCAAACCAAAAGGAATATCTTGTTTCTTCTATTTTATAGTACACTTCAAAAGAAAAGAAATGAGCAAGTACCATCTTGAGGAGGCAAAATTGGAAAAAGGCAACTAATCATAAATCACTTGCAGTCAGTCTTATCAGAAAGCTTTCCACAGCCAGCATATTGTTCCAAGTAATTGTGCATTGCTTGGGTCTCTCCTATTCTATTAAGGATTGTTTAATTTAAAAACTTATCTATAAAAGTTTGCCATCTTTAACTATATTGTTATATTTTTTCAAGTGACATATAGACTGCCTTCTAGTCTGAACACTAAGACTTCACATAACACTAACAGCCTATATTGTACTAGCTAGAGTTTAAAGGTAAAAGCTTAATTACAAATCATGCTAGCATTAACTCCTTCATGTTTCATGTGGACTAAATTACTTTATTACAGCCGATCAAATTACACTTATTTTTTTCCCCTGCCTCACACTCAATTAAGGAATAGCTTAATCAGACATAGTACATAAATGACTCTCATCTCCTAAGAGAATCACTTCATTATGAACAATATACCATATAAGTGTGAAGGAAGGAGGTCTGAATAAAGAAGGTCTTTATTCAGACATAATGTTGCATTCATTTAAAATATCCAGTTTACTGAGTTTTGACAAATTTATATACCTAGGTAAACACCCCTAAAAATAAAGTGCATAAATTTTGACATGTACAAAATTATCTGATGTAATTTCCCCGGCAAACTTTCTTCACCTCTGAGCAAAGAAACATGACTGACTTCCTGTTATTGTTTATTCCTTTTGCCATTTCTAGATTCATGCAAGTTGGTTGAATCATGTAATAAATATATTTTATATCTGGCTTGTTTAGCTCAACAAGCTCTTCAACTAATTTATGTTGCTTAACTTATAATATTCCTGTCAACTGTGAAATTCCAGATGTTCAAGATGATTTTAGAAAAGACAGAGGAACCAGAAATCAAATTGCCAACATCTGCTGGAACACTGAAAAAGCAAGAGAGTTCCACAAAAACATCTATTTCTGTTTTATGCCAAAGCCTTTGACAGTGGGAATACCAGACCACCTGACCTGCCTCTTGAGAAACCTGTATGCTGGTCAGGAAGCAACAGTTAGAACTGGACATGGAACAATAGACTAGTTCCAAATAGGAAAAGGAGTACGTCAAGGCTGTATATTGTCACCCTGCTTATTTAACTTCTATGCAGAATACATCATAAGAAAAGCTGGGCTGGATGAAACACAAGCTGGAATCAATACTGCCAGGAGAAATATCAATAATCTCAGATATGCAGGTGACACCACACTTATGGCAGAACATGAAGAGGAACTAAAAAGCCTCTTGATGAAATTGAAAGAGGATAGTGAAAAAGTTGGCTTAAAGCTTAACATTCAGAAAACGAAGATCATGGCAACTGGTCCCATCACTTCATGGCAAATAGGGAAACAGTGGAAACAGTGACTGACTTTTTTATTGCGACTCCAAAATCACTGCAGATGGTGATTTCAGCCATGAAATTAAGACGCTTACTCCTTGGAAGAAAAGTTATTAACAACCTAGATAGCATATTGAAAAGCAGAGACATTATTTTGTCAACAAAGTTTCATCTAGTCAAGGCTATGGTTTTTCCAGTAGTCATGTTTAGATGTGAGAGTTGGACTGTGAAGAAAGCTGAGTGCCAAAGAATTGATGCCTTTGAACTGTGGTGTTGGAGAAGACTTTTGAGAGACTCTTGGGCTGCAATGAGATCCAACGAGTGCATCCTAAAGGAGATCAATCCTGGGTGTTCACTGGAAGGACTGATGTTGAACCTGAAACTCCAATACTTCGGCCACCTGATGTGAAGAGCTGACTTATTTGAAAAGACTCTGATGCTGGTAGGGATTAGGGGCTGGAGAAGGGGATGACAGACGATGAAATGATTGGATGGAACCACCAACTCAATGAACATGAGTTTGGGTAAACTCCAGGAGTTGGGGATGGACAGGGAGGCCTGGTGTGCTGCAGTTCACGGGGTCGCAAAGAGTCGGACACCACTGAGCGACTGAACTGAACTTACGTTGCTGCATGTGTCAGTAGTTGATTCTTTTTATTACTAAAGAGTATGCCACTATTCAGATTTCCTTTTCTTGGGTTCTAGAATAACACTGGATGGTGACCCCGCCATGAAATTAGAAGACACTTGTTCCTTGACAAATTAAGACATCATTTTGCCAACAAAGGTTCATATAAGGAAGGCTATGGTCTTTCCAGTAGTCATGTATGGATGTTTAAACTGGACAATAAAGAAGGCAGAGGACCAAAAAATTGATGCTTTCAAACTGTGGTGCTGGAGAAGACTCTTGATCACCACTAGAAAAGCAAGAAAATAAAACCAGTCTATCTTAAGGGAAATCAACCCTGAATACTCTTTGGAAGGACTGATACTGAAGCTAAAACTCCAATACTTTGGCCACCTGATGAAAAGTGACTTATTGGCAAAGGCCCTGATGTTGGGAAAGATTAAAAGCAGAAGGAATTGAGCTGCAGAAGTTGCTTGTATATTTTTGAGATTAGTTGTTTGTCAGTTGTTTCATTTGCTATTATTTTCTCCCATTCAGAAGGCTGTCTTTTCACCTTGCTTATATTTTCCTTTGTTGTACAGAAGCTTTTAATTTTAATTAGATCCCATTTGTTTATTTTTGCTTTTATTTCCAGAATTCTGGGAGGTGGATCATAGAGGATCCTGCTGTGATTTATGTCTGAGAGTGTTTTGCCTATGTTCTCCTCTAGGAGTTTTATAGTTTCTGATCTTACATTTAGATCTTTAATCCATTTTGAGTTTATTTTTGTGTACGGTGTTAGAAAGTGATCTAGTTTCATTCTTTTACAAGTGGTTGACCAGTTTTCCCAGCACCACTTGTTAAAGAGATTGTCTAATCAAAAAATGGGCCAAAGAACTAAATAGACATTTCTCCAAAGAAGACATATGGATGGCTAACAAACACATGAAAAGATGCTCAACATCACTCATTATTAGAGAAATGCAAATCAAAACCACAATGAGGTACCACTTCACACCAGTCAGAATGGCTGCGATCCAAAAATCTGCAAGCAATAAATGCTGGAGAGGGTGTGGAGAAAACGGAACCCTCCTACACTGTTGGTGGGAATGCAAACTAGTACAGCCACTATGGAGAACAGTGTGGAGATTCCTTAAAAAATTGCAAATAGAACTACCTTATGACCCAGCAATCCCACTTCTGGGCATACACACGGAGGAAACCAGAATTGAAAGAGACACATGTACCCCAATGTTCATCGCAGCACTGTTTATAATAGCCAGGACATGGAAACAACCTAGATGTCCATCAGCAGATGAATGGATAAGAAAGCTGTGGTACATATACACAATGGAGTATTACTCAGCCGTTAAAAAGAATTCATTTGAATCAGTTCTGATGAGATGGATGAAACTGGAGCCAATTATACAGAGTGAAGTAAGCCAGAAAGAAAAACACCAATACAGTATACTAACACATATATATGGAATTTAGGAAGATGGCAATGACGACCCTGTATGCAAGACAGGAAAAAAGACACAGATGTGTATAACGGACTTTTGGACTCAGAGGGAGAGGGAGAGGGTGGGACGATTTGGGAGAATGGGAATTCTAACATGTATACTGTCATGTAAGAATTGAATCGCCAGTCCATGTCTGACGTAGGGTGCAGCTTGCTTGGGGCAGGTGCATGGGGATGACCCAGAGAGATGTTGTGGGGAGGGAGGTGGGAGGGGGGTTCATGTTTGGGAACGCATGTAAGAATTTAAGATTTTAAAATTAAAAAAAATAAAAATAAAAAATAAAATAAAATAAAATAAAATAAAATAAAAAATAAAAAATAAAAGCAGAAGGAGAACTGGGTGACAGAGGATGAGATGGCTGTATGATATCAGCAATTCAATGGACTTGGGCGAACTCTGGGAGGTGGTGAGGGACAGGGAAGCCTGGAGTTCTGCAGTCCATGTATTTGTGAAGAGTCGGACATAACTTGGGGACTAAACAACAAGGCTTATATTACAATTTGTTTATTGATTCAGCAATAAATTGATTGAATAATGTTCCCTATCTGAGGTTATTATAAATAAAGTACTAAAATATTTGTGAATAAATATTTTTATAGTTATGTTTTTTCACATTTTTTACATAAATACTTAGGAGTGGTATTCTCATGTCATATGGTAAGTACATGCCTAAATAATTTATAAAGAACTGACAAAGGTTTACAAAGTAACTGAACCATAGTGCAGTCACATAAGTGCAAATGGATAAAACGTATGAAACTTTTAGTTGCCTTACACCCTTGCTAACATTTGGTATTTTCATTCTTTTTAATTGTTTTAATTGTAATATAGTGTAGTATAGTTTATATAAAATATTGTGGTAATTTCATGTAAACAGCAAAGTGATTCATATGTGTGTGTATATATGTATGGACATGGCAACTTACTCCAGGGTTCTTGCCTAGAGAATCTCCATGGACAGAGGACCCTGATTGACTACAGTCAATGAGGACACAGAGAGTCAGACATGAATGAGAAACTAAACACACACAGCACATATTTCTTTCTCAGATGTCTTACTATAGATTATTCAGTTAAGTAATACAATCTTACTCCAAGAAACAAGACAAGTCTGCAATAAACAACTTAACGTTATACATAAAATAACTAAAGAAAAAGTTACTAGAAGGAAAGAAAACAAAAAATCAGAGAAAAAATAGAAGAAATAGAGATAAAGAAGAGTATAATAAAGAACAATGGGACTGAAAGCTGATTCTTTGAAAGATCAACAAACCCAGGTAACCTAGACAGCATATTTAAAAGTAGAGATATCACTTTGCCAACAAAGGCACTTATGGATATGAAAGTTGAACCATAAAGAAGTCTGTGGGCTGAATAATTGATGCTTTTGAATTGTGGTGTTGGAAAATACTCTTGAGAGTCCCTTGGACTGCAAGAAGATCAAACCAGTCAATCCTAAAGGAAATCAGTTCTGAATACTCATTGGAAGTACTAGTGCTGAAGCTCCAATTCTTTGGTCAATGGTGTGAAGAGCTGACTCATTAGAAAAGATCCTGACCCTGAGAAAGACTGAAGGCAGAAGAAAAGGATGAAAGAGAATGAGATGGTTGGATGGCAACAATGACTCAATAGACATAAGTTTGAGAAATCTCAGGGAGATGATGAAGGACATGGAAGCCTGGAGTGCTGCAGTCCGTGGGGTTACAAAGGCTCAGACAAGTTTGACAGGCTGAACAACTATAATCAGTGAATTTAGGAAAATCAACACAGACCAATACACATTTCATCATTACAATGAAAAATCAGAAAGAGAATTGAGGAATCAATCCCATTCACCACTGTAAGAAACTAACAAAGTATCTTGCTATAAACCTACCTAAGGACAAAAATGAGCTGTATATAGAAAATTATAAGACACTGATGAAAGAAATTGAAGATTGCATAAACAGATGGAGAGATATGCCATGTTCTTGGGTTGGAAGCATCAATATTGAGAAAATAATTATACTACTAAGTGCAATCTACAGATACAATGTGATCACTGTCAAATTACCAATGGCATTTTTTCACAGAACTAGAACAAAAACAAAAAAAAATATCGCAATTCTTATGGAAACACAAAAGACCCCAATTAGCCAAAGCAGTCTTTAGAAAGAAGAATGAAGCTGGTGGAATAAACTTTTCTGACTTCAGATTATACTACAAAGTTATAGTCATCAAGACAGTATGGTACTGGCACAAAAACGAAAATACAGACTAACAGAACAAGATAGAAAGCCCAAAGATAAGCTCAAGAATCTCTGTGTACCTTATTTTCAACAAAAGAGGCAAGAATATACAAGGGGGCAAAGATAGCCTCTTCAATCAGTGGTGCTGTGAAAATTGGACAACTACATGTAAAGGAATTAAAATAGAACACTTCTTAACACCATACACCAAGATAAACTAAAAATGGATTAAAGACCTAATGGTAAGACCAGAAACTATAAAACTCTTAGAGGAAAACATAGGCAGAACACTCAAATACTTAAATCAAGGCTAGATCCTCTATGACTCCCCTCCGAGTGTAATGGAAATAAATATAAACAAGTGGGACCTAATTAAACAAATTTTGCACATCAAAGGAAACTATAAACAAGGTGAAAAGACAGAATGGGAGAAAACAATAGCAAAAGAAACATCCGATAAATGATTAATCTACAAATATACAAGCAGCACATGTAACTCAATACTAGAAAAAAAAATCAAAAGTTGAAAAGCTATCTAAATTGATATTTCTCCAAAGAAAGCATACAGATGCCTATCAAACATATGAAAAATGCTCAACATCATTCATTATTAGAGAAGTGCAAATCAAAATTATAATGAGATATTACCTCACATCAGTCAGACTGACCATCACCAAAAAGTATACAAACAGTAAATTTTGGAGAAGGTGTGGAGAACAGGGAACACTTTTGCACTGTTGGTGGGAATGTAAATTGATACAGCCACTATAGGAGATGGTATGGAGATTCCTTAAAAAACAACAAAACAAACAAACAAACAAAAAAACTAAGAACAAAACCACCAAATGACCCAGGAATATACACCTAGGCATATACTCTGAGGAAACCAAAACTGAAAAAGACAAATACACCCCAAAGTTCATTGCAGCACAATTTACAATACCTAGAACATGGAAAGATGTCCATCAGCAGATGAATGGATAAGCAAGGTGGTATATATGTACAATGGAATATTCAGTTCAGTTGAGTTCATTTGCTCAGTCGTGTCCGACTCTTTGAGACCCCATGAATCACAGCATGCCAGGCCTCCCTGTCCATCACCAACTCCCAGAGTTCACTCAGACTCATGTCCATCGAGTCAGTGATGCTATCCAACTATCTCATCCTCTGTCGTCCCCTTCTCCTCCTGCCCCCAATCTCTCCCAGCATCAGAATCTTTTCCAATGAGTCAACACTTCGCATGAGGCGGCCAAAGTACTGGAGTTTCACCTTTAGCATCATTCTTTCCAAAGAAATCCCCGGGCTGATCTTCGGAATGGACTGGTTTGATCTCTTTGCAGTCCAAAGGATTCTCAAGAGTCTTCTCCAATACCACAGTTCAAAAGCATCAATTCTTCAGCATTCAGCTTTCTTCACAGTCCAACTCTCACATCCATACATGACCACTGGAAAAACCACAGCCTTAATTAGACAGACCTTTGTTGGTAAAGTAATGTCTCTGCTTTTGAATATGCTATCAAGGTTGGCCATAACTTTTCTTCTAAGGAGCAAGTGTCTTTTAATTTCACGGGTGCAGTCATCATCTGCAGTGATTTTGGAGTCCAAAAAAAAAAATAAATAAACTCTGACACTGTTTCCACTGTTTCCCCATCTATTTCCCATGAAGTGATGGGACCAGATGCCATGATCTTCATTATCTGAATGTTGAGCCAACGTTTTCACTCTCCACTTTCACTTTCATCAAGAGGCTTTTTAGTTTCTCTTCACTTTCTGCCATAAGGGTGGTGTCATCTGCATATCTGAGGTTATTGAGATTTCTCCTGGCAATCTTGATTCCAGCTTGTGCTTTTCCAGCCTGTGCTTCTTCCAGCCCAGAGTTTCTCATGATGTACTCTGCATATAAGTTAAATAAGCAAAGTGACAATATACAGCCTTGATGTACTCCTTTTGCTATTTGGAACCAGTCTGTTGTTCTATGTTCAGTTCTAATTGTTGCTTCCTGACCTGAATATAGGTTTCTTAAGAGGCAGAGCAGGTGGTCTGGTATTCCCATCTCTTTCAGAATTTTCCACAGTTTATTGTAATTACTCAGTCATAAAAAGGAATGCATTTGAGTCATTTGTAATGAGGTAAATGAACCTAGAGCCTATTGTACACAGTGAAGTAATTCAGAAAGAGAAAGATAAATACTTTATACTAACTCAATATTCAAAACTTAAGATCATGGCTTCTGGTCCCACCCCTTCATGGCAAATGGATGGCCAAACAACAGATTTAGTGACAGACTTTATTTTTCTTGAACTAAAAATAATCACTGCAGATGATGACTGAATCCATGAAATTAAAAGGCACTTGCTCCTTGGGAAAAAAGCTGTGACAAACTTAGACAGAATATTAAAAAGCAGAAATATTACTTTGCTGACAAAGTCCATATGGTCAAAGCTATGGTTTTTCCAGTAGTCATTTATGAATGTGAGTGTCTGGGGATTGTGAGTCTTACAAGATTCAGTCTAGCTAACAGAGACAGCCTTGGGATCTGGGGTGTTATCTTTGTAGAATGAATGAAATTGCTCTCAGCACTTACTTGGGTGCTGACAAAAGAGCCATCATGACCAGCACTCTGTGGTCTGTCTCCCAACCTAGTGAGCAAACCAGTCCCACCTACTCTGTCCCAAAGGCTGGTGCTAGATATGGGGTGACAGGTCTTGGAAGAAGACTTCCACAGGGATAGGCCAGGCCACTGGCAGCAGTGATACCACTTTAATTCCTGCAACCACATTCCCCAAACCTGAGCTCCAGCCTAGTGTCTGCTCCAGCCTGAGCCACTCCATGCCAAAATTTTGTGCTAGATTTAGTACAGCTACAACAGGGAAGGGAAGTAAGCTAGAGCTGCATCTAGGCAGAACCATTAATGCTTACACAGGTGATGCTTTAGACATTTGTGAGCTCATAGGCCTCAACCACTTCAACATTTCCCTCCTTTGAGGCGGGGCATGCATTCAAGGGAAATAGAGCCTGATCAAACCCAAACCTCAGGACTTCTATTACTACAAGGGAGGAGCAGACCTTGCCCCTGATAGGGCAGCAACAGCCATGAAACACATTATGCACAGGTTTTAGATCCTACGATACCAATCACATCTCCTATGAAGGTGATAGTGACCAGCACATCCTGAGGAAAGATGTGTCTTGTATCCATATAAAAATCAGCCCTTGTACTAAAGAACCCAAACATTCTACATAGGGATGCTCTTACATAGGAATGCTTCTACATAAAAAAAACACCCCTTCAAAACAAAAATAACTGATTATCTTAAATTTAGAGATGCACAGGAAGTTAAGCAAAGTGAAAATGCACAAGGAATACTCCCAGTTAAAAAAAATCAAGAGAAATCCTCTGGAAGAATAAATAATGAAACGGAGATCATCAGTTTACAACACCTTGAATTCAAAAGGTGACAATGCTAACTGAATTAAGAAAAATTAGTGACATAAATGCAGATTATTATCAGATAACTTGATTTCTGAGACAAAAAGCAATCTAGAAGCAATGGATAGCTGACTAAATGACAGAGAAGAGTATGTTATCTGGAAGTTAGAAAAATGGAAATCACTCAATCAGAGCAGCAGATAGAGAAACAAATACAAAAACAGCAGCACACAAAAATATAATATAAAATATGCCAATTAATCCATACTGGGGATTTCAAAATAGACGTTTCTCCAAAAAAGTATAGATAGCTAACAGTCACATGTAAAGATGCTCAGCATCACTAATATTTAAAGAATTGCATTTCAAAACTGCAGTGAGTTATTATCTCACAATAGTCAGAACAGCCATCATCAAAAGTCTATAAATAATGAAAGTTAGAGAGGACTCACAGAATAGGGAAACTTCTTACACTTTTGGTGGGGATGTAAACTGGTGCAGCAAACATGGAAAAAGAGTATGGAGTTTACTTTAAAAAATATAAAACTAGAACTACCCTATCCTCCAACAATTCAATTCCTGAGAATATATATTTGAAAAAAAAAAAAAAAAAGCCCGGGGGGGGGGGACTTGAATTAGAAGACATATATGTACCGCAGGGTTCATTGTAACACTATATATAATAGCCAGGGCAAGGAAGCAACTCAAGTACCTATCAATAGATCACTGGGTTAAGATGTGGTATATGTATTTCTTTCATGGATCACAGTCTTGTTGTGGTGAAAGGGCTTGTGTAACTCAATGAAGCTATAAGTCGTTCTATGCAGGGCCACCCAAGATGGGCTAGCAATAGTGAAGACTTCAGACAAAATGTATGAAGAGGAAATAGTAACTCACTCCAGTGTTCTTGCCATGAGAACCACATGAACAGTGTAAAAATGCAAAAAGATATGACAACAGAAACTAACCCCCAATGTTGGAAACTGCCTAGTATTCTACTAGAGAAGAGCAAGGGGAAATTACTAATAGTTCCAGAAAGAATGAAGAGGCTGGGCCAAAGAAGAAATGACATCCATCTGTAGATATGTCTGGTGGTGAAAGTAAAGTCCAGTGCTGTATAGAACAATACCACATAAGAACATAGAATGCTAGGTTCTTGAATCAAGATAAATTGGCCATGACAAAGAAGCAGATGGCAATATTGAACATCAATATCTAAGGAATCAGTAAACTGGAATGGATGAGAATGTGCAAATTTAATTCAGATGACCGTTCTATCTACTACAGTGGGCAATAATCCCTTAGAAGAAATTGAGTAGTCCTCATAGTCAACAAAATATTTGAAAATGCAGTACTTGGGTTCAGTCTCAAAAGGGACAGAATATTCTAGATTCATTTCCAAGACAAATTATTAAACATCACAATAATCCAAATTTATGCCCAAACCACTGATGCTGAAAAATCTGAAGATGACTTGTTTATGAAGATCTACAACACCTTCTAGAACTAACACCAAAAACGATATCCCTTTCTTCATAGGGGAATGGAATGCAAAATTAGGAAGTCAAGAGATACCCAGGATAACAGGCAAGTTTGGCATTGGAGAACAAAATGATGAAGGACACAAGCAAGCAGAAGTTTGTCAAGAGAACAAGATGGTCAGAAGATATCCTTTCCCAACAGCCCAACAGATGACCTTTCCCATGGACATGAACAGATGGTCAATACCAAGACCATATTGATTACATTCTTTGCAGCCAAAGATGGAGATGATCTATACCATCAGCAAAAGTGACCTGGAGATGACTGTGGCTCAGATCTTCAGCTTTTTACTACACAATTCAGACTTGAATTGAAAAAAGTATGGAAAACCACTAGGTCATTCAGATACGCTCTAAGTCAAATCCCTCACAGTTATAAAGTTGAGAGGACAAACAGATTCAAGGGATTACATCCATTAGATAGAGTGTCTGAGGAAATATGGATGGAGTTTCACAACATTTGACAGGAGGCAGTGATCGAAAACATCCCAAAGAAATGCAAGAAAGCAAAATGGTTTGCTGGGGTGGGGGTTGAGTTCACGAGTAGCTGAAGAAAGAAGAGCAGTGAAAGGCAACAGGAAAGGCAAAAATGTACCCAACTGAATGTAGAGTTCCAAGAAAGCGCAGGCGGCGGTGGCTGGTGCACCAAGCACGGCCAAAAGGAGCTACCCCACTTCCGAGGTCAGGGGCAGCGGCTGAGACGAGTTACCCCGAGTCCGAGGCCAGGGATGGCAGCCGGGAGGAGCCACCCCGCGTCGGAGGCTAGAGGCAGTGCCCGAGGCAAGGGGCAGCGTCCAGGAGGAGCAAACCCACACCCAAGGCCAGGGGCGACAGCCGGGAGGACCAACTCCACCTCCAAGGAGCTGTGGCTGCGTGGACGCAGGAGGGCCTAGAGGAGCCATCCCACGTTGAAGGTCAGGAAGGGCAGCGGTGAGGAGATACCCCTCATCTAAGGTAAGGAGCAGTGGTTGCACTTTGCTTGAGTAGCCATGAAAAGATACCCCACGCCCAAGGTAAGAGAAACGCAAGTAATATGGTAGGTGTTGCAAGAGGGCATCAGAGGGCAGACACACTGAAACCATACTCACAGAAAACTAGTCAATCTAATCAAACTAGGACCACAGCCTTGTCTAACTCGATGAATCTAAGCCATGCCTGCAGGGCAATCCAAGCTGGGCAGGTCATGGTGGAGAGGTCTGACAGAATGTGGTCCACTGGAGAAGGGAATGGAAAATCACTTCAGGATTCTTGCCTTGAGAACCCCATGAACAGTATAAAAAACCAAACTGATAGGATACTGAAAGAGGAACTCCCCAGGTCAGCAGGTGCCACACACGCTACTGGAGATCAGTGGAGAAATAACTTCAGAAAGATGGAGCCAAAGCAAAAACAATACCCAGGTGTGGAGGCGACTGGTGATAGAACCAAGACCCGATACTCTAAAGAGCTATATTGCATAGGAACCTGGAATGTCAGGTCCATGAATCAAGGCAAATTGGAAGTGATCAAACAAGAGATGGCAAGAGTAAATGTTGACATTCTAAGAATCAGTGAACTAAAATGGACTGGAATGGGTGAATTTAACTCAGATGACCATCATATCTATTACTGCAGGCAGGAATCCCTCAGAAGAAATGGAGTAGCCCTCATGGTCAACAAAAGAGTCCAAAATGCAGTACTGGGATACAATCTCATAGACGACAGAATGATCTCTGTTCATCTCCAAGGCAAACCATTCAATATGACAGTAATCCAAGTCTATGCCCCAACCAATAACGCTGAAGAAGCTGAAGTTGAACGGTTCTATGAAGACCTACAAGACCTTTTAGAACTAACACCCCCCAAAAGATGCCCTTTTCATTATAGGGGACTGGAATGCAAAAGTAGGAATTCAAGAAACACCTGGAGTAACACACAAATTTGGCCTTGGAAGGTGAAATGAAGCAGGGCAAAGACTAATAGAGTTTTGCCAAGAAAATGCACTGCTCATAGCAAACACCTTCTTCCAACAACACAAGAGAAGACTCTACACATGGACATCACCAGATGGTCAACACCGAAATCAGATTGATTATATTCTTTGCAGCCAAAGATGGAGAAGCTCTATACAGTCAATGAAAACAAGACCACGAGATGACTGTGGCTCAGATCATGAACTCCTTATTACCAAATTCAGAGTTAAATTGGAGAAAGTAGGGAAAACCGCTGGACCATTCAGATATGACCTAAATCAAATCCCTTATGATTATACAGTGGAATGAGAAATAGATTTAAGGGCCTAGATCTGATAGATAGAGTGCCTGATGAATTATGGAATGAGGTTCATGACAATGTACGGGAGACAGGGATCAAGACCATCCCCATGGAAAAGAAATGCAAAAAAGCAAAATGGCTGTCTGGGGAAGCCTTACAAATAGCTGTGAAAAGAAGAGAAGGGTAATATAAGGAGAAAAGGAAAGATATAAATATCTGAATGCAGAGTTCCAAAGAATAGCAAGAAGAGATAAGAAAACCTTCTTCAGCGATCAATGCAAACAAATGAAGAACAGAATGGGAAAGACTAGAGATCTCTTCAAGAAAATTAGAGATATCAAGGGAACATTTCATGCAAAGATAGGCTCGATAAAGGACAGAAATGGTCTGGACCTAACAGAAGCAGAAGATATTAAGAAGAGGGGGCAAGAATACACAGAAGAACTGTAGAAAAAAGATCTTCATGACCTGGATAATAGCGATGGTGTGATCAATCATCTAGAGCCAGACATCCTGGAATGTGAAGTCAAGTGGGCCTTAGAAAGCATCACTATGAACAAAGCTAGTGGAGATGATGGAATTCCAGGTGAGCTATTTCAAATCCTGAATGATGATGCTGTGAAAGTGCTGCACTCAATATGCCAGCAAATTTGGAAAACTCAGATGTGGCCACAGGACTGGAAAAGGTCAGTTTTCATTCCAGTCCCAAAGAAAGGCAATGACAAAGAATGCTCAAACTACTGCACAATTGCACTCATCTCACATGCTAGTAATG
This sequence comes from Capra hircus, assembly GCF_001704415.2. Lineage (NCBI taxonomy): Eukaryota > Metazoa > Chordata > Mammalia > Artiodactyla > Bovidae > Capra > Capra hircus. The sequence goes on from NC_030826.1 coordinate 2,645,492, forward strand.
TAATGCTCAAAATTATCTAAGCCAGGCTTCAGCAATACATGAACCGTGAACTTCCTGATGTTCAAGCTGATTTTTGAAAAGGCAGTGAAACCAGAGATCAGGTTGCCAACAATAGCCGGATCATGGCAAAAGCAACAGAGTTCCAGAAAAAACATATATTTCTGCTTTATTGACTATGTCAAAGTCTTTGACTGCATGGATCACCATAAACTGTGGGAAATTCTGAAAGAGATGGGAATACCAGACCACCTGACTTGTCTCTTGAGAAATCTGTATGCAGGTCAGGAAGCAAGAGTTAGAACTGGACATCGAACAACAGCCTGGTTCCAAATAGGAAAAGGAGTACATCAAGGCTGTATATTGTCTCCCTGCTTATTTACCTAATATGCAAAGTACATCATGAGAAGAGCTGGACTGGAAGAAAAACAATTTGGAATCAAGATTGCTGGGAGAAATATCAATAATCTCAGATATGCAGATAACACCACCCTTATGGCAGAACGTGAAAAGGAGCTAAAAAGCCTCTTGATGAAATTGAAAGAGGAGAGTGAAAAAGTTGGTTTAAAGCTCAACATTCAGGAAACGAAGATCATGGCATCCAGTCCCATCACTTCATGGGAAATAGATGGGGAAACAGTGGTAACAGTGTCAGACTTTATTTGGGGGGGGGGAGGGGGCTCTGTAATCACTGCAGATTATGACTGCCGCCATGAAATTAACAGACGCTTACTCCTTGGAAGAAAATTTATAACCAACCCAGATAGCATATTCAAATGAAGAGACATTACCTTGCCGACTAAGGTCCGTCTAGTCAAGGCTATGTTTTTCCAGTGGTCATGTATGGATGTGAGAGTTGGACTGTGAAGAAGGCTGAGTGCCAAATTATTAACGCTTTTGAAATGTGGTGTTGGAGAAGACTCTTGAGAGTCCCTTGAACTGCAAGGAGATCCAACTAGTCCATTCTGAAGGAGATCAGCCCTGGGATTTCTTTGGAGGGAATGATGCTAAAGGTGAAACTCCATTACTTTGGCCATCTCATTCGAAGAGTTGACTCATTGGAAAAGACTCTGATGCTAGGAGGGATTGGGGACAGGAGGAGAAAGTGACTACGGAGGATGAGATTGCTGCATGGCATCACTGACTCGATGGACGTGAGTCTGAGTGAGCTCCAGGAGTTGGTGATGGACAGGGAGTCCTGTTGTGCTGGGATTCATGGGGTCGCAAAGAGTCGGACACGACTGAACTGAACTGAGCCATCAAAAATAAAAAACTGGGAAATTCTTAAAGCAAGGGGAGTAGAAGACCACCTTACTTGTCTCCTGAGAAGCCTATATGTGAGTCAAGAAGCAATATTTAGAACTGAACATGGGACTGCTGCCTGATTCAAAACTTGAAAGAAGTATGGCAAGGCTGTGTAATGTAATTCTGCTTATTTAAGTTATAGACAGAGTACATCATGTGAAATGCCAGGCTGGATGAATCAGAAGATGTAATCAAGATGTGGGTGGAAATATCAACAACCTCCAACATTTAGATAATATCTCTCTAATGGAAGAAATGAAGAACTAAAGAGCTTCTCGGTGAGAGTTAAAGAAGTGAAAAAGCTGGCTTGAAACTTAAAAAATAAAAAAAGCACCTCACCATCCACTCCCCTCACTTCATGCCTAATATAAAGGGAAAAAGTGGAAGCAGTGATAGATTCCCCACCCCACCTTGTGCTCCAAAGTCACTGTGTATGATGACTGCAGCCACAAAATTAAAAGACACTTGCTTCTTGGAAGGAAAACTATGATAAGCCTAGACAGCATTTAAAAGAGAGAGAGAGAGAGAGAGAGAGAGAGAGAGAGAGAGACTCCATCTTGCCAACCAAAGTTATTATAGTCAAAGATTTTTTTTTTTTTCTTCCAGTAGTCATGTATAGATGTGACAGTTGAACCATAAAGAAGGCTGAGTGCCTTTGGGGTTGTAATGAAAACTGATCTTTTCCATAAATGATGCATTTGAACTGTGGTATTGGAGAAGAATCTTGAAAGTCCCTTCGACTACAAGGACATCCAACCACTCAATTATAAAGGAAATCAACCCTGAATATTCATTGGAAGTACTGCTGCTGAAGTTGAAGCTCTAATAATTTGTCCACTAGCTGCAAAGAAGTGGCTCACTGGGAAAGACTGAAGGCAAAAGAAGAATGGGGTGGCAGAGGAGTTTGTTAGATAGCATCACCAACTCTATGGACATGAATCTGAGTAAACTTCAAGCAGAAGAGCCTGGTGTGCTGCAGTCCATGATGTCAAAAGATTATAGATCTTATAGATTGAACAGCAACAACAATATATACATATACAATGAAATATTAACCATCCATAAGGATGAATGAATTATTGTCATTTTCAGCAATGTGGATAGATGTAAAGATTATTATGCTTGCTACTACTGCTGCTAAGTCACTTCAGTCATGTCCAACTCTGTGCGACCCCATAAAGAGCAGCCCACTAGGCTCCCTCGTCCCTGGGATTCTCCAGGCAAGAACACTGGAGTGGGTTGTCATTGCCTTCTCCAATGCATGAAAGTGAAAAGTGAAAGTGAAGTTGCTCAGTCGTGTCCTACTCTTTCTGAACCCATGGACTGCAGCCTACCAGGCTCCTCCGCCCATGTGATTTTTCAGGCAAGAGTATTGGAGTGGGTTGCCATTCCAGGATATGACTTATATGTGAAATCTAAAAAAAAAAAAAAAAAAGTACAAGTAAATATATATACAAAGCAGAAAGAGACAAACAAACATAGCAAACAATTAAGTTACCAAAGGGGAGATGGAATTAGGTGCATGGTATTAACAGAAATGACTATCCAAAAAGTAGATATGGAACATGGATTTATTCTCTAGAACATGGAATTATATTCAATGTCTTATAATAGCCTATAATGGGGTATAATCTAAAAAAAAAAAGACAAAACAAAACAAAAAGCCTTAATCTCTAAGCTGGACACATGAAGCTAGCACAATATTGTAAATCCGTTATAGCTCAAAGAAAATAAATGTATAAACGAGCACCTGGCTGCAATCTAGAATATCTAATTTGTAACTTTAGTTCTTTTCTTTGTAGTTGAATATTCAGGGCTTTCCAGATGGTGCAGTGGTAAAGAAATTGTTTGCCAATGTAATAGATGCAAGAGACATAAGCTTGATCCCTGGGTTTGGAAGATCCTCTGGAGTAGGAAATGGTAACCCACTCCAGTATTCTTACCTGGAAAATTCCATGGACAGAGGAGGCTGGTGGCTGATAGTGCAGGGGTCACAAAGAGTTGGGCATGACTGAGAACTGAGCGATTGAACATACACTGACTGAAATCTGCTGAAAGTTACATTTTGTGGAATTTCATTTCTTAACTTTAAAAAAGAAAAAATGGGAATTACCATGAACACCTCATAATTTTTTTCTTTTAATTTATTTATTTTAATTGGAGTCTAATTACTATACGATACTGTAGTGATTTTTGCCATATATTGACATGAATCTGCCATGGGTGTACATGTGTTCCCTTCCTGCACCCCCCTCCCACTTCCCTTTCCATCCCATCCCTCAGGGTCGTCCCAGTGCATCAGCCCTGAGCACGCTGTCTCATCCATCAAACCTAGACTGGTGATCTGTTTCACATATGATAATATACATGTTTCAGTATGAAGTTGCATATGCTTTATCATTGTGAAATGTAAAAGGCTAGAAAAATATAAACTAAAAGTATATACATGATAATAATTATCCCATTGTGGAAACTGTGTTTGATTTATGTACATATCCAACGTATATAGGGCTTCCATGGGGGCTTGGATGGTAAAGAATCTGCCTGCAATACAGGAGGCCCGGATTCGATCCCTGGGTCAGAAAGATACCCTGGAGAAGAGCATAGCAACCCACTTCAGTATTCTTGTCTGGAGAATCCCATGGCTATAGTCCATGGGGTGGCAGAGTCAGACATGACTGAGTGACTACCGCACAGACATGACTGTGCGATATATATACATCTGAAAGAAATAATCTTGTAACATTGTTCGATTATACCTATAGACCAGTAATCTCCAATCTTTTTGGCACCAAGGTCCAATTTGGGGGATGGCAGTTTTTCCATGAATGAGGGATGTGGGGATGGTTCAAACGGTAATGCAAGCAATGGAGAGGGTGGTAGAGATGGTATCACGAGCAACTGAGAGCAGCAGACGAAACTTTGCTTGCTTGCCCACCCGCTACTCACATACTGCTGTGCAGTCCTGTTCCTAACAATGGAGTCCTGTTATAGACAGACTTCCAATGTTTATAGGAAATCATTATATTAATATGGCAATTAAACAGTATTTTTTAAAACAAAATCCTGATAATTATGTTTCTTGATTTTCTTCATCACGTATTTCACCTTAAAAATATTTTAACACTTTCTAAATACCATTGCAATAATTTTACCTTGAGTGGATTGTGTCTTCTGAATCAACTTCAGAATTAGAATCTTTTCCTTGAATTGGCTGAATTTTCCTTTGAAAAATTTTCTTGTTCTTAAATTGATTGAACCTTTTCTTTTCTTGTACCGGTTGAATTTTTATTAAAATAATGTTTGAATAAGAGTGTTCTAAGAGAGTGTTCTAAGAGTAACTGCATTAATTTATGGCAAATTATTCTCAGGCTACATGAAGTGTATCATTATTTTTTAAAGCAGAGTTAATTTTATTCATATGACACATCTCAGTGCTTTTAAGATCCAAGGGGAAATTATATTTAAAATTATTTAAGGAAAAAATGTAGCATTGCTTGACATCAAGGATTAAACTGTTCCTACAAAAGTTCATTTATTTAAAAAATGTGAAATATAAGTATGAACTTTTGGCAAATGACTTTACAGATTAAATACTACAGGTATATTTTGTGAACATTATTCAGATGATGACCCAGAGTTAATAAACTGAGAACATTAACCTAACAAATGTAAAATTATTGATTGCATTTATCTGATAATTAAATATTTCTACATATTAAATAATCTATTCTATGAAAGTCATGCTGTTTCTCAGAGAAACATTAGATGATAAATGAAGTTTATGTAGAGCCCCTTCTATCTGTAAGAAAATGTGCTGGACTTAATGAGGAAAAAATATATGCAAGATAGTTTCTCTCCTTCAGTATTTCTTACCCTGGACAGCCTAGGTTTAACTATTACTACTGTAACACTAGTAGAGCTGCCTATTTTTATTTTAAGTATTGTGCTCCCAAGTATTTTATTGCCTACATCCAATCGATTGTTAATAATCATATAGTTTCTACTCAACAGTGACTGTTTTAACTCACACCAGAACAAATAATGACCATATAAAAGTACAAAGAAACAAACTTACTATATTCATTGGTTCATCAAACTTACCAGGTCTCTTTACACGTTAATTTACATTTCCCCCAATTGTCCAGTTGTTCAGTCATGTCCGACTTTTTGCGACCCCATAGATTCCAGCACTCCAGGCTTCCCTGTCCTTCACCGTCTCCTGGGGTTTGCACAAACTGGTGTAGATTCAGTTGGTGATGCCATCCAACCATCTCGTCCTCTGTTGCTCCCTACTCCTCCTGCCTTCATTTTCCCAGCAGCATGATCTTTCCAATGATATGCCTCTTTGCATCAGGTGGCCAAAGGATTGGCATTTAAGCTTAGCTTCAGTCTTTCCAGTGAAAACCCAGGGCTGATTTTCTTTGGGATTGACTGCTTTGATCTCCTTGCAGTCCAAAGAAATCTCAAGAGTCTTCTCCAATCCGCAGTTCAAAAGCATCAATTCTTCAGTGCTCAGGTTTCTTTATAGTCCAAATCTCACATCCGTACATGACTACTGGAAAAACCATAGCTTTGACTAGATGGACTTTTGTTGGCAAAGTAATGTCTCTGCTTTTTATTATGCTATCTAGGTTGGTCATAGCTTTTCTTTCAAGGAGCAGCCGTCTTTTAATTTCATGGCTTCAGTCACCATCTTCAGTGATTTTGGAGCCCAAGAAAATAAAGTCTGTTCTCCCCACAATTTTCAATATATTTGAAAACAGTGATACTTTTATGAGCAAGAACTATAATTACTACCTTCCACCATAAAAGAAAAGCATCTCTTGCCCACTTTCTACCATGAGAAATACTGCTATCTCTTAGCTCCTTGCTAGTGATTATCAGAAATATTAGCTTATTTACCCAATCAATAGCCTTAGACTTGTGACTGATTTTATATATATAAATTAAGCTCTAATAAGGCAGCCATGTTATATGTCAAAGAGTTAAAACAAAATGCTCTGAGGATTTAAAGATAGACAGTATAACTTCAGTTGAGAAGATATACACAGACATAATCTCTTTATTTTCCTAAATATGCAGTGTACGGGTCACACAAAACAATTGAAAATATGTTTGTGTTCACAAAATCTTGATATGTTTTAAAAATTATCTGGCTTCCTACTTTGATAAGAAGTGAATTCACCTATATAGTCAACATGTAAAATAAGTAATTAAACTACATTTTTATCCTACTTATCTTCCAGCATGTATAATCTTTAAAAATGAGAAATTATTGCAAGTTTTTTTACATGAGTTATTTATACATATAGATATAAGAAAATCTTACATTACCTAAAATATAATGAAATAAATCTCAGACTTATTTATAGAAATTTCCATTAATTATATACTATGCTTATTAAGGGAATCAATTATCTTTAGAAAAATAATTAGTACATTGAGATAAGATGTGATTATCATAAAGCAATAGAGATAATTGGTAATTCAGTGGTAAAAAAAAAAATCCACCTACAATTCAAGAAATGCAGGAGATGTGGGTTCAATCCTTGGGTCAGGAAAATTCCCAGGAAAAGGACATGACAATTCATTCCAGTATTCTTGCCTGGAGTATCCCATGGACTGAGGAGTTATAGTACATAGTGTTGCAAAGAGTTGGACACAACAGCAGCAAATAAGCATGCATACAGGAAAACTAGTATATGGGAAATTGACCTAATGTTTTTATAACTATTGGTATACAAATAGTACAAACATAGATTCATAATATTTTTGTAAAGGAAGCCACTGAATATATCTGCGTTAATGAATTACTCACTTAATGATAACCAGAGAGTAAATGTCACAGTCACAACCAGGAATTCTTTTTATTTTTTGGCCTCTAACTGCTATGCCATTTCCACCCTCCTGTGCTACTGTTTCATTCGTATCCATGCTCTAAGTCTGAAAATAAGCTCAACTTTATGTTAGTTTCAAGTCATCTGGTAGGAATCTTTTGCAAGAATATTACTATTCCCTTTGTCACCAAAACCGCCAATAACAACTATTTAACAAACATCCATTATGCATCAGTCAATATGGAAAACTAATTAGAAAACATCACCTAACCAGAAGACAAGTTTTCATATAATTGAAGGGAGGTAAGAGAGGAGAAAAATCATAGAGAATTACAAGAATGTCAAAATGCATGAGTTAATATCCTTCATTGGTTCCTTGACTTATTCAAACTTTCCCACAGAGTCCAAAAAACTGTTCTATACATCTGTGTCTCTCTGTTTTTAAATATGCTGTCTAGATTTGTCAGAGTTTTCCTTCCAAGGAGCAACTCTCTTTTAAATTAATGGCTACAGTCATCATCCACAGTAGTTTTGGAGTGCAAGAAAATAAAATCTGAAATTGTTTCCACATTTTTGCCTTCTATTTGCAATGTGGTGAGGTAATTGGATATCATAATATTAACTTTTTCAGCGGTGAATTTTAAGCCAGCTTTTTCACTTTTGTCTTTCACCCTCATCAAGAGTCTCTTTGCTTTCTGCCATTAGAGTGGTATCATCTGATATCTGAAGTTGTTGATATCTCTCTCAGCAATCTTTATTCCAGCTTGTAACTCATCCAGCACAGTAGTTTGCATGATTTACTCTGCATATGTTAAATGAGCAGAGTGAAAACATACAGACTTGTTCTACTTTCTCGTTTAGTCTGAACTATTGCTTATTGACTAGCAAATCGGTTTATCTGAAACAATTAAGGCAGTCTGATAATCCCATATCTTTAAGAATTTGCAACAACCACTAAGGAGAAAAGGAAAAATATACCAATTTAAATGTAGAGTTCCCAAGAAAAGCAGGGAGAGATAAGTAAGGCTTTCTCAGGGATCAGTGCAAAGAAATGGCAGACAACAATACAATGGGAATGACTAGAGATCTCTTCAAGAAAATTAGAGATACCAAGAGAATATTTCATGCAAAGATGGGAACAATGAAGGACAGAAACAGTATGGACCTGACAGAAGCAGAAAGTATTAAGAAGAGGAGGCAAGAAAACACAGAACTATAAAAAAAAGATCTTCATGACCCAGATGACCACTATAGTGTGAGCATCCACCTAGAGCCAGACATCATGGAATGTGAAGTCAAGAAGGCCTTAGAAAAAGCATCACTCATGGACAAAGGCAGTGGAAGTGATGGAATTCCAGTTGAGCTATTTAAAATACTAAAAGATGATGCTCTGTACATTTTGTACTCAATAGGCCAGCAAATTTGGAAAACCCAGCAGTGGCCACAGGACTGGAAAGGGTTAGTTTTCATTCCAATCCCAAAGACAGGTGATAACAAAGAATGTTCAATCTACTGCACAATTGCACTCATCTCACATGCTAGCGAATTAATGCTCAAAATTTTTCAAGCCTGGCTTCAACAGTATGTGAACCATGAACCTCCAGATGTTCAGGCTGAATTAAGAAAAGGCAGAGGAACCAGAGATCAAACTGCCAACATCCTTTGGATCATCAAGAAAGCAAGAGAGCTTCAGAAAAAAAATCTACTTCTGCATTATTGACTGCACCAAAACTTTTGATTGTGTGGATCACAACAAACTGGAAAATTCTAAAAGAGATGGACTACCAGACTACCTTACCTAACCCCTGAGAAATTTGTACGCAGGTAAAGAAGCAACAGTTCGACCCGGACATGGAACAAAAGACTGGTTACAAATTGGGAAAGGAGTACAGAAAGGCTGTATATCATCACCCTGCTTATTTAACTTACATGTAGAATATATCCATGAAATGCTGGGCTGGAAGAAGTACAAGCTGGAATCAAGATTTCCAGGAGAAATATCAATTACCTCACTTACGCAGATGACAACACCCTTAAGGCAAGAAAGCAAAGAACTAAAGAGCCTCTTGATGAAAGTTCAAGAGGAGAGTGAAAATACTTGTTTAATACTCAATACTCAGAAAAAGAAATCACAGCATCTTGTCTCATCACGTTATGGTCAATAGATGGAAACAGCGACAGACTTTATTTCCTAGGGCTCCAAAATCACTGCAGATGTTGACTGCAGTCAAGAAATTAAAAGATGCTTGCTCCATGGAAGGAAAGCCATGACCAACATAGACAGCATATAAAAAAGCTGAGAGATTACTTTTCTGACAGACCCAAAGTGTCAAAGATACATTTTTTCCAGTAGTCATGTATGGAGGTTAGAATAGAACCATAAAGAAAGCTGAGCACTAAAGGACAGATGCTTTCGAACCAAACTGTGGTGCTGAAAATAACTCTTGGGAGTCCCTTGGACTTCAAAGAGATCAAACCAGTCAATCCTAAAGTAAATCAATCCTGAATATTTATTGGAGGGGCTAATGCTGAAGCTACAATACTTTGACCACCTAACCATACTTTTGACCTACTGGCTCATTGGAAAAGGCCCCAATGGTGAGAAATATTGAAGGCAGGGGGAGTATGGGATGACAGAGGATGAGATGGTTGGATGGCATCACTGACTTGATAGACATGATTTTGAGCTAGCTCTAGGTATTGGTGATTGTCAGAGAAGCCTGGTGTGCTTCAGTCCATGGAGGTTGCAAAGAGTCATACACGACTAAGCAACTGAACTGAATTGATCAGAAGTTTGCTGTGACCCCACAACATTGCCAAAGCTTTAGTGTAGACAATGAAGCAGAACTGAACTAAACTGAACTCTGCATATAAATTAAATAAGGAGGATAAAAATATACAGCTTTGATGTAGTCTTTTCCCAATTTGGTACCAGTCCATTTTTCCATGTCTGGTCCTAACTGTTGATTCTTGACCTACACACGTGTTTTCATGTGTTTTCTGGTAGTTTTTCATGTGTTTTCTGGTAGTTCACATCTCTTTAAAAATTTTCCACAGTTTGTTGTGATCCACAGAGTCAAAGACTTTAAAGTAGTCAGTGAAGCAGAAGTATTTGTTTTCCTGGGTATAATGGTCATCTGAATTAATTTCTCCCTTTTGCATCCATTTCGGTTCTCTGATACCTAAGTTGCCAATGCTCACTCATGCCATCTCTGTTTGACCACATCCATTTTACCTTAATTCATGGACCTAACATTCCAGGTTCCTGTACAATATTGTTCTTTAATGCATTGGACTTTACTTTCACCACCAGAAATATTTACAACTGCACATCATTTCTACCTTGTTCCAACCATATCATTTTTTCTGGATTCATTTTCTCCTGCTCTTCCCCAGTAGCATGTTGGATACCTTCCAATCTGAAGGCTCATTTTTTTTCTTGTTTTATCATTTTGTCTTTTCATAGTGTCCATGCTCTACTCCAGGCAAGAGTACTTTAGTGGATTGTCAATTTCTCCTGCAATGGACCATCTGTTGTCTGAAAATTTTACTATACCAGTGATTATTGGGTGGCTCTGCACAGCATGGCTCATAGATAGCTTTCTTGAGTTACACAAGCCCTTTTACTCCAACAAGGTTTTGATCCATGAAGTCTACTATATATATATATGTGTGTGTGTGTGTGTATGTATATATATTATTTATATATATATATATGAAGCAATCACTTTGCTGTACATTAGAAACATTTATGATTGTCACTAAATATATACTTCAATTTAAAAAGTTATAGAGAATATATGAATCACTTATGATTGAAAAATACATACAAATATGCAAAAGCAATTAAACACACATTTCACAAAATGTGCTATACAAAAAATAGCACAGGTAAACATACTCAACATCACTAGTTATCAAGGAAAGGCAACTTAAACTGTGGAGAAATTAGAACTCATATATTGCGGTGTGAATATAAATGGCACATTCAATTTGGAAAATCAAATTTGGAAGTACTTTGTGAAATTTCTCACTTTTTTTTTTCCTTTCTTAAGATTAAAGCAATTGCCACTCAACAGAAATTATATTACATATTCACACAAGATTTTGGATGTTCATTGTAGTGTTACTTATTACTGTGTTAAGCTGGTGAAAAAAATGTTTTTCAACTACTGAATGTATGAGCACGTTGCCATTTATTTCTAAAATTAATTGCTGCTCAGTAATAAAAAAAATATATTTTTGCACATAGTAATGTGGATAATCTTAAAGACATTATGCCACCTGAAAGAAAAATACAAAAACTCTATGTGTATCAAGTTAGAATTCTCAGTCTTTTCAGTCGCTCAATTGTGTCCAACTCTTTGTGATCCCTTGGACTGCAGCACACCAGACTTCCCCGTCCATCACGAACTCTCAGAGCTTGCTCAAATTCATGTCCACCGAGTTGTGATGCCATCCAACCATCTCATCCTCTGTCATACCCTTCTGCATTCAATCTTTCCCAGAATCAGGGTCTTTTCCAGTGAGTCAGTTCTCTTCATGTGGCCAAGGTATTGGAGTTTGAGCTTCAGCATCAGTCTTTCCAATGAATATTCAGGACCAATTTTCTTTAGGATTCACTCGTTTGACCTCCTTGCAGTCCAAGGGACTCTCAAGGGTCTTCTGCAACACCACAATTCAAAAGCATCAATTTTTCTGTTTTGAAGGTATGTGATATCAAGTTATTTCTCATGATGTATTCTGCATATAAGTTAAATAAATAAGCAGGATGACAATACACAGCGTTGAAGTACTCATTTCCCAATTTGGAACCAGTCTTTTGTTTCACGTCCAGTTCTAACTGTTGCTTCTTGAGCTGCATACAGATTTCAAGTGATCTGGTCAGGTGGTCTGGTATTCCAATCTGTTTAATAATTTTCTCCAGTTTGTTGTGATCCACAGAGTCAAAGGCTTTGGTGTAGTCAATATAGCAGAAGTAGATATTCTTTCTGGAACTTTCTTTCTTTTTTGATGATCCAATGGATGTTGGCAATTTGAACTCTGGTTCCTCTGTTTTTTCTCAATCTAGCCTGAACAGCTGGAAGTTCACAGTTCATATACTGTTGAAGCCTGGTTTGGAAAATTTTGAGCATTACTTCGCTAGTGTGTGATGAGCCCAATTGTGTGCTACTTTGAACATTCTTTGGCATTGCCTGTCTTTGGGATTGGAATGAAAACTGACCTTTTCCAGTCCTCTAGCCATGGCGGAGTTTTCCAAATTTGCTGGCATATTGAGTGCAGCACTTACACAGCATCATCTTTTATGATTTTAAATAGCTCAACTGAAATTTCATCACCTCCACTAGCTTTGTTGATAGTGATGCTGTCTAAGGCCCTCTTGACTTCACATTCCAGGATGTCTGGCTCCAAGTGAGTGATCACACCATTATGGTTATATGGGTCATGAAGATCTTTTTTTGTATAGTTCTTCTGTGGATTCTTGTCATCTCTTCTTAATAATCTGCTTCTGTTAGGTCCATAGAGTTTCTGCCCTTTATTGTACTCATCTTTGCATGAAATGTTCCCTTAGTATCTCTGATTATTTTAAAGGGATCTCTAACTTTCCCATTTTATTGTTTGGATTTTTTTTTTTTTTTCAGTTTTAAGCACGGTGTTTTATGTCTATTAGCAAACTATTAATCAGATAAGAGAAACACCTCAAGGTTCAGGGAAATTCACCAGGCTTTTCTCCCACAATATGCATTTTATTTCTTTTAAATTTTTATTTTTACTTAATTTTCCTTTACAATACTGTATTGGTCTTGCCATACATTGACATGAATCAGCCACGGGTGTACATGAGTTCCCAATCCTGAACCCCCCTCCCACCTCTCACTCCATAACATCTCTCTGGATCATCCCCGTACACCAACCCCAAGCATCATGTATCCTATATTGAACATAGACTGGTGATTCATTTCTTACATGATAGTATACATGTTTCAATGCCATTCTCCCAAATCATCCCACCCTCTCCCTCTCCCACAGAGTCCCAAAGTTCTATCTATACATATGTGTCTCTTTTGCTGTCTCACATATAGGGTTATCATTACCATTTTTCTAAATTCCATATATATGTGTTAGTATACTGTATTGGTGTTTTTCTTTCTGGCTTACTTCACTCTCTTTAATAGGCTCCAGTTTCATCCACCTCATTAGAACTGATTCAAATGTATTCTTTTCAATGGCTGAGTAATACTCCATTGTGTATATGTACCAAAGCTTTCTAATCCATTCATCTGTTGATGGACATCTAGGTTGCTTCCATGTCCTGGCTATTATAAGCAGTGCTGCGATGAACATTGGGGTACACGTGTTTCTTTCAATTCTGGTTTCCTCGGTGTGTCTGCACAGCAGTGGGATTACTGGGTCGTAAGGCAGTTCTATTTGCAATTTTTTAAGGAATCTCCACACTGTTCTCCATAGTGGCTGTACTAGTTTGCATTCCCACCAACAATATAAGAGGATTCCCTTCTCTCCACACCCTCTCCAGCATTTATTGCTTGCAGACTTTTGGATCACTGCCATTCTGACTGGTGTGAAATGGTACCTCATTGTGGTTTTAATTTCATTTCTCTGATAATGAGTGATGTTGACCATCTTTTCATGTGTTTGTTAGCCATCTGTATGTCTTCTTTGGAGAAATGTCTATTTAGTTCTTTGGCCCATTTTTTGATTGGGTCATTTATTTTTCCTGGAATTGAGCTGCAGAAGTTGCTTGTATATTTTTGAGATTAGTTGTTTGTCAGTTGCTTCATTTGCTATTATTTTCTCTCATTCAGAAGGCTGTCTTTTCATCTTGCTTACAGGTTCCTTTGTTGTGCAGAAGCTTTAAATTTTAATTAGATCACATTTGTTTATTTTTGCTTTTATTTACTATATTCTGGGAGGTGGATCATAGAGGATCCTGCTGTAATTTATGTGTTTTGCCTATGTTCTCTTCCAGGATTTTTTTTTTTTTTTAATATATATAGTTTCTGGTCTTACATTTAGATATTTGATCCATTTTGAGTTTATTTTTGTATATGGTGTTAGAAAGTGATCTAGTTTCATTCTTTTACAAGCGGTTGACCAGTTTTCCCAGCACCACTTGTTAAAGAGATTGTCTTTAATCCATTGTATATTGTTGCCTCCTTTGTCAAAGATAAGGTGTCCATAGGTGTGTGGATTTATCTCTGGGCTTTCTATTTTGTTCCATTGATGTATATTTCTGTCTTTGTGCCAGTACCATATGGTCTTGATGACTGTGGCTTTGTAGTAGAGCCTGAAGTCAGGCAAGTTGATTCCTCCAGTTCCATTCTTATTTCTCAAGATTGCTTTGGCTATTCGAGGTTTTTTGTATTTCCATACTAATTGTGAAATTATTTATTTTAGCTCTGTGAAAAATACTGCTGGTAGCTTGATAGGGATTGTATTGAGTCTGTAGATTGCTTTGGGTAGTATACTCATTTTCACTATATTGATTCTTCTCATCCATGAACATGGTATATTTCTCCATCTATTAGTGTCCTCTTTGATTTCTTTCAATAATGTTTTATAGTTTTCTATATATAGCTCTTTAGTTTCTTTAGGTAGATATATTCCTAAGTATTTTATTCTTTTCATTGCAATGGTGAATGGAATTGTTTCCTTAATTTCTTTTTCTACTTTCTCATTATTAGTGTATAGGAATGCAAGGGATTTCTGTGTGTTGATTTTATATCCTGCAACTTTACTATATTCATTGATTAGCTCTAGTAATTTTCTGATAGAGTCTTTAGGGTTTTCCATGTAGAGGATCATGTCATCTGCAAACAGTGAGCGTTTTACTTCTTCTTTTCCAATTTGGATTCCTTTTATTTCTTTTTCTGCTCTGATTGCTGTGGCCAAAACTTCCAGAACTATGTTGAACAGTAGCGGTGACAGTGGGCACCCTTGTCTTGTTCCTGACTTTATGGGAAATGCTTTCAGTTTTTCACCATTGAGGATAATGTTTGCTGTGGGTTTGTCATATAAGACTTTTATTATGTTGAGGTATGGTCCTTCTATTCCTGCTTTATGGAGTTTTTTTTTTTTTTTAATCATAAATGGATGTTGAATTTTGTCAAAGGCCTTCTCTGCATATTCAGATAATCATATGGCTTTTATTTTTCAATTTGTTAATGTGGTGAATTACATTGATTGACTTGCAGCTATTGAAGAATCCTTGCATCCCTGGGATAAAGCCCATTTGGTCATGGTGTATGATCTTTTTAATGTGTTGTTGGATTCTGATTGCTAGAATTTTGTTAAGGATTTTTGCATCTATGTTCATCAGTGATATTGGCCTCTAGTTTTCTTTTTTTGTGACATCTTTGTCAGGTTTTGGTATTAGGATGATGGTGGCCTCATAGAATGAGCTTGGAAGTTTACCTTCCTCTGCAATTTTCTGGAAGAGTTTGAGTAGTATAAGTGTTAGGATAGATGGGTAGCTCTTCCCAAAATTTTTTGGTAGAATTCAGCTGTGAAGCCGTCTGGAACTGGGCTTTTGTTTTCTGGAAGATTTTTGATTAGTTTCAATTTCCGTGCTTGTGATAGGTTTGTTAAGATTTTCTATTTCTTCCTGGTTCAGTTTTGGAAAGTTGTACTTTTCTAAGAATTTGTCCATTTCTTCCACGTTGTCCATTTTATTGGCATATAATTGCTGATAGTACTCTGTTATGATCCTTTGTATTTCTGTGTTGTCTGTTGTGATCTCTCCATTTTCATTTCTAATTTTATTGATTTCATTTTTCTCCCCTTGTTTCTTGATGAGTCTGGCTAATGGTTTGTCAATTTTATTTATCCTTTCAAAGAACCAGCTTTTGGCTTTTTTGATTTTTGCTATAGTCTCTTTTTTTTCTTTTGTATTTATTTCTGCCCTCATTTTTAAGATTTCTTTCCTTCTACTAACTCTGGGATTCTCCAATTCTTCCTTTTCTAGTTGCTTTAGTTGTAGAGTTAGGTTATTTATTTGACTTTTTTCTTGTTTCTTGAGCTATGCCTGTATCGCAATGAACTTTCCTCTTAGCACAGTTTTTATAGTCTCCCACAGGTTTTGGGTTGTTGTGTTTTCACTTTCATTCATTTCTATGCATATTTTGATTTCTTTTTTGATTTCTTCTGTGATTTGTTGGTTATTCAGTAGCGTGTTGTTCAGCCTCCATATTTTGGAATTTTTAGTAGTTTTTCTCCCGTAATTGAGATCTAATTGTAATGCATTATGGTCAGAAAAGATGCTGGGAATGATTTCGATTTTTTTGAATTTATCAAGGTTAGATTTATGGCCCAGGATGTGATCTATCCTGGAGAAGGTTCCGTGAGAACTTGAGAAAAAGGTAAAATTCATTGTTTTGGAGTGAAATGTCCTATAGATATCAATTATGTCTAACTGATCTAATGTAGCAATGGCCACAGGACTGGAAAAGGTCAGTTTTGATTCCAGTCCCAAAGAAAGGCAATGCAAAAGAATGCTCAGACTACCGCACAATTGCACTCATCTCACATGCTAATAATGTAATGCTCAAAATTCTCCAAGCCAGACTTCAATACGTGAACTGTGAACTCCATGATATTCAAGCTGGTTTTAGAAAAGGCAAAGGAAGCAGAGTTCAAATTGCCAACAATCGCTGGATCATGGAAAAAGCAAGAGAGTTCCAGAAAAATATCTATTTCTGCTTTATTGACTATGCCAAAGCCTTTGACTGTGTGGATCACAATAAACTGTGGAAAATTCTGAAAGAGATGGGACTACCAGACCACCTAACCTGCCTCTTGAGAAATCTGTATGCAGGTCAGGAAGCAACAGTTAGAACTGGACATGGAACAACAGACTGGTTCCAAAAAGGAAAAAGAGTATGTCAAGGCTATACTTTTTCACCTTGCTTATTTAACTTCTATGCAGAGTACATCATGAGAAATGCTGGACTGGAGGAAACACAAGCTGGAATCAAGATTGCCGGGAGAAATATCAATAATCTCAGATATGCAGATGACACTACCCTTATGACAGAAAATGAAGAAGAGCTAAAAAGCCTCTTGATGAAAGTGAAAGAGGAGAGTAAAAAAGTTGGCTTAAAGCTCAACATTCAGAAAACAAAGATCATGGCATCTGGTCCCATTACTTCATGGGAAGTAGATAGGGAAACAGTAAAAACAGAATCAGAGTTTATTTTGGGGGGCTCCAAAATCACTGCAGATGATTTTAGCCATGAAATTAAAAGACACTTACTCCTTGGAAGAAAAGTTATGACCAATCTAGATAGTATATTCAAAAGCAGAGACATTACTTTGTCGACTAAGGTCCGTCTAGTCAAGGCTATGGTTTTTCCTGTGGTCATATATGGATGTGAGAGTTGGACTGCGAAGAAGGCTAATTGCTGAAGAATTGATGAGTTTAAACTGTGATGTTGGAGAAGACTCCTGAGGGTCCCTCGGACTGCAAGGAGATCCAACCAGTCCATTCTGACAGAGATCTGCCCTGGGATTTCTTTGGAAGGAATGATGCTAAAGCTGAAGCTCCAGTACTTTGGCCACCTCATGTGAAGAGCTGACTTATTGGAAAAGACTCTGACTCTGGGAGAGATTCAGGGCAGGAGGAGAAGGGGATCACCGAGGATGAGATGGCTGGATGGCATCACAGACTCGATGTACATGAGTCTGAGTGAGCTCCGGGAGATGGTGATGGACAGGGACGCCTGGCGTGCTGTGATTCATGGGGTCGCAAAGAGTTGGACACGACTGAGTGACTGAACTGAACTGAACTGAACTGGTCTATTGTATCATTTACAGTTTGTGTTTCTTAGCTAATTTTCTGTTTAGTTGATCTGTCCATAGATGTGAGTTGGGTATTAAAGTCTCCCACTATTGTGTTATTGTTAATTTCCCCTTTCATGCTGTTAGCATTTGTCTTACATATTGCAGTGCTCCTATGTTGGGTACATATATATTTATAATTGTTATATCTTCTTCTTGGATTGATCCTTTAATCATTATGTAGTGGCCTTCTTTGTCTCTTTTCACAGCCTTTGTTTTAAAGTCTATTTTATTGGATATGAGTATTGCTACTCCTGCTTTCTTTTGGTCTCTGTTTGCATGGAACATCTTTTTCCAGTCCTTCATTTTCAGTCTGTATGTGTCCCTTGTTTTGAGGTGGGTCTCTTGTAGGCAGCATATATAGGGGTCTTATTTTTGTATCCATTCAGGCAGTCTTTGTCTTTTGGTTGGCCCTTGAGTGGTGCTTGGTTTCAGTGTATGTATGGAGGCATTTAATGAGCTCCTATTGATTAATGTTCCCTGGATTCAGGAGTTCTCTGATGTTCTCAGGATTTGGACTTAAACCTCCTGCTTCTGGTTTTCAGTTTTATTTTTACAGCAGCCTCAAGACTTCTCCATCTATACATCACCGATGATAAAATATCTAGGTTAAAGATGGAAAGTTTCTCCACATTGAGGGACATCCAGAGAGGTTCACTGAGTTATATGGAGAAGAGAAAATGGAGGGGTAGTTAGAGGTGACTGGAATGAGATGAGGTGGGATCAAAAGAGGAGAGAGCAGGCTAGCCAGTAATCACTTCCTTATGTGCACTCCACAGTCTGGTCCACTCAGAGATGTTCACAGAGTTATACAGGGAAGAGGAGAGGGAGGAAGTAGACAGAGGTGGCCAGGAGGATAAAAGAGGGAAATGAAAAGGAGAGAGACAGATCCAGCCAGTAACCAGTTCCCTAAGTGTTCTCCATCATCTGGAACACACAGAGATTCACAGAGTTGGGTAGAGAAGAAAAGGGGGAGGGAGGAGATAGAGACTACCTGGTAGAGAAAAAGGAAAGTCCAAAGGAGGAGAGAGTGGTCAAGCCAGTAACCTCACTCTCAGGAAAAATTAGGTACTGAAGATTGGGTTTTTTAAATCTACAAAGTTGACAACAAATACCAAAAAGCAAAGATTAAAAATCTAGAGTAGAGGTTGGATTTTCAAAAAGACATTATTAAAGAACAGAAGAAGAAGAAGAAAAAAAGTCACAAAAATTATGAAAAAAAAAAACTTCAGTAGCCACTATATATATATATATATATATATATATATATGGCATTTGCTTTAAAAATAGATTCTTTTTTTTGAAAAGTAATAGTATTTTATAAAAATTAAAATTAAAGGACAAATAGAGGTATTAAAAATTTTAAAAAGTTTAAAAAAAGAAGAAAAAGAAAAGAAGAAAAAACAATCAAACAACAACATCAACAACAAAAAAAAAAAAGAGAGAGAGAGAGAGAAAGAGAGAATGGTCGTAAAAGTAGTAAAGATATATAACTTTGTTGTTGTGGGCAGTGTGGGGTCACTTCCAAGGCGGTTCCTTCTGTTTAGCTTCTTCGTCTGCTGGTCTCTTCAGTGTCTGATTTCCGCCCTGACACAAGGGGGGGCGGTGGTGGACACTTTTTTTTTTTTTTTTAGGCTCACTTTTTTGGTCGCGCTGTAGGGAGGGAGGGATGCTGCAACCAAATAACACTGGCGTGTGCTCGCAGTGTCTCAGCCGCACTGGGCACGCCCCTGCACATGGCGCACACCGCTCAGGCTCTATGTTGCTCCACCGAGAATCGTCTGAGGCCAGCCCTAGGCTGAGTGCACCTCCCTGGCCTAAGCTGCTCAGGCTCGGCTCTCAGGTAGCCCTCAGAGCCGCAGATTCGATTGGGCCTGCGTTCTGTGCCCTTCCCAGAACCAAGTAGCTCAGGAGTTTGGCGAGCGCGGTCGCTGCAACTTATCGCCTTTCCCATCCCTGCTGCTCGGCTTTCTGGGTGGACCACTGGCGCCCTTTGTCAGGCAGATGGTGACTGTCCAGGACCCCAAGGAGTCTTAGCAAAGAAGCCTGCTTGCAGTTTGGCAGTTAAAGTATCTCTGGGGCTGTGATTGCCCCCTTCCAGCCCTTTCGGCTTTGGCTGTCTGTCACCAGAGGGGTATGGTTTGCAGCTGGCTATTTCTGTTCTGTCCTTTGTTCTGTGCACGGTCCTGGCAGTGTCTTAAGTTAGAGCTTTTCGTGTGGTAGCTATCCCACAGTCAGGTATGCTAGGCCAAGTTAGTTCTCTCTGGTTATACTCACAGCATTCCGGCCTGATTCTTAAAAAGCACTGCAGCCCTCGCCTCCTTGTCCAGCCCCCATTTGCTAGTGGTGGATGCAGGCATCTGCGCTGCTTCTTCACTGGAGGAGTTACCGTTGGGCTCATAATCTGTTGGTTTTAATTATTTATTTATTTTTCTTCCCTGTTATGTTGCCCTCTGTGCTTCCAAGGCTCACCACAGACTCGGCTGCGAGAATGTTTCCTGGTGTTTGCAAACTTCTCTCTTTTTAAGACTCCCTTCCTGGGACGGGACTCCCTTCCTGGGACAGTGCTCCCTCCCTACCTCCTTTGTCTCTTTTTTCATCTTTTATATTTTTCCTACCCTGTTTTTGAAGACAATGATCTGCTTTTCTGGGTGCCTGATGTCCTCTGCCAGCATTCAGAAGTTGTTTTGTAGAGTTTATTCAGGGTTGAAATGTTCTTTTGATGAATTTGTGGGGGAGAAAGTGGTCTCCCCATCCTATTCCTCCACCATCTTAGGACTTTCCCCTCCACAATATGCATTTCTGAGATAGGATGTCTTGAGGTGTGTCATCCCTGTTCATAAAACAATTGACATGAATTATTTGTTAAGTCATTTTCAGCCCAAGTTTTGAGAGAAAGAAAAAAAAAAAAAAGAAAAGAAAAGTTAAGTTAAGAAGAACCTGTTTCATCAACAGAAAAGGAAGGATTAAAAAAAAAAGAAAAAGAAAGGCATGTCACTTACAGTTTATTTCCCCTTGCAGCTTGAGGACTTCTGGCCTTCCTACCTGTTACCCTCTCAAGACTGTCTGTTATAATTCATTTACCAGAATAAAAAATGCCATACCCTAAGTTCTAAGGAGATGATAGAGACATCATCTAGGTTTTTCATTTTCTACAGCAGGAAATAGGCAAGATGACTGTTAGATCACAAGAATCTGTCATATCCTGCTTTTCCATGATTTTTTCTACCAAGAAAATTACAGAAAAATGTAAAATGTTCAAATATCCAAACTCTCCTTAACTCAATGACATTAGATAGACAATCTGGTAACATGTGATATCTCAGGAAATAAAACATAAAAATTTTCTTTGAATAAAATTCTTAAAGATGAATTCTGGCCAACTGAAAAGTAAAACATGATGGTTAGCAACAATTGTAACTTTCCTTACTATGTACCTGCCCTATTCACAGCAACATTAGTTAATTCTCACCATACTCTTATGAAGGAAATACTATAATGAACAGATGAGAAAACACACACGCAAATATTTTTTCCAAAGACTCATGACTATTAAATGGCAAATATGCAAATCTAGTAATTCTAACTCTACAGCTTTAATTTTCATCATAAAATTTCAATTTTACTTAAAATTCATGGTGCATATGGAGTTATAAGGAGAAGGAAATGGCAACCCATTCCAATATTCTTGCCTGGAGAATCCCAGGAACAGAGGACCCTGGCAGGCTACAGTCCTTGGGGTCACAAAAAGTCGGACACAACTGAGTGACTTAAACCACCACCACAACCACCACCACTATGGGGTTATAAAATGAAAACTTCTAGAAGATGTTTTAACATATTCAATTTAAACCTCAGAAGTGAGATCTAGATTGGAGATATTGATTTCAAAGTATGGAATTCAAAGCATAAACTTAAAAATAGGGAAGAGGTAGCTGGTGGCAAGAATTTGGAAGGAATATAAGAGGACAGGAGGAGGGCAGTAGAAGCATGGCATTGGTGATCACAGAAAACCAAAGGATGGTCTGAGCAAGTGCATAGTCAAAAGATAGATAGTCCCATAAGAGTAAAAAAAAAAAAAAAAAAAAAGATCACGTCTGATGGCTTGACAAGTTCAGAGTCCCACAGGATGCTTGTGATAACCTACAAAAGTAAGTGTGAAAAATAAGGAGAACAAAGGCATGGGAGAAGAACTAATACTAGCAATTTCATCACCTTACATTCATGTAAGTCTTTAAGTGTTTTATGATTTCTGATATTTCTTTTTTTTTTTTCTCTCTCTCTCATCTAAATGAGTTTGAAATGTGATGTAAAACTCATGTTGTTTTATTTACCCTAGGAACTTGTGTCTGCTTCTCATATGGCAGGAGTCTGATACTTGTAGGAAGAAATGATAGGGAACATTATCTCTATTGCCAAAATAGTGGTTAAATATAAACAGTTCCAGAAGTTAGGAAAGGATGCCAATCGATCCAACTTTGTTGAAAAAAACCATGGAACTTGTCAAAGTTGTTATTGCTGCTTCTGTTGTAAATAAACGTCATTTTGAAAAAAGGTCAGAATCATCCTTTTGGTTCACTTAACAATGTAACATTACCATTTTCCCATATCAATCCATGTAATGTTCTTTCTTCTTGATGGAATCAGCATTCTTAATGTTTCAAAAAATCCTGTTGGAAAGCCTTTTTAATATTCTGATGTAAATATTAAGAACTATAAGAATCATTCAATTCTTAACAGGCTTACACTTGGAACATTTTAGATGCTCTCTGGACTTCTCTGTTGTGTTTTATTAACATTGTCTCCTAGCATTATATTAAAATGGATTTTATTTTCTCTTTATGTCAATTACATTGACTGACAGTTTGCAATGAGTTTCCAAATAACACTTAGGGGAGGCTTAGGTTTCCTACTCTACTCTACTTCAAAATAATGAGAATTTTTCACTAAAAAGTCATTTTTTTTAAATTTTCTGCTGATGAAGACAATTTGCTTTTAACCTCATATATAAATTGCCAAATACAATAAGGCTTTAGATTATGCAACCATCTGACAGCTTGAACTTTTAAAGAGCTTCTCCCCACCCCACAACCGTCCACAAAGTAATAATCTTGAATTCTCTGTAGGAGAAATTTAAGATTTATGTATTAATTGAATCATGGCTATTTGTTCTCTCTACATAAATCCAAATGAGTTTTTAAATAATAAATAATAAATGGTTATTGTTTTGCACCAAAAATACAGGCTTTGAGCTTAGATTTGGGTTTCTGAACATAGAATTAAGCACAGATAATTGACCTGTACAAATCCATTAATATTTACATTGGGGTGAGTGGAATAGATCAGTACATCAAGTATTTTGAAAATAACTTGAGAGTTAAACTGCCATCTGTCCCCTAATAGCATTGAATGTTCCAAGTAGATATTAACTTAGCCATTTTCTCTTGTTCTTAGAACCTACTTTTGCATGTCCGACCATGTAAATATCACTTTGCAGAATTTGTAAATATTTCCTTTTTATGTTATACATATACATAGATACATTCAAATATATATATACATAGAATTTTGCTCTTCAGCCTTACACTATGGACCTTGTTTATTGAATATAACCATCATTGAGGGTGAGAATCCTCACATCTTACCCTCAAAGGAGGAAAGGATGTTAGTAAAGGAAAGAAAAGTTTATAGAGAAACAAATGCAAAGGAGATATATTTTTAATTATTTTAATTTGAAAATATGTAGTACCTTTCACAGTCCTTATAAAAAATAAAACAAAACAACAACAACAACATAAAAGGTTGCTTAATCAATACCATTTCCCTGCATTTTGGTTTGTCTGATTGTATAGAACACAACTCTGAAGACAGAACACAGAGTTCAAGCTTTATAATCTGTGAATTTAGGCAAATTACTGTAACTGACCTATGATTCAGTTTCCTCATCTAAAAGAAAGAGGATCGTGTAGTAATCCCATAGTTCTTTTTCTGAGGAATAGTAAACAACTAGAATATTATATGCAAAGTACTTAGAACAGTCCTGACCTATATTAAGCACTTATTTAATCCTTGCAAACAGTATATAATAATTGTTTTATCAGCTTAAACTTTCAGAAAAAATCTTTATTTGTAATTTTCAATAAATATTACTTCAAACTTATTTTGACATTTTTGGCAAAAGAAGGCATGCCTTCTAATTCTGTAATAATTACAATGACCTGGAGTTACACATGATGGGAGAAATATAAATAATCTCAGATATGCAGATGGTACCACCCTTATGGAAGAAAATGAAGAGAAACTAAAGAGCCTCTAAAAGAGGAAAGTGAAAAAGCTGGCTAAAAACTCAAACTAAGATCATGACATCCTCTCACTTCATGGCAAATAGGTGGGGAAACACTGGAAATAGTGACAGGCTAAAATTTTTGGGGCTCCAAAATAACTGCAGATGGTGACTGCAGCCATGAAATTAAAAGACATTTTGCTCCTTGGGAGAAAATTTATAACTAACCTAAACAGCATAGCAAAAAGCAGAGATATCACTTATCCAACAAAGATCCATCTAGTCAAAGCAGTGGTTTTCCCAGTAGTCACGTGAGAGTTGGACTATAAAGAAAGCCGAACACCAAAGAATTGATGCTTTTGAACTGTGGTGTCGGAGAAAACTCTTGAGAGTCCCTTGGACCGCAAGGAAATCAAACCAGTCAATCCTAAAGGAGTTCAGTCCTGAATATTCATTGGAAGAACTGATACTGAACCTGAATCTCCAATACTTTGGCCTCCTGATATGAAGAACTGATTCACTGGAAAATACTTTGATACTGGGAAAGATAGAAGGCAGTTGGATAAGGGGACGACAGAGGATGAGATGGTTGGATGGCATCACTGACGCAATGGACATGAGTTTGAGTAGGCTCCAGTAGCTGATGAACATGGAAGCCTGGAGTGCTGCAGCCTATGAGATTCCAAAGAGCGACTGAGTGACTAAACTGAACTAAACTGAATGACCTGAATTACCGTGATGGTGTGGTCTCTCACCTATAGCTAGACATCCTGGAGTATGAAGATCAAGTTAGCCTTAAAAAGTTTTACTTCAAACAAAGCTAATGGAGGGGATGAAATTCCAGCTGAGGTATTTCAAAACCTAGAAGACGATGTTTTAAAGTGCTGCACTCAATAGTTTGTGTAACTCAGCATTGGCAACAGGACTGGAAAAGTCAGTTTTAATTTCAACTCTAAAGAAGGGCGATGCCAATCAATGTTGAAACTACCTTACAACTGTCTTCATTTCACATACTAACAATGCTACGCTCGACGTGCTTCAAGCTAGTTTTCATGAATACATGATGTAGAAACTCAAGATGTATAAGCTGGATTTCAATGAGGCAGAGGAACCAAAGATCAAATTGTCAACATTTGTTGGATCATAGGGAAAGCAATGGAGTTCCAGAAAAACATCATCTACTTCTGCTTCATTGACTACGCTAAAGCCTTTAACTGGGGATCACAACCAAACCTGTGGGAAATACTTAACGTGATGGGAGTACCAGACTACTTTGCTTGTCTCCTGAGAGACGTGTATGGGAGTCAAGAAGCAACGGTGTGAATCAGACATGGAACAACTGACTGGTTCAAATTTGGGAAAGGAGTATGACAAGGCCATAAAGTATATTGCAATTATGCTTATTTAACTTATATGCAGAGTACATCATCTAAAATGCTGACTTGGATGAATCACAAGTTGGCATCAAGATTGTTGGGCAAAATGTCAAAAACCTCATATATGCAGATGATACAATTCTAATGGCAGAAAGTGAAGGAGAACTAAAGAGCCTCTTAATGAAGGTGAAAGAAGAAATTGAAAAAGTTGCTTTGAAACTCAACATTAAAAAAATGATGATATGGCTTTCAGTCCCATCACTTCATAGTAAATGGAAACAGTGACAGATTTTATTTCCTCGGCTCCAAAATCACAGTGGATAGTGACAGCAGCCATGAAATTAAAAGACGCTTGCTCCTTGGAAAGAAAAGTCTGACAAACCTAGACAGTGAGTTAAAAATCAGAGACATCACTTTGTTGACAAACGTCTGTACAGTCAAAGGTATGGTTTTTCCAGTAGTATGTATGGATGTGAGAACTTGGCCATAGAGAAGGCTGGAAGCTGAAGAACTAATGCTTTTGTACTGGGGTGCTGGAAAAGACTCTTGAGAGTCCCTTAAATTATAAGGAGATCAAACCAATCAATCCTAAAGGAAATCAATCCTGAATATTCATTGGAAGGACAGACGCTGAAAGTGAAGTTCCAGTACTTGGTCACCCGATGCAAACAGCCAACTAGCTGGGAAAGATTCTGATGCTGGGAAAGATTGAAGGCAAGAGAAGCAGGTGACAGAAGATGAGATGGTTGGATGGGATCACAAACACAAAAGACAGGAGTTTGAACAAACTCCAGAAGATAGTGGAGGACAGGAGAAACTTGTGTGTTAGTCCATGGGGCCCCCAAAATTTGAAAGACTTAGTGACTGAACAACAGCAACTAAAACAGTCTCCTGCCCTACAATTGAAAGTAATTTCTCACAATTGTTGGTTTTACAAAACATTCATATTCACAGCAATGCCTATATGAAGAAGTTAATTTGAATTTATTTCTCTTAAGTAATCTGGGACAAAATATATATCTGTAATAATCTATTTTAATATATTATGATTTTTTAATCTACTTTCATATTATACTATCAAAACTTACATGCAAACAATTTTTATACTTATGAACAGGTATGCTTTTCAATTTCCAGTTACTGTCTGAAAGGACTTAAAATCCCATGTTTTATTCTAATCATTATAGCTGGAAGATGTTTTTGCAAACACACCCTTCATGTACAAGTGTTGAATTAATTTTGATTTATAATTATGCATTCAGATCATCTTGACCAAAGGAGGTGTCCATGAGTCACAACTAGTCACTTTAATGGCATATAATAAGAACATAAACCCAGTTACCAAAATGGAAGAGAGTCTCATCAGTAGAAGAGAATCCAGCAGGCATTTCATTCCATGTGTGCTAATTCAAATAGAAATTTAGTATCTGGGAAAATATAAATGCATTATAGATAATGAGTGGTCAAAGTCTTGGAAGTGAAATGATATTGGAAATGGATAATATTTTTTTTTTTTTAGTAAGATGTAGGAAAATAGTCCTAGAAAAATCTCTCAAGGGATCATGAACTGAGTTTTAGCCTCTGGAATGAGGGTGAGGGGAGATTGCCAAAGGTATTTCAAACATCTTAGCATGTATAAAATGTTTGCAATCCAAAGCAAGTAAGATAGCATAAATAGTATTGAGATTAACTTTTAGGATTGGAATTTAAGTATCCAGCTTGATTAAACCTATGTAAAAGATTGTGTAGTATTTTTCTCCTATTATTTTATATGAATGCATATAACAGAGAAAAAAATGGCACACATTATTTGTGAAGTGAAATTAATTACCCAAAGTGTATATGTGTGCCTTAGTGTTCAATCACTTCATTGTGCCTGACTCTTTGCAACCCTATGGACTGTAGCCCACCAGGATCCTCTTACCATGAGATTCTCTAGGAAGAACACTGGAGTGGGTTGCCATGCTCTCCTCCAGGGGATCTTCCTGGCCCAGGGATTAGACTCACATCTCCTCTATCTCCTGCATTGCAGGTGGATTCTTTACCCAGTAAGCTACCTGGGAAACTCACCAAAAGTGAATACTTCATGCTAATTTCCACACAAGTTAAGAAATGGAAATTTCCAGCACCCAAGAATCTTCCCTTCTGCCTCTCACGGTTCATTACCCACTACCAATATTCTTATTTCTAATCATAATTATACCTGCTTATATGGTCAGTAAAAGCAGAGAGACTTGGCATCCCTCCACTCCTGGGCTTGCTCCAACCTCAGATCCAACATCTTCTGAACCTCCTTCCTGGAGACTCCAGTGGGGACCTTGCCTTGGTCCTTGGGCTGCAAATTGACTGACATCTGACAACCAGTGAAGGTTAACATGCTCAACGAGGACAGCAGTGGGACAATCAGGGTGCAGGGAATGTCATCCAGCTATGTGGAGTAGCTGAAGCACATGCTTCTTCTAGTCAGGGCCTGACAAAATTCGGTCCACTGGAGAAGGGACTGGCAAACAACCTTAGTATTCTTGCCTTGAGAACCCCATGATAAGAATGAAAATGCAGAAAGCTATTACACTGAAAGATGAACTCCCCAGGTCAGTAGGTGTCCAATATGATACTAGGGAAGAGAGGACAAATAGCTTCAGAAAGAATGAAGAGGTTGAACCAAAGTGGAAATGACACCCAGTTGTGGATGTGCCAGGTGGTGAAAGTAAAGTCTGATACTGTAAAGCACAATATTGCATAGGTACATGGAATATAAGGTCCAAGAATCAAGGTAGATTGGATGTAGTCAAACAGATAACAAGAGTGAACATTGACATTTTAGGAATCAGTTAGCTAAAATAGATGGAAATGGGTGAGTTTAATTCTGATGACCATTATATTTATTACTGTGGGTAAGAATCCCTTAAAAGAAATGGAGTAACCCTCATTGTGAGCTTTAGTTTGAAATATACTTGGATGAAGTCTCAAAAGTGACAGAATGACCTCAGTTATTTTACAAGGCAAACCATTCAACATCACAGTACTGAGAAGAGAAAGGCAAAGGAGAAAAGGAAAGATACACACATCTGAATGCAAAGTTCCAAAGAATAGCAAGGAGAGATAAGAAAACCATCCTAAGTGATCATGCAAAGAAATAGAGAAAAACAATCGAATGGGAAAGACTAGCAATATCTTTAAGAAAATTAGAGGTACCAAGGCAATATTTCATGCAAAGATTGGTAAAATAAAGAATAGAAATGGTATGGACCTAATAGAAGCAGAAGATATTAAGAAAAGGTGGCAAGAATACACAGAAGAATTAAAGAAAAAAAAAGAACTTAATGACCAGATAACCACAATGGTGTGATCACTCTCCTAGAGTCAGACTTCTTGGAGTGCAAAGTCAAGTGGGCCTCAGGAAATATCACTACAAAGCTAGTGGAGGTGATGGGATTCCAAAGCCTAAAAGATGATGCTGTGAAAATGTTGCACTCATTATGCCAGCAAATTTGGAAAACTCGACAGTGGCCACAGGACTGGAAAAGGTCAGTTTTCCTTCCAATCCCAAAGAAGGGCAATGCCAAAGAATGTTCAAACTACTATACAGTTGCACTTGTCTCATACTAGCAATGATCAAAATCCTTCAAGCTATGGTTCAATAATACTGAACTGAGAACTTCCAGATGTACTAGCTAGATTTAGAAAGGCAGAGGAATCAGAGATCAAATTGCCAACATGCTCTGGATCATAGAAAAAGAAAGGGAATTTTTTTTTTAAGGTTTTTAAAATAACATTTATTTCTTAAAAGTTAACATATACGTAATAGGAAACCAAAAAGCACAAAAGAAAGGGAATTTTAAAAAAGAATCTACTTCTGCTTTTTTGGCTACACTAAAGCCTTTGACTGGATCACAGCAAACTATGGAAAATTCTTAAAGAGATGGGGATACCAGACCACTTGACCTGCCTCCTAAGAAAACTGTATGTAAGTCAAGAACTGGACATGGAACAGGAACTGGTTCAAAATTGAGAAAGGAGTATCAAGGATATATATTGTCCCCTACTTCTTTAACCTATATGAAGAGCACAGCATATGAAATGCCAGGCTGGATGACTCACAAACTGGAATCAAGATTTCAGGGAAGCATATCAACAATCTCTGATATGCAGATGACATCACTTTAATGGCAGAAATTGAAGATGAACTAAAGAACCTCGACGATGGCGAAAGAAAAGAATGAATACCTGACTTAAAAATCAACATTCAAAAAATGAACATCATGGCATCCAGTCCCATCACTTCATGGCAAATAAATGGACAAAAAATGAAAACAGTGACAGATTTCATTTTCTTGGGCTAAAAATCACTGCAGATGGTGACTGCAGTCAAGAAATTAAAAGACCAACTTCTTCACTCGCCTCTTTCACTTTCATCAAGCAGCTTTTTAGTTCTTCACTTTCTGCCATAAGGGTGGTATCATGTGCATATCTGAGTTATTGATATTTCTCCTGGCAATACTGATTCCAGCTTGTGCTTCCTCCAGCCCAGCGTTTCTCATGATGTACTCTGCACATAAGCTAAATAAGCAGGGTGACAATATACAGCCTTGATGAACACCTTTCCTGAATTTGGAACCAGTCTGTTGTTCCATGTCCAGTTCTAACTGTTGATTCTTGACTTACATACAGATTTCTCAGGAGGCATGTAAGGTGGTCTGGTATTCCCATCTTTTTAAGAATTTTCCACAGTGTTTTGTGATTCACACAGACAAAGCCTTTGTCATAGTCAATAAAGCAGAAGTAGATATTTTTTCTGGAATTATCTTTTATTTTTGATGATGAAATGGATGTTGGCAATTTTGATGTCAATAATATTCCAAAAATGTATTAATTTCCTTTCTTGAAAGTAATGCATATGTGAAAGTGAGTGAAAGTCTTGGTCATTCAGTCATGTCTGACTGTTTGTGACCCATGGACTGTAACACACCAGGCTCCTTTATCCATGGAATTCTCCAGGCAAGAATCCTGGAGTGAGTTGCCATTCCCTTGTGGTAATTTTGTGTTGTCAGACTTTCTCTCTCTCTCTCTTTTTTATGAGAAATTCTGATGTCTGCAGTGTTATTCTAAAATGATACATATTCTGATGTATAATTGTTATTGTAATGAACATTTATCCAATAAGTAATGAGACTGGATAACTTCCCATAGTTTTATGAATCATTTGGATTTCATTTTGATTTTCATAAAGCTTGCTCATATCACTTACCAACTTTCCTGTTTTGCTGCCAGTTTTTTCTTTATTGATTAGCATAGGTTTTACATGTAAGGAATACACATGAAAACTTTGTTCTTTATGTATCTGTGAAAACACATATTTTGTCAATCTATGACTTGCCTTTGTGCACTCTAATAGTGTAGACTTGCTTTTGGTCAGTCGCTGTCGTGTCTGATTCTTTGAAACCCCATGGACTGTAGCACTCCACCCTTCCCTGTCCATCACCAACCCCCAGAGCTTGCTCGGACTCATGTCAATCGAGTCAGTGATGGCATACAATCATCTCATCCTCTGTCATCCCCTGCTCCTCCTGCCTTTTATCTTTCCCAGCATCAGGGTCTTTTCTAATGAGTCACCGCTACATGTGGTCAAAGTATTGGAGTTTCAGCTTCAGCATCAGTCCTTCCAATGAATATTAAGGATTGATTTCCTTTAGGTTTGACTGGTATGATGTCTTAGTCCAATTTTTCAAGTTTTTCCTATGGTAAGTAAGGAAAATGTTGTATTCTCCAAATTTAAGGAAGAAAATAGAAAAAGTACTATTGTTTAACCTTATAGTCAAGCCCTGGACAACTAAATTCAGTGCCTGATTAACCCACACCTACTTGATGGACATACGTTTCAGCAAACTCTGATGTTGGTGATGGACAGGGAAGCCTGGCGTGCCACAGTCCATAGGATTCCAAAGAGTCAGACATGACTGAGGGACTGATCTGAACTGAGCCAGCACCAATCAATAGTCAACAATTCTGCTTCTATATGGTTACTTCTGAATGATACACGGTCCCTAAAAGCCTTAATTCCTCTTCTCTGTTACTTTTGTTTGTATAGTCAGCCAGTGTTTGAATGTCGTTCTACCCTAAAATGTCTATGCATCCATATGAAAGAATCTGACAACTTTCACTGCAAGTCTCTAACAGGCCAGTGAAAGTGATTTTGCTAATATTGGCAACTGCAAAGAGCTCTTTACCTTGGAAAAAATGCACTTTAATCTCTTTACTGTGTATAATTCAAGCTCTAATACTATGCTTCTTTTTTAAATTTATAATTTTAAACTTCAGTTTCTCCTTTCTAAATTAGCGTTTTGAACATTTGTGTGTGCATGTGTCATTTGTGCTTATTTTTCTGTAACAGATGTATTAAGGTATAATTGGCATATATTAAACATAATTAAAATGTACAATTTTACAGCAATCAGCACATGCATATACCCCAGAAACCAACACCATAATTGATTAAATAAACACATGCAAGTTACCTAAAAATTCCTGTGTCACTTTGTAATTCTTTTCTCAACCTTTTCTTGCCATTCTTTTCTCCTTCTATAGTCATCATTCATACAGCTGTTTGTCATAATAAGTTAGTTTGCATGTTCTTGCCCTTATGCTAATAAGCAACACATCATGCACTTGATCATGCACTGTCTCTCAGCAAAATATTTTAAGATTTATCTATGGTTTAGTGCCTTACCAATGTTTCTTATTTTAAAGTAGTATTTTTATCCATTTGTATATACCAGAGCTTGTTTTTCCATTCACTTGTTAATGTACATTTGAAGTGTTACAAATTTTTGCTAACTTAAAACTGCTCTAAATATTTCTGGAATACACTTTTATTTATCTTGGATAAATACCAAAGAGTGGAATGGCTCTGTCATGTGGTAAAGTTCTGTCTAATTTCTTAAGAAATAGCCAAAGCATTTTCCAAAGTGTCTGCACCATTTTGCAGTTCTACCATCAAAGTATAAACTTAGTCATTATGCTTATACTCCCAGTCTTTGTATCATCAGCCTTTTAAATTATAGCCTTTCTAAATGATGTGTATCTCATTTTGATGTTAGTTTGCATTTTCTTAATGAGTAATTATGTCAAACATCTACTTGTGTGCTTATTTGCAAACTGCGCATTTCTTTGGTGAAGGGTGTTTTTATTTTTTATTTTTTTTACCTATCAGTATTTGCTTATTTTTCTTATTTGACTTCTTATAACTGAGTAGTGAGAATTCTATAAGTATTCTGATACAAATCCTTTGTCAGATTTGTAACTATATTTATCATTTATTTATCACTACCTTACAAATTTGTGTTTTGTTTTGTTTTGCTTTTCTGTCTTTCTTTCTCTTTTGATCTCTTTCTGACAATTCCTTCCTGAGATAAATACTTTTTCCTTTGATGTTGTTAATTTTGTTGACAGTAAACACGAGTAAGTTTATTGCATTACCTATTAAAGTTTGCTACATTATACTGGGATTCCTGACCTCTAGAGGAGCAGATTTCAATCCAGGGGCAGAGACAAGACTTGACTACGTGGAGCTTTTTGTATAGCAAAGTTTTATTAAAGTATGATAGAGATAGGGAGAGCTTCTGACATAGACAACAGAAGGAGACAGGAAGCGTGCTCCTTTGATAGTTTTTAGCAAGGCATTTTACATCTGCTGGGGAGCTTCTAATCAGATTAAATTTAAAAAAAAAAAAAAAAGAAAAAAAACCTCAAAGCTGAGGGAGTTTCACCAAGCGCCTTTCCCACAATATGCATCTTTGAGATAAGAGGTCACAAGATGTGTCTTCCCTGGCCATAAAGCAATTGACATGAATACTGGTTTGTTGAGCCATTATCAGTTCAAGGTTTGAGAAAAGAGAAAAAAAAAAAAAAAACAGTTGGTCTTAGGCAAAACCAGTTTTGTCAACAGAGAAGAGGGAAAAATGAAGTCTGCCACTGCGTTTTTTTCCTCCTGCTGCTTGGTGTCCTCTGGCCTTCTTAACTGCTGTTACCCTCTCACTAGAATCATATCATCTAGAGTAGATTTTCAAGGTCAATTTTTGTTTGTTTACTTTTGCAATTTTTTTAAAGTTTATATATAGGTTTTTTAAATGTTTGAGAATTTTTAAAAAAGAAATTGGGGACATATTTACCCAGTTTTACCATTAGTTCAAAAATAAAGTGGGATGGGCATTTGTGAGAACTATTTTGGCCAAGATAATTATTTTCTTTATAAATAACCTCGGAGCATTTCATCAAAATATTTTTGACCTTTGATATAGACACATATGTTAGTGACACAGAATGGAGAGTTCCAAAGATGACCCATGGATATATGGTTACTTGATTTAAATCAAAGTGCCAAAATAATTCAGTTAAAAATATATTTTTTACCACATTTTGTTGAAGCATAAGACAACAATTTTGAAATGGGAAAACAATAGATAAAAAAGACAGAATCTCCATCTATCTTCCTTTCCTTACCATATACCTTATTGGTATTGGAATAAAATGTAAAACTTAAAAATACAAACATCTAGAAGAAAATATGTAGAGAATATTTAAAACTTTGGATTGGCAAAGTTTGTCTTTTATTTTGTCTTTAAATTTGGCATAAAATAAATAGGAAATGTAAAACCTAAAGTGTGTTGAGATTTAGAAAAAAATTAAATTGATATTCAAAAGAGTCTGTTAAAAAATAAAATATAGGAAGAAAGATAAAGATGGATGTTGCAGATGAAGAAGACATAGAACTCACATCTCTCCATGAACACATCAAAAATACATGTAGAGAAATTCTTTCTAAAAACTGAGTGAATCCTTCCAGAATTACTTCTATATAACTAAGACTATAAGAAACATCCATGTGGAATCAGGCAGAAATTTAAAAGAAACAGTCAGATATTGAACTATGCCCCTTGGAGTGAACTCAGAGGAAAAGTTAGAATACACAGATGGAGATACTCTCTGGGGAGTAAGTGGTTTGAGCCTCATATTGGGATCCCCAGCCCTGGCATTATACACAGAAAATATGAAGCACTTTGGCTGAATGGAGAGCCAGTGGAACTAACAGAAGGGCTATGGTAAGCCTAG
The DNA here is from genome assembly GCF_001704415.2 of Capra hircus. NCBI lineage: Eukaryota > Metazoa > Chordata > Mammalia > Artiodactyla > Bovidae > Capra > Capra hircus. The sequence goes on from NC_030826.1 coordinate 2,680,255, forward strand.
ACTCAATTCGTGAGTGCATGTGCATGCTTGATTATTCTCAAAGCAGGGCAGAAAGGAAGAATTAAAAAACTGCTCCAGTGACTAGCTGGTTTCCCATGACTGCCAGTGTGAAAATCTGAGCACAAGTTGGGTGAAGGCTCCAGTCCTGTTTGTTTCACAGGTTAGCTCCCACTGAAGTAAGGGCTTGGCTGTGAGACATAGAGGTAACAGAGGCCTCAAGTTGCATCTGAGCAAGGTGGGGGCAGCCATCACTGATACTTATACAGGAAATACATCAGAACAATCCTGGGTCTCAGACTCTGGTCAGACCACCACAGCCTGTCCCAAGAACCATGCCAAGTGCCCACATCAGTCCCTTGTGCTCCAGCACTGCTCTCTCAGAGGGTAAGGTTTCCAGGGCCAATTCTTGAAGCCAGTGGACTGATCCTCAGCAGCCTGGGCTATGACTTTATCCCCAATATGGAGGTGATGGGCATAGAGTGGGAGGAAGACCCAGTGCAACTGGCTCTGGCCCTAGTCCCTTAATTTCCAGCCACATCTCCAACCAAGGTAATAGCTTCTAGATATTCTGGGGAAAGATATGACTTGTATTCACATCAAATCTTTCTATTCCACCTAAAGCCACTGGGCATACACAGACTGTATAAATATGGCCCCAGCCAAGGACATTCCTTCAATACCACAGTAGGAACTTGTTTCACCTAATTTCATAGATATAGGAAAGTTTAAGCAAAATAAAACTACATAAACATTTGTCTCAATTGAAAGAGCAAGAGAAACTTCCAAAAGCAAACAAACTACTGTGGCAGAAATAAGCAATTTACCAGGTAAATAACCATTTCATTCTCCAGGGGATCTCCCTGACCCAGGGATCAAACCTGGGTCTTCTGCATTGAAGGCAGATTCTTTACTAACTGAGTCACTAGGGAAACCAAATAATACAAAGCTTTTGTATTAAGAAAGGTAATTGAATTAGGAAAAAGAAGAACTGAAAACAGTGAGAATTTTAACAAGTTTAGAAAAAAGGCAAGAAAAATAACCAGTTATAAATGGAGAATAAAATATATAAAATGAAAAAAACACACCAGAAGGTTTATATCTGTGCTTCACATGATATACTCTGCATAAAAGTTAAATAAGCAGTGTGATAATATACAGTCTTGATGTATACATTTCCCAATTTGGAACCAGTCCATTGTTCTGTGCCTGATTCTAACTGCTGCTTATTGACCTGCATACAAATTTCTTGAAGACAGATAACCTGTTCTAATATTCACATCACTTTAGGAACTTTCCACTATTTGTTGTGGTTCACACAGTCAAAAGCTTTAGCATAATCAATGAAACACATGTTTTTTCTGGAATTCGCTTGTTTTTTACATGATCTAGCAAATGTTGGCCATTTGATCTTTGCATTTTCAAAATCCAGCTTGAATATCCAGAAGTTCTTGGTTCACATACTGTTGAAGTGCAATTTGGAGAATTTTGAGCATTACTTTGCTAGTATGCGAGATGTGTGCAATTGTACAGTAGTTTGAACAGTTTTTGGCATTGCCTTGCTTTGAGATTGGGATGAAAATGGGCATATTCCAGTCCTGTGGCCATTGCTGAGTTTTTCAAAATTGCTGGCATGCTGAGTGTAGCACGTTCAGTAAGTCAGTTCAGTCACTCAGTCATGTCCAACTCTCTGTGACCCCATGGAATGCAGCACATCAGGCTTCCCTGTCCATCACGAAAGCCGAGAGCTTGCTCAAACTCATGGTCATCAAGTCAGTGATGCCATCCAACCATCTCATTCTCTGTCGTCCCCTTCTCCTCCTGCCTTCAATATTGCCCTACATTAGGGTCTTTTACAATGAGTCATTTCTTCATATTAGGTAGCCAAAGTATTGGAGCTTCAGCATCAGTCCTTGTAATGATTATTCAGGACTGATTTCCTTTAGGATTGACTGCATTGATTTCCTTGAGTCAAAGGGACTCTCAAGAGTCATCTCCAAAACCATATTTCAAAAGCATCAGTTCTTTGGTGTTCAGCTTTCTTTGTAATCCAATTCTCACATCCATATATGACTACTGGAAAAAAACAGAGCTTTGACTAGATGGATCTTTGTCAGCAAAGGTGCTTTGTAATAAGCTGTCTAGTTTGGTCATAGCTTTTCTTTCAGGGAGCAAGTGTCTTTAAATTTCATGGTTGCAGTTATCATCTTCAGCGATTTGGGAGCCCCAAAAATAAAGTCTGTCACTGTTTCCATTGTTTCCCAATCTATTTACTATGAAGTGATGGGACCAGTGGCCATGATCTTGGTTTTTTAAATGTTGAGTTTTAAACCAACATTTTCACTCTCCTCTTTCACTTTCATCAAGAGGCTCTTTATTTCTTCTTCGCTGCCATAAGGTTACTGTCATCTACATACCTGAGGTAATTGATATTTCTCTTAGCAATCTTGATTCCAGCTTGGGCTTCATCCAGTCCATCATTTCCCATGATGTACTCTGAATATAAGTTAAATAAGCAGGATGACAATATACAGCCTTGACTTCATCATTTCCCAATATGGAACCAGTCTGTTGTTCCATGCCCAGTTCTAATTGTTGCATTTTGACCTGCATACAGATTTGTCAGGGTCAGGTAAGGTAGTCTGGTATTCCCGTCTGTTTAAGAAGTTTTCACAGCTTGTAGTGGTCCACACAGTCAAAGATTTTGGTGTAGTCAATAAAGCAGAAGTCGATGTTTTTTTCTGGAACTTTCTTGTTTTTCAGTGATTCAAAGGATGCTGGCAATTTGATCTCTGGTTCCTCTGCTTTTCTAAATCCAGCTTGAACATCTGAATATTCACAGTTGAAGCCTGGTTTAGATAATTTTGAGCATTATTTTGCTAGCGTATGAGATGAGTGAAATTGTGCATTAGTTTGAACATTTTTTGGCATTGCCTTTCTTTTATATTGGAGTGAGATCTGACCTTTTCCAGTCCTGTGGCCACTGCTGAGTTTTCCAAATTTGCTGGCATTTTGAGTGCAGCACTTAAACACAACATCATCTTTTAGGATTTGAAATAGCTCAACTGAAATTCCACCACCTCCAGTAGCCTTGTTTGTAGTGATGGGTCCTAAGATCCACTTGACTTTGGACTCCAGGATGTCTGGCTCTAGGTGGCTGATCATCACCATCATGGTTATCTGGGTCACAAAGATATTTTTTCTATAGTTCTTCTGTGGATTCTTGCCACCTCTTATTAATATCTTCTGCTTCTGTTAGGACCATACAATTTCTGTTCTTTATTGAGCCCATCTTTGCATGAAATGTTCCCTTGATATCTCCTGCTTTCCTGAAGAGATCTCTAGTTTTTCCGATTCTATTGCTTCCCTCTATTTCTTTGCATTGATCACTGAGGAAGGCTTTATCTCTCCCTGATATTCGTTGGAATTCTGCATTCAAATGGATATATCTTTTCTTTTCTCCTTTGCCTTTGACTTCTTTTCTTTTCTCAGCTCTTTGTAAAGCCTCCTCAGACTACCATTTTGCCTTTTTGCATTTATGTTTCTTGAGAATGGTCTTGATCACTGCCTCCTGTACAGTGTCATGAACCTCCATCCATAATTTTTCAGGCACTCTGTATCAGATCTAATCATTTGAATCTATTTGTCACTTCCACTGTATAAATGAAAGGAATTTTATTTAGGTCATACATGAATTGTCTAGTGGTTTTCTCTACTTTCTTCAGATTACATATGAATTTTGCCATAAGGAGTTCTTGATCTGAGCCACAGTCAGCTCTTGTTTTTGATTGGCATACAGAGCTTCTCTATGTTTGGCTACAAAGAATATAATCAATCTGATTTTGGGATTGACCATCTGGTGATGCCCATGTCTGGAGACTTCTCTTGTGTTTTCGGAAGAGGGTGTTTTATGACAAGTGTGTTCTCTTGACAAAATTCTGCTAGCCTTTGTCCTGCGTCAATTTGTACTACAAGACCAAATTTGACTGTTATTCCAGGCATCTCTTGACCTCCTATTTTGCATTCCAGTCCTCCAGGATGAAAAGTACATATTTTGAGGATGTTGTCTGGAAGGTCTTGTAGTTCTTCATAGACCCATTTAGCATCAGCTTCTTCAGCATTATCGGTTGGGGCATAGACTTGGTTTACTGTGATATTAAATGGGTTGCCTTGGAAACTAACAGAAACCATTCTGTCATTTTTGAGATTACACCGAAGTACTTTATTTTGGACCCTTTTGTTAACTATGAGGACTACTCCATTTCTTCTAAGGTATTCTTGCCCACAGTAGTAGATATAATGGTCATCTAAGTTAAATTCCCACATTCTAGTCCATTTTAGTTCACGGATTCCTAAAATGTTGCTGTTCATTCTTGCCATCTCCTGTTTGACCACTTTCAATTTGCCTTGATTCATGGACCTAACATTCCAGGTTTCTATGTAATATTGTTCTTACAAAATTGGACTTTATTTCCATCACAGGTCACATCCACAACTGGTCATTGTTTTCGCTTTGGCTCTGTCTCTTCTTTGTTTCTTGAGTTATTTCTCCACTCTTCTCCAGTAGCATATTGGGTACCTACCAACCTGGGGCGGCAGGTGGGGGGGGCGGACGGGGGGGGGGAGGTTAATCTTTCAGCGTCATATATTTTTGCCTTTTCATGGGCTTCTCAAGGAAAGAATGCTGAAATTGTTTGACATTCCCTTCATCAGTGGACTATGTTTTGTCAGAACTCTCCACCATGACCTATCTTGGGTGGCCCTACAGCTCCTGGCTCATAGTTTTATTTTGTTACACAAGGCAGTAATCTTTGTGATCAGTTTGGTTAGTTTTCTGTGATTGTGGTTTTCATTCTGTCTTTCCTCTGATGGATAAGGTGAAGAGGTTTGTCAAAGCTTTCTGATGGGAAGTACTGGCTGTGGGGAAAACTTGGTATTGCTCTGATGGACAGGGCTGTGCTCAGTAAATCTTTATTCCAATATTCTTCTGATGGGTGGGGCTGTGTTTCATCATGTAGTTTGGCCTGAAGCAATGACAAAGAATGTTCAAACGACTGCACAATTGTACTCATTTCACTTATTTCAATCCCAAACTTCCAATCTATCCCTCAGTTCTATCCCTGGTAACCAAATACTCCTTCTGACATCTGTAAGTCTGTTGTATAAGTAAATGCATGATATTTGCATTTTTCCATCTGATATGCTTCACTTAGTATGATAATCTCTAGGGTCATCCAAATTGCTGCAAATGACATTGTTTCATTCTTTTTATTAATTGAGTAATATTCCATTGTGCATTTTACCCAATATTCTTTATCTCTTCATCTGTTTTTGGATATTTAGGTTACTTGGAAATTTTTGATATTGTAAACCGTTCTGCAATAAATATTGGGATCCATGTATCATTCTGAATGATGTTGTTCTCTGGATATATGCCCAGGACTGGGATTGCTGAACCATATGTTAGGTTTATAATTAGATTTTTAAGTAACCTTCATTCTATTCTACATAGTGGCTGAACCAATGTGCATTCCCACCAACAGCTTAGTAGAATTCTACTTTTCCACAAGCTCACCAACATTTATTGTTTATAGATTTTTGATGATGGCCATTCTGACTAGTGTGAGGTGACTGATATCTCATTGTAATTTTGATTTGTATTTCTCTAATAGTTGGCATATTGAGCATCTTGTCATGTATCTCTTGGTCATCTGTATGTCCTCTTTGGCAAAACACCTATTTAGATCTTCTGACCATTATATATATATATATATATATATATATATATATATATATATATATATATATATTAAGCCACATGAGGTGTTTGTAAATTCAGGAAATTAATCTCATATTGTTTGAATAATTTGTATATATTTTCTCCCATTCCGTGCTGAGTGTTCCCTTTGTCTCTGATTTTATTTGTTGTGCAAATCTTATTATATAATTAGGTCCCATTTTTTTCATTGTTGTTTTTATTCCCATTGCTCTAGGATGTGGCTCAATAAAAGATATTGTTGTTAAGCCAAAGTATGTTCTACCTATAGTTTCCTATAAGAGTTTTATAGTATCTAGTCATATTTAGTTCTTTAATTGTTTTAAATTTATTTTTGTGTATGGTGTTAGGATGTTTTCTAATTTCATTATTTCACATGTAACAGTCCAGTTTTTCCAGCAATATTTATTGAAGAGACTGTGCTCATCAACTATATAGTCTTGACTGTTTTGTCATGGATTAACTGACAATAGGTGCATAGGTTTATTTTCTGGCTTTCCATTCTGTTCCATTGATCCATATTTCTATTTTTATACCAGTACCATGCTTTTCCATTTCTTGAGTGTAGCTCTGACATTTAGTCTGAAGTCAGGGAGCCTGATTCCTTCAGTTGCACTTTCCTTTTTCAAGATTGTTTTGGCTATTTTGGGTCCTCTTTTTTTCCAGACAAATTCTGTGAAAAATGCCATTGTTAATTTGATAGGGATTACATTGAATCTGTAGACTGTCTTGGGCACTATATTACCCAACCAAGGAACATGGAATATCTTTCAGTCTGTTTGTGTCCTCTTTGGTTTCTTTCATGAGTGTCATTTTAATTTTTATATTTTGGAGAATAGTTCTTTTGTCTTCATGAAAGTGAAAAGTGAAAGTGTTAGTCACTTAGTCATGTCTGATTCTTTGCAACCCCATGGACTATAGGCTGCTTACAGTCTGCACATGAAATTCTTCTGTCCACGGAATTCTCCAGATAAGAATACAGTAGTGAGTAGCCATACCCTTCTCCAGGGGATCTTCCCAACCCAGGGATCAAACCAGTGTCTCCCACATTGCAAGTAGGTTCTTTACTGTCTGAGCCACTAGTGAAGCCCCTTTGTCTACTTAGGTGGATTTTCCCCCCTAGATAGTTTATTCTTTTGGATTCGATGGTAAATGTGAATATTTCTTGAATTTCTCTTTCTGACATTTCATTGCTGCTGTGTGGAAGTGCAATAGATTTCTGTGTATTAGTTTTGTGTTCTGCAAATTTACTAAATTCATTGATTAGCCCTAATGGTTTTCTAATAGCATCTTTACAATTTCCTTTTCTTTTTTTTAATGTAGAGTATCATGTCATCTGTCATGCACCCAAGTACTGTATTTCAGACTCTTTTGTTGATTATGATTACTTTGTTGCTTCTATAGGACTCTTGCAAACAGTAGTAGATACATTGGTAATCTGAACTAAATGCACCCATTCCTATGCATTTTAGTTTGCTGATTCCTAGGATGTTGATGTTTATTCTTACCATTTCCTGCTTGACCATCTCCAGTTTTCCTTGATTCATGGACTGAACATTCCAGGTTCCTATACAATACTATTCTTTGCAGCATCAGAATTTATTTTCATCACTAGACACATCCACAACTGAGGGTTGTATCTGCTTTGGCCCAGCTGCTTCATTCATTCTAGGGCTATTGGTAATTCTCCTCTGCTCTTTTGCCGTAGCATATTGGATAACTTCAGACCTGGGGGATTCATTTTTTGATGTCATATATTTTTGGCCTTTTAATCAGTTCATGAGGTTCTCATGGCAAGTATACTGGGGAGGTTTACTGTTTCCTCCTCTGGTGGATCATGTTTTGTCAGAACTATCTGTTATTACTAGCCCATCTTAGGTGGCCCTTCACAGCATGGCTCATAGCTTTATTTAGTTATACAAGCCACTTCATCACAACAAGGCAGTGCTATGGTCTTCTAGTGGTCCCTATGTTTGGGAGAGCTGGATCATAAAGAAGATAGAATGCCAAATAATTGATCCCTTTGAATTGCCATGCTGGAGAAGACTCCTGAAAGTCTCTTGGACAGCAAGGAGATTAAATGAATCAATCTTAAGGGGGATCAACCCTGAAAATTCACTGGAAGGACTGATGCTGAAGCTGAAGCCCCAGTATTTTGGTCATCTTATGCAAACAGATGACAAACCTAGCAAACATGTTCAAAAGCAGAGACATTACTTTGCTAACAAAGGTCCATCTAGTCAAAGCTGTTTTCTTTCCAGTAGTCATATATGGATCTGAGAGTTGAACCATAAAGAAAGCTGAGTGCCAAAAAATTGGTCCTTTTGAAATGTGGTGTTGGAAAAGACTCTTGAGAGTCCCTTGGCCTGTAAAGAGATCAAACCAGGCACTCCTAAAGGAAACCAATCCTGAACATATATTGGAGGGATTGATGCTGAGGCTGAAGCTTCAATACTTGGGCCACCTGATGTGAAGAACGGACTCATTGCAAAATACCCTGATGCTGGGAAAGATTGAAGGCAGGAGGAGAATTGGATGACAGAGGATGAGATGGTTGGAAGGCATCACTGACTCGATGGTCATGAGTCTGAGCAAGCTCTGGGAGTTGATGATGGACTGTGAAGCCTGGTGTGCTACAGTCCATGGGGTCACAAAAAATCGGACATGACCTAGCGACTGAATGGATATGATGCAAGCAGACGACTCATTGGAAGTCTCTGATGCTGGGAAAGATTGAGTGCAAAAGGAGAAAAAGGCATTAGATGCTGAGCTGGCTGGATGGCATCACCGACTCAATGGACATGAGTCTGTGTAAGCTCCAGGAATTGATGATGGACATGGAGTCCTGACATGCTGCAGTCCATGGGGTTGCAAAGAGATGGACATGGCTGAGCGACTGAGAAACAACAACAATCACGTCATCTGCAAACAGTGACAGTTTTGCTTCTTTTCTTACTATTTGTATTTCTTTTTTCTTCACATTGCAATGGCTAGGATCTCCAAAACTATATTGAATAAAAGTGGTAAGAGTGGGAGTTGATCTTAAAGGGAACGCTTTCAGTTTTTCACTCTTGAATATAGGTTAGTCATGTATGGCCTTTATTATTGATATGTTGATGCATGTTCCCTCTATGCCAACTTTTTGGAGAGTTTTTAACTAGAATGGGTGTCGAATTTTGTCAAAATACTTTTCCTCATTTTTCAAGATGATCATATGTTTTATATTTTTCAATTTGTTAATGTGGTGTGTCACTGATTGTTCTGTCAATATTGAAGAATTCTTGCATCCTTGAATGAATCCAACTTCATCATGGTGTATGATCTGTTGAATGTTGGATTACTAGTATTTTGCTGAAGGTATTTTGCATCTATGTTCCTCAGTGATGAGTTGTGTTTAGTGGCTCAGTCATGTCCAATTCTTTTCAATCCCATGGACTGCAGCCCACCAGCCTCCTCTGTCCACGGAGATTTTACAGGCAAAAATTCTGATGTCAGTTGCCATGCCCTTCTCCAGGGAATATTCCTAACCCAGGGATTGGGCCCAGGTCTCCCATATTCAGGCAGATTTTTTACTATTTGTGTTACCAGGGAGCCTGTAATTTCCTTTCTTGATTTTTTTTTTTTCTGGTTGTAATATCAGGTTGATCGTGGCCTCATTGAAAGACTTTGAGATTATTCTTTCCTTTGCAATTTTTTTTTTGGAATAATTTCAGAAGCATAGATGGTAAGTCTTCTCTGAATATTTGATAGAATTTGCCTGTGAAGCCATCTGATCCTCAACTTTTGTTTGTTGTGAGATTTTTAATCATAGATTCAATTTCTGTACTTATGATATGGTTTGTTTATATTTTATATTTCTTCCTGATTCAGCCTTGAGATATTGTACCTTTCTAAAAATTTATCCATTTCTTCCAGGTTGTGTATTTTATTGGATAATAGTTGCTTGTAGTAATCTCTTAGATCCCTCTATATTTCTGTGGTGTCTGTTGTAGCTTCTTTTTAATTTCTAGTTTTATTGACGAGCCTTCTTTTTTTTCTTGATGAGTCTAGTTAGAGGTGCATCAATTTTGTTTATATTTTCAAAGAACAAGCTTTCTAGTTCAGTTCAGTCCCTCAGTAATGTCCAACTCTTTTCAACCCCATGGACTGAAGCACACTAGGCTTCACAATCCATCACCAACTCCCGGAGCTTGCTGAAACTCATGTTCATCGAGTTCACAAGATCCAACTATCTCATTCTCTGTCGTCCCCTTCTCCTCCTGCCTTCAGTCTTTACCAGCATCAGGGTGTTTTCCAATGAGTCAGCTCTTCACATTGGGTTACCAAAATATTGGAGCTTCATTTTCAGCATCAGTCCATCCAACGAATATTCAGGACTGATTTCTTTTAATGAACCAGTTTTTAGATTCATTTTTTTTTTCTGTTTTTTGATCTCTTTATTTCTGCTCTGATCTTTATTATTTCTTTATTCCTACTAATTTTTCATTTTATTTGTTCTTCTTTTCTAGTTGCTTCAGTTGTAAGCTTAGGCTGTCTATTAGTGATGGCTCTTGTTTCTTGAGATAAGAGTGCATTGCTATACTTTGCCTCTTAAAAACTGTTTTTGCTGCATCCCAAAGGTTTTGGATCATTGTGCTTTCATTGCCATTTATCTCTATGTATTTTTAAATTTCCTCTTGATTTCTTCAAAGATCAATCAGTTGTTTGGTAGCTAAACAATTTTAGCCTCCATGTGCTTATACTTTTTACATTTTTTTTCATGTAATTGATCTCCAAACTCATATCATTGCTTTCAGAAAATGTGGTTGATATGATTTTAATTATCTAAAATTTGCCAGGAATCAGTTTGTGGGCCAGTATGTGGTCAATCCTGGAGAACGTTCCATGTGTACTTGTAATGAATGTAAATTTTGCTGCTTTTGGATGAAATGCTCTTCAGGTTAGTTCATTTCAGATCAGTCACTCAGTCCTGTCTGACTCTTTGTGACCCCATGAATCGCAGCACACCAGGCCTCCCTGTCCATCACCAACTCCTGGAGTTCACTCAAACTCACGTCCATGGAGTCAGTGATGCCATCCAGCCATCTCATCCTCTGTCATCCCCTTTTCCTCCTGTCCCCAATCCCTCCCAGCATCAGAGTCTTTTCCAATGAGTCAGATTTTGCATGAGGTGCCCAAAGCACAGTATCAGTTAAAACTATCTGATCTAACATGTGAATAAATTGTATGTTTCCTTATTAAATTTCTGTCTGGATGATCTGTCCATTGGTAAAAGTGGAATGTTAAAATTCCCACTATTATTGTGTTACTGTAACTCTCCCCTTTTATGGCTGTTAGCACCTATGATTATATATTGAGAGTCTCCTATATTGGGTTGTGGGCTTCCCTGCTGGTCAGTCATAAAATAATCTACCTGCCAATTCAGGAATTAGGTTTGATCCCTGGATCTGGAAGAGTAACTGGAGAAGGAAATGACAACCCATTCCAGTATTCTGCCTGGGAAATCCCATGGACAAAACCCTGAAGGGTTGTAGTCCTTGGGGTCACAAAAGTGTTGGGCATGATTTAGTGACTAAAAAGCAACAACAATAATGAGTGCACATATTTGTAGTTGATATATCTTCTTGGATTGATCCTTTGATTATTATTTAATGTCCTTCTTTGTCTCTTGTAACAGTGTTTATTTTAAAGCCTTTTTTTTGTTTAGAAATGAGGATTAAAATTCATTTTCTTTTAATTTTCATCTGCCTAGAATATCTTTTTCCATCCCTTCACTTTCAGTCTGCACGTGTCCCTAGATATGTAGTGAGTCTCTTATAGACAGTGCATGTACAAGTCTTGTTTTTGTATCCATTCAGCCAGTCTATGTCTTTTGGTTGAAATGTTTAGCTTTTTTATATTTAAGATAATTATTCATATATACCTACTGCTATTATCTTAGTTGTGTGTGTGTGTGTGTGTGTGTGTGTGTGTGTGTGAAGTCATTTTCACCCTTCTTTTTTTTCCTGTTCTGATTTGATGACTAACATTAGTGTTGTGTTTGGATTTCTTTTTCTCTTTTGTATTTGTACATATTGTAGATTTTCAGTTTGAGGTTACCATGAGGCTTTGATATGCCAGTCCATATATAAACAATATTATTTTAAGTTGTTGGGCAATTTCAAATGCACTTCCAATATACTGCATTTGTGCTCACCTCTTCTCACAATTGCTAATGTTAATATCATATTTTTGTATAGATGATTTCCTACTTTACTTTAAGCTTGCCCTTACCAGTGAGATTTTCCATTCATAATTTTCTTGTTTCTAATATTGGTCTTTTTTCTGCTTAGAGAAGTTGCTTTAGCATTTGTTGCAAAGCTGGTCTGATGGTGCTGAAAAAAGTATTTTTAGTAAAAGAAAAGAAATGGAAAGAAAAAAAAAAAAAGTATTCTTTCTTTTAGCTCTCCTCAAACCTTTTTTTAAGTTACCTTGTACTTGATTTAAGGCAGCGCCAAAAAAATTTCTGGTTGAGCTTTATATTCAAAATAATGTATTTTTTTAAATTCTAGATTTAAGTGCATGATTAGAGTCTACTTATCTCAGAATCACTTCCATGAGTTCCCTTATGTTAAGAATATCCTGCTTCAGCCATGTATGCTTATTATCTGACTAAGATAAGCGCTGAGAGCATATAACAGATTTTAGCCAAGTGCCTGACAAAGAGCATTAATAGATATTTGTTCTTACCCCTCAACCTGTTCCCCTGCTCTTCTAGATGTCCTTCCTCAGATTCAGATATAATCAAAGGTCAGATTTTGTAATTATGCAGTCTACATATTCTTAACCACTTTAAAGAATATACAAAAAAGAAAGAAAGAAAGAAAGAAAGAAAGAAAGAAAGAAAGAAAGAAAGAAAGAAAGAAAGAAAGAAAGGAAAAGATAGACCACATGTAACTATAAAACTCTGACCAGTCATTCTCTACTAACCAATCCAAAAGCTAAATGATAACTTAGCAACCAGCCCAGGAAACCAAGCTAAAACTTCTTTTAATCTGTCAAGAACAGTCAGGATCTGTCAGCTTTCCTACTGTTGTCCCTGTTTCCAGTTCAGGACCAGTTAGAGAAATCCAGAGTACTCAGTAAAATCACATAGGATTCTCCCATTCCTTGTCTGTAATGCCTCCAGTTTCCCCATGCCAGTGACTTCTAATTATAGCACACCTAAATCCTCCCATTTCTTCACTGTAAAGCTTTTTCATTTGTTACCTATCTGTGGGTATTTACAAATGCAAATGATAATGGTTGTCTCTCTTGCTATGAAAGTGAACATGAAGTCGCTCAGTCTTGTCCAACTTTTTGCGACCCGTGGACTGCAGATCACCAAGTTCCTCCATCCATGGGATTCTCCAGGCAAGAATACTGTAGTGGGTTGCCATTTCCTTCTCCAGGAGATCTTCCCAACCCAGGTCTCCCACATTGCAGGCAGATGCTTTAACTTCTGTACCACCAGGGAAGCCCTTAAATACAAGAATGCAGTCTCTCAGAAAACCACCTATAGAGACACAGAACTTCAGATTCAAGTACTAACATCAAAGATTTCAAGGGAGGAAAGGAAGCTAGGTTGAAAGAAGAAGGGGGAGGGGGCCAGAGAAGGGGGGCAACAGGGGTGGCCTTACAGATGTCTTCTGCCACCTACAGATACCCAGGCATTATGGGACTTTTCCCTGGGCTTCCAGAGAAGAGAGGACTGGAACTTGGCCCTACCAGAAATCAGACCAGACCAGAACCAGAATTTGAGTTCTCTGCCAAGAGGAGGTGATCAGTCTCCAATCCTCAGCTCATGCTGAGGACCCTTCGACCAGATTCCTGCATCCAGGACTGGGGGACTAGAAAAGCAGGGAAGGATAGGAAGGGTTAAGAAAGAGAGGAAAGGGAGGTCAATAAAGTCTTTTGTTCCTTAATGGTCGGGGTAATCTGGCCAGATGTCTGCGTCAGGAGGAGACCAGGGACAAAAAGGTCCCAGTTGTGGCCACTAGGTCTGGCCCATTGGCAGGCAAGCTGGCCCCTGAGTACCTCTAGTGGTCAGGATGTCAGTCTCAGAGAAGAAGCATCCCCGCCAGAGTTGCCATTTGTTGCAGGAAGGCAGGCCCCTTCCAGGGCCCAAAGCTGGGCTCTTGTCTAACATTCGGAAATGAATTGTCCAAGGAGACACATGCGCTGACAAAGCAAGACATTTTATTAGGAAAGGGCACCCACATGGAGAGCAGTAGGGTAAGGAAACCCAGGAGAACTGTGTAACCTGTATTTTCAGTTGAGTGACCTTTATTTATTTTCACACACTTTACATTTGAATGTATAATTTTGACTTTGAGTATTGTAATAACCTCTTATTGTTTTCCACTCCTTGTTCCAATCCTATATCTTTACTAACTATATCCTATAGTTTCACCAGTTTCATATTTTAGCACTTAACCCAATTTTGCCAATCTCTCCTCAAATATTTGCATCTATTCCTAATTTCCTGAAGGAAAAATACACAATATTTCATATGACTAGCAAATTCCATGTTTAGTTAGTGTCGCTTAGTTTCCTTTTCACGATTTACATTTATTTTTTGCATTTCAAAAACACTAAGCTACTTAAAATGCCATGTTTAAGCCAATGCCTCTATTCCTTTTCATTTGCTAACGCTTTTCCTTGATTTCTTCACCAAGAACATTAACTTATTCTTCCATTCTAAGATCGTATGTTACTTTGATAAGCTTTCTCAAATCCCATACATGGTTTAATTATCATCATTATAATAAATGCCATACAGTGTTGTAGTAATTATTTAGATAATTTCTTCTTTTCTAGATTTCAAGATGAAATGAAAGTTCCTTTTCTTTTTACTTTTATATTCCCAGGGTATGACACTTGGTAGGGGTTCTAAAAAATGTTAGCTGAAATAATGCAGATATTGATGGATGCTCACAAACTGCCCAATAGCCAACTGCTTTTTTTTTTTTTTCCAAATGACGTAAATTTTTTATATGGGGAACTGCATTATAAAGTGTTCCTTCTTAAACATACAAAAATGAAAAGGGACACACACGCAAAAAAACATATAATTTAAGTTTGTATATATTTTGACCACAAATTATTTAATATACCAAGAGACTTCTTTTTTTTGTTTGTTTTTTTTAAATTTTATTTATTTATTTTTTTTTAAATTTTAAAATTTTTAATTCTTACATGCATTCCCAAACATGAACCCCCCTCCCACCTCCCTCCCCATAGCATCTCTCTGGGTCATCCCCATGCACCAGCTCCAAGCACGCTGTATCCTGCATCAGACATAGACTGGCGATTCAATTCTTACATGATAGTATACATGTTAGAATGTCATTCTCCCAAATCATCCCACCCTCTCCCTCCTTCTGAGTCCAAAAGTCCATTATACACATCTGTGTCTCTTTCCCTGTCTTGCATAAAGGGTCGTCATTGCCATCTTCCTAAATTCCATATATATGTGTTAGTATACTGTATTGGTGTTTTTCTTTCTGGCTTACTTCACTCTGTATAATCGGCTCCAGTTTAATCCATCTCATCAGAACTGATTCAAATGAATTCTTTTTTACGGCTGAGTAATACTCCATTGTGTATATGTACCACAGCTTTCTTATCCATTCATCTGCTGATGGACATCTAGGTTGTTTCCATGTCCTAGCTATTATAAACAGTGCTGCGATGAACATTGGGGTACATGTGTCTCTTTCAATTCTGGTTTCCTCGGTGTGTATGCCCAGAAGTGAGATTGCTGGGTCATAAGGTAGTTCTATTTGCAATTTTTTAAGGAATCTCCACACTGTTCTCCATAGTGGCTGTACTAGTTTGCATTCCCACCAAAAGTGTAGGAGGGTTCCCTTTTCTCCACACCCTCTCCAGCATTTATTGCTTGCAGATTTTTGGATCGCAGCCATTCTGACTGGTGTGAAGTGGTACCTCATTGTGGTTTTGATTTGCATTTCTCTAATAATGAGTGATGTTGAGCATCTTTTCATGTGTTTGTTAGCCATCCGTATGTCTTCTTTGGAGAAATGTCTATTTAGTTCTTTGGCCCATTTTTTGATTGGGTCGTTTATTTTTCTGGAATTGAGCTGCAGAAGTTGTTTGTATATTTTTGAGATTAGTTGTTTGTCAGTTGCTTCATTTGCTATTATTTTCTCCCATTCAGAAGGCTGTCTTTTCACCTTGCTTATATTTTCCTTTGTTGTGCAGAAGCTTTTAATTTTAATTAGATCCCATTTGTTTATTTTTGCTTTTATTTCCAGAATTCTGGGAGGTGTATCATAGAGGATCCTGCTGTGATTTATGTCTGAGAGTGTTTTGCCTATGTTCTCCTCTAGGAGTTTTATAGTTTCAGGTCTTACATTTAGATCTTTAATCCATTTTGAGTTTATTTTTGTGTGTGGTGTTAGAAAGTGATCTAGTTTCATTCTTTTACAACTGGTTGACCAGTTTTCCCAGCACCACTTGTTAAAGAGATTGTCTTTACTCCATTGTATATTCTTGCCTCCTTTGTCAAAGATAAGGTGTCCATATGTGTGTGGATTTATCTCTGGGCTCTCTATTTTGTTCCATTGATCTATATGCCTGTCTTTGTGCCAGTACCATACTGTCTTGATGACTGTGGCTTTGTAGTAGAGCCTGAAGTCAGGCAAGTTGATTCCTCCAGTTCCGTTCTTCTTTCTCAAGATTGCTTTGGCTATTCGAGGTTTTTTGTATTTCCATACAAATCTTGAAATTATTTTTTCTAGTTCTGTGAAAAATGTTGCTGGTAGCTTGATAGGGATTGCATTGAATTTGTAAATTGCTTTGGGTAGTATATTCATTTTCACTATATTGATTCTTCCGATGCATGAACATGGTATATTTCTCCACCTATTAGTGTCCTCTTTGATTTCTTTCATCAGTGTTTTATAGTTTTCTATATATAGGTCTTTAGTTTCTTTAGGTAGATATATTCCTAAGTATTTTATTCTTTTCGTTGCAATGGTGAATGGAATTGTTTCCTTAATTTCTTTTTCTACTTTCTCATTATTCGTGCATAGGAATGCAAGGGATTTCTGTGTGTTGATTTTATATCCTGCAACTTTACTATATTCATTGATGAGCTCTAGCAATTTTCTGGTGGAGTCTTTAGGGTTTTCCATGTAGAGGATCATGTCATCTGCAAACAGTGAGAGTTTTACTTCTTCTTTTCCTATTTGGATTCCTTTGATTTCTTTTTCTGCTCTAATTGCTGTGGCCAAAACTTCCAGAACTATGTTGAATAGTAGCGGTGAAAGTGGACACCCTTGTCTTGTTCCTGACTTTAGCGGAAATGCTTTCAATTTTTCACCATTGAGGATAATGTTTGCTGTGGGTTTGTCATAGATAGCTTTTATTATGTTGAGGTATGTTCCTTCTATTCCTGCTTTCTGGAGAGTTTTTATCATAAATGGATGTTGAATTTTGTCAAAGGCCTTCTCTGCATCTATTGAGATAATCATATGGTTTTTATTTTTCAATTTGTTAATGTGGTGAATTACATTGATTGATTTGCGGATATTGAAGAATCCTTGCATCCCTGGGATAAAGCCCACTTGGTCATGGTGTATGATCTTTTTAATGTGTTGTTGGATTCTGATTGCTAGAATTTTGTTGAGGATTTTTGCATCTATGTTCATCAGTGATATTGGCCTGTAGTTTTCTTTTTTTGTGACATCTTTGTCAGGTTTTGGTATTAGGGTGATGGTGGCCTCATAGAATGAGTTTGGAAGTTTACCTTCCTCTGCAATTTTCTGGAAGAGTTTGAGGAGGATAGGTGTTAGCTCTTCTCGAAATTTTTGGTAGAATTCAGCTGTGAAGCCGTCTGGACCTGGGCTTTTGTTTGCTGGAAGATTTCTGATTACAGTTTCAATTTCCGTGCTTGTGATGGGTCTGTTAAGATTTTCTATTTCTTCCTGGTTCAGTTTTGGAAAATTGTACTTTTCTAAGAATTTGTCCATTTGTTCCACGTTGTCCATTTTATTGGCATACAATTGCCGATAGTAGTCTCTTATGATCCTTTGTATTTCTGTGTTGTCTGTTGTGATCTCTCCATTTTCATTTCTAATTTTATTGATTTGATTTTTCTCTCTTTGCTCCTTGATGAGTCTGGCTAATGGTTTCTCAATTTTATTTATCCTTTCAAAGAACCAGCTTTTGGCTTTGTTGATTTTTGCTATGGTCTCTTTTGTTTCTTTTGCATTTATTTCTGCCCTAATTTTTAAGATTTCTTTCCTTTTACTAACTCTGGGGTTCTCCAACTCTTCCTTTTCTAGTTGCTTTAGTTGTAGAGTTAGGTTATTTATTTGACTTTTTTCTTGTTTCTTGAGGTATGCCTGTATTGCTATGAACTTTCCTCTTAGCACTGCTTTTATAGTGTCCCACAGGTTTTGGGTTGTTGTGTTTTCATTTTCATTAGTTTCTATGCATATTTTGATTTCTTTTTTGATTTCTTCTGTGATTTGTTGGTTATTCAGAAGTGTGTTGTTCAACCTCCATATGTTGGAATTTTTAATAGTTTTTCTCCTGTAATTGAGATCTAATCTTAATGCATTATGGTCAGAAAAGATGCTTGGAATGATTTCGATTTTTTTGAATTTATCAAGTTTAGATTTATGGCCCAGGATGTGATCTATCCTGGAGAAGGTTCCATGAGCACTTGAAAAGAAGGTGAAATTCATTGTTTTGGGGTGAAATGTCCTATAGATATCAATTAGGTCTAACTGATCTAATGTATCATTTAAAGTTTGCGTTTCTTTGTTAATTTTCTGTTTAGTTGATCTGTCCATAGGTGTGAGTGGGGTATTAAAGTCTCCCACTATTATTGTGTTATTGTTGATTTCCCCTTTCATACTTGTTTGCATTTCTCTTACATATTGCGGTGCTCCTATATTGGGTGCATATATATTTATAATTGTTATATCTTCTTCTTGGATTGTTCCTTTGATCATTATGTAGTGGCCTTCTTTGTCTCTTTTCACAGCCTTTGATTTAAAGTCTATTTTATCGGATATGAGTATTGCCACTCCTGCTTTCTTTTGGTCTCTATTTGCGTGGTATATCTTTTTCCAGCCCTTCACTTTCAGTCCGTATGTGTCCCTTGTTTTGAGGTGGGTCTCTTGTAAGCAGCATATAGAGGGGTCTTGTTTTTGTATCCATTTGGCCAGTCTTTGTCTTTTGGTTGGGGTGTTCAACCCATTTACATTTAAGGTGATTATTGATAAGTATGATCCCGTTACCATTTACTTTATTGTTTTGGGTTCGGGTTTATACACCCTTTTCGTGTTTTCTGTCTAGAGGATATCCTTTAGAATTTGTTGGAGAGCTGGTTTGGTGGTGCTGAATTCTCTCAGCTTTTGCTTGTCTGTAAAGCTTTTGATTTCTCCTTCGTATTTGAATGAGATCCTTGCTGGATACAGTAATCTGGGCTGTAGGTTATTGTCTTTCATCACTTTAAGAATGTCTTGCCATTCCCTCCTGGCCTGAAGAGTTTCTATTGAAAGATCAGCTGTTATCCTTATGGGAATCCCCTTGTGTGTTATTTGTTGTTTTTCCCTTACTGCTTTTAATATTTGTTCTTTGTGTTTGATCTTTGTTAATTTGATTAATATGTGTCTTGGGGTGTTTCGCCTTGGGTTTATCCTATTTGGAATTCTCTGTGTTTCTCGGACTTGGGTGAATATTTCCTTCCCCATTTTAGGGAAGTTTTCAACTATTATCTCCTCAAGGATTTTCTCATGATCTTTCTTTCTGTCTTCTTCTTCTGGGACTCCTATAATTCAAATGTTGGATTGTTTCATATTGTCCTGGAGGTCTCTGAGATTGTCCTAATTTCTTTTAATTTGTTTTTCTTGTTTCCTCTCTGATTCATTTATTTCTACCATTCTATCTTCTATTTCACTAATCCTATCTTCTGCCTCCGTTATTCTACTATTTGTTGCCTCCAGAGTGTTTCTGATCTCATTTATTGCATTATTCATTATATTTTGACTCTTTTTTATTTCTTCTAGGTCCTTGTTAAACCTTTCTTGCATCTTCTCAATCCTTGTCTCTAGGCTATTTATCTGTGTTTCCATTTTGATTTCAAGATTTTGGATCATTTTCACTATCAATATTCGGAATTCCTTCTCCGGTAGATTCCCTACTTCTTCCTCTTTTGTTTGGTTTGGTGGGCAACTCTTCTGCTCCTTTACCTGCTGAGTATTCCTCTGTCTCTTCATCTTGGTTATATTGCTGCGTTTGGAGTGGCCTTTTTATATTCTGGGAATTTGTGGAGTTCTCTTTATTATGGAGCTTCCTTACTTTGGGTGGGGTTGTATCAGTGGCTTGTCAAGGTTTCCTGTTTAGGGAGGCTTGTGTTGGAGTTTTGGTGGGTGGAGCTGGGTTTCTTCTCTCTGGAGTGCAGTGGAGTGACCCGTAATGGGTTATGAGACATCAAAGGTTTTGGGATAATTTTGAGCTGCCTGTATATTGAAGCTCAGGGGAGTGTCCCTGTGTTGCTGGAGAATTTGCGTGGTATGTCTTGTTTTGGAACTTGTTGGCCCTTGGGTGGAGTTTGGTTTCGGTGTAGGTGTGAAGGCATTTGATGAGCTCCTATTGCTTAATGTTCCCTGAATTCAAGAGTTCTCTAATGTTTTCAGGCTTTGGATTTAAGCCTCCTGCTTCTGGTTTTCAGTTTTATTTTTACAGTAGCCTCTAGACTTCTCCATCTATACAGCACCAATGATAAAACATCTAGGTTAAAGATGAAACGTTTCTCCACATTGAGGGACACTCAGAGAGGTTCACTGAGTTACATGGAGAAGAGAAGATGGAGGGGGTAGTTAGAGGCAACTGGAATGAGATGCAGTGAGATTAAGAGAGGAGAGAGCAAGCTAGTCAGTAGTCACTTCCTTATGTGCGCTCTATAGTCTGGACCACTCAGGTGGTATTTACAGAGTTATACAGGGAAGAGGAGAGGGAGGAAGTAGACAGAGGTGACCAGGAGGATAAGAGAGAGGAATGAGTAGGAGAGAGACAAATCCTGCCAGTAACCAGTTCCTTAGGTGTTCTCTACCGTCTGGAACACACAGAGATTCACAGAGTTGGATAGAGAAGAGATGGGGGAGAAAAGAAACAGAGGCCACCTGGTGGAGAAAAAGGAGAGTCCAGAGGAGGAGAGAGTGGTCAAGCCAGTAATCTCGCTCTCAGGTAAACTTGGGTAGTGAAGTTTGGGTTTTTAAATGTACAAAATTGACAACAAAAACCTAAGAGCAAAGATTAAAAATCTAGAGTTGATGTTGGATTTTCAAAGATACAATATTAAAGAAAAGCAGAAGGAAAAAGGAAGAAAGAAAAAAAAATTATTAAAAAACAAACAAACAAACAAAAGAAAAAAAAAACACACCAACAACCATCCAAAGAGTATATATGGTGTTTGCCTTAAAAAAAAAAAAAGGAATAATAGGTTATAGAAATAAAAATTAGAGGAGAAATAGAAGACTTAACAATTGAAAAAAAACTAGAAAAAAAAGAAAAAAAAACAAAAAAGCAAAAAGCAAAAAAAAAAAAAAAAAAGGAATGATTTTAAAAATATTAAAAATATTTCTGGCCCTTCTCTGATGTTATGGGCCGTGTGGGCTCACTTCCAAGGTGGTTCCCTCTGTTTAACTTCTTCTGTTTGCTGGTTTTTTAGGCTCACTAGTTCAGTCACGCTGTGGGGAGGGGGATGCTGCAAACAAACAGCACTGTCGTGTGCACACCGCATCTCAGCCCCACTTGACCTGTCATTTCTCGCGGTGCACAAACCGCTCTGGCTCTACGATGCTCATCCGGGAACCGTCTGGGGCCGGCCCTAGGCTGCGTGCACTTCCCCGGTCCAAGCCGCTCAGGTTCGGCGCTCAGGCAGCCCTCAGAGGCACAGATTCGGCTGGGACTGTGCTTTGTGCCCTTCCCAGGTCCGAGTAGCTCAGGAGTTTGGCGAGCACGATCACCGCAGCTTGTCACCTTTTCCGCCGCTGCCGCTCAGCTCTCTGGGTGGACCACTGGCGCACCCCGTGAGGCAGACTGTGACTGTCCAGCACCCCCAGAAGTCTTAGCAAAGGAGCCTGCTTGCAGTTAGGTAAGTCAAGTCTCTCCGGGTCTGCAATTGCCCCTTTCCAGTCCTTACGGCTCTGGCTGCCTGTCCCCGGTGGGGAATGGTCTGCAGCTTGCTTTTTCCGTTCCGTCCTTTGTTCTGTGCTCGGTCCTGGCGGTGTCTTATGTTCGAGTTTTTCGCGTGGTAGCTATCCCACAATCTGGTTTGCTAGCCTAAGTTAGATCGTTCTGGTTGCGCGTGGGGTGTTCCTGCCCAATTCTTACAAAGCTCTGCAGCCCGCGCCTCCTGCACGTCCCTGCCCTGCTCCCACTTCCCAATGGCGGATGCAGGCGTCTGTGCTGCTTTTCCGCTGAGGGAGTTACTGTTGGGCTTGTAATCTGTTGGTTTTAATTATTTATCTATTTTTCCTTCCTGTTATGTTGCCCTCTGTGTTTCCAAGGCTCGCCACAGACTCAGCAGGGAGAGTGTTTCCTGGTGTTTGGAAACCTCTCTTCTTAAAATTCCCTTCCCGGGACAGGCTTCCCTTCCCGGGACAGGCTTCCCTTCCCGGGACGGAGCTCCCTCCCCACCTCCTTTGTCTCCTTTTTCGTCTTTTATATTTTTCCCTACCTGTTTTTGAAGAGAATGGTCTGCTTTTCTGGTTGCCTGATGTCCTCTGCCAGCCTACAGAATTTGTTTTGTGGAGTTTGCTCGGCGTTGAAATGTTTTTTTGAGGAATTTGTGAGGGAGAAAGTGATCTTCCCGTCCTATTCCTCCGCCATCTTTCCCTCTCTGGAGACTTCTTTGAAGTACCATGAAAAAGTCCAGAAAAGATGAGTCATATTATTAGATCTTTTAACATATAATTTCCCATAGATCTCAAATTAACATAAGGAGTGATGTTTGTTTGTTTAATTTTTCCAGCAAACTTAACCATAACCCTTTGTTAAAATATTCTATTATATGTAGATTTATTCTCAAGCTATTTTCACTGTGGGATAATTTGTACTTTGCTATGCTGAATTTTAAAAAAGTTAGCACGTTATGAAAAAGTATCCCAAAACTCTTGGAGCACAAATGTCACTAAAATTTGAAGACTGAATGCTAAGTAATCTAGAGATTTAATATGAAATAATATAAACCATCTCTTTAAATTTCAAGAAAGCTCTGTTCCCTTAGTAAAAAAAAGAAAATATGTAAATAATTTAAAAACCTATGTGCACATATTTGCTCTTTCAAAACACATACTGGCTTTTCTCTCATCAAAGAAAATTATGTAGAAAAGAAGCTGGATCAGATTGAAGGCTGATTTCTTGAAATCATAAATACTTATAAAATATCCAGGACAATCTATCTGACAGGCAGAGGACTATTATAGTTTGATTGAAGAAGGAATTCATAGGGCATGGACTCCATCTTAGGCCTATTCATGCTGATCATGCTCGTCCACATTTCCAGTGGACTCTGAACTCTGTGCTTAGTGCCTATGAAAATGACAACAGAAAGATAAGACCCCCTCCGGAGAGTGGAACCTTGAAAATCATATCTAGGTTACTCATCACCTAAGAGAAAACATACTCTAATCACCCCTTTCTCCAGACAGGCCATAATTTTTTTCTGTACCTATCAGAGTGTAACCTCAGGCTTATTGATTATTGGCTAATTGTTTGACTGTTTGAGCACATGAGCACATAGCACATGAATGATGGGGTTATTGGGATAGTGTTTTTCCTTGGTTTATATAAGTCTCAAGGAATTTAGAGTGGTGGGTTCAGACATGTACACATGGGGTATAAAAGATTTTTACAAATGCTAGTCAGGGTCCTTGGCTGAGACTCTGCCTTGGGCCCGCCAGTGTAATAAACTGCACTTCACTATCTACATTGTCCTTCTGAGTGAATTTCTTGCCCGGAATGCGTGGCTACAACATTTGGTGCTTTGGCCAGGAAACTTCTCACTTTGAGGAGACAGGTCTCATTTGAGGCCACCCCAAAGCTTTGTGGCTTGAATCTCCTAGAGGGAGGAAGGCTCCTCACTCCTCTGGAAGAATTCAGCCTTTCAACGCTGGGTTTCTTCACTTTGGCAGGTAGTGAATGGCAGCAAAGGAACTGAGCACTCAGGTGAGGAGGAACCCACATGGTAGGGTGGAAGAGGGGGCCTGATCACCCCCTGGGAGGGACCAGAATGGAGACACATAGGAAGCTGGTTTAGGTTGGTGACAATAGCTGCTTGGCACTCAGGTCAATGGCCATGCCAGGGATAATGAAAGGGAACTTAGGGTTTAAGAAAGCCAGTCAGGAAGTGTGTCCACATCATCTTAGGAAACACGCCAAGTGGTCACTGCAGGGTTTTAGAAAGAGAATATTGAAATTCATGTGCTCGTATTCTGCCCTCCCCCAGGAGGTACCCATGTGATTGTGACCCATCATCTCCCCTGCCAGTGGAAACAGGTAGATTGGCTTCTCAGGAAGGCCCTGGGACATGGGAATCCAGAGGTAAGAAGATGGGAGGAAGCGAATTTAAGGCCACTGTATTAGAGAATATGATTAAGAATTTGAAGAAAAGGATTCGATGGAGACTACAGGAGGAAAATGACACCCGGCTGGCTCCGCACCCTTTGTGAAGTCGAATGGCCTTCCATGGGTGTTGGCTGGCCACCAGAGGGAATTAAGGACTTAACTCTCATAAAGGCAGTCTATGCTATAGTTATGGGAAAGCCTGGAAACCCGGATCAGTTCCCGTATATAGACTCTTGGCTGGGAATAGCCCAAGACCCCCCTTCCCCCCACCAAAAAAAAAAAAAAATGGGCCCGTTTTTACACTCATGGTGGGGGAGGAAAAATCTTGATGGCTCAAAAGGTAACCAAGGATGAAAAGGAAATTTTACAGGACCCTAAAGGAGATGAACTTCCCCCACCACCGTATTGGATGATGATCCCGCCAGCTAATCTCACCGCGGCCACCAGAGGCCCAACCTGAGGAATCAACCCAAGACCGATAGGCCTCCCAGACTCCTCAATGGTCCCGACAGCTCCACAGGTTGTAGGGCTGCCCCACCCCCCCACCCCCAGCAGGCTCCAGCCTCAGCTGGAGGGACAATGAGCCCACCGGACTCTACCACCCTGGATGCTGCCACTACATTTCCTAAACTCTACCCTCCACTCCCAGTAAGTACTCCAGGACAAGGGTGGGGGGTGGGGGGGAACCAATGGAATTAAACAAAGGCTCCACTCTGCCAAAGAGCCAGAGGAAAGAATACACTTTTAGATGTCCCTTAGAGAAGTCCAACAACCTCCAATGATAGGGGAAGATGGTAATTATTACCAAGTTCCTGTAGCCTATTACTATCAGCACTTTTCATCAGCCAACATACTGAACTGGCAAAAACACACCACCTCTTACTCGGTGGAACCCCAGGGAATGACTAGACTAATACAGACTATTTTCCGCACCCATTGATCAACCTGGGATGATATAATGCAATTACTAGCATCCCTCTTCAGTACAGAAGAGAGATAGGATCAACACTGAGGCGAGGAAATGGTTACAGGAGATGGTTCCTGAGGGCTTTGCTAACTCAGAGAGGTGGATAGAACAAGACTTCCCCACTGACAGACCTAATTGAGACTATAATACAGAGAAGGGAAAAATCCAATTAGACAGATACTGGACAGTGATTATACAAGGACTTAAAAGGGGAGCCCAGAGGCCGATGGACATGTCAAAACTGGCCAGAATAGTTCAGAAAGGGAATTAGCCACCTTCTGAATTTTACAGGAGACTTTGTGAAGCCTACAGACTCTATACACCCGTAGATCCAAAGCTACAGGCTCCCAGATTATTATCAATTTGACATTTATCTCACAAGCATGTCCTGACATAAAACAAAAGCTTCAAAAGACTGAGGGAGTTCTATCCATGCCTAGTTCTCAGCTTATTGAAATAACAGATAAGGTGTTCCAAAATAGGGACACAGAAATGGAAAAGAAATATGAGAAAAGGTATAAAGACGAACAGAAGAGAACAGAAGACAGGTTTGCAATGTTGGCTGTTGCACTTGGAAAGCCTTCTGAAGACTTTTCCACCACCAAAGGAAAGAAACCCCCGTAGCTTCGAGGTCAGGACTGCCCTCCAACTGGTCCCAATGAAGGCCTTGGGCTCCATTACAGCCAAATCAATGCTCCCAATGCCGTGAGTTCAGTCACTGGAAGAACGAGTGCCCAGAAGGCAGAAGGGAAAATAAACCCTTCCCAGTAACAAAACTCACTAACATTGAGACTGCATAGGGATGCCGGGGCTCAAAGACATCAGGTCCCTGAGAGTCCATGGTAACTTTAAAAATTGGAGACCAAGACATTGACTTTATGGTGGGCACCAGAGCAAAATTGTCCATGGTAAATAAGCCTGTGGCGCCGCTATCTAAAAGGACCACTGCTGTAACTGGGCTTTCTGGAGAAAAAACTGGTTAAGTCATTTTGCCAGCCCAGGAAATGTCAGATGGGGGTCACCAAGTGACTTATGAGTTCCTCTATATACCTGAGGGCCCAATACCCCTGCTGGGAAGAGATTTACTCTCCAAACTGGGAGCACAAGTGACTTTCTCTCCTGAAGATAGGCCCACTTTTCGGGTGGGAACAACAACCTACTTACTCTCCCTCTCTGTGCCCCTTCAAGATGAATAAAAGTTAGATGAGCCCCCAGAGACAGACAAGACAAAGCAACAAAGCTGGATAAAAGGCTAACTCAGCTGTTCCCTGAGGTCTGGGCCAAAGATAACCCCCCTGGGCTAGCCAGACACCAAGCCCCTGGAATAATAGAACTCAAGCCAGGCACCACCCCAGTGAGAAAGCATCAATACCCAATACCTATAGAAGCCAGAATTGGTATTCTGCCTCACATCAATAGGCTAAAGCAGGCAGGCATCCTGGTAAAATGTCAATCACCCTGGAACACACCAATCTTATCAGTAAAGAAAAAAGGAAGACAAGGCCATAGGCCCATACAGGATCTCAGATTGGTCAATCAGGCTACTGTAACTCTGCACCCAACTGTCCCAAACCCCTATACCTTACTTAGCCTCCTCCCACCTAAAACAAGGATCTATACTTGCTTGGACCTCAAAGATGACTTTTTCTGTATATGTCTAGCACCTGCATCACAACCCATCTTTGCCTTTGAATGGGAGGAACCAATCGGAGACAATAAGCAGTAGCTCAGTTGGACCTGCCTCCCACAAGGGTTCAAGAACACCCCAACCACCTTTGGAAAAGACTTGGCCTAGGACCTGGAAGCTTTCCAGCCTGAAAGGTATTGATGTTGGTTCCTGAAATATGTGGAAGACCTATTGCTGGTCACTGAGACCTGGAAAAAATGCTGGGAAGGGACCCAAGCACTCCTCCAATTGTTGGCAGAGGCGGGATACCGAGTGCTGAGGAAAAAGGCACAAATATGCAAGGAGGAGATAAGGTATTTGGGGTTTTTCTCGAGGGAAGACACAAGGTTGCTAGACCAATCTTAAAAAAAAAAAAAAAAAAAAAAAAAGTAATTCTGAGGCTCCCCATGCCAAAAACTCGGCGACAAGTCAGGGAGTTCCTAGGGGCCACAGGATTCTGCAGTATTTGGATTCCAAGGTATTCTGAAATAGCCCAGCCATTTTTGAGCTCCTGACAGGGCCTGAAGACAATCCAGTAAATTAGACTG
Organism: Capra hircus; assembly: GCF_001704415.2. NCBI lineage: Eukaryota > Metazoa > Chordata > Mammalia > Artiodactyla > Bovidae > Capra > Capra hircus. Next base: position 2,707,836 of record NC_030826.1, read on the forward strand.
AGAAACAGCAGAAAGCCTTTGAGGAGCTAAGACTAACAATAACCTCTGCCCCCGACTTGGGATTACTCAGTTCAGTTCAGTTCAGTTCAGTTGCTCAGTCATGTACGACTCTTTGTGACCCAATGAATCGCAGCACACCAGGCCTCCCAGTCAATCACCAACTCCCAGAGTTCACTCAGATTCACGTCCATCACTCAGTGCTGTCATCCAGCCATCTCATCCTCTGTCATCCCCTTCTCCTCCTGCCCCCAGTCCCTCCCAGCATCAGAGTCTTTTCCAATGAGTAAACTCTTCACATGAGGTGGCCAAAGTACTGGAGTTTCAGCTTTAGCATCATTCCTTCCAAAGAATTCCCAGGGCTGATCTCCTTCACAATGGGCTGATTGGATCTCCTCCCAGTCCAAGGGACTCTCAAGAGTCTTCTCCAACACCACAGTTCAAAAGCATCAATTTTTCGGCACTCAGCCTTCTTCACACTCGAACATTCACATCCATACATTATTACTGGAAAAACCATAGCCTTGACTAGATGGACCTTAGTCGGCAAAGCAGTGTCTCTGCTTTTGAATATGCTATCTAGGTTGATCATAGCTTTCCTTCCAAGGAGTAAGCGTCTTTTGATTTCATGGCTGCAGTCAGTATCTGCAGTGATTTTGGAGACCAAAAAAATAAATAAATAAATAAATAAAGCCTGACACTGTTTCCCCATCTATTTCCCATGAACTGATGGGACCAGATGCCATGATCTTCGTTTCCTGAATGTTGAGCTTTAAGCCAACTTTTTCAGTCTCCTCTTTCACTTTCATCAAGAAGCTTTTTAGTTCCTCTTTACTTTCTGCCATGAAAGTGGTGTTATCTACATATCAGAGGTTATTGATATTTCTCCTGGCAATCTTGATTCCAGCTTGTGTTTCTTCCAGTCCAGCGTTTCTCATGATGTACTCTGCATAGAAGTTAAATAAGCAGGGTGACAATATACAGCCTTGACATACTCCTTTTCATTTTTGGAATCAGTCTGTTGTTCCATGTCTAGTTCTAACTGTTGCCTCCTGACCTGAATACAGATTTCTCAAGAGGCAGGTCAGGTGGTCTGGTATTCCCATCTCTTTCAGAATCTTCCACAGTTTACAGTGATTCACACAGTCAAAGTTTTGGCATAGTCAATAAAGCAGAAATAGATGTTTTTCTGGAACTCTCTTGCTTTTTCCATGATCCAGCGGATGTTGGCAATTTGATCTCTGGTTCCTCTGCCTTTTCTAAAACCAGCTTTAACATCAGGGAATTCACGGTTCACATTTTGCTGAAGCCTGGCTTGGAAAATATTGAGCATTACTCTACTAGCATGTGAGATGAGTGCAATTGTGCAGTAGTTTGAGCATTCTTTGGCATTGCCTTTCTTTCGGATTGGAATGAAAACTGACCTTTTCCAGTCCTGTGGCCACTGCTGAGTTTTCCAAATTTGCTGGCATGTTGAGTGTAGCACTTTGACAGCATCATCTTTCAGGATTTGAAATAGCTCAACTGGAATGCCATCACCTCCACTAGCTTTCTGATGCTTTCTAAGGCCCACTTGACTTTATGTTCCAGGATGTCTGGCTCTAGATGAGTGATCACAGCGTCGTGATTATCGGGGTCATGAAGATCTTTTTTGTACAGTTCTTCTGTGTATTCTTGCCACCTCTTCTTAATATCTTCTGCTTCTGTTAGGTCCAGACCATTTCTGTCCTTAATTGAGCCCATCTTTGCATGAAATGGTCCCTTGGTATCTCTAATTTTCTTGAAGTGATCTCTAATCTTTCCCATTCTGTTCTTTTCCTCTATATCTTTTCCTGGATCGCTGAAGTAGGCTTTCTTATCTCTTCTTGCTATTCTTTGGAACTCTGCATTCAAATGCTTATATCTTTCCTTTTCTCCTTTGCTTTTCACCTCTCTTCTTTCCACAGCTATTTGTGAGTCCTCCCCAGACAGCCATTTTGCTTTTTTGCATTTCTTTTCCATGGGGATGTTCTTGATCCCTGTCTCCTGTACAATGTCACAAACCTCAATTCATAGTTCATCAGGCACTTTATCTATCAGATCTAGGCCCTTAAATCTATTTTTCACTTCCACTGTATAATCATAAGGAATTTGATTTAGGTCATACCTGAATGGTCTAGTGGTTTTCCCTACTTTCTTCAATTTAAGTCTGAATTTGGTTATAGGGAGTTCATGATCTGAGCCACAGTCAGCTCCTGGTCTTGTTTTTGTTGACTGTATAGAGTTTCTCCATCTTTGGCTGCAAAGAATATAATGAATATGATTTTGTTTTTGACCATCTGGTGACATCCATATGTAGAGTCTTCTCTTGTGTTGTTGGAAGACGGTGTTTGCTATTACCAGTGCATTTTCTTGGAAAACTCTATTAGTCTTTGCCCTGCTTCATTCCACATTCCAAGGCCAAATTTGCCTGTTACTCCAGGTGTTTCATGACTTCGTACTTTTGCATTCCAGTCCCCTATCATGAAAAGGACATCTTTTTTAGGTATTAGTTCTAAAAGCTCTTGTAAGTCTTCATGGATCCATTCAACTTCAGCTTCTTCAGCATTACTGGTTGGGGCATAGCCTTGGATTACCGTGATATTGAATGATTTGCCTTGGAGACGAACAGAGATCATTCTGTTGTTTTTGAGATTACATCCAAGTACTGCATTTTGGACTCTTTTGTTGACCATGATGGCTACTCCATTTCTTCTGAGGGATTCCTGCCTGCAGTAGTAGATATAATGGTCATCTGAGTTAAATTCACCCATCCCAGTCCATTTTAGTTCACTGATTCCTAGAATGTCAACGTTCACTCTTGCCATCTCTTGTTTGACCACTTCCAATTTGCTTTGATTCATGGACCTGACATTCCAGGTTCCTATGCAATATTGTTCTTTACAGCATTAGACCTTGCTTCTATCACCACTCACCTCCGCAGCTGGGTATTGTTTTTGCTTTGCCTCCATCCCTTCATTCTTTCTGGAGTTATTTCTCCACTGATCTCCAGTAGCATATTAGGCACCTACTGACCTGGGGAGTTCCTCTTTCAGTATCCTATCAGTTTGCCTTTTCATACTGTTCATGGGGTTCTCAAGGCAAGAATCCTGAAGTGGTTTGCCATTCCCTTCTCCAGTGGACCACATTCTGTCAGACCTCTCCACCATGACCCGCCCCTCTTGGCGTGCCCCTCGGGCATGGCTTAGTTTCATTGAGTTAGACAAGGCTGTGGTCCTAGTGTGTTTAGATTGACTAGTTTTCTGTGAGTATGGTTTCAGTGTGTCTGCCTTCTGATGCTCTCTTGCAATACCTACCATCTTACTTGGGTTTTACGGCTACTCCAGCAAAGCACAGCTGTTGCTCCTTACATTGGATGAGGGGTATCTCTTTACTGCCGCCCCTCCTGACCTTCAACGTTCGATGGCTCCTCTAGGACCTCCTTCGCCCAAACAGCCACCGCTTTGGATGTGGGGTTGCTCCTCCTGGCCGCCACCTCTGGCTTCGGGTGCCGCCCTTGGCCTTGGACACGGGATAGCTCCTCCTGGCCGCCGTCTGTGGCCTCGGATGCCAGGTAGCTCCTTTCAGCCGTTCCTGCACCGTCACAGCCTGGCACTCTAGACCGCTGCCCCTGACCTTGGACGTGGGGTAGCTCCTCTCGGCCATGCTTAATGCACTGGCCGCAGATGCCTGAGCTTAGTGCAGTGGCCTATTCACCTTATATGTGACCAAGAAAGATAAAACAGCCATGGGTGTTTTGACTCAAACCTTGAGAATGTGGGACAGGCCAATCGCTTACCTTTCAAAGCAATTTGATAACGTTGCCACTGGGTGGCCTAGCTTTCTGCAGGCAGTGGCTGCATTTGCCTTACTGGTACATGAAGCCACAAAACTGACTTTTGGCCAGGATCTGAACGTAAAGGTTCCACAGGAAGTCAACACCCTCCTTCGAGGAGACCCCCACAAGTGGCTATTAAATTCCAGGATTATTCAATACCAGGGACTACTATGTGAAAACCCCAACCTCTGTATAGAGCCTTGCCAGGATTTAAACCCGACAACACTTCTCCCAATGGGAGAAGGTGGACCTACCTACGATTGCAAGAAAGTCTTAGAGGAGGTCTATACTAGCCATCCAGACCTCTGAGAGAGGCCAATTTCAAATCCTGGTAAAGCTAGGACAGTGACTGTCAGGCTATGCTGTAGCCCCAGAGAGGACTGTTATTGAGGCTGGCTCCTTACCACAGCACTGGTCAGCCCAACGAGCTGAGTTATGGGCCTTAGTCTGGACACTGCAATTGTCAAAGGGTAAAAAAGTGAACATCTACACTGACTCCCAGTGTGTTTTTGCTACACTCCATGTACATGGGGTGCTATACCAGGAGAGAGGCCTTCTAAGAGCCAATGGAAAAGACATTAAGAATTAGATGCTCTCTGGAGCCCCATGGATGTAGCAGTCATGCACTTCCATGGACACCAGAAGGAAGACACCCCACAGGCTCGAGGAAATAGGCTGGCTGATGAGACCACCAAACGGACAGCCAAGGACAAAAAGGAATCCAGAAAATCCCCATGAGAACATTGATCCTTGTTGAGCTACCCGAGCCCTCTAGACACCCCAACATACACTGAGGCTGAAAACCAACTAGCTGAAGTAGAGGGAGCCACCAAAACAGGAAAAAAAAAAAAAAAGAAGATGGTGGGAGCCACCAGGTGGTAAGCTACTTGTGCCCAAAGGGATGGCCCTCTCTCTGGTGAACCAAGTTCATCGTATGACTCACCTAGGACATGACAAGTTGAAAAACTTGACCCGAAGGTATTTTCTGATTCCTCGCCTCTCTTCTCTATGTAGAAAGGAATTCCAAAATTACAATGCCTGGTCTCAGATTAACCCCACTCCAGGGTACAGACCAAAACCCCCAGGTACCCAACTAAAAGGTACACTTCCCTTTGAATATCTGGAAGTGGACTTCATTGAGATGAAATATTATCACCATTTTCATTACCTGTTGGTCTTGTTATGTACATTCTTGTGATGGGTGGAGGTCTTTCCCACCCGAACCGAAAGAACATCAGAAGTGACTTGGAGCCGGCTTAGGGAAATAGTTCCTTGATTTGGATTCCCCACCAGCATAGAATCAGATAACAGTCCAGCCTTCATATTGGATCTGATACAACAAGTAAATAAAGCCATGAATATAAAATGAAAGTTACACACTGCCTACCAGCCTCAGAACTCTGAAATGGTAGAACGAACTAACCGGACGCTAAAGGAGACACTTTCTAAATAGATTATAAAGGCTTACTGTTCTTGGGTGAATTTACTTCCCATGGCCTTGCTCAAACGCAAGATGACCCCACAGTCCCAAGGCTACCCTCCCTACGAAATATATGGGAGGCCTCCTCCCATAATAAGACAAGTAACAACGGATATACTTCAGGTAAGAGGAAATGGGATATCACAGCAGATAGAACAACTAGGTAAGGTAATTAATCAAGTAACTAGGTTTGTACAAGAAAAAATACTGTTCCCCTTGGGGGAGCAAATGCATGAGTTTATACCAGGGGACCAAGTATGGCTGAAAGACTGGAAACATGACACACTAGCCCCCCAATAGAAAGGTTCATGTACTGTTGTTTTCACCACTCCTACCGCAGTTAAAGTTGCAGACATTGCCCCTTGGATTCATCACACTGGAGCGAAGAAGGCATACCACGCTGACATGGAAGACACCAAGTGCACCACCCAGAAGGACCCCATCGATCCATGGGAAACCAAGATCATTCTAAAGAAGAAGAAAAAAACGAGGTCCCGGAGAAGCCCTCCCTAAGATGGAGCGGGGTAAATGATTCCTGCTACTCGGCCTCACCAATGTAATTCTGAGCTTGACCACTGTTCCTGCACAGGACAATGTCTTCATTTCATGGGCACATTCTTACACGGTCTTCCACAACTCTTCCAACTGTTGGGTATGTGGGGCTATGCCCCTGTCGGTAATGGATGGACTCCCGTGGTGGGTACCATCACTTTGTTATGGAGACTTTATACCACTGTGCTCCTTCTTGAAACAACAGAAAGGAGCTTTCCTTTCTCTCACCAATCATAACCTTTCTTTGCTCTCCTGGTGTAAGAAAAAGCCATCAATGGGCTGGAGACATAGGGTTACATTTAACATGAACACTAATCTTATGGAGGTAACAAGGGCTTATACCTCATATATAAAAAATAAAAAGGAGAGGGGCTCCCTTACAAAAAGAGAGACAGGCCTCCTGGTACCTTGAATAACTACCATGTCTAGGATAAATATTTCTGGATGACTTCTGAAAAAGGACAGTTGATTACTCCCTCTCCTATTTGCTGAGAACAAAAAGAACACCAAGTTAGATTTGGAGACCACCCCCTAGACCCCTAGACAAAATTAAAATATATGGGTTATTTGTCCCCTGGACAATGTAAACAAATCTTTGAAGTTACCTATCACCCCAATTGGCCTATTCAGTGGCCCAGTTCAGACTGAAAATATAATCCTGAACTCTGTTGTGTAGCCCCCAATGGGACCCAGTAGCCCTGTGGGCTTAACTTATGGCCATGGTTACCAGTTAGCTGGGTAGGGTGTTACACACTAGGATTTGCTTTTGCCCATGATAGTATTAAGCCTAGCCTACACCAACCTCCAGTAAACCTGCCTTGTCTGCATTCGAGATGGATATGATCTGTGTTCCAATGGTATGACTATCTTACTGCCCTGTTTTTACCCTCTATAGAGACAACAGATATCATGGTTAAGGTAAGGGCCTTAACTAATTTCACTAAACAGGCCCTGTTAGACAGGACAAAAGCCATTCAAGCCTTGAACAAAGAACAAAATCAGATGAGGAAGGCAGTAATTCAAAATAAGATAATATTAGGCATACTCACAACAGCCCGGGGTGGGGGTGGGGGTGGGGGTTGGGGTGGGGCGTTGCTTGGGCCATAATTAAAGTTGAATGTTGTGTATACATCCCTGACCTATCTGAAAATGTATCTACTGCCTTGGAAGATATGCAAAATCAAGTGGAAGCCATGTCTGATAAAAAATATTCCCTTTTGGACTTCGGTCCTATCCTTGGTAAAGAGAGACTGGTGGAAAACTATTGTTATTGTTGTCATAATCATTCTAACCATACTGCTTTGTGGGCCCTGCTTCTTAAAATGTCTTGTAAATTTTGTAACCCAGTGGTTGATAGTGTTCTCTCATGTGGGTGGCCGGAGGGCTAGGGCACAATATATCTCAATGAATGATGCTCATTACAGAAATTAAGAACATCAAGAGGAGGGAATTAAAAAAGAATTCATAGGGCCTGGACTCCATCGTAGGCCTGTTCATGCTGATCATGCTAGGCCACCCTTCCAATGGACTCCGAACTCTTGTGTTTAGTGCCTACGAAAACAACAGCAGAAGGATAAGACCCCCTCTGGACAGGGGAACCTTGAAGATTGTATATAGGTTACTTATCACCTAAGAGAAAACATAAACTGATCACCCCTTCCTCCAGACAGGCCATAAATTTTTTCTATACTTACCGGAGTGTAATCTCAGGCTTATTGATTATTGGCTAATTGTTTCACTGTTTGAGCACATGAGCACATAGCAAGTGAATGATGGGTTTATTGGGACTGCATTTTCCTTGGTTTATGTAAAGATAGGGTGAAAAAGAGAAGACTAATGGACCAAATTATGCAGCACTGTGCAAAACTGGGCTTGATAAAAGACAGAAATGATATGGACCTAACTGAAGCAGAAGATATTAAGAAGAGGTAGCAAGAAAACACAGAACTGTGCAAACATGATATTCATTACCAAGATAATCATGATGGTATGATCACTCACCTAGAGACAGATCCTGGAATGTGAAGTCAAGTAGGTCTTAGAGAGCGTCTCTATGAACAAAGCTAGTGGAGGTGATGGCATTCCAGTTGAGCTGTTTCAAATCCTGAAAGACGATGCTGTGAAAGTGCTGCACTCAGTATGCCAGCAAATTTGGAAAACTCAGATGTGGCCACAGGACTGGAAAAGGTCAGTTTTCATTCCAATCCTAAAGAAAGGCAATGCCAAAGAATGCTCAAACTACCATACAATTGCACTCATCTCACATGCTAGTAAAGTAATGCTCAAAATTATCCAAGCCAGGCTTCAGCAATACGTGAACCGTGAACTTCGAGATGTTCAAGCTGGTTTTAGAAAAGGCAGAGGTACCACAGATCAAATTGCCAACATCCGCTGGATCATGGAAAAAGCAAGAGAGTTCCAGAAAAATATCTATTTCTGCTTTATTGACTATGCCAAAGTCTTGACTGTGTGGATCACAATAAACTGTGGAAAATTCTGAAAGAGATGGGAATACCAGACGACCTGACCTGCCTCTGGAGAAATCTGTATGCAGGTCAGGAAGCAACAGTTAGAACTGGACATGGAACAACAGACTGCTTTCAAATAGGGAAAGAAGCATCTCAAGGCTGTATATTGTCACCCTGCTTATTTAACTTATATGCAGAGTACATCTTGAGAAACACTGGGTTGGAAGAAGCACAAACTGGAATCAAGATTGCCAGGAGAAATATCAGTAAGCTCAGATATGCAGATGACACCACCCTTATGGCAGAAAGTGTAGAGGAATTAAAAAGCCTCTTGATGAAAGTGAAAGAGGAGAGTGAAAAAGTTGGCTTAAAGCTCAACATTCAGAAAATGAAGACCATGGCATCTGGTCCCATCACTTCATGGGAAATAGATGGGGAAACGCTGGAAACAGTGTCAGACTTTATTTGTTTGGTCTCCAAAATCACTGCAGATGGTGATTGCAGACATGAAATTAAAAGACGTTTACTCTTTCGAAGAAAATTATGACCAACCTAGATAGCATTTTGAAAAGCAGAGACATTACTTTGCCAACAAAGGTCTATCTAGTGAAGGCCATGGTTTTTCCAGTAGTCATGTATGGATGTGACAGTTGGACTGTGAAGAAGGATGAGCACAAAAGAATGTATGCTTCTGGACTGTGGTGTTGGAGAAGACTCTGGAGAGTCCCTTGCACTGCAAGGATATCCAACCAGTCCTTTCTAGAGATCAGCCCTGAGTGTTCTTTGAAAGGGATGATGCTGAAGCTGAAAGTCCAGTACTTTGGCCACCTCATGTGAAGCGTTGACTCATTGGAAAATACTCTAATGCTGAGAGGGATTGGGGGCAGGAGGAGAAGGGGACGACAGAGGATGAGATGGCTAGATGGCATCACCAACTCAATGGACATGAGTTTGAGTGAAGTCCGAGAGATGATGATGGACAGGGAGGCCTTCCATGCTGCGATTCATGGGGTCACAAAGAGTCGAATATGAATGAGTGACTGAGCTGAACTGAACTGAACTGAGTGCCAATCAAGCTTAAAAAATTAAAAGAAAAGAAAAGAAAGCTTCCTGTTGCATCTATTAACAGCCCTGACACAAAGTTTGATGCAAAAAATATTTAATAAATTTAGCATAATGTGAATTATTTATATAATAAGTATAGAATTGAGTACTAATCAAAATGGTATTATATTAACAACTAATATATTCAAAGTCAAGAAATAGTTTATGTTTATTAGTTATTTTCCCTTTTGCTCACTCAGAACACATTTAATGAGTGCTGGACCTGTCAGACCAATCTTTTCCTCATGAATCTTAAATTAAAGTTGATCATAGGAAAATTAATAAGAAATGAAAGAATCAAATGAGCAAATTTCAGATAATCACAGGTGCTATGAAGGCCAAACATTGTTAAAACTCACTAGAATAGAATTTCTGGTGTCAGGGCAGTAAATGTTGGTCAGTTGCTTTAGGTAAGTTGGTTAGATAGGCCTTTCAGAGGAAATGATGTTTGAACTGAGATCTTCATGACAGGGAGCCTCCTTTGTACATTTAGTGGGAAAATACCAACCTGAAATGATAGTTAATGTAAAAGTTTTTTGAAGGGTGAATTTAGCAGTGTCAAAAGCCAAAAGAGGTTTTATGTGACTCAAGCCCAATTAAGAAGAGGAATATTATTTCCATGTGAGATCAGAGAGGTAAAATGTGTCAGTTTGTACAGGACATTGTAAGCCATGGCACATATTTGGATTTAATTTAATTTCAACAGAACACTCTGGGAGAGATTTGAGTAAAGAAGTAAAAAGATGTTTTCCCACTATCTTCATTATTATATAATCTTTTTAAATTAATTCATTTATTTTAATTGGAGGAAAATTATTTTACAATATTGTGATAGTTTTTGCCAAACATTGACATGAATCAGCCATGGCTGTACGTGTGTCCCCTTATCCTGAACACCATGACCACATCCCTCTCCACTGTATCTCTCTGGGTAGTTTCAGAGCACTGGCTTTGGGTGCCCTGCTTCATGCATCTAACATGCACTGGTCATCTATTTTACATATGATAATATATACGTTTCAATGTTGTTCTCTCAAATCATCCCAACTTTGCCTTCCCCACTTACATCTGTGTCTCTATTACTGCCCCTCATCATGTAGGATCATAATTACCATCTTTCTAAATTATATATATATATAATGTATATGTATATATATATGTATATTCAGTTTAGCTCAGTCACACAGTCTTGTTTGACTCTTTGCTACCCCATGAACTGCAGCATGCCAGACCTCCTTGTCCATTAACAACACCCAGAGTTTACCCAAAGTCATGTCCATTCAGTCAGTGATGCAATCCACCAATCTCATCCTCTGTCATCCCCTTCTACTTCCACCCTCAATCTTTCCCAGCATCAGGGTCTTTTCAAATGAGTCCGCTCTTCAAATCAGGTGGCCAAAGTATTGGAGTTTCAGTTTCAACATCAGTCCTTCCAGTGAACACCCAGGACTAATCTCATTTAGGATGGACTGATTGGATCTCCTTGCAGTCCAAGAGACTCTCAAGAGTCTTCTCTGACACCACAGTTCAAAAACATTGATTCTTTGGCATCCAGTTTTCTTTATAGCCCAACTCTCTCACCCATACATGACTACTGGAAAAATGATAGCCTTGACTAGATGGACCGTTGTTGACAAAGTAATGTCTCTGCTTTTTAATATGCTGTCCAGGATGGTCATAACTCTTCTTCCAAGGAATAAGCATCTTTTAATTTCATGGCTGCAATCAACATCTGCAGTGATTTCAGAGCCCAGAAAAATAAAGTCAGCCACTGTTTCCACTGTTTCCCCATCTATTTGCCATGAAGTGATGGGACTAGATACCATGGTCTTAGTTTTCTGAATGTTGAGCTTTAAGCCAGCTTCTTCACTCTCCTCTTTCACTTTCATCAAGAGGCTCTTGAGTTCTTCACTTTCTGCCATAAGGGTTGTGTTATCTGCATATCTAAGGTTATTGATATTTGTCCAGCAATCTTGATTCCAGCTTGTGCTTCTTCCAGCCCAGTTTTTCTCATGAGGTACTCTGTATACAAGTTAAATAAGCAGGGTGACAATATACAGCCTTGACGTACTCCTTTTCCTATTTGGAACCAGTCTGTTTTTCCATGTCCAGTTCGAACTGTTGCTTCCTGACCTGCATACAGGGTTCTCAAGAGGCAGGTTAGGTGGTCTGGTATTCCCATCTCTTTCATAATTTTCCACAGTTTATTGTGATCCACACAATCAAAGGCTTTGGCATAGTCAATAAAGCAGAAATAGATATGTTTTTCTGGAACTCTTGCTTTTTTGATGATCCAGTGCATGTTGGCAATTTGATCTCTGGTTCCTCTGCCTTTTCTAAAACCATATACAGTGTTTGGGTTTCTTTTTTTGAATTACTTCACTCTGTATAATAATCTGCAATTTAATCCACCTCATTATAAATGACTCAGATGTGTTCCTTTGTATAGCTGGATACCATTCCATTGTGTATATGTAGCACAAGTTCCTTATCCATTCGTCTGACGATGGCCATCAAGGTTGCTTCCATGTCCTAACTATTGTAAATAGTGCTGCAATGAGCATTGGAGTACATGTGTCTCTTTCAATTCTGACTTCCTCTGGGTGTATGCTTAGTAATGGGATTTCTGGCATAGAAAGATTTCAGTTCAGTTCAGTTCAATCACTCAGTCGTGTCCAACTCTTTGTGACCCCATGAATCGCAGCATGCCAGGCCTCTTTGTCCATCACCATCTCCCAGATTTCACTCAAACTCACGTCCATCCAGTCAGTGATGCCATCGAGCCATCTCATCCTCTGTCGTCCCCTTCTCCTCCTGCCCCCAATCCTTCCCAGCACCATAGTCTTTTCCAACGAGTTAACTCTTCACATGAGGTGGCCAAAGTACTGGACTTTCAGCTTTAGCATCATTCCTTCCAAAGAAATCCCAGGGCTGATCTCCTTCAGAATGGACTGGCTGGATCTCCTCGCAGTCCAAGGGACTCTCAAGAGTCTTCTCCAACACCACAGTTCAAAAGCATCAATTCTTCGACGCTCAGCTTTCTTCATAGTCCAACTCTCACATCCATACATGACCACTGGCAAAACCATTGCCTTGACTAGACAGACCTTTGTTGGCAAAGTAATGTCTCTGCTTTTCAATATGCTTTCTAGGTTGGTCATAACTGTTCTTCCAAGAAGTAAGCATCTTTTAATCTCATGGCTGCAATCAATATGTGTAGTGATTTTGGAGCCCAAAAAAATAAAGTCTGACACTATTTCCATTGTTTCCCCTTCTATTTCCCATGAAGTGATGGGACAAGATGCCATGATCTTTGTTTTCTGAATGTTGAGCTTTAAGCCAACTTTTTCACTCTCCTCTTTCACTTTCATCAAGAGGCTTTTAGTTCCTCTTCACTTTCTGCCATAAGGGTGATGTCATCTGCATATCTGAGGTTATTGATATTTTGTTGATATTTTTTATTATATTTGTGTTAATGATCAAACTGGCTAAAGCTAGATTGAGAACGACACTAGTGGAAGATGAGTGCCTCCCTTAGACTTTTATTCAGGTTATGTGTTGTCCAGAGCAGGGTTGATAACATTGAAAAAAAAAAAAAAAAGTTAAATCTGCAATGTTTGACATACTTGACTTGACTAAATGTTGTAGAAACAAAAATAAAACAGATAATCATATACTTGAAAAGTTTATAGGCCATCTAAAATAACATAAGTACTGTGATTACTGCTATTATTAGAGGACTACAATAACAGTTTTAAAATTTTGTGTTTGAGGGTTCGTCTGTGAAAAGGCACAGATCCAAGTCCTGGCATTTATTAAAAATGATAACTCACTAAATAACTTACACTTCTCTGAAACCATTTTCTTATTTCTAAAAAATATTCACAATTTAGTTATTTTAATATGCTAATTCTTCTTATTTTGACATCTAAATAATAAAATACCAATCAAAATCACAAGCTATTTTGTAGAAACTGACAAACTTATTCTAAAGATTATAGGAAACACAAAAGACCTTGAGTAAAAAACACAGCACTGAAGAAGAAAAAAGTGAGAGGGCTTCCACTGCAGAATTGCAAGTTTTGAGACAAAATTATATTAACCAAGACACTGTAGTACTGGCAATAGGATAGACACACAGATCATTTGAACAGAATAGAGAACCCAGTAATGGACACACACATATAGTCAAGTTTGACAAGGGATCAAAGATGTGCAATGGATAATGGATAATCAATTTATTGCTAGAAAAATTGGATGTCAATATGCAAAATCCATGGATAGATAAACCTACACATAAACCTTTTGATTTTCACAAACAAATACTAAAAAGAGGTAGTAAACTTAAATAAAAGATATAAAATTATAAAATATATTGATGATAACATGGAAGAAAATTATGGCATTGGAATTGCTGATGGGCTTTTTATATATAAAACATTAGTGTCATAAAAAATAAGTTGACATTTATTAAAAATTAAAAAATTCTCTTCTTAAAAGGACACTATTAAGAGAATGAAAGGACAAACCACATACTAGGGGAAAATATGTGAAAAACATATTTAATAAATGACTTATTTTTAAAATAGACAAAGAACTGTTAAAGTTTCACAAAAAAAAAATAGTTAAACTAGGTAAAGAAAACGTGAACAGATATGCTACCAAAAAAGATACACTACTTTCAAATAAGCATTTAAAAGATGATTAGCACCAACTGTTGTTAGGGAATTTCTGATTAAAACCCTAAGATAATACCACACATTTTTAAAACAGCACACATCCCAAAGTTGACCAGTTACAAAACAAAAACAAAAAAAAAAAAAACAGAAAAATTGAGACTTTCATTCATTGCTAGTAAGAATGCAATGTTAAACTTTCTATAGCATTGGCACATGATCCAGCAATCAAACTCCTAGGTATTAACCTAGCTGATTTGAAAACGTACATCCACACAAAAAGCTGCACATGAATGTTTATGGCAGCTTTATTCATATTTTTTTTTAAAAAGCAACAGTAAATAAGACAACATATCCTTGAACAAGTAAATGAGTAAACAATCAGGAACAGTCCTATAATAAAATTCTATTCATCAAAATAGGAATTATTAAACAATGAAAAAATAATGAATTTTTTAAAATGCTTATTGCTAAGTGGAAGAAGTCAGTCTATAAAAACTGCATATTGTATATATGAGCCCAATTATATGATATTCTGGAAAAGGCAAAGTTATAGTTATGCTATATTAGTTTCTTATGGCTATCATAGCAAATAGTACAAAACTGGTGTCTTAACAGAATAAAAATTTATTATATCATAGTTCTGGAAACTGTACATATTAAATAAAGGTTTTGGCAAAGTTATACTCTCTCCAAAGATATTAGGCTCCTCGTATTCTCCAACATCTGGAAGCATCTGGACTCAGACATTCCCTAGCTGGTAGACACATCACTCTCTCTGCCTCAAGGGTCACATGGGTTTTTCTTCTTCACTGTTTTTCTTCCTGCTGTTTGTTTCTTATAAGTTCATTTGTCATTGAATTAATACTCATGTGAGTCATTCAGGACATTCTCCTAATCTTTAACTTAATTACATTACTAAAGACCATTTTTTTGCAAATCCTGTTACATTCAATGCACTACAAATGATAATGTTGCCACTAGGTTAGGGATGGGTGGACGACTGGATAGCTAAAACACAGGTGATTTTTTTAGGGTTGTAAAATGACTATATGATATTGAAGTGTGGATACAAAACATTATGTATTTGTTGAAGATCCATAAAACTTATACCACAAAGTGCATTCATGCGTGTTCAGTTGCTAAATTGTGCCCAACTCTTTTCAATTCTGTGAACTGTAGCTCACTAGGCTCCTCTGTCCATGGGATTCTCCAGGCAAAAATGCTGCAGCGGGTTGCTATTTCCTCCTCCAGTGATCTTAGTGACCCAAGGATCAAACCCCAGGTCTCCTGCATTGACAGGTGGATTGTTTACCACTGAACCACATGGGAAGCTTTACAAACAGTGAATCTTAATATATGAAAATTACAAATTATTTTGAAGGCCTAAGGATTTCTGGATGGAATGTAAAGTGTGATAAATCAATTGAACTATTTTACACATTCAGGAAATAATTAAAGGGGTGGGGAAAATAATGCTGATCTAAGTAGCAGGAAATGAGTAGAGTTTATAAGCTTAAAGGTATATGAAATTGTTCATAGCACTGCATGTTACTTGATAGAATTATTCTCAATGAAGTTATGGCTTAGCAATTCTGATAGTACTACACACATAAACTGGAGTGGAGCAATTATGTAAATAAGTTGTGGCTTGTGAGAGTCAGGCTTCTCAATCGTGGGGTATGACATTATACATCAGCAAGGGGAGGAGGTTAAACTGATCTATATGCTAACAGAATAGAGTTGGGGATGTCTGAAGTCATATTAGCTTAATATAAGCATAGATGGTTGCAAACAGAAATATTTTTAAATATGACATATGTTAGTTAGTTAATACACATATATTTCCTTATCATGCCAGTTGAGAGGACATAGAAGCCATAACACTCTAGTAAGAATGGGCACACTTGGCACTCAGATCTTGATTTCTCAATTTATTCCCCAATAAAATTAACCACAGATCATTAGAATGATTGGCCAGTTTTTGGACTGGGTCAGAAAACACACAAGATGAACCTGGAGCATCAAGTAGTGCCCAAAAGTAAGAAGAGCACTTAACAAACAAAAACAATACAAAATAATGAATGATGAAGCCAACAACCAACGGGGGGGAAAAAAAAAAAAACATAACGAGGGGAATATGTAATAGCGGAGCCAAGAGTCAATGGAAAAAGCTCTCAATAACCAAATCTGAGAATATGTGAATAAGAAAATGCATGAAATTTCATTGAATTATAATCCAAAGTATAAAATAAATATTCTAAAGTCCACACTAATATAAATAAATGACTGAGTAAATTAATATCTTAGGGAGAACAGGCAAATCTCCAATGCAGAAGAATTTGAAATTAATTTAGATACTCCACTGTCAAGAAGTTGTGACTTGGATATCCATTGTTGATGTAGATGATACACAATGACTTCCTTCCAAAGAACAGTAGGCTATTTCCAAAAAATGCAGTATGGGAAAACGATTAAGCGCATAGTTGAGAGCTCTGAAAAATATCACCCCAGCCAGGTGATTAAGGTTAATATCAACAGTTATGAACCATATTAGTAGTAGGTATCCTTGATATGATGTGATGAAAATGGCACTTTACCTTTGTAGTCTTCCTCCCTTAAACAAATGTCTAACCTAATAATGAGAGAAAACTAAGAAGATCTCAATCAAAAGACATTTTATAAAATATTTGACTAGTACTTTTCCCAACTGTTGAAATAATCAAAATCAAGGAAAACCTGGAGAATTTGTCATAGTTAAGAGAAGCCAAAGACATATGATGACTAAATTTAATGTGGTATTCTGGATGGGACTCTGGGACTGAAATGTACATTAGATTAATGCTAATAAAATATTATTAATGCATGGATTTATCTAAGATAATGTATCAAAATAGGTTCATTAATTGGAACAAATACATACTTATGTAAGATACTGATAATAGTGGAAATTGGGTATAAGTTATATGGGAACTCTCTGTCTTCACAATTTTTCTTTAAGGTTAAAAATTTTCTAAAACTTCTAAAATTTTTATTTTTACTTTTTTAAATGTTGTTTAGCAACATGGTGGAAATATATGTAAGAAACCTAAGACATTAACTGTGAAAGAGTATTAACTCATTATATGAGTGAATATATTGTTTTTCAAGTTTCCCTGGTAACTCAGCATTAAAGAATCTGCCTGCAATGCAAGAGACGCAGAAGACTCAGGTTCAATCCCTGGGTTGGGAAGATCCCCTGGAAGAGGGCATGGCAACTCACCCCAGTATTCTTGCCTGGAGAGTCCTATGGACTGAGGGACCTGGCAGGCTACCCCTGGCAGGGTCACAAAGAGTCAGACAGGACTGAAGCAACTGAGCAACATACATGTTATTATTTTTAACATGTATGTTGAATAATATTTTGAATAATTAAAACATCCTCCAGAATATAAGAACATTAAACATTTCACAAGTGTCTGAATCTCCCACTTTGGCTGATATTATCTTTATCCTTCTTGCTGTTGTTTTTGAAATCCAACTTATTTTTTCAAGATCTAACAAAAAGCTATAAAGGCTTTTGCACTCACCTCCCAGAAAAATGCTGTCTTTCTTTCCTTTGCATTTATTAAGACAGTCATCTTATAAGAACACATCATACTTGGGATGTGTATTTTTCTGTCCTTGAGAAAGTGTGAGTTTCTGAGACACTCTAAGATTCTTGGAGTCAACTTAACACAGTGATTAGAAAATGGATAGTCAATCAAGAGAACCTGGAACTGAATCATTAGCTACTCCATTCTCCAGTTGCATGAACTTAGGCATTTTTTAACCGTTCTGTGTCTCAGGTTTCTTATATATAAAATGGCTCTACCTACAATGATATTGTGATGAGTAAATGAGTAAATATGCATGAAACACCTGGTGATGGTGATAGTGAAGTCGCTCAGTCATGTCCGACTCTTTGCAACCCCGTGGACTGTAGCCTACAAGGCTCCTCCATCCATGGGATTCTCCAGGCAAGAATACTGGAGTGGGTTGCCATTTCCTTCTCCAGGGGATCTTCCCAACCCAGGGATTGAACCCAGGTGTCCCGCATTGGAGGCAGACACTTTAACCTCTGAGCCACCAGGGAAGTAATATGTATAAGTTAATATGTATGTATGAAAGTTAAGAAAAATCCTGGTATATAGAATTAACTTTATAGATTATCTTTATTATTATTATTAATGATATTGTTATCACCTGGCTTAAATAAGCAATGGCTTATTAGACAGCTGTTGCTTTTCTATTAAAACTTAATAAATGCCATGGAGTAAAATGTAGCCAATTTATTGCTCTTTGTAAAACCATGATGTAACTTTACAGAATAAATTTAAGGAATCAGAAACTCCAAATCATATTCCCAACTCTACTGAAAGCTGAATGAATGCAGTAAAGAATTCATCCTTTGTTATATTTTAATACAGAATGGTAGATTCTAGTATAGAAACTAGACACATCTCTAGTGTTTAAAGAATATTGTAGGGAATTTGACAAATGTCTTTTACACAAAGGGAAATCAGTTGCCTTTAGTAATGCAAAATGTTACTGAGACATTCTATAAACTTTAATGTAATAAACTTTTTTGTATCTCAAACTCATGATATTATTTCCATAAGAATACCTGAAACATATTTAAATTTTTGGTCCCAGGACCTAGGAAATTCATAAATGTAAATAATATTTGTGAAGCATTAGAATTATAAATATATAGAAGTGTTCATTTTTATTTTAAGTATATCATGGAGATTATCATAATAAAATATATCTGCATTTCCTAGAATCTTAGAAATTCTATCTCGAATGTATTTTAAGATTTAAAAATAAGCAATTTTTGTTATCTTTTAACAGTCTACCTTAGAAAGACCACCATGTATATAGCAGCTTACATAGGTAAACATATCATATGAAAGACTTTTATCCCAATGAAATAAATCCCTATAATACAGAAAATCAGGTAACTATGACAAATATTTCTATATAATATATATGTATATACACATTTTGTATATGATATAGAATATTAGGCAAATAGACAGCAATGACAGGCAGTGGATACAAAGAAGAAGAGAGTAGCTCTTAACTGACATTGAGATACTCAATTTTCATGTTCATAGTTAGTGTAATCTCTCATCTCATAATTACTAAGCAAGGATTACTCCTAATAGTAGTAACACACTCACACACACAGCCAAAAACATACATGCACACACAGACATATATAGAGAAAAACCAGGTTCATTTTTATAATGTCTTTCTTCTATAGAGAAAAAAAAATGCTTTCATGAGAAATTAGTTTTTTTCATTTATTAACATGTCTTCTTCAGGGATTTCATATAAATGAGAATATCTCTACAAGAAAATTATGAGAATTACTAGAACTATTGTATATGAACATTCTTTGAAAATGAAGTTATTGCTATAGATTGATTTTGTTAAAGATAAAGAGAAATAAATAATTTTCAACATGGATATATTTCTTGTGTTTTGATGATTATAACCAGGTTGAAAAAACACATGAGAGACATGAGTCCTCTCTCTGGGTATTTGAGCACAGATATATTCATCTTCACACACACACACACATGCACACACACACACATACACACACAATTCATATAAACATCCAGCATGTCTATGGATCACCTAAAGCTGTGCATGAGTGCATACTCAGTCGTGTCTGACTCTTTGTGGGCCCATGGACTGTAGCCTGCCAAGCTCCTCTGTCCATGGGATTTCTCAGGCAAGAAAACTGCAGTGGGTTGCCATTTCCCCCTCCAGGGGACCTTCCCCATCCAGGGATTGAACCCATATCTCCTGTGTATCTTGCATTGGCAGACAGATTCTTAACCACTGAGCCACCTAGGAAGCCCTTCACCTAAAACTGTATAGCCACATAAAGACCCCAGATAAGAATTTTTGTTGTAAAATATTTCATAAAACTTCTAGGGCAGTGGAATATCGATGATAAGTAATATGAATGCTGATTAGTGAAATACCAATAATAAGCAAGTGATCATCCTGGATTCAAATATCCCCCAGGATAAACTTGGAAACTGAAGTCCTATTCAAAAGACAATATTCAAATACAAGGTTTTATTGTGGAATCACAACCTGATTCAGTTTCAACCTCCAAATTGACTAGCATTTTTGTAAATTTTGTTGGGAATACTATGCTCCTCTTGATTGCTATCTTTTCTTGGATATTAAAAATCCACACCTTCAGTTAATTTCAGCATCTTCAGAAACACAAACAGTAAGCTCTTCACAAATTCCATTTTTTGGAAAATACAGTCTTTCAACT
Organism: Capra hircus; assembly: GCF_001704415.2. Classification (NCBI taxonomy): domain Eukaryota; kingdom Metazoa; phylum Chordata; class Mammalia; order Artiodactyla; family Bovidae; genus Capra; species Capra hircus. Next base: position 2,728,294 of record NC_030826.1, read on the forward strand.
ATAATTATTTATCACGGGTGAATTTGGTGCCCTTTTCTTCATTAGCATTTTTTTTTCCTCTGAAGTCATAAGTTGTAGACTGAAGTTTCTCATGTTGATTCTTACAGTGTGTAATATGGAACTCAGTAGAAATCATTTAAAGATTTATAAAGTCTTTTAGAGTATTTTACCCTCTGATTAGATTTGTACATATTCACATTCTGATTGTCCCAAATGCGATTAGCTTTTTCTGCCAAATGCATCTTGACAGTGTTCTGACAGAAACTGCAGCAGTTATGGATTATTAGCAATAAATTCATTTACACCATATTGTAATTCTATGCTACATGAAGAATGAACACTATTTATCCATGTAATACAAGAAACACTCTAAGGAATTTCTGTGAAAGAAAATCAGGTCATTATTTGTTGAAATGAATAAGTCATTAAGATGTACAACACATCTATTAATCAATGAAAATTATTTCTAATTTTACCTTCATAACTTTAAGACATTTTCTACCAAGCAAAAGCTAGGCATGAACCAATCAGTTCTTACAAGTCCACATTAATGGTAAAAAAGTTATTCTGATATTTCAGAAACTGTATACTGATCTTTAAAAGGTACTATAAGGATACATAATATTTAAATTAAATAATGAAGCCTCATGTTAAGCCAATAGGCACTGTTTTCATTTTCTATTTGATATAGATATGTCTGATAAACAATCAATTAAAGCTGATCATACAAATCTTGAAATTATTTGCTCTAGTTCTGTGAAAAATGTGGCTGGTAGCTTGATAGGGATTGCATTGAATTTGTAAATTGCTTTGGGTAGTATACTCATTTTCACTATATTGATTCTTCTGATCCATGAACATGGTATATTTCTCCATCTATTAGTGTCCTCTTTGATTTCTTTCATCAGTGTTTTACAGTTTTCTATATATAGGTCTTCAGTTTCTTTAGGTAGATATATTCCTAAGTATTTTATTCTTTTCGTTGCAATGGTGAATGGAATTGTTTCCTTAATTTCTTTTTCTACTTTCTCATTGTTCGTGTATAGGAATGCAAGGGATTTCTGTGTGTTGATTTTATATCCTTCATCTTTACTATATTCATTGATGAGCTCTAGTAATTTTCTGGTGGAGTCTTTAGGGTTTTCCATGTAGAGGATCATGTCATCTGCAAACAGTGAGAGTTTTACTTCTTTTCCAATTTGGATTCCTTTTATTTCTTTTTCTGCTCTGATTGCTGTGGCCAAAACTTCCAGAACTATGTTGAACAGTAGCGGTGACAGCGGGCACCCTTGTCTTGTTCCTGACTTTATGGGAAATGCTTTCAGTTTTTCACCATTGAGGATAATGTTTGCTGTGGGTTTGTCATATAAGACTTTTATTATGTTGAGGTATGGTCCTTCTATTCCTGCTTTATAGAGTTTTTTTTTTTTTAATCATAAATGGATATTGAATTTTGTCAAAGGCCTTCTCTGCATATTCAGATAATCATATGGCTTTTATTTTTCAATTTGTTAATGTGGTGAATTACATTGATTGACTTGCAGCTATTGAAGAATCCTTGCATCCCTGGGATAAAGCCCATTTGGTCATGGTGTATGATCTTTTTAATGTGTTGTTGGATTCTGATTGCTAGAATTTTGTTAAGGATTTTTGCATCTATGTTCATCAGTGATATTGGCCTCTAGTTTTCTTTTTTTGTGGCATCTTTGTCAGGTTTTGGTATTAGGATGATGGTGGCCTCATAGAATGAGTTTGGAAGTTTACCTTCCTCTGCAATTTTCTGGAAGAGTTTGAGGAGGATAGGTGTTGGCTCTTCTCGAAATTTTTGGTAGAATTCAGCTGTGAAGCCGTCTGGACCTGGGCTTTTGTTTGCTGGAAGATTTCTGATTACAGTTTCAATTTCCATGCTTGTGATGGGTCTGTTAAGATTTTCTATTTCTTCCTGGTTCAGTTTTGGAAAATTGTACTTTTCTAAGAATTTGTCCATTTCTTCCACGTTGTCCATTTTATTGGCATACAACTGCTAATAGTAGTCTCTTATGATCCTTTGTATTTCTGTGTTGTCTGTTGCAGGATCCTCTATGATCCATCTCCCAGAATTCTGGAAATAAAAGCAATAATAAACAAATGGGATCTAATTAAAATTAAAAGCTTCTGCACAACAAAGGAAAATATAAGCAAGATGAAAAGACAGCCTTCTGAATGGGAGAAAATAATAGCAAATGAAGCAACTGACAAACAACTAATCTCAAAAATATACAAGCAACTTATGCAGCTCAATTCTAGAAAAATAAACGACCCAATCAAAAAATGGGCCAAAGAACTAAATAGACATTTCTCCAAAGAAGACATACGGATGGCTAACAAACACATGAAAAGATGCTCAACATCACTCATTATTAGAGAAATGCAAATCAAAACCTCAATGAGGTACCACTTCACACCAGTCAGAATGGCTGCGATCCAAAAATCTGCAAGCAATAAATGCTGGAGAGGGTGTGGAGAAAAGGGAACCCTCCTACACTGTTGGTGGGAATGCAAACTAGTACAGCCACTATGGAGAACAGTGTGGAGATTCCTTAAAAAATTGCAAATAGAACTACCTTATGACCCAGCAATCCCACTTCTGGGCATACACACCGAGGAAACCAGAATTGAAAGAGAACATGTACCCCAATGTTCATCGCAGCACTGTTTATAATAGCCAGGACATGGAAACAACCTAGATGTCCATCAGCAGATGAATGGATAAGAAAGCTGTGGTACATATACACAATGGAGTATTACTCAGCCATAAAAAAGAATTCATTAGAATCAGTTCTGATGAGATGGATTAAACTGGAGCCAATTATACAGAGTGAAGTAAGCCAGAAAGAAAAATACCAATAAAGTATACTAACACATATATATGGAATTTAGGAAGATGGCAATGACGACCCTGTATGCAAGACAGGAAAAAAGACACAGATGTGTATTTCGGACTTTTGCACTCAGAGGGAGAGGGTGAGGGTGGGATGATTTGGGAGAATGGCAATCTAACATGTATACTATCATGTAAGAATTGAATCGCCAGTCTATGTCTGATGCAGGGTGCAGCATGCTTGGGGCTGGTGCATGGGGATGACCCAGAGAGATGTTTTGGGGAGGGAGGTGGGAGGGGGGTTCATGTTTGGGAATGCATGTAAGAATTAAAGATTTTAAAATTTAAAAATAAAATAAAATAAAACAATAAAGCTGATCAAACTATTTTAGTTAAAATATTTTTAGTTAAGTTTGCTGATTATCTTTTTAGTAGGAAAAATAATTGCTTAGGATTAAAAAGTATTGTGTTCTTGTAATAACTGAACAATAGATACTTATCTCTGTTTCAAAAATTATATGGTTAAACAATGAGAGCCAAATTTGGTACCCATATAAGGAGACATGGTGAAAAGTTGAAGCACAAATGTACCATAAACATTATTTCATTCAAACTCATCAGGATCCAACATAACACACATTATTCCAACTAACAAATGTCCCCTTTAACCTACAAAATTAGAAAACAAAAATAAAAGTCTAAATAATAGGTTATTGGTCTTCCCAGGGGCTCAGTGGTAAAGATCCACCTGCCAATGTGGGAGATGTGGGTTTGATCCCTGGGTCAGGAAGATACCCTGTAGAAGTGTTCTTGCCTGCAAAGTCCCATGTACAGAGGAGCCTGGCAAGCTACAGTCCATGGAGTCACAAAAGAATCAGGCATGACTGTGTGACTAAAAAACAACTGTAGTTTATACATTTAATTTTTGCTCTTATCTTTCCAGAAGACTTGAGAAAACTTGTGAAACTACAAGCTTATTGATGAGTAAAACACATATGTACCTTGACATATGACACAGAGACTAAGAATATATATAAGTAAAATAAATATTACCAGGCAAATAGAGAAACTAGATTTAAAATACAACTTTTGTATGTGAATATAATTGTAAATAGGTTAGTGAGCCCTTTTGCTATAAAAATAGGTCCCGTTTCAGTGATTTATATGATCATCTCTTGAAAAGAGATTAATGTTAACTTGGAACAGCCTCACTTAGAGGTAAAGAAGTTAATAAGACCGAAAAGAAACAAAAACAGGAAGCAAAAATTAGGACAAAAGTTTTTTTTTTTGTTTTTTTTTTTTCCTACCAAATCATTAATAAATTCATGAATCCTAAGGAAACCAAATGAACTAAAGAGAAAGAATTAATATGAAGGTAAGAGAAAGAGCAAGCAAAAGGGAAGAGGAGAGTAAAAGTGACTTAGAAGGGGGCAAAGTGACAGAAACAGCAACAGAGATGGAGAAACAAAGCACAAAAGAGAAACAAAAGGCACAACTGACCAACTTCAGAACTAAATAAAGAAGAAAACAAACAAACAAAGATGAGAGGATTTTATTTCAAATTTAAACTTAAATAAATATCTGGAAATATTTTTGACTACTATCAGTTCAGTTGCTCAGTCGTGTCCAACTCTTCATGACCTCATGAACCATAGCAACCCAGGCCTCCCTGTCCATCACCAACTCCCGGAGTTTACCCAAACTCATCTCCATCTAATTGGTGATGCCATCCAGGCATCTCATCCTCTGTAGTTCCCTTCTCCTCCTGCTCCCAATCCCTCCCAGCATCAGGGTCTTTTCCAGTGAGTCAACTCTTCACATAAGGTGGCCAAAGTATTGGAGTTTCAGCTTCAGCATCAGTCCTTGCAATGAACACCCAGGACTGATTTCATTTAGGATGGACAGGATGGATCTCCTTGCAGTCCAAGGGTGCCGGGATCCAGCCCCAGTGGATCCATGGTAATTCAAAGCGGGGACGGCGTGGTGAGGAAAAACTTATTTATTTAGAAATATAAAGGGAAATTAAGAAGAAATAGTGTAGTAGGAAAAATTAGTGGAGAAAAGAGGCTGAATAACTTGGTTTATGGGGTAAGCCAATAAAACTTCAGGACAAGAAGTTTGCACCATCTACGTTAGGCCACATGTGCATTTGAATAGCAGAGGGTGCCCCGCTTTGGGCTCACTCTCTCATGGAACTTAAAAGCCGGGGCAAGTTAGTAAACTTGGCGAGCCTCCCCACTCCAGATGGGAATTCAGCCAGAAAATAGAGTAAAAAAAGAAGACACAGGGAAACCAGTCCAGTGACTGGCCCACCCTCTCTTGTTGTAAAGGATTTTTATACCTTTTTTTTTTTTTTTTTGTACATAGAGATCTATGTATAATATACAATTATGCAGCGTCAGCAGCCTTGACTCTTATCGAGACCAGGCTTTCTCTCTGCATACCTAGTTATATACAAAAGTCTTAGGTGATTTACATCATCTTCTGACCAGAAGGCCAATTAACATTTTACATCCCTTTTCTGATAAGGGTTTGTCAACCAGAAGACTTATTTGTGTTGTTCTTCCCAAAGTCTGGTGCCACTCTCAGAAAGCACTAAATAAAGTTACATTCTTACATAGCAAAGACACAACAATTTATAACCAGTAAAAGGAGTACAGTGATTTATAACAAAGAGAAAAGTAATTAACTCAAAAGTCTAGTATTGCTAACATCAAAACTACTATATTCCTATTTCTATATCACAATTACATTGATTAATATCTTTCAGGTGTCTAAAACATAAAGAATATGGAGGCCTGGCAGCAGTCATTGACTAACAGTGAAACCTATCACCAGTATAATTTTTAGCTTTTGAGATAAGGCTCTGTATCTTTAAGATGCTTTAAGCTTTATGCCTCTTGCGGTTGGGGGGCTGTAAACAATTCACACGTTTGTAAAAGTCCCCAACTGTTAGGCAAGTTAGAGAGCCATCAAAGGGGTTTGAGCTGAAACATTCTTTTCATATGCAGGAGACTAATTGGAGCTCTAAGTTAATGTTTTCCAGAGAAAGGAGGTGGTGTGTGGAAAGTACAGTACAATAAGGCAGGCAGACTCTGGTTTTGGGGGGTAGATGTTCAGGAAAACCCAGGGGGAACCCCTGAACCCAGATCACGCCTTTGCATTTTGTCAGGCTTCCTTCCTCATGGCCTTTGCCATGCGTGGGATTCCTCACGCTGGCCCCCAGCACAAGGGACTCTCAAGAGTCTTCTCCAATACCACAGTTCAAAAGCATCAATTCTGCGCTGCTCAGCTTTTTTCATAGTCCAACTCAATCCATACATAACCACTGGAAAAACCATATATAGCTTAACCAAATATATGTTAAATAATGTACCTTAGCAAAATAGGGGGGAAAAATAAGAAGATACAGCTTACAAAAATTGACACTACAGGAATTAGAAAATATTTTCCTTTTTTAATTAACTAATGTCCATATTTATTCATATTTTCTTAATTTTCCCTAAATGTCTTTTGTCTGTGCCAAGGCCCCGTCCTAGATATCATTTTATATTTAATTGTCATGTATCATCAGGTTTTCTCAGCTGTGAGAATTTCTTAGACTGTTATTATTTTCAGTGACCTTTCTGGTTTTGTAGAAAACCCCTCAAATGGGACTTGTCTGATTTTTTTCTCATGAGTTTAAAAAACTGATTGGAGTATAATTATTTTACAATGTGGTATTAGTTTCTGCTTTACCACAATGTGACTCAGCTATACACCCACATATATCCCCTCCCTCTTGATCTCAGACTCTGATCTCACCCTTCTAGGTCATCACAGAGCACTGAGCTGAACTTCTTGTGCTATAGAGCAGCTACCAATTAGCTATCAATTTCACACATATTAGAGTATACATGTCAATGCTATTCTCCATGTGTTCCACTCTCGCCTTCCCCCACTGGGTCCAGAAGTCCATTCTCTACATCTATGTCTCTATAAATAGGTTCATCAGTACCATTTTTGTAGATTACATATGTATGTGTGTGCTAATATGAGGTTTTCTTTTTTTTCTTCTTCTTCTCTCTCTCTTTCTGACTTACTTCACTCAGTATGACAGACTCCAGGTTCATCCACAACACTACAAAGGACCCAACTTCATAACTTTTTATTGTTGAGTAATATTACATTGCATATATGTACCACATTTTTATTCATCAATATTTTGATGGTCATCTAGGTTGCTGACATGTCCTGGAAGGAACTAGTGCTGCAATAGTGCTGCAATGAACTTGGAGTAAATGCATCGTTTTGAATTACTGTTCTCTCTGGGTATATCCCAGTAGTGCAATTGCAGGGTCATATGGTAGTTTTATTTTTAGTTTTTTTAAGGAACCCACATACTGTTCTCAATAGTAGTTCTATCAATTTACATTCCTTCAAAATGAGGATTCACTTTTCTCCACATTCTCTCGAGCGTTTATTGTTTGCAGAGTTTGATAATTGTCAGTCTGACTGATGTGGGGTGATACTTCATTGTAGTCTTTATGTGCACTTCTCTAATAATGACTGATGCTGGACATATTTTTTACGTGTTTGTTGGCCATCTGTACATCCTCTTTGGAGGAATGTCTATTTAGGTGTTCTGACCACTTTTTGATTATTTTTCTGATATTGAGCTGCATGAGCGGCTTTTATATTTTGGAGATTAATCTTGTGTTGATTGATTTGTCTGCAAATATTTTCTGCCATTCTGAAGATTGTCTTTTCATCTTGCCTATGGATTCTGATGCTGTACAAATGCTTTTAAGTTTCATCAGGTCCCGTTTGTGTTTTTGTTTTTATTTTTTAGGAGGCAGATCAAAAGACATCTTGCTATGATTTATGTCAGAGCAAGATATATGTTTTCTACCTATATTTTCCTCTAACAGTTTTATAATATCCAGCCTTATGTTTGTCTTTAATCCATTTTGAGTTTATTTTTGAACATAGCATTATGAAGTGATATAATTTCATTCCTTTACATGTAGCTCTCCAGTTTTCCCAGCATCATTTATTGAAGAGACTGTCTTTATTCTTTCCTTGTTTGTCATAGATTAAGTGGCCATAGGTGCATGGATTTATCACTGGCTTTTCTGCCCTTTTCCATTGATCTATATTTCTGTTTATGTTCCAGCACCAAGATGTTTTGATTAAAGTAACTTTGTAGTATAGTTTGAAGTCAAGGAGCTTGATTTCCCCAGCTCTATTTTTCTTTCTCAAGATTGCTTTGGCAATCTGGGTGTTTTTTGCTTCCATACAAATTGACTTTTTTTTTCTGATTCTGGGAAAAATGACATTGATAATTTGATAGAGATTGCATTGAATTTGTAGACTGCTTTGGGTAGTACAGGCATTTTGACAATATTGATTCTTTCAAGCCAAGATCATGGTATATCTCTCCATCTCTTTGTGTAATATTTCATATCTTGCATCAATAGCTTATAGTTTTCTGAGTACAGTTACAAATTTTACTTAGGCAAATTTATTCCTAGATATCTTATACTGTTTGATGCATTGTTAAATGGAATTTTTTTCCTTTAATTTCTCTGTCCAATCTTTCATTGTTGGTATATAGGGATGTAAGAGGTTTTTTTGTATTGTTTTTGTATCCTGCAACTTTACCAAGTTTCTTAACGAGCTCTAGAAGCTTTCTGGTAACACCTTTGGGATTTCCAATATATAGTATCTTGTCATCTGCAAACATACTGACAGTTTTACTTCTTCATTTCCAATTTGTTTATTTTTAATATTCTCTAATTTTCATGGCTAAGACTTCCAAAACTATGGTGAATCAGACTGGCAAGAGTAAACCTACTTCTCTTTTTGCTGATCTTAGAGGAAATGCTTTCAACTCTTCACCATTAAATATAACATTATCTATAGTTTTGTCATATGTGACCTTTCTTAGGTTGAGGTGAGTTCCCTCTGTGCCCACTCTCTGGAGAGTTTTTATCGTAAATGGATGTCAAATTTTATCAAAAGTTTTTTTTTTTTTTTTTCCTTTTCCCACATCTATTGAGATGATCATGTGGTTTTGATTCTTCACTTTGTTAATGTGGTGTGTCACATTGCATGTATTTGCATATATTGAACAATAGGGGGTTCTCTAATGGTTCGGAGGATAAAGAATCTGCCTGCAACTGCAGAGACACAAGAGATTCAGGTTTGATCCCTGGTCGGGAAGATTTCCTGAGGAAGGAAATGACAAACAACTCTGGTAGTCTTGCCTGAAAAATCCCATGAACAGAAGATCTTTATTTTCTACAGTCCATGGGGTCACAAAGAGTTGAACATGACTGAGCCACTGAAAATGACATTGAAAAAATCATGGCATCCCTGGAATAGATTCCAATTGATTATGGTCCATGCTCCTTTAAATGTATTGTTGGATTAGTTTTGCTGGCATTTAGTTTAGAATTTTAGTGTCTATGTTCATCAGTAATATCGGCCTGTAATTTTTTTTTCTTTTTTTTTTTAATCAAATCAGATCAGTTGCTCAGTCGTGTCCGACTCTTTGCGACCCCATGAATCGCAGCACGCCAGGCTTCCCTGTCCAGCATCATCTCCCGGAGTTCACTCAAACTCACATCCATCCAGTCAGTGATGCCATCCAACCATCTCATCCTCTGTCATCCCCTTCTCCTCCTGCCCCCAGTCCCTCCCAACATCAAAGTCTTTTCCAATGAGTGAACTCTTCGCATGAGGTGGCCAAAGTACTGGAGTTTCAGCTTTAGCATCATTCCCTCCAAAGAAATCCCAGAGCTGATCTCCTTCAGAATGGACTGGTTAGATCCCCTTGCAGTCCAAGGGACTCTCAAGAGTCTTCTCCAACACCACAGTTCAAAAGCATCAATTCTTCGGCGCTCAGCTTTCTTCATAGTCCAACTCTCACATCCATACATGACCACTGGAAAAACCATAGCCTTGACCAGACGGACCTTTGTTGGCAAAGTAATGTCTCTGCTTTTGAATATGCTATCTAGGTTGGTCATACCTTTTCTTCCAAGGAGTAAGTGTCTTTTAATTTCATGGCTGTAGTCACCATCTGCAGTGATTTGGGAGCCCCAAAAAATAAAGTCTGACACTGTTTCCACTGTTTCCCCATCTATTTCCCATGAAGTGATGGGACCAGATGCCATGATCTTTATTTTCTGAATGTTGAGCTTTAAGCCAACTTTTTCTCTCTCCTCTTTCACTCTCATCAAGAAGCTTATTTTGTAATATCATAGTCTTATTTCAGTATCAAGGTGATAGTGGCCTTTATTTTTGGAGGGATTTTAGAAGGGTAGGTATTAACTCTTCTTGGTGAAACCATCTGGTTCCAATGGTGAAACCATCTGGTTCTGGACTTTTGTTTGTTGAAATTTATAAAATACAGTTTCAATTCCATTATTTGTAATTTGTATATCCATATATTTTATATGGTTCCGGCTTGAGAGATTGTACCTTTCTATGACTTTGTCCATTTTAGTTTGTCCATTGTATTCATATATAGTTCCTCTAGCAGTCTCATGATCCTTTATATTTTTGTGGTGTTCAATGTAAATGCTTTTTTTTTCTTTTCTAATGTTATTGATTTGAACCTTCTCCTTTTTTTGAATAAGTGTAGCTAAAGCTTTTTCAAATTTACCTTTTCAAAGAATGAATTTTTACTTATATTGCTCTTTGCTCTTATTTTAATCATGTCTGTTTCATTTGTTTCTGCTCTGATCTTTGTCTTTTCTTTCCTTCCATGACTTTAGGGTTTGTTTGTTCTTCTTTCTCTAGTTGCTTTAGGTGTAATCTTAGATTGTTTGAGAATTTTCTTTTTCTCCTGAATTTAAACCTTATTACTATAGCTTTTCCTCTTAGAACTGTTTTTTCAATATCCCATAGGTTTTGGATCACAATGTTTGTGTTGTCATTTGTTTCTACATTTTTTTTTAAATTTTCTCTTTGATTTCTTCAGTGATCCATAGGTTTTGCTTGTTTGTTTTCTTTTTAGTTACATTTTGCTTAGCATACCAGTATTTATATTATTTATAGCTCCTTTTTCCTATAATTTATTTCTTATCTCATGGCATGATGGACAGAAAAGATACTTTATATGATTTCAATTTACCAAAGCTAATGTGACCCAAGATGTGATCTTTCCTGGAAAATGTTTCATGTGCACTTACAAGAATATTTTGGTCCTTTTGGGTGGAATATCCTATGAATATCAACTATGTCTATCTGGTCTGAGGTGTCATTTAAAGCTTGTGTTTTCTTATTAACTTTCTTTCTAGATAATCTACCCATTGGTATAAGTGAGGTGTTAAATCGCTCCAATTTTATTGTGTTACTGTGGATTTTCCCTTTACAACTGCTAGCATTTGCCTAATATACTGAGGTGCTTCTATGTTGGGTGCCTGCATATGTCTTATTGTTTTTAATTCTTCTTGGATTTGTCCCTTGATCATTATGTAGTGTACTTCTTTATCTCTTTCTCTCTCTCTCTTTTTTTTTTTTTAGTTTCTAGTAACTTTATTTTTTAATATAAATTTATTTATTTAAATCTTTATCTCTTATCACAGTCTTTGAAGTCAATTTTATCTAATAAGAGCATTGTTACTCCAGGTTTCTTTTTATTTTTATTTGTAAGGAATAACTTTTTCCATTCCCTTTCTTTCACTCTGTGTATGTTCCTAGATCTGAAATGAATCTGTTATAGGCAGCATATATGAGTCTCAATTTTGCATTAATTCAGACAGTCTGGTCTTTTAGTTGGAATGTTTAATCCATTTACATTTAAGATAATTTTTGATATGCATGTTCCGATTGTCATTCTCTCGATTGTTTTGGGTTTGTTTTTGTAGGTCATTTTACTTTTCTTTTCTTTTATTTATTTTTCCCTCCTCTTGCGATTTGATTACTATCTTTAGTGTTCCATTTAGTTTGCTTTCCTTTCTTGAATATCTGTAATAAGTTTTTGGCTTGCATTTTCTACAAGGTTATGACTTAGCAACCTATCTATGCACAAGGTTACTTTAAGTTGCTGGTCTGTTAATTTAAAATTAAATTTCTTTCCCCAGCATTTGTACTCTCCTCTTCTCATGTTTTTTAGTCTTGATATCATGCTTGTGTACGGATGATTTCTTACTTTTACAGTATGTTTGTTTTAAACAGTGAGTTTTCCAGTTTGTGACTTTATGCTTCTATTGTGCACTCTTTTTCATCCCTCTGACAAGAGAAGTTCCTTTAGTATTTGCTGTAAGGGTAGTTTGGTGATGCTGCATTATCTTAGATTTTGCTTGTCTATAAAGCTGGTAATTTCTCCACTTACTCTGTGTGAGAGACTTGCTGCATAGAATATCCTTGAGTTTTTGTTGTTGTTGTTGTTTCTTAATTAATTTATTTATTTTAATTGGGGGCTAATTACTTTACACTATTGTGGTTTTTGCCATACATTGACATGAATCAGCCACAGGTGTACATGTGTCCCCACACCCTGAACACCCCTTCCTCCTCCCTCTCCATTCCATCCCTCTGGGTTGTCCCAGTGCACCTACTTTGAGTGGCCTGTTTCATACATCAAACTTGGATTGACCATCTATTTCACATATGGTAATATATATGTCTCAATGCTATTCTCTCAAATCATCCAACCCTTGGCTTCTCCCACAGAGTCCAAAAGTCTGTTCTTTATATCTGTGTCTCTTTTGCTGTCTCACATATAGGGTTGTGTTTACCATCTTTCTAAATTCCATATACATGCCTTAATATACTGTATTGGTGTTTCTCTTTATGACTTACTTCACTCTGAATAATAAGCTCCAGTTTCATCCACTTCATTAGAACTGACTCAAATGTGGTCTTTTTTGTAGCTCAGTGATATTTCATGACTGGAGAAGACTCTTGAGAGTCCCTTGGACAGCAAGGAGATCCAACCTGTCCATCCTAAAGGAAATCAGTCTTGAATATCCTTTGGAAGTACTGATGCTGAGGCTGAGCTCCAATATTTGGCCAACTAATGTGAACAACAGACTCATCTAAAAAGACCCTGATGCTTCGAAAGATTGAAGGTGGGAGGAGAAGGGGATGACAGAGGATGAAATGGTCAGATGGCATCACCAACACAATGGACATTAGTTTGAGTAGGCTCTGGGAGTTGGTGATGGACAGGGAAGCCTGGCATGCTGCAGTCCATTGGGTGGCAGAGTCAGCCATGAATGAACGACTGAACTGAACTGGATATTCCATTGTATATATGTACCACAACTTCCTTATCCATTTATCTGCCAATGGACATACAAGTTGCTTCCATGTCTTAGCTATTGGAAGCAGTGCTTCAATGAACATGGAGTACATATGTCTCTTTCAATTATCATTTTCTTGGTGTACGCGCCCAGCAGTGGGATTGCTGGTATGTATGGTAGTCCTGTTTCCAGGTTTTTTTAAGGAATCCCCACACTATTTTCCATAGTGGCTGTACTAGTTTGCATTCCCACCAGCAGTGTAAGAGGGCTCCCTTTTCTCCACACCCTGTCCAGCATTTGTAGACTTTTTGATGGCAGCCATTCTGACTGGCATGAAATGGTACCTAATTGTGGTTTTGATTTTCATTTCTCTGACAATGTGCATTTTTCATGTGTTTGTTAGATGTCTATATGTATTCTTCGGAGAAATGTCTGTTAAGTTCTTTGGCCCAATTTTTGATTGGCTTGTTTATTTTACTGGTAATGAGCTGCATGGGCTGCTTGTATACTTTGGAGATGAATTATTTATCAGTTCTTTCATTTGTTATTGTTATTATTTTCTCCCATTCTGAAGGCTACCTTTTCACTTTGTGTATAGTTTCTTTTATTGTGAAAAACGTTTAAAGTTTAATTAGGACTCATTAGCTTATTTTTGTTTTTATTTCCATTACTCTGGGAGGTGGCTCATAGAAGATCTTGCTGTGATTAATGTCAGAGTGTTCTGCCTATGTTTTCCTCTAAGAATTTTATAGTTTCTGGTATAAAATTTAGATATATAATCCATTTTGAGTTACTTTTGTGTATGGTGTTAGAAAGCGTTCTAGTTTCATCCATTTACAGGTTGTTGGCCAATTTTCCCAGCATGACTTTTTAAAGAGATTGTCTTTGCTCCATACAGTTTTGCCTCCTTTGTCAAAGATAAGGTGTCCATAGGTGTCTGGATTTATCTCTGGGCTTTCTATTTTGTTCCATTGATCTATATGTCTGTCTTTATGACAATACCATACTGTCTTGATGACTGTAGCTTTGTAGTATAATCTGCAGTCATGCAGGTTGATTCCTCCAGTTCTATCCTTCTTTCTCAAGATTGCTTTGCCTAGTCAAGGTTTTTTGTGTCTCCATACAAATTCTGAAATTATTTATTTTAGTTCTGTGAAAAATACTGTTGATAGCTTGGTAGGGATTGCATTAAATCTATAGATTGCTTTGGGTAGTATAATCATGCTCACTATGTTGATTCTTCCAGTTCACAAACATGGTATATTTCTCCAACAATTTATGTAACCTTTGATTTCTTTCATCAGTGTGTTAAAATATTCTATATATCGGTCTTTTGTTCCTTTAGGTAAATTTATTCAAAAGTATTCTATTAATTTCATTACAATGGTGAATGGGATGGTTTCCTTAATTTCTCTTTCTGTTTTCTCATTGTTAGTGCACAGAAATGCAACAGATTTCTGTGCATTAATTTTATACCCTGCAACTTTACTATATTCATTGATTGGCTCTAGTAATATTTGGGTGGTGTCTTTAGGATTTTCAATGTAAAGCATCATGTCATCTGCAAACAGTGAGAGTATTTCCTCTTTTCCAATATGGATTCCTTTTATTTCTTTTTCTTCTCTTATTGCCTTGGCTGGGACTGCCAAGACTATGTTGAATAATAGTGGTGAGAATGGGCGCCCTTGTCTTGTTCCTGGTTTTAGAGAAAATGCTTTCAATTTTTCACCATTGAGGATAATGTTTTCTGTGGGTTTGTTATATATGGCCTTTATTATATCCAGGTATGTTCCTTCTCTGGATGCTTTCTGGAGAGTTTTTATCATAAATGGATGTTGAGTTTTGTTAAAGGCTTTCCCTGCATCTATCGAGATAATCATATGGTTTTTATCTTTCAATTTGTTAATAGGGTACATCAATCATATTATTTGATTTTTGAAAATTGAAGAATACTTGCATCACTGGGGTAAATCCCACTTGGTTATGATGTATGATCTTTTTTATATGTTTTTGGATTCTGTTTGCTAGAATTTTGTTGAGGATTTTTGCATCTATGTTCATCAGTGATATTGGCCTGTAGTTTTCTTTTCTTTTCTTTTTTGCCGGTTTTGTCTGCTTTTGATATTAGGGTGATAGTGGCCTCAGAATGAGTTCAGGAGTTTACCTGCCTCTACTATTTTCTGGAAGATTTGGCGTAGAATGGTATTAGTTCTTCTCTAAATTTTTGGTAGAATTCACCTGTGAAGCCATCTGGTCCTGGGGTTTTGTTTGTTGGGAGATTTTTTATTACAGTTTTGATTTCCATGCTTTCAATGGGTCTGTTAAGATTCTATTTCTTTCTGGTTCAACTTTGGAAGGTTATACTTTTCTAAGAGTTTGTTCATTGCTTCCAAGTTTTCCTTCTTATTGGCAAACAATTGCTCATAGTAGTCTCTTAGTATTTTTTGTATTTCTGTGTTGTCTATTGTGATTTCTACTTTTTCATTTCTAATTTTATTGATTTGATTCTTCTCCCTTTTTTTCCTGATGAGTCTCATTAATGGTTTTCCTATATTATTTATCTTCTCAAAGAACCAGTTTTTAGTATTTTGATGTTTTCCTATACTCGCCTTCATTTATTTTCCATTTATTTCTGCTCTGATTTTTATGAATTATTTCCTTCTATTAACTTTCTGTTCACTTCAGTTCAGTCACTCCGTCATGTCTGACTCTTTGCAACCCCATAAATTGCAGCATGCCAAGCCTCTCTATCCACCACCAACTCCCAAAGTTTATCCAAACTCATGTCCATTGAGTCGGTGATACCATCCAACCATCACATCCTCCGTCATCTCCTTCTCCTCCTGCCTTCAGTCTTTCCCAGCATCAGGGTTTGTTCAAATGAGTCAATTCTTCACATCAGGTGGCCAAAGTATTGGAGTTTAAGCTTCAACATAGTCCTTCCAATGGACGCCCGGGACTGATCTCCTTTAGGATGAGCTGGTTGGATCTCCTTGCAGTCCAAGGGACTCTCAAGAGTCTTCTCCAACAC
Source organism: Capra hircus (assembly GCF_001704415.2). Lineage (NCBI taxonomy): Eukaryota > Metazoa > Chordata > Mammalia > Artiodactyla > Bovidae > Capra > Capra hircus. The sequence continues at coordinate 2,744,423 of NC_030826.1, forward strand.
CACAGTTCAAAAGCATCAATTTTTCAGTTCTCAGCATTCTTTACAGTCCAATTCTCACGTCCACACATGACGACTAACTTTGGGGTTCTTCTTTTCCTAACTGCTTTTGGTAGAATGTGAGGTTTTTTATTTGATATTTCTCTTATTTCTTGAGGTACGCTTCTATTGATATGCACTTCCCTCTTAGCACTGCTTTTACTGAATCCAATAGGTTTTGGGTTGTTGTGTTTTCATTTTCATTTGTTTCTATGCACATTTTATTTCCTTTTTGTTTTCTTCCATGATCTGCTGGTTATTCAAAAGTGTGTTGTTTAGCCACCATACGTTTGTATTTTCAATACTTTTTATTTTCTTTTTTGTTGTTGACATCTAATCTTACAACAACGTGATCAGAAAAGGTTACTGAAATGATTTTTTTTTTTTTTTAATTTACAAAGGCTAGATTTATGGCCCAGGTTGTGATCTATCCTGGAGAATGTTCTGTGTGCACTTGAGAAAAAGATGAATTTCATTTGTTGGCATGAAATGTCCTATATATACATATAGGTCTAACTGGTCAATTGTATCATTTAAAGTTTATGTTTCCTTCCTAATTTCCTGTTTGACTGATCTATGCAAAGATGTGAGTGAAGAATTAAAGTCCCCCATTATTGCTGTAATACTGTCACTTTATCTTTTCATACTTGTTACCATTTACCTTATGTATTCAGGTGCTCCTATGTTGGGTGATATATATTTATACTTGTTATATCTTCTTCTTGAGTTGATCCTTTGATCATTATGTAGTGTCCTTCTTTGTCTCTCATCACTGTCTTTATTTCAAAATCAATGTTATGTGATATGAGTTTTGCTACTCTTGCTTTGTTTTGGTCCCCATTTTCATTAAATACCTTTCTCCAGCCCTTCACCTTCAGTCTGGATGTGTCCCTAGGTTTGAGGAGAGTCTCTTGTAGACAGTATATATAGAGTTCTTGTTGTTTTTTTTTTTTTTTTTTTTATCCATTCAGCCAGTCTTTGTCTTTTGGTTGGAGCATTTAGCCCATTTATATTTAAGGTAATTATTGATAAGTAAGGAAAGATAAAAAGCCTTCCTCAGCAATCATTGCAAATAAATAGAGGAAAACAGCAGAATGAAAAAGACTAGAGATCTCTTCATGAAAATTAGAGATATCAAGGGGGCATTTCACGCAAAGATAGGCTCAATAAAGGACAGATATGGTATGGACTTAACAGAAACATAAGATATTAAGAAGAGGAGGCAAGAATACATAGAAGAACTATACAAAAAAGATCTTCACAACCCAGATAATCACGATGGTGTGATCACTCACCTAAAGCCTGACATTCTGAAATGCAAAGTCAAGTGGGTCTTAGAAAGCATCACTACGAACAAAGCTAGAGGAGGTGGTGGAATTCCAGTTGGGCTATTTCAAATCCTGAAAGATGATGCCGTGAAAGTTCTACACTCAATATGCCAGCAAAATTGGAAAACTCAGCAGTGGCCACAGGACTGGAAAAGGTCACTTTTCATTCCAATCCCAAAGAAAGGCAATGCCAAAGAATGGTCAAACTACCACACAATTGCACTCATGTCACATGCTAGTAAAGTAATGCTCAAAATTCTCCAAGCCAGGCTTCAGCAATATGTGAACGGTGAACTTCCAGATGTTCAAGCTGGGTTTTGAAAAGACAGAGGAACCAGAAATCAAATTGCCAAAATCCGCTGGATCATGGAAAAATCAAGAAAGTTCCAGAAAAAATATCTATTTCTGCTTTATTGACTATGCCAAAGCCTTCGACTGTGTGGATGACAATGAAATGTGGAAAATTCTGAAAGAGATGGGAATACCAGACCACCTGACCTGCCTCTTGAGAAACCTATATGCAAGTCAGGAAGCAATAGTTAGAACTGGACATGGAAAAACAGACTGGTTCCAAATAGGAAAATGAGTACATCAAGGCTGTATATTGTCATCCTGCTTATTTAATTATATGCAAAGTGCCTCACGAGAAATGCTGGACTGGAAGAAGCACAAGCTGGAATCAAGATTGCCAGCAGAAATATCAATAAGCTCAGATATGCAGATGACATCACCCTTATGGTGGAAAGTGAAGAGGAACTAAAAAGCCTCTTGATGAAAGTGAAAGAAGAGAGTGAAAAAGTTGGCTTAGAGCACAACATTCAGAAAATTAAGATCATGGCAACTGGTCCCATCACTTCATGGGATACAGATGAGGGAACAATGTCAGACTTTATTTTGGGGGTCTCCAAAATCACTGAAGATAGTGATTTCAGCCATGAAATTAAAAGACCCTTACTCTTTCGAAGAAAAGTTATGACCAACCTAGATAGCATATTAGCATAGACATTAGACAAAAGCATAGACATTACTTTGCCAACAAAGGTCCGTCTAGTCAACACTATGGTTTTTCCCATGGTCATGTATGGATGTGAGAGTTGGACTATAAAGAAAGTTCAGCGCAGAATAACTGATGCTTTTGGACTGTGGTGTTGGCGAAGACTTTTTCAAGTCCCTTGGACTGCAAGGAGATCCAACCAGTCCATTCTAAAGGGGATCAGTCCTGGGTGTTCATTGGAAGGACTGATGCTGAAGCTGAAACTCCAATACTTTAGCCACCTCATGTGAAGAGTTGACTCATTGGAAATGTCCCTGATGCTGGGGGGGATTGGGGGCAAGAGTAGAAAGGGATGACAGAGGATGAGATGGCTGGATGGCATCACCGACTCGATGGACATGAGTTTGAGTAAACTCTGGGAGTTGGTGATGGACAGGGAGGCCAGGCGTGCTGCTATTCATGGGATCACAAACAGTTGGATACGACTGAGCAACTGAATTGAACTGAACTGAACTGATGATCTTATTGCCATTTACTTTTTTGTTTTGGGTTCATTTTCTAAAACATTTACTGTGTTTCTTGTCTAGAGAATTACCTTTAGCATTTGTTGAAAAGCTGGTTTGACGGTGAATTCTCTCAACCTTTCTTTGTCTATAAAACTTTTGACTTCTCTGTCATATCTGAATGAGATTCTTGCAGGGCAGAGTAATTTGGTTACAGGTTTTTCTCTTTCATTGCTTCAAGACTGTGTGCCATTCACTTCTGGCCTGAAGAGTTTCTATTGCAAGATCAGCTGTTATCCTTGTGGGGATCCACTTGTGTGTTGTTTGTTTCTTTTTCCTTTTAATATTTTTTCTTTGTGTTCAATCTTTGTTAGTTTGATTAATATGTTTCTTGCAGTTTTCATCTTGGGTTTATTCTGTTTTGGACTCTGGGTTTCTTGAACGTGGGTGGCTATTTCCTTCCCCATATTAGGGAAGTTTTCAACTATTATCTCCTCAAGTATTTTCTCATGGCCTTTCTTCTTGTCTTCTTCTGGGACTCCTAAGATTCAAATGTGGGGACATTTAACATTGTCCCAGAAGTCTCTGAAATTGTCCTTATTTCTTTTAATTCTTTTTTTTTTTTCTCTCTCAGCTTCATTTATTTCCACCATTCTGTCTTCCATCTTACCTATCCTCTTTTCTACCTCTGTTATTCTACTGTTTGTTCCTTCCAGAGTGTGTTTGATCTCAGTTTTGTATCATTCCTTATTGATTGAACCTTCTTTATTTCTTCTAGATCCTTCTTAACTTTTTTTTTTTTTGCATCTTCTCAGTCCTTGTCTCCAGTCTATTTATCTGTAACTTCATTTTGTTTTCAAGATTTTGGATCATCTATACTATCATTTTTCTGAATTCTTTTTCAGGTGGGCTCCTTATCTTCTCCTTTTTGTTTTATTTGGTGGGTTTTTGTCAAATTTATTCACCAGTTGGATATTTTTCTGCCTTTTCATTTTGTTTATATTGCTGTGTTTGGGGTGCCCTTTCTGTAGACTGGAAGTTTGTGGTTCCTCTTAGCTGTAGAATCTGGTCCCATTACTTCATGGCAAATAGATGGCAAAACAGTGGAAACAGTGGCTGACTTTATTTCTTTGGGCTCCAAAATCACTGAAGATGGTGATTGCAGCCATAATATTAAAAGATGCTTACTCCTTGGAAGGAAAGTTTTGGTCAACTTAGACAGCGTATTAATAAGCAGAGACATTACTTTGTCAACAAAGGTCCATCTAGTCAAGGCTATGGTTTTTCCAGTAGTCATGTATGGGTGTGAGGGTTGAACTATAAAGAAAGCTGAGCATAGAAGAACTGATGCTTCTGAACTGTGGTGTTGGAGAAGACTCTTGAGAGTCCCTTGGACTGCAAGGAGATCCAACCAGTCCATCCTAAAGGAAATCAGTCCTGGGTGTTCATTGGAAGCACTGATGTTGAAGCTTAAACTCCAATACCTTGGCCACCTGATGCGAAGAGCTGACTTACTTGAAAAGACTCTGATGCTGGGAAAGTTTGAGGGCAGCAGGAGAAGGGGACTACAGAGGATGAGATGGTTGAATGGAGTCATCGGCTCTATGTCCATGGGTTTGGGTGAACTTCGTGTGTTGGGGATAGACAGGGATGCCTGGCATGCTGTGTGTAGTTCATGGGGTCGCAAAGAGTTGGACACAACTGAGTGACTGAACTGAACTGAACTGAACTATTTGTGAGAGGGATTGGACTAATGACTTGTCACAGTTTCCTCATTGGGGGAGCTTGCATTTATTATCATGGGGTTGGTGCTGGATCTCTTCCCTCTGGAGTGCAATGAAGATTCCAGTAGTGAGTTTTTGGGTGTCTATGGATTTGGCATGGCTTTGGACAGCCCACCATTTAGTATTCAGTGTTGTGTTCCTGTTTTGCTGGAGAATTAGCATAGTGTGTCTTGCACTAGAACTTGCTGGCTCTTGGCTGGAGTTTGTTTTCAGTGTAGGTATGGAGTCTTTTGGGTGAACTCTGGTCTATTAATGTTCCCTGAGTTCTCTGGTGTTCTAAAGATTTGGAGTTAATCCTCCTGCCTCTGGCTTTTTGTCTTTCTCTTACAATAGCCTCAAGACTTCTTCCTTCAAACAGCATATACAATAAAATTCCTAGGTTGCTGATGAAACAATTCTCCACAGCCAGGAACATGCAGAAAAACTCATGGAACTATATGGAGAAGAGACAAGAGAGAATGGAGAGAGATGACCAGGAGGAGAAAAGGGGGAGTAAAAAGGGCAGAGAACAATCTAGCCAGCAGTCAAATACCTAAGTGCTCTCCACAGCCTGGAAAACCCAGAGAGATTCACAGAGTTATGTAGAGAAGAGAAGAGAAAGGAAGGAGATAGAGATGATGTGGAGGAGAAACAGGAGCATCAAAAGCGATGACAGCAATCAAACTAGTAATCACATCCCTAAGTGAAAATGGGTACTGAAGATTAGATTCTTAGAGGTACAGAAGAAACAACAAATATCAAAAAGAAAAGATTAAAAATCTAGACTAGAGGTTATACTCTCAAAAACACAACCTAGAAATATAAAACATAATCAATCACAAAATATAATCAAACTATATATGTGTGTGTGTATGTATGTATGCATGTATGTATGTGTGTGTGTGTGTATATATATATATATATATATGTTATTTGCTTTAAAAATCAGGAATTTTTTTGAAAGGTAAGAGAAGGCTATAAAAGTGAAAGTTAAAGAAATATTAAAGAACTAAATTTTAAAAATACATTAAAAAGTGATAATAGTAAAAATATATCTAGGAATTTCTCTGGAGTTGTTGTGGGCAGTGTGGGGTCAGTTCAGTGTCAGATAGTCCTTTGTTTTGGCTTGTACTTGTTCTCAAGGTCTATAGGTGACCCTCAAATGCAGTCTCCAGTATTAAATGCAGGGTTTTAATTTTTTGCACCTGTCACTTCCAGAGCAGTTCCCCCTTCTTTGTTTACTTTGGCTTCCTCTGTTTAGAAGTCTCTTCAGTGTCTAATTTCCGCCCTGACACAGGGAGTGAAGGTGGCCACTTATTGAATCTCACTTGTTCATTTGTGTTGTAGGGAGGAAAGGACACTGCAAACAAATACTGCTGTCATGTGTGGGGAGTGCTCACTATGGATGGACCACACTGGGTTTGCCACAGCCCAAGGTGGCATATACTTCCTGGGTCTGAACTGCTCAGGCTCCCGGGTGCTCTACAGGGGCACTTTGCTGTGTTGGCCTTGCATTTTGTGCACTTCCCAGGTCTAAGTCACTCAGGTTCTCAGATGCTCTGCAGGGACACAGACAGAGATTGGCTGTGCATTTTGTGCCCTTCCTAGGGATGAGCACCTCAGGCGACTGGGTGCTTGGTGAGTGCACTGTCCTAGTTGGGCTGTGTGTCCTCCTACCTCAGCCTCCCGTTTTCCCAGGTGCGCCAAGAGAGCACAGTTCCTGGTGTGCCCTGTGTCTCCTCTGGGGAGCTGATCTCAGGCTGTGACACTCCTGGGAGATGTCAACCATCCAGGATCCCAGGAAGACGTGGTTAGCCTGCTCACAGCTTGGTGGGACTTGTGGTCTCTGGGGCTGAGATTACAGCAGCCCCTTCCTTCGTGCTCTGACTGTCAAATGCCTACCTTTCTGTCTCGGGGAAGGGAGAGGCCGATATGCAGAAGACTTGCTCTCCTTCAATATTTACTCAATCCTTTGTTCTGTGACTGTGCCAGGGTCACTAAGAGGTGTTAGAGCCTTTCGTGGGAAAGGTGTTTGTTTGTTTTTTGGTTTTTTTTTTTTTTTTTTTTTTTTTGTCTCTTTGGTGATCTCATAGTTTGGGTCATTGAAGCACATTAGCTGCTTCAGGTTGTCCTCAGAGCATTCAGGAGCGGTCCTTACCCTAAGGACTGATGATGTGCCCCTTACCTCCCTGCCCAATCCCCACTCACTGGTGGTGGACGCAAGCGTCAGGGCTACTTCTCCGCTGGCAGTTGTGGTTAGGTATGTATATTGTGTGGCATTTTGTTTCTTGTGTGTGTTTTTTTTTTCCTCCCAGTTATGTTGCCCTCTGAGATTCCCAAACTCCCCACAGACACGCCTCTGTGAGGGTTTCCTACTGTGTGGAATCTTCTCCTTCACGACTCCCTCCCCAGGATAGGTCTCCATCCCTTAATCATTTGTCTCTGTTTTTGTCTTTTATATTTTGTCCTACCTCCTTTTGAAGAGTTTGGGCTGCATTTCTGGGTGCTTGGTGTCCTCTGCCAACATTCAAAAGCTGTTTTGTTGAAGTCTCCCAGCATTCAAATGTTCTTTTAATGAATTTGTGGGGGAGAAAGTTGTCTCCCCATTCTATTCCTCTGCCATCTTGGGGCGTATCCTTGGTTTTATTTTTTTTATTTTTATTTTTATCACTTTCAGTATATCTTGCCACCTCCATAGAGCCCCCAAATGCTAAATCCAGAACCTTCTCAGCTTCAGGAGCCAGATATTCTGCAGGTGTTGAATTTAGGAGGGCTCCCCTGGTGGCTCATATGGTAAAGAATCTGTCTGTAATGTGGGAGACCTAGGTTTGATCCCTGGGTTGTGAAGATACCCTTGAGGAGGGCATTGCAACCCACTCCAGTATTCTTGCCTGGAGAATACCTATAGATAGAGGTGCCTGGCAGGTTACAGCCCATGAGGTCACAAAGAGTCAGACATGACTGAGCAACTAAGCACACAGCACAGATTTAGGAAGCAGTCAGTAAAGGTTTAACTCCATGACTCATATAGCCATGAGGAGAGACTTCAGCTTCTCTTCATTACTACAGGGCTCTTAGGGTTCATCTGTGGTTATAGACTCATCTCTGCAGGCCACCCACTGCCATCTGCTCATGAGGCTGATAGAGCACAAGTTCATCAGCAATTAGGCACAAGGCTGCCATGTGGGAGGGATGGAATGACTGACATTCATCAGGAAGGAGCTGAGACAGAAATTGGGCTAACAAGACACCTAGGCAGGTGGGTGCTCAGATAGAGATTGTGGTGAGCCAGTTGCCCAGGCAGAGAGGGGATGAAGACAATGCCAGTTGGGGGGAGGGTACAGAATAAGCCACTCAAATGGGAGCCATTCTTGGTGACCATAGAGGCTGGGGCCTACATGTGAAGAGAGGGGCTAAAATGATGTCCCTGGCCATTGCACATCACTGAAAAGTGATGGTTTGTTTCTTTGGTAATCAAAGCCTCCTCTGTGAACATTCCTAGTTGCGGAGCTCCTAACTCCCATTCCCTCAGGATATTTCCTCACAGACAACAGCAGTCCCATCCCTGGGTCTGTTCTTAAAACCTTATATTCCAGCACCCAGACCCTGTATGCAACAGTGGGCACCTGATTCAGGCTGGATTGCACAGGGCTGTGACATGGACCATCTTTATAAGTCTCATTCTGTCCTGTCTACCACAGACCAGTTGCTGCACTGCCTCCAAGGCCTGGAAGCTCCCTTGTCTGTCCCAGCTGAACTCCCTGCATGGAGGGGATTTCTTCAGATGGAAGAACATCTCACCTTCAGCTCTCCACCTCCAGAGGTACAGGTCGCACCCTGCTCCCTCTCTTCTTCCCTATCCTTTATTATTTCTTTCACCCTGCCCAGATAAAACCTAGACAGCATATTAGAAAGGAGAGACATTACTTTGCCAAAAAAAGATCCATCTAGTCAAAGCTATGTTTTTTTCCAGTACTCATGTATGGATGTGAGAGTTGAACTATAAAGAAAGCTGAGCGCTGAAGAACTGATGCTTTTGAACTGTGGTGTTGGAGAAGACTCTTGAGAGTCCCTTGGACTGCAAGGAGATCCAAGCAGTGGATCCTAAAGGAAATCAGTCCTGAATATTCATTGGAAGGATTGATACTGAAGCTGAAACTCCAACACTTTGACCACCTGATGTGAAGAACTGACTCATTTGAAAAGACCCTGATGTTGGGAAAGATTGAAGGGAGGAGGAGAAGAGGATGACAGAGGATAAGATGGTTGGATGGCATCACTGACTCAATGGAACTGAGTTTAAGTGAACTCTGGTAGTTGGTGATGGAAGGGAGGCTTGACATGCTGGAATCCATGGGGTAGCAAAGCGTAAGACGTGACTGAGCAACTGAACTGAACTGAACCCAGATACATGGAGATCTTTCTTCTCCTTTTTGGTGTCTGAAGTCTTCTGCTACTGTTCAGCAGGTGCTCTGTTAGAACTGATCCATTTGTAGATGTATTTGTAATGTGTTTGTGGGGAGAGATGAACTCCATATCCTCCTAATACTCGGCCATCTTGACTGCTCCCTTCAATACTACTTTCATAAGTGAACTGTAACTAAAATCATTCTATAATGAAAACTCTACATCCATTGGAGTTCATCATAGAACTCTAACAAAGTAACAACCCTGACCCTATCCAGGGGATAATTATGTCAGTGGATAACTGACAACAGTTCTATACATGCTCTTCTTCAGAAAAAGGTTTTTTTTTTTAATTATTTTTGATGTATGATCAACACAAGCAAAAAAGCTGTACATACTGTCTTAAAAATATTATACTTTTTTTTTAATGAGGCAAGCATAATAATATACTTTCCCTGAATTTCTTTCTACTTAGGTTAATGGAATTCTATTTCTATTTGTATGTGCCATGCTAAGTCATTTCAGTTGTGTCCAACTCTGTGTAACACTATGAACCATAGCCTGTCAGACTCCTCTGTTCGCGGGATTCTCCAGGCAAGAATACTGGAATGGGTTGTCATAACCTTCGCCAGGTGTTCTTTCTGACCCAGGGATTGAACCTATGTCTCTCATGTCTCCTGTATTGGCAGGCATGTTCTTCACCACTAGCGCCACATTAGAAGCTTATTTGTCCCAACATTCCAGGTTAAAATTGGCCTGTAAGTTTTCTTTCACTATTTTTATCAGGTTTTGTTATTTCAGGGAACTATGCTTTCCAGGAATAGTCGGACCAAGTATATTATCCACAGCAGTGATCATCTACTGAAGATATTGTCACTTGGATTTCTGCCATTGCAGGTGTATAGTATTGCAAGATTCTATAACACTTGACGCTTGCTACCAAAGAAAGGATCTCTTCACTCTATCACAGAGGTTCCCAAACTTTTTAGCACCAGGGACAAATTTTGTGAAAGAAAAATTTTCCATGGATTGGGTTAGGGGATGATTTTGGGATGATTCAAACACATTTGATTTGTTGAGCACTTTATAGTAATATAATATCCGCTCCACCTCAGATTGTCAGGCAGATTGTTACAGACCCCTGATCCACATCTTTGTAGCGTTTAAATTCCTGAGGGAAAACATCTAGTTGGCTAAAGTTTTTATATTTGCAAAAGTTAGACGTTCCAAGACATATAAAAAATAGCTAAGACGTGCTATGTCTGAACTTTTACCTATCTTGGGATTTCACATTAAAAATAAAAAAGATGAATGCATATATTTTAGTTATCTAATGTCTATATTAATTGTTTTTCATACTTTGGACTTTCTCTTCACACAAAAAAATATTTATGCTTTATATAATATAAATATCCTTTTCACAACTCAAAAAGCACTCTCACACTCCTCAAGGGAATAAACAAAAATTTCATAAGTTTTTGCATTCAGTCTAGGTCCAGAATTTATAGGTCTTGTGTATTATGTTTTACATTTTCCCATACTTATATTTTGAAGATTATAGAAAAATTGTGTGGTTAACTATAAAATTAGCCATCAAAATAGGTAAACTATTGAAGAAGTGGGAGTGAATACAAGGAACATTCATTAAAATGAAAAGATGCGTTACACATTTTATCAACTTCATTATTAAGAATATGCTCTGCATTGAGCATCTGTTAGCATAGAGACTTTGAGGCACAGTGAATCTTTAGAACTAAGTGCAAAGTGAAGGAGATATAGCTTGAATAAGCTGAAGAGCTTTTGTTGGCATGGGGATTCACAATGAGCTGGCCACTTTGGGGAGTGACTCAGGAAAAGTATTGGATAATTCTCCTAAATGTGATATATATTCCCTCCAAAATCAATCAAGAGGCCTCTTTATTTTATTTTTTCCTTAGTGATAAAATGCATAAGGTTATAGCATCTTGAGTTATACCTTTAGAAGATCCTGAAATGTTTCAGATCTTTTGGCCAAGAAAGAGGATGGATAATCTGGAAGTGAGTGATAACACTTTATTGCTAGGTTTGTGTTTAAAGCAATTGTATTGTGCTGTTTTGTTATACTGTAATAGGGAAAAAACTCCAGTACTTTGGCCATCTCATGCGAAGTGTTGACTCATTGGAAAAGACTCTGATGCTGGGAGGGATTGGGGGCAGGAGGAGAAGGGGACGACAGAGGATGAGATGGCTGGATGGCGTCACGGACTCGATGGACGTGAGTCTGAGTGAACTCCGGGAGATGGTGATGGACAGGGAGGCTTGGCGTGCTGCGATTCATGGGGTCGCAAAGAGTCGGACACAACTGAGCGACTGAACTGAACTGAAGTGAACTGAACTAAATAGAGAAAAATCATTTTTTCTCTATTTTCAGGTCAATAGCTGCATGTTAACTAAATATGTTTGTTGCTATTATAAGAGCATATCTAGAAGAACAGCTGCATTGGACTGATGACAGGATTAAACTTAAGTTATTTCACTGTATTCCTCCAAGAGGCATTTATCTTTTGTATCAGCCAAGATGAAGTCTTAAATAGAATGAATCATCATTCTTAAGTCTTTAAACTTTTAATGTTGACTCTAGCATCCTAATATAATTGTCTTTTTCACTTGTAACAGGCCTTGCTTGGTGTATCAGTGAGTCAGAGAGGTGGTTCTACAAGGTCCTAAGCATGAATGTTCTGACCACATATACTATTTTAATAATCCTATCATGAGAAAAATTCAGCTCTTCTTACATCATCTGACTCTTTGATCTTTCTAATGGACCTATAATGATGATGTTCTGATTTCACAATAATTGATATTAGGAAAAGACAGTGTCTAATAGTTTCTCCTTCCCATCTGCACGGCTACCCAGTTGAGTTGCCATTGGTCTCTGTAGGGGTAGTTAAGAGGTAGTCACAGTATACAACTGTCATGTTACTGCATTCTGCCTTCTGATGGAGTTCTGGGGTATTCTTCATTTGAAGAGTATTGTTTGTGATTGATTAGATATACTCATGAACCTCCAAGCAAGGATTAACATGAAAATAAATATTTGTTGTATACCATTTTTAAGAGTTAGAGCCAAACTAAAGAAAATATCTGGAAAGTAACCAGCATAAAATTTTACATTATATAAAGAGAAAATATGCTTCAAATTACTGTTGATTTTCAACATGAAAAAAAAGTAAGCCAAACATAGTAGAACATCATCTTTAGAGTAGTGAATAAAATCTTACTAAACAAAGCTATCACTCTAGAATGCTATATTCAGCCAAAGCAAATCATAAGAATAAAGACAGAGAAAATGTCTAAGATATAAAAAACTTAGAGAATTATTTTGATATCAAATTATCAATGCAAAAAGAAAGAAAGAAAAGGAATTCTTTAAAACCATCATTATATATTTTAAACTAGAAATTTATGTCCTAAAAAAATTTCATGGGAAATGTTAAACATTTAGGTAAATATAAATACTTATTGTTTCTTCTTTCTTTAAAATTTATAGAACAAGATGGCAGAGGAGAGGGTGGATGTGGAGTACATCTCTCTCCATGGATACATCAGGAATACACCTTCAGACAAAGAAGTGTTTTCAGAACGCCAACTTAGAGCGAACAGGAGTATATAAAAGAATATATAGAACCACACAAAACTCGGTAGAATGAAAGAACTAGTTGGGGGGGAACAGAAATGGTAGTAGCCCTGGACCTGCCATCAATGGGTGTTGGAACTGAAGCAGTGATCCAATCAGAGGAGAAACATATAAGGGTGAAAGTGAAACAGCTGATCTGTGGCAGCCTAAATGGGAAAAGAATCACACAGTTCACAGCCATATGTACCCTGGACAGGGACAGAGGAGCCCTAGAAGGTGCAGCAGCTAGGAACTGGAAAGTAGGGTGCCAGAGTCCATCTCCAGCAGCCAGGGATTCAACCTGAAGGGGTGAGTCGTGTCGGCGAGAGAAGCTGAGGTAGCCTCTCAGTTTTCTTGCACTGCCTGTTTGTTTCAAGCTTATGATTCTCTTTTATACTTTTACAAAAGCATTAGGTCAGAGGTTTGATATTTTTTAGTTCCCATTGACCCAGATTTATTTTTCTCCAAAAATCATTGTTGCCCCTCAAAAGGAGTTCCTTCCTCAGTGATTCTCTTATCTACTTTTTCTCATGTGTCCTTGTGAATACACTGTAACTCATGCTAATGTCTGGGCTGCATACTACATTCCTCAGTTTAATTCTTATGTTTCTAAGTCCTGTTTGCCCCTAGTATCCTAAGCTCACTATTTCTTAGAAAGGGCTTCTAGCTAATAATATCTCTAAAGTCCCTAATTTCTATAAGCTATAGTAGAATATTGTAACATTACAGCAATCCTAAAATCTTTAGCTTCTAGCTATTTTAATTATCCCTAAGCCCTAAATTCAGCAAACTTCTTTGCCATAAGCACTTTTCTCACAAATGGGCTTCAGATAGCAACCCCTCCCAAGGCCTCAAGCTGTGGCCTGTGCGCTCACCCTGGAGCACTTTTTTGTAAAAGTCCTTGAACAAATGTCAGTGATTAACTTTATGAATTATTCTTTGAGCACAGCTGCAGAAGGCTTATGCCTTCTCATGCTCCTCTCAAAAACAGTAAGCACCTTAATATTCTCTTCAGTAAATTCAGCCGAAGAAACGAAAAAAAAATGTCAGAATCACAAAGCCTAACTCCTTCATTCCAGGTTCGTGCCTACAGAACAAAGGGAGGGGGTTTAGGGTCGTGCCTCTATTTTGTCAGTAATGCCTAACGCGGCTCCTGACAGTAGGGATTGTAGTGCAATTTTAGGACAAAGGTTGCTGTTGACTGGACAGACATACCAAGGGGATGTGAGGGAGGAGACTGTGTTGGGAAATGCCTTTGGAGGAAAGCCAGGCAGCCATGGAAGTCAGGAAATAATGCTGAGTCACATGTAGGGGGCAGAGCCATGACCATAGTCTCTCCCCATACGCCAGCACTGGCAGTTGAACAATTGAGAGGCTGGGCCATCAAGCACTTATTTCATTGAACTACAGAGTAGGACCCCAACCAGGGTGCCCCTTTAAGTGCTTGATGCACAGATATGCAGAGTAGGATCCCAGCCAGGGGGCCTCACTCTATGTTCCTGACACATCAAAGAACAGAGAAGGACCCCAGGAAAGGAAGCCCTCTAAGTGACTGAATAGGTGGAGCTACAGAGAAAGAATAGCCAAAGAGGTCTTCTGATTGCCAGCTACCAGAGGCTTGAAAAAACATTCTGATGGGGCCATAACTCCTGTGGCTGAGGAATTTCATGTCCCTGTACACTTGGCACCACTAGGTACCCACGACCAAAGCAGTTGCACCACCTTCACATTCAACTCTCACTGGGGCAGAGCTGCCATAGTTAAAAAAAAAAAAAAAAAACGACTTATGTCTTTGCACATGGGCTTGCTTCAGTTGTGTCCAACTCTTTGCAACTCTGTAGACTGTGACCTGTCAGGCTTCCCTGTCAGGGCGTTTCTCCAGGCAAGAATACTGGAGCGTATTGGGTAATACTGGCTGTCATACTCTTCTAGAGCACTATATTTCCTTATGCCTTAGCTGCCAACTCCCCCGAGTAGCTGGTGCTGCCAGCACCCCTGCAACCAAAGCAGCTGTACCATTTCTGCACGTGGTCTTCACTGGGGCAGAAGCAAGTCTTCCAGAGAAGCCTCAGAAGCAAAGCACAGTGAACGACCCACATGCAGAGGTGGAAATAAAACCACAATTGAAACACAGAGGCAATGTGGACAAGGAAGAAGATCCAAAACTTCCACCAGCTGTACAAACTGCAGATAAAATCCACATGATCAACTAGGCAGACAGTGTCTATGGAATATATAAAAGGACACTAAGTACTCACAAAAAGGACATTGAGAACTCACAAAAGAAAACTTACCAGGTCTGAGAGCTGTGAACATTGGAGGCAAGAACACACAGGAGAAGGACTAGATTAGAATCTGAGTTGTTCCCACACAGGTCCAGAGAACAGCACAGTGTTAGAGGGTATCCTAGGGAGATGAGGTGGACTGTGACTCCCAGTGAGGGAAAGGGCCCTGACAGCAGTGATAAAAAAGCAAACAAACAAACAAACAAAACCCTTTACTATTATGCTTTGACTTGTTCTGTAGTTTCTTTTATTTCTTCTTCTTTTTTTTTTCTTTCCCTGCCTTCCATCAGTTGTAGTTGTCAAATGTATTGGCACAATGAAATCTAATTAAGCTTTTGAGTTTCCTTCTTCCTCTTTTTTTGATCATAATTTTTCTTCTTGTTAACCTCCACCCCACAGGTTTCTCAAGAGGCTGGTCAAGTGGTCTGGTATTCCCATCTGTTTAAGAATTTTCCACAGTTATTGTGATCCACAGAGTCAAAGGCTTTCTGGCATAATCAAAAAAGCAGAAATAGAAGTTATTTTCTGAAACTCTCTTGCTTTTTTGATAATCCAGCGGATGTTGGCAATTTGATCTCTGGTTCCTCTGCCTTTTCTAAAACCAGCTTGAACAGAAAGAAACTCAATTCAGACCTAGACACATATTGACTGAAAGTGAGAAGATGGGAAAATATATTCCATGAAAATGGAAAGCAAAAGAAAGCTGGAGTGGCAATCCTCATATCAGACAAAATAGACCTGGAAAGAAAATATTGCAAGAGAGAAGGAAGGACACTACAAAATGATCAAGGGATCAATCCAAATGGGAAGACATAACACTTATAAATATCTATGAACCCAAGATAGGAGCACCTCAATACATAAGCAAACACTAACAGGCATAAAAGGAGAAATTGACAGTAACACAATAATAGTAGGAGTGATTAATGACCCACTCATATCAATGGACAGATCATCAAAACAGAAAATTAATAAGGAAACACAAATCTTAAACATCAGATTAAATGAGATGGATTAGAAACATTAGATTAGATGGATATCTTTGAAATCTTCAGGATATTCCATCCAAATGCATAAAAATACACCTTCTTCTCAAGTGCACATGGAACATTCTCCAGGATAGACCAAAAATCAAACCTGAGTCACAAATCATGTCTCAGTAAATTTAAGAAAATTGAAATTATATCAAGCATCTTTTCCAACCAAAATGCTTTGAGATGAATATAAATTGCAAGAAAAAACTGTAACACACACACACACACACACACACACACACACACACATAGAGGTTAAACAATACAGTTCTAAATAACCAACAGGTAACTGGAGCAATCAAACGGGAAATCAAAAAATTTCTAGAAGCAAATGACAATGAAAACACGACAACTCTAAACCTATGAGATGCAGCAAAAGCAGTTCTAAGAGGGAAGTTTATAGCAATGCCATCCTACCACAAGAAACAAGAAAAAAATTGAATAGGCAACCTAATATTACACTTAAAGCAACTGGAAAATTAAGAACAATAACAACAACAACAAAATTAGCAGAACAAAAAAAAATAAATGAAAAAGAAATGAAAGAAAGAATAGTAAAGACTAATAAAACTAAAAGCTGATTGTTTGAGAAGATAAACAAAACTGAAAAAAACTTTAGCCAGACTCATCAAGAAAAAAAGATAGAAGATTCAAATGAGCAAAATTAGAACTGAAAAAGGAGAGGTTTAAGCAGAAAATGCAGAAATACAAACAATTATGAGACTATTATGAACACCTATATGGCAATAAAATGGATAACCTGGAAGAAATGCACAATTCTTAGAAAAGTTCAATCTTCCAAGACTGAACCTGGAAGAAATAAAAAATATGAACAACCCAATTACAAGCACTGAAGTTGAAGCTGTGATCAAAAATCTCCCCCAAAACAAAAGCCCAGGACCAGGTGACTTCACAGGAGAATTCTATCAAACATTTAGAGAAGAGCTAATGCCTATACTTCTAAAACTCTTTCAAAAAATTACATAGAAAAGAACACTTCCAAACTTACACTCAAGAGCACCAACACCCTGATAACAAAACTAGATAAAAACAATGCAAAAGAAAAGAAAACTACAGGCCAATATCACTGATGAACATAGAAGCAACAATGCTCAACAAAATTCTGGCAAACAGAATTCAACAGCACATTTAAAAAACCTCACATACCATGATCAAGTTGGGATTTATTCCAGGGATGCAAGGATTCTTCAATATACACAAATCAATTAATGTAATATATCATATTGACAAATTGAAAGATAAAAACCATATGACCATCTCAATAGATGCAGAAAAATCATTTGACAAAATTCAGCACCCATTTATGGTTGAAATGCTTCGAACAATGGGCACAGAAAGAGCCTACCTCAACATAACAAAGGCCATATATGATAAGCCTACAGAAAACATTATTTTCAATGGTGAAAAACTAAATGCATTTCTCCTAAGATCTGGATCAAGGGTGTCCACTTTCACCACTATTATTCAGCATAGTTTTGGAAGCCCTAGCTACAGCCATCAGAGAAGAAAAAGCAATAAAATGAATCCTGATCAGAAAAGAAGTAAATATCTCATTGTTTGCAGATGACATGCAGATACTATCAGAAAATCACTAGAGCTGATCAATGAATTTAGCAAAGTTGCAAGACAGAAAATCAATACACAGAAGTCACTTGCATTTCTTTCTACTAACAATGAAATATCAGAAAGATATATTAAGAAATCAATCCCATTCACCATTGCAACACAAGAAGTAAGATAACTAGGAACAAACTTACCTAAAGAGACAAAAGAACTGTACACAGAAAATTATGACACCGAAGAAAGAAATCAAAGATGACATAAACAGATAGAGAGATATCCCATGTTCCTGGGTAGGAAGAATCAATATTGTGCAAATGACTCTACTACCAAACACAATCTACAGATTCAGTGTGATCCCCATAAAATTATTAATGGGATTTTTCACAGAAATAGAAAAAAAAATTCACAATTCATATGGAAACACAAAAGACCCCAAATAGCCAAAGCAGTCTTGAGAAACAAGACTGGACCCAGAAGACTCAACCTTGTTGACTTTAGATTATACTACAAATCTACAGTCATCAAGACAGCATGTTCCTGGCACAAAAACAGAAATATAGACCAGTGAAGCAACATAGAAATCCCAGAAATAAATCCATGCACCTATGGGTACCTTATTTTTATAAAGGAAGCAAGAATACACAATGGGGCAAAGATAGCCTCTTCAACAAATGGTGCTGTGAAAACTTGACAACTACATGTAAAAGAATGGCATTAGAACACTTCCTAACACTTTACACAAAATAAACTCAAAATGGATTAAAGATCTAAATACAAGACCAGAAACTGTAAATTTCGTAGAGGAAAACATAGGGAGAAAACTCGATGACATAAATCAAAGCAAGGTCCTCTATGACCCACTTCCTAGAGTAATGAAAATAAAAACAAAAGTAAACAAGTGGGACGTGATTAAACTTAAATGCTTTGGAACAGCAAAGGAAACTATGAACAAGGTGAAAAGACAGTGGAAGAATTCCTCAGAATGGATGAAAATAATAGCAAATGACATAACAGACAAAGGCCTAATTTCTAAAACATACAAGCAACTCATACAACTCAATACCAGAAAAACACACAACCCAATTGAAAGTGGGGAAAAGACCTAAGCAGACATTTCTCCAGAGAAGACATACAGATCGCTATCAAACACAAGAAGAGATGCTCAACATTGCTCATTATTAGAGAAATGCAAATCAAAAGTGCAGTGAGATACCACTTCACACCAATTAGAAAGGCTATCATCAAAAAGTTTACAAACAATAAATGCCGGAGAGGGTGTGGAGAAAAGGGAACACTCTTGCATTAATGGTGGGAATGTAAGTTAATATAGCCATCATGGAAGACAGTATGGAGATTCCTTAAAAAAAAAAAAAAAAAAACCAACAAACTAGGAATAAAAGCATCATATAACCCAGCAATCCCACTCCTAGGCATATACCCTAAGGAAACCAAAACTGAAAAAACACACATATATCACATTTTTCTTTGCAACACTATTTACAATAGCTAGAACATGGAAGCAACCTAGATGTCCATTGATAGATTAGTGGATAAAAAAGTTGTGGTATATATACACAATAGAATATTACTAAGCCATAGAAAGGAACACATTTGAATCAGTTCTAATGAGGTGGATGAACCTACAGCCTATCATACAGAGTGAAGTAAGTCAGAAAGAGAAATATAAATAGTGTATACTAACGCATATATACAGAATCTAGAAAAATGGCACTGAAGAATTTATTTGTAGGGCTACAATGGAGCAACAGAATAGATAGCAGGCTTATGAACATGGGGAGAGGGGAGGAGAGGGTGAGATGTATGGAGAGAGTAACATGGAAACTTACATTACCATATGTAAAATAGATAGTCAACAGGAATTTGCTTTATGTCTCAGGAAACTCAAACAGGGGTTCTGTATCAACCTAGAGGGGTAGGATGGGGAAGGAGATAGGGAGGAGGTTCACAAGGGAGGGGATATATGTATACCCATGGCTGGTTCATATTGAGGTTTAACAGAAAAAAAAAAAAAATTCTGAAAAGCAATTATTCTTCAATTAAAAACTAAAATCAATTTTAAAACTACCTCTCTGCAGCAAAGAAATGTAGTGTTTTCTTCCATAATCTATGCATATATACATATAATATTTATAATGGTAGTATAAAGCAAGGCAAAAGGCAACAAACTATGGCCCTTGGGGAAAGTTTGGACTGCAATCTCTATATTAAAGTTAAGATGATTTTCTGCATTTTAAAAATGTTCTCAAAAAAAAAGGAAAAATCAAAAGTCAAAGTTGAATATACAACAGAAATTTCTTGTAGTCTGCAGACTATATTTACTATCTTGTCCATTACATAAAACTTTTTCTACTTTAACATAAATTATGTATGTGTGGTGGGTAGGGAGGGAGGGAGGGAGAATTATTAGACCTGTATATTGATAAGATTTCAACATTTTAAGGATTGTTATAATATTAGCTCTAGTTCCCAAACTTAAACATGCTTATTATAATCTCTAAAGCAATCAGTAAAAATATACATGAGATAAAAAATAAAAACAACAAAAGCTAAAGAATCAATAAAAAATTTAATATTGGAAGAAGAATTTTCTTGATATGTCTTTGGATGTTCAAACAGCATATGTTGCTTTTGTAATGAATTAGCAAATGAATGTAAAGCAGATGGAAAAAAGAAACTAACAATTTCAAATATAGATATAAAATTTGAAACAAAATTCAAAAAAACATTATAGAATCCAAATGAAAGCAGCAAAAGAGAAACTGAAAGGAATTGGAGAACAAAAATCAGATAATAAAATGGTAAATCTAAATCTGACCATATAAATAACTACATTAAATATTAATTGCCTGTCTTCATAATCTTGGCAGTGGTCCTTAGATATAAAAGTAGTACACAAACATTTGACAAATAAGAAAACTTAATTTCATCAAAATTAAGATTATTGACGTAGAAATTACAACAGTCAGTCAGTTCAGTTGCTCAGTCATGTCTGACTCTTTGCAATCCCATGGGCTGCAGCACACCACACTTCTCTGGCATCACCAACTCCCAGAGGTTGCTCAAATCCTTGTCCATCTACTTGGTAAAGCCATCCAACCATCTTATCCTCTGTCATCCCCTCCTCCTCCCACCTTCAACCTTTCCTAGTATCAGAGTCTTTTCCAGTGAGTCTGTTCTTCACATGACTGGCCAAACTATTGGAGCTTCAGCTTCAGCAACAGTCCTTCCAATGAATATCCAGGGTTGATTTCTTGTAGGATGGACTGGTTGGATCTCCTTGCATTCCAAGGGACTCTCAAGAGTCTTCTCCAACACCCTAGTTTAAAAGTATTAATTCTTCAGGTCTCAGCTTTCTTTACATCCCAAGTCTCACGTTCATACGTGACTGCTGGGAAAACACATAGCTTTGAGTATATTGACTTTTCTCAGCAAAGTAATGTCTTTGCTTTTTACTAAGCTGTCTTGGTTTGTCATAGATTTTCTTCCAAGGAGAAAGTGTCTTTTGATTCAATGGCTGCAGTCACTATCTGCAGTGATTTTGGAGCCCAAGACAATAAAGTCTGTCACTGTTTCCATTGTTTCCCTGTCTATATGATAGGAAGCTATGGGACCAGATGTCACAACGTTGGTTTTTTGAATGTGGAGTTTTAAATCAGCTTTTTGATGCTCCTCTTTAACTTTCATCAAGAGGCTTTTTAGTTCCTCTTCACTTTCTGCCATAAGGGTGTATCATCTGCATATCTGAGGTTATTGATATTTGTCCCTGCATCTTTGATTCCAGCTTGTACTTCATCCACCCAGGTATTTTGCATGATATACTCTGCATATAACAGACCTAACAGAAGCAGAAGATATTAAAGAAAAAAAAATAAAAGGTGACAAGAATACACAGAAGAACTATTCCAAAAATATCTTCATGACACAGATAACCACGTAGCATGATCACTCACCTGGAGCCAGACATCCTAGGATGCGAAGTCAAAAGTGTGAAGTCAAGGATGCAAAGTCAAGAATGCGAAGGCAAGGATCACTGCCGCGGTCCAGCCCTGGTGGATCCAGGGAATTCGAAGCGGGGACAGAGTTGCCATCTTAGGAAAGAATTATTTAATTAGAGATATAAAGAGAGATTAGGAAAGAATAGTGTAGTTGGAAAATTAGTGGAGAAGAGAGACTGATATTCCTTGGTTTACACGGAAAGCTAATAAAGTCTCAAGACAGGAAATTTGCACCGTCTATGTTAGGCCACAGGCATTCTCTTGAATAGCAGAGGGTGCCCTGGCTTGGGCTCCCTTTCTCGTGGGTCTTAGAAGCCTGGGCAAATAAGTAGACATGGAGAGCCCCTGTGTTTCAAGGGATCAGCCTGAAAAGGAGAGGGAAGGAGAGGGAGAAAGAGAGAGAGAGAGTCGACATGGGGGAGGCCAAGCTTGTGCAAAAACCCCATAACTTTATTTTTAAAAAGTGTTTATATACCTGAAGTTTTACAAAATGGAAGACACAGAGTCATGCAGGGGCAGCAGTCCTGACCCTTTCTGTATATTTTTTGGTATACAAAAGGTCTCAGATGATTTACATTATCTTCTGGCCCAGAGGCCTGTTAACACTTTATGGCTCTCTTCCTTAACGAATGTTAATCTCATTTCCCCTGAAGTGTTTTTCTTTAATCTGCATCACCCTCAAAGCACTAAAGTTATATCCATATAGAACAAAGTTGCAATAGGTTATAACACAGAAGGTACTTAACTCAAATATCTATGTTGCTACTTTTTTTTTCTATATACCGACTATATCAACAAATAAAAGATATGGAAATTTGGCAGGAAGTATTAGCTCAACAAACGAAACCCTTAATCAGTCCTATTCTAATGATTTTTGACTCCTTGGAAACCCCTACATTCCTAGGATGTTTTGAGCTTCCTGTGCCTCTCACAGTCCACAATCGGGAGGCCACAAACAATCACATGTGCAGCTGTAAGAGTCCTGTAGGCAGGTTAGAAAGCCATCAGAGGGGTTTTTGGATTGAACCACTCTTACTATGCCCAGGAGACTTATTATCTAAAAGCTCTAAATTAACTTTTTCCAGAAAAAGTTGGTGGGGGGACAACCCCTGTTAGTGTCAGAAGCTTAAGTGAGAAGCACAATGCAGCACGGCAGGTAGACTCTGGTTTTGGGGGTAGATGTTCGAGAAAATCCAGCGCAGCTCCCTTAAGGCCAGACTCACCTTTGCCTGTTGGACCCCTTAACCTCGTGACCTTTGCCACGTGCGGGATTCCTCGTGCTGGCTCCCGGCAGATCACTATGAGCTAAGCTAGTGAACATGATGGGATTCCAGTTGATCTATTTCAAATCCTAAAAGATGATACTGTGAAAGTGATGCACTCAGTATATCAGCAAACTTGGAAAATCAGCAGTGGCCACAGGATGGAAAATGTTAATTTGCATTCCAATCCCAAAGAAAGGCAATGACAAAGAATGTTTAAATTACCACACAATTGCCCTCATCTCACACACTAGTGAAGTAATACTCAAAGTTCTCCAAGCCAGGCTTCAGCAATGAGTGAACTGTGAACTTCTGGATGTTCAAGCTGGATTCAGAAAAGGCAGAGGAACCAGAGATCAAATTGCCAACATCTGCTGGATCATCTAAAAAGTAAGGATTCCAGAAAAACATCTATTTCTGCTATATTGACAGTGCTAAAGCCTTTGACTGTATGGTTCACAATAAACTGGAAAATGCTGAAAGAGATGAGAATACCAGACTACCTGATCTGCCTCTAGAGAAATCTGTATGCAGATCAGGAAGCAACAGTTTGAACTGGACATGGAACAACAGACTGGTTTGAGTATGTCAAGGCTGTATACTGTCATCTTGCTTATTTAACTTATATGCAGAGTACATCATGCAACATGCTGGGCTGGATGAAGCACAAGCTGGATTAAAGATTGCCAGGACAAATATCAATAACCTCTGATATGCAGATGACACCAAAATTATGGCAGAAAGCAAAGATGAACTAAAGAGCTTCTTGTTTAAAGTGATAGAGGAGAGTAAAAATTTTGTCTTAAAACTCAACATTCAAAAAATAAGACCATGGCAAATAGCTGTTGAAATAATGGAAACAGAGACAAATTTCATTTTGGGGAGCTCCAAAATCACAGCAGGTGCTGACTACAGCCATGAAATTAAAAGATGCTTGTTCCTTGAAAGAAAAGCTGTGACCAACCTAGACAGCAGAGTAAAAAGCAGAGACATTACTTTGGTGAGAAAGGTCCATCTAGTCAAAGCTATGTGTTTCCCAGTAGTCATGAATAGATGTAATAGTTGGACTGTAAAGAAAGCTGAGCACCAAAGATTTGATGCTTTTGAACTGTGGTGTTGGAGAAGACTCTTGACAGTCCCTTGGACTGTAAGGAAATCCAACCAGTCCATCCTAAAGGAAATCACTTCTGAATACTCATTGTAAGAACTGAAAGTGACTATTTATTGAAGCTGAAACTCCAGTACTTTGGCCACCTGATACAAAGAAATGACTCATTTGAAAACACCCTGATGTTCAGAAAGATTGAATGCAGAAGGAGAAGGGGATGACAGAGGATGAGATTGCTGGATGGCATAACCGACTCAATGGACATGAGTTTGAGCATAGAAGTTGGTGATGGACAGGGAAGTCTGGCCTGCTGCAGTCTATTGGGTTGCAAAGAGTCAGACACAACTGAGTGACTGAACTAACTGAATGGACCTCTGCATATATATTAAATAAGCAATGTGACAATATACAGCCTTGATGTATTTCCTTCCAAATTAGTTATACCATTAACAAAGTAAAAAATAATTCATGGAAAGGAGAAAATATCTGCAAGCCGTGAATTTCATATGGTATTTGTATCTGCAAAATAAATGACTCATCACTCTATAATAATAAAAAAGACAGGTACTACAATTCATAAATCTGGGCAAGAATATAAATAGATGTTTCTTCAAAGAAAGTGTGTGTGTAGCTATTAAGCATATAAAACAATGCTCAATATTAGCAATCACTGGAAAAATACAAATCATGATCTGAATAATGAAATACTACTTCACACCCACTAGGATGACCTAAAAAAAAAAAAAAAAAGACACAATGATAAATACTGGCAAAAATACAGAAAAATTAGAACCCTCACATGTTGCTCACAAGAAAAAAAAAAAAAAGCAGTTGCATTTTTATATACTAGTAGCAAGCAAAAATAAAATGGAAAAAATAAATGTATTCATGTTTGTATGTTAGTTGCTCAGTTGTGTCTGACTCTTTGCAACCCCGTGGACTGTAGCCTGCCAGGTTTCTCTGACCATAGAATTCTCCAGGCAAGAATACTGGAGTGGATTGTCATTCCCTTCTGCAGAGGAACTTCCCAACCCAGGGATCAAACCCTTGTCTCCTGCATCGCAGGCAGGTTCTTTACCATTTGAGCTATAGGAAAGTCCTAGTAACATCAAAACTCAAAATATTTAGGAATAAATTTAAGAAAAAGTAAAAAAAAAAAAATTCTCAAATTAAAACTTACAACATAGTTGAGATCTATTTAATTGTTAAAGACATAAATAAGTAAAAAGGTACAGAAGTTTCATTAATTAAAAAATTCAGTATTATTATTATGTCCATTTTATCCAATTTGATCTATAGATTCAGTGTCATCCTAAAGTTCCAAAATATTTTTATTTAAGCTTGGCAGGCTGGTTAAAATATATGTTGAATAGCAGAGCAACTAGAATATACCAAGCAACCTTAAAGAAGAAAAAAAGCTTAAAGGCCTTACATTTCTTGATTTCAGAATTTAAAAAAAAAAAAAAAACTGACATGTGCATGTAGAGTTGCTTCAGTCATGTCAGACTCTCTGTAACCCCATGGACTGAACCCACCAGGCTCCTTTCTCCATAGGATTCTCCAGGCAACAATGCTGGAGTGGATTGCCACATCCTTCTCCAGAAAACTACCATAATCAAGGCTGTATAATAAAGCCATAAGTATCAGAGAGAGAGAAAGAGATCAGTTTAATGAAATTTAAAATTTGATGATAGACATATTGGTATAGAATCAATTAATTTGAAAAAAAAAAGGCAATCCAGTGGGTTAATTTTTTTCAAGAAATGTTGCTAGAATAACTAAATATTCATAACAGAAAAAATAGAAGAATTAAAACCATAAAGCACTATATAAAAAATGCAGCAGAATATAGTTGTTTCTTTTAGTTAGTTAAATGTTTCTTATATATGTCACAGAAATCAATAACTATAACAATAAAATTAATAATAAAACAAAAATACATAATAAAAATGGGCAATATTTAATAAACATTTTCAAAAAGTGTTCCATGTTATAAGTCATCAGGGAAACGGAAAATAAGTGTATTACTCACCAAATGGGTTGAAACAAGACAAATTGATGATAAGTGTTCTTTAGGATTCGGAGAAGGCAATGGCAACCAACTCCAGTATTGTTGCCTGGAGAATCCCATGAAGGGAGTAGCCTGGAGGGCTGCAGTCCATGGGGTCGCTGAGGGTCAGACACGACTGAGCGACTTAACTTTTCACTTTCCTGCATTGCAGAAGGAAATGGCAACCCACTCCAGTGTTCTTGCCTGGAGAATCCCAGGGACGGGGCAGCCTGGTGGGCTGCCGTCTATGGGATTGCACAGAGTTGGACACGACTAAAGTGACTTAGCAGTAGTATGCAAAGAAACTTTAATTCTGGTATATTATTGGTGGAAATTTAAAATAATACTTTGGAAACATTATGGCAATGTCTTAAGTTTCTTACAAAACTGAGATGTTTGAAAGTGGAGAGATCACTATATAGCATTTTAATAAATGTTTTCTTTCTTTTCCTGATTAAAATTTTAATTCAGAGCATATGAGACAATCAAACATAATAAAAATTTAGGAAAGAGAATATAAATTTCCTCCAGTTTTTATAAAATAGACTTCCAATACTCAAATCATTCTCTCAGTTAAAAAAAAAAAAAGTTAAATGTTTAAAGATATGCTAATAGTAGTGATAGTAGTGGTGTTAGTCACTAAGTCATGTCTGACTCTTTGCGACCACATGGACTGTAGACCACTGGGCCCCTCTATTCGTGCAATCCTCCAGGCAGCAATCCTGGAGTGGGTTGCCATTCCCATTTCCCAACCCAGGGATTGAATCAAGGTCTCTTGCATTGTTAGGCAGATTCTCTACCATATGACCCACTAGGGAAGCCCAGACCTATAGATATCTTTAATACTTATTTGTTTATGTATACCTTCAGTTAACGTGATTTAGGAACCTACTGTAAATCAGGATGAAGCTAGAGTGCTTCAAATAAAAAGACAGGCAAGACATAGCCTCTGGTTTCATGAAACTTTCAGTATATTGAATGAAAAAAAAAATAGTTAAAATATTTTATTATCATAGAAAAGTCAGAATGTCATTGGGTTTACCAAATAATGAAATAAGTCAGATGCAATGTGAACAAAGTGGAAAAAAGCCATGGGTTACTGGAAGTACTGAAAGTTATTTTAGAAGAATTGGGTATTAGGAATTGGAGGGATTACTGCAAATGGGAGATGAGTTATGTAAAATAAAATTATCATGACAGAAAGACTATGTAATATTCTACCTTATTTCTTTATGCAGATAATGTATGCATATCTTATATTTTACTTGGATAAATTAAAGGATTATTCAAATTATAAGCAAAATATAATGAATTTGAAATTAGCAAAAAAAGAATTACCCAAATTTTCTAGTGATAATGAAATCAGTGTAGACATTATCACTTACATTTGACATTTATAGGTAAATATATCAATATAACAGTTGTTTTTTTTTTTTTTTTTTCAGAGTCCTATGGTGTCAAAAAGAGACAAGCATATGGATTGTGGAGGACTGTTCTGCCTAACATTCATGCCATAGAAGCAGTGGTAAGCATAGGCAACAGCATGTAGTGACAACCACTCAATTACAGAAATTGATGGACTCAGAGAGATGGCTCTTGCTAAAGATAATTCTTTTTTACTCAACATGAACTGAAATAAGAGTCAAATCTGACATGTAGTTAAGATGACTCTTCAGCATATGAGAAGGATTAACCCATTTTCAATACAACTATAGTTTGGGAAAACTTTCTCTGCCAGTGCAGGCTCTAATTTATTGACAAAGCATACCATATGCTGAGTAGATACTCAAAAATTTTTTGAGAAGAAAAGAAGGAAGAAAGGAAGAAAAGAAAAACCCATTCAATAGATCTTTGTTAGAATTTTCATAGAGGTATCTGCTTTTAAAAAAATATTCTTACTTTATTTTACTTTACAATACTGTATTGGTTTTGCCATACATTGACATGAATCCACCACGGGTGTACATGCCTTTCCAAACATGGACCCCCCTCCCACCTCCCTCCCCATAACATCTCTCTGGGTCATCCCTTGAACCAGCCCCAAGCATGCTGTATCCTACATCGGACATAGACTGGTGATTCGTTTCTTACATGATATCTTCTTAAATCTAAAGGAATGGATAGGAAAAAGCATCTAGCTCTGTCTTGGAAAGGTGAAGAATGTTTCCCTGGGAAGAGAAAGTGTTGAAACTTTACATATATGGCAATATTTCATGTAGCCTTGATATTGCATAGTTTGGCTATGTATAACATCCTATGTTGGAGATAATTTTTCTTCACACTTAAAAATATTTTATTCAATTTTTTCTACTAACTTCTCATCTTGTTGCTAACAACCTCAATCCCAAATATCATATGAATACGATCTCCTAGTAGAATTGTTTCATACTGTTCATGGGGTTTTCAAGACAAATACTGAAGTGGTTTGCCATTTCCTTTACCCACTGGACCATGTTTTGTCAGTCCATGGGGGTCACAAAGAGTCAGACATGACTGACTTAACTGAACTGAACTGAACTGACTAGAATTGTTTTAGATTTGAATGAATTATCCTTTCCAAGATATTGAAAATATTGTCTGGAATTTAGTGATTATTATGCAGGAGATTACTAATATCTTTCAGAATGATTTCTACAAGTTTTCCTATTTTATTCCTTTTGTTTTTCATATTTGTTTCTTCTTATGACTATATATTCTGAGAGAGTTCTACAACTCTATCTTCTATTCATTTAATTGAACTTTACATTTGTAATATTGTATTTCAATCCTAAGCCTTTTTTCTGCATTTTTATCTTATATTCTGTACAATTTTATAGATTTAATATCTTCTTTTAAACTTGAGAATTTTAATGGGAGATTATTTGGTTATTTGTGCACACAGTTTAAAGTAGCACAAAGTTTATTAGGGAAGATTTGCCTTCTATGCACATCTTTTATTTCTCACATTCTTATACATGCTTTTCAATGTTTTTCTTTGTATTTTTTTGCATTTCAAAAAGATGTTGGTACTGCTCTTCTTTTTTCCTGTCTTAGAAATTATCTGCTCATTTACTACATAAGAGTGTAAATATCCCCTCCTTCAGTTGGGCCAGTACTAGCCCAATTTCCCCAGATAATATATCCAAATTATGGGAAGTCTCTCTTAGACTCCCACACAGCCACCATATGAGGCATCCAACCACTCAGGGGGCCAGCCCTGCATACCAGTCACCCATAGTAATAGGCAAAACAACAGATGTGCCCACATAGCTCACAGAGGGGTACCCATAGACACATATCTCTGATGATTAGTAGGGAGTAGTTCCTGAGCCCCATAAGAATTATCTTACTTAATACAAATTCCCTAAGATTAGGAAATGTAAGTGACTCATCTAACACAGAAAGAAACACAGAGAACTGGGTAAAATAAGGTGACAGAGAAATGTCTTTCAAATAAAAAAATATAACCTCAGAAAAACAACTCATTGAAGTGGAGATAAATAAACTACCTGAGAGAGTTCAAGATGACAACGATAAAAGTGCTTAAAAAAAAGGATGAACTCAGAATTTCAATAAAGAGTTAGAAAACATATAGGAGAAGCAACATGTTTGAAAAATACAGTAATGAAATAAAAAGAACACTGGAAAAAATCAATGGAGAAGGCAATGGCACCCTACTCCAGTACTTTTGCCTGGAAAATCCCATGGACAGAGGAGCCTGGAGGGCTGCAGCCCATGGGGTCACTAGAGTCTGCGACTTCACTTTCACTTTTCACTTTCATGCATTGGAGAAGGAAATGGCAACCCACTCCAGTGTTCTTGCCTGGAAATCCCAGGGATGGGGGAGCCTTGTGTGCTGCCATCTATGGGGTCGCACGGAGTCGGACACGACTGAAGCGACTTAGCAGCAACAGCAGCAGAAGAAATCAACAGTGTATCAGTCAGTTCAGTTCAGTTCAGTCGCTCAGTAGTGTCCGACTCTGCGACCCCATGAATTGCAGCACGCCAGGCCTCCCTGTCCACCACAAACTTTTAGAATTCACCCAAACTCATGTGCATCGAGTCGGTGATGCCATCCAGCCATCTCATCCTCTATCATCCCCTTCTTCTCCTGTTCCCAATCCCTCCCAACATCAGGGTCTTTTCCAATGAGTCAACTCTTCGCATGAGGTGGCCTAAGTATTGGAGTTTATAAGATAATACAAAAGAAAAGAACATGTATATAGAAGGCAGACTAGTGGAAATCACCAAGCTGAACTGACAGTACACATGAATAAATAAAAGAAGAATTTTAAAAATGAGGGTAGTTTTAGAAACCTATGAGACTATGTCAAACACACTATTTGTGTAACAGAGGTCCCAGAAGTAGAAGAGAGTAAAAGGTGCAGAGAACTTATTTCAGTAAATATCATATGTGTTTTGTACCTCGTGGTAACCATAAAACCAAAGATCTATAATAGATACACACAAATCACAAAAGAAGGGAGCCAAAGAAAATCACTAAAGATAGTCATCAAATCACAAGAGAAGAATGAAGAAGAAGAAAAGAATGAAAAAGAACCATAGAAGTTACCAGAACAGAATGAACAAAACAGCAATAAATAGATATGTGTAAATAAATAAATACACAGAGTGGCTGAATGGTTAAAAAAAAAAAAAAAAACTATAACCATATATATGCTTCCCACAAGAGACTCACTTCAGATCTAAAGAAACACACATAGTGAAATTGAGGGGATGGAGAAAGGTATTCTGTGCAAATGGAAATAAAAAGAAAGCTGGGGTAATAACATTTGTACTAGACAAAACAGACTTCAGAACAAGGCTGGACTAAGGGACAGCAAAGAATATTATAGAATGGTAAACCCAACATAGAAGACCCTAAATACCTAAAGCAAATGTTAACAAACACAACGGAAGAAACTAACAATAACACCTTAATAGTAGAGGACTTTTAAACCCCACTCACATTAATGGAAAGATCATTCAGGCAGAAAACCAGTAAAAAAAAAAAAAAAAACAGAAACAAAAACCTGCCCTAACCAATACATTATATTAGACAGAATTAATAAATATGTACACAACTTTCCACCCAAAAACACCAGAAGACATATTATTTTCAAGGCACATGAAATAATCTCCAGCATAGATTTCATGTTATGTCCATATATAAATTTAATAAAGTTGAAATTATATTAATATTTTCTAATCACAAAATTATGAGACTAGAAATCAACTACAAGAACAAAAGTGAAAAACAAACAAAAATCCTAGAAGCTCCAAATCACCCTGATACAAGAACCAAAGACTAGAATCACTGTGTACATAGATACCAAAATCCTCAATATTAGGAAATCAAATTCAACAGCACATTAAAAGACTCATGATCATATTTGGCTTACCCCAGGCATGCAAAGATGATTCACTATTCATAAATCAATTGATATGATATACTACATTAACACACTGATGAATAAAAATCACATTGTCACCTGAATAAATGCAGAAAAAGTTTTTGACAAAATTAAACATCCTTTAATGATAAAAACTTCTCGACAAAGTGGGTATAGAAGGAATATACCTCAGCAAAATAAAGGCCACATTTGACAGACTCATAGCTAATAGCATATCAAATGTTGAGAAGCTGAAAGTTTTTTTCTTTAAGGTCAGGTACAAGACAAGGATATCCATTTTCACTAATTTTATCCAACAATATTGGAGGCCTTAGCCAGGACAACCGGACAAAAACAAAATAAAAGGAATAAATGGAATTTTAATTAAAAAGAAAAATGTCAACTGTTACTACTTGCAAATGACATAATACTATATATGGAAAATCCTAATGACATTGCCAAAAAGCACTATAAATATTAAATAAATGCAGTAAATTAGTAGACTATGAAATTAATATCCAGAAGTATATTGCATTTTTTACACTAATAACAAAATATTAGAAAGATAAATTAAGAGAAAAATCCATTGCAATTGCATTGAAAAACAATAAAAACCAAGGAATAAAGCTAAATGAAGAGGTAAAAGTCTTACACTTTGAAAACTATAAGACATTGGTGAAAGAATCAAATGACACACCATGTTTAAGGATTAGAAAAATCAAGGCAATTTACAGATTTAATGCAATCTGTGTCAATATACCAAAGGTAATTTTCACAAATCCAGAACAAATTTTTCTAAAATTCACATGGAAACAAAAAGAAAGCTAAAGATATCTTGAGAAAGAAGAACAAAATTGGAAGTATCATACTCCTTAATATCAAAGGAGCTACACTACCAGGCTACTACAGTGATCAAGCCATATGGTAATGGCATAAAAACAGACACAAAAGTAAATGAAACAACAGAGTCCAGAAAAAAATACGCATATATATACATGCATGCATTCTAAGTCACTTCAGTCATGTTCAACTCTTTGTGACCCTATGAACTGAAGCCCACCAGGCTCCTCTGTCCAAGGGATTCTCCAGGAAAAAATACTGGAGTGGGTGGCCATTTCCTTCTACAGTGGATCTTCCCAACTCAGGGATTGAACCCACATCTCATGTCTATTGTATTGGCAGGTGGGTTCCTTACCACTAGTGTCACCTAGGAAGACCCTTTGTCCTAGTTATGACAAAGGAAAGAATAATATGCAATATTCTCTTCAGTAAATTATGTTGGGAAAACTGGACAGCTCCATGCAAAAGAATCTCCCACAATATATACAAAAATAAACTTAAAATATATTAACAACTTAAATGCAATAATTGAAACCATACAACCTTGAGAAAAAAAAAAAACACATTGGTAGCATTCTCTTTGACATCTGACTTTTCAAGATGTGGAATGTGTATAGATATGTAAATATGAATGAATAAGTAAGATGTGGTACCTATATGAAAAAATGAAATATTTTCATTTAAAACAACATGGATAAATCTAGAGGCCAGAATGGTAAGTGAAATAAGTCAGACAATGCCTTATACAAAGACAAATACCTTATGTTCTCTCTTATGCAAAGTCAAAATAAATAGATAAATAAATAAATGAAGTCAACTCAGATACAGAGAACAAATAGAACAAATGATACATTGTGGAAGAGAAGAGAGTAGGGGAAGTGAAATAAATAAAAGACATGGGAAGTTGCAAATCTTCAGATAAAAAATAAGTCAAGGTGATATAATTAATATACAACATAAAGAATATGGTAACAAATATTGCAATAACTTTATGTAGGGATAGTTTGCTGTTAGTGATTGTCGTGATCATTTCATAATGTATGCAAATGTATCTGCCTACAATTCCAGAGTTCCAGGTTCAATCCCTGGAAAATCCCCTGGAGAAGGAAATGCAATCCACTCCAGTATTCTTGCCTAGAGAATTCCATGAACAGAGAGCCTGGTGGACTACAGTCCATGGGGTCATGAAGAGTCAAACATGGCTGAGTGACAAACACTAACTGAAAATAGCATAACTTTGTATAGCAAATATGTTTCAGTAAAAATCAATCCCCCTCCTTAATACCTCATTAGATACACACACACACACACACACACACACACACACAGCAGTCCATTAACCCTTCTTTGCTATAGTTATAATTGTGATATTCAATTAATGTATTGCTATGGTCATGCAAATGATACTTATATGTGAACTATACAGAGCACTATAATTATTTTTTTTTTTAATTTTCGAGCACACATATTTATTCCCTGTACATTTTCTCCACTTAATTATGTTATTATTTAGGTTTGCTTTTACAGTAAAAATATATTTATGACCCATCCTCAAATATCAGTCACCTATTTTGCAAATCACCCTTTCAATCTTTTCAACATTTCATAACTATTATCAGTTTGATTTGCTTGTAAATGTGTGTGCATGCATGCTCAGTTGCTTCAGTTGTGTCCAACTCTTTGTGACCCTATGAACTGTAGGCTCCCAAGCTTCTCTGTCCATGAGACTCTCCAGGCAAGAATGCTGGAATGGGTTGCCATGCCCTCCCACAGGGCATCTTCCCAACCTAGAGAGCGAACTCAAGTCTTCTGCATTGCAGGTGAATTCTTTACCACTGAGCTATGGGGGAAACCCCTTGTTTGTAGACATAGGTCCTTAAATCTCATGGATTATTATATTTTGGAGATGTTACTTACCAGACCTGCACGGCCACTGTACTGTGATCTTCCTTCATAATTATCAATGATGAGACTGTGCATCTTGTGATAGATTCCTAGTTTTAGGGTGTAATTGATTTCCACTTATTTAAACATTATATATAATTTGAATGCTAGCATTTTATTTGTTGAAAAGCAAAAATTCTCCCAGTTATTCCATTAGTGACTTAAGGGTTTGCTTTTACTCTATACATACAAGCATTAAACTGTTACTTATTTATTGCCAGCCTGATAAAAAGTTAAAGATTTACTTAAGTATACCTTTACTGTTAAACAGATGTAACCTTGAAGGTTCAAACTTTAAAATTTTTATGATTTGCTTTAAAGACATAATTATAGGTCCTAATCCTAGTAATACCTCTCAAGGAATTTAGTCACGATTTTTGCAACAACAATCATTAAGACATAAATGCATGCTCTAATTTACAACATATAAAGAAAAATAAATATTCAATAAAGTATAAACATTATATATTGTCAGCTGTGCTTTAAACATCTCTCAGTCAACCATAATGAAAAAGCAAAACAAAAAGCACACGTTTGTCATTTTCCAATGATTATTATACTGACACCCTAGCATATTTTATATAGGTTTTCCCAGGTGGCCCTAGTGGTAAAAAACACGACTGCTGGTGCAGGAGACATAGATATGAGTTTGATCCCTGGGTTGGGAATATCGCCTGGAGAAGGAAATGGCAATACACTTCAGTATTCTTGCCTGGAAAATCTCATGGGCAGAGGAGCCTGGCAGGCTATAGTTTGTGGGGTTGCACACAGCCGGGGTATGCTACCTAGCGTCAGCATATTTTATTGATCATTTCTATATTAAAATTGTTGGCTTTCATTACTATATGTTAATATATATACTTTTTCCATGCAATAGTTAATTTATGCCCACTGAGTTATTTTCCTGAAGAGTGAATGGTTCATGACCTTTTTTCATTAATAGCACTTTTCTCTTACTAACAGTCAAGCACAGTGAACTTATTTCACTCAGCATAGGCTCTTTGTCTGAAGATCCACTCACATTCTCAATTTGATCTCAATTAAGGAAAGAAATCCATGACCCATTTCACAGTTATAGAATTAAACAACTCAGAAGTTTTAATCATGGTATTTTGTGTTGCTCTCCAACTCCTTTGTTACATATTTGCTTTGCACACACGTACACAGCATTATCCACCTTCGAAACGCTGCCACAGAGTGGTATATTTCTTATACTAAACTGATACTCTTTTATTAGCACCTAATGTTTATAGTTTATATTGGAGTTTACCTTTGGTGTTATATGTGGATTTAACAAATATATAATGACATGTATTCACCTTTATAGTATCATACAGCAGGTATTCAACTTCTGTCCATAGAGTTACTTTTCAGAGCACTACATGAGTGGGTGGATCTCAACTAAGATCCCCTTAATAAATACTCATGCCAGCCTAGACTTCCAATTATTGCTTGTGTTACCCAGCAATGGGCTTGCTGATCAATGAGCATAGACGTCAATATTTTGGTAAGAAATTTAATCTTTAAAAAGCTTTATTACAATGTCAACTTACAAAGAGAAAGGAGATACACTCAAATATACTTATCCGGTCTGAGGTTTAGCTAAACTTTTATGGATTAGGGGAAGAAAGTAGATATATGGGGACACCGGTAGGGTGTATTTCAACTGGAAGGCTTTGGAACTCAGTCATTTATGGTAAGGTGTATAATGGAGTGTCAGCACCCATCTTCCTAGACCCTTCACTTCTGAGAGGGATCCACTATTCAGGTTCTGATCAAATTCTGGTCCTTTTGTTCTAGGGAGGGAATAAATTTTATTCCAGGTATTGTTTGAGCTCAAAATCTCCTCTATGCATAAATTGTGGTTTTGTTCTTTTGCTTCTGAAAAATAATTCAGTATCTTGTTAGAAAAATGATAAAGCCATTTTCAAGCTGGTTCTGCAGTTTTGTTGTTCATTCTTCATTGAACAACAAAAATGTCCCCTTTTTGTTGCTTATTCTTCACTCTTGAGGGATAAGGAGTGATGACTATTCTGGCTACTCCCTGTTGGTAAGGAACATAGACCTAACAAGGGCTAGAGCATACATAGACACCAAATTGCCAAAGCAGCCTTGAGAAAGAGGAATGGAGCTGGAGGAATCAACCTTCCTGACTTCAAACTATGCTACAAACCTACAGTCATGAAGACAGTATGGCACTGGCACAAAAGCAGAAATATAGACCAATGGAACAAGATATGAATCCCAGAGAAAAATCCATGAACCTACAGGTATCTTATTTTTGACAAAGGAGGCAAAAATATACAATGAGGGAAAAGCAGCCTCTTCAGTAAATGGTGCTGGGAAAGCTGGAAAACTACACGTAAAAGAATGAAATTAGAATACTACTTACTGCCATACACAAAAATAAACTCAAAATGGAGTAAAGACCTAAATGTAAGACCAGAAAGTATTAAACTCTGAGAGGAAAACATAGGCAGAACACTTGATCAAAGCAAGATATTCTATGACCCACCTCGTAGAGTAATGGAAGTAATCAAAAAAAAAAAAAAAAGAAGAAGAAGAAGAGAAAAGAAAAGTGGGTTCTAATCAGACTTAAAAGCTTTTGCACAGCAAAGAAAACTACAAATAAGGTGAAAAGAGAACCATCAGAATGGGAGAAAATAATAGCAAAGGAAACAACTGACGCATTAATTTCCAAAATGTACAAGCAGCTCATAAAACTCAATACCAGAAAAGCAGAACAAGATGGCAGACAAGTAGGTGGATGTGGAGTACATCTCTCTCTAAGAATACATTAGGAATACATCTTCAGACACAGAAGGGCATGCAGAACACCAGCTGAGAGCAGATAGGAGCACCCGATCAGTGGAAAAGAATATATAGAACCAAGCAAAACTCAGTAAGATGAAGGAACTGGGGGAAAAACTGGAGTGTTAGTAGGACTTGACCTGCCCTTGGCAGGCACATCAAGGCCATTGTCTGAGTCAAAGGAGGAACATTTAAGGCTGAGAATGAAACAGCTGATCTGTAGAAGCTTAAATGAATTGAGAATCAGACAGTCCTTGCCACAGCCATACATACCCCAGACAGTGACACAGGTACCCTGGAAGGTACAGCAGCTGAGAGCTGAAGTTTAGGGATTATGGTGCAATCCCAGGGTGAGAGCTGCTGTTGACTGCTGAGAGACAGACTAAGGGGATGCTAGGGAGGAGACTGTGGTTGGAAACACATATAGAGAAAAGCCAAGCAGCAATAGAAGCACGGTTTGCTGCTGAGTCATAGGTAGGGGTGGAGCCATCATCATAGCTTCTCTCTTCCCACATGTCACATTCCACAACTGCACAATAGACAGGCTGGCCCATCAAGCACCTGACACACCAAACAGCAGAGTAGGACCCCATACAGTATATGCCTTTAAGTGCCTAACATGCCAATCTACAGAGTAGGACCCCACCCACGGGGGCCCCTATGTGTGGCTGATTCACTGAACAGCAGAAATGTATCCCAGGCAAAGAACCCCTCTATGTGCCTGAACAGATGGAACTATGGAGAAAGACTAGCCAAAGAGGCCTTCTGATCTCCAGCTACCAGGGGCTTGAGAAAGGACTCTGATACAGACATAACTGCTGCAGTAGAAGCAGTCCATATCCCTGCACACCAAGTGCCTGTAAGCCAAGCATCTGTGCACCTCCACGCTCAACTCTCACTAGAAGGAGCTGCCACATCCAAAAAAAAAAAAAAAAATGTTGCATCTATTCGTGCAGGGTCGCTTTGGTTGTGTCCCACTCTATGAAACCCTGTGGAAAGTGGCCTGCCAGGGTTCCCTGTCAGAGAGGGGGCTCTCCAAGAAAGAATACTAGAGCATATTGGCCAATACTGGTTGCCATACCCTTCTAGGGCATTATATTTCCTGCTGCCTTAACCGCCAACTTCCCTGAGTACCTGGTGCTGCCAGAACCACTGTGACCCAAGAAGCTGCACCACCTATGTACCTGTCTCTCACTGGGGCAGACCCAAGTCCTCCAAGACAGCCTCAGGAGCAAACCCCAGCAAACGACCCAAATGCAGAGGTGGAAATAAAACCACAATTGAAACCCAGGGGGCAGTGTAGCTAAGGAACAAGACCAAAATTATTCATCAGCTGTACAGCTGAAGAATACATCCACATGATCAACTAAACAGGCTCTGTCTATGGAATATACAAAAGGATATTGTGAATTCCCACAAAAGAAAATGCACTAGTTCTGATAACTGTGGACATTGGAGGCAAGAATACACAGGAGTAGGACCAGATTAGAATCTGAGATCCCCCCACAGCAGGTACAAAGACCAGTATAGTGTTGGAGAGCATCCTAGGGAATTGAGGTGGACTATGACACCCAACGAGGGAAAGGACCATGACAACAGTGACTCAAGGAAAACATTTATTATTTCTTATAGTTTGAATTGTTCCACAGTTTCTTCTGGAATTTGTTTTCTTTTCTTTTTTTTTTTTTCCTCCCCGCCACCCAACCTTGCAGTTGTCTACTTCACTGGCACTTCAAGAAAAGACTCTACACATGGACATCTCCAGATGGTAAACACCAAAATCAGATTGATTATATTATCTGCAGCCAAAGATGGAGAAGGTCTATATAGTAAGGAAAAACAAGACCTGGAGCTGACTGTGGCTCAGATCATGAACTCCTTATTGCCAAATTCAGACTTAAATTGAAGAAGTGGAGGAAACCACTAGACCATTCAGGCATGACTTAAATCAAATCCCTTATGAATATAAAGTGGAAGTGAGAAATAGGTTTAAGGGACTAGATCTGACAGAGTGCTGAATGAATTATGGATGGAGAATTGTGGCTTTGTACAAGAGACAAGAATCAAGACCATCCGCAAGAAAAAGAAATGCAAAAAAGAAAAATGGCTGTCTGAGGAGGCCTTACAAATAGCTGTGAAAAGAAGGGAAGTGAAATGCAAAGGAGAAAA
Source organism: Capra hircus (assembly GCF_001704415.2). Lineage (NCBI taxonomy): Eukaryota > Metazoa > Chordata > Mammalia > Artiodactyla > Bovidae > Capra > Capra hircus. Next base: position 2,783,584 of record NC_030826.1, read on the forward strand.
AGTAAGATATACCCATTTGAATCCAGAGTCCCAAGGAATAGCAAGGAGAGAAAAGAAAGTCTTCCTCAGCAATCAATGCAAATAAATAGAGGAAAACAATAGAATGGGAAAGATTAGAGATCTCGTCAAGAAAATTAGAGATATCAAAGGAACATTTCATGCAAAGATGGGCTCAATAAAGGACAGAAATTGTATGGACCTAACAGAAGCAGAAGATATTAAGAAAAGGTGGCAAGAATAAACAGAACAACTGTACAAAAAAGATCTTCACAACCCAGATAAACACGATGATGTGATCACTCACCTAGAGCCAGACATCCGGGAACGCAAAGTCAAGTGGGCCTTAGGCAGCATCATTACAAACAAAGCTAGTGGAAGTGATGGAATTCCAGTTGAGTTATTTCAAATCCTGGAAGATGATGCTGTGAAAGTGCTGAATTCAATATACCAGCAAATTTGGAAAACTCAGCAGTGGCCACAGGACTGGAAAAGGTCAATTTTCCTTCCAATCCCAAAGAAAGGCAATGCCAAGTATGCTCAAACTACCACACAATTGCACTCATCTCACATGCTAGTAAGGTAATGCTCAAAATTCTCCAAGCCAGACTTCAGCAATATGTGAACCGTGAACTTCCAGATGTTCAAGTTGGTTTTAGAAAAGACAGAGGAGCCAGAGATCAAATTGCCAAAATCAGCTGGATCATGGAAAAAGCAAGAGAGTTCCAGAAAAACATCTATTTCTGCTTTATTGACTATGTCAAAGCCTTTGACTGTGTAGATCACAATAAACTTTGGAAAATTCTGAAAGAGATGTGAATACCAGACCACCTGACCTGCTTCTTGAGAAACATATATGCAGGTCAGGAAGCAACAGTTAGAACTGGACATGGAAAATCAGACTGATTCCAAATAGGAAAAGGAGTATTTAACTTATGTGCAGAGTACATCATAAGAAATGTTGTGCTGGAAGAAGCACAAGCTGGAATCAAGATTGCCGGGAGAAATATCAATAACCTCAGATATGAAGCTGACACCACCCTTATGGCAGAAAGTGAAGAAGAACTAAAGAGCCTCTTGATGAAAGTGAAAGTGGAGAGTGAAAAAGTTGGCTTAAAGCTTAACATTCAGAAAACTAAGATCATGGCATCTGGTCCCATAACTTCATGGGAAATAGATGGGGAAACAGTGGAAACTGGCTGACTTTATTTTTCTGTACTTCAAAATCACTACAGATAGTGACTTCAGGCATGAAATTAAAAGACACTTACTCCTTGGAAGAAAAGTTATGACCAACCTAGATAGCATATTCAAAAGCATAGACATTACTTTGCCAACAAATTCCGTCTAGTCAAGGGTTATGGTTTTTTCCAGTGGTCATGTATGGATGTGTGTGTTAGACTATAAAGAAAGTTGAGTGCCAAAGAATTGATGCTTTTGAACTGTGGTGTTGGAGAAGACTCTTGAGAGCCCCTTGGACTGCAAGGAAATCCAAACAGTCCATTGTAAAGGAGATAAGTCCTTGGTGTTCATTGGAAGGACTGATGTTGAAGCTGAAACTGCAGTGCTTTGGCCACCTGTTACAAAGAGCAGACTCATTTGAAAAGACCCTGATGCTGGGAAAGATTGAGGGCAGGAGGAGAAGGGGATAACAGAGGATGAGATGGTTGGATGGCATCACCGACTCAATGGACATGGGTTTGAGGAGACTCCAGGAGTTGGTGTTGGACAGGGAGGCCTGGCGTGCTGTGGTTCGTGAAGTTGCAAAGAGTGACATGAGTGAGTGACTGATCTGAACTGAACTGATAAAATCTAATTAAGTTTTTGAGTTTTTTTTTTTTTTTTTTAATCACAGTTGTTTTTTTTTTTTTTTTTTTTTTGTTTTGTTTTTTTTTGTTATAAACCTCTGCCTTTGTGTTGGGCTTTGGCAGTTCTGTGGAGTTTTCCTTCCCCCCCCCCCCCTTTCCTCTTCTTCTTCTTCTTTTTTTTTTTTTTTGGTCTTTTCTGTTTTTCTTTAATTTTTCAATTAATTTTTTTAATCTATTACTGTTTTTCTACATTTATTAATTTCTTTTTCCTCTTGTTTTTACCCTTGTGGATAATCTTTGAAATATATAAAAATTTTCCTTATACATCTCTATTTAACTTTGCATATCTTTTCTTTCTTCCTTTTTTTCTTTCTTTTTCTCTCAACATATTTGTTAATTTTGTTTTCATTGTTTTATTCCCCACTTGCACCTTTCTTTAGTTTTGTTTTCCAGTTTGTGCTTTGGTTAGTTTTGTTTTCCAGTTTGTGTTTTGGTTAGTTTTGTTTGATTGGTAGATATGATCTTTGGTTTCCTTTATTTGCCGGGTCAATCTATTGTACTTTATTTTGTTAAACTGTTTTGATTTTGCTTGCAGAAGAATATGTGTCAATTCCATTATTTTAATTACTATTTGCCTGATTTTGTAACTGCCATTTGCCTGGGACGAATCTTTGGTTTCTCTTTTTTTGGGTATGTGTTTTCATCTCACTTAATGCCATAACAAACCCTAGTGAAATCTTCATTCCTGACTAGAGATCAAACCCTGAGCCTTTGGAGTGGGAGCGCTGACTCCAAGACCCTAGACTATGAGAGAACTAACCCTCCGTTCAGTTCAGTTCAGTCACTCAGTCGTGTTCGACTCTTTGCGACCCCATGAATCGCAGCACGCCAGGCCTCCCTGTCCATTACCAACTCCCGGAGTTCACTCAGACTCACATCCATGGAGTCTGTGATGCCATCTCATCCTCAGTCGTCCCCTTCTCTTCCTGCTCCCAATCCTTCCCAGCATCAGAGTCTTTTCCAATGAGTCAACTCTTCACATAAGGTGGCCAAAGTACTGGAGTTTCAGCTTTAGCATCTTTCCTTCCAAAGAACACCCAGGATTTATCTCCTTCAGAATGGACTGGTTGGATCTCCTTGCAGTCCAAGGGACTGTCAAGAGTCGTCTGCAACACCACAGTTCAAAAGCATTAATTCTTCAGTGCTCAGCCTTCTTCACAGTCCAACTCTCACATCCATACATGACCACAGGAAAAACCACAGCCTTGACTAGACGGACCTTAGTCGGCAAAGTAATGTCTCTGCTTTTGAAACTCTAGGGAGTATTAAATAGTGAGAACGTCCACTAAGTGATAGCTTATGGTGAACTATATCTTATGGTGATAATGAATAGTGTCAGATTCTTGATCTCTGAGAATTTACCTTTGGGACCAGGTATGATTCCTCAAAATCTTTTGCATAGCAGAATTTTATTAAAATTAAAAGGGACTTAGAGAAAGCTTCTAAAACACAGACTTCAGAAGAGGGATGGAGAGTGCCCCTCTTGCTAGTGTAAGCAAGGGAGTTATGTACTTTTTTAATTGGTTATTACAGTAAGTCAAAAGAATGCCTCAAGCTTGTAAAGATCTTACTAGGCCCACTCGCATAATTTACATTTTATGGTAACAGGGTTAGCCAGAAGGTTTTCAGGAAGGAGAAACCATTCTCAGGCATTATACATTATATAATCCTTAGTACAGAATTTAAACTGAATTGTTTGTTATGTAGTCATCAGTTCTGGGCTTAAGGAAAAAAACATATTATGTGACTAAGACTATGGAATGTAGAGGGAAAACAAACAGATATTTGTTTTTCCTCCTCCTTGAGAATTCCAGACCCCAATCTCTACTTCGAGAGCCCTAGACCCTCTCTGCTCAGGAACATCGGACTTCTTATCAACCTGCCTAGAAATTGACTCTTTTAAAAGAAAACCACTTGAATACAAGACCCTGAATCACCCAACCACCAGTAGCACCCTATGCATCATCAAAACAACAAACAAAACAAATATAAAAATCTAATCATCAGTAGATAGGATTACCACCTCACTCAGCCTTGTCCATCAAATGAAAATAAATAAATAAAAACAGAGAAAACTCAGCACAAATCTCACCCTATACAAAGCTTACACAAACTACTGCACCAACCTGATGGGGGCAGAAACCAAGAGGAAGAAAAAATTCAACCTTGAAGCATGGAAAAAGGAGACCTCAAATACAATAAGTTTTTTTTAAAAAATAATGAAAAGGTAGAGAAACAATGCCAGATGAAGGAACAAACTAGAAATACACATGTCCGAACAAAGTAGAAATACACATTTCCAAACAAATGAAGATATAGGCAAACTACCTGAAAAAGAATTCAGAATTAGGATAGTAAACATGATCCAAAATCTTGAAAACAGAATGGAGAAAATGCAAGAAACAATTAACAAAGATCTAGAAGAATTAAAGAATAAACGTACAGAGACAAACAACACAATTACTGAAATTAAAAATCCTCTAGACGGAATCAATAGCAGAATATGTGAAGCAGAAGAAAGAATTGGTGAACTGGAAGATAAAATGGTGGAAGTAAATTCTGAAGAGACAATAAAGTAAAAAGATTAAAAAAAAAAATGAGGATAGTCTCAGAGACCTCTGGGACAATATCAAATGCACCAACATTTGAATTATAGGAGTCCAAGAAGAAAAAGAGAAAAAATAAGAAGTATGAGAAAAATTTTGAAGAGATTATAGTTGGAAATTTCCCCAACATGGAAAAGGAAATAGTCAATCAAGTCCAAGAGATACAAAGAGTACCATAAAGGATAAACCCAGGAGAAACATACCAAGATACAAACTAATGAAACTAACAGAGATTAAACACAAAGAAAGAATATTAAAAACAGCAAGGGAGAAACAGCAAGTAACATACAAAGGAAACCCCATAGGTTTAACAGCTGATGTTTCAGCAAAAACTCTGCAGGCCACAAGGAAATGACAGGATATATTTAAAGTAATGAAAGGGAAAAATGTACAGCCAAGATTACTGTACCTGGCAAGGATCTCATTCAAAATTGATGGAGAAATCAAAAGCTTTTCAGACAAACAAAAGTAAAGAGAATTCAGTACCACCAAAATCAGCTTTACAACAAATGTTAAAAGGACTTATATTGGCAAGAAATACAAGAAAAAGATCTACAAAATCAAACCACAAATATTTAAGAAAATGGTAATAGGAATGTATATATAAATAATTACTTTACATGTAAATGGGTTAAGTGCTCCAACCAAAAGACACAGACTGGCTGAATGGATACAAAAACAAGACCCATTTGCATGCTGTCTACAAGAAGCCCACTTCAGACCTAAAGACACATATGGACTGAATGTGAAAGGAAAGAAAAATATATTCCATGCAAATGGAAAGTAAGAGAAACGTGGGATAGCCATTCTCATATCAGACAAAATAGATCAGAAAAGAAAGATTACAAGAGTTAAGAAAGGACACTACATAATGATCGAAGGATCAATCCAAGAAGAAGACATAACAATTGTAAATATCTATGCACCGAGCATAGCAGCACCTCAATATATGAGACAAACACTAACAGGCATAAAAGGAGAAATTGACAGTAACACAAAAATAGGGGGAGCTTTTAACACCTCACTTACACCACTTACACCAGATCGTTAAAACAGAAAATTCATAAGGAAACACAACTATTAAATGATACATTAGGTGAGATGGATCTCATTGATATCTTCATGACATTCCATCCAAATGCAGAAGAGTACATCTTCTTCTCAAGTGCGCATGGAACATTCTCCAGGATAGACTGCATCTTGAGTCACAAATCAAGCCTCACTAAATTTAAGAAAGTTGAAATTGTATCCAGCATCTTTTCTGACCACAACTTTATGAAACTAGATAACAATTACAAGAAAAAAAAAAGTAAAAAACACAAATACATGGAGATTAAACAATACATTTCTATATAACCAATATGCTACTGATGAAATCAAAAGGGAAATTTTAAAAAAATCCAGAAACAAATGACAATGAAAATACTACAACTCAAAACTTATAGGATGCAGCAAAAGCAGTTCTAAGAGGGAAGTTCATAGAATTAAAGACTTAACTCAAGAAACAAGAAAAACATTGAATAAACAACTAAACTAACACCTAAAACAACTGGAAAAAGAACAAAAAACCATCGAAGTTAGCAGAAGAAAATAAATCATAAAGATCTGAGCAGAAATAAGAGAAAAAGAAATGAAAGAAACAACAGTAAATATTAACAAAATTAAAGGCTGGTTCTTTGAGAAGATAAACAAAATTGACAAACCTTTACCCAGACTCATCAAGAAAAAAAGGGAGGAGAATCAAATCTACAAAATTAGAAATGAAAAAGGAGAGGTTACAACAGACAATGTAGAAATACAAAGAATTATGAGATTATTATGAACAACTATATGGCAATGAAATGGATAATCTGGAAGAAATGGATAGATTCTTAGAAAAGTTTAATACTCCAAGACTGAGCCAGGAAGAAGTAGATATTATGAACAACAAAATTATAAGCACGGAAATTGAAACTGTGATCAAAAATCTCCCCAAAATAGAAAGCCAAGGACCAGATGGTTTCACAGGAGAAATCCATCAAACATTTAGAGATGAGCTGATGCCTATTTTTCTAAAACATTTTTTAAAATTTTCAGAGGAATGAACACTTCTAAACTCATTCTATGAGCCAATCATCACACTGACACCAAAACCAGACAAAGGCAACACACAGAAAACTACAGGTCACTATCACTGATGAACATAGATACAAAAGTCCTCAACAAACTTTAGTAAACAGATTTCAAGAACACATTAAAAAGCTCCAGGGATGAAAGGAGTCTTCAATAAATGCAAATCAAACAATGTGATACACCATAATAATAAATTGAATGATAAAAACCATATGATAATCTAAATAAATGCAGAAAAAGCCTTTGACCAATTTTAGCACCCAGTTATGATTAGAACACTTCAAACAATGGGCATAAAAAGAACCCTGCCTCAACATAGTAAAGGTCATATATGATAAGCCTATAGGAAATGTTATTCTCAATTGTGAAAAACTAAAAGCATTCCCTGTAAGATCAGGAACAAGACAAGGATGTCCACTTTCATGACTATTATTCAACATAGTTTTGGAAGTCTTAGGTACAGCACTCAGAGAAGAAAAATAAATAAAAGGAATCCAGATTGTAAAAGAGGAGTAAATCTCTCACTGTTTGAACATGACAATGACACTGTAAATAGAAAACCCTAAAGATACTATCAGAAAATTACTAGAGCTAATCAGTGAATTTATCAACGTCACAGGATACAAAATCAGTACACAGAAATCATTTGCATTCTATATACTAACAATGAAATATCAGAAAGAGAAATTAAGAAATCAATCCCATTTACGATTGCAACAAAAAGAATAGAATATCTAGGAATAAACTTACCAAAGGAGACAAAAAACTGTTCTCAGAAAGTTGTGACACTGATGAAAGAAGTCAAAGATGACATTAAGAAATAGAGAGATATTCCATGTTCCGGCAGGTAAAATCAATATTGTGCAAATGACTATACTACCAAATGCAATCTACAGGTTCAGTGCAATCCTTAACAAATCACCAATGACATTTTTCACAGAACTAGAACAAAAATTTCACAATTCATATGCAAACACAAAAGACCGCAAATAGCCAAAGAAGTCTTGGGAAAGAAGAATGGAACTGGAGGAAACCTTCCTGACTTCACATTATACTACAAAGCTACAGTCATCAAGACAGTATGGTACTGGCACAAAAACAGAAATATAGACTAATGGAACAAGACAGAGAGCCCAGAAATAAACACATGCACTTTAGGGTGACTTATTTTTGACAAATAAGACAAGAATATATAATGGAGCAAAGACAGCCTCTTCAATAAATGCTGCTGTGAATCCTGGACAGCTATATGTAAAAGAATGAAATTAGAACACCTTCTAAAATCATGCACAAAGATAAACTTGAAATGGATTAAAGACCTAAATGTAAGACCAGAAACTATAAAACTTTTTGAGGAAAATATAAGAAAAACATTCAATAACATAAATCAAAGCAAGAACCTCTATGACCCACCTTCTTGAGTAAAGGAAATAAAACCAAAAGTAAACAAGTGGGACCCGATTCAACTTAAAAGTTTTTACACAGCAAAGGAAACTCTTAGAAAGGTGAAAAGACAACCCTCAGAATGGAAGAAAATAATAACAAATGAAACAACTGATAATTAAGTAATTTCCAAATATACCAGCAGTTCATACAACTCAATACCAGAAAAGCAAATAACCCAATCAAATAGTGGGGAAAATACCTAAACAGATATTTCTCCAAAGACATACATATGGCTGAAAAACACATGAAAAGATGTTCAACATTGCTAATTATTAGTGAAATGCAAATCAAAACTACAGTGAGATATCACCTCTGACTGATCAGAAAGGCCATCTTCAGAAAGTCTACAAACAATAAATGCTGGAGAGGGTGTGGAGAACTTCTTGTAACATTGATGGGAATGTAAATTGATAGAGTCATTATAGAAGAAAATATGGAAATTCCTTTAAAAACTAGGAATAAGTTCATCATATGACTCAGAAGTCCCACTCCTAGGCATATACCTTGAGGAAATCAAAATTGAAAAAAAAGTTCATGCATCTCATTTTCACTGCAGCACTATTTTCAATGGCTAAAACATGGAAGGAACCTAGATGCCCATTGACAAATTAAGAGATAAAGAAGTTGTGGTACATATATACAATGGAATATTACTCAGCCATAAAAAGGAACACATTTGAGTCATTTCTAATGAAGTGGATGAACCTAGAGCCTATTATGCAGAGTGAAGTAAGTCAGAAAGAGAAATGTAAATATTGTATACTTACACATAAAGTGAGTGAAGTTGCTCAGTCGTGTCCGCCTCTTTGCAACCCCATGGGATATAGCCTACCATGCCCCTCAGTCCATGGGATTTTCCAGACAACAGTACTGGAGTGGGTTGCCATTTTCTTCTCTAGGACATCTTCCCAACCCAGGGATCAAACCTGGGTCTCCCGCATTGCAAGCAGACGCTTTATCATCTGAGCTATAGGGTGGGTAATTACTGACACATACATGGCATCTAAAAAAATGCTACTGATGAATTTATTTGCAGGGAAGTAATGGAGAAACAGACATAGAGAACAGACCTACTGCCATGATGGAGGAGAGGAGGGAGAATAGGAGATGTAGAGAGAGAGTAACAGAAATTTACAATACCATATGTAAAATAGATAGCCAGTGGGAATTTACTATACGATTCAAGGAATTCAAACAGGGACTCTCTGACAGGCTGAAGGGTGTGTTGGGGAGTGGGTAGATGGTGGAAAGGAGGTCCTGGAGGTAGGGGACATGGGTGTACCTATGGCTGATCCTTGTTGATGTACAACAGAAACCACAAATTCTATAAGGCAATTATCCTTCAATTAAAAGTTTAAAAAAATCTAGCACTGAATATTAAAAAAGAGAGAGAGAAATTAGCTATTCTAAGAAGAGGGCAAAATATTTCTTATGGGAGTTTTTTCTTCCTTCACCCTCTTTATACATTTTCCCTTTATATTTCATAAACATCTTAAAAGGCATAAATGAAATAAAATATAAATATAATGCATTTGTCTATAAGCAAACAAAATCCAAGCCATATCCTGTTATTTAATTCTCAACCTAGCAAATTCTAATTAACCTCTAGAACAGGAATTTAGCTCTCAGTTTAAAATGATACTTTGTCTAAAATATATCTTTCATGGATCATTGATCTACCTATATCAGAACTGTCTTATTGAATCCTACATTTAAGGGGTGCTTGCACCTAGATATCAAAAAAGTTAATTTGGCTGGTTGAGCAGTTAATATTTGGTTGCACAGGCCTAAAATTGATAATATATTGACTTGGGTGTTTTTCCAACATGTTAATATTTAGCAATATAAGCTGAATTTTTAATTGCTTTATGATTTCCTAATTTAATGGTAGCTTTAGGGTTACGTTGAACCTAACAATCTTGCCTAGACAAATTGGGGAATGTTAGTGTGTTGAAATTCTAATGTTAACCAAAATTATTTCCTGGTATTTAATGAGATTTTTGGCCTTGTAACCTGATTCACAACTGATGGGACCTTTGAGGGTTCATATTCCCTGGAAGGAGCAGGTTTCTAGTTTACTGTAGAAACAAACATTTGCAAAATAAATAGTAGCAGGCAATTGTTTTTAACCAAACTATTATGTCCTAGAGTAAGATGTTTGTATTCATTTTTCTTCCAAAATGTAGGGATTCTATCCTTATCTGTAAACAATTTTGAGGGAAGTTCAAAAGATATCCAAACTATATTTTTCAGAAACATTTAAATATCAACGGTTTTCTCTATCCCTTTAGAGAGGAGAAAGTACAGGAGAGAGTAGAATAAGACTTACTTTTGTTCATTGGGTCTTTCTGAGAATCAAATATCTCTATAGCAGGCTATAATAATTTATTCTTATGTGGATGCTCACATAAACAATAACCATTTCTATTATGGGCCTTGAGAAAGCAGAATTCATGTTTATTAAACATATTTAATTCTGTATCTCACGTAGGACTTCACTCAAAGCATCCATAAGGCTTTGCCACATATAATGAAAACCATAAGACACCTGAATAAAGGAAATGCACATAGCATAGAACACTTTGAATTGCTAGTCTCTGTGAAACTCTTCAAGGCATTCTATTTAGAGATACAGTTTTAGTTAGCTCAGCTCTATTAACTCAGTAAGAGGCTTTTGATCTCTTATTAGTTTAGTGTCTCTTTCACAATTAAATAATAATAAGGTAAGATATATTCAAACAAATCTAAAATTACTCTAATTTGGCAAGAAATCAAGTCTTAATAAGATAATACATTTAAATACTCTGAGAAAACACTAAATATACTTATAGGAAAAACAGTGACACAGATGAACAATGCGCAGATGAACTCTCAATCTATTACACATTAATGCTTTAAATACATGCTATATGCATCACTCACTCACTCACTTCAGTCGCTCAGTCATGTCCGACTCTTTGCGACCCCATGAACTGCAGCATGCCAGGCCTCCCTGTCCATCACCATCTCCTGGAGTTCACTCAGACTCATGTCCATCGAGTCTGTGATGCTATCCAGCCATCTCATCCTCAGTCGTCCCCTTCTCCTCCTGCCCCCAATCCATCCCAGTGTCAGAGTTTTTCCAATGAGTCAATTCTTCTCATAAGGTGGCCAAAGTACTGGAGTTTCAGCTTCAGCATCATTCCTTCCAAAGAAATCCCAGAGTTGATCTCCTTCAGAATGGACTGGTTACTTAGGAAAATAACATTCAATATCAATGCCAAGGTACAGTATAACTTAAAATGGGATTTGTGACATCTTATTTCCAGATCATAAATTTGACTAAGTTTTAAGTCTCAGGGAGTGCACATTTATTACTAAGGAGTCATTTTAAGAAATTCCCATTACTTCATGCAATTTGTAATTTGCTTTCCCTCGTGGCTCAGAGGGTAAAGCGTCTGCCTGCAATGCAGGAGACCCAAGTTCGATTCCTGGGTCGGGAAGATCCCCTGGAGAAGGAAATGGCAACCCACTCCAGTATTCTTGTCTGGAGAATTCCATGGATGGAAGAGCCTGGTAGGCTACAGTCCACAGGGTCGCAAAGAGTCGGACATGACTGAGCGACTTTACTTTCACTTTCATGTAATTTGAACTGACATGAAAAAAACTACAAAATATATAAACTAAGGTCTGAAATCCACTCCTATATCTTCCTCATCAGGCGACTGGAGTTAACTCTTCTTTTTAATAATCAATAAACAAATAATCTTGAGTAATTTTTTTTTTGTTTCCAACCAAGGTACATAGTATGAAAAAACAACAAATATAATTTTGAGTTGTTGGCTAACCTTTAGTAATCTTGTATGAAGAAACATTTTATGAGAAACCACGGGCCCAACTTAAACTGAAAGAAAAGGAAGTATGTGAAACTCAAAACCCTTTTAGTTTCAAATGGCTTTTCCTTAGTTATAATCCAAAATGATAAATTCATTGGTACATAATGAATTTCCAAAGTTACCCTTCATTGCTGTAGATATTCCAGAGTGTTTATATGTACACATATATCTATATATGTACACTTATACAAAATATTCTTGGATTATGACTAAAATTACTCTCAACAAATGCTTTGAATATCATCCCTAAAATTCTAAAGTAACCAAAACAAAACGTAAGTTCATGTAAACATACCTGTACATATGTATATGCACATGTGTGTGAACATGCACATAATCACACACACTCACATACACTGTTACTTGGTTGAGTAGTATTTGTATATGTATTGAAGAATAAAGTTTATGTCGCTCCAAGTATAAAAGCCTAAGTAACTACAACTACCTGCAAAAATATGTTTGAGTATAACACATGTATACCACAGTTATTAAATATATCAAATTTGAGTTAGACTCAAAGGTTTCAATTCAGCTTGTGGCATAGCATCTTTGTGACCAAAAAAAAAAAAAAATTTCTCTCTAATTCTTAGTATTCTGATGTGTAAAAAAAGTGAAAAAGTGAAAGTGACCCTGGCTTAATTGTGTCCAGCTGTTTGCAACCCCATGGACTGTAGCCGACCAGGCTCCTCTGTCCATGGAATTCTCCAGGTAACAATACTGGACAGGGCTAATAATGTACTAATATCATAGAAATGTCATGAGGATTAAGAGAAATAGTGTTTTCAAAGTACTAGTGTAATGTAATTAGCATCTGAAATTGAATAAATGCTCAATGAATGTCCAATATGACAAATATAAATGTAACATAACGTATTAAAATCTGCTCTTACACCATGAAAATAATTTCACTACTAGCTTGAAGTTTCATTTTTGCATATATATTTTCAATTTTATTACTTTTTTCATTTATTCTTAGAATAAAATTTATTGTAAATATGTATATAATATATATTTAATATAATTATAATAAATATTATAATTTGATATAATTATATAATGTTTAAATTTAATTTAATAAATGTATGTATAAATAAATATTCTAAGAATAAATATTCATTCTATGCATAAATTTATGAATGCTTCTAGATTCCCTGCATTGTGATAGCAACCATTTGACAATGGTTGTCAAAACAGATACAGTCTTTTCCCTAATGAGATTTCACAATAAGGAGAATGATGCAATAATTATGTAAATATATGACTATAAATTGTTTTAGTTTAGTTCAGTTCAGTCACTTAGTCTGACTCTTTGCGATCCCATGGGCTGCAGCACATCAGGCTTTCCTGTCAATCACCAACTCCCAGAGCTTACACAAACTCATGTCCATTGAGTCAGTGATGCAATGTAACCATCTCATCATCTGTCGTCCCCTTCTCCTCTCACCTTCAATCTTTCCCAGAATCAGGGTCTTTTTCAATGAGTCAGTTTCTCATATCAGGTGGCCAAAGTATTGGGGCTTCAGCTTCAGCATCAGTTCCTTCAATGAATATTCAAGGTTGATTTTCTTTAGGATTGACTGATTGGATCTCCTTGCTATCCAAGGAACTCTAAAGAGTCTTCTCCTCCACCACATTTCCAAAGCATCAATTCTTTCGTGCTCACCTTCCTTTATAGCCCAACTCTCACATCCATACAATGACTACTGGAAAAGCAATAGCTTTGACTAGACATACCTTTGTTGGAAAAATAACGTCTCTGCTTTTTAATATTCTGTCTATTTTGGTAACGGTTTTTCTTCCAAGGAGAAAGTGTTTTTTAGTTTCATGGTTTCAGCCACCATCTGCAGTGATTTTGGAGCCCCCTCAAAATAAAGCAAGATGATAAGAGGGGTTAAATTGCATTTAGAATAAAACCCCAAGCCTGCTAGAGATGCTTGCAGTGCTCAAACAAAACATTACACGTACCAGGAGACCCCCCCCCAGAGACTGAGCCAGACTTGCCTTTGAGTGTTTGAGTGTCTCCTGAAAAGGTACAAGTCAGCAGTGGACTGCCACAGCGGCAGGGGCTCTGGGTGCAGCAGACCTGGGTATGGCATAAATCCTCTCGGAAAAGGTCACCATTAACCCTTTCATAGAGCTGCCAGAACTTACAAAGGACTGGGGAAACAGACTCTTGAAGGGCACAAACCAAACCTTGTGCACACCAAGACTCAGAGAAAGGAGCAATGACTGACCCAGACTTGCCCGTGAGTGTACAGGAGGTGGAGGTGTGGGGGTGGCTGTGGCCTACAGCAGGGTCAGGGGCACTGAGTGTGCCAGTGAGCACAGGAACTTTAGAAGGAGGTTGCCATTATCTTCATTACCTCCACCATAGGTCAAATAACAGGGAGGGAACACAGCCCTGCCCATCAACAGAAAGTTGGATTAAAGATTTAATGAACATGGCCCCACCCATCGTAATAAGACCCAGTTTCCCCCCTCAGTAAGTCTCCCATCAGGAACTTTCTATAAGCCTCTTATCCTTATCCATCAGTGGGCAGACAGAATGAAAACCACAATCACAGAAAGCTAACCAAACTGATCACATGGACCACAGTCTTGTCTAACTCGGTAAAACTATGAGCCATGCCAGGTAGGGCCACCAAAGACAGCCAGGTCATAGAAGAGAGTTCTGACAAAATGTGGTCCAATGGAGAAGGGAATGGCAAACTATTTCAGTATTCTTGCCTTGAGAACCCCATGAACAGTATAAATTGTTTCAATTGCCATAAAATTAAAGAATGTGTTAAGAGTATTTCAGAGGAAGATCCATTAGAGAAATAGGCTCAAATACAGGACATCTCATGGATATTTGGGACACAATTTTATTTAAAACAATCTAAAATATTTATCTAGAAATACCGTCTCTTTGAAATTCGAATTTGACTGGAAATCTTGAATCTTACTTGTTAAAACTGGTCACTGTAATCTGATATTTGAATAACCTCATCTACAAAAAAAAAAAAATTACTTCTGCTCATTGACTATGCTAAAACTTTGAGTGTTTAGTTCAATTCAGTCCCTCAGTCATGTCTAATTCTTTGTGACCCCGTGGACTGCAGCACACCAGGCTTCCCTGTCCATCACCAACTCCCCAAGCTTGTTAAACGCATATTCATTGAGTCGTGATGCCATCCAATGATCTCATAGTCTGCCATCCACTTCTGCCTTCAGTTTTTCTCAGCATCAGGGTCTTTTCTGTTGTGGTCCGGGTGTGGATGGGAAAAGAATTTCCAGACATGAGACAGAATGAGAGAGAAATAAAGTTTGTTAGAGTGGGAGATGCTGTTAGAACAGCATGCCAGCTCAAGGGAGAACCAGCGTTGGATACAGGTCATTAGTAAAGAAGAGAGGCGAAAAGCAAAGGAGAAAAGGAAAGATATAAGCATCTGAATGCAGAGTTCCAAAGAAGAGCAAGAAGAGATAAGAAAGCCTTCTTCAGCGATCAATGAAAAGAAATAGAATGGGAAAGACTAGAGATCTCTTCAAGAAAATTACAGATACCAAGGGAACATTTCATGCAAAGATGGGCTCGATAAAGGACAGAAATGGTATGGACCTAACAGAAGCAGAAGATATTAAGAAGAGGTGGCAAGAATACATGGAAGAACTGTACAAAAAAGATCTTCACGATCAAGATAATCATGATGATGTGATCACTAATCTAGAGCCAGACATCTTGGAAAGTGAAGTGGGCCTTAGAAAGCATCAATACAAACAAAGCTAGTGGAGGTGATGGAATTACAATTGAGCTGTTTCAAATCCTGGAAGATGATGCTGTGAAAGTGCTACACTCAATATGCCAGCAAATTTGGAAAACTTGGCAGTGGCCACAGGACTGGAAAAGGTCAGTTTTCATTCCAATCCCAAAGAAAGGCAATGACAAAGATTGCTCAAACTACCGCACAACTGCACTCATCTCACATGCTAGCAATGTAATGCTCAAAATTCTCCAAGCCAGGCTTCAGCAATACGTGAACCGTGAACTCCCAATGTTCAAGCTGGTTTTAGAAAAGGCAGAGGAACCGGAGATCAAATTGCCAACATCCGCTGGATCATGGCGAAAGCAAGAGAGTTCCAGAAAAACATCTATTTCTGCTTTCTTGACTATCCCAAAGGCTTTGACTGTGTGGATCACAATAAACTGTGGAAAATTCTGAAAGAGATGGGAATACCAGACCATCTAACCTGCCTCTTGAAAAATCTGTATGCAGGTCAGAAAGCAACAGTTAGAACTGGACATGGAACAATGGACTGGTTCCCAATAGGAAAAGGCATACGTCAAGGCTGTATATTGTCACCCTGCTTATTTAACTTATATGCAGAGTACATCATGAGAAACGCTGGACTGGAAGAAACACAAGCTGGAATCAAGATCGCTGGGAGAAATATCAATAACCTCAGATATGCAGATGACACCACCCTTATGGCAGAAAGTGAAGAGGAGCTAAAAAGCCTCTTGATGAAAGTGAAAGAGGATAGCGAAAAAGCTGGCTTAAAGCTCAACATTCAGAAAACTAAGCTCATGGCATCCGGTCCCATTACTTCATGGGAAAGAGATGGGGAAACGGTGGAAACAGTATCAGATTTTATTTTTCTGAGCAGATTGTGACTGCAGCCATGAAATTAAAAGATGCTTACTCCTTGGAAGAAAATTATGACCAACCTAGATAGCATATTGAAAAGCAGAGACATTACTTTGCCGACTAAGGTCCGTCTAGTTAAGGCTATGGTTTTTCCTCTGGTCATGTATGAATGTGAGAGTTGGACTGTGAAGAAGGCTGAGCGCTGAAGAATTGATGCTTTTGAACTGTGGTGTTGGAGAAGACTCTTGAGAGTCCCTTGGACTGCAAGGAGATCCAGCCAGTCCATTCTGAAGGAGATCAGCCCTGGGATTTCTTTGGAAGGAAAGATGCTAAAGCTGAAACTCCAGTACTTTGGCCACCTCATGCGAAGTGTTGACTCATTGGAAAAGACTCTGATGCTGGGAGGGATTGGGGGCAGGAGGAGAAGGGGACGGCTGTGGATGAGATGGCTGGATGGCATCACAGACTCGATGAACTTGAGTCTGAGTGAACTCCGGGAGATGGTGATGGACAGGGAGGCCTGGTGTGCTGCGACTCATGGTGTCGCAAAGAGTCAGACACGACTGAGCGACTGAACTCAACTTAAACCCAGGGTACAAGGAGAGGGATAGGGGCCTTGTGGCTCATTTGCCTATTGGGTGAGGCATGTATACTGGGGGAAGAATAAGTCAAATACCTTCTCCCTGTGTAGGGTAGGAGAGGAGACAGGTTATACTACTCAGGAGGACCTGAAATCCATCAGTAGTTACAACATGAGAGAGAGAAGGACAATGAGGGTCTGTTTTTTCTGTTCCTGCATTCCAAGACCCTCCTTGGTTTTCTCTGCTTTTCAGGTCCTTGGATCACTACATTCCTTCCTCTCTTTATTTTTAGGGACAGTTCTTTGGC
Source organism: Capra hircus (assembly GCF_001704415.2). Taxonomy (NCBI): domain Eukaryota; kingdom Metazoa; phylum Chordata; class Mammalia; order Artiodactyla; family Bovidae; genus Capra; species Capra hircus. The sequence goes on from NC_030826.1 coordinate 2,801,001, forward strand.
CCCTTTTGTTGCCCTGCTCATGTCTAACTATCTATCTATTTCTCTTCTCAGGCCCTTGGGAACCCAATCGCAAAGGAAAAGGGGCGATGATTGCTCTGACTTCTTCAGGCTGTACAGAGGCATTGTGAGGCTCCAGGTTTCTTTTGCCTGCTCTCTATCAGGGTGCATTTACAGAGGGAGATGAGAGTCCATGGAATGAGAAGGTGACTTATTTCAGCATCATCTCGGTGTTTGTCAGAGAATATTCTTGTTGTACTGCCACTTGGAGATTTGTTGCAATCTAGAAGAAACAAACTTAACTAGAAAGTTAAAGGTACTGTGGCCCAAAGATTAATAGAAGTAGGAAAGCTGCTCAGGGGCGGACATTGGTTTGTGACGTTAGTGTTTCTCTAGGTGTGAGAAGATGCAAGAATTTTAGCTTATAAAATCTTTACCTGAAAACATCTAACTATCTGAAGGCTGATTCTTCTGGGTTTTTCCCAGAGCACAGAGTGCCTTATTTCTGATTTCCACTCTGAGCTTCTTTCAGGGGTGTTGAAGGTCAGTAGTTTGCAGTGGTCATGATGTAATCTTTGTAGAGGCAGCTAACAAGTGCCAACTTCCAGTCAGCAGGGTCTCTTCATAGCCACATATTTGACCATGCTTTGGGGGCACTTCATGGCCATTGGGTCCCGTGGTGCTGGGAAGGCTCATTCTCAGGTCTAAGGAAGATTCCAGTGTGCTGTTATTGGACCAGGCCTTGAAGGTAACAAAAGTCTCTGGACCATGCCTGTCTTACTAGCCTCTTGGTCCAGGAAAATATTCCCTCTTCCTGTTTCTTCCCATATCTAGAGCTACATTATGACACTCATTGCACTCATATAGAACTACATATCAGCATTTTATCACAGGCTCAGTCAAACATTTGGTAATGTAAGAAACAATCTTTTGAAACAAGTGACATAGAAAATAATATAGCTATAGCTAGCAGTTATTAGTAAGGTCATAAGAAAGAATTATACATCAAGAACTTTCATTAGGTAGAGCCCAGTATACCCTAAGTCATCTGATTTTGTTTACTAAATGACTATAGCCTGGTGTTACTGGTTATACATCATGGAGCATCTGATCTTTGTCTAAAGATTGGTTACTGAGATAAGCTTTAAAAACAAATTTAGAGTGTCCTTTTTAATAACTTAATTAAATATTTTAGCAATATAACACAGCAAAAAGGAACTATCTCAGAAGTGAGTCTTAGTAAACACTAGATCTTAATTTACAAAACTAGAAACTTAGTTTAACAATTAACAAAACTTAATATTCTGTGAAACATGATTTTTTTTATTTTTTCATTATGAGGGCATTAACTCTGTAGCCAGGGAAGGCTTTAACCTTTCAAATACAAATCAGGTTTGTCAGGGAGTCAGGAAAACCAAGCAGCCATCTTGGATTTCCCATAGCCCTGACTCTTTGATTTTCAGCTAATATTCACCCATTTTTAATTCCCCGATTTAGGAGTAGATTGTTGTCATGTTTTAAGGACATCAGGAGAGCAAAAGTCTAACCATGAGGACTTATTTGTTGTAGAAGCAGAATGAACTGTGTCTAGATGTACCTTAAATAATGTTTATTTGCTTTACCAAGGTAAAAAAAAAAAGATTTTAAAATCAAATATAAATCACTTAAAGGCAAAGAAATTCATAATCTGTTTTTGAAATTTGCATTCTAAGAAAATTTTGCCCTCTTAACATAGAGAACAGACTAAATTCCAGTCTGATACCAGTTTGCCAGATAGCTAGCAAATAAAATTCGTTTATAGGTTAATTTTAGAAAAGTATTTTTCATAAATCTTGAAGTAGCAGTATTCTTGCAAAGGCATCAGTGTGAAACCATAGAAGGCGTGTTTAAAATCTGATTAAATTGCAATTGACAAAGTAGCCTTGTCATTGCTGTAGTATGTAACAATTTAATATGATAACTAGAATTATAATTGACCATACTTTATCAGGGCATATCAGATCTATATGAATTCCACATAATTTTAGGATACTTATATTAGTAACATCAGCCATACAGTATAACCTGAGAAGATTTATCATCCCTTCAAGAGTACTACCCATGTAACTTAGCATGTCCAATGGACCCAGGTAGTTTAATAGCTCTTTGGGATGTCTCAGGGATCCTCTGATGCATTACAAAGTTAGCTAGAGGTCAAGTTACTTAGGAAGTTTAGTCAATAAATATCAAAAGGGGTTATAACACTCAATCAGATAGAATCATATAGATCATTTTGAAACAAAATATTCACTTAGCCAAAGTAACAAGATTTCAAAGGTAGACATAGAACAGAACACTTCAGAGGTAAAGAAGCTTACAATCAATGATCAAAGGCTGTTCAGCATCTCAAGAAAACTTGTATTAATGCACAAAACTCATCTTTTGTGGTCCACTATCCATAAAACCTTCTTATCACTTTCTGTACCCATTACTCTGTTCTATCATCCTGAAATAGGCACCTGTAAGTCAGATCTACTTCCTTTTCCCTTCATAAAATGTAATTTCATTCCTCATACCTTCTTTATTGAAAACACAATCCTGCTTTCCTTATGCAATGAAGAACTAACCCTTATATTAGCAGTCTATAGATTGATGAACATAAATATCAGTGACGATTTCTTTTAAAATTGCTTTTTTATAGAGAGCATCTCATGATGGCATCCAAAATCTTTAGTTTCTCTGTATGAGGAAGTTAGTGCTCAGTAATGAAAGTTTCAGAATCTTATTTCATTTGGAAATGAGCAACCTGAGAAGGCTTATTGAAACCTAGGTTTATTGAACCTAGCTACTCAATAAACTTCTGTTACTTAGTTTAGCACACCCTAGAAATTCATTTTACCAAACTCTAAAGAGATTGTTGTAGACAGACATTTCTAAAGTATAATCATTCTTAATAGAGTTTACCTAAAAGCTCATATCTCATTTGCATTTTTTAAAGTTTCTTCACGGAAAGTACTTTCCTTACTGACAAATTTGTAACAGATATAACAATATAACAGTATTTAACTTATAATAAACCTAGGCACAGTTAAAATACTATACTTAATGATAATGACTCTTAGACATGTCTATATTAGATTAGTAAACAAATATTAATATGAACTACTTAATATTTCCCATTTACATGAATCTGAAATTCATTTAGGGTAATTTCTCTTGTATTTAGAATTTAGCACTGATATGCAAGTGCTTACTTATCTTTAAGCCAATTAAATTAGAACTCATTTACAACTTCAGCAATATTATTTGAAAAAAAAAAAAAAAAAAAGACACACACTGAGACATACATAAATCCAGACATACAGATAGAGATCTCATAGTTTTCTGCTTGAGATTTAAAATGTCTCTTTGAACCCCCTCCTCCCCTCCCTTTATTTATTTATTTATTTATTGCTTAAAGTTCTAATTTGCCCAAAAAGTCATTTTTCTTTTCTGCGGTCAAATTTTATAGCTAAAATATAGACCAAATACTGCTCAAATTGACTCTGATATCAGGGGTACATAAGCTGATAAAAATCTTGGATTGTATCTCTGGTGGAAAGTGAGGTCCTTTTCACATCAGAAGAATCTGAAAAGTTAAGCGAATTTACAGGAGTGGGGGAAGTTTGGTCCTTCTCCACCCACCTGGAGAGACAGGAGTACTTAGAAGGGAATTCTTTACAATGTTAGGAGAGTTTTTGATCCCTCAGGCTTTTGAAAATAGGAGAAGGACCTGGACCAAAAGGAACCTCAGAATTATTTCCTAGAGGTCATGTGGATGTGAAATGTCAAGTAAGGGTCATCTAGGAAATCTGGTGGAGAGAGTCAGAGGGGGACAGGAGACAGGGTAGCGACAGAAAGACACATGCAGCATGAGTCCCTGAAATCTGGATTCTGACTGAGGGTCATGAGGGACTGAACATAAGAAAATTCTGAGTCCTTTCCCTGATTTTGGCTAAAGCTAGTGTGTCATGCAGAGGTCACTTTTTGGGGTGGGTTCCCCCAGTTTGTACTGGGGCCAACCCTTTTGGAGGGTCAAAATATTCCAGTTTCTGAGAATGTAGCCAAGGGGTGAGTCTGAGAGAGGATCCTGGGATGTACCAGAACCCACTCTTAGCCTATCTGCCATAGAATGAGGGTACTGAGAGTCACTGACTGACAGAAAAGCATCCGTTTTGTCCCAGGGATCTCTCTCTGTGAGTAATGGCACAAAGTGGCCAACCATCACAACAGTCGCATCCAACAGTGAGACGTGACCCCCGAGAATTGTGCAGTTAAGGCACCATGTAACCCGGGCAGACAAACACAGAGGTTCCTGGGAGCAACTGGGTGACTCACCATTTGGTGATTGCCTGAAATGTGGAAGGCACTCTTGGGAAGGTTCAGAGGCTACAATCAGCCTCCTGTAAATCAATCAGGACCAAAAGGGAAAGAAATGACTGTGACGGGGAGGTGGTGGCCAGGGGACAATGGTCTCTGTTTTGCTTCAACAACGGAAATTGTCTTGCCGGGGGCGGATGCCCTTGTAGCCATGTCCCCCTTATCCTCACATAGGAGTCTCCCTGTGGCTGGTGCCCTAATGGCTTTTAAGTGCCTGACTTGTGCCCATGTAATATTGGTTGGCCTAGTCCTCTGTTGGAAAGAAGACCCAGAGAGATGTTATGGGGAGGGAAGTGGGAGGGGGGTTCATGTTTGGGAACGCATGTAAGAATTAAAGATTTTAAAATTAAAAAAAATAAAAAACTAAAAAAAAAAATAATAATAATAATAAAAAATAAATAAAACAAATACCCCAAAACAGGAAACCAAAGATGAACCCTAGACAAATGACAGTTACAAAATCATGCAAATAAGATTTAAAGTAATGGAATATACACATATACACCCATAAGCAAAATCAAAACAGGCTAACAAACATAAAGTACAGTAGATCAATCCAGTGAACAAAGAAAACCAAAAGTGATATCAACCAGTTAAGAACACAACTTGGAAAACAAAACTAAAGCAAGGTGCCAGCTGGGAATAAAGCAATGAAAACAAAACTAGGAAACATGGTGAGAAAAAGAAAGAAGAAAGAATAGAAATTCAAAGTTAAATAGAGGTATATAAAGAAGATTTATATATATTAAAGATCAATTGCAAGGGAGAAATAAGAGTAGGAAAAACAAACAAAGGAATAAATGTAGAAAAATAATAATGGATTTTAAAATTTTTTTAACTAAAATTTAAAAGAGAGGGGAAAATAGAAGAAAAAAATGAAAACACCAAAGAACTGAAAAACACCAACATACAGGCAGAGATTTATAACAGCAATAAAAAGTGTGATTGAATAAAAATTAAAAAAAAAGACCTCAAAAGCTTAATTAGATTTCATAATGCTAATAAAATCAACAACTACAAGAGAAGGGGAAGAAAAGGAAAAAAAATCCAAAATAAACTACAGAACAAGTCAAAATATAAGAATAATAAATGTTTTTCTTGTGTCTAAAAAAAAAAAAAAAAAAAGAAGACAATGGAGAGGCTCTCACCCATTCGGGTGGCAGCCACTGGGGCGCTGTGAGCAGTGGGGACTTTGGAACACACCAGAGGGTAATCCTGCCCAGAATTCCTCAACTGCTTCCACAGCATTTGCCTGTTCTCAGAGGGTCCCTACGAGAAAGGAGAAACCAGGAGGTGGGGAAGAGACCCCAAGTCCTGGTATAGGCCACCAAAGATGTCGTGGTCTGAGCATGGGTTGGAAAAGAACTTCCAGGCATGAGACAGAATGAAGGAAAATAAAATTGATTACAGTAGGGGATGCTGTTAGAACAGTGGGCCAGCTCGAGGGAGAACCAATATTGAACAGAAGTCCTTAGTCCTCCTTTATACCCAGGGTACAGGATTGTGGTAGAGTCCTTGAAGATCATTTGCTGATTGGATGAGGCCCATATACTGGGCTAGGGAAGAGTAAGGCAAATACCTTCTCTCTGTGTGGGTTAGGAGTTCAGTTCAGTCGCTCAGTTATGTCCGACTCTTTGCGATCCAATGAATCGCAGCACGCCAGGCCTCCCTGTCCATCACCATCTCCTGGCTTCAGACTCACTCAGATTCACATCCATCGAGTCCGTGATGCCATCCAGCCATCTCATCCTCGGCCGTTACCTTCTCCACCTGCCTCCAATCCCTCTCAGCATCAGAGTCTTTTCCAATGAGTCAACTCTTCGCATGAGGTGGCCAAAGTACTGGAGTTTCAGCTTTAGCATCATTCCTTCCAAAGAAATCCCAGGGCTGATCTCCTTCAGAATGGACTGGTTGGAGCTCCTTGCAGTCCAAGGGACTCTCTAGAGTCTTCTCCAACACCACAGATCAAAAGCATCAATTCTTCAGTGCTCAGCCTTCTTCACAGTAGAACTCTCACATCCATACATGACCACAGGAAAAACCTTAGACTTGACTAGACAGATCTTAGTTGGCAAAGTAATGTTTCCGCTTTTGAATATACTATCTAGGTTGGTCATAACTTTTCTTCCAAGGAGTAAGCCTCTTTTAATTTCATGGCTGCAGTCACCATCTGCAGTGATTTTGGAGCCCCCCCCAAAAATAAAATCTGACACTGTTTCCACTGTTTCCCCATCTATTTCCCATGAAGTGATGGGACCAGATGCCATGATCTTCATTTTCTGAATGTTGAGTTTTAAGCCAACATTTTCACTCTCCTCTTTCACTTTCATCAAGAGGCTTTTTAGCTCCTCTTCACTTTCTGCCATAAGGGTGGTGTCATCTGCATATCTGAGGTTATTGATATTTCTCCTAGCAATCTTGATTCCAGCTTGTGTTTCCTCCAGTCCAGCGTTTCTCATGATATAATCTGCATTGAAGTTAAATAAGCAGGGTGGCAATATACAGCCTTGACGTACTTCTTTTCCTATTGGGAACCAGTCTGTTGTTCCATGTCCGGTCCTAACTATTGCTTCCTGACCTGCATACAGATTTCTCAACAGGCAGGTCAGGTCGTCTGGTATTCCCATCTCTTTCAGAATTTTCCACAGTTTTTTGTGATCCACACAGTCAAAGCCTTTGGCATAGTCAAGAAAGCAGAAATATATGTTTTTCTGGAACTCTCTTGCTTTTGCCATGATCCAGCGGATGTTGGCAATTTGATCTCTGGTTCCTCTGCCTTTTCTAAAACCAGCTTCAACATAAGGGAGTTCACGGTTCACACATTGCTGAAGCCTAGCTTGGAGAATTTTGAGCATTACTTTACTAGCATGTGAGATGAGTGCAACTGTGTGGTAGTTTGAGCATTTTTTGGCTTTGCTTTTCTTTGGGATTGGAATGAAAACTGACATTTTCCAGTCCTGTGGCCACTGCTGAGTTTTCCAAATTTGCTGGCATATTGCGTGCAGCACTTTCACAGCATCATCTTTCAGGATTGAAACAGCTCAACTGAAATTCCATCACCTCCACTAGCTCTGTTCATAGTGATGCTTTCTAAGGCCCACTTGACTTCACATTCCAAGATGTCTGTCTCTAGATTAGTGATCACATCATCACGATTATCTTGGTTGTGAAGACCTTTTTTGTACAGTTCTTCCATGTATTCTTGCCAACTCTTAATATCGTCTGCTTCTGTTAGGTCCATACCATTTCTGTCCTTTATTGAGCCCATTTTTGCATGAAATATTCCCTTGGTATCTCTAATTTTCTTGAAGAGGTAGGAGGGGAGACAGGTTATACTATTTATAAGGATCTGAAATCCATTAATAGTTACAACACGAGGGAAGGAAGGGCAAAAGTGCCTGTTTTTTTCCTTTCCCACATCCCAAGACTCTCCTCAGTTTTATCTGTCATTTTGTCCTTGGGTCACTACATTTTCCAGTGAATCAGTTATTGGCGTCAGGTGGGCAAAGTATTGTAGATTCAGCTTAAGCATCAGTCCTTTCAATGATTATTCAGAAATGAATTTCCTTAGAATTTACTGTTTTAAATCCTTGCTGTTCAACGGACTCTCAAGAGTGTTCTCCAACACCACAGTTCCAAAGCATTAAATCTTTGGTGTTCAAGTTTCTTTATGATCCAAGTCTCACATCCATACATAACTACTGGAATAACCATAGCTTTGACGAGATGGACATTTCTCAACAAAGCAATATCTGCTTTTCAATATGCTGTGTAGGTTGGTCATGGCATTTCATTTCAAGGCTGCAATCACCATATGCAGTGATTTTGGAGCCCAAGAAAATGAAGTCTGTAATTGTTTGTCTGCAATGGAAATCTGCTTCCATTGTTTCCCCATCTATTTGCCATGAAGTAATGGGACTGGATACCATGATCTTAGGTTTTTGAATGACGAGTTTTAAGCCAGCTTTTTCATGCACCTCTTTCACTTTCATCAAGAGGCTCTTTAGTTCCTCTTCACTTTTTGCCATAAGGGTGGTGTCATCTGCATATCTGAGGTTATTGTTATTTCTCCCAGCAATATTAATTCTGGCTTGTGCTTCATCCAGCCCAGCCTTTTCCATTATGTACTCTGCATACAGTTAAATAAGCTGGATGACAATACACAGCCTTGATGTACTCCTTTCCCAATTTGAAACCAGTCTATTGTTTCACGTGCCATTCTAATTATTGCTTCTTGATCCGCATACAGATTTCTGAGGAGGCAGGTAAGGTGCTCTGGTATTTCATCTCTTTCAGAATTTCCCACAGTTTTCTGTGATCCACACAGTCAAAAGCTTTGACATAGATATTAAAGCAGTAGTAGGTGTTTTTCTGGAATTCTCTTGCTTTTCCTATAATCAGATGTTGGCAATTTGACCTCTGGTTCTTCTGCCTATTATAAGCTTCTGCCTGTTCCAGCTTGAACATCTGGAAGTTCTTGGTTCACATACTGTTGAAGCCTAGCTTGAAGAATTTTGAATGTTTCTTTTCTCGCATGTGATATGGATGTGATTGTGCAATAGTTTGAACATTCTTGGCATTGTCTTTTTTGGATTAGAATGAAAACTGATCTTTTCCAGTCCTGTGGCCATGGCTGAATGTTCCAACATGTTTGTATATTGAGTGCAGCACTTTCACATCTACATCTTTTAGGATTTGAAATAATCAACTGGAATTCCATCACCTCCATTAGTTTTGTTCATAGTGATGCTTCTTAAGGCCCACTTGACTTCACATTCCAGGATGTCTGGCTCTAGGTGAGTGATCACACCATTGTGATTGGCTGGCTCATGAAAACCTTTTTTGTATAGTTCTTCTGTGTACTCTGCCACCTCTTCTTAATATCTTCTGCTTCTGTTACGTCCATACCATTTCTGTCCTTTATTGTGCCCATCTTTGGATGAAATGTTCCTCGGTAGCTTTAATTTTCTTGAAGAGATCTTAGTCTTTCCCATTCTATTGATTTCCTCCACTTATTTGCATTGATCACTGAAGAAGACTTTCTTATCTCTCCATGCTGTTCTTTGGAATCTGCATTCAGATGGGTTTATCTTTACTTTTCTCTTTGCCATTCACTTCTCTTCTTTTCTCAGCTATATGTACAGCATCTTCAAACAACCATTTTGCCTTTTTGAAGTTCTTTTACTTGATGATGATCTTGATCACTGCCTCCTGTACAGTGTCAGGAACCTCTGTTCGTAGTTCTTCAGGCACTCTGTCTGTCAGATCTAATCCCTGGAATTTATTTGTTACTTCCCCTGTATAATCATAAGGGATCTGATTTAGGTCATACTTGGGTGGTCTAGTGGTTTTCCCTACTGTCTTCAATTTAAGGCTGAATTTGGCAATAATGAGTTCATGATCTGAGCCACAGTCAGTTCCTTTTCTTGTTTATGCTCAATGTATAGAGCTTTTCCATCTTTGACTGCAAACAATATAATCAATCTGATTTCAGTATTCTTAATGTGATGGGAATACCAGATCATATTACCTGCACCCTGAGAAAACTGTATGGAGGACAAGAAGGAACAGTTAGAGCTGGATGTGGAACAACGGACTGATTCTAAATTGGAAATTGAGTATGTCAAGGCTGTATGTTGTTACCTTGCTTATTTAAAATATATGCAGAATAAATCATGTAAAATGCCAGGTTGGATGAAGCACAAGCTGGAATCAAGTTTGCAGAGAAAAATAACAACCTCAGATATGTAGATGATACCAATTTGGTGGAAAAAAGTGAAGAGGAACTAAAGAGCCTATTGATGAAGTTGAAAGAGAAAAGTGAAAAAAAATTGGCTTAATACTCAACATTCAGAAACTGAAGATCATGGCATCTGGTCATATCACTTCATGGCACAATGTCAGATTTCATTTCCTGGAGCTCCAGAATCAATGTGGATGGTGACTGGAGCAATGAAATTAAAAGATGCTTGTTCCTGGAAAGACTAGCTTTGACAAACTTGGTGTATTAAAAAGCAGAGACATCACTTTGCCAACAAAGTTCCATCTAGTCAAAGTCATGGTTTTTCCTCCTGTCATGTATGGATGTGAGAGTTGGACTCTAAAGAAGGCTGAAGGACAAAGAATTGATGCTTTTTGAACTGTGGTGCTAGAGAAGACAAATCCCTTGAACAGCAGGGTAATCAAACCAGTCAATCCTAAAGGAAATCAATGCTGAATATTCATTGGAAGGACTGATGTTGAAGCTGAAGCTCCAATACTTTGCCCACCTGTTGGGAAAAGCCAACTCTTTAGAAAAGATGTTGGGAAAGTTTGAGGACAAGAGGAAAAGAGGGAAACAGAAGACCAGACAGTTGGATGGCATCATTGACTCAATGGACAAGAATTTGAGCCACTCTGGGAGATAGTGAAGGACACGGAAGCCTGGTGTGATGTAATCCATGGGGTTGCAAAGAGTCGGACATGACTTAACAACTGAACAATAACAGCAGCAACGTTGATCAAAAACTGTAGAATGAGTAAGCATGACAAGATAAAGGGGGTACAGAATGACAAGTTATTTTAAGGCAGAAGAGCCTCATTTTCAATTATCCTAAATACAGAGGGAGCATCAGTGCATTTTAAGAACTGAGTGCAGTATAGCTGGATCTCAAAGAGCTAGAGACAGAGTGGTATTTTATAGGGCAAAAGAAGATAGGCAACTCAAAATAATACACAAGGATTCCATTCTTGATTGGCTGGAATTCGTTGAAAAGTTTTAGGAAGAAAAATAGCATCAAGTTGTCTTATAGTTACAAGAATTTTCCAAAGTCACTTTTAATACATATATCTTCTTGGCAGAATTGCTTCAGTGTGCACTAATTGTTGAGCTTAAACTACCACAAAAAGTCAAAGAAGAGGCACTAAATACGTAAACATAAATATCCACTTAAGAGAGAAAGCATGTTGAAGTGCTACAGTGGAGAGTACAAAATTGCTGACTTTCAAGGGTGAAACAACTGCTTGAGGAGAGCATTAGGAATAACTCTGAGATTCCTGTGGATAAATTGTTTTTGTGGTTGAGTCACTCAGTCACGTCCAGTGGTTTGTGACCCCATGGACTGCAGTACACCATGCTTCCCTGTCCTTCATTATCTCCCTGAGCTTGCTCAAACTTACGTCCATTGAGCTGGTAACCATTTGATCCTCTCTCATCCCCTTCTCCTCCCGCATTCAATCTTTCCAAGCATCAGGGTCTTTACAAATTATTCAGTTCTTCACATCAGGTGGCCAAAGTATTGGAACTTCAGCTTCAGCATCAGTCCTTCCAATGAATATTCAAGGTTGATTTCCTGTAGGATTGACTGGTTGGATCTCCTTGCAGTCCAAGGGACTCTCAAGAGTTTTCTCCAGCACCACAGTCGAAAAGCATCAATTCTTTGGTGCTCAGCCTTCTTTATGGTTCAACTCTTGCATCCGTATATAACTACTGAGAAAACCATAACTCTGACTAGATGGACGTTTGTTGGCAAAGTAATGTCTGTTTTTTTTTTTTGTTTGTTTGTTTGTTTTTTGTTTTTGTTTTTGTTTTTAATATGCTATCTAGGTTTGTCATGGCTTTTCTTCTTAGGGGCAAGTGTCTTCTAATTCCATGGTTTCAGTCACCACCTGCAGTTACTTTGGAGCGCAAGAAATAGTCTGTCACGATTTCCATTGTTTCCCCATCTATTTGCCATGAAGTGATGGGACTGGATTTCATGACCTTAGTTTTTTGAATGATGATTTTTAAGTAAGCTCTTTAATGGTGATATTTACTCATTGTTATTATTATTTTTACCAGGATATTTTCCAGGTCAAAGGGAAAGTATGTTTGAAAGATGTTAAATAAATACCAAATTCTAAGGTGGTTCTTTTGATGTTAAAGTGGTATGAAAACTACATAAAGATATTTTGCCTTATTTTTGTTTATGAAAGGCACTTTGTGTTACTACATTTGGTGCCCATTAAAAGCCAACATAATGTATTCTAGAGAGTGGATAGATTTTCAAATCACAGTATCCTGGGTGTGAATTTTGACTCTGCCTGCAGGAGGTATTTAGCTTACCTATGCTTAATATTCTTCATTATAACAAAATCATTCCCTCTCCCTCTACAGTTCAGCTGCTTCTACTATATAATAACAGTATGCTAGTTACTCTTATGTTCACCAATATACAATATTTGTGTATTTTAATAATATATTCATACATAATAGTAGAATACTGCCCAGATAAAACTGCCAGACTATCTAAACATCTGGGGATGTGGTAGGTAAACAAAAGGAGTAATACTGATATGGCTCACTTTATTTGAAAAAGAAAAGAAAACAACTTATAACATAAAGACACAACCACTCCACCACACAAGGTTGTCGAACCTAACTGCCAAGGAAAATTATTTAGCAGATATATCACTATGCCATACACCTGAAATTTGCATAACTGTAGATCTGCTTTTGAATCAACAGAGAAAGCTGTAGTGTAGGGATAAATTTGGACTTTGCAACAATACTAATAAACTCTATTCAGCCTCCAATATAATATTTAAAATCAGTTTTCAGGTTTCCAGTATAATGTGTTATTAAACAGGACACTTTTATTTTTCTATCAGTAGTACATCAACCATAATAGGAGACAAGTAAGTATTTGTTAAACCAACAAATGAGTAGATGAATGGCTGAAGCACTTGTGATCAAAGTGTATCAAGCAAACAATTTTAAATACCTAGAGCCCACATAACTTGTAATACTTTTAGTGTCCCCTTAGTGACACATTTGCTTAAATCAATAAGATTCAAATGATTAAAAAAAAGTTAATATAAAATGCCTAATCCAATGTGTATTATAAAGTAAATATCACTAAATTGTAGCTGTTATAGTTGCTAATGAAAAGGATATAAACTATTATTATAACATACATTTGTTTCAATCTAGTGTTGACCTAAAATTACAAAAATCAATTTTTACTTTCATTCAAGTATTGAGATTTTTATTTAAAAAATATGGTAAAATATACATATGCACACATATTAGAAGTTAATTCTAGTTATAATTTTCTGAATTGGAGGTGGGATTTGGAGGAGAGATGAAGATTGGGGAGTTAATATCCTACATTCCTTTTTATTCCTGACCCAGATCCCTCTTTTGGTTCTTTATCTGCTTGGATATTTACTGAAACAGTAAATGAAATTATTTTTTGAAGCAACAGACAAATACTTTATTCATTGGCCAAAGAACGGAGAAAGGGAGCTTATGCTCTTCAAGTGCCTTCTCTCTGATTACAAGTGGGGTAAGCTTTTTTTTTTTTTTTTTCCATAGAAAAGGGAAGGGAGTGGAGGATGTTATAGGGGATGGCAGTCTTTCATCGCCCTGATTCATGGAAAGAGGTGATGATTTCCTAGAATGGGGTCTGTGCCTCTTTTCTGCCCTTTTATGGTCCTTTGGGGTTTAGGTCAAATGTTAGGTGGAACCAACATGGTGCTGTTGAGAGGGTAACAGGCAAGAAGGCCAGGGGTGTCCAAATGGAGGAAACAGGCTACACATGTCAGACATTTTTTATCTCTCTCTTAAGTGGCAGGAGGAAACAAACTACAAGTGTCAGACTGTTTGTTTGCTTGTTTGTTTTTCCCTTCCCTATACAAAATTAAGAGGAGGTTTATTTGTGTTGCCATGAGGACACCTGGTTCCAGTCGAAATTACCTTTTCTCAAACCTTGAGTGAACAAATGTATTTTTCTTGTGGAAATGTTTTTCTTAAGCTATGTTAATGAACTATATATTTACCCTAAACTCTCTCTTTCTTCAAGTTGGTTCCTCCTAAGACTCAGAAGCTCAACATATCAGTATGTTTTAATCATAAAACATTGTTCTCCTAATCTAGATTAATAAGACTAGGTATTTGCTTGGAAATCTGCCTTTCTTCAAAATTCATGTCAATCCTTTTATAATCCAGGATAACTCACATTGTGCCAATGTTATCTCAAAATGCATGTTATGTCTGAGGTGCCTGGTGCCACTGTTTGGAGACATTTCCTTTCTCTAATTAGCAGCCTGCTAGTAGATATATGACTTCCTGTTGAAGATTAGCAGATGGTCACTCTTTTGGCACCCTGCTGATGTTTATGTCAGAAGCCTTCTCCATCTTTTTTATACTTTAATAAAACTTTATTATGCAAAAGCTCTGAGCAATCAAGCCTAGTACCTGGCTCCAGATAGAATTCTTCTCTTGTGGAGGCCAAGAATCCCAGCATCTTTCTCGGCTCAGCAGCAACATTTCACTGTCAGGTGGGAATCTTAACATTAAAATAAGAAGACAATGAGCTGTATACTGGCCTTTGTCCCAACTTAGTTCATATGAGTTTCTCTTTGTTTAACCCTATTATACCTGTCCTATAAATGAGAAAGAAGAAATCGTCAATTTTTATTTTCTGCAAGTTCACCCAGGGGGAGGTTTTTATTAGAAAGATGTGGGGTTTAGGAGGGTGCTTCCTTGCTTCGTTGCTCAAAGCAGGTTTGCTTGTGTTTTATAGAGACAGTTTAGGCATGGGTTAGGGACCTTTTGGTTGCTTGGGTGACACTTTTGAATAGTTCTGTTTTAATAGGGATCAGAGATACTTTGACTCAGTCCAAATGCACTAGTAGATTTGTTGCTGGAGTATTTGATTTTTATTCTGGTAACATCAGAAGAACAGAAGAAAATTAAACAACAAATTCCATTAAAAAATAAATGTTATGGTACCACCAGGAGTTAAGAAGAAAAGACTCCTCTCTTAGAAGCCTGCCAAAAGTTGTATGGCATTTGTGATTTTGACACTGTTCTGAATCAGTAAGAGAAATATCAGAGTAATCAGAGTAGATGTACCATTACCGTGACCATGTCAAGAGTGATAATGATTTCAGAGTATTTTTAAGTGACTGACCCTGACATGTCTCAGGGTCAGTCTTGAGTCCTGAGAATGACTGGAAAATCTTACAGAAATCCAAAGATGGTGAACTAGACTGGGAATGACCATGTCAATTACCATTAGGAGTACATGTGACCCACTGAGAAGTGTTCCAGGGAAAGTGTGGAAGATTCTGATATTATTCTCATCCTCTTGTCTTAACATCTGTACATGCCAAATGAAGGAAAAAGATATATTTTTAAAATATATTTTGTTCTTCTAAACAAGACTTCACACTTTTTATAATGAGAATGGGGAATACAAGATTATGACTTATGTGTCTTAACACAGATTTCTTATTTTACACATCGATTGCTATTCTAAACAACCTTTTTATTGCCTCTGCTTTTCTTTTTAAATAACACAATGTAGTTGTATGTTGTACATATGTAATTACTTAATAAATGTTTGTTCATTTACCTTAGAAATATTTGTTCTTAATAATAACTTAACCAAAGTTACATATCCCTCTGGATTGTTCCAGTGCACCAGCCCCAAGCATCCAGTATCATGCATCAAACCTGGACTGGTGATTCGTTTCATATCTGATATTCTACATGTTTCAATCATGTTGATGTACGGCAAAACCAATACAATATTGTAAAGTAATTAACCTCCAATTAAAATAAATAAATTTATATTAAAAAAAGAAAAAATGCCCCCCAAAAGGAAAAATAAATAAATAAAAACACATGTCAATCATATTATTTTGGTTAAAAACACTGACTGCTTCTCATTGCTTCCAGGATAAAGTTTAGACTTCATCCTAGGGGATATAAACCAGTAATTCTCTAGTCTTATTTTACTTAATTAAGCCCAGGCTTACCATTTCTCTTCATTTCAAAATAAGTATCTTTTAAAATTCCTTTAGTTTATGGACTCTTCCAGGAATCTGATAAAACATATGGACCTGTTCCCCAGGGTATACCTAGTTATCCAGATTTAGCTCTAGTGCCATATTTACAATGAAGACAACCAATTGCCATCAGCAGAATTCACTCTCTTGACTTGATAAGCACATTTAGTATGGTATTAGTTGTGAACATAATCAGACTTGTAGTTCATGAGACTGTACATTCTGTCAGAAATTTTGTCTTATTTATCTTTAAATTTCAAGTTTCTATTGAGTTTACTAGAGAGTAGTAACTTAAATTTAGTAATTTGTAAAACAACTAAAGACTCCTGTTTGGTTTTCATAAGTTATTTTAAAACAGTAGATTCTGAAAAGAAATAAGGTAAAAGAGTATAATAAATGAGCATTCATGAGATATATATCCATATTATTTTTTTTTTATTTTAAATAATGAACAAATAATCATGAATATATTGTATGATGACATAAGAGAACACACATGTGTCTGTTGTCTATGTGTCTATTATCTATCTCTAAGTGATTTTTCCAAAAGTAACATGTTAGTCACTCAGTCCTGTCCAAATCTTTGTGACCCCCCTGGACTGTAGCTCTGTCCTTGGAATTCTTCAGGCAAGAATACTGGAGTGGTTAGTCATTCTCATTTCCAGGGGACCTTCCAGGGCCAGGAAATGAACCTGGATCTCCCCAACAACACAAGAGAAGACTCTACACATGGAGATCACCAGATGGTTAACAACGAAATCAGATTGATTATATTCTTTGAAGCCAAAGATGGAGAAGCTCTATATACTCAGGAAAAACAAGACCAGTAGCTGACTGCAGCTCAGATCATGAACTCCTTACTGCCAAATTCACACTTAAATTGAAGAAAGCAGGGAAAACCTCTAGACCATTCAGGTAGGACCTAAATAAATTCCCTTATGATTATACAATGGAAGTGAGAAATAGATTTAAGGGACTAGATCTAATAGACAGAGTGTCTGGTGAACTATAAACAGAGGTTTGGGACATTGTACAGGAGACAGGGATCAAGACTATCGCCATGGAAAAGAAATGCAAAAAAAGCAAAATGGCTGTCTGGGGAGGCCTTACAAATAGCTGTGAAAAGGAGCAAAGTAAAAAGCAAAGGAGAAAAGGAAAGATATAAGCATCTGAATGCAGAGTTTCAAAGAATAGCAAGAAGAGATAAGAAAGCCTTCCTCAGTGATCAATGCAAAAAAATAGAAGAAAACAACAGAATGGAAAAGACTAGACATCTCGTCAAGAAAATTAGAGACACCAAGGGAACATTTCATGCAAAGATGTGCTCAATAAAGGACAGAAGTGGTATGTATGGACCTAAAGAAGCAAAGATATTAAGAAGAGGTGGCAAGAATACACAGAAGAACTGTACAAAAAAGAGCTTCACAACCCAGATAATCATGATGGCATGATCACTCATCTAGAGCCAGACAACCTGGAATGTGAAGTTAAGTGAGCCTTAGAAAGCATCAATACGAACAAAGCTAGTGGAGGTGATGGAATTCCAGTGGAGCTATTTCAAATCCGGAAAGATGATGCTGTCAAAGTGCTGCACTCAATATGCCAGCAAATTTGGAAAACTCAGCAGTGGCCACAGGACTGGAAAGGTCAGTTTTCATTCCAATCTCAAAGGAAGACAATGCCAAAGAATGATCAAACTACCACACAATTGCACTCATCTCACAAGCTCGTAAAGTAATGCTCAAAATTATCCAAGCCAGGCTTCAGCAATATGTGAAATGTGAAATTCCTGATGTTCAATCTGGTTTTAGAAAAGGCAGAGGAACCAGAGATCAAATTGCCAACATCTGCTGGATCATCTAAAAAGCAAGAGATATGCCAAAGTCTTTGACTGCAGATCACAATAAACTGTGGAGAATTCTGAAAGAGATAGGAATATCAGACAACCTGAACAGTCTCCTGAGAAACCTATATGCAGGTCAGGAAGCAAGAATTAGAACTGGACATGGAACAATAGACTGGTTCCAAATAGGAAAAAGAGTACATCAAGGCTGTATACTGTCACCATGCTTATTTAACTTATATGAAGAGTACATCATTAGAAACGCTGGGCTGGAAGAAGCACAAGCTGGAATCAAGATTGCTGGGAAAAAAATCTCAATAACCTCAGATATGAAGATGACACCACCCTTATGACAGAAAGTGAAGAGGAACTAAAAAGCCTCTTGATGAAAGTGAAAGAGGAGAGCGAAAAAGTTGGCTTAAAGCTCAACATTCAGAAAGCGAAGATCATGGCATGCCACTTCATGGCAATCAGATGGGGAAACAGTATAAACAGTGTCAGACTTAATTTTTGAGGGCTCTAAAATCACTGTCTTTTCATACTGTTCATGGGGTTCCCAAGGCAAGAGAACTGAAGTGGTTTGCCATTCCCTTCTCCAGTGGACCACATTCTGCCAGACCTCTCCACCATGACCCGCCCATTTTGGGTTGCCCGACAGGCATGGCTTAGTTTCATTGAGTTAAACAAGGCTGTGGTCTTAGTGTGATTAGATTGACTAGTTTTCTGTGATTATGGTTTCACTGTGTTTGCCCTCTGATGCCCTCTTGCAATACCTACCTTCTTACTTGGGTTTCTCTTACCTTGGGCGTGGGGTGTCTCTTCACGGCTGCTCCAGCAAAACACAGCCTCTGCTCCTTACCTTGGATGAGGGGTAGCTCCTCACCACCACCCTTCCTGACCTTCAACAGACTAGTTCCAAATAGGAAAAGGAGTACGTCAAGGCTGTATATTGTCACCCTGCTTATTTAATTATATGCAGAGTACATCATGAGAAATGCTGGGCTGGATGAAACACAAGCTGGAATCAAGATGGCCGGGAGAAATATCAATAACCTCAGATATGCAGATGACACCACCCTTATGGCAAAAAGTGAAGAGGAACTAAAAAGCCTCTTGATGAAAGTGAAAGAGGAGAGTGAAAATGTTGGCTTAAAGCTCAACATTCAGAAAACTAAGATCATGGCATCTGGTCCCATAACTTCCTGGGAAATAGATGGGGAAACAGTGGAAACAGTGTCAGACTTTATTTGGGGGGGCTTCAAAATCACTGCAGATTGTGACTGCAGCCATGAAATTAAAAGACTCTTATTCCTTGGAAGGAAAGTTATAACCAACCTAGATAGCATATTCAAAAGTGGAGACATTTTTTTTGCCAACAAATGTCCGTTTAGTCAAAGCTATGGTTTTTCCAGTAATCATGTATGGATGTGAGAGTTGGACTATGAAGAAAGCTGAGAGCCAAAGAATTGATGCTTTTGAAGTGTGGTTTTGGAGAAGACTCTTGAGAGTCCCTTGGACTGCAAGGAGATCCAACCAGTCCATTCCGAAGGAGATCAGCCCTGGGATTTCTTTGGAAGGAATGATGCTAAAGCTGAAACTCCAGTACTTTGGGAAGAGTTGACTTATTGAAAAAGACTCTGATGCTGGGAGGGATTGGAGGCAGGAGGAGAAGGGGTCGCCAGAGGATGAGATGGATGGATGGCATCACTGACTTGATGAAAGTGAGTTTGAGTGAACTCCGGAAGTTGGTGATAGACAGGGAGGCCTGGCATGCTGCAATTCATGGGGTCGCAAAGAGTCTTACACGACTGAATGAGTGAACTGAGCTGCACTCCAGCATTAGAGGAAGACTCTTTGCTATCTAAGCCACCAGAGTAGCCCCTCCAAAAGTAACAGGGAAACACAAACATAGAAGATTAATATTTCTTTAATCACACTCTTCTTTTTTGGAAGCATTTAGTCTCATGAGAAACACACAACTACTGGAATCAACAGGCACACACTTAGGCTCAGTCTCTTCTGTGTGATCTTAAGTAAGTCTTTTAAATGATAGCATGTTAGTCTATGCATTTATTTTTAAGATGTGGATTGCCGGGGTCCTGCCCCAGTGGATCCAGGGTAATTTGAAGGGGAGACGGAGTAGGCAAGGAAAAACTTATTTATTTAGGAATATAAAATAGATTAGGAATAAATAGCATAGTAGGAAAATTCAGTGGAGAAAAGAGGCTGAATAACTTGGTTTACATGTAGAACTAATAAAGTTCCAAGACAAGGAACTTGCACCGTGTACATTAGGCCACTGGCACCCACTTGAATAGTGGAAGGTGCCGCACATTAGGCTCCCTCTCTTGTGGGTCTTACAGGCCAGGACAAGTAAGTAGACTTGGCGAGCCTCCATGCCCCAGATGGGAATTCAGCCTGAAAATAGAATAAAGAAGACACGGGGAAAACCAGTCTTTTCAGTGACTGGCCCATCCTCTATTGTCCAGAAAGGCCTTATATACTTTTGATTTTACATAGAGATCAATGGATAATAAAAAATCATGCAGTGTCAGAAGCCCTGACTCTTATCGAGACCAGGCTTTCTCTCTGCATACCTAGTTGAATACACAAGTCTTAGGTGATATACATCATCTTCTGACTGGAAGGCCAATTAGCATTTTACAGCCCTTTTCTGATAAGGGTAATAGTGTTGTTCTTCCCAAGTCTGGTGCCACTCTCAGAAAGCACTAAATAAAGTTACATTCTTACATAGCAAGGACACAACAATTTATAACAAGAAAGTGGAGTACAGTGATTTATAACAAAGAGAAAGTTCATTAACTCAAAAGTCTAGTATTGCTAACATCAAAACTACTATATTCCTATTTCTGCATCCCGTTTATATTGATTAATATCCTCCCAGGTGCCTAAAAGATAAGGGATATGGAGGCCTGGCGGCAAACATGAACTCAACAATGGAACCCTTCACCAAACTAATTCTTAGCTCTAAAAGGCTCTATATCTTTAAGATATTTTAAGCTTCGTGCCTCTCACAGTTGGGGTCTGTAAACAGTCCACAAGTTGTAAAAGTCTGGGCAGAACGGTCAGATAAATTAGAAAGCCATCAAAGGGGTTTTAGGCCAAGACATTCTTTTTATATGCAGGAGACTGTTAACTGAAGCTCTGAATTAACTCTTTCAGGGATAGCCCCCTGTTATGTCAGAAGAGTATAGTATAGCAGACAGTAAACACACAGATTTTGGTTTGAGGGTAGATGCTCAGGCAGAGGACCCCTTGAGATCTGACTTGCCTTGCCCATCATGCCTCTCTGCATGACCTTGTCATGGGTGGGATCTCCCGTGCTGGCTCCCAGCAGTGAATGATGTTTAAGAAAGTGATAGTTGCTCAGTCATGTCTGACTCTTTTTGATCCCATGGACTGTAGCCCAAAAGTTCTTCTGTCCATTGGGTTTTCCCAGGCAAGAATCCTGGAGTGGGTTGCCACTTCCTTCTCCAGGGGATCTTCCCAATCCAAGGTGCAGGTGACTTCTTTACCATCTGAGCCACTATGAAGTCTAGGATGTGTAAGAAGATAACAGCAATAAAACTATATTCCATATATGGAAATATTTCAGGAACTTGCAGAGGAGATATATATATATATATATAGCAGATGAGCATTCATGGTATACAGATTCATGTGTTTTTTAATATTCATTTCAGTTCAGTCCACTCAGTCATGTCTGACTCTTTGTGACCCCCATGAATCACAGCACGCCAGGCCTCTCTGTCTATCACCAACTCCCAGAGTTCACTCAGACCCACCTCCATTGAGTCAGTGATGCCATCCAGCCATCTCATCCTCTGTCATCCCCTTCTCCTCCTGCCTCCAATCCCTCCCAGTATCAGAGTCTTTTCCAATGAGTCAACTCTTCGCATGAGGTGGCCAAAGTACTGGAGTTTCAGCTTTAGCATCATTGCTTCCAAAGAAATCCCAGGGCTGATCTCCTTCAGAATGGACTGGTTGGATCTCCTTGCAGTCCAAGGGACTCTCAAGAGTCTTCTCCAACACCACAGTTCAAAAGCATCAATTCTTCGGCTCTCAGCTTTCTTCACAGTCCAACTCTCACATCCATACATGACCACCGGAAAAATCATAGCCTTGACGAGATGGACCTTTGTTGGCAAAGTAATGTCTCTGCTTTTGAATATGCTATCTAGGTTGGTCATAACTTTTACTCCAAGGAGTAAAATGAACAAATAATCATGAATATCTTATGTGATAACACAAGATATTGTGTACATATATAACTTATTTTGGTAAGTAAAAGAGGCCATGCAAAATAACTTCAAGCTTAAATCATTGTCAAAGTAATAGCTATTGTTAATTTATAGTCGTTATACAATAATGTAACCACTTAAGCTAAAAAAAAAAAAGAGAACTAAAAAATCTAAACACTTGATTTTGGTGAGAGGGTGTCAATTCAAACATATTCCAGTTCAATATCTTCCACTTATCTTTAACACAGGGCAAGTATGAAATAGTTACTGCTTTTCTTATTTTTAAAATTAGCTATATAGGAGAACCCACAGTGAGTATAAGCTGAAAACTGAGCAACAAGTAAGAAAATTTTACAAATATCTAAGGTTGGGTTTTTATGTATTTAGTATATGTTAATGTAGTTTGGATCAATTACTAAAGCATAGGAACACACATAGTTTAGATCTGCCTGACACTGACAGTTTTTCTCATTCTGCTCTGTCCATTCCATCTCAAAAATCTTATCCTATTTGAGTATTACCAACTATTCTTAGGAACTTAAGATATTGCAGTATGACCAAAAAATAGAAAGAAAAAAAAAAGTTGTTCTTTAACCCACTAATTCTCTTTTTATATAGAAAAATTAATTGGACTTTATTAATAGATGCTGGTGAGAGTAAAGTAGATTAGGGGAAAAAATGCAACATTTTCCAGAGTGACCAGAATGGAAACTCAAGGTGTCAAAACCCAGCTATTCCCTGCAGCAGTGATAAGAAGGGTTTGCTACTGGTTAACAAGATGGTGGAGAGCCTATCCTGATATCCTAGAGGTATGAACACAGATGGAAGTATTTCAGCAATTTGCAGAGGATGTGTTATATTTGTCTTATTACCTGAGGAATGCACCGATTATGTGAAAATGTCAACTGGTTTCCTTACCTGACTTTGAGTAATACCTTTCAAGAAAATAAAAAATGTCCAGAGTCAGCATGCAAAAATTATACAAGATGGGCATATAGAAAGAATTGCTGTGTGTGTGTGTGTGTGTGTGTGTTTAAATTTTTATTTTTACTTTATTTTACTTTACAATACTGTATTGGTTTTGCCATACATTAACATGAATCCACCATGGGTGTACATGTGTTCCCAAACATGAACCCCCCTCCCACCTCCCTCCCTATAACATCTCTGTGGGTCATCACTGTGCACCAGCCCCAAGCATCCTGTATCCTGCATCGGACATAGACTGGGGATTCGATTCTTACATGATAGCATACATGTTTCAATGCCATTCTCCCAAATCATCCCACCCTCTCCCTCTGAGTCCAAAAGTCTTTTATACACATCTGTGTCTTTTTTGCTGTCTTGCATACAGGGTCATCATTGCCATCTTTCTAAATTCCATATATATGTGTTAGTATACTGTATTGGTGTTTTTCTTTCTGGCTTACTTCACTCTGTATAATCAGCTCCAGTTTCATTCATCTCATCAGAACTGATTCAAATGTATTCTTTTAAACAGCTGAGTAATACTCCATTGTGTATATGTACCACAGCTTTGTTATCCATTCATCTGCTGATGGACATCTAGGTTATTTCCATGTCCTGGCTATTATAAACAGTGCTGCGATGAACATTGGGGTACATGTGTCTCTTTCAATTCTGGTTTCCTCAGTGTGTATGCCGATTGCTGGGTCATAAGGCAGTTCTATTTGCAATTTTTAAAGGAATCTCCACACTGCTCTCCATAGTGGCTGTACTAGTTTGCATTCCCACCAACAGTGTAGGAGGGTTCCCTTTTCTCCACACCCTCTCCAGCATTTATTGCTTGCAGATAAGAATTGCTTTCTTGAAGTGGCATAGGCAAATAAAAATATTTCCAGAGTACATTTTAATTAATTTAAGTAGAACATTTTCTCTTTTATTAATGTATTCAATAAGCAACTAATTATAAGGTTAAGGGCTTTTGAAAATCATTTAAGTTGAATACATGGGTAAGAAAAGTATACACATTATTTTTGGATATATTTAACTTATAAATGAAGTGGTATATAACTACAGGAACTGGAATATAATTCTGATTAAAACAGAGATCTATATAAGCTAGTAAACAACTGAAAATGTCAGGATGTACTAGACAGTTCAGATGCAAAAAGGGTTGTTCTTACATACTCCCAATTAGAGGTACAGTGGGTGGAGATTTTCTTAAGAGAAAGCAATAAACTCCTTACATGTACTTTATTCCCTTTCATAACTCTGATGTGGTTACTGAAGCGAACCTATATATACCAACATAGAAATGAAAAATAACAATACATGCTTAACAAATGTTTCATCATTGCTAATGGAAATGATTATTCCATTAGTTTGAAGACAAAAAATATATTGGGTGTATATGATTTTTTTTAATGCAAAAAAGAGACATCTCCTTCCTCTGAAAGGATGAATAAAAATCCCTGCAAAATGCACTGGTCTATACTCTCCTTTCAGTGCAGACTACATTGTACAAACAAAATCTCTCTTAGAGAACTAGTTGTGAGTAGTGACTATCCCTAAAGATATTGAACTCTCAAGTTTTACTACTCAAGGAAAGTCAATATTAATTCTTAATATAAAGATGTAGTTTTGGGAAAAACTGAGCTTCTCAAAATTGTAACATAGGTCAATCTAGTTGATTGACATTAAAAATACAAGTGCCCATGCATTCTCTGTTTCTTTTCTTTGTAGGTTGAACAGTCTGCCTCCCATACTGAAAATTTCAAGCTTTTGGACAGAACTGAACAGTGTGAACAAGTCTGGTGATGAAGCTCGGACTAAATTCTTAAAGAATCTTAATTTCACAGTCCCTCATCCCATATAAATATATGAAGCACCAAAACTGGAGCCAAGGTCTGAACAGGTTATATAACAGCAAGAACTATAATTTAATCACATCATATCATATCACACTATGTAACATTCTATATTTGCTTGTTGATATGTAACATAGTTTATTACAAGCATTATTTCCTAAGACTTACGTGGTATAAGTGCTTCTTTTCAAGTATTTCCACTTATAGTGTTTATATGTTAACAGTAAATCACTGATAAATGTATATAATGCAATACACATTGTGTCATTTCTCCCTTCCGTGTGTTAACATATTAACAAAATGAACTAAGAAAACAAAAACTACTTACAACTAAAAACAAAGGCTATCAACATCACAGATACACGTCTGAGTAAGTCAACAGCATTTCCCCCTTAACATGAAGATATTTTAATCAAAAATACTTCATCGTTTCTAGGTTAGCATTACTTTAGCAGCAGCTGGTCTTCAGTACAAGTAGATCAGAAGTTTCACGTGCAAAAGACACTGAATTACTCTGAGAAACATCAATCCACATGACTAATGAAAAGAAGCAAACTGCTGGTGTCACCTTAACATAAAATTGTGCATTTTCCCCTTCAGTGTGTGTTTTAGTTCATTTATATGATGATAAAGTTTTGGAGTTCTCATGGCACACCACCGATATGGACTAGTTTGTCAAGGAACCTATTTGTTTTTAATGTTTAAATTACAACGGTACAATAACTACAAAAACGTCAGTGCCTTGGCGGCTTTAAACTACATCAGTTTCAATGTTTTTAAAAATAATGATGTAGTTAAATCTATGCTTCTGCAACAATAGTGCAATTCAGTATCCTTTCCTGAATAAAGGAGCTGAGGTTTATCCAAGTAGAAGCTTTAAATAAGGTAGACTGTTGCCAACTACTTATCAGTCTTGCATGTTTGACATAAAACAGATTAGGAAAGCTTAAACTGACTTGTTAATCTATAGTCAACTAAAGCTTCACATAAGCAGCAATGGAAATGAACATAAGTGCACTCAGTATAAAACAGTTTTCAAAACTACTCCAAAAAACAAATGACAGAAAGTGGTTAAGAGCAACTAAACATCTGTTGTGTGTACCAGATGTAAAAGAAGAAGAGTACACTTTTTTTTTTTTTTTAATGACAGAGAAGAACAAAAAGGACAGGAGAAACAATCTATTCCTATAGAAGTAATCCAAGAATTTTAACATTGAAAGTATTTTCTGAGTTAATAAATTATAAAATAAGAATTAAAGCATACATTGTATAATGATATGTCATATACACAAACATAACACAGATGCACACACATTGTATTATAAATATAGAGGCACAATACGTACACGGACATATACATCTAGAAGGAGAGCAATTAAATGGGTGTGATGTTTCTCTCCCCTCTATTTTTAACAGAGAAAATAGAATACTTACCTGTAATCTAAATATGTACCTTGTCCCATAGATTTTCTATGGAAAATCTGTAAGGATTATAAGGTTTATAGAGATGTAGTTTCTGTATGAAATTACCTTTAATGATGTGTACTTAATGATGTATAGGAATGCCCTTTTTAGCAAGAGTTACATATTGTGGAAGACTTGGTTTGTTCCCTGGGTAGGGAAGATCCCTTGGAGAAGGAAAACGCTACCCAGTCCAATATTCTGCCCCACAGAATTCCATGGGCTGTATAGTCCATGGGGTCACAAAGAATTGGACACAACTGAGGGACTTTCATTTTCATGTAATTTCACATACACTATTGGTTATATTGATAATTAAGGATAACCAGAGATGATATACTTTTTTATTTTTGCTCTGGAATGTTCTGTTTCATGTTTGGTTCTGGGATTATTTGCAATGAAGTATAACATCCTTTGTCTCTGCTATATATTTTACTTAGTAAAAATGCGTGGTAGATATTTTTCTTCTGATTTCTCCACCTTGTAATATCTAGCAGCTGAAGTCTCATCCATGTTTAAAGAATCAGTTCAGTTCAGTTCAGTCATTCAGTCCTGTCTGACTCTTTAGGACCCCATGGACTGCAGCATGCCAGGCCTCCCTGTCCATCACCAACTCTTAGAGTTTACTCAAACTCATGTCCACTGAACTGGTGATGCCATCCAACCATCTCATCCTCCATTGCCCCCTTCTTCTCCTGCCTTCAATCTTTCTCAGCATCAGGGTCTTTTCGAATGAATCAGCTCTTCACATCAGGTGGCCAAAGTATTGGAGTTTCAGCTTTAGGATCAGTCCTTCCAATGAATATTCAGGACTGATTTCCTTTAGGATGGACTGGTTGGATCTTCTTGCTGCTCAAGGAACTCTCAAGAGTCTTCTCCAACATCATAGTTCAAAAGCATCAATTCTTCGGTGCTCGGCTTTCTGTGTAGTCCAACTCTCACATCCATATATTACTACTGGAAAAACCAAAGCTTTGACTAGACGGACCTTGTTGGCAAAGTAATGTCTCTGCTTTTCAATATGCTGTCTATGTTGGTCATAACTTTCCTTACAAGGAGCAAGCATCTTTTAATTTCATGACTGCAGTCACCATGTGCAGTGATTTGGGAGGCCCAAAAAATTAAATCTGTCACTGTTTCTATTGTTTCCCCATCTATTTGCCATGAAATGATGGGACCAGATGCCATGATCTTATTTTTCTGAAAGTTGAGTTTTAAGCCAACTTTTTCACCTCTCCTCTTTCACTTTCATCAAGAGGCTCTTTAGTTCTTCTTCACTTTTTGCCATAAGTGTGGTGTCATCTGTATATCTGAGGTTATGGATAATTCTCCAGTCTATGTTTATTGCAGCTTGTACCTCATCCAGTTCAACATTTCTCATGATGTACAGTACATTAAATAAGCAAGGTAAAAATATATAGCATTGACATACTCCTATCCCGATTTGGAACCAGTGTGTTGTTCCATTTCCAGTTCTAACTGTTGCTTCTTGACATGCATACAGATTTATCAGTAGGTAGATCAGGTGGTCTGGTATTCCCATCTTTTTCAGAATTTTCCACAGTTTATTGTGATTCACATAGTCAAAGTCTTTGTCATAGTCAATAAAGCAGAAATTGATGTTTTTCTGGAACTCTCTTGTTTTTTGATGATCCAACAGATGTCTAAAATTTGATCTCTGGCTCCTCTGCCTTTTCTAAATCCAGTTTGAACATCTGGAAGTTCACGGTTCATCTACTGTTGAAGCCTGGCTTGGAGAATTTTTAGTATCATTTTGCTAGTGTGTGAGATTAGTGCAATTGTGCCATAGTATGAGCATTCTTTGCCATTGACTTTCTTTGGGATTGGAATGAAATTTGACCTTTTCCAGTCCTGTGGCCACTGCTGAGTTTCCTAATTTTGCTGGCATACTGAGTGCAGCATGTTTACAGCATAATCTTTTAGGATTTGAAATAGTTCAGGTAGAATCTCATCACCTCCAGTAGCTTTGTTTCTACTGATGCTTCCTAAGACCCACTTGACTTTGCATTCCAGAATGTCTGGCTATAGGTGAGTAATCACACCATCATGATTATCTGAGTTGTGAAGATCTTTCTGTATAGCTCTTCTGTGTATTCTTGCCACCTCTTCTTAATATCTTCTGCTTCTTTTAGGTCCATACCATTTCTCCCCTTTATTGTGCCCATCTTTGCATGAAATGTTCTCTTGGTAGCTCCAATTTTTTGAAGAGATCTCTAGTCTTTCTATTCTATTGTTTTCCTCTACTTCTTTGCATTGATCACTGAGGAAGGTTTTTTTTTTTTTTCCCTCTCTCTCTCTCCTTCCTCTTTTTTGGAAATCTGCATTCAAATGACTATACCTTTCCTTTTCTCCTTTGCCTTTTGCTTCTCTTCTTTTCTCAGATATTTTTAAGGCTTCCTTAGACAACCATTTTTTTCCTTTTTAAATTTATTTTTGTTGGAGATGGTCTTGATCACTGCCTCCTGTACAATGTCACGAACCTCCGTCCATAGTTCTTCAGGCACTCTGTCTATCAGATCTAATCTCTTGAATCTATTTGTCACTTCCACTGTATAATTGTAAGGGATTTAATTTAGGTCATACCTGAATTGTCTAGTAGTTTTCCCTACTTTCTTCAATTTAAGTCTGAATTTGGCAGTAAGGAGTTAATGATTTGAGCCACAGTCAGCTCCCAGTCTTTTTTGTTGTTGACTTTATAGACTTTCTCCATCTTTGGCTGCAAAGGATATATTCAATCTGATTTTGATTTTTTACTTATATGCCTCTGTGAGTAGAAAAGTCTGCTTGAAATGTGGCTTCTTGCCATTAGAATACAGGCATGTGACCCAGGTATGGACAATCAAGAATATCCAACCTAGTAGAGATTTTGCTGTAGGTGGAAACAGCAACATATTGAGCTTG
Source organism: Capra hircus (assembly GCF_001704415.2). Lineage (NCBI taxonomy): Eukaryota > Metazoa > Chordata > Mammalia > Artiodactyla > Bovidae > Capra > Capra hircus. The sequence goes on from NC_030826.1 coordinate 2,830,529, forward strand.
GAGAGACAGCATTGGCAGAACATGACAACAGAAGCTATAGACCAGCAGAAGTGGTTGCTGCAAGCATTGTGATCTACCACTTGACAGAGATGGTAGCCCTGCCATCACTCTACTGCTTTTGCGGCATGAGTTTGGCTATGGTTCTGAGAGGCTTCCATTCCTCTGTTAATTTTCAACTTTTAATTATGAAGCTTTCCTCTCAATTCATTAATGTGCCAACCATCATTTTAATAGAGTTACTTTTTATCAATATTAAATCAGTCAAATTTGGTTTATGTTGCTTGGCTTGACTAATACAAAGTGTGAAGAAGTTATTCTAGGGGAAAACAAGTAAAACGACTTCCTGGAATGTATCCTTTTTCATTTTGAAGTTTGAGATAGAGATGTAAAGATCTCATAGTATGTAGTACAAAGTGATACTTCCTGTCTTTGTTTGTTTGTTTGTTTATTTTCCAATTAAATGTTGTGTCAATGACAAATATAGGAGGAAATCAAATGTGGATACCCTAAGCACATAGATCGTGTTAAAAACTGAACTTGGCTTACTGGACCAGAGTTTATGATATTTTAACAATCTTTTTTGGCAAAGGGATGCTATTCTTCTCACCAGAGCTGATAGGATAATTTGTATGCCATTGCTCCAAAAATGTGAGGAATTTAAAGTTGTTACTAAAGAAGAAAGTACCCTAGTCATATGACATTGTTTATCATTGAGAACAGTAGATGTTCATTCACAAAATAAGCATTTAGTACTTTCTCTGTGTCAAGCAGTATTTGCTTAAAAAAAGAAAAGAAAAAAGAAAAATATGAAAAATGTTTGTTCTCAAGTTGTATTCCTTTGATGCTCTCTTGATTGCTCTTTATTTTATCATAATGTTCCAGACATTTTTTTGTAACCCATTCATTTGTGAATTTCTTAGGGATGCGTGACTTTTCTTTGATTTATGTTCCTAGCACATAACACAATCTCTGATACATAATTGGCATTCAAGAAATGAATATTGACAATAACTGAATGGATGAATAAACAAATTTTATTTTTAAAAAAACAGAGTAAATTTTAAAGATCTTATTGGTCATATTAATAATTCATGTCGAGCAGTATTCCATAGAGCAAACAGAAACAGCTGTACAAAATTATAGACTTTTGTAGGCAAAACTTCACAGGACAAGAAAGCTATTAATACTAGCAAAGTTTTGGTGGTTGTGGCAAGATCATCTTACTGGGCGGGGGGGTGGGGGCGGCAACAGGGGTCTATAAGGAAAATTACTTCATTAGCACTGACCAGTTAACTCCAGATTGACCAGTTAACTCCAGATTGACCAGTTAAGATTATATTCCTGGGAGAAGTTGAAACCTTAGTTAAGTTAGGTATTAAGTCTTGATTTGATTATGTAGGTTTACCACAAATAGTTACATTTTGGGTCTACTGTCTTTTTTAAAAATAGAAGAAAAAAATAACTGACATTACCAGTCAGTAGGTGAAGCAATCACATTCAATGAATGAGTTTCGAGTCCCACAAAATTTGATTATCAGTGACATGAAGAAACACAGAAGGCAAGCTTATCAAGTTCACAGATGTTCTACAGATATGAGGAATTCCTAAAATATATGATAACAATCAGAAATCTCAATATATATCATTTAGTATAACTCAATAAAACATTTAAACAAATTTACTATAAAATATTTTCTTATGGTTATAAACACATAGTCAACTGTCTCAGTTCAGTTCAGTTCAGTGGCTCAGTCGTGTCTGACTCTTTGTGACCCTATGAATAGCAGCACGCCAGGCCTCCCTGTCCATCACCATCTCCCAGAGTTCACTCAAACTCAAGTCCATTGCGTCAGTGATGCCATTCAGCCATCTCATCTTCTGTCATCTTCTTTTCCTCCTGCGCCCAATCCCTCCCAGCATCTGAGTCTTTTCCAATGAGTCAACTCTTCGCATGAGGTGGCCAAAGTACTGGAGTTTCAACTTTAGCATCATTCCTTCCAAAGAACACCAGGACTGATTTCTTTTAGAATAGACTGGTTGGATCTCCTTGCAGTCCAAGGGACTCTCAAGAATCTTCTCCAACACCACAGTTCAAAAGCATCAATTCTTCAGCATTCAGCTTTCTACACAGTCCAACTCTCACATCCATACATGACTACTGGAAAAACCATAGCCTTGACTAGACGGACTTTTCTTGGCAAAGTAATGTCTCTGCTTTTGAATATGTTATCTAGATTGGTCATAACTTTCCTTCCAAGGAGTAAGCGTCTTTTAATTTCATGGCTGCAATCACCATCTGCAGTGATTTTGAAGCCTCCCAAAACTAAAGTCTGACAAGTTTCCACTGTTTCCCCATCTATTTCCCATAAAGTGATGGGACCAGATGCCATGATCTTCGTTTTCTGAACGTCGAGCTATAAGCCAACTTTTTCACTCTCCTCTTTCACTTTCATCAAGAGGCTTTTTAGTTCCTCTTCATTTCCTGCCATAAGGGTGGTGTCATCTGCATATCTGAGGTTATTGATATGCCTCCCAGCAATGTTGATTCCAGGTTGTGCTTCTTCCAGCCTAGAGTTTCTCATGATGTACTCTGCATAGAAGTTTAAAAAGCAGGGTGACAGTATACAGCCTTGACGTACTCTTTTTCCTATTTGGAACCAGTCTGTTTTTCCATGGCCAGTTCTAACTGTTGCTTCCTGACCTGCATATAGGTTTCTCAAGAGGCAGTTCGGGTGTTCTGGTATTCCCATCTCTTTCAGAATTTTCCACAGTTTATTGTGATGCACACAGTCAAAGGCTTTGGCATAGCCAAGAAAGCAGAAATAGATATTGTTCTGAAACTCTCTTCCTTTTTCCATGATGTAGCGGATGTTGGCAATTTGATCTCTGGTTCCTCTGCCTTTTCTAGAAACAGCTTGAACATCTGGAAGTTTACGGTTCATGTATTGCTGAAGTCTGGCTTGGAGCATTTTGAGCATTACTTTACTACCATGTGAGATGAGTGCATTGCCTGTCTTTGTCTATGAGGATCTAAATTTGTTGTTGTTTTAGTCACTAAGTCATGCCCAGCACTTTTGTGACCCCATGCACTGTAACCTTCCAGACTCCTCTGACCACGGGATTTCCCAGGCAAGAATACTAGAGTGGGTTGCCATTTCATTCTCCAGGGGATCTTACTGACCCGAGGATCAAACTCATGTTTCCTGAATTCCTTGTGGATTCTTTATCACTGAGCTGCCAGGGAAGCCCCGCACCTTGAATAGATCTGGTTTCAGTTCAGTTCAGTTCTGTTCTGTTCAGTTCAGTCACTAGTCGTGTCTGACTCTTGGCGACCCCATGAGTTGCAGCATACCAGGCCTCCCTGTCCATCACCAACTCCCGGAGTTCACCCAGACTCACGTCCATCGAGTTAGTGATGCCATCCAGCCATCTCATCCTCTGTCGTCCCTGTCTCCTCCTGCCCCCAATCCCTCCCAACATCAAGGTCTTTTCCAATGAGTCAACACTCCACATGAGGTGGCCAAAGTACTGGAGTTTCAGCTTTACCATCATTCCTTCCAAAGAAATCCCAGGGCTGATCTCCTTCAGAATGGACTCGTTGGATCTCCTTGCAGTCCAAGGAACTCTCAAGAGTCTTCTCCAACACCACAGTTCAAAAGCATCAATTCTTCGGCCCTCTGCCTTCTTCACAGTCCAAGTCTCACATCCACACATGCTTAGAAACCTTTAAAAATATTGCATTATATAAATGCTTAAGCAAAACAATTATTAAAATGAAACAATTATGTGTGTTCATGTTAGTTATTTATACAGATAGGAAAACTAAAGAGCATCTTTTAACTTTTGAAAGTTTTCCTGCGGCGGATTCATGTTGATGTATGGCTAAACCAATAAAATATTGTAAAGTAATTAACCTCTAATTAAAATAAATAAATTTATATTTTTTAAAAAAGCATTTATTTTATTTGATAGTAACAACACAGACTCTGAGACTATCTGAATTAAATTCTGAATTCCAATATTTTATAACTCTGTGGTCTTTAACAAGTTAGTCAATGTGTCTTTGCTTCACTTTTCTTTCCTGAAAATTGAAAAAATAGTGAAGTCACTCAGTCATGTCTGACTTTTTGTGATCCCCATGGACTGTAGCCTACCAGGCTCCTCTGTCCCTGGAATTCTCCCAGGCAACAGTACTGGAGTGGGTTGCCATTTCTTTCTTCAGGGCATCTTCCCAACCCAGGGATCAAACTCAGGTCTACCATATTGCAGGCAGATTCTTTACCATCTGAGCCACCAGAGAAGCCTGAGTTCCAACATTTTCTAGCTCTAAGGTCTTTATCAAGTTAGTCAACTTGTCTTTGCTTCACTTTTCTTGCCTGACAAATCAAGATAATGATTGTATCCTAAATTGAACAAGGTAATAAAATTTAGAAAAAATATATTTTATGTGATAAACACATAAAAGTTTGATGAAATTTTTCGTTTAAATAAAATATTTCTGAAAAGTATATTTGATATAGTGGATGTGTGAATGTTACAATACGTATTCATAATGCTTAAAAACTTGGAATAACAACTTTAGTGAAGGTAACAAATTAGCTGTTATAAGTTCAATAATTATGTTGACTGTCACAGTCGGATGCAATGAGTGATAAGGCAGAATCTATAGTGATATGAGATAAAAGAGGAAAAATGGAAGAGAGATTGTTGGAAAGATAGAACATCTGTGTTGAATTTAAAGGGTGAAAAAGATTTGTAGCTCAGTGTATATCAATCTTATTTTTCCAATAACATAAATTTTGGGTAATATTCTCTCTTAAAGGTTTTGTTTGTTTGTTTGTTTGTTTTCTTTTCCAAATGGTAACAGTAGTATGAGAAATGTTTTTTACACAGTGTCAACAGAGACTGCAAAGAACATAGAGCTTTATCAGGAGTCTTGGGAATTGCAATTTGGAAGACACATATTTGGGCAAAACTGAAAGGGCAGTCTAGGAAGAGAAACAATAAGTGATTTATAAAGGGAGGTGACACAATTACAGTTGTCTTTCAAGAATTATGGTTGTCTCTTATGCAAGAAATAAATATTTGCCCTCAAGGCATAGGCTATCATCAGTTATTTAGGCAAAGGGCATGATAATTATCTTGAATTTCTGGAAGACTGTGAAGATGTTCTAGATGCCTGCATTGACAATAATTGGTCAAAAACTCAAATTCCATCTGGGCTGAGATGTGCTAAGTCTCAGTTCCTCATTGACCTCCCAGCTCCATTTTAAAGTTTTCTTTGATAACTCCATTTTAATTTTTTATTTCACAGTTCCTTTCACAACCTTTCTGTGTTCATGAATCCATATTAAAAAGAAACCTGAGATACATGTAGTTTCCAAAATTATATGTGTTTTAAGAAGTTTTATGTTTTTGTCTGTTTTTTTTTATTTAAAATGTAATAATGCACACACGTTACATAGCTATCGTTCTTATATTACACATAAAATTGCATTTTAATATTATGTTATATTTCATATACACAAGCCAATATGTGGCATATATACATAAGATGCAAAAATTAACAATGTTGTAACAAGTGTTAATAGCTTTGGAGGTCTTAGGCACACTTCTTCAGTTGCATCTCCTATCTCTTATTCCCACCAAAGCCATTACATTTACAATAGAGAACCCCAGTCTTTCATTTTAAGCAAGCAATTTTTAATACTTTAACAATAGATATATTTCATGTTGGTAAATATTAACTTTTTCTAATTTTTATAAACATATGCACACTCACTTATACAGTAGTTACAAATAGAGTATCACACTGCACATTGTTTTTATCTTGCTATGGTGTTTTTTCTTTACTTCACACTTCCCTTTTTTTCTCTTTTTTACCCAATTCCACGTACTCTTCCACCTCATTCCACCTCATTCCATTAAAGGTAACTAACTTAAAAAATATGGTGTCCTTTTTTATATTTTTCCAAATGTTGTTCTCAGCTCAGTTAACCACATATAATTTTGGTTAAACGTTGTACATTTTGCAAATATTTATACTTGTGTATGAAAATGGAGGGCTTCCCTGGTGGCTAAGATGGCAAAGAATCTGCCTGCAATGGAGGAGATCAGGGTTCAATCCCTGGTCAGGAAGATCCCCTGGAGAAAGGAATGGCTATCCACTCCAGTATTCTTGCCTGGAGAATCCCTTGGACAGAGGAACCTGGGGGGCTACAGTCCTGGTGGTTGCAAAGAGTCAGATGTGACTGAGTATCTAACACTAACACATGAAAATGGACATACGTACTTTTCTGTGTAAATATGCATATTTATTTCAAAATTAATTTATTTGTTTTTATTATTATGCAATATATAATGGAAATTTATATATAACTATTTTTTGAATGGCTACATAATATTAAATGTTTTTGGTGTGCATAATTTATGCAGCTGATTTATTGATAGTCATTTATTCATGGTGGCATAGTAGTAACAAATCTGCCTGTCAGTGCAGGAGCCACAAGAGACTCAGCTTCAATCCCTAGGTCAAGAAGATCCCCTGGAAGAAGAAACGGCAAGCCACTCCAGTATTTTTGCCTGGAAAACTCCATGGACAGAGGAGCCTGGCAAACTACAGTCCATGGGGTCTCAAAGAGTCAGACATGACTGAGCATGCAATTATGCATCCATGGTTGTTTATTCCCACTATGGACACTGTTCAATAAACCTGAATATGCTAAAGTATTCATCTTGCATGTTTATCTCCTTAAAACATATTCCGAGGTCAGAGATTACTAGAGTTACAGTTATTTTTAAATTTAGTAAATACTGCTTCATACTTTTGCAAAAGTAATTTAATATTTATATTTACAAAAGAAATTCATCCAGTATACTTTTAATTTCTCTGGCAGCAATAGTTCTTAACACTATGTTTTTAATGCCACTGTGGCAGATAAAAGTGATATCTCATTGTTATTTCATTTGGTAAGTCCCTGATCAATACTGTGGCTCCCTTGGGGGCTCAGATGGTCAAGATTCTGCCAGCAATGGGGAAGACCTGGGTTTGATCCTGCACTCGGAAGATCGCTTGGAGTAGGGCATGGAAACCCACTCCAGTATTCTTGCCTGGAGAATCACCATAGACAAAGGAGCCTGGCAGTCTACAGTCCACGAGATTGCACAGATTTGAGACTGAATTTGATTGTATCTGCATTCTTTGGTTAGTTTTTTGTTTCTGTCAATTGTCTATTTCTATTCTTATTCATTTTTTGGAACCTTTTCTAAGAATCTTTTCTTAGAAAAGATATCTCCTTATCTGTCATAGCTTTTCAATTTTCCCCAACATAATTTTTCTATTAATATTGTGTTATTATAAAGAACAGGTAAAGACACCAAACTTGATGAGAGCCCATGAAAAAGCTAAGAACACATCAACAACCTGGTGTGTTGAACACAGATGAAGGAACAATTAGCTTCATCAGCAAACTCAACTATCTGTCTCAAACATGGAAAACTACAATAATTTCCCCATATATAATCTTTTGTGACTTTCTAATCTCTCAACAAGGCGGATCACTTTTTGTGACTGAGAGGGTAAAAGATTTAATACTAAACTTTCTGGTCAGATAACAAGAGATTTAGATACTTGCCACTGTTACAGTTTCAAAAGAACACTCTCTGCTCCTTTAAGGAAAGAATGTGTTTTTCAGTAATGGAATATATAATCATCAGAGCTGAAATTAGGATAAATAGAATGTGCTGATGTAGGCAGATTCTTTACAGTCTGAGACACCAGGGAAACTACAGGAATACTGGGATGGGTAACTAGTCTCGCCCACATGGTATGTTCCCAACCAAGGGATTGAACCTGGGTCTCCTGCATTTCTGGCAGATTCTTTGCCATCTAGCGACAAGGGAAACTCATCACACTTTTGACCACTTGACTACTCTATTTCCTCAAGAGTCAAACTTCAGGAATGACTAACCCTTATGAATAACATTAAAATTAATTGCCTAACCAGCTCAGTTTGTAAATCATCTGCCTGCAATATAGGAGATTTAGGTTTGATTCCAGGGTTGGGAAGATTCCCTGGAGAAGGAAATAGCAAACCACTCCAGTATTCTTGCCTGGAGAATCCCATGGGCAAAGGAGCCTGGCAGGCTACAGTCCATGGGATCACAAGAGTCGGACACGAATTAGCGATTAACCCACAAAGTAAATAAATATACATATCTACTATTTGCCTCTGATAGACAGAGTGTCTGATGAACTATGAATGGAGGAGAGAAATAAATACAAAAGAGAAAAATAGCAGAATGAGGAGGCCTTATAAATAGCTGTGAAAAGAAGAGAAGCAAAAACCAAAGGAGAAAAGGAAAGATATACCCATTTGAATGAAGAGTTCCAAAGAATAGCAAGGAGAGATAAGAAAGCCATCCTCAGTGATCAATGCAAAGAAACAGAGGAAAACAATAGAATAGGAAAGACTAGAGATTTTTTCAAAAAAATTAAAGATACAAAGGGAACATTTCAAACAAAGAAGGGCTCAATAAAGGACAGAAATGGTATGGACCTAACAGAAGCAGAAGATATTAAGGAGAGGTGGCAAGAATACACAGAAGAACTATACCAAAAAAAAAAAAAAAAAAGATTCTTCATGACCCAGATAATCACAACGGTGTGATCATTCACCTAGAGCCAGAAATCGTGGAATGTGAAGTCAAGTGGATCTCAGGAAGCATCATTACAAGCAAAGTTAGTGGAGGTGATGGAATTCCAGTGGAGCTACTTCATATTCTAAAAGATGATGAAGTGAAAATACTGCACTCAATAGGCCAGCAAATTTAGAAAACAGAGCAGTGGCCACAGGACTGGAAGAGTGCAATTTTCATTCCAGTTCTAATGAATGCTCAAACTACCACACAGTTGCACTCATTTCACACACTAGTAAAGTAATGCTCAAAGTTTTCCAACCCAGGCTTCAATAATACGTGAACCGTGAAATTCCAAATGTTTAAGATGGTTTTAGAAAAGGTAGAAGAATACGAGATCAAATTGCAAACATCCATTTGATCATTGAAAAAGCAAGACCGTTCCAGAAAACATCTATTTCTGATTTATTGACTATGAAAAACCTTTGGCTGTATGGATCACAACAAACTATGGAAAATTCTTAAAGACATGGGAATACCAGGCCACCTGACCTGCCTCTTGAGAAATCTATAAGAAGGTCAAGAAGCAACAGTTAGAACTGGACATGGAACAACACACTGGCTCCAAATTGGGAAATAAATATTTCAAGGTTGTATATTGTCACCCTGCTTATTTAACTTATATGCAGAGTACATCAGGTGAAATGCTGGGCTGGAATGCACAAGCTGGATTCAAGATTGTCAGGAGAAATATCAATAACCTCATTTATGCAAATGATACTACCCTTATGGCAGAAAGTGAAGAACTAAAGAGCCTCTTGATGAAACTGAAAGAGGGGAGTGAAAAAGTTGACTTAAAGCTCAACATTCAGAAAACGAAGATCATGGCATCTTGTCCCATCACTTCATGGCAAATAGTGGAAACAGTGGCAGACTTTATTTTGGGGGCTCAAAAATTACTCCAGATGGTGAATTCAGCCATGAAATTAGAAGACACTTACTCCTTGAAAGAAAGGGTATGACCAATCCAGATGGCATATAAAAAGCAGTTGCTTTACTTTTCCAACAAGGTCCGTCTAGTCAAAGCTATGTTTTTTCCAGTAGTATGGATGGGAGTGTTGAACTATAAAGAAAGCTGACTTCTGAAGAATTGATGCTGTTGAACTGTGGTGTTGGAGAAGACTCTTGAGAGTTCCTTGGACTGCATGGAGATCCAACCAGTCCATCAAAAAGGAAATCAGTCCTGAATATTCATTGGAAAGACTGATGTTGAAGCTGAAAGGCCAATATTTTGGTCGCCCGATGAGAACTGACTCATTTGAATATACCCTGATGCTGGGAAAGATTGCAGGCGGGAGGAGAAGGGGACGACAGAGGATGAGATGGTTGAATGGCATCACTGACTCAATGGATGTGAGTTTGAGTAAATTCCAGTTATTGGTGATGGACAAGGAGGCCTGGCATGCTGCAGGCCATGGGGTTGCAAAGTGTCAGACATAACTGAGTGACTGAACTGAACTGAACTATTTGCCTCTTGTTTTTCCTGATACTGTCTTTGGGTTTTGGGGGGAACCCATAGCCTCTAGCAAATGAGAATGTAATTAACATCACAACGCTACATTAGCAATGTTTAATTACTCATCATGGAAATTTATCAAAACAAGATTACAATTACACTGTACAAATGCCACATTTCTTGTAAGGTCAGTGATTCTGAACGTGTTTAGTATACAGAGCACTCTACATTGTACAGATCCCCTAGGCCACTTAATGATAATCTATCCAGACCCAGTTTAGTTATTAACAGAACTGAATACAATAAGATGAAATTTGAATATTAACCATAAGAAAACAACTAAAATCCATTAGAATGGGCAAAGAGTCACTAAAGTAAATAATCAATACAAGAGAGTGAACTTGATTTAACATGACAAACTTTATTTACCAGTATTTAAAAAAACTGGACCCAAACTTTCTCTGGTGTTTGATATGTGTTAAATTTGTGACATTCAATTTTCCAAAATCCTTCAATGTGCTAGTATTCCTTATTCAACCAAAACTCTATTTTATAATAAAATAAACAACAACTAAGGGAGGAAACATTAGAAATAAAACTTAGAGCACAGCATTTTACATTATGAATGTCCTACTTAAGCCACAGAAGAAGCCCATAAAGGCATTGTTTCCACTCTGTGGAGTTCTGTAACCTGCCCAGAGTACCACAGTTAGTAAATGTTGAAGCTGAGATTCAACTCCAGGGCTTCATAACTTGGGAAGCTATGCTGTATTAAATTACTGTCTATCCATGCACACCACACAAACCAGAATGTGGCAAATATCTAGCTAAACTTTACTTTAAAAAGCATTAAACATTAGAGATCAAGATTTGTGTGAATTTGGAGAAGAGTTAAGAAAAAAACAAACTCAAGGTAAGAGCAAAATTTGAACACGGCATTGAGGAAGATTCAGTTTGGATATACAGAGAAAGAAAAGGGTACATGTACATGGTGACAATAATCCATAGAAGTGAAATAGTAGGTAATACTGTAACTTCATCACCATCATAAGATAATTGAGCCTTTATTTTTCTTAATTTTAAGAGCAAACAAAATGTTTAATTTAAAGTAATATCTCTAATTTAAAGTAAGCAGAGTATAATTAGAGATATCCTTAGGTCTTAGCAAAACAACCAAAGTCAATTTGTCACATGCTCTCAAAAATAATTGCTTGACCCATGTCTTCATAAAGTAACCACACAAGAAGCATAATGATTAATGATTGTTGACCCTAGGGAATAGATAGTCAATCTAGTAGAGAAGCCACTGTTGGAGTACTCTAGTGAATAGCATGTTTCAGGTGAATTTATTCAGGAAAGACTGGTAGGATGACCACAATCTCTTATATCAACTAAAAGTCTGCAGTGCATGTAGCTCCTCAAACTCCATAGTCAGAAGGGACACAGATAAGAAAAACAGTTATTAGAAATCCCATATACCTACTCCTCCTTTAAATAGGGGGAGGTAACCAAATATTTCTCTACCAATTTAGAAGCATGAATAAATCCCTGGTGACGACTAACCAAGAAATGTAAATGAATGATTTTCAAAAATATCTGCTTTAATATTGTCTCCTTTTACTTGAAGAAACTGAGGCTGAGATAGATGAAATGACTCAACCTGAGTTGCAACTCATAATTGGTAGAACCAGGATCAGGTGTTATTTACCAACCACCACTCATCCAGTTTCAAGTATACTGGATGAGTGGCAGTTGGCAAATCCAAAAAAAAAAAAAAAAAAAAAGAGAGAGAGGCAGCCTCACAAAAATAAGTGTATACATTTTCCATTTATTAATTTTGATTTTTTAAATTTTTTTTGCTTCTCTCGACCCTTGAATTTCACTTGATCCAAATGTTTGTAATATCTGCTGGGTCTGGGATATTTTACCTCTTCCTATAGGAATACAACTTCCTCTCTCTCTTTCTTTCTTCTTAAGGTTTAGCTGTCTCAATTATTTTCTCCTTGAGAGTTTTGTTTGTAATATTCTCTTGTTTTTCAGAAATCACTTACTTGTTTTAAAATGAGTCACTAAATTCTGCAAATAAAGTTGATAATATGCACCAGAAACTCCTCTTTTAATTCATATTCTTTTTAGCTAATTTTTCTCATTTATTGAAGTATCATTCTAAATAAATAATCCAAATGACACACAAAGATTTATGCCCACAGATATATTAATCACAGAATTATTTGTAACAATTACAAAATTTGCTAAAATCTATGTGCTGAATGATATTGAAATAGTTAAGTTATTCCTAAAACAAAATATTATGCTCCTGTCTCACTGATTGCTGAACCCAGGGTAGGCAAGTTGAGAGCTGGGAAGCTGGAAGAAAAGTGAGGAGCTGTAGGAACTGCAGATATGCTTTATCCACCAGTGGCTGATGCAGCAGCAAGGCAGACATGCTTTCTTCTCTCTCTTGGCTGACACAGCAGTAAGGGCTTTTTCAGGTAGAGCTTAGGTACATATACATGAACAAAGGTGGCAATTCACTAAGCTATTATGTCATGATGTGCGTGAGCAGTGCTATGAATGATCTCAGCTGTTACACAAATTTGCAAAGTCATTGTTTATAGAATGTGGATCCACAGTGACAGGATGTGGAGCAAGAAAGCCTGACCACCACCATCTTGACTAATTGCTATTCCTCTACAGCACCTTTCACAGATTTCTGTGAACTCTAAATGACATTGAAATACACATGAAATTGTAATTTGTAAAACAGGTATTAAGTTCCATAGAAATTATTAAAAAAATCATCTGTATGAAAAAGTGTTTGCAGGAGAAAAACTGGGTAGGAATGCACCAATATTTTTAAAACGTTCTGGTTAGAAATAATGTTAAATATACAGAAAGTTTTCCAAGGTATTGTGGAGAGTTTCTGTGAATCCTTCACACTTAGCTTCCTCTAATATTGTCATTTTGAATGGGCTAGCAAGGTTACAGTATCATTAACTGAACTATAAACTTGGTTTAAATTTTACCAGTTTTCTCACTAACAGCATTTTTCTGTTCCAGTATCTAATGTTGGATAATAATATTTTTTCACTGTTTCTTTTTTTGAATCTGTGAGAGTTTCTCAGTATTTTCTTTCTTTTTTCTTTTTTTTTTCCCCCTCCCAAGTTTTAAAAAATTTCTGAAGAGTATCTGTTAGGTCTTTCTTTTTTAGAATGTTTCCCAGTATGGGTTAGTCTGGATTTGTCAATAATTTTGAAAGAGTATCATGGAAGTGAAGCATCCTTCTCATCATATCATATTGGGGGATAAATGATAGCATGAAATTCTGCTAGTGATATTAACCTTGATCACCTAGCTGAGGTAGTGTTTGCCAAGTTTCTCACTGTAAAATTACCATTTTTCTATCTTCATACTCTATTCATTTAATCTGAGTGACTAAGCACAGCTCACATTCAAGATGAAGGGATTTAAGCCATACTGCATAGAGAAGGATGTGTCTACAAGTGTTATTTGGAATAATTCTGTATATACTATTGTAAAGTAATTAGCCTCCAATTAAAATAAGTAAATTTTTAAAAGAGAACTATCCCTCTCCAGTTATTAATTTATTAATTTTAAATTGGTTTGGAGTTATGTATATATATTTTGTTCTTTGATTTATAATCCAACATTATCTCTCTTGTTTTTCAAAGCCCACTAAGAATATTACCACTGAATTATGCTATTATCACTGATTATTGTTGTTACATTTCTTAGAATTTATCAACTTTTTCTTACATTGTGCAGATACCAGTTTTGTAACCAGAGACAAAACAGAAAACAGAAATGAAAGGCCAAAATATAATATCTTTACTAACCTAATAGGGGTAGAACACTGATTAGATTACACTTACTGGCCACTGCAGTATTTTTTTCCCCTGGGTTGTGTGAGATCCAGCTATTCTGTGCTGTTTTTGAATGTGTCTCCCTTACATTTCACATAGGATGAGTTGAAGTCTACTAAAGTTTTGTCCACAGCTGCCCCTATGGCTTAGGCTATGCCTGTGGACTTGAGTGTTGGTTTTGATCATGGTGCTGCATGAAGCAAAAAATGAATAATAGCAGTAGAGACAAATACTTTTGGACCATGTGGCTTCTAGTACTAAAACTAAGGCTAAACCTCCTCATCAAATTTGGCTCTGTCCAGCAGCCCTCCGAGGAGTGTTCATATCTCTTTCCAAACTATTGCTCTGCAACAAAAGGGGCTCCTTTCAATTGTAATTTTTCTGGTGTCTGACACTGATGAAATTTTTATCTCCAGAGTTTTTCTTACTACATGAAGATTAGAGGAAGAGACATTCCTTGAAAAAATGGAACTACATATCTCACTTTTCTCCTCATGGATCACAGCCTTGTTGTGGTAAAGTGAAGCTGTGAGCCATGTCGTGGAAGGACACCCAAGACAGATAGGTCATTTTGTCAGAAGAGTTCTGACAAAATATGGTCCACTGTAGGAGAAAATAGAAACCCACGCCAAGATTCTTGCCTGGAAAACTCCATGAACAGTATGAAAATGCAAAAAGATAAGATTGTAGATGATGAGCCCCCAGGTTGGAAGGCATGCAATATGCTACCAGGGAAGAGTGAAAGGCAATTACTAATAACTCCAAAAAGAAAGAAGCAGCTGGGTCAAAGCTGAAATGATGCTCAGTTGTGGCTGAGTCTGGTGGTGAACATAAAGTTCTGTAAAGAACAATATTGCATAGAAACCTGGAATGTTAGTTCCATCATTTCAGTTCAGTTGCTCAGTTGTGTCTGACTCTTTGTGACCCCATGGACTGAAGCACACCAGGATCCTCTGTCCATCAGAGTAAGGTCCGTGAATCAAGATAAATAGGAGGTGGTCAAGCAGGAGATGGCAGGATTGAACATCAACATATTAGGAATGGGCAAGTTTAATTAGATAACCATTCTATCTATTACTACGGGCAAGAATCCCTTAGAAGAAATGGAGTAACTCTCATAATCAACAAAAGAGTCTGAAAGAAGTACTTGGGTGAGACTTCAAAAATGACAGAATGATCTCAGTGCATGTTCAAAGCAAGCCATTCAATATCACAGTGAAAGAGAGAGCATTAGTCTTTCAGTCATGTTCTATCTTTGCAATGCCACAGACTTCAGACCACCAAGCTTCTCTGTCCATGGGATTCTTTAAGCAAGAATACTTGAGGGGGCAGCCATCCCCTTTTCCAGGGGATCTTCATGACCCAGAGACCAAACCAAAGTCACCAGCATCACAGGCAGATTCTTTACCATCTGAGCCACCAGGGCAGCCCCCAACATCACAGTAATCCAAGACTATGTCTCAACCACTGAAGTCAAAGAAGTGGAAGTTGACCAGTCTTATGAAGACCTAAAACATCTTCTAGAACTAAAAAAAAAAAAAAAAAAAAAAGTCCTTTTCATCATAGGAAACTGGAATGCAAAGGTTGAATGTAAAGAAATACCCAGAATAAAAGGCAGATTTGGCTGTAGAGTACAAATTGAATCAAGGCGAAGGCTAACAGACTTTTGTCAAGGGAACACACTGGTCATATCAATCACCCTTTTCCAACAACCCAAGAGATGACTCTACACCTGGATATCACCAGACAGTCAGTACCAAAATCAGATTAATTATGTTCTTTGAAGCCAAATATGGAGAAGCTTTATACGGTCAGCTAAAGCAAGACCAGAAGATGACTGTTGTTCAGATTAAGAACTTATGGCAAAATTCTGATGTTAATTGAAGAAAGTAGGGAAAACCACTAGACCATTCAGGTATGACCTAAATAAAATCTCTTATGATTGATTATGCAGTGGACATGACAAATGGATTCAAGGGATTAGATCTGGTAGACAGAATGCCTGAAAAACTATACAGAGGTTTGTAACATTTTATAGGAGGCAGTGACCAAAACCAACCCAAAGGAAAAGAAATGCAAGAAGGCAAAATGGTTGTCTGAGGAGGCTTTACAAATAGCTGAGGAAAGAAGAAAAGGCAAAGGAGAAAGGGAAAATATACTCAACTGAATGCAGAGTTCCAGAGAATAGCATGGAGAGATAATAAGTCCTTCTTTAATAAGCAATGAAAAGAAATAGAGTTGAATAATAGAATGTAAAAGACTAGAGATCTCTTCAAGAAAATTGGATATACCAAGAGAACATTTTATGAAAGGATGGGCATGAAATAGGACAGAAACAGTAAGGACCTAACAAAAGTGGAAGAAATTAAGAAGAGGTTTTCAAAAAATACACAGAACTATACAAAAAATAACTTAATGACCCAGGTAAATATGATGGTGTCATCACTCACCTAAGTCATATATTTTGGAGTGTGAAGTCAAGTGGGCCTTAGGATGCATTACTGCAAACAAAGCTAGCGGAGGTGATGGAATTCCAGCTGAGCTATTTCAAATTCTAAAAGATGATGCTGTTAAAGTGCTGCACTCAATATGTCAGCAAATTCGGAAAACACAGCCATGGACATAGGAATGAAAAATTTTAGTTTTCATTTCAATCTGAAAGGAGGGAAATACCGAAGAATGTTCAAACTACTATATAGTTGGGCTCATTTCACATGTTACTAAGGATATGCTCAGAAACCTTCAATCTGACTTCAAAAGTGATAAATGGAGAACTTCCAAATGTACAAGATGGCTTTCAAATTGGCAAAGGAATCACAGGTCAAATCACCAGCATTTGTTGGATCGTGAAAAAGCAAGGGAGTTCCACGGAAACACTTACTTCTGCTTCACTGAATATGTTAAAGATTTGACTATGTGGTTCACAACAATTAGGAAAATTTCTCAAGAGATGGGAGTGCAAATCTACCTTATCTGTTTCCTGAGATACCTGTATATGGGTCAAGAAACAACAGTTTGAATGACACATGAAACAATGGATTGGTTTAAAATTGGGAAAAAGTATGACAAAGCTGTATATTGTCACCCTGCTCATTTAACTTATATACAGAGTACCTCAGGGGAAATGCTAGGCTTGATGAAGCACAGGCTGGAATCAAGTTTGCCAGGAGAAATATCAACAGCCTCAGATATGTACATGATACTACTCTAATGGTAGAAAGTAAAAAAGAACTAAAGAGTCTCTTGAGGGGGAAAAAGGAGAGTGAAAAATATAAATAAGATCATGGCACCCAGTCCCATTACTTCATGCAAACAGAAGGGGAAGAAGTGGAAACAGTGACAGATTTTATTTTATTGGCCTCCAAAATCCACTGTGGATGGTGACTACAGGATTGAAATTAAAAGGCTCCTTTGACAAAATCTATGCATACCTAGACAGTATATTGTAAACTAGAGACATCACTTTGCCAACAAAGGTCTGTATAGTCAGAGCTATGTTTTTCCCAGGAATCGTGTGCAAATATGAGAGTTTGAACATAAATAAGGCTGAGTGCCAAAGAACTGGTGCTTTTGAGTCTTGGTTCTTAGAAGACTCGTGAGAGTCCCTTGGACTGCAAGGAAATCAAACCAGTCAGTCCTAAAGGAAATCGACCCAAAATATTCATTGGACATGAATTTCAGCCAACTCCAGGAGATGGTGAAGGACAGAGTCCTTCTGGAGTACTGCATTCCCTGAGGTCCTAAAGAGTTGAACATGATATAACAACTGAATAGCAACAACAATAAAATCTCACTCTACCTTCAGGTCCATCACCTAAGCAGAGACACTGTCAAACTGAAAGAGATCATTCTAGGAATGTAATAGCTATTGCTTATAGAGTTCAAGAAAAACCATAGTTTTATGTCTATGCTATGAAATTCCCAACAATAAGTTTAACGATTGGAAAATTAATCATTACTCACATTATCCTGGGTAATTTGGGTAAAATTGCATTTGTGAGCATCATCATAAAGCAATGTAACAATCTTAAGAAAGTCATCTGAAGTCAGTGGTCAATGGTGACAGGATGGATGATGTAGTATCTTGAGTATGTAATCAGCATTAAAGGAGTGATATTAGGAACCACAGAGACAAGAAGGTCTATATTATTTCAACATCATTCCCAAAGGGTTATATCATTATAAGCAATAATGGTATTGATACCTTTCTGATAATGAGAGATCTGAAATTAGCCAGAAACTTTGCAGTAGACCATAAAGCAAAGCAAAAAAGCAAATAATATAGATGATTTCTGAACTAGACAGGAAATGGTGCTTGGATATTGCAAAGATACTTCACAAATACTTGCTGATAGGACAGTTAAAAAAAAAAGAGAGAATGTATCCTCTTTTTTATTCATTTTAATAACTATGTATCAATAAACCATTACAACTGAAATGACTCAAAAAGTCTTCGTCATACATTTAGTCAAAGTGTATATGTAGTGGAAGGGTCTAAACAATATGTTACTAAATAACCAATGGATCACTGAAAAGTCCAGGAGGAAACTTAAATAAAAAAGAAAACCTAGACATAAATGAGAATGAAAATATGACAATGCAAAACCTATGGGGTGTAGCAAAAGCAATATTTGAGAGGAAGGTTTATAGCAATAACATTTTACTATAGGAAATAAATATGTATTTCCTGTATAATCTTGTATACTCAGTCACTTCAGTTATGTCCAACTCTTTGTGACCCTGTGGACTGTACCAGCCATGCTCCTCTGCTCTGTCCATGAGATTCTCCAGGCAAGAATACTGGAGTGGACTGTCATGCCCTCCTCCAGGGGCTCTTCTCAACCCCAGGATCGAATCTGCATCTCCTGTATCTTCTGCATTGCAGATGGATTTTTTAACCACTGAGCCACCTGGGAATCCCCAGGAAACAAGATATACCTCAAATAAACAACCTAACTTAACAACTGAATAAACCAGAGAAAGAAGAAAAAATAAAACACAAATTTAGTACAAGGGAAAAAATATAAAAATCAGGGCAGATATAAGTGAAATAGAGACCAAGAAAGCAATAGCAGGATAAGTGAAACTAGTTCTTTGAGAAGATAAACAAAATTAAAACAGGCAAATGAAAAACGTTTAGCTAGATTAATCAGGAAAGAAAGGAAGGGACCCAAATCAATAAAGTTTAAGAGAAAAAAAAAAAAAGAATTTGCAACAAACACAAATACAAAGGATCATAAAAGACTACTTCAAGCAACTGTATGCAAATAAAATGGGCAAACTGTAAGAAATGGGCAAAACATTAGAAAAGTACTGTCTCCCAAAACTGAACCAGGAACAAATATAAAATATGAACAGACCAATCACAAGTAGTGAAATTGAAACTGATTTAAATGCTTCCAACAAACAAATGTCTAGAACCAGATGGCTTCAAAGGTGAATTCACTCAAACATTTAAAGAAAAGTTAACATCCACCCTTCTGAAAACTTTCAAAAATTTTCAGAAGAAAGAATTCAATTCATTCTATGAGGCCACCATACCCTTGATGCCAAAATCAGACAATGATACCACAGGAGGGAAAAAAAAAAAAAAAGTTATAGGCCAATATCACTGATGTACATGGACACAAAATACCAGCAAACTGGGTCTAAAAACTCATTAATAGGATCACACATTATAATCAAATGGGATTCATCCCAGGAATATGAGGATACCTCAATAAATGTAAATCAATCAATATGATACTTTATATTAACAAACTGGCAAATAAACATTTGATCATCTAAATAGATGCAGAAAACCCATTTTGATCAAATTAAACAATCAGTTTTGATTAGAAACTCTCCAGAAAGTAGGTATAGAGTGAGCCTATTCCATAATAAATGGTCATATATAAAGGCCATATACAAGCCACCAACTAACATTATTTTTAATGGTGAAAAACTGAAAGCATTTCCAAGATCAGAAATAGGGCAAGTATTCCTTCTTACCATTTTTGTTCAACATAGTTTTAAAAATACTAGCCACAGCAATTATAGAGGGAAAAACAATTCAAATCAGAAAAGAATAAGTAAAACTATTTCTGTTTGCCAGATCCACAGTACTATACATGTTATTTTTGTTTAGTTGCAAAGTCATTTCCTACTCTTTTGTGACCATATGGACTTAGCCCACTAGTCTCTGCTGTCTGTGAGATTTCCCAGGCAAGAATACTGGAATTAATTATCATTTCCTTCTGCAGGGGATCTTCCCAACTCAGGGGCTGAACCCATGTCTCCTGCACTGCAGGTGGATTCTTTACTTCTGAGCCAACAGGGAAGCCCAATACTCTACATAAATATTCCTAAGTATGCTACCAATGGGGGGCAGTGGCACAATGAACAATATGTCTGATTACGGATCAGAAGATTCTAAATATGCTACCAGAAAATTCCTAGAACCTATCAATTAATTTGATAAAGTTGCAGGTTACAAAATTTATACAGAGAAATCTCTTGCATTCCTTATACACTTACAGCAAAAGATCAGAAAGCAAATTTAAGGAAACAATCCTATTTATCATCACATCAAAAATAACACAATACCTAAGAATAAATCTATCTATAAAGGCAAAAGACTTGCACTCAGAAAACTATAAGATGCTGATGAAGAAACCAAAGATGTTGCGGCTGGTAAGATACAGTATATTTTGGGATTGGAAGGATCAATAGTGTATATTGATCAATAACTATATTGCTCAAAGCAAACCACAGAGTCAGTGCAACCCCTATCCAATAACCAATGACATTTTTCATACAATTAAAACAACAACCAAAAGTTCAGTCTATGGGGAAACACAACAGACTTCAAATACCCAAGTTAATCTTGAGGGGGAAAAAAAGAACTGGAGAAATTGGGCACACTGGCTTCAGACTATGATACAAAGCTACAGTCATCAAAACAGTCAGATACTAGCCCCTAAACAGAAATATAGATTAATAGAAGAGGATAGAGAGTCTCAGACATAAACCTATGCACTCAACCTCAATTACCTATGACCAAGGAGGCAAGACTATACAATGGATTAAAGATAGCCTCTTCAATAAGTCTGCTGGAAAAACTGAGCAGCTACATATAAAAGAATGAAAGCATCTGCTTACAATGTGGGTGACTGGGGTTCAATCCCTGGGTCAGGAAGATCCTCTGGAGAAGGGAATGGCAACCCACTCCAGTATTCTTGACTGGAAAATCCCATGGTTGGAAGAGCACAGTAGGCTACAGTCCATGGGGTCGCAAAGAGTTGGACATGACTAAGTGGCTACACCTAACACAATACACAAAAACAAACTCAAAATGGATTAAAGATCTAAATGTAAATATAGATAATATAAAACTCTTAGAGGAAAACAAAGGCAGAACACACTCTGACATAAATTTCAGCAAGATATTTTTTTGTCCACTTCATAGAGCAATAAAAACAAAAATAAATAAATATGAGTAAATTAAACTTAAAAGCTTCTGCACAACAAAGGAAATCATAAAGAAAACAAAAAGACAGCCTGCAGAATGGGAACCCAATTAAAAAAATGGACAGAATAACTAGGTAGATAGAAGACATAGAGATGACAAAATATGCTCATGAAAAGATGCTCATCATCACTTGAGAAATGCACAACAAAACTACATTGAGGCATCACCTCACACCAGTCAAAGTGACCATCATCAAAAAATATACAAGCAATAATTGCTGGAGAAGATGTGGAGGAAAGGGAACCCTCCTATCCTGCTGATAAATAGGGAATATAAATTGGTACACCATTATGAAGAATGGGAATATAGTATATTTAAAACTAAATATAGAATTACTATATGATCCAGCATCCCTACTCCTGTGTATACAACTGGAGAAAAGCATAATTAAAAAAAAAAATGCATGTGCCCCAATGTTCATTGCCATTATATTTACAATAGCCAGTACATGGAAAGAAGCTAAAAGTCCATGAAGAGAGGTTTAGAGGATAGAGAAGATGGTGTACGTATAAATGATGAAAATTCACTCAGCCATAAAAAAGAACAAAATAATGCCATTTGCAACAACATGGATAAACCTAGAGACTGACATATTGAGAACAGTAAGCCAGGAAGATAGTGACAAAAATATGATATTACTTATAGGTGATGTCTAAAAAGTGAAACAGATGAACTAATTTTCAAAATAAAAATGGAAATACAGACATAGAAAACAAACTAATGGTTACCAGATGCAAAGGGGGGGGAGAGGGGTAAATTAGGAGATTGGGATTGAGATATACACAATAATATACATAAAATGGATAACTAATAAGGACCTACTATATAGCACAGAGAATTCAATTTGATACTCTGTAATGACCCATATGGGAAAAGAATCCATAAAAGAGTGGATTGATATGGATTCATATGTATATTCACTTTGCTGTGTACCTGAAATTAACACAATGTTGTAAATCAACTACACTCTAATAAAAATGTTTTTAAAAGCTATGATCAAGCTTTTATATTCTAAGCAAGCTAGGTGTTTTAATTTTTATATCCACTCCTTCACTCATTCATCCTGGTACATGCATTGTTTTCTAACTGCACTGGTTTATATGTATATGCCCTACTAATATTAAAATTTTATTAAGATGATCACATTAGTGCTTAGGAAGTTTCACATTAATAAGTTTCACATTAGTATTTGGCAATTAAGGGATACTACCTTGCTTTCATAAAGGGATGAAAGGATTCTTCAATATCCGCAAATCAATCAATGTAATACACCACATTAACAAACTGAAAAATAAAAGCCATATAATTATCTCAATAGATGCAGAGAAGGCCTTTGAGAAAATTCAACATCCATTTATGATAAAAACTCTTCAGAAAGCAGGAATAGAAGGAACATACCTCAACATAATAAAAGCTATATATGACAAACCCACAGCAAACATTATCTTCAATGGTGAAAAATTGAAAGCATTTCCCCTAAAGTCAGGAACAAGACAAGGGTGCCCACTTTCACCATTACTATTCAAAATAGTTATGGAAATTTTGGCCACAGAAATCAGAACAAGAAAAGAAATAAAAGGAATCCAAATTGGAAAAGAAAAAGTAAAACTCTCACTGTTTGCAGATGACATGATCCTCTACATAGAAAACCCTAAAGACTCCACCAGAAAATTACTAGAGCTAAGCAATGAACATAGTAAAGTTGCAGGATATAAAATCAACACACAGAAATCCCGTGCATTCCTATGCACCAATAATGAGAAATTAGAAGAGAAATTAAGGAAACAATCCCATTCACCATTGCAACAAAAAGGATAAAATACGTAGGAATATATCTACCTAAAGAAACTAAAGACCTATATATAGAAAACTATAAAACACTGGTGAAAGAAATCAAAGAGGACACTAATAGATGGAGAAATATACCATGTTCATGGATCAGAAGAATCAATACAATGAAAAGAGTATACTACCCAAAGCAATTTACAGATTCAATGCAATCCCTATCAAGCAACCAACGGTATTTTTCACAGAGCTAGAACAAATAATTTCAAGATTTGTATGGAAATACAAAAAACCTCGAACAGCCAAAGTAATCTTGAGAAAGAAGAATGGAACTGGAGGAATCAACTTGCCTGACTTCAGTCTCTACTACAAAGCCACAGTCATCAAGACAGTATTGGCATAAAGACAGAAATATAGATCAATGGAACAAAATAGAAAGCCCAGAGATAAATCCACACACCTATGGAAACCTTATCTTCAACAAAGAAGGCAAGAATATACAATGGAGTAAAGACAATCTCTTTAACAAGTGGTGCTGGGAAAACGGGTCAACCACTTGTAAAAGAATGAAACTAGAACACTTTCTAACACTGCACACAAAAATAAACTCAAAATGGATTAAAGATCTAAACATAAGACCAGAAACTATAAATCACCTAGAGGAGAACATAGGCAAAGCACTCTCTGACATACATCACAGCAGGATCTTCTATGATCCACCTCCCAGAATATAGGAAATAAAAGCAAAAATAAACAAATGGGACCTAATTAAAATTAAAAGCTTCTGCACAACAATGGAAACTATAAGCAAGGTGAAAAGACAGCCTTCTGAATGGGAGAAAATAATAGCAAATGAAGCAACTGACAAACAACTAATCTCAAGAATATAAAAGCAACTTCTGCAGCTCAAATCCAGAGAAATAAACGACCCAATCAAAAAATGGGCCAAAGAACTAAACAGACATTTCTCCAAAGAAGACATATAGATGGCTAACAAACGCATGAAAAGATGCTCAACATCACTAATTATCAGAGAAATGCAAATCAAAACCACAATGAGGTACCATTTCATGCCAGTCAGAATGGCAGCGATCCAAAAGTCTACAAGCAATAAATGCTGGAGAGGATGTGGAGAAAAGGGAACCCTCTTACACTCTTGGTGGGAATACAAACTAGTATAACCACTATGGAGAACAGTGTGGAGATTCCTTAAAAAACTGGAAATAGAACTGCCTTATGACCCAGCAATCCCACCGCTGGGCATACACACCAAGGAAATCAGAATTGAAAGAGACATGTGTACCCCAATGTTCATCGCAGCACTGTTTATAATAGCCAGGACATGGAAGCAACCTAGATGTCCATCAGCAGATGAATGGATAAGAGAGTTTTAGTATATATACGCAATGGAGTATTATTCAGCCATTGAAAAGAATACATTTGAATCAGTTCTAATGAGGTGGATGAAACTGGAGCCTATTACACAGAGTGAAGTAAGCCAGATAGAAAAACAACAATACAGTATACTAACGCATATATATGTAATTTAGAAAGATTGTAAAAATAATCCTGTATGCGAGACAACAAAAGAGACACAAATGTATAGAACAATCTTTTGGATTCTGTGGGAGAGGAAGAGGGTGGGATGATTTGGTTGAATGGCATTGAAACATGCATAATATCATATGTGAAATGAATAGTCCAGGTTTGATGCATGATACTGGATGCTTGGGGCTGGTGCACTGAAACGACCCAGAGGGATAGTATGGGGAGGGAGGAGGGAGGGGGGGTTCAGGCTGTGGAACACGTGTATACCTGTGGCAGATTCATGTTGATGTATGGCAAAACCAATATAATACTGTAAAGTAATTAACCCCCAATTAAAAGAAATAAATTTAAAACAAACAGAAAAAATAGTAAGATACATAAATCATAAGTGAAGTGCTCAAAGAGCTTTCACCTAGATGACATAGATCATATCTGTCATTTCGGAAAGTCTGTTTCTTATTCTTCTCAATACCACTACCAGCATTTTAACTAATTGTAGTTCTAGAAGTAATAGCAAAATCTATAATTTATTTAGTTTGTGCCTTTACCTAGTTACTTTACTTAGTCTTAGTTACTTTATGTAGTCTTAGTTACTTACTTTACTTTAATTTACTTAGTCTAGCATTTACTTAGTTAGACCCTTTAATTACAATATCTCATTTAACAGGTGATTCTCTGCCTCTGACATAAAATGGAATATTTTAATTTTTAATCAACTTGTCCAAAGCTGCACAAAATGTTAGTAGAAAATAGAACACAAAGAGTTATTTGACTTCAAACTTGAGAACTTTGTCCAAATTATGCAGACATTCATTAAGCGAACAATAGAGTTTGCCACATGCTCTAAATAATGGCAATAAAACTTGTTGAGACATCAAATAATATAAAACTGACAGCAATACACACTGGAGACCTTTTAATACCTTAAGGGAAAGATAATCCTAAAACGCCCTGCCACTTGAAAACTAAAGAGATTTTGGGGTTAAAGTCACTATACTACATTATTCTGGGAGAGTGATCCTCAAAAAGATTACCTGTCCTTCAAGATTTCAGGGAAATACTTTAGCTTTTTAGAAATCTTTATTTAAAAGAGTAAAATGAATACTGTGTAAATCTAAGTGTAAAACAAAAGAGTTCATGCAAAATCTTGCAAAAAATGACTAAATTAGCAAAGATATCATGAATTGAAACTAGATTAAAATTCATTTTAATGACTGTATGTACAAATCCTCAGTTCATTACTCTTTCGACAGTTTCATTATTCTACAGAACTGTAGGAAATTTGCATTTCTCCAGCTTATGCTTCTCTAAGCGACTAACCAGGAGTGAGGCTACTCCTGAACTCACATTAATGCACCACACACTAATTAGCAGCAGAAGGCAGTAGCCTTTACAATGCATGTAAATTACAATGCATGTAAATTAAGTATATTATCAGCTGGCTTTTCTCTTAAAGTTATTCCACGGGAAAATGCATTCTGGAGAACCTCTCTCTTTCTTTTTTAGCAGCAAAAAAAATAAAAGTCAATTCACCCTCAAAGATAGATTAAAATGACTATCTATATCAGGTAAGGAAAAGAAAGGGTGATTTCCCACAACAGAGGGCCACCATTACAGATTCAGAGCTCTATCCTCTGGCTATATTACTGATACTTATTTCCAATGGGTTTAGAAAAACATGACTAGGTATGAATGGCATACTTGACTGCTCACAAGGGATTTGGATGAAGCCAAACTACTGCTTTACCTCCACACAGTATCTTAGTCTCTAAATAACACATGTGTGACTCCTAATCAGAAGTTTTCAAAGCTATGGCAGACCCAAAAACAATAGGAAGGCGGAGGTGGGGGGGGGCGGGGCATCGGGGGGCAGACAGTTTTGGAGGAAGAAATAACAAGGTCAAACAAAACGAGGAATCCAGAGGATGGGATTATTTCAGAAGGGAGACATTATGAAAAGAAGATGAATTATAATAACCATTTTGATTTATTTGAACTACTCTCAGCGGTAGTTAAAAGGACTCAGCCTGGAATCAAAGTCAGCCAGCTAGCCAATCTCTGAACAAGATATATCTAGTTTGAGTAACATGCTGTACACTCCAAAAATCAAAACTTTATTTCAGTTTGGTGATAGCCATAGATGAAGTATTCCAAAGCTTTGACCTGTGTTAGCATCAAGGGATTAGGCATGCAAATTAGCACTAGACCACAGGCCTTTAGAGGAATCATACTCATACTAAGAGCAATGCTAAACAGACCTGGAAAATGTTAGAAATTTCACATAAACCTAAGTTTTCTTTAAATTATTTAATGAAGAGCTTCAAGTAGAAATCATGCATGTAATTTCTATACAATGGATAAATCTCAGATTCTAAAGAACCTCCCCACAAATTCTCTATTCTCCCTCTTACTCTGCTCCCAATATCAAACATTATTATTCTTCAACTTACCTTCTTCCATTCCCTATCACTTGACTTTTTTTTTTTTTTAATCAAATCTTGGAGGATTTTTGAAAGTATTTTGTTTGGACCAGAGCAGGTGTTCTGCATTCTTTCCCAAGATGTTGTACAATTTACTCACTTAGCCTAGTCATTCTCTATTCTGAAAACAGTGGGTCTCAATTCTGACTACACCTGAGAATCATCTGGAAAACTTGAAAAAAGAAAGCATGCTTTGGGCATACTCAATACCAAATACTCAATACTAAATCTCTAAGTACAAGACCTTGACATTATATTCTAAAAATTCCCTAGATGACATTTTATATTCATCTCTGTCAAGAACAGTGTACTAAGAGTTTACATGTTTACATCAGAGGAAAACAACTAGAACAGAGACATTTCACATTCAAAGGTGAAACTTCAGACTTTTAAACAGAGGTTCATGTGGAAAGCTAAACAGGTTATAAGCTAGGGACTCAGTGCCTGGATTCTAACTCCTGATTCAATCTGTGATTTTACAAACCATATTTTATCTCCTTGCAGATCCCCACCCCAAGAGCAATTTTAGTAAAAAGCTTCAAAATGTAAATAATCAAAATGCTGCAGCAGGAAATCTGTTAGGAAATACATAGCATAAGAAGAAAAATATCAGGTGGCATTAATTAAGGGCCCTGAAGCCTTGAGAAACACTGATTTGTGGACTGGAAAAATATCATCAATTATGCTAACATGAAAGAAAATTTACAGTCAATGTGATTCTTGAAGTGGAGCCTCTGACTCTTGTCGAAAGGATATACCTTATCCACAAAGACCATGAAGTTTTCATGAGCAGGAATTTGCCTGGTGAAACTTTCTACTTGCCATTCCCTAGCCTCATACCAGTGACTTATGATGATTATCTTTGTTACATGTGGGATGGAACAAGTAGGGCAAAATCTAGCCCTTTCACATCATTGCTAAAGAAATGAATATTTTAAAATTATATATTCTAAAAACAGAGACCTAGATGGGCAGATGACTTTCCAAGTCCCCATGTTGACCGGGAAAGTTAGGAATAGATTAAACACAGATTTGTGATTGCCAGATCTGTCCAGGCAGGAGACATTTCTATGTGCTCTTGTTTCTTGACTTCCTGCTTGCCCACACTTCGCAATGACTATGTCAAAACATATGCCGTCTCCCCAGCTATATAATATCCCAACCCATATCTTGTATCTCTTGTTCATTCAGCATCTATTTTCTACAAATGCGGCTTACAGATGTTCCATGTGGCCACTCAGACCCATCTTTTTATCTGCATTCTTTAGCTTCACTAGCAATGGAAAATCTCTTTCTCCCATCCTCTCCACATCTTTCTATTTGTCTTTTTCTTCATGTTGTTATTCAGCACTAAAGAGATCTAGTTTATTTCAGGTAATTTTTTTTTTTTTACACCAGACCTCATCAAAAAGCTCTGAGTCAAACTTTTGTTCCTTGAGTAGCTTCTCTGGGGGTGACAATTCTCCCTAAATAATATTTTATTAAAGATAAAACTGCATCAAATCCTTTTGTGTCTTCAGGGCTGAGCTATTACACCTATCTTGCACTCTCTTTGGATCCAGATAATTCTGATATTCAGCAGGGATTAGATCATTTACTAAAAGCATAATGCTTAGCTAACATATTAAAGTTTCAATTATGCTAGGTTGTCATTTCTCAACATTACTATCACAGGTTAACATTCTGGAAATGTTCAACAAAGTCTCATAGAACAACCTGAACAGCCTAGCTTAATGAATAATTGCTGTTCATGGAAATGCATTTATATCTAAGAGCAATTTTATAAACACATTTGAATTAAATTCTGTTGTTTTTAATTATACAAAAAAAAAAAGGTTTTTCTGTACACTAATGACATCTTAAGCATCTGAAGACAGTTGAAAATATTTGGTGTATGTGTGTTGGGTGTGGGGAACAGGAATATAGGTCTTACAATTGCATTAATCTTACTCAGCAGGTGCAGAAGGTAAACTTGTTTTAGTTCTTTGAAAGAGAAAGGTGATTTATTCCCCTGGGAAGCCACACATTTTGTTAATATTCTTAAATGTACTTTGGATTTTTACAGTTATACAAGTACATGCATCATTTAAAATCCAAATAATGTTATTAGGCTCACACCAAAAAGAAACAGTCTTCATCCTATGGCGTCACACTAACCAGGTGTACTTCTCAGAAGCAACCATTTCCATGTTTCAAAATGGTTGCTTATATTGTGATTTACATTAAGAAAATTCAGATTTCATTTATAGCTGGAAAATATTTAACTCTACGATTGGCCTGGTCACTCCCACCCCTATTATTTTATTGACTTTCATGTACCTTCCAAACCTGACTCAATTTCATGGAATTTTTTTGGAATCTTGTAGTCATGATAGCATTATCCTTATTCGTAAATGTTGTTCACTGCTGCACCAAGTAATATAAAATTACAGTATTTATTTTCCTGTACATTTTGCTCTTTCTAGATTTTCTATTTGTTTTATTTTTAATCTGCTGTTCTATATAAAGATAATATTTTAAACCTAAACAAATCTTTCAAACACAAGTATTATTATCAGAATATTCAAATAAAAATTTAATTATATGTACTCAAAATATTCAAATATGTTAGAAATCTTCTCATATTCCTGTAAAAATACATATTTTTGGTACCTTATTGAGTATCTCCCTGGAAGAGTGATCTGTCTTTCTTCTCCAAACTAATGGACTGTTCTATAGGTCACAGGTACATAGTGTCTATTATGAGCTCTCTGTACCTCTATAGTTAGATTGCATATCTACTTCTTTGTTAATTTATTTAAGTTTTTAATGGGGCTTCCTTTGTGGCTAGGACAGTAAAGAATCCACCTGCAATGAAATAGACCTGGATTTGACCCCTGGGTCAAATACCATCTATGTTCAATACCTCAGTCGAATAGGTGCTTTTTAATAGCATCTATCAATTAAAGGTGCATAGGAGGCAATATTTTTGAGACTGTTAATTTATTAAAATGTATTTGCCTCCATTACATTTATTGATAATAATTTTCTCTTAATATCCGGTATTGTTGTTCATAAGATTAATTTCATCATGATAATTGCCCTTCATTTTTTTGTCCTTTTTTTATCAGAAATCTTTTAATACCTTACCCAATTGTAGTAAAATTTCACTATGATGTACTTAAATGTGAGCCTTTTATTTTTCTTCATATATTGCCTTTGGACTCTCCATGAAAACATAAATATAGAGGTTCATGCCCTTTAGTTGCAGGACATAGTAATTTTTAAGATTATCCTAGGCAGATTAATAAGAAATCTGGGGTCCCCCAGGAAGAGAAAGAAATGTGGGGCTTTTGAGGAGTAGATAGAGGTCTGGAGTTATCAAGGAGGAGAAAAGGACAAACACTTCTTTCTTTAAGCCCAGAACTGATGATTGCACAACAAAGCAACTCGTCTTGTTCAAGGAAATGCTTTCCCTTAAACTCTGAACCAATGATTATATAACAGCAATGTATCCTACTTGAGGACATGTTTCTCCTTCTTGAGAACCTTCTGACTAATCCTGTCATCTTAAAATCTATATTATGGGAGTGTGTTTGGTAAGATCTTTCTATTGTTAGTTCTAATCCTGTTATTTAAAAATATATATTGTGGAAGTGGGTCTGGCAAGACCTTTACAACATTGAGACATGCTTTAGATTTATTGCTAATAACCAATTGAAAAGTATATAGCTGCCTTGCTAAGACTATCAAGGGGGTCACTCTCCATTCCCCTTCTGATATCTATGTCAGAAGCTTTCTTTGTCGCTTTTCATTCTTTAATAAAACTCTGCTACACAAAAGCTCTTGAGTGATCAAGCCTTGTCCCTGGTCTCAAAGCTAAATCTTCTTCAGAGATCACAAATCTGACACCGTTCACTGTAAGCTATCATTATCCACCATCTATTTTCTCTAATGCCTGTTAGTTGGATGTTTGATCTCTTAAATATTTTCTTTTCTTTTTTTTTTTTTTTATTTATTTTTTTTTTTAAATTTTAAAATCTTAAATTCTTACATGCGTTCCCAAACATGAACCCCCCTCCCACCTCCCTCCCCACAACATCTCTCTGGGTCATCCCCATGCACCTGCCCCAAGCAAGCTGCACCCTACGTCAGACATGGACTGGCGATTCAATTCTTACATGACAGTATACATGTTAGAATTCCCATTCTCCCAAATCGTCCCACCCTCTCCCTCTCCCTCTGAGTCCAAAAGTCCGTTATACACATCTGTGTCTTTTTTCCTGTCTTGCATACAGGGTCATCATTGCCATCTTCCTAAATTCCATATATATGTGTTAGTATACTGTATTGGTGTTTTTCTTTCTGGCTTACTTCACTCTGTATAATTGGCTCCAGTTTCATCCATCTCATCGGAACTGATTCAAATGAATTCTTTTTAACGGCTGAGTAATACTCCATTGTGTATATGTACCACAGCTTTCTTATCCATTCATCTGCTGATGGACATCTAGGTTGTTTCCATGTCCTGGCTATTATAAACAGTGCTGCGATGAACATTGGGGTACATGTGTCTCTTTCAATTCTGGTTTCCTCCGTGTGTATGCCCAGAAGTGGGATTGCTGGGTCATAAGGTAGTTCTATTTGCAATTTTTTTCTTAATTTCCATATATTTTATTTCCTATTTTTCTTTGATTTTATCTATTAAGTTCTACTTTATGGGAAACTGAGGGCTTCCCTCATAGCTCAGTTGGTAAATAATCCACCTGTGATGCAGGAGATGCTGGTTCAATTTCTGGGTCAGGAAGATCCACTGGAGAAGGGATAGGCTACCCACTCCAGTATTCTGGCCTGGAGAATTCCATGGACTAAGTTCATGTGATTGCAAAGAGTACATCACGACTGAACAACTTTCACCTTCACCTTTATGGGAGACTATAAAGTAACCTTGACTATACCTTCTAATAGTTTTTATTTTTTTTTTCTTTCTCCAATAAGAGCATTCTTATTTTATGAATGTTGCATATGCTCATTTGTCTGAGCAATAATTTATTTTAATAAGTACAATTAATTAAATATCACCATATAATACATGCTTTGATAAGCACCCTTCTTTTTTGTTTTGCTGAAAGTTTTACTCTGGTTTTAGGTTTGAAGTGTTCATTAACAAAAGAAACCACTTGCTACATACAAATGACAATGTCAATATTTAGTAGATTATTTAGCTTAATTTCAATATTTAGTCATTTAAAAAAATAGAAATAATAGACAGAAGTAATAGTATGTACATCACCAAACTGGGACAAATGTAATATTCAGAGTGGGATAGCACTGAGAAAGTCCACATAATATCAATCTGGAATCCCAATTAGGAGAGAGTCCAAGGTGATGTGCCCACCTCACAGTAAGACTTCATACTGCAGCTTTAGGGCCTCCAATTTATAATCGCAGGCTGCAATATGACATCCTCCTCAGTTTATGTTTAAAATCAAAAAAACTGATTTTTCTTCAACTTTTATAATAGTTTATTTCACCTTGTGAGCCATAAGATTCCTTGGACCCTGGGGGACTAGTGAAGTCCCTGGAGCTTAAGAAATTCCAAACCCACTCCCTTTCCCATCTAAAGTGCTGCTTAATGTACTGGTAGTAAACGGTGTCCCAGCAGGCATGCATGTAGTCCAGACAGAGTCCAGGTAAGGTCAAGAGTTGGTCAGAGGTCTGTTCTCAAAACTTCTGAAGCCTGAAAAAGACTGCCTCCATTTTAATTTCCCTAAAGACACTGATGTTGGGAAAGACTGAAAGCAGGAGGAGAAGGGGATGATAGAGGATGAGATGGTTGGATGGCATCACTGATTTAATGGACATGAGTTTAGTAAACTCCAGGAGTTGGTGATGGATGGATAGGGAGGCCTGGCGTGCTACAGTCCATGGGGTTGCAAAGACTTGGACATGACTGAGAGACTGAACTGAACTGAACTGAATAATACATCATCTTTAATCATCATAATCACTTTTGATGCTTTCAGAAATATTATTACCGATTAAAAGAGGAAGATGCCAAGAGTCAAAACCTTTTCAAAAATGCCAATTAATTCTGATTATGTAGATATTGTACACTTTTTTCTAAGTAATATATTATGATTCCCCTTTATTTCTCAGAGCATTGTCAAGGTGAAGGGGCTTGTGTAACTCCATGAAGCTATGAGCCATGTGATATATGGCTGTGCTTTCCATCATAGAGGACTGGGACGCATATGTAGGAAGTCAAGATATTTGGTGTAACAGGCAATTTGGCCTTGGAGTACAAAATGAAGCCCCTGGAGGAGGACATGGCAATCGACTCCAGTGCTCTTGCCTGGAGAATCCCATGAGGAGCTTGGCAAGCTATATTCCATACTGTCGCAAAGATTCAGACAAGATTGAAACAACTGAGCATGCACACACAAAATGAAGCAAAGAAAAGGCAAATAATTTTGTCCAGAGAACACACTGGTCATAGCAAACACCCTCTTCCAACAACAAAAGAGACAACTCTACACATGGACATCACCAGATGGTCAATACCAAAATCAGATTCATTGTATTTTGTGCAGCCAAAGCTGGAGAAGGTTTATATAGATCATGAGCTCCTTATTATAAAATCCAGGCTTAAATTGAAGAAATTAAAGAATAGTACTAAGCCATTCAAGTATAATCTAAACCAAATCCCTTATGATTATGCAATGGAGGTGACAAATATACTCAAGGGATTAGACTTGTATTGAGAATTTCTTAAGAACTATGAACAGAGGTTCACAACATTTTACAGGTGGCAGGGACAAAAACCATCTCAAAGAAAAAGAAATGCAAGAAGGCAAAGTGGTTGTCTGAGGAGGTTTTACAACTTTCTGAGAAATTAAGCAAAGCGAAAGTCCAGGGAGAAAGGAAAAAAATATACCCAACTGAGAGCAGAAGTTTGAATAGCAAGTAGATATAGGAAAACATATTAAATGAACAATGCAAGGAAACAGAGGAAACCAATAGAATGCAAAAGACTAGAGTTCTCTTCAAGAGACCCGGAGATACCAAGGGAACATTTCATGCAAGGATGAGCACAATAAAAGACAGAAATAGTAAGGACCTGAGAAAAGCAGGGAGATTAAGAAGAGGTGGCAAGAATATACAGAAATATGCAAATAAAGGTCTTATGACCATGGTCTTTTAACCATGATTTTGTAGTCACTCACCTAGAGCCAGACATCCTGGAGAGTGAATTCAAATGGTGATGGGATTCTAGCTGAGCTAGTTAAAATCCTAAAAGATAATGCTGTTAAAATGCTTCACTTAATATGTCAACAAATTTGGAGAACTGGTCAGTGGTCACAGGACTGGAAAAGAACAGCTTTCATTTCAACCCCAAAGAAAGGAAATGCCAAAGAATACAAATTACTATAAAATTACATTCATTTCACATGCCAGCAAGGTAATGCTCAAAATCCTTCAAAGCTTCAGCAGTATATGAACCAAGAAATTCCAGATGTATAAGCTGGGTTTAGTAAAGGCAGAGGAACCAAAAATCAAATTGTCAACATTTGTTGTCTCATAGAGAAAGCAAATGATTTCCAGAAAAACTTCTACTTCTGTTTCATTGACTATGTTAAAGCCTTTGAGTGTGTGTATCACAGCAAACTGGAAAATACTTAAAGAGTTGGGAATACCAGACTAGCTTACCTATCTCCCAAGAAGCCTGCATGCAGGTTAAGAAACAACAGGTAGAACAATGGACTGGTTCATAATTGGTAAAGGAGTACATCAAAGCTGTATATTGTCACTCTGCTTATTTAGCTTCTATGTTGAGTACATCATGTGAAATGCCGGGCTGGATTAGTCACAAATTAGAATCAAGATTGCCAAAAGAAATATCAACAATCTCAGATATGCAGATGGTAACCACTCTAAAGGCATAAAGTGAAGAAGAATTAAAAAGCCTCTTGATGAGGGTGAAAGAGGAGAGTGAAAATGCTTGCTTAAAACTCAACATTCATAAATCTTAGATCATGGAATCCAACCCCATCACTTCATGGCAAATAAAAGAAGAAAAAGTGGAAACAGTAACATATTTTCTTTTCCTGGTCTCAAAGATCACTGCAGAATGGGACTGCTGCTGCTGCTGCTGCTAAGTCACTTCATTCGTGTCTGACTCTGTGTGACCCCATAGACGGCAGTCCACCAGGCTCCCCCGTCCCTGGGATTCTCGAAGCAAGAACACTGGAGTGGGTTGTCATTTCCTTCTCTAATGCATGAAAGTGAAAAGTGAAAGTGAAGTCGCTCAGTCGTGTCCGACTTGCAGAATGGGACTGCAGTCATGCAAATACAAGATACTTGCTTCATGTCAGTGTAAGTATTATGCTGCTTCTAAGTGGTATAATGCATGTTGACAGTTTTATTTTAAAAATCAATCCAAATCAGAGTTTTAAGCTCTGGAATAAATTTTCTTTTGAATATTATAATATTCACATTTCCAGATATCCTCACATATTAAAAAATTCACCTATTACATGAAGCACATTAAGCTTGTAAACATTTGGCTATTACCTCCAATTTAAATTATTTCCCATACCTCTATAAATCTATAAAACTTCATTTAGTGTTCTTTAAAAATATCTTTCACATTTTCTTTGAAATTTTTATTAATCTATTCCATCTTACTATATTCAAATTTCCTTGTTTAAAAGGAATATCTTGTATCCTTCCCAGTAACTAGAACCAGAGTTCAGCTATGGTGACTATTTGAGAAATATTTGTTGAAGTAAATGAAGAAAATTAACATTAAATTTATGTATCACAGTTATATGGAATTATATGCTACAAGTTATTTTATCAAATTCAGAACTTATTTTATGAGTACCGTGATCTACTAGTGGTGTACCCAAGTATGAGCTTTCGATAATTCATTAGAGAAATATTAGACCTGCTCTCTTTTGTGTATTTCTTGACCTCCAAAATCGCTGCAGATGGTGACTGCAATCATGAAATTAAAAGAAACTTACTCCTTGGAAGAAAAGCTATGGCAAACCTAGACAGCGTATTTAAAAGCAAAGACAACTGAAACTTTGTGGACAAAGATCTGTACAGTCAGAGCTATGGTTTCTCCACTAGTCATGTATGAATGTGAGAGTTGAACCATAAAGAAGGCTGGGCACTGAACAAATATGATGCTTTTGAACTGTGGTTGGAGAAGACTCTTGAGAATCCCTTTGACAGCAAGGAGATCAAACCAGTCAGTCCTAAAGGAAATCAACCCTGAATATTCACTGGAAGGACTGATATTGAAGGTGAAGCTCCAATACTTTGGCCACTTAATGAGAAGAGCTGACTCATTGGAAAAGACTCTAATGCTAGACCTCAACTAGGAAAAATTGAGGACAGGAGGAGAAGGGGGCGCCAGAGGATGTGATGATTAGATGGCATTATCGACTCAATGGACAAGAGTTTGAGCAAACTCTGGGAGATGGTGAAGGACAGGGCAGTCGGGTATGCTGTGGTCCACAGGGTTGCAAAGAGTTGGACACGACTGAGTGACTGAACCACCCACTTGCTCTGTTCCGGTGGAGTAGTGTTTATCCCACTGTCTTTCTAATTCAACTGTGAAAGAAAAAAAAATAATAATAATAATAGTGCTACAAAAGCATGAATAAGATGATGCTACTTAAAACTCAAGTGAAAAATATGAAATGTTTTTGTTTTTCAATGTATTTGCCTGATTTCTTTCATTGCAATTTATTTTAAAATATAGGGGCTGGATGTGTTGCAGCCTGGCGGATCAGAGACCAGAACCTGCCCCATGACCCGAGGGTGAGGCAAACTGAGCCCTCGTGACTCTCCTAGTAGGCATGTAAAACTGACATTCTTGGGGCGGGTCATGCTCTCTGCTTCGCTCACTGCCTACCCCTGCCTCTCTCCCCATGGAAACAAAGCAAGATGTTCCTGATCAACAGCAGAGCTTTAACTTTACTCCCTCTTTACGGTGTGCTATTCAGACTCCCCAGTATAGCTATTCCCTAATGATCTCATGTGACTTCTATAATAAAAGAGTGGATGAAGGGAGCCGTTTTATCTTCCTGCTATGGAGCAGTTGACGCAACTGCTAAAAGAGGTGGTTACATATAATCCTTGGTTTCCAGGAGGACCCCCTGACAGCCTGCTCACCAAATTACATGTCTGTCTTTTCATGATGCGCTCGTCCCATTATTTCAAGTCTTTCTCACCCGCTATGCTGGAGGCGGCAGGTGGCGCCTAAGGGGACCTGAAGTCGGGAAGGATTCCCCCAAAGGGAAAACTCAAAGTGAAGACAGTGAGCAGTAAGTGAGACACCTGGATCGCCACCAGGCCCTCAAACTCTAAGGGTGGGAAGTCCCTTGTCTTACAAAGTCAGGATAACAATGGCGAATGATTTGAGTAAAGCTGAGAAACATTGTCTCCAGCTTTTAGAGCACCTCCTCCGGATTGCTGGAGCACGGGTGAGAGGAGCAATTGACGCAACTGCTAAAAGAGATGGTTAAATATAATCCTTGGTTTCCAGAAGAAGGCACTCTAGATACTGAAAATTGGGCTCGAGTGGGAGAAAATTTTAAAAAGCACACAGAAGAGGGGATCAACATACCTGGGGGCTAGTGTAATCGGTCCTATACCCTCTACAGAGTGAGAAACCATGTGAGAGGGCGGCGTCCTCAGAGGCAGCTCCTGCTAACCCTTCCGCCCTTTTGCCATCCAAGCCTGAGGATGATTTTTCGCCACTGCCGCCTCCATCAGGTCCAGAAATGTCTCGGGAGGATAAGCCTCTGATTCAGCAGGCAATGACCTCCGCCTTTCATTCTGGTGCTTTGGACGTTTAGGATCTTGCTTTCCCTATTGATTATAGGCCTGACCCCAGTGATTCGATCCAGGTTGTTGCAACCCATGAAACTTTTGACGTCAAGGTTTTAACGTAATTAAAATCTAGCGTTAGGTTGAATGGGGCTATTCCCCATATACACAAGAACTATTGGATATTTGTTTGCATGGGAAATGCTCTCCTTAGGATGTTAATATGTTAGCCAAAGCTGCTTTAAGTGGTTCCCAGTGTTTACAGTTTTTTGCCTTTTATACTGAGTTGTGCCAAGAGCAAGCCCATATTAATTTGGCCAATGGACATGATCTTACTTTTGAAATGCTCACAAGAACAGGACAATATACCAGTCAAGTAGCCCAGTTGACTTATGAAGGTACACTAACTAAAGCATATGAACAGATCGCAAAATGGTGCTGAAGGGTGTGGCAGACAGTGTCAGACCCTGGTGAGCCTACTGGTTCATTTGTTAAAATATTACAGAGACCTGGAGAAGACCCTGAACTGAATTTGTAAACTGGCTCTCATCTGCTCTCCACTGTCAAATTAACAGTCCTAAAGTGGAGGACATTTTGTTAAAACAATTAGCCTATGAAAATGCCAATGAAGATTGCAAGGCCACCCTTAACCTTATTCGTTAAAATGGCAGCCTTGCCTATTTTGTCAAAATATTGGTACACAGGCTCACAAACAAACCATTCTAGCCCAAACAAGTTCTACTGCCTTTAAAAATAATTTTAGCTCTTCCCCGGCCAAATGCTTTCAATGTGGAAAGCCCCAACATATGGAAAAGGATTGCTGTTCTGGCCCAAAACAGGTGTTACAATTCCTCTACCTACTGGTGACAATAAAGCACCAGGACTATATCCTTGGTGCCAGAAAGGCAATCACTGGGCTAATCAATGCAGATCTAAATTTCATAAAAATGGTTTCCCTTTACAACTGGGAAACAGCCAATGGGGCCAGCCTCAGGCCCCACAGACAATGGGGGCATACCCTGTGAGGATCTCTGCTCTTCAGTGTATTTCCAGCCTCAGCTGCTACCAGTGAAAATGCTGAGTGGGACTTCCCAACCAGAGTAACTGTTCAGATTAATGAATTGGATCCTTCTATAGCTATCCTTACTGGGATTCATAGCCCTGTTCTACCGGGGGACCATAGGATTCATTTTGGACAGAGGTGGCCTTACTCTTAAGGGCCTCCAAATTCTTCCTGGCCTTATTGATCCAGACTATTCAGGAGAAATTAAAATAATGGCTCTTTCTCATTCATTCCATGTCATTCCTCAAGATCAGCAAATTGTTCAGCTCCTTCTCTTGCCTTACCATACCCCTAACAATTTTAATCCTGTCACCAGAGGAGAACAAGGATGTGGAAGCACGGGTGATCAAGTAGTGTGCTTTAATCAACAAATACTATCAGATCAGCCCACTTGTAAGGTAAAATTTGAGGAAAGTCCTTCTCTGATCTCTAAGATACTGGGGCTGACATTTCCATCATTGCTTCTCATCAATGGCCAGATGATTGGCCCTTGACTGAACCCCAGAGGAAAATATCAGGCTTGCAAGAACCCCAACAACTTGCTCAAAGTGCAACAGTTCTTCTTTGCCTAGGACCTGGTAGACAACTTGCTCATTTCCAGCCTTTTGTCGCAGACATTCCCTGTAATTTATAAGATCTTCTTGCCCAATGTCACCTAGTTCTCTCCAATGAGGGAAAGGCAAATCATATGATGGCAAGAATGGAGTACCAACCAGGAAAAAGGCTAGAAAAGAATTTACAGGGAGATCCTTCTCCTTTACCTATTCATCCCAAATTGGACAAAAAAGGGCTAGGATATAAAAGTTTTTAATGGGGGCCATTGAAATTTCTCCACCACCATGTGCCACACCTCTAACGTGGCTTACATCTAAACCTGTTTGGGTAGATCAACGGCCTCTAACAAAGGAGAAACTTATGCATTTACAAGCCTTAGTAGAAGAACAATTTCGAGCAGGACATATAAAGGAGTATACTAGTCCTTGGAATACTCCAGTTTTTATAGCCCCTAAAAAGTCTGGCAAATGGAGGCTGCTTCTTGATCTCTGAGCTATTAATGGAGTTATGTACCCCATGGGGGGCTTGCAGCCTGGACTCCCATCCCCTTCACCCATACCTCAAGATTGGCCAATTGTAGTTCTGGATTTTAAAGATTGTTTTTAATACAATCCCCTTAGCCCCACAAGACAAAGAAAACTTTGCATTTTCAGTGCCCAGTATTAATCAACAAGCTCCCATGAAATGGTACCAATGGAAAATGTTGCCTCAGGGGATGATGAATAGTCCTATGCTATGCCAACAATACATGGCTAGCACTCTGAGGGTAGCTTGATCCCTCTATCCTCAAGCCTATGTCATTCACTATATGGATGACATACTCTTAGCTGCCCCAGAGGAGTCTCTCCTAAATCCACTTTTTCACCAAGTTCAACATGATCTTATTGGGACAACATGTAGCACCCCCCAAAATTCAAAAAACAGCTCCCTTTTCCTCCTTAGGTTATTGGGTTTCAGAACACACCATTATACCCCAAAAGGTATCCATTAGATACAATAATCTCAAACCATTAAATGATTTTCAAAATTTTTTAGGAGATATTAATTGGTTGCCCCCTGCTTTGGGCATTCCTACCAGTTCACATAAACACCTCTTTGAGACTCGTAAAGGGGGCTCAGCCCTTTCCCCCCCTTGGACTCTGACTCCATAAGTTAAAAAGGAACTTGATATGGTAAATATTGCCATTCAAAATGCTCAACTTAATTGTATTCATTATGATTATCCTATTCTCTTCATTGTCGTAGCTTCTCCAGAAGGCCCTGCTGCTGCTGCTGCTGCTGCTAAGTCACTTCAGTCCTGTCCGACTCTGTGTGACCCCATAAATGGCAGCCCACTAGGCTCCTCTGTCCCTGGGATTCTCCAGGCAAGAATACTGGAGTGGGTTGCCATTTCCTTCTCCAATGCATGAAAATGAAAAGTGAAAGTGAAGTCGCTCAGTCATGCCCTACTCCTAGCGACCCCATGGGCTGGAGCCCACCAGGCTCCTCCGTCCATGGGACCCTCCAGGCAAGAGTACTGGAGTGGGGTGCCATTTCCTTCTCTGCCAGAAGGCCCTATAGGAGTTTTATTTCAGGAACAGCCTACATTTGGTATCATAGAATGGTTGTTCCTGCATTCTCAAGAGGGCAAAACCCTGATGACATATGTTACCCTTATGTCTAATTTAATTATGCAGGGAAGAAAACATACTCACCAGTTGACTGGCTTTGATCCTCAAACTGTTCATGTTTCATTTGACAAAACTCAACAATAGCAACTTTGGCAAACTTGCTTATTACAGCAGATTGCCCTCGCTGATTTTGTGGGCATTTTAGACAATCACCCTGCTGCACATAAATTGTTACGATTTATTTCCCTAACTCCCTTTGTGTGGCCCAGAGTCATCAAGGCCACACCTATCCAAGTTGCTCCTACTTATTTTACAGATGGCTCTATCAATGGCAAAGCAGGCATTGCCAGGCATGAGGGATGAGAAACTCTAGTTATGCCCCATGGTTTGGCTCAGCAGGTGGAACTAGGAGCAGTAATTACAGTACTTACTTCTAAAGATAAGATGCCTATTAATATTGTTAGTGACTCTGCCTATATCTTTGGAATGACTAAGTCTACTGAAACTGCAAAAATTAAACATGTTAATTCTGAGAAATTATTCCTCCTATTTCTCCAACTTCAAAAAAGTCATTTGTTCCTGTTCCTTTCCTTTCTTTATTACACATA
The DNA here is from genome assembly GCF_001704415.2 of Capra hircus. Classification (NCBI taxonomy): domain Eukaryota; kingdom Metazoa; phylum Chordata; class Mammalia; order Artiodactyla; family Bovidae; genus Capra; species Capra hircus. The sequence continues at coordinate 2,872,549 of NC_030826.1, forward strand.
TTTGAGCTCACTCCCCGTCTCCTGGAGCCTCTCACCCTTGGCAGTTCTCAGGCTGATCTTTTAATGATGCCCATTTTTAAACAGGCTTACTAGTCTCATCAACTTCTTCATCAATCTGCCTGCTTCCTTAGACATCATTTCAACATTACTAAATACCAAACAACAAAAATTAGCCAAGCCTGTCCTTGCTATCAACAAGTCAGTGCTTATCAACCTCCATCACCTGGAGTTAACCCTCAAGGGCTTAATCCAAATGAAATTTGGCAGATGGATGTAACCCATTTTCCTGAGTTTGGACGCCTTAACTACCTCCCTGTTTCTTTCAATACTTATTCTCATATGCTTTGGGCTTCTACTCATCCCAGTGAAACCACCATTCATGCCTAATGCCATTTATTAGCTGCTTTTGCTCATATGGGCAGTGCAAAGAAACTTAAAACTGACAATGGGCCCACTTACACCAGTAAAGCCTTCTGCTCTTTCTGGTCCTTTGGTCACTCCACAGGCATCCCATATAATCCAACTGGCCAAGCTATTGTTGAATGAGCACATTATGCTCTTAAAATTCAGCTTTTAAAACAAAACGGGGGAATAGCAGGAAAATCTCCATCTGCACATCTGCATTTAGCTCTCCTAACCTTAAATTTTTTTCACAACAAATGACCAAAAATCAACCCCATGTGAGAAACACTATTCACATACTCTCTTAGTGTAATGCATACAGGTCTGGTGGAAGGCTCCAGAAGGTGGTCCTTGGGAAGGACCAACACCCTACTAACATGGGGAGGAGGATATGGTTGTGTCTCAGTAAGTCAAAGCCTTCACTGGATACCAAGCAGGTGCATCAAGCCATACCATGAACCCTCCGTTTGTTCCACAGGAGATGTGGGATCCCAGAGTGAGTGTGGTGATGGTGACATAGAAAGTCCAGAGGTTACACAAGTTGGACCCCACCAGAGCGAGATCCAGGACCACATACTCTTAAGGCACCTCCTGTGACTTGGAGACAACTGAAGAGCCTCAGTCAGAAGAGCAAATAAATGCCCCTGCACACAAACAACTAAAACACCCCCGTCACCATGCTGCTGGCTATGGTGTCATTGGTCTCATGTGTGGTAACTAGGGCAGATGCTGGTTTGTATTGGGCTTATATTCCAAATCCTCCATTTAGTTCAGTTCAGTCACTCAGTCATGTCTGACTCTTTGTGATACCATGGACTTCAGCACACCAGGCCTCCCTGTCCATCACCAACTCCCAGAGCTTACTCAAACTAATGTCCATCGAGTTGGTGATGCCATCCAACCATCGCATCTTCTGTCATCCCCTTCTCCTCCCACCTTCAATCTTTCCCAGCATCAGGGTCTTTTCTACTGAGTCAGTTCTTCACACCAGGTGGCCAAAGTATTGGAGTTTCATCTTCGGCATCAGTCCTTCCAATGAACATTCAGGACTGATTATTTTTAGGGATGGATTAATTGGATCTCCTTGCAGTCCAAGGGACTCTCAAGAGTCTTTTCCAGCACAACAGTTCAAAAGCATCAATTCTTAAGCCCTCAGCTTTCTTTATAGTCCAACTCTCATATCCTTACATGACTACTGGAAAAACCATAGCTTTGACTAGACAGACCTTTGTTGTTAGAGTATTATCTTTCCTTTTTAATATGCTATCTAGGTTTATCATAGCTTTCCTTCCAAGGAGCAAGCATCTTTTAATTTCATGGCTACAGTCACCATCTGCAGTGATTTTGAGCCCCCCAAAATAAAGTCTGTCACTGTTTCCATTGTTCTCCCATCTATTTGCTATGAAGTGATTGGACTGGATGCCATGATCTTAGTTTTCTGAATTTCGAGTTTTAAGCCAACTTTTTCACTCTCTTCTTTCAATTTCATCAAGAGGCTATTTATTTTCTTCTTTGCTTTCTGCCATAAAGGTGGTGTCATCAGCGTATCTGAGTTTATTGACATTTCTCCTGGCAATCTTGATTTCAGCTTGTGCTTCATCCAGCCTGGCATTTCACATGATGTACTCAGCATATAAGTTAAATAAACAGAGTGACAATATGCAGTCTTGACACACTCCTTTCTCAATTTGGAATCAGTCTGTTGTTCCATGTCCAGTTCTAACTGTTGCTTCCTTACCTGCATACAGATTTCTCAAGAGGCAGGTCAGGTGGTCTGGTATTCCCATCTCTCGAAGAATTTTCCAAAGTTTATTGTGATCCACATAGACAGATTTTAAGCACTTCCCTATAGCTCAAACGGTAAAGAATCTGCCTGCAAAGCAGAAGACCAATGTTCGATCTCTGGGTCGGGAAAATCTTCTGGAGAAAGGAATGGTAGCCACTCCAGTATTCTTGCCTGGAGAATCCCATGGACGGAGGAGCCTGTAGGGCTACAATCTGTGAGGTTGCAAAGAGTCAGACATAGCTGAGCAACTCACACACACACAGTCAAAGACTTTGGTATAATCAATAAACAGAAGTAGGTGTTTCTCTGGAACTTTCTTGCTTTTTCAGTGATCCAGCAGATGTTGGCAATTTGATCTTTGGTGCCTCTGCCTTTTCTAAATCCAGCATGAACATCTGGAAGTTCACGGTTCATGCACTGTTGAAGCCTAGCTTGGAGAATTTTGAGCATTATTTTGCTAGTGTGTGAGATGAGTGCAATTGTGCAGTAGTTTAAACATTCTTTGGCATTACCTTTCTTTGGGATTGAAATAAAAACTGACCTTTTCCAGTCCTGTGGCCACTGCTGAGTTTTCCGAATTTGCTGGCATATTGAGTGCAGCACTCTCCATTAGCTAGACCCCTTAACTTGGCATCACCGACTCAATGGACATGGGTTAGGGTGGACTCTGGGAGTTGGTGATGGACAGGGAGACCTGGCGTGCTGTGGTTGATGAGGTCGCAAAGAGTCAGACACAACTGAATGACTGAACTTAACTAACTTGGATTGACCCTTCCCCTTCAATTTGGACCAACAGTTCTCACTGGTTCCCTGATTCTAACAAGGCACTTCCAAATTTAACACACAAAAAAGAGCTCTATATTATTATTCTGGAGTGACCATGATAGTCCTGCAGTCAAAAAGGGTGAGACGTTGCAGCCTGGCTGAGCAGAGACCAGAACCTGCCCCATGACTTGAGCATGCAGCAAACTGCGGTCTTGTTTTTGTCCTAGTAAACATGCCAAATGGACATTTTTGGGGCTGGATGTGCTCTCTGCCCTACTTCACTGCCTACGCCTGCCTCTGTCCCCATGGAAACAAAACAAGATGTTCCTGATCAACAGCAGAACTTTAACTTTACTCTCTCTCTATGGTGTGCTAATCAGACTCCCCAGAATAGGTATTACCTAATGATCTCATGTGACTTCTGCCAATAAAAGTGCAGGCTGACAGGAGCCGTTTTATCTTCCTGCCATGGAGAGAAGGAAGGCCCTCTGACTCCCTGCTCACCAAGTTATAGGTTTCTGTTTTTTCATTATGCGCTCACCCTGTTTCAGGTCTTTCTTACCCACTGTGCTGAATGTGGTATGATGGGTCACCAGTAAACTGCACCAAACATTTAAGAAAAATATATAGCAATTATTTAATGTCTTCCAGAAGCTGAAGCAGAAGTAATACTTCTTAACCCATACTTTCAGGCCAGCATCACCCTAACACTAAAATCATTCAAAGACATTGAAAAAAAAAAGCACAACTATAGATCAATATTGGAGAAGGAAATGGCAACCCATTCCAGTATACCTGCCTGGTGGAGCAGCCTGGTGGGCTATAGTCCAGGTGGTCACAAAGAGTTGGGCATGACTGAGTGAATCTGCACATAGATCAATAATGGGCTTCCCAGGTGGTGCTAGTGGTAAAGAAACCACCTGCCACTGCAGGAAATGTAAGAGACCCAGGTTTGATCTCTGGTGTGGAAGACTCCCTGGCAGACGACAGGCAACCCACTCCAGTATTCATTTTTATTTTATTTCTTTTTTAGCAAGTCCAAGTAGCAATTTTATTTTAGTCTACAGCACAAATTTTTACCTACACTTTAGTGGTTTTGACAGTGGTACTTTTGAGCAGACTTCAAATGAATCCACAAAAGTTAATATACTTAAAATTAAATATACACAATAAAACAAAGGGCATCCAGATGCTCAGAACCATGCAGAAGGGATGGTCTGGTTGGTGTTTTCACTGGGTACCTTGCCTATTTGGGGTTGCAAAGAGTCGGACACGGCTGAGCAACTATCACTTTCACTTTTGCCCATTTAAGAATTCATCAGCAAAAGGCAGTTCTTCTGTTCCTCATTCCCATATAACTTACCAAAGTCAGAGTTCTAAACATATGCACACACAAAATAAACCCTCCTTTAAAGCTACATCAGTAGAAAATTTCAATGGACTGAATTCAATATACTGTCAAACTAACAATTTCAATGATCAAATTTATCACTAGAAAATAGGCAATATCAGCACCAGTTAAATACAAGGTTATTTATTAAAGCACCAACAGGAGATTAACCAAGAAGCAACTATGTTAATCTTAATATAAGTCATTGAAGGAAAACCAAAAACAGCATATTAAATATCACTCCACTGAGCCAGGATATAACTGATGGACAACAGACACATGAATTTGTCAAACAGTGCTTTAAATACTTTTCTATGATAAAAAGTGTATTAGGCCAACACCACCCAGAGGGACCACGGGAGAGCTGTGGTCCCACATGCAAGGGGCCGAGGATCTACTCTTGGGCTACCAATTTTCATCTTCCCTTCTATAATCTTCGCCAAAATACTTTATAGTGAACATAGTGAGAAATGCCTTTGAAAGAATTATTACAACAAGAAAGTTAAAAGTATCAGTGGAGAAGAATTGTGACTTGGAGGAGACAGGAAGGGTGAAGAAACATTTTCTGATGCATTTCCGTGGCTGTAGGAGAAACTCCCTACTGGCTGATACCTCGATTCTGTAGTACGTTTATGTGAGAACCAGCCAGTGCTTTTACGTGGCGGGGATGAGAGGGAAAACTGCAAAAGTGCTGCTTTCAAAGGGTGGATGAACCACTCTAAAGAGAAAGTGGAAAGTTGAAATGGAACTTGAAAATTGTGGAAAAACGAAGGTGAAGTCCCACACATAGCCGGGTTCAGTAAAGGTTTATATATGAACTAGCTTTTCATATGTGTGTAAAAAGTTACTTTTGCAGTAATATAAATTTTTAAAAACAGGCATTTGGTATGCTTTTTTCCTTTTGGAATCCCCCCTTTTTTTTTTTCAAATTATCAAAGCTTATCTTTACTTTGGATATGGGTGTGCCGTGGCAGTTAGCATTTACCGCAGGAGAAGGAAAGAATGGATATTAATGTATTTGGGGTTGGCGTCTTCTCTTGGCCTAGACCGTATCCAGTCACCACTATGCAACGACGGAATGACGTGCACTGGAAAAGGATGTGACAGGTGTTCACAGTCACACCCTGCTCAGTCTTACTCTTGCAATACTCCAAGATGTCCAAACAGGAATGTCTTTTGTAAACCTCAAGACCTATTGACTATACCCTTACATATTTATTTACCCGTTAGTGAGACACTTAAATATAATATGGACTCTATTTTACCAGGGTTTTTGGTGGTGCCTTACGAAAAGTACAACTTGATTTCTTGTTTTTTGAGCGTGTTTTGCATTTATTTTTGTTTTCTGGAAAAAAAAATACATATGGTTATTTGCATTACATCTAAAAAAATAAAAGCTTTGTGTGTGTAAAAAAAAAAAAGTGTATTAGGAGATGCAAAGGAAAGGTAGAAATGTGAATTTATCCATTTAGTTCCACAACTTAAAATGACTATCAAACCAATAATATAAAGCTAAGTGACAATAACTTAACCACTGGGGACCAGACAGGCATAACCACTATTCACTGTAATTCATAGCGCTCTTCAGAAGTGTTCCGTGGATGCCCAAGCCAGAAATCCTGTCTTTTTTTTTTTTTTTAGTTTTTTATTTTTTAAATTTTAAAATCTTTAATTCTTACATGTGTTCCCAAACATGAACCCCCCCCCCACCTCCCTCCCCATAACATCTCTCTGGGTCATCCCCATGCACCAGCCCCAAGCATGCTGTATCCTGCGTCAGACATAGACTGGCGATTCAATTCTTACATGATAGTATACATGTTAGAATGACATTCTCCCAAATCATCCCACCCTCTCCCTCTCCCTCTGAGTCCAATAGTCCGTTATACACATCTGTGTCTTTTTTCCTGTCTTGCATACAGGGTCGTCATTGCCATCTTCCTAAATTCCATATATATGTTAGTATACTGTATTGGTGTTTTTCTTTCTGGCTAACTTCACTCTGTATAATCGGCTCCAGTTTCATCCATCTCATCATAACTGATTCAAATGAATTCTTTTTTACGGCTGAGTAATACTCCATTGTGTATATGTACCACAGCTTTCTTATCCATTCATCTGCTGATGGACATCTAGGTTGTTTCCATGTCCTGGCTATTATAAACAGTGCTGCAATGAACATTGGGGTACATGTGTCTCTTTCAATTCTGGTTTCCTCTGTGTGTATGCCCAGCAGTGGGATTGCTGGGTCATAAGGTAATTCTATTTGCAATTTTTTAAGGAATCTCCACACTGTTCTCCATAGTGGCTGTACTAGTTTGCATTCCCACCAACAGTGTAGGAGGGTTCCCTTTTCTCCACACCCTCTCCAGCATTTATTGCTTGCAGATTTTGGGATCGCAGACATTCTGACTGGTGTGAAGTGGTACCTCATTGTGGTTTTGATTTGCATTTCTCTAATAATGAGTGATGTTGAGCATCTTTTCATGTGTTTGTTAGCCATCCGTATGTCTTCTTTGGAGAAATGTCTATTTAGTTCTTTGGCCCATTTTTTGATTGGGTCGTTTATTCTTCTGGAATTGAGCTGCATAAGTTGCTCGTATATTTTTGAGATTAGTTGTTTGTCAGTTGCTTCATTTGCTATTATTTTCTCCCATTCAGAAGGCTGTCTTTTCACCTTGCTTAGAGTTTCCTTTGTTGTGCAGAAGCTTTTAATTTTAATTAGATCCCATTTGTTTATTTTTGCTTTTATTTCCAGTATTCTGGGAGGTGGATCATAGAGGATCCTGCTGTGATTTATGTCTGAGAGTGTTTTGCCTATGTTCTCCTCTAAGAGTTTTATAGTTTCTGATCTTACATTTAGATCTTTAATCCATTTTGAGTTTATTTTTGTGTGCAGTGTTAGAAAGTGATCTAGTTTCATTCTTTTACAAGTGGTTGACCAGTTTTCCCAGCACCACTTGTTAAAGAGATTGTCTTTACTCCATTGTATATTCTTGCCTCCTTTGTCAAAGATAAGGTGTCCATAGGTATGTGGATTTATCTCTGGGCTTTCTATTTTGCTCCATTGATCTATATGTCTGTCTTTGTGCCAGTACCATACTGTCTTGATGACTGTGGCTTTGTAGTAGAGCCTGAAGTCAGGCAAGTTGATTCCTCCAGTTCCATTCTTCTTTCTCAAGATTGCTTTGGCTATTCGAGGTGTTTTGTATTTCCATACAAATCTTGAAATTATTTGTTCTAGTTCTGTGAAAAATACTGCTGGTAGCTTGATAGGGATTGCATTGAATTTGTAAATTGTTTTGGGTAGTTTACTCATTTTCACTATATTGATTCTTCCGATCCATGAACATGGTATATTTCTCCATCTATTAGTGTCCTCTTTGATTTCTTTCATCAGTGTTTTATAGTTTTCTATATATAGGTCTTTAGTTTCTTTAGGTAGATATATTCCTAAGCATTTTATTCTTTTCGTTGCAATGGTGAATGGAATTGTTTCCTTAATTTCTTTTTCTACTTTCTCATTATTCGTGTATAGGAATGCAAGGGATTTCTGTGTGTTGATTTTATATCCTGCAACTCTACTATATTCATTGATGAGCTATGGTAATTTTCTGGTGGAGTCTTTAGGGTTTTCCATGTAGAGGATCATGTCATCTGCAAACAGTGAGAGTTTTACTTCTTCTTTTCCAATTTGGATTCCTTTTATTTCTTTTCCTGCTCTGATTGCTGTGGCCAAAACTTCCAGAACTATGTTGAATAGTAGCGGTGAAAGTGGACACCCTTGTCTTGTTCCTGACTTTAGGGGAAATGCTTTCAATTTTTTACCATTGAGGATAATGTTTGCTGTGGGTTTGTCATAGATAGCTTTTATTATGTTGAGGTATGTTCCTTCTATTCCTGCTTTCTGGAGAGTTTTTATCATAAATGGATGTTGAATTTTGTCAAAGGCCTTCTCTGCATCTATTGAGATAATCATATGGTTTTTATTTTTCAATTCGTTAATGTGGTGAATTACATTGATTGATTTGCGGATATTGAAGAATCCTTGCATCCCTGGGATAAAGCCCACTTGGATGGTGTATGATCTTTTTAATGTGTTGTTGGATTCTGATTGCTAGAATTTTGTTGAGGATTTTTGCATCTATGTTCATCAGTGATATTGGCCTGTAGTTTTCTTTTTTTGTGACATCTTTGTCAGGTTTTGGTATTAGGGTGATGGTGGCCTTGTAGAGTGAGTTTGGAAGTTTACCTTCCTCTGCAATTTTCTGGAAGAGTTTGAGGAGGATAGGTGTTAGCTCTTCTCGAAATTTTTGGTAGAATTCAGCTGTGAAGCCGTCTGGACCTGGGCTTTTGTTTGCTGGAAGATTTCTGATTACAGTTTCAATTTCCGTGCTTGTGATGGTCTGTTAAGATTTTCTATTTCTTCCTGGTTCAGTTTTGGAAAACTGTACTTTTCTAAGAATTTGTCCATTTCTTCCACATCGTCCATTTTATTGGCATACAACTACTGATAGTAGTCTTTTATGATCCTTTGTATTTCTGTGTTGTCTGTTGTGATCTCTCCATTTTCATTTCTAATTTTATTGATTTGATTTTTCTCTCTTTGCTTCTTAATGAGTCTGGCTAATGGTTTGTCAATTTTATTTATCCTTTCAAAAAACCAGCTTTTGGCTTTGTTGATTTTTGCTATGGTCTCTTTTGTTTCTTTTGCATTTATTTCTGCCCTAATTTTTAAGATTTCTTTCCTTCTACTAACTCTGGGGTTCTCCAATTCTTCCTTTTCTAGTTGCTTTAGTTGTAGAGTTAGGTTATTTATTTGACTTTTTTCTTGTTTCTTGAGGTATGCCTGTATTGCTATGAACTTTCCTCTTAGCACTGCTTTTATAGTGTCCCACAGGTTTTGGGTTGTTGTGTTTTCATTTTCACTAGTTTCTATGCATATTTTGATTTCTTTTTTGATTTCTTCTGTGATTTGTTGGTTATTCAGAAGTGTGTTGTTCAACCTCCATATGTTGGAATTTTTAATAGTTTTTCTCCTGTAATTGAGATCTAATCTTAATGCATTATGGTCAGAAAAGGTGCTTGGAATGATTTCGATTTTTTTGAATTTATCAAGTTTAGATTTATGGCCCAGGATGTGATCTATCCTGGAGAAGGTTCCATGAGCACTTGAAAAGAAGGTGAAATTCATTGTTTTGGGGTGAAATGTCCTATAGATATCAATTAGGTCTAACTGATCTAATGTATCATTTAAAGTTTGCGTTTCTTTGTTGATTTTCTGCTTTGTTGATCTGTCCATAGGTGTGAGTGGGATGTCTATTATTGTGTTATTGTTGATTTCCCCCTTCATACTTGTTAGCATTTCTCTTACATATTGCAGTGCTCCTATATTGGGTGCATATATATTTATAATTGTTATATCTTCTTCTTGGATTGATCCTTTGATAATTATGTAGTGGCCTTCTTTGTCTCTTTTCACAGCCTTTGTTTTAAAGTCTATTTTATCAGATATGAGTATTGCCACTCCTGCTTTCTTTTGGTCTCTATTTGCGTGGTATATCTTTTTCCAGCCCTTCACTTTCAGTCTGTATGTGTCCCTTGTTTTGAGGTGGGTCTCTTGTAAGCAGCATATAGAGGGGTCTTGTTTTTGTATCCATTCGACCAGTCTTTGTCTTTTGGTTGGGGCGTTCAACCCATTTACGTTTAAGGTAATTTTTGATAAGTATGATCCCATTGCCATTTACTTTATTGTTTTGGGTTTGGGTTTATACACCCTTTTCGTGTTTCCTGTCTAGAGGATATCCTTTAGAATTTGTTGGAGAGCTGGTTTGGTGGTGCTGAATTCTCTCAGCTTTTGCTTGTCTGTAAAGCTTTTGATTTCTCCTTCGTATTTGAATGAGATCCTTGCTGGGTACAGTAATCTGGGCTGTAGGTTATTGTCTTTCATCACTTTAAGTATGTCTTGCCATTCCCTCCTGGCCTGAAGAGTTTCTATTGAAAGATCAGCTGTTATCCTTATGGGAATCCCCTTGTGTGTTATTTGTTGTTTTTCCCTTACTGCTTTTAATATTTGTTCTTTGTGTTTGATCTTTGTTAATTTGATTAATATGTGTCTTGGGGTGTTTCGCCTTGGGTTTATCCTGTTTGGAACTCTCTGTATTTCTTGGACTTGGGTGATTATGTCCTTCCCCATTTTAGGGAAGTTTTCAACTATTATCTCCTCAAGGAGTTTCTCATGATCTTTCTTTCTGTCTTCTTCTTCTGGGACTCCTATAATTCGAATGTTGGAGCCTTTCATATTGTCCTGGAGGTCTCTGAGATTGTCCTCGTTTCTTTTAATTCGTTTTTCTTGTTTCCTCTCTGATTCATTTATTTCTACCATTCTATCTTCTATTTCACTAATCCTATCTTCTGCCTCCGTTATTCTACTATTTGTTGCCTCCAGAGTGTTTCTGATCTCATTTATTGCATTATTCATTATATTTTGACTCTTTTTTTATTTCTTCTAGGTCCTTGTTAAACCTTTCTTGCATCTTCTCAATCCTTGTCTCTAGCCTATTTATCTGTGTTTCCATTTTGATTTCAAGATTTTGGATCATTTTCACTATCAATATTTGGAATTCCTTCTCCGGTAGATTCCGTACTTCTTCCTCTTTTGTTTGGTTTGGTGGGCAACTCTTCTGCTCCTTTACCTGCTGAGTATTCCTCTGTCTCTTCATCTTGGTTATATTGCTGCGTTTGGGGTGGCCTTTTTATATTCTGGTAATTTGTGGAGTTCTCTTTATTATGGAGCTTCCTCACTTTGGGTGGGGTTCTATCAGTGGCTTGTCAAGGTTTCCTGGTTAGGGAGGCTTGTGTTGGAGTTTTGGTGGGTGGAGCTGGGTTTCTTCTCTCTGGAGTGCAGTGGAGTGACCCATAATGGGTTATGAGACATCAAAGGTTTTGGGATAATTTTGAGCTGCCTGTATATTGAAGCTCAGGGGAGTGTTCCTGTGTTGCTGGAGAATTTGCGTGGTATGTCTTGTTTTGGAACTTGTTGGCCCTTGGGTGGAGCTTGGTTTTGGTGTAGGTATGAAGGCATTTGATGAGCTCCTATTGCTTAATGTTCCCAGAATTCAAGAGTTCTCTAATGTTTTCAGGCTTTGGATTTAAGCCTCCTGCTTCTGGTTTTCAGTTTTATTTTTATAGTGGCCTCTAGACTTCTCCATCTATACAGCACTGATGATAAAACATCTAGGTTAAAGATGAAAAGTTTCTCCACATTGAGGGACACTCAGAGAGGTTCACTGAGTTACAAGGAGAAGAGAAGATGGATGGGGTAGTTAGAGGTAACTGGAATGAGATGCGGTGAGATCAAAAGAGGAGAGAGCAAGCTAGCCAGTAGTCACTTCCTTATGTGCGCTCTATAGTCTGGACCACTCAGAGGTATTTACAGAGTTATATGGGGAAGAGGAGAGGGAGGAATTAGACAGAGGTGACCAGGAGGATAAGAGAGAGGAATGAGTAGGAGAGAGACAAATCCTGCCAGTGACCAGTTCCTTAGGTGTTCTCCACCATCTGGAACACACAGAGATTCACAGAGTTGGATAGAGAAGAGATGGGGGAGAAAAGAGACAGAGGCCACCTGGTGGAGAAAAAGGAGAGTCCAGAGGAGGAGAGAGTGGTCAAGCCAGTAATCTCGCTCTCAGGTAAACTTGGGTAGTGAAGTTTGGGTTTTTAAATGTACAAAATTGACAACAAAAACCTAAGAGCAAAGATTAAAAATCTAGAGTAGAGGTTGGATTTTCAAAGATACAATATTAAAGAAAAGCAGAAGGAAAAAGGAAGAAAGAAAAAAAAAAGTATTAAAAAACAAACAAACAACAACAAAAAAAAAACACCAACAACCATCCAAAGACTATATATGGTGTTTGCCTTAAAAACAAAAAAAGAAAAGTCTTTTTTTTTTTTAAATAGTAATAATAGGTTATAGAAATAAAAATTAGAGGAGAAATAGAAGACTTAACAATTAAAAAAAAGTTAGAAAAAAAAGAAAAATGAAAACAAAAAACAAAAAAGCAAAAAAAAAAAAGAAAAAAGGAATGATTTTAAAAATAGTAAAAATATTTCTGGCCCTTCTCTGATGTTATGGCCCAGTGGGATCGCTTCCAAGGTGGTTCCCTCTGTTTAACTTCTTCTGTTTACTGGTTTTTTAGGCTCACTAGTTCAGTCGCGCTGTGGGGAGGGGGGATGCTGCAAACAAATAGCACTGTCGTGTACACACAGTATCTCAGCCCCACTTGACCTGTCCTTTCTCGCGGCACACAAACCGCTCCGGCTCTACGATGCTCAGCCGGGAACCGTCTGGGGCCGGCCCTAGGCTGCGTGCACTTCCCCGGTCCTAGCCGCTCAGGTTCAGCTCTCAGGCAGCCCTCAGAGGCACAAATTCGGCTGGGACTGCGCTTTGTGCCCTTCCCAGGTCTGAGTAGCTCAGGAGTTTGGCGAGCGTGATCGCTGTGGCTTGTCACCTTTTCTGCCGCTGCTGCTCAGCTTTCTGGGTGGACCGCTGGCGCACCCCGAGAGGCAGATTGTGACTGTCCAGCACCCCCAGAAGTCTTAGCAATGGAGCCTGCTTGCAGTTAGGTAAGTCAAGTCTCTCCGGGTCTGCAATTGCCCCTTTCCAGTCCTTATGGCTCTGGCTGCCTGTCCCCGGCGGGGGATGGTCTGCAGCCGGCTTTTTCCATTCCGTCCTTTGTTCTGTGCTCGGTCCTGGTGGTGTCTTATGTTCGAGCTTTTCATGTGGTAGCTATCCCACAGTCTGGTTTGCTAGCCCAAGTTAGATCGTTCTGGTTGCGCGTGGGGCGTTCCTGCCCGATTCTAACAAAGCACTGCAGCCCGCGCCTCCCGGGCGTCCCTGCCCTGCCCCCACTTCCCAGTGGCGATGCAGGCGTCTGTGCTGCTTTTCCGCTGGGGGAGTTACTGTTGGGCTTGTAATCTGTTGGTTTTAATTATTTATCTATTTTTCCTTCCTGTTATGTTGCCCTCTGTGTTGCCCTCTGTGTGTTCCTGTTTAAGTCTCTGTTTCCACAGACTCGGCAGGGAGAGTGTTTCCTGGTGTTTGGAAACCTCTCTTCTTAAAATTCCCTTCCCGGGACGGAGCTCCCACCCCACCTCCTTTGTCTCCTTTCTCGTCTTTTATATTTTTTCCTACCTGTTTTTGAAGACAATGGTCTGCTTTTCTGGTTGCCTGATGTCCTCTGCCAGCCTACAGAAGTTGTTTTGTGGAGTTTGCTCGGCTTTGAAATGTTCTTTTAAGGAATTTGTGAGGGAGAAAGTGGTCTTCCCGTCCTATTCCTCCACCATCTTTCCCTCCAACCGAAATCCTGTCTTAATACAGACTGGATACACATCCTCTGTGGGAAAATACCCTGAATAAGACATAGCAAAGGGCATAGAGAAAAAAAATCAATCTTTTGAAAAAATTAGTGATATCAAAATACATTTCTATTGCTGGGAAACCAAGCTAGGTCAAATATATGGCCCAAAGCAGCATGGAATTCAGAGTCAGAGGTTGGCAGGAAAGTTTTGGAAAACTTCAAGTTTTTAAAAATTGGCAATTTCTCCATGCCTAATAAAATCATCAGAGAAGAGGTATAATGTTTTCATTTGTGGAATGATGACAGATTGCTGCAAAAATTCACATGAATGAAGAACCGCAGAAATACACTTCAATGAATTTTTTTTTTTTTTAATTCATGAAAAACTAAAGTTCCTATTTAAAAAATAACCATGCATGCTCAAGGTGAAGCATGATAAAAAGTAGTATAAATTCTGTCAATGATTCTTTACACAGCTAGTGGGAAAGTGATATAAATCATTTTATCTTAAAAAGGAAGTTTTGTTATTGCACTGACTTTTACAACCTGATCTAGTAATTTAGAAAAATCATGTAGTAAAATCTGTAAAATTAAAATACAAAATTCTTGTTTGTAAACTTCAGTTGGCCAAGTCTCTCCAGAGTCCTTCATGATAGTGAAATGGATTGAATAGCTAAGTTGCTACCTTATTTACTTGCTGTGAGGGGGAAAATTCCAGAACACAGCTTTCATACTTTCACAGTAATTATATTCAAAAAATAAAAAGAAAGGCAGTACAGCTGTCTTCTTTCCTTCCTCTGTGCAATTTTCAGCTCTTATTCCACTCCTGAGTGCCATAATTGAAATAATACTAGTTTGGAGACCAGTTGAGGATTGGCCATAAATGTCACACAAAGTCAGAACTTCAGTAAAGACATTTCCAAATGGCATACTAATGCACTGCAGCTGCCGTAGCCATGAACAGGTGCCAGATGGTACGGGGAAATGGAATAATGCCATCACTGTTGAAGAACACAACTTCCAGGCAAAGGATTAGACCCCACAGGCAAGTTTGTGAAGTCCATTAGTGTTGTCCATTGATGTTACCACCAAGGCTGGAGAAAACCCCATCATGGGATATATAAAGAGCTCAACCACCTTACACCTGCCAAACTGAGTGACCAATGGTGATGCATCTTGTTCTTAGTGTTTTGTACTCAAAGTTCACCAGGAAGTAATCATATCTGGGAACTGGGGAAGAATGTGAGTTTGGTTTACATCAGAAGGTTTTTCATGGTAGAAAAATACATAAATGGTTCCTCCAGCTGCCATGAGCGAGATAAACCAATGCATATGAGATGCCAGGGATCCAAGTTCATGGAGATTTACCCATGCAGTTTAAGATGCAATGAAGAAATAGATAACTATTCTATCACACATGTGAAAGCAATGCTCCACTGTCCTTAAGTTGCTCTTTTTCCATGGCTTGATGTGATATCTGTGGAAAAGATGAAGAAGGCACAGAGGCCCATTCTGTAAATCCAAGCTGTTATCTTTCCCAGCAGTCATCAGATAGCTGGTGAAGGAAGATACTGCCCACAATGCCCAGAGCAATGAAGAATGCATGTGTGTAACAGTCAGAAACATGTTTGTAACCTGTTGGCTTGTAGCGGCCTTTGGCTGAGCCCAGTGGTTCATGAACTGCTGGAATCGATTCTGGAACCTCATTGATCCTCCTCTCCTCCTCCGGGGTGAGGAGTTCCATTTCACCAGCACCAACGGCTGGGCAGGTGGTCCTCATGAGGTGGGGTTGCCCTGGAGGCTGCTGTGTGCCTCGGGGACCACTCAACGGTGCAGAGGCAGAGTGGGGTAGGCTGGGGAATCGAGACAGGGCCAGAGCTAGATGAGGCGCCCTACTCCAATATTCTTGCCTGGAGAATCGTATGGACAGAGGAGCGTGGTGGACTACACTCAATAGGGTCACAAAGAGTTGTACATGATTGAAGAAAAGCTATGACAAATCTAAAGAGCATATTAAAAAGCAGAGACATTGCTTTGCTAACAAAGTTTTGTCTAGTCAAAGCTATGGTTTTTCAAGTAGTCCTGTGTGGATATGAAAGTTGCACTGTAAAGAAAGCTGATCACTGAAGAATTGATGCTTTGAACTGTGGTGTTGGAGAAGATTCTTGAGAGTCCCTTGGACTGCAAGGAGATCCAACTAGTCAATCCTAAAGGAAATCAGTCCTGAATATTCATTGGAAGGACTGATGCTGAAGCTGAATCTCCAATACTTTGGCCACTTGGTGGGAATAACTGACTCAATGGAGAAGACCCTGATGTTGGGAAAGGTTGAAGGAAGGGGGAGTAGGAAATGACAGAGGATGAGATGGTTGGATGGCATTGATGGACATGAGTTTGAGCAAGCTTTGGTATGTGGTGATGGACATGAAAGTCCAGAGTGCTGCAGTCCATGGGGTCACACAGAGTCAGTCATGACTCTGCAACTGAACTGAAGAAGTGACTCAGCACACACATGCATAGACCAAAATATCTCATGAACATAAATGTAAAAACTCTAAGCAACATATTAACAAGTCAAATCCAGCAATGTTCCAAAAGATTATTTACCACAACAAAGTGAGATTTATTCAAGTTATGCAAGGCTGGTTCAACATGAGAAAGTCAATTAATGTAATCCATCATATCAGACTAAGGAATAAAAATCAAGTAATTACAACAGATGCAGAACAAGTAGTTTAGAAAATTCTCCACCTTTTATGACAAGAACTTTAAGCAGATTATGAATTGAAGGGGTTTTCTCAACCTGATAAAGAACATCTACATGAAAACCCTTGGCTACCATCATACTTAATGTTGAGAATTGATAAGCTTTATTGATAAGATCTGAACAAGGCAGGACTATCCACTCTCATCACTTCATTATTATACTGGAATTTCTAGCAATGCAATGACACAAGAAAAGGAAATAAAATTATACAAATTTAAGAGGAATAAATGCAACTGCATTATTGCAAATACAATATGACTATTTCTTGTAAAAATCCAAAAAGAATTTTTGAAAATTGAGAAATTAGTATTTATAGAAAGATTGCAGAATACAAGTTTAATATACAAAACTCAATCAGCAGCAACAAAGAAGTAGAATTAAATATTTAAGCCATCCAAAAAGATTTCTTATAAAGTCTAATGCCAGGGTTGCAAGGCAACTGGAACACTCACATGTCATTGTGACGTTGAAAATTTGTGCTGTCCTTTGGAAAATCAAGTTCTATGAAACCACTCATGCTCTTTGATCCGGTAATCCCACCCCTGGGAACTTGTCCTAGGAAGAGAATTACAAAGAAGGAAAAAGCTCTATGCATTAATGTTGGGACCTAACCTGAGCCATGACAGGCTCAACAGGCCACACTAGGCCTAAGCCTCAGGTTCTTGTAAGCATGAGTCATAATTCTAGGAAGCCCCACCCTAGGAGAGTTCCGATGGCGCCAAACCAGATTAAAACCTGAGTCATGATTCTGGGGAACCACACCCTGGGAAAGTCCCCTATGGCGCCAAACCTGAGCCAATCCGGATAGGGATGCGGGATTTGGAAATGGCTCAGCCAATCATTACTTGAAAGCTGTACTAAGAACTGCCTCTATAAAAGCAGCTGTGAGTCAGAGCTCAGAGCTCTTTCGTCAAGACTCCACTGTGCTGGATGAGACTAGAGCCCTAGCTCGAGCTAGCAATAAACCCCTTTATGCTTTTGCATTGCTGTGGATGTCTTATTCTCTCAGTTTTGGGGACTCGGACACTAGGCATAACAATTAAAACATTCAAAACACAGAAAAATTGGGAGTTCCCTAAATGACCAATAATAGGAGAATAGTCAAATAAAATATGACCTACTGATGGATGGAATTTTATGTCATCATTTAAATGAATATGAAAGACTGTAATACAAGGAAAGTATTTGCAATATTTTTTTAAAGAAGAAAAAAATAAAATGAAAGGCAAAATAACATTTATATTAGTATCCTAAAAACTGAGATACTTTGGTGTAAATCTAAAATATATGTCCAAGATCTATATGAGAAAATTATAAAATTTATGGAAGAACTAAAAGACCTGCATAAATAAGATGTTTTCCATGCAAAACCTCAATTTGTCAATGAATCAGTCCTTCCCAAATTAAACTAGAGATTCAATGTGAATCAAATAAAAATTTCACTAACTGACTTTGTGGATATTGATAAATTAATTCCAGAGTGTATATGTAGAGGCAAGGACAGAATAGTTGATACAATATTGGAGGAGAGAAGCAAAGTGGAAAGACTGGCACTACAAACCTTCAAGGCTTACTATAAAGGTGTAACTAACAATCAGTACAGTTTGTAGTAATCAGGACAATGTAATATTGGTGAAAGAATAAGGAAATAGACCTATGACATAGAGTAGAGAGCTCAGAAATATATTCTCATAAGTATACTGTGAAAGATGCTCAGAGGGCCCAAACAAAACCTTGCATACTCCAGGGCCCAAAGACCCCACAGAGACTGAGCCAGACTTGCCTTTGAATGTTTGAGTGTGTCATGGAGAGGCATGCGTCAGCAGTGGCCTGGCATGGGGACAGTGGCTCTGGCTGCAGAGGACCTGGGGCACACAATGTGTGGCATAAGCCCTCTTGGAGGAGGTTGCCATTAGCCCCACCATAGAGCTACTGAGCAGATGACCCACAAACTGCAGAACAGTTATAGCAAAGAAATTTTCACAATGTTAAGAAAGTTCTAGGACCCCAAACAGATTTACCAACCTGGAAATCTGGCAAAGGGAACACAGAATTTTACTTTGAAGGCCAGTGAGATTTGAACTTCTGCAGAACTTCCACAAGACTTGGGAAACAGATTCTTGGAGGCCAAAAACAAAACCTTGTGTGCAGCAGGAAAAAGGAGCAGTGTCCCCACAAGAGACTGAACCAGATTTGCCTGTGAGTGTCCAGGAGTCTCCAGCAGAGGCAAGAGTTGACAACAGCCTGCTGCAGGGTTGGAGTACTAAATACGACAGTGCACGCATAAGCCCTTGTGAAGGAGGTCTCTTACTGTGACTCCCCACACCACAGTTCAGCCTCAGGCCAAATAACAGGAAGAGAACACAGCACACTCATCAACAGAAAATTGGGTTAAAGATTTACTGCCCATGGCCTTGCCCATGAGAATAAGACCCAGGACAAGAGACAGTCAGTCTCTTCCATCAAGAAGCTTCCACATGCCTCTTATTCCTTATCCATCAGAAGGCAGATAGAAGGAATTAAAATCACAATTCCAGAAAACTAACCAAATTGATCACATGGACCACAGCCTTGTCTAACTCAATGAAACTATGAGCCATGCCTTATAGTGTCACCCAAGAAGGATGGGACATGGTGGAGAGTTCCTACAAAACATGGTCCACTGGAGGAGGGAATGGCAAACCACTGCAGTGTTCTTTTCTTAAGAACCCCATGAATAGTATGAAAAGGCAAAAAAGATATGACACTGAAAGATGAAATCCTCCAAGTTGGAAGGTGACCAATAAGCTACTGGAGATGAGTGGAAAAATAACTCCAGAAACAATGAAAAGATGAAGCCAAAATGAAAACAACACCTAAATATGGATGTGAATGGTGATAGGAGTAAAGGTTGATGCTGTAAATGACAATATTGTATACTCCAACCTGGAATGTTAGGTCCATGAATCAAGGTAAATTGGAAGTGGTCAAACAGGAGATGGTAAGAGTGAACATTGGCCTTTTAGGAATCAGTGAAGTAAAATGAACCAGAATGGGCAAATTTAATTCAGATGACCACTATATCTGCTACTGTGGGCAAGAATCACATAGAAGAAATGGAGTAGCCCTCATAGTCAGCAAAAGAGTCCAAAATACAGTACTTGAGTGCAATCTCAAAAATGACAGAATGATCCCTTTTTGTTTCCAAGGAAAACCATTCAATATCACAGTAATCCAAGTCTATGCCTTAACCACTGATGCCAAGGAAGCTTAAGTTGAATGGTTCTATGATGACCTAGAAGATCTTCTAGAACTAACATCTAAAAAAGATGTCCTTTTCCTCATAGGGGACTGGAATGCAAAAGTAGGAAGTCAAAAGTTAACCAGAGTAACAGGAAAGTTTGGCCTCAGAGTACAAAATGAAGCAGGACTAAAGCTATCAGAGTTTTCCCAAGAGAACATATTTGTCATAGCAAACACCTTCTTCCAACAATACAAGTGATAACTCTACACAAGGACATCACCAAATGATCAATACTGAAATCAGATTGATCATATTTTTTGCAGCCAAAGATTGACAAGCTCTACACAGTCAGCAAAAAACAAGACAGGAGCTGACTGTCAGTCAGATCCTGAACTCCTTATTCAAAAATTCAGATTTAATTGAAGAAAGTAGGGAGAACCACTAGACCACTCAGGTATGACCTAAATCAAATCCTTTATGATCGTACAGTAGAAGTGACAAATAGATTCAAGGGATTATCTCTGATAGACAGAGTCCCTGAAGAACTTTGAACACAGATTTTTGATGTTGTACAGGAAGCAGTGATCAAGACCATTTCCAAGAAAAAGAAATGGAAAAATGAAAAATGGTTGTCTGAGGAGGCCTTACAAACAGCTGAGAAGAGAAGAAAAGCTAAAGGCAAAGGAGAAAAGAAAAGATACACCCATTAGGGTGCAGAGTTCCCAAGTATAGCCAGGAGGGATAAGAAAGCCTTCCTCAGTGATCAATGCAAAGAAATAAAGGAAAACAATAGAATGGGATAGACTAAAGATCTCTTCAAGAAAATTAGAGATATCAAGGGAACATTTCATGCAATGATGGGCACAATGAAGGACATAAATTGTATGTACCTAAAACAAGCAGAAGATATTAAGAAGAGGTGGCAAGATGACACAGAACTTTGCAAAAAAATATCTTCATAATCCAGATAAGTGATCACTCACCTGGAACCAGACATTCTGGAATGCAAAATCCAGTGGTCCTTAGGAAACATCACTACAAACAAAGTTCATGGAGGTGATGGAATTCTAGTTGAGCTATTTCAAAACCTAAAAGATGATGCTGTGAAAGTGTTGTACTCAATATGTCAGCAAATTTGGGAAACTCAGCAATGACCACAGGACTGGAAAAGGTCAGTTTTCATTCCAATCCCAAAGAAAGGCAATGGCAAAGAATTTTCAAACTATCACACAGCTGCACTGATCTCAATCACTAGCAAAGTAATGCTCAAAATTCTCCAAGTTAGGCCTCAACAGTACAGGAATTGAGAACTTCCAGATGTTCAAAATGATTTAGCAAAGGCAGAAGAACCAGACGTCAAATTGCCAACATCCTTTGGACCATAGAAAAGGCAAGAGAATTCAAGAAAAAAAAAATCTACTTCTGCTTTACTGACTATGCTAAAGCATTTGACTGTGTGGATCATAACTTACTGTGGAAAATTATTCAAGAAATGGGAATACCAGACCACCCTACCTGCCTCCTAAGAAATCTATATTCAGGTCCAGAAGCCACAGTTAGAATCGGACATGGATCAACAGACTTGTTCCAAATTGGGAAAGGACTATGTCAAGGCTGTATATTGTCATCGTGCTTATTTAACTTCTGTGTAGAATAAGTACATCACGTGAAATTCTGGGCTGAATGAAGCACAACCTGGCATCAGAAATATCAATAATCTCAGATATGCAGATGACACCACCATTATGGCAGAAAATGAAGAGGAACTAAGGAGCCTCCTGATGAAAGTGAAAGAAGAGAGTGAAAAAGCTGGCTTAAAATTCAACATTAAAAAAACTAAGATTGTGGCATCAGTCCCATTTCTACATGCAAATAGATGGTGGAACAATGGAAACAGTGACAGACTTCATTTTCTTGGGCTCAAAAATCACTGCAGGTTGTGACTGCTGCCATAAAATTAAAAGACACTTGCTCCTTGGAAGAAAAGCTATGACCAACCTAGACAGCATGTTAAAAAGTGCATGTTAAACATTTCTTTACTGACAAACTTCCATACAGACAAGGATATCTTTTTTTTTTTTTTTTCCATTTCTCATGTATGAATGTGAGACCATAAAGAAAGGAAGCTGAGCACTTTAGAATTGGTGTTTTTGAACTATGGTGTTGGAGAGGATTCTTGAGAGTCCTTTGGACTGCAAGGAGATCAAGCCAGTCAATCCTAAAGGAAATTGGTCTTGAATATTCACTAGAAGGACTGAGGCTGAAGCTGAAGCTCCAATACTTTGGCTACCTAAGGAGAACTGACTCATTGGAAAAGACCCTGATGCTGGGAAAAATTGAAGGCAGGAAGAGGTGTATGACAGAGGATGAGATGGTTGGATGGCATCACCGACTCAATGGATGTAATTTTGAGCAAGCTCCAGGTGTTGGTGATGCATAGGGAAGCCTTGCATGCTGCATGCTATGGGGTTCCAAAGAGTTTCACATAACCGAGTAACTGAATTGAACTAAATTGAAATGTACTCACTTCATCTTTGACAATGGAGCAAAGTTATACATTTGAGCAAAGTTAGTCTTTTCAATAAATGGTGCTGGCTGAAGTAACTAGATATCTCTATACAAATAAATAGAGGAAAATGATGCATAGTCATTATACTATTAACAAAAATTACCCAAATTAGATTATGAACATAATATAAAATACAAGTATAAAAATCCTAGTAGATAACACTAGAGTAAATTCCTATGACCTTTCCTATGATTGTGACTGTTCAGATGCAATACCAAACCACAGTCCATGAAAGAAATAACTGATAAGCATACTTTATTAAAACTGAAAACTTTTATTCTGCAGAAAATGCTATGAAGAGAATAAGATAAGCCACAGGGTGGGAGAAAAAAATTGCAAAAGATATATCAGATGAAGATTGTTACTGGATACAAAGTACACACATTCAACAATAAGGAAACAGATAAGCTGATTTAAAGATGTACAAAACATCTGAGTAGATATCTCATCAAAGAAGATAGGCAGATGGTAAATAAGCATATGAAAATACGTTTTATAACATTTCATTATGGAAAAGGAAAATAAAACAATATTGAGTATCACACACCTATTAGAATGGCCAAAATTCAAATCTTTGACAATGCTGAATAATGGTGAGGATGTGGAAATCCCATTTATTCCAGATGAGAATGCAAAATTGTAGAGCTCCTTTGGAAGACAGACTGCCAGTTTCTTACAAAGAGAAACACACTCGTACTGTAGAAGAGAATCCAATATCTGCGCTCAAATATATGAAAAATTTATGTCTACACAAAACCTGCACATAGATATTTATAGCAGCTTCATTTACAATTGTCAAAACTTGGAAACAACTAAGATATAATTGGAGAAGACACTGTTAACCCATTCCAGTACTCTTGCCTAGAAAAATCCCATGGATGGAGGAGCCTGGTAGGCTGCAGTCCTTGGGGAAGTGAACAGTCGGACACGACTAAGCGACTTCACTTTCACTTTTCACTTTCATGCATTGGAGAAGGAAATGGCAACCCACTCCAGTGTTCTTGCCTCAAGAATCCAAGGGATGGTGGAGCCTGGTGGGCTGCCGTCTATGGGTTCGCAGAGTCGGACACGACTGAAACGGCTTAGCAGCAGCAGCAAGATATAATAGGTTGCTTTAATAGGAGAATGGATAGATTGGTTGTGGTACATCCAGGCAGTGGAATATTATTCAGTGCTCTCTATAAATGCCCTACCAAGCCATGATAATATAGAGAGGAAACTTAAATACATATCATTAAAAGAAGCCAATGAGAAAAGTTATGTACTGTGAGTCCAACCAAATGACAATTTGGAAGAGGTAA
Organism: Capra hircus; assembly: GCF_001704415.2. Taxonomy (NCBI): domain Eukaryota; kingdom Metazoa; phylum Chordata; class Mammalia; order Artiodactyla; family Bovidae; genus Capra; species Capra hircus. The sequence continues at coordinate 2,896,111 of NC_030826.1, forward strand.
ACCTATGGAGACAATAAAAAGATCAGGTGTTTCCAATAGTTGCTAGGAAGTGGAGAGGGATATATTATCAGAATACAGAGTCAGTAAGAATGTTCTGTATGACACTACAATGGTCATTATATATGTGTGCAAAATCATAGAATATATAACACAAAGAGTTAATCATAATGCAAATTATCAACTTTGGGTAATAATGTAAGCTTACTAATTGTAACAAATATATCTCTATACTGTGGGATATTGATAGGAAGGAGTCTTGTTGGTGGACTTCTCAGGATATATGAAAACTCTCAATATATTTTGTTTAATTTCACTGCAAACCTAAAATTCCACTTAGTATAGATTGTATATGGGCTTCTCAGATGACAATTTGTGCATGCAAACATAAGAGACACAGGTTCTATCCCTGGGTTGAGAATATCCCTTGGGGGAGGGCATGACAACTCATTCCAGTATTTATGTCTAGAGAATCCCATGGGCAGAGGAGCCTGGCAGGCTGTAGCCCATAGGTTTGCAAAGAGTCTGACATGACTGAAGTGATTTAGCTTGCACATATGTGTGTGTGTGTGTGTGTGTGTGTGTGTGTGTGTGCCTGTTAAATTGGAGAAGCCAAGATAAATAACTAAAAGGGTTTAAGGTAAAAAAAAAAAAAAATAGAAAAATACCAAGGCATGAATACACTCACATATACTCACACATTGAATATTGACTTCTGATGTCCCTTAGGAGTACATGCATGCTTGCTCAGTCTCAGTTGTTTGACTCTTTGCAACGTTATGAACTGTAGCCTGCCTGGCCTCTCTGTCCAAGGGATTCTCCAGGCAAGAATACAGGAGTCAGTTGCCATTTCACCTTCCAAGAGATCTTCCTGACCCAGTGATTGAACCTCTGTCTTCTACATTGGCAGGCAGATTGTTTACCACTGAGACACATGGGAGGCTGCTCCCTTAAGAGAAGAGCAATTTAAATAAAGCTGAGAAATGCAGCCTATGCTGCACAAGAATGGTTTTATGTATTGGCTTGTTAACTTTGAAATATGTCTCTTTACCCCTTAGCCCAAGGTATAAAATCTATAGACTTGGGTAATGCCTTCACTTGAGATTTTTTTACAGGTTCTGCATATGAGCCTTTGTCACTCTACTTAGGTTCCGTCAGCCATAAATTTTCCAATCAGAAAATCCTCTTCATTTCTGAATATGAAACTACTGCAAGGCAAGCTATGGGCAGTTTGAGATTTGTTATTCAATTTTCTCAAGACCAAAAAATGTGCTGTAGCACTTAGACTTCAGCCATGTATTAGCAATCTACAGTTTCTCCCTTTGAGGGCTGACAGCTTCAGTGAGAGAAAATAGGATTTTGAAAGCTGTGGGAATTCAATCATCAACAATGCTCTCACGGGCTCTCTTCCAATGTATTGGGTCTGAGTAAAGGAAATGTTACTTTTGGAAGTTTGCATTGCTATTGAGCCAAAGAAAAATCAGAAACAAAAATTAAAAGTCAAACACAGCATATTTTTATAATCTACCTGTGTTCCATCTTAGCCATCATGCATTTTCTTATTTGTACATTTGTTTACTTCATTGTCAGATGCAAGACTCTGTGTGTGTATATCATAAATGTTGAGATATTTTAATGTTAGAAGTTACTAAACACAAAATATAAATATAACTAGATCACTCATTTCCTTCTTTTATTTTCAGAAGGTGCACAAAGCAGATTAAAAAAAAAAAAAACTTCTTCATGCATAAACAGATGTGAGAACAAATATGGGATTTTTCTATTGAGACAGGAAGTAACAGACTTTCTATCATATCAGTTCAGTTCAGTTCAGTCACTCCATTGTGGCTGACTCCCTATAGTCCCATTGACTGCAGTTTACCAAGCCTCCTCGTCCATCCCAGAGCTTTCTCAAACTCATATCTATCAAGTTGGGGATGCCATCCAACCATCCCATCCTTTGTTGTTCCCTCCTCCTAATACTGTCAAACTTTCCCAGCATCAGGGTCTTTTTCCATGAGTCAGTTCTTCCCATCTTTGGTGGCCAAAGTTTTGGAGTTTCAGCTTCAGCATCAGTCCTTCCAATGAATACTCAGGACTGATTTCCTTTAGGATGGACTGGGTGGATCTCCTTGCAGTGCAAGGGACTCTCAAGAGTCTTCTCCAATGCCACAGATCAAAAGCATCAGTTCTGCACTCAGATTTCTTTATAGCCCAATTCTCACATCCGTACATGACTACTGGGAAAACCATAGCTTTGACTAGATGGAATTTTGTTGGCAACGTCTCTGCTTTTTTAATATACTGTCTAGGATGGTCAAAACTTTTATTCGCCCCCCACCCTCTCCCCTTGCTAAATAAAATCTATCACTGCAGTGATTTTGGAACCCTCCCCAAAATAAAGTATGCCACTGTTTCATCAAATTTTCTAATGATTAAGGATGTGAAAGTGAAAGTCACTCAGTTGTGTCTGCCTCTTTGTGACCCCATGGTCTACACAGTCCATGGAATTCTCCAGGCCAAAATACTAAAATAGGTCGCCTTTCCCTTCTCTAGGGAATCTTCTCAACCCAGGGATCGAACCCAGGTCTCCCACATTGCAGGTCAAAGCCACAAGGGAAGCTCAATGATTAAGGATACTAAGCAATTTTTCATGTGGCTATTTCCCATTTGCCTGTCTTTTTCAGAAGAAAGTTTGCCCTGGCCTTCTCCCATTTTAATAGTTTGTTGGTTTTTTTTTTTTTTTTTTTTTTTTTTCCCCAGTTAAATGAGTTCTTTGAATATTTAGTGCAATACTATCTTATGAGAAATACTGTTTGGAAGTATTTTCACTGATTCAGTAGGTTGTCTTTAATTTTTTTTTTTTTAAACAGTTTCCTTAGCTATGCAGAAATCTCTTTTTAGTTTAAAATTGTTTCACTTGTTTATTTTTTTTTTCTTTTCTTCCCCTTACCTGAGGAGACAAATTCAAAAATATCACTAAGACACATATCAAAGAGGGTACTGTACTTACTCCAGTTTTATTTTTTTTACTCAAGATTGCTTTGGCTATTTGGGTTCTTTGTGTCTCCATACAACTTTAAGAATTTTTATTCTAGTTCTGTGAAAATTGTCACTGGTAATTTGATACAAATTGCACTGGCTCTGTAGATTGTCTTGGGTAGTACAGTCATTAGGGCAGTATTGATTCTTCTAATCCAAGGACATGGTATATTTTGCAGTTATTTGTGTCATCTTTAATTTCTGTCATCAGCATCTTAAACTTTTTGAAGTAGAAGTAATCTTAGGAACATCTACTTTTAGCTATCTTATTCTTTTCAGTGAGGTGGTAAATAGGATGGTTTCCTTAATTTCTCTTTATCTTTCATTACTAGTGTATATAAGTGAAACAGATTTCTTGTATTAATTTTGTACTCTGCAACACTACCAAATTCACTGTTGAATTCTATTAATTTTCTGGTAGCATCTTTAGGATTTTCTATCTATAGTATCATGTCATCTGTAAATAGTGACAGTTTTACTCCTCTTTTCCATTTTGAATTCCTTTTGTTTATTTTTCTCCTGTGATTATCACATTTAGGACTTCCAAAACTATGTTTTCAGCATTTCATCACTGAATGTGATATTAGCTGAAGGTGTGTCATATATGTCCTTTATTATATTGATGTATGTTCCCACTATGCCCAATTTCTGAAGCTCTTTTTTTTTTAATCATAAATGATTGTTGGATTTTTTCAAAAATTTTTCTAGATCTATTGGATTATCGTTTTTTTTTTTTATTTTATTTAGATGATGTGAACTGTCACAATGATTGATTTGTGGATATTGAAAAATCCTTGCATCCTTGGGATAAATCTCACTTTATAATGTTATGTGGCCTTTTAAATGTATTGCTTGATTCAGTTTGCCAGTATGTTGTTGAGGATTTTTGTCTCTATGTTCATAATTGATGCCTGCATTCTCAGTTTCTCAATTGTTTCCAACTGTTTGTGACCCCATGGACTGTAGCCCATCAGGCTCCTCTGTCCAAGGGATTTTCTTAGCAAGAATACTGGAGCCGATTGCCATTTCCTTCTCCAGGGGGTCTTCCCAGCAAAGGAATTGAACCCATGTCTCTTGCCTCTCCTGCATTACAGGCAAATTCTTCACCACTGAGCCATCAGAGAAGCTCCATACTAGCCCATAATTTTATTTTTCAAGATATCTTTGTTTGGCTTTGGTATTAGGGTGATGGTGGCATCATAGAAATAATTTGGGTGTATTCCGTCCTGTGCAGTTTTGGGGAAGAGTTTCAGAAAGATAGCTTTTAATTCTTTACTAAATGCTTCATAGCATTTACCTATACACTTATCAGGTCCTGGAATACTGTTTGTTGGGAGCATTAAAATCACTGTTTCAATCTCAACACTTGTGATTCAGTTCAGTCGTGTCTGACTCTTTGTGACCCCATGGACTGTAGCATCCCAGGCTTCCCTGTTCATCACCAACTCCCAGGGCTTGCTCAAACTCATATCCATCGAATCGGTGATGCCATCCAACCATATCATCTTCTGTCACCCCATTCTCTTCCTGCCTTCAATTTTTCCCAGCATCAGGGTCTTTTCCAATGAGTCAATTCTTCCCATGAGGTGGCAAAAGTATTGGAGCTTCAGCTTCAGCATTTGTCCTTCCAGTGAATATTCAGGACTAATTTCCCTTAGGATTCACTGGTTGGATCTACTTGCTTCTCCAGCACCACAGTTCAAATGCATCAATCCTTCGGCACTCAACTTTCTCTATGATCCAACTCTTACATCCATACATAACAACTGGAAAAAGCATAGCTTTGACTAAACACATCTTTGTCCATAAAGAAATATCTCTGCTTTTTAATACGGCATAAAGTGTATATATATATATATTTCTCTATGTCACAAACTACCACATTTTAAAGCAACTCTATCTCCATTCAAAAAAAAAAAACAAAAACAAAAACAGAAATTCGTAATGCAATTAGTTGCTAGTTCTTTGAAAAGATAAACAAAGTTATTCAATAACTAAACAGACATTAATAGAAAGAGGGAAAGACCCAAGTAAGTAAAACTAATATGAAAAGAGAAGTTACTGCTGACACCACAGAAAACAGGAATCAAAAGAGATTACTACTAGCAACTGTATACCAAAAATACAGAAAAGTTAAAAGTAAATGATAAATTCCTAGAAACATATAATAACACAAACTAGATAAGAAAAAAGAAAACCTGAACAGAGAACCACTGAGAACACTGAATCACAAATTTAAAGGACTCCCAACAAACAACAAAAGACCAGGACCAAATAGCTTTGTAGCAAGACCCACTGAATTTTGCAATCCAGGATGTCTGGCACTAGGTGAGTGGAAGCACCATCATGGTTATCCAGGTCTTCCTAACATTTTTCATACAGTTCTTCTGTCTGTACCTGCCCCACCCCCTTCTTAATCTCTTCTGCTTCTGTTAGATCCTTGTGATTTCCATCCTTTACTGTGCCTATCTTTGCATGAAATATTCACTTAATATCTCCAAATTTCTTGAAAAGATCTTTAGTTTTTTTTTTCCATTCTGTTTTCCTCCATTTCCTTGCACTGTTGGCTTAAGAAGGCTTTCTTATCTCTCCTGGCTAAAGGAAATCAGTCCTGAATATTCATAAGAAGGACTGATGCTGAAGCTGAAACTCCAATACTTTGGCCACCTGATGCAAAGAACTGACTCAACTGAGAAGACCCTGATGCTGGAAAAGATTGAAGGCAGAAGGAGAAGGGGATGACAGAGGAAGAGATGGTTGTATGGTATCACCGACTCAATGGACATGCATTTGAGCAAGCTCTGGGAGTTGGTGATGGACAGGGAAACCTGGTGTGCTTCAGTTCATGGGGTTGCAAAGAGTCGGACACGACTGAGCAACTGAACTGAACTGATGCAACAGCAGAAAATGCAGGCCTCCAGGGGATAGGCTAAGCTCCCTGGGATGAGATAGATAGGAGAGAGGATAGAGACATAAAAAAGGGAAGAGATGGAGAACTTCAGGATGGGAGCTTGTGCCCTAAGGGAGGGAAGGAGTCATGAAGGAGGAAGAGTTCCCATGCCTTTGGAAGTTCCCTGAAAGGCAGACCCAAGGGGAAGCTATGGAATCTCGGAAAGCCAGGCGAAGCAGGAACTTAGAGGGCAGAAAACAGAGAAAGCTACACTTCTCAGCCCAGAAACAGCTCACAGACTGTGGCCTTGACTAGAGAGTGGGATAGGGGAACTAAGAGAAGCCTACAGAAGCCCTGTGTCATAGAGGGTGGGCCCAGGGTGCTGAGAGAAGCACAGCATACAAATCTCTGCAGCTCTCACGAGCCTCGCTGTGCAGTCTAGGCCTTGGGGACCGACAGAGAGGCACACACAAACCCCTGCAGCACACACAAACCACATGGCACAGAGGGAGGCCCAGGGAGCCGAAATAACACACAAGCCCATCACAAAGGGAGGGCCCAGTGAGCCAAAACAAGTGCACAGAAGCCCTGTGATGTATAGAGCAAGCTCAAGTGGCTGAACAAAGCCCTCACAAGTCTCCATGATGCAGACGGGACAGGGTTTGTGAGCTGAGAAAAGATCAATACAAGCCCCTACCTAGTCTGTTTCCGCCTGCAGTTCAGGGTGGGACCAGGGGACAGAAGCAGTGGCAAAGATTCTGGGGACAAGTAGGGAGCTGGAGGCAGTGAAGATATACTGAGAGGGCCATTTCAACATGACTGAAAATCGGTGTGTCTAACACTGCCAAAGCCAGAAGGACTGCACCAAAACGTACTGAACCCAGTCGTGTCTGACTCTTTGCAATCCCATGGACTGCAGCACGCCAGACTTCCCAGTCCATCAACAGTTCCCAGATCTTGCTCAAACTCATGTTCATCAAGTTGGTGATGCCATCCAACGAGCTCATCCTCTGTAGTCCCCTTCTCCTGCCTTCACTCTTTCTCAGCATCAGGGTCTTTTCTAAGGAGTCAGTTCTTCACATCAGGTGGCCAAGGTATTGACCCCATAGACACCCCAAAACCTACTACTGGACACTGCACTCATTGCCCTTCAGAGAGATGAGATCCAGCTCCATCAAAGAGAATACAGGCAGAAGCTCCCCCAACCAGGAGAACATCACAGAACACTAATCCAATCCCATCCATGGGGTCAGGTTCCACAATCAAGAAGAACTATGACCTTAAGAACATTTTTCTTTTCTCAATTTTAAATCATACTATCACCGCTACGTATTTCTACATTCACATTAGCCTTTTGCAGTGCTGTCGAGTATTACTCTTTGTTTTCCTTTTTTTTTTCTTTTTTTTTCGTTTAATATCTTATAAGAAACAAATCACCAGTCCAGGTTTGATGCAGGATACAGGATACTTGGGGCTTGTGGTTTGGGATCATCCAGTGGGATGGTACAGAGAGAGAAGTGGGAGAGGGGTTCAGGATGAGGAACACGTGTACACCTGTGATGGATTCATGTTGATGTATGGCAAAACCAATACAATATTGTAAAGTAAAATAATAATAATTATAATAAATAAATTTAAAAAAATAAAGTAAATGTTTTTAATATGTTTTTCACCCTTTTTTGTGATTCTTCTGATTTTGCTTTTGATATATTTGTCTGCTTTTCTTATAGTTTTTTTACTGGCTATAGTTATTCCTGAATATACATAAATGTTCACATATGTCTATTTATTTTTGCTTTTCATTTTTTTTTTTTTACATTCTCGTCCACCTTCATTTTATCTTTTCTTTCCCTTCTCTTCTTTTTCCCTTTTTCTTTTTGCCCTTCACTGTTTCTTTTTTCACCATGTAAGTTACATTGTTGTGCTCCCTTTGCTATATTCCCCAAGTGGCACTCTGCTCAAACTCAGTTTTCCAGGTTGAGAGATACTTATTTCTTGTTTTAATTGGTTGATATCACTTTTGGTTTCCCTTGTTCATCAAGTCAATCTTCTGTATTATTTTTGTATTTTACCATTATTTCTATAACTACTTGCTTGATGTTGCATTTACCATCTATCTGGGTTCAACTTTTATTTTATGTAATGCTTTGCTTTTTGTCTTGGTGTGTATGCTTTAATCCCTTTAATCCCATCATAAGCTACTTATGGAGCCCCAATCCCCTGATCAAGGGTTGCACCTGAATCAGTGAGGTGAGAGCATTGAGTCCAAGATGCCAGAGAATTCCTAACCCCAGAGGGTATTAATTACTGAGAACTTTGACACCTGTACACAAAACTTAGTACTACCCAGCTATTGAAAGTATACACTCCAGGAAAATTTTCCCAAACAAAAGCAAGACAAAAACAAAAACAATCAACAGACAAGAGTCCCACAGACACTGTGAAATATACTACCTTACATAGCCTTGACCATCAAAGGAAAAAATTAAAAGAAAATAACCTCACCTCCTCCCACTAGAGTACAGACACGTCACCCCAACAAGAAAACAACAGAAACCACAACCAACCTTTCCCTCCAAGAGCAAAAAACAAAAGGAAAATGGAATACAGCACTAAAACCTGGAGAAAGGAGACCTCAAGTGGAGCACATTAAAAAAATAAAATAAAATAAAAGACAGAAATACAGCACAATACTGAAAGGAAAAATCTACAACCAAGATTACTATACCCAGCAAAGACCTCATTCAAAGCTGATGGAGAAATCAAAAGGTTTACAGACAGGAAAATTTAAGAGAATTTAGAACCACTAAATCAGCCTTACAACAAATAATTAAGGAGCTTACGTAGGCAGAAAACACAAGAGAAAGAAAGACTTACAGCAAACCCAAAACAATTAATGAAATGCCGTTAGGAGCATTATTTAAATCATTACTTTAAATGTAAATGGATAGCATGGATCCACCAAAGCGAACATACTGACTGAATGGATACAAAAAGAAGACCCATATAAACGCTGCCTACAAGAGACCTACTTCAGACCTAGAGATACATACAAACAAAAAGCAAAAGGATGGAAAATTCTATGTGAATGGAAACCAAAAGAAAGCCAGAGTGGCAATCAGTATTTCAGACAAAATAGACTTTAAAGAATATTATAAGAGATAAAGGAGGATAGTACATAATGATCAAGGGGTCAATCCAAGAAGGCATAACAACTATAAATATTTATGCACCAACATAGGAGCGGCTGAGAGGAGCTACCCCACATCCGAGGTCAGGGGCAGAAGCCAGGAGAACCCCATGCCTGAAGGCTGGTGGCCAAGAGAAGTGACCCCAAGTCTGAGGTCAGGGTCAGCAGCCGAGAGGGCCAGGATGCGATGGCACAGGAACGGCAGAGAGGAGCTACCCCACGTCTGAGGTCAGGGATGGCTGCTGGGAGGAGCAACCCCACGTCCAAGGAGTGGTGTCTGTGCAGGCCCAGGAGGGCCTAGAGGAGCCATCCCACGTTGAAGGTCACGAAGGACGGTGGTGAGGAGACACCCCTCATCCAAGGTAAGGAGCAGAAGCTGCACTTTGCTGGAGCAGCCGTGAAGAGATACCCCACACCCAAGATAAGAGAAACGAAAGTAAGGTGGTAGGTGTTGCAAGAGAGCATCAGAGGGCATAAAAACTGAAACCATTCTCCCAGAAAACTAGTCAATCTAATCACACTAGGAACACAGCCTTGTCTAACTCGATGAAACTAAGCCATGCCCCAAGACGGGCGGGTCATGGTGGAGAGGTCTAACAGAATGTGGTCCACTGGAGAAGGGAATGGCAAACCACTTCAGGATTCTTGCCTTGAGAACCCCATGAACAGTATGAAAAGGCAAAATGATAGGATACTGAAAGAGGAACTCCCCAAGTCAGTAGGTGCCCAACACGCTACTGGAGATCAGTGGAGAAATAACTCTAGAAAAAATGAAGGGATGTAGCCAAAGCAAAAACAATACCTAGTCGTGGGTGTGACTGGTGATAGAAGCAAGATCCAATGCTGTAAAGAGCAATATTGCATAGGAACCTGGAATGTCAGGTCCATGAATCAAGGCAAATTGGAAGTGGTCAAACAAGAGATGGCAAGAGTGAATGTCGACATTCTAGGAATCAGAGAACTAAAATGGACTGGAATGGGTAAATTTAATTCAGATAACCATTATATCTACTACTGCAGGCAGGAATCTCTTAGAAGAAATGGAGTAGTCATCATGGTCAACAAAAGAGTCCAAAATGCAGTACTTGGATGCAACCTCAAAAATGACAGAATGATCTGAGTTCATTTCCAAGGCAAACCATTCAATATCAGAGTTATCCAAGTCTATGCACCAATCAGTAACGCTGAAGAAGCTGAAGTTGAATGGTTCTATGAAGACCTACAATAGCTTTTAGAACTAACACCCAAAAAAAGATGTCCTTTTCATTATAGGGGACTGGAATGCAAAAGTAGGAAGTCAAGAAACATCTGGAGTAACAGGCAAATTTGGCCCTGGAATGTGGAATGAAGCAGGGCAAAGACTAATAGAGTTTTGCCAAGAAAATGCTCTGGTCACAGCAAACACCCTCTTCCAACAACACAAGAGAAGACTCTACACACGGACATCACCAGATGGTCAACACAAAAATCAGATTGATTATATTCTCTGCAGCAAAAGATGGAGAAGCCCTATACAGTCAACAAAAACAAGACCAGGAGTTGACTGTGGCTCAGATCATGAACTCCTTATTGCCAAACTCAGACTGAAATTGAAGAAAGCAGGGAAAACCACTAGACCATTCAGGTATGACCTAAATCAAATCCCTTATGATTATACAGTGGAAGTGAGAAATAGATTTAAGGGCCTAGATCTGATAGATAGAGTGCCTGATGAACTATGAATTGAGGTTTGTGACATTGTACAGGAGACAGGGATCAAGATCATCCCCATGGAAAAGAAATGCAACAAAGCAAAATGGCTCTCTGGGGAAGCCTTACAAATAGAGGTGAAAAGAAGAGAAGTGAAAGCCAAGGAGAAAAGGAAAGATATAAGCATCTGAATGCAGAGTTCCAAAGAACAGCAAGAAGAGATAAGAAAGCCTTCTTCAGTGATCAATGCAAAGAAATAGGGGAAAAGAACAGAATGGGAAAGACTAGAGATCAAGAAAATTACAGATACCAAGGGTTCATTTCATGAAAAAATGGGCTTGATAAAGGACAGAAATGGTATGGACCTAACAGAAGCAGAAGATATTAAGAAGAGGTGGCAAGAATACACAAAAGAACTGTACAAAAAAGGTCTTCATGACCTGGATAATCACGAGGCTGTGATCACTCATCTAGAGCCAGACATCCTGGAATGTGAAGTCAAGTGGGCCTTAGAAAAGCATCAGTATGAACAAAGTTAGTGGAGGTGATGAAATTCCAATAGAGCTATTTCAAATCCTGAAAGATGATGCTGTCACAATGCTGCACTCAATATGCCAACAAATTTGGAAAACTCAGCAGTGGCCACAGGATTGGAAAAGGTCAGTTTTCATTCCAATCCCAAAGAAAGGCAATGCCAGAGAACTACCGCACAATTGCACTCATCTCACACACTAGTAAAGTAATGCTCAAAATTCTCCAAGCCACGTTTCAGCAATACTTGAACCGTGAACTTTCTGATGTTCAAGCTGGTTTTAGAAAAGGCAGAGGAACCAGAGATCAAATTGCCAACCTCTGCTGGATCATGGCAAAAGCAAGAGAGTTCCAGAAAAACATCTATTCCAAAAGCTTTGACTGTGTGGATCACAATAAACTGTGGAAAATTCTGAAAGAGATGGGAATACCAGACCATCTAACCTGCCTCTTGAAAAATTTGTATTCCGGTCAGGAAGCAACAGCTAGAACTGGACATGGAACAACAGACTGGTTCCAAATAGGAAAAGGAGTACTTCAAGGCTGTATATTGTCACCCTGGTTATTTAGTTATATGCAGAGTACATCATGAGAAATGCTGGGTTGGATAAAGCACAAGCTGGAATCAAGATTGCCAGGAGAAATATCAATAACCTCAGATATGCAGATGACACCACCCTTAGGGCAGAAAGTGAAGAAGAACTAAAAAGCCTCTTGATGAAAGTAAAAAAAGAGAGTGAAAAAGTTGGCTTAAAGCTCAACATTCAGAAAACGAAGATCATGGCATTCGGTCCCATCACTTCATGGAAAATAGATGGGAAAACAGTGACAGACTTTTTTTGGGGGGGGCTCCAAAATCACTGCAGATGATGATTGCCACCATGAAATTAAAAGATGATTACTCCTTGGAAGAAACGTTATGACCAACCTAGATAGCATATTCAAAAGCAGAGACATTACTTTGCCGACTAAGATCTCTAGTCAAGGCTATGGTTTTTCCAGTGGTCATGTATGGATGTGAGAGTTGCACTGTGAAGAAGGCTGAATGCCAGAGAATTGATGATTTTGAACTGTGGTGTTGGAGAAGACTTGAGAGTCCCTTGGACTGCAAGGAGATCCAACCAGTCCATTCTAAAGGAGATCAACCCTGGGATTTCTTTGGAAGGAATGGTGCTAAATCTGAAACTCCAGTAGTTTGGCCACTTCATGCGAAGAGTTGACTCACTGGAAAAGACTTTGATGCTGGGAGGGATTGGGGGCAGGAAAAGAAAGGGACAACAGAGGATGAGACGTCTGGATGGCATCACTGACTTGATGGATGCGAGACTGAGTGAACTCCGGGAGTTGGTGATGGACAGAGAGGCCTGGTGTGCTGCGATTCATGGGGTCACAAAGAGTCGGGCACGACTGAATGACTGAACTGAACTGAACTGAAGATTATCCCAAAATATATCTTGTGTGTGAGGGGCCTGGTGCCATTCTCTGAGTTTTAAGACATTCCTTTCTTCCATTAACAAACTGCAACATCCAACTAATAACTAGGAGACGGGTATTCTTTCTGCCAACTTCTGATGTCTATGTTAGAAGCTTTCTCTATCTCCTTTATATTTTAATAAAACTTTATTACACAAAAAACTCTGAGCAATCAAGCCTCGTCTCTGGCCCCAGATTGAATTTTTCTCTTCCAGAGGCCAAGAATCCTGGCATGTTATGTGGTTCAGCAACAACCTTTCAAAATCAACCATGAATACTCATTGGAAGGAATGATGCTGGAGCTGAAACTCCAGTACTTTGCCTACCTGATGTGAAGAGCTGACTCCTTAGAAAAGATCCTATTGCTGGAAAAGATCTAAGGCAGGAGGAGTAGGGAATAACAGAGAACGAAATGGTGGAAGGTATCACCAACTCAATGGACATGAGTCTGAACAAACTCTGGGAGATGGTGAAGGACAAGCAAGTCTGGCATGCTTCAGTTCACAAGATCACAAATGGTTGGATACAATAGTAAATTGGTTACTTAAGCATGTGGTTTAGTAGCATATTGTTTAACCTCTTGCTTGTTTTTTAGATGCGTTTTTCTGATAATTGATTTCCAATCTTATAGCACTGTGATCAGAAAAAATGCTCAATATGATTCCATTTCTCTTAAAATTAACATGTCTCACCTGTGACTCAGCATGTGATCAATCCTGGTGATCCACGTGCACTTAAGAAGAGTGTGTATTCTGATGCTTTTGGATGGAATACTCTATAAATATCAGTTAAATCCATCTGGACTGATGTGTCATTTAAGTCCTTCATTTCCCTATTGATTTCTGGCTTAGATGAGCTGTCCACTGATGAATGTCGGGTGTTAAAGTCTCCCACTATCATTGTGTTACTGTTGACTTCTCCCTTAAGCTATTAGCATTTGCTTATTGCATTCAGTGCTCCCTTGTTGGATCCATGTATGTTTACAACTGTTATATTTTCTTGAGCTTTTCCCTTGATCTTATGTAGTGTCCTCTGTCTCTTATAAAAGTCTTTAATTTTAAAAAATTATATATTTATTTTCATATATATATATATATATATATTTCCTAATATACATATTCTATTGGAATATAATTGACCTACAATGTTTCAGGTGCACATCAAGGTGATTCAGTTATACACATATGTTATTTTTCAGACTATTTTCCACTTTAGGTTATTAGAAGCTATTGACTGTAATTCCTCATGCTATACAATAAACCTTTGCTCCTTGTTGCATATCTAGATTTTAAATTAGAAATTAAGCATTCTGTACAGACTAAGTCAAACAAGTGGAATCAAATATCACAAAAAATTTAGTTAGGCAAAAATTTATGTTTTCTAAAATATGCATATTATGCATACTAAAAATATATACATATACATAGACATGCATGCAAAAGCTTGCTTACTATGCTTGAAAAAGACTTGAAACAGAATATAAAAAGAAAAATTAAGATATGGAGAAACTGAGAATCATAAGCTAAATGAAATGGGACCACTGAATATGAAATAGAAAAAGTGAAACAAACAAGATAAAAATAAAATATCATCATATAGTCTAGTTGTTTTTAAACATGGCTGCTCAATAAAAGAATTACAAACAATTTGTGGGGGGGTGGTCAAGCAGAGTGATGTGGTAAGTCAAAGTGGATATATGAGCATGTTTTCATCCACTCAGGCAGTCTATGTCTTTTGGTTAGTGCATTTAATCCATTTATATTTAAGGTAATGATTGATATGTATGATCTTATTACCGTTTTCTTAATTAGTTTGTGTTTATTTTCTGGAAATCTTTTCCTTCTTTTGTGGTTTCCTGGCTAGAGAACTTCCTTTGTTGTTGTTTTTCAGTCACTCAGTCATGTCCCACTCTCTGTGACCCTATGGACTGCAGTATGTCTGGCTTCCCGGTACTTCACCATCTCTCAGAGCTTGCTCAAACTCATGTCCATTGAGTCAGTGACGCCATCCAAACATCTCATCCTATATCATCTTTTCTTCCTGTCCTCAACGATTCCCAGCATCAGGGTACTTTCCAATGAGTAGGCTCTTCCAATAGGTCACCAGAGTATTGGAGATTCAGCTTCAGCATCAGACCTTCCAATAAACATTCAGGAATTATTTCCTTTAGGATTGACTGGATTGATCTCTTTGCAGTTACAGGGAATCTCAAGAATCTTCTCCAATATCACAGTTCAAAACATCAACTCTTCTGCACTAAGACTTCTCTATGGTCCAACTGTCACATCCACACCTGACTACTTGAAAAGCCATATATTTGACTAGAGAGACTTTTGTTGGCAAAGTGATGTTTCTGTTTTTTTAATATGCTGTCTAGGTTTGTCATAACTTTTGTTCAAAGCAACAAACATCTTTAAGTCTCGTGGCTGCAATCACCATCAGCAGTGATTTTGCAGCCCCAAAACATAAGTCTGTCATTGTTTCCATTGTTTCCCCATCTATGTGCCATGAAGTAATGGGACATGTTGCCATTATCATAAATTTTTGAATGTTGAGTTTTAAGCCAACTTTTTCACTCTCCTTTGTCACTTTCATCAAGAGTCTCTTTAGTTCCTCTTCACTTTCTGCCATAATGGTGGTGTCATCTGCATATCTGAGGTTATTGATATTTCTCCCAGCAATCTTGATTCCAGCTTGTGATTCATCCATCCCAGCATTTCACATGATGTACTATGCCTATAAGTTAAATAAGCAGGGTGACAGTATACAGCCTTGATGTAGCCCTTTCCCAATTTTGAACCAGTCCAGAAGTCCATTTCTAGTTCTAACTGTTGCTTCTTGATCTGCATACAGGTTTCTTAGGAGGCAGGTCAGGTGATCTTGTATTCTCATCTCAGTCAGAGGCTTTAGAGTAGTCGATGAAGCAGATTTTTTTTTTTTTTTTAAATTCTCTTGCTTTTACTATAAGCCAACAACTATATTTCTGGTCCTGTGTCCACAGCTCTATTTTCCAAATTTTTTAGCATTTTGAATGTAGCACTTTTACAGCATCATCTTTCAGGATTTGAAATAGCTTAACTTGAACTCCATCACCTCCACTGGCTTTGTTCATAGTGATACCTCCTAAGGCAATCTAGACTTCGCACTCCAGGTCCAAGTGACGTTGCACTTAGCCATTTTTTGGTGTGGTGATGCTGAATTATGTTAACATTTGCTGGTCTGGAGAGCTTTTGATTTCTCCATCAAATCTGAATGAGTATTCAGGTAGAGTATTCTTGGTTGTAGGTTCTTCCTTTTTATCACTTTAAATATATTGTGGCATTCCCTTCTGGCTTGTGGATTATCTGTTGAGAAATGTGACTTCTGATGGGACTTCCCTTGCATGTTGCCATTTTTACGTTGTCGTTTTTAATATTTTATCTTTGTCTTCAATTTTTGTCAGTTTGATTACTATTGGTCATGGTGTGTTCCTCCTGGGGTTTATCCTTCCTGTAACTCTCTGTACTTTCTGGACTTTGTTGACTATTTCCTTTCCCATGTTCAGGAAGTTTTCAGCTGTTATCTCTTTAAATATTTTCTCAGGTCCTTTGTCTCTCTCTTCTTCTGTAGCCCCTATAGTGCAAATGTTGGTGCATTTAATGTTGTCCCAGAGGTCTCTTAGACTGTCTTTATTTTTTTCCTTTTTTTTTTTTTTTTTTCCTAGATTCTGTTCTGTTTCAGTGATTTCCTGCATTCTGCCTCAAGGTCATTTATCTGTTCTTCTGCCTCAGTTATTCTGCTATTGATTTCTTCTAGTATATTATTCATCTCTGTTTGTTTTTTCTTTCATTCTTCTAAGTCTTTGGTAAACATTTCTTGAATCTTCATAGTTTTCCTGAGATGCTAGATCATCTTCACTATCATTATTCTGAATTCTTTTTCTGAAAGATTGCCTATCTCCACTTCATTTAAGTGTTTCTCTGGTATTTTACCTTGTCCCTTCATCTGGGACATAACTTTCTGTTTTCTCATTCTGACTTACATTCTGTAATGTGCTTTTTGTTCTGGCTGCTGTCAGATTGTGGTTATTCTTGCTTCATCTGTCCTTCCTCTGATGGAGGAAGGTAACAGGCTTATGTAAGCTTCTTGATGGGAGGGGCTACCAGTGGGAAAATCTGGGTCTTGCTTTGGTGGGCAGGGTCTTGCTCAGTAACACTTTAATCCAATCATCTGCTAATGGGTGGGGTTGTACTCCCTCCTTGTTAGCTTATTGGCTGGAGTCAATCCAGTCCTGGGGTCTATAGGCTTATGGTAGGGTTAGTCATGGCCTCCAAGAGGGCTTATGCCAAGGGAGCAGTCTAGAACTGCTACTGTCATTGCCCTCTTTTCTGTGGTGAGCCCTGCTAAGTCATGCCTCCACAGGAGACCTCCAACATTAGCAGGTAGTTTTGATTTAGTCTCCTGTGGGGACACTGATCTTTCCTCTGGATTTTGGTGTGCACAAGATTTTGTTTGTGCCTTCCATGACCAGAGTCTCTGTTTCCCCCAGCCCTGTGGAAGTTCTATAATCAAACCCCACTGGCCTTCAGGATCAGAGTCCCTGGAGATTCCCAGTCCCTTCGTCAGATCCCAACGTTAGGAAGCTTGACCTGGGGCTCAGAGGCTTCACAATAGTGGGATAACTTCTTTGTTATTATTGTTCTCCAGTTTGTGGGTCATCCACCTAATGGGTATGGGATTTGATTTTATTGTGATTGTGCCCCTCCTACCATCTTACTGTGAGTTCTTTTTGACTTTGCATGTGGGGTATCTTTCTTGGGGGATTTTAGTACTCTCTTGATGATTGTTGAACAGCTAGTCGTGATTCTGGTTCTCTCACAGGAGGAGATGAGGACATGTCATTCTAATCCACCATCTTGAAATGGAAGCCTCTAAAATTCGATTCATTTTTAATGAATATTGTTACTCCAGCTTTCTTTTCACTTCAATTTGCATGGAATGTCATTTTCTATCCCCTTATTTTAAATCTGTATATGTCCCTGATCTGATAGATCTCCTGTGGATAGCATGTAAATAGTTGTATATGTGTTTGTATCCATTCAGCAATTCCATGTCTTTTGGCTGGAACTTTTAATCCATTTATATTTAAAGTAATTTTATATATATATATATATATATATATATATATATATATATATATATACACACATATATTCTTAGTGCCATTTTGTTACTTGTTTTGAATTTATTTTTGTAGGTTGTTTCCTTCCCATTCCTCTTTTGTTCTCTTCTTTTGTGAATTGATACTTACATTTAGTGATGTATTTGAATTTTTTCTTTCTTGTCTATCTATCTATTGTAGATTTTCATTCTGCAGTTACCAAAAGTTTTTGATATAGCAATTTATATATAAACAAGATTGACTTATGTTGCTTGTCTTTAATTTCAAATGCATTTACAATTTCTTAAATTTGTGCTCTCCTCTTCTTGTAATTTCTGGTTTTGATACCATATTTGTGTATGGACTATTTACTACTTTGCTGTTTTCTTTTTCTTTTCTTTCTTTTTTTTTTTTTTTTTTTTTTTTTTGCTTTCCTGTCAGTTTTTCCGTTTGTAAATTTCTTGTTTCTGATTGTGTGACCTTTTCTGCTTAGGAGAGTTCCTTTAGCATTTTTTGCAAAGCTAGTCTAGTGGTGCCAAATTCTTTCAGTTTTTGGTTATCAGTAATTTTTTTTTAAATTTTTCTATCAAATGTCAATGAGAGCCTTGCTGTATCCAGTATTCTTAGCTTTAGTTTCTTCACTTTTATCACTTTGAATATATCATGCCAATCCCTTCTGTCCTGCAGAGTTTCTGCTGATAAATAAGCTGATTAGTTTATGGAAGTTCCCTTGTATGAT
The DNA here is from genome assembly GCF_001704415.2 of Capra hircus. NCBI lineage: Eukaryota > Metazoa > Chordata > Mammalia > Artiodactyla > Bovidae > Capra > Capra hircus. The sequence goes on from NC_030826.1 coordinate 2,914,802, forward strand.
GTATGTTGCTTTTCTCTTTTTCCTTTTAATTTTTGTTACTTTGATTACTATATGCCTTAGCCTATTCTGAAAAGATATAGTACTGTTTATCTCTGTTTGTTCTTTAGCTCTTCTAGATCTTTGTTAAACATTCCTTGCATCTTCTCAATCCCTGCCTCCATTTTTTTTTTTCCTGAGATCTTCACTATCATTATTTAGAATTCTTTTTCTGAGAGGTTGTCTACATCTACTTCAATCAATTGTTTTCCTTGGATTTTGTCTTGTTCATTCATCTGGGGCATATTCCTCAATCGTCTCATTTCATCTCACTTTCTGTGATTTCAGTTTCTGTTCCATAGGCTGAAGGATTGTAGTCTGATGGATGAGGCTATTTAAGAGGCTTGTGCAGACTTCTGATAGTAGGGTCTAGTTCTGGTCTACTGGTTGGTAGAGCTAGGTCTTGTCCCTCTTATAAGCAAGGCTATCCTCAGGAAGACTTTAAACAGCTTGTCTGCTGTTTGCTATGACTATTCCTGCTTTTTGGTTGTTTAGTCCAAGGAATCCTAGCACTAGAGCCTACAAGCTGTAAGGTGGGGCTAATGTGGCTTCTGGAGGGTTCAAGTCAAGTAGTACTCCCTAGAACTGCCACTGCTAGTGACTCACTCCCATAACCCACAGAGTCTCAACAGGAGACTCTCCAATATTAGCAGGTAGAGTCTAGGTTGGTCTAGCCCAGCCTTTTATGAGACCACAGTTTGTTTGTTTGCTTTTCCCTGAACCCTAGTGTGAGCATGACATTGCATGCACCCTCCTAGAGTGGAGTTTCTCCTTCTCCCAGTCCTGTGGAATTCCTGTGATCAAGCCTCACTGCCTTTCAAAGAGATTCCCTGTGGGTACCACCCTATTGCCGGACTCAGGCTGGTAAGCTTGATGTGGGGCTCAGGACTTTCACTCCTTTGGTAGAACTTCTGTGGTATAATTGTTTTCCAGTTTTTGGTCTCCCACCCAGTGAGTGTGGAATTTAATTTTATCACAATGCATCCCCTCCTACACTTTCATTGTAGCTTCCTCTTTACTTTTGCATGTAGGCTCTTTTCCAGTAGATTCCAGCTTTTTTTTTTTTTTTGGTCAGTGATTATTCAGCAGTTACTTGTGATTTTGATGTTTACATAAAAAAGATTGAGTTCATGTCCTTTTATTTTGCCATTGAACTAATCATCCTACCCATACTGTTTTGATTACTTTAGCTTTCTAGTATAGTTTGAAATCTGAGAATGAGATACCTCTAACATTTTTCTTCTTTCTCAAGACTCTTTTGCTATTCAAGGTCTATTGTATTTCCATGTGAATATTAGAATTATTCATTCTAGTTATGTGAAAATATCATAGTCGTTTTCATAATGATTACATTTAATCTGTATTTTGCCTTTGGGAGTATGATAATTTTAACAATATTGTTCCAATCCATGAATATTTTAACAATATTCTTCTAATCTATGAATACAGTGTATTTTTCTGCTTGTATGTTCTTCAATATCTTTTATCAGTTCCTTATAGTTTTCTGAGCATAGGTCCTTTATCTCTTTAGTTAAGCTTATTCCCAGGTATTTTCTTCTTTTTGATATATATATATATTTTAATTTAAATTTATTTGTTTTAATTGGAGGCTAATTATTTTACAATGTTGTATTGGTTTTGCCATATTTTTATGTTTTTTTTTAGTTTCTCTTTCCGATAGTTATTAGTATATAAAAATGAAACAGGTTTTTGTATATTAATTTTGCATCTGCAATTTGTTTTGCTAGTTCTAACAGTTATTTGGTTACATTTTTGGAATTTTGTATATACTGTATTCTATTATCTGCCATCAATGACAAGTTGACTTTTTCCTTTCCAATTTAGATTCCTTTTATGTATTTTTTTCTATTTTTCTGATTTGAGTCCTATGGCAAGTATTTAGAATAATATAGCTGAATAAAAGTGGCAAGAGTGGGCTTTCTTATCTTGTTCCTGATCTTAAAAATACCTTTAGTTTTTTGTCATTGAGTATGATACTGGCTGTAGGTTTGTCATATATAGCCTTAATTATATTGAAAAATCTTTTATAACCACTTTGTTGAGAGTTTTTTTTTTTTTTTATCACAAGTTGATGTCAAAATATATAAAAAGCTTTCTATTCAGATTATCATGTAATAGGATTTTTATTTTTCAGTTTGTTAACATGGACTATTACACTGAATGATTCATGAATACTGAATGATCTTTGCATCCCTAGGATAAAAATTTGGATAGATCACACTTGATCTTAGTGTATGATCCTTTGAATATATTCTTAAATTGACTTTACTAATATTTTGTTGATTATTTTTGTGTCTATATTCATCAGTAATATTAGCTTGTAATATTCCTTTCATGTGGTGTCTTTCCCTGGTTTGGGTATCAGGGTAATTCTGGACTCCTAGAATGAGATTAGAAGTGTTCTTTCTTTTGAATACATATATATTTAAATATATATATATATATACACACACACACTTGAAATAGTTTAACAGGGATAGTTGTTGATATTTTTAGATGTTTGATAAAATTCACCTTGAAGTTATTTGGCCCTGGACTTGGGTTTATCATTCTATATCTTTGATTGGAACATTTAGTCCATTATATTTAACGTAGCTATTAATAAACATGTACTTATTGTAAATTTGTTACTTGTTTTTGGTTTGTTTTTGTAATTTGTTTCTTCCTCTCTTCCTTTGCTCTCTTGATCTATGATTTGATAACTATCTATCGTGTTTGGATTCCTTTCTCTTCTATGTATGTGGGAATCTTCTATGGGTTTTGATATTTAGTTATCATAAAGTTCACATAGGAAAACCTTTATATGTACTAGTAATTATTTTAGGTTGATGATCTCTTTAAGCAGGTTTAACTCTAACAATTCTGCATTTTTACTCCAGTTCAGTTCAGATCAGTCGCTCAGTCGCGTCCGACTCTTTGCGACCCCATGAATCGCAGCACACCAGGCCTCCGTGTCCATCAGCAACTCCCGGAGTTCACTCAGACTCATGTCCATCAAGTCAGTGATGCCATCCAGCCATCTCATCCTCTGTCGTCTCCTTCTCCTCCTGCGCACAATCCCTCCCAACATCAGAGTCTTTCTCAATGAGTCAACGCTTTGCATCAGATGGCCAAAGTACTGGAGTTTCAGCTTTAGCATCATTATTTCCAAAGAAATCCCAGGACTGATCTCCTTCAGAATGGACTGGTTGGATCTCCTTGCAGTCCAAGGGACTCTCAAGAGTCTTCTCCAACGCCACAGTTCAAAAGAATCAATTCTTTGGTGCTCAGCCTTTGTCACAGTCCAACTCTCACATCCATACATGACCACAGGAAAAACCACAGCCTTGACCAGATGGACCTTAGTCGGCAAAGTTATGTCTTTGCTTTTGAATATGCTATCTAGGTTGGTCATAACTTTTCTTCCAAAGAGTAAGTGTCTTTTAATTTCACCATCTGCAGTGATTTTGGACCCCCCAAAAATAAAGTCTGACACTGTTTCCACTGTTTCCCCATCTATTTCCCATGGAGTAATGGGACCGGATGCCATGATCTTCGTTTTCTGAATGTTGAGCTTTAAGCCAACTTTTTCACTCTCCACTTTCACTTTCATCAAGAGGCTTTTTAGTTCCTCTTCACTTTCCGCCATAAGGGTGGTGTCATCTGCATATGTGAGGCTATTGATATTTCTCCTGGCAATCTTGATTCCAGCTTGTGTTTCTTCCAGTCCAGAGTTTCTCATGATGTACTCTGCATATAAGTTAAATAAGCAGGGTGACAATATACAACCGTAACATACTCCTTTTCCTATTTGGAAGCAGTCTGTTGTTCCATGTCCAGTTCTAACTGTTGCTTCCTGACCTGCATACATATTTCTCAAGAGGCAGGTCAGGTGGTCTGGTATTCCCATCTCTTTCAGAATTTTCCACAGTTCATCATCATCCACACAGTCAAAGACTTTGGCATAGTCAACAAAGCAGAAATAGATGTTTTCCTGGAACTCTCTTGCTTTTTCCATGATCCAGCGGATGTTGGCAATTTGATCTCTGATTCCTCTGCCTTTTCTAAAACCAGCTTGAACATCAGGAAGTTCACGGTTCATGTATTGCTGAAGCCTGGCTTGGAGAATTTTGAGCATTACTTTACTAGCATGTGAGATGAGTGCAACTGTGCGGTAGTTTGACCATTCTTTGGCATTGCTTTTCTTTGGAATTGTAATGAAAAGGGACCTTTTCCAGCCCTGTGGCCACTGCTGAGTTTTCCAAATTTGCTGGCATATTGAGTACAGCACTTTCACAGCATCATCTTTCAGGATTGAAATAGCTAAACTGGAATTCCATCCCTTCTACTAGCTTTGTTTGTAGTGATGCTTTCTAAGGCCCCTTGACTTCACATTCCAGGATGTCTGGCTCTAGGTGAGTGATCACACCATCGTGATTATCTGGGTTGTGAAGATCTTTTTGTACGGTTCTTCTCTGTATTCTTGCCCCCTCTTTTTACTCCACCAACTGACAACTAATGTTTTTGACATAATATTTTATATCTTTTTGCTTTGTGTATCTTTTAACCACTTATTGAGGATAGAGAAGATTTTACTGCATTGTCTTTTTTATTTAATTAATTTATTTTAATTGGAGGATAATTATTCTACACTATTGTGATGGTTTTTTGCCATACACTGACATGAATCACTCACAGGTGCCCAAGTGTCCCCCATCCTGAAACCTCTCCCGATCCCACTGCCCCCCCCCCAACCCCATCTCTATGGGTTGTCCCAGACAACTGGCTTAAGTACCCTGCTTCATGCATCAAACTACTGTATTGTCTTTTAGCCTTTGTGTTAACTTTATGAGACTCCCCACGTGGCTCAATAGTAAAGAAACCACCTACCAATGCAGGAAACACAGGAGGGACAGGTTTGATCCCTGGGTCAGGAAGATCCCCTGGAGTAGTAAATAATAACCCACTCCAGTATTCTTACCTAGAAAGTTCCATGGACAGAGGAGCATAGCTAGCTGCAATCCATGGGATCTCAAAGAGTGAGACATGACTGAGTGACAGAGCATGCACACGTGCTAGCTTTATACATGGTTGGTCTCCCACCTTTATAGTATATTTGAATCTAGTGATGAGGTTTTTCTGTCATAAATTTTTATTTCTAGCTGTTGTCTTTTCCTAAAGCTGGTTGACTCGTATCGAATTCTTTTGGCTTTTTCTTGTCTGTAAAATAATTTATCTCTCATTTAAATCTGAATGATGACCTTGCTGATATGATAATCTTGCTGGATAAAGTACTCTAGGCTATGGGTTTCTTTTCTTTCATTACTTTTAATATGTTGTGCTCCATTCTGGCTTATAAAGTTTCTGCTGAAAGTCAGCTGATGGACGTATGGCAGTTACTTTATACACAACTAGTTGTTTCTCTCTTGCTACTACTGTCAGTATTCTCTCTTCATCTTTAATTTTTATCATTTTAATTTTAATGTATCTTGGTGTGTACCTGCCGGGGTCCAGCGTGAAGAATCCCACCCATGACAAGGTCATGCGGAAGGAAGCCTGACAAAACGCAAGGGCGTGATCAGACTTCAGGGGTTCCCCCTGGAATTTCCTGAGTATCCACCCCCCAAGACCAGAGTCTGCCTGCTTTACTGTGTTATGCTTTCCACCTACTCTTCTGTCATTAACAGGGGGCTGTCCCCCCACCACCTTTTTCTGGAAAAAAATTAGAGCTTTTAGATAATAAATCTCCTGGGCATAATACGAGTGTTTCAATCCAAAAACCCCTCTGATGGCTTTCTAGCCTGCCTGCAGGACTCGTACAGTTGCGCATGTGATTGTTTGAGGGCTCCTGACCACAGGAGGCACAGGAAGCTTAAAACATCCTAGGAATGTAGGGGCTTCCGAGGAGTCAAAATCATTAGAATAGGACTGATTAAAGGTTTCATTTGTTGAGCCAATACTTGCTGCCAAATTTTCATATCCTTTATTTTTAGATAAAGTTGGTATATAGAAAAACAAGTAGTAGACCTGGTATTAGCAACATTAGATCTTTGAGTTAAGTACCTTCTTTGTTATAACCCACTGCGCCTTTGTTCTATAGAGAGGTAACTTCAGTGCTTTAAGGAGATGCAGATTAAAGAAAAACACTTCAGGGGAAATGAGATTAACATTCATTAAGAAAGAGAGCCAAAAAGTGTTAGCAAGCCTCTGGGCCAGAAGCTAATGTAAATCACCTGAGACCTTTTGTATACAAAAAGATATACAGAAAGGGTCAGGACTGCTGCCCCTGCGTGACTCTGTATCTTCCATTATGTAAAATTTAGGGTATATAAACACCTTTTAAGCAATAAAGTTGGAGGGGGTTTTTGCACAAACCTGGCCTCCCGGTGTCGATTCTTTCTCTTGTTCCCTCCCTCTTCTTTTCAGGCTGATTCCTTGGAACGTGGAGGCTCACCAAGTCTACTTACTTGCCCGGGCTTCTGAGACCCATACGAGAGGGAGCCCAAGGCGGGGCACCCTCCGATATTCACGCGGGTGCCTGTGGCCCAATGTAGACGGTGCAAGTTCCTTGTCTGGAACTTTATTGGTTATCCATGTAAACCAAGTTAATCAGCCTCTTTTCTCCACTAAATTTTCCTACTACACTATTTTTTCCTAATCTAATCTTATATTAATAAATAAGTAAGTTTTTTCCCTTGCCAATGCCATCCCCTCTTCAAATTCCCTGGATCCACCGGGGCTGGACCCCAGCATGTACCTCTTTGGACTAATCTTATCTGGGATGCGTTGTGCTTCCTGGCCCTAGATGTCTGTTTCCTTTAACGGTTTAGAAAAATTTTCATCTATTTCTCCTTTTAATTAATTTGTTTCCCCTTTCTTTCTCTCTTATCCCTTAGGGACCCCTTAAATAAATGTTAATGTGCTTGATGTTGCCCCAGAGGAAAACTATCCTTATTTTAAACTATCCTCATTGTTTTGTTTTTTTTGTTTTTTTTTTTTTTTGTTGTTGTTTTTTTCCTGTTAAACTTGAATGGTTTTTCCACTTTTCCATCTTTCAGTTAAATGATCTGTTCCTCTGTATCTTCTAATCTGCTATTGATTTATTCTAATGTGATTTTAAATTTTCTGTTATTGATTTCTTCGTCTCTGTATGTTTCCTCTTTATGTCTTGTAACACTCTGTTAATCCCCCTGTGTTCATCCATTCTCCTGAGTTGGTTGAGTATCTTTATGATCAATACCTGGAACTATTCATTGTGGGTATTACTCATTTACTCTCTGCTTAGTTTTTTTTTTTTTTTTTTCTCTTTGTTTGTTGTTGTTGTTTTTATTGTTAGTTTTTTGTTTTGATTTTTCATTTAACATATATTCCTGTATCTTCTCATTTTACCCAATTATTTATGTTTATTTCTATGCATTAGATAGTTTGGTTACATTTCTCATTCTTAGAGAAATGGCCTTACATAAAACATCCCCTGAGAGTGAGTAGCACACTCTCCTCTGGTCATCAGAGCTCCATGTTCTAAGGTGTCTCCTATATGGGCTGCATGGAAACTTCTGTTGTGTTACAGCCAACTGCTGTGGGTGCAGTTGTAGGCAGGACTGGCCCCTGGCCAGGTTGACTGCTAGCCCTGCTTCATGCAGTGGCTTCCATTGCTTTGATGAGCAGATCTGGTTCCCAGAGTGACTGACTGTTCAGCTATGTGGTACCAGAGCTGTTGCTGGCCTGCTGATAGGGAAGCTGGGTCCCAATGTAACTGATTTTGATTGTTGGGGATTCCCAAGGCTGGTGTTGGCCATCTGGTGGGAAGATCTGGGTCCGGACATGACTGGTTTTGCAGCCTGGAAAAAAAAAAAAAAAAAAAAAAAAAAAAACAAAACACAAACGTTTTAATGATATTAGAATATTAGATGCTCACACATGGAAGACAGATGTAAAACTCATACCTTCAAATCAGAGATGTGTTAATGCTCCCCAGGTGGTGAAAGAATGCTAATTATATAGCCCATAATAGCCAGTTAATTAGACACTACTAGCTGATACAATGGTTTATGTGAAACTTATTTTTAAGAAATAAACTGAAAGTAGGAAAAGCTTCATATCCTCTTCAGCTAAAACCTATACTAAACTACATATTTGTTCAGGGACTGGATTCCCAATAATTAGATTGTGTTTCCTGCTCAGATTAAATCAGTACACTAAGTATCAAACCAAAAAAAAAAAAAAGAAAATGTTTATAACTGTAACATTTTGGTTAAACAATGAAACATTAAGGTTAAAGACAAAAATAGTGAAAATTAATGGGTAAATAAGTTGCATACCTATAGCTGACGAGAAAGGAATATTACTCAGCTATAACAACAATGCATTTGAATCAGTTCTAATGAGGTGGATGAAACTGAGTGAAGTAAGATATAGAGTGAAGTAAATCAGAAAGAGGAACACCAATATAGCATATAAACATATATATATATATATATATATATATATATATATATATATATATATATGCAATTTAGCGATGACCCTGTATGCAAGACACCAAAAGAGACAAAGCTGTAAATAACAGACTTTTGTATTCTGTGGGAGAAGGCTAGAGTGGGGTGGTTTGAGAAAATAGCATTTAAACATGTATATTATCATATGTAAAATAGATGACCAGTGCAAGTTCGAAACATGACGCAGGGCAATCAAAGCCAGTGCTCTGGAACAACCCAGAGGGATAGGGGGGACACATGTACATCTGTGGTTGATTCATGTCAGTGTATGGCAAAAACCACCACAATACTGTAAAGTAATTAGCCTCCAATTAAAAAAAATAAATTAATTCAAAATAAATAGAAACAGCAGGCTTCTCAGCAACAATAATATAAGCCAGAAGAGAATAGAAACACATCTATAAAATGTTGATTGAAAGTAGTTGCAGTTTAGAATTCTATAGTCAGTTAAAATAACATTCAGGAGTTAAGATGAAGTAAGAAAAACAGAAGTATATGTATAAAATATAATGGCAACTTGTCAAAAGTATTGGAGTCTCTGTGCGACCCCATAGATGGCAGCCCACTAGGCTCCCCCATCCCTGGGATTCTCCAGGCAAGAACACTGGAGTGGGTTGCATTTCCTTCTCCAGAAAGAATTAGGCCTCATAAAAACAACCGAATGTTTATAAATTTAATTCAATATTGACTCTAATTAATAATAGCTAAGTTTGTGCACAAAACTTTCAGAAAGCAATTTTAAAAAGAGCATGGGGTGAAGTTTAAACAATGTTAAAACACAAGAGGAGCAACATAGTAGAACCAAATGTTTTTAGACTTGTTAGAAATGTGTGCAGTAAGATATATGTATGAAAATTTTAGGTGACACCAATAAAGGTAATAGTCATTTCAAGTGTACAAACCACAAAAGGAGAAAAATAGATTTAAAAAGGGAAGGATACCAAGCATGGCAAAAAAAAAAAAAAAAAAAAACGAGAAAAAAGTGTCTAAATATATTAACCACAATAAATGCTAACAGAATAAGACTGTTATAGTACAATCACTTAAATTGAATTTCTTAAATTGCAGCTATATGCTGCTATGAGTTATTTCTTTAACAAAAAATTGTAGTATCCTTACAAATAAAATAGGAGATATGAGCAAGATAGCCAAATATAAGTAAAGGAAGACTAGTGAACCGATACTAATACCAGACAAAATAGAATTTTAAGAACACAATAATAGTTATAATGGGTGACATGGCAATAAAGAGTAAATCAGTGAACGTGAATTAAGTAATTATTTCATTAACAGTTTAGTCTAGTCACCAATCACAATGAGACACTTCACTTGCTAGCACAGTTCAACCATCTTCAGGACATCATCTTCAGGAGGCCACTGGTGGCTATTTTATCTCTCTTTTTCATGCTGTTTTGTATAGTTCAAACTTCAAATCTACATTTTGTAGAAAGTACAGGGTTTTTTCCCTTGTCAAAAATTCCCATTATAAATATTTATATACAGAAATATTTAAATAGGTTATCACAATATGTTAGCAAGTCCATTGTACTAAGACATTAAATGACTGAAATACAGTCTTCCATTGTTAACGTTTGTCTCAGTCACAGAAGCACTTCATGAAAGAACAGCAGAAATAATTGGAAAAGCAAAAGAGAAAGTGATTCTTTGATATCTATTTTTACAATGATAATTCTTGACAGGTTAGTCATTTAATCACTAAATGAGCTCCTAAAGGGGAAGGATACAGAATCTCTTTTTCTCTCTTTCTAATTTTGTTGCCTTTATTGTTCATATAATCCTCATACATAGAATGAAATTTGGATTAAAAATAATAACATGCAAAGAAGATATCACAGCAAAGCTATTTAATTTCTTTTTGCTAAAACTCTAGTTACCTGTCTAAAACTCTAGAGTAAAGGTAAAACAAATAATCATTTCCAGGAATCATAAAAACCTTTCTCCCTTTAAACTACCACAGCATTCAAATGTGATTTAGATGTAAATATAGCATATTTCCAAATATTAACTTCAGAAAGGATTACAGACATATTGTTCTCAGAGAATATAAACTTCAGAGACACACTTCAAGGCACACATTTCATCCTTAGTATTCTGGTTGCTATACCTACAACTCTACATTCCACAAGCAGATAAAACTCAGATACCATAATATGTCCCTAGCAGATAGATCTGCTTTTGCTTATTGGCATTCATGTGGCACATCCAAAACAGAGTTCATTGCTTTTGAGCGTTAGGAGGTATTCTACTTTTTTTCATGAGCTTCCCAAGTTGCTCAGTGGTAAAGAATCTGCCTGTAGTGCAGGAGATCCAGGAGATGAGGGTTTGATCCCTGGGTTAGGAAGATCCCCTGGAGTAGTAAATGGCATTTCATTCCAGTATTCTTGCCAGGAAACTCTCATAGACAGAGGAGTCTGGTGGGCTATAATCCATGGGGTCGCAAATGCTACACTTTTTCATAGTTGATTTTACCTCCTCCTCTGCCCTGATTTTCATTTCTATTAATTTCTACTAATTCTACCTGAATATATGTTTTCATTTTTCCCTGTCTAAAGTACCATAACAGTCTCTCAATTGGTCTTTCCTCTACTCTCTACTTGCTCCAACATGTCCTTTGCAATACAGACAGTAGTATTTCTAATGTGCAAACATGACCATATTACTACTTTTAAATTTAAGTAGATTCATAAAATAAAATGTACAAACAATAGAACAAAACATCCATTCTATGTTCTAATGTTTTAATGTACCTAGTTCTTCTCTTGACCCTGCCACAAATGTATTTTCTTCCTTAGCCACATTGATTTACTAACTGTTCCATGAACACAATGGTGTCTTTCATCTTTCTGTATCTTAGAGTATCTTGTTCCCATATTCAAGAATCCTTTAATCAATTGAAACTTACTATAAGGTTCACAGTATACTTGTGAATGGCTTTCATCCCTCACAAAAGTAAGTAAGCATCTTCTATTTTGTTATTATTTCAATTTTTGTTTTTATTCACTTTTCCCGTTAATTAATAGGTCAGCTGAATGAAAAATCTGGAACTAGGTGCTGGGAGGAATTATGATTATCAGAGCTAGGTGAGTTGAAACAGTGAAAGTGCATTTATAGTTAGACTTGAGTGAGTGAATGTGGAGACTCCATTGATTAATTTTCTTCTGCTTTAGGTTGATGTTAATCATAAGGATTTGGCAATGCATAGAATGAATCTATCAGAGTGAAAGAGAACCCAGAGGACTCAGAATCAAGGAGAGCTCTCCTCTAGATCTGCGCAAGAGAATATATATTCAGTGAGCAATCTCTTCCAATCCTGACAATGGTCTCATGTAGGAGATGAACCTAATAGTTTAGACCTGAAATTTTGGCTGTCCCTAAACCCTTGGTGGTTGTCCAAATCCCATTCTTTTTTCTTAGTGTGTCCAGCAGTTGAGAATGTGTGGAGAACCTGTCAGTGTCACAAAGGGGAGGATTTCACTCAGCCTCTATATGGGTGCTAAATTAGAAGCCTGACCCTCAGGCAGCAGCTTTTATAATATGCAAATAGGCCTCTTTAAGGGAAAGGCTGGGGCACAGCATTTTTTTTTTTCCTCCCTCTGTATTGAGTCCTGAAGCAATAGACACAGTGAGTTTTCCCAAGTTTTTTCAGAATTGTTTCTTTTTTGCTCTAGTCTTGTGAGTCTCATGGACACAAGCCTACTGATGGCTCAGATGGTAAATAATTTGGCTGTAGTGCAGGAGACCTGAATTCGATCCCTGGGTGGGGAAAATCCCCTGGAGAAGGGAACAGCAACCCACTCCAGAATTCTTGCCTGGATAATTCCATGGACAGAGGAGCCTGGCGGGCTACAGTCCATGGGGTCCCAAAGAGATGGACATGACTGAGAGACTAACACTTGTGAGTCTCATGGACACAAGCCAAGTTGGGTTTCTGATCAAGGTGTTCTACAGGCCAGTCCTCCAAGTAAAGGTCTTAAAAGTTGGGACAGTATATGTTCAACCCAAGACCTTCAAACTCCTCAGGGAGAAGTTAGTTATTGTGAATAACCTCCCAGTTGTGGGGTTTATATGAGTGTATCTCACATCAACCATTTCAATATGGAGACTTTCTCATTTATCTGATGTATAGGAGCTGTTCAGTTAGTTTCTCTATTTCTTTTAGGGACAATAGAACCCTGTGTGTCCCTGGGAGGGACACATAGATTGGATGTGTCCCTGGGAGGAGGTGAGTTCATTGAAACTCATATGTTTCCATCTTGGAGTGGAAGTTTGAGAATATAGATTGAATATGATAGAAAAAATAAACTGAAGCTCTGTCAGTTACAACTGCAGAGTACATTAGCACTTTTCTTATCCTCCTTGATGCTCATTTTTTATTACTACAATACAAAATTAACAGCAGTTTCAATTTGCATGTTGTTCAGTCACTAAGTAATGTCCAATTCTTTGTGACCATATAGAGTGTAGCATGCCAAGCTCTTCTGTACTCCACTGTCTCCCAGAGTTTGCTCAAATCATGCCCACTGAGTCTGTGATGCTATCTAACCATCTTATCCCCTGCTACCCCCTTCTCATTTTGTCTTCATTCTTTCCCAACATCAGGGTGTTTTCCAATGAGTTGACTCTTCACATCAGGTAGCCAAATTATTGGAGCTTCAACTACAGCAATAATCCTTCCAACGATTATTTGGGGCTGATTTCCCTTAGGATTGACTGATTTGACCTCCTTGCAGTGCAAGGGACTTTCAAGAGTCTTCTCTAGCTGCACAATTTGAAAACATCCATTCTTTAATGCTCAGTCTGCTTTATAACCAAACTCTCACATCTGTACATGACAACTGGAAAAACCATAGCTTTGACTACACAGACTATTGTCAGCAAAGTCATATCTCTGCTTTTTAATACACTTCCTAGATTTTGACAAGATGGGCTTCTCGGGTGACCCAATGGTGAAAGAATCCATCTGCCAATGCAGTAGCACAGGAGATGAAGTTTCAATCCCTGGGTCTGGAAGATCCCCTGGAGAAGGAAATGACAACTCACTCCAGTATTCGTGCTTGAAAAATTCCATGGATAGAAGAGTCTGGTGGGCTATAGCCCATGGGGTCACAAACAGTCAGCCATGACTGAGAAACCAAGAACAAATGCAATGAGGTTTGCCATGGCTTCCTTTCCAGTTAGCAAGTGTCTTTTAATTTCATGGTTGCGGTCACCATCTGCATGATTTGAGAGCCCAAGAAAATAAAATCTGCAAGTTTCCACTTTTTCCCTTTCTATATGCCATGAAGTGATGGGACTGATGCCATGATCTTAGTGATTTTTTTGTTTTTAATGTTGAGTTTCAAGCTAGCTTGTTCACTTTTCTCTTTCACCTTCATCAATAGGCTCTTTAGTTCCTCTCCACTTTCTACAATTAGAGTGGTATCTACATATCTGAGGTTGTGGATAATTTGATAATTTCTTATAAATATTTAATTAATATCAAATTTATATAATAGTACTTATAATAGTATTATTGATGATGATAGCACTACTAATAATGCACACTTTAATGATGTTTTGATCCAGTATTAAAGCCCTGGTTAGAAGCTGAACAGTCTCCTTCCTTGAGATACCTGGGACCAATAGGCACTCTCTTTAAAACCCTGGGGCCAGAAGCCAGAGGACTATGGACAGATCCCATGCCCAAAAGCCTATTAAATTTACCTAGGAACCTACTTAATCACAGTCATTTACCATATATAAACTGCCTCTTACAGCACCAGGTTGCTGTTACCCTGACTGTGAGTGCAACCCCCTATGTGAATTTGCATGGCAGCCTTCTCTCATTTTGAGTTCTAAGTAAGAAAGTTTTCTACCTTGCATGTGCTCAAGTGTCTGTTGTATCCCACCATCAAAATTAATCTTCAAAATTTATAAAACATTAACATATATTAAGAAAAACAACACATTACTTTGCAAATACAATAAACATGTTGACTACTACTAATTTTTTGTCTTTTGTGAATTCAATAGCAAGTCCAATTAAAATACAATCTAGATATGTTGCCAGAGTTCCTCAAGGTCTTAGCTCAAAGCCCATCAACCTCTATCTTTAGCAGGAATGTCCTTGCTCACACCCTCCAACACTCACCTTTAGCAGGAGACATTAGGTAAAATTGTCCAAAGATAAGAAAAGAAGCTACAAAAAAAAGGAAGCAAAAACAAACAAACCAACAACAACAACAAAAATTGTTATTCAGTCATTCTTTGGAACTCATGTCTGACTCTTTTGAACCCATGGACTGCAGCACACCAGGCTTCCCTGTCCTTCACCATTTCCCAAAACTTGCTGAAACTTGTGTCCTTTGAGTTGGTGATGCCATTCAACCATCTCATCCTCCGTCATCCCCATCTCGTGCCTTCAGTCTTTCCCAACATCAGATCTTTTCCAATGAGTCAGCTCTTCACATCAGTTGGCCAAATTATTGGAGCTTCAGCATCATCATCAGTCCTTCCAATGAATATTCAGGGTTGATTTCCTTTAAGATTAACTGGTTAGATCTGTTTCAAATCAAGGAACTCTCAAGAATCTTCTCCAACCCCACAGTCATAAAGCATCAGTCAGCCTTCTCTATGGTCCAGCTCTCACATCCGTACACAGACATTCATACTGGAGAAACCATAGCTTCGGTTATATAGAGTTTTGTCACCAAAGTGATGTCTCTGCATTTGAATACACTGTCTATCTTTGTCATAGGTTTTCTTCCAATGGACAAATGTCTTTTAATTACATGGCTGCAGTCATTGTCCAGAGTGGTTTTGGAGCCCAAGAAAACAATCTGTCACTGACAAATGGTGATAAATCTGACTCCTGAAAGACTCTGAGTCTCATTATATACTAGTTTTACTGTATTTACTAACTAAATGACACATCTTCTGGCAGCCAGGACCAGACATTAATGACTAAAAAAGATTGAAAAGGTGTGGCATCCCAATTTGCACAAAGCCCTGCCACTTCCGCATAGACTAGTGCACAAGCCTGCTCATCATCATGAGAAGGTAACAGGCAGGAAAGCCAGGGGTCTGCAAACGAAGGAAATAGGCTGCAAGTGTCAGACATTTATATCTCTCTTAAGCA
Source organism: Capra hircus (assembly GCF_001704415.2). Lineage (NCBI taxonomy): Eukaryota > Metazoa > Chordata > Mammalia > Artiodactyla > Bovidae > Capra > Capra hircus. Next base: position 2,930,474 of record NC_030826.1, read on the forward strand.
TCAGGAGGAAACAAACTAGTGTTTTTTTTTCCTTCTCTATACAAATTTAAAAGGAGGTTTCTCTTAAAATACTATGTTGCCATAAAGACATCCTGGTTTCACCTGAAGTTAACTATTTTCAAACCTTGAGTTAACCAATGCATTCTTCTCATGGAAATGTTTGTCTTAAGCTATGTTAACGTACTATGCATTTGCCCCAGACTCTGTCTTCAAGTCAGTTCCACCTAATGGCTCAGAACCTACTTGACAAACCAGTATGTTATACGCAGATATTGTTTCCCTAATCTATGTAAATGAAATTATTTGTATGGTAATCTGCACTTCTACAAGATTCAAGTCAATCGTTTTATGGCCCTGGATGAATAATCTGGTGCCAAGATTATCCCAAAATGCATCTTATGGATGAGGGGCCTGGTGCCATTCTGAGTTTTAAGACATTCCTTTCTTTCATTAACAGGCTGCTTGTGACAATATAACATCCAGCTGAAGACTAGCAGGGGGTACTCTTTCTGTCTCCTTCTGATGTCTATGTCAGAAGCTTTCTCTATTTCCTTTATACTTTATGAAACTTTATTACACAAAAGCTCTGAGCAATCAAGCCTCATCTCTGGCCCCAGATTGAATTCTTCTCCTCCAAAGGCCAAAAATCCCGGTGTCTTTTTGTTCAGCAACAACCTTTCAATTAGCCTCGTCCTTCCACTCTTTGTCTTTACTTTTAAAATTAAATCCTTCTACTAGATGGGTGAGAAGTTGGTCTGTGAACTTAGTTTCTGCTTCTCCACTCTTCAGTCACAGCAAGTCTGTACTGTGTGGATTACAGCTTCAGTTTGATTATTCTTCTATTTCAACTAATTGGAAAAATCATCGCCCACTGATGCAGGGAGCCTCAGCTGGGCTAGGGCCAGCTCAGGGCCAGCTTGGTAGAGTCAGCTTGGTAAAAGCAAGCTGTGATGCTTCTTGGATTCTCTGATATACTATTGGTATTCTTATCACTAGATCAGTAGGCCATGGAAATGTCTTTTCTGCTGCCTGCTCCTGCTGCTGCTAAGTCACTTCAGTCGTGTCCAACTCTGTGCCACCCCATAGATGGCAGCCCACCAGGCTCACCCATCCCTGGGATTCTCCAGGCAAGAACACTGGAGTGGGTTGCCATTTCCCTCTCCAATGCATGAAAGTGAAAAGTGAAAGTGAAGTAGCTCAGTAGTGTCCAACTCTTAGCAACCCCATGGACTACAGCCCACCAGGCTCCTCTGTCCCTCTAATCAAAGGGTACTTCTCAAGCAGAGTGCACAAATTTTAAGAAGCACTAGAAATGCCAATGATAAAAACCCACTTTATAGTATACCAATTGAAATGGTGAAAGAATTTTCACTTCACATGCTTACCCAATTCCACATTTCATACTAAAATAGTCATAACAAATTTTGCTAGAAAAACATTATGAAATCAAAGAAAAGCCTGTGGCATAACAATAATTCTAAGAATAGACAATGGTTATTCACTGATTTAAAAAATGATGAATAAAATATTACCACTTTTGAAATAATTTTGGCAGAATATTTCCTATAAAATGTGACATGAAATTTATCATGTCCACGTGGAATTATATAAAACAAAATCATTATTATTTCTTTGATGATATCAATTTTCTTTAGAATACAAAATATAACAGCAAACCTCTAAACATATACTTATTGACATTGCTACAGTCACATAAATTTATTTGTAATAGCTCTGTCTTCTTCTACCAACACTCTGACATCAACTATAATAATAGCAATATAATATCAATTGAACACTAACAATGCAGACACTGCCTTAGGTTTTTGTTGTTGTTTGTTTGTTTTTATTGGCTGAGCCACAGTTAAGTTCAGTTCAGTAGCTCAGTCATCTCTGACTCTTTGCGACCCAATGAATCGCAGCACACCAGGCCTCCCTGTCCACCACCAACTCCCGGAGTTCACTCAGACTCAAGTCCATCGAGTCAGTGATGCCATCTAACCATCTCATCCTCTGTTGTCCCCTTCTCCTCCTGCCCCCAATCCCTCCCAGCATCAGAGTCTTTGCCAATGAGTCAACTCTTTGCATGAGATGGCCAAAGTACTGGAGTTTCAGCTTTAGCATCATTCCTTCCGAAGAAATCCCAGGGCTGATCTCCTTCAGAATGGACTGGTTGGATCTCTTTGCAGTCCAAGGGACTCTCAAGAGTCTTCTCCAACACCAGAGTCCAAAATCATCAGTTGTTTGGTGCTCAGCTTTCTTTATGGTCCAACTCTCACACCCATAAGTGACTACTGGAAAAACCATAGTTTAACTATACAGACCTTTGTAGGCAAACTGATGTCTCTACTTTTTAATATGCTGTCTAAGTTGGTCATAACTTTTCTTCCAAGGAACAAGCGTCTAATTTCATGGCTGCAGTCACCTTCAGCAGTGATTTGGAGCCCAAGAAAAGAAAGTCTATCACCGTTTCCATTGTTTCCCCATTTTTTTTTGCCATGAAGTGATGGGACCAGATGCCATGAGCATTAATTTATTTGTGTGTTTTCATCCCAAAGTTCTTTATATGATTTCTTTATTGTTCTCTTCTGTTTAATATTGCAGAAGAAAAAGCTTAAAATGTCGTGTTTCCCAGTCTTCTTGTTGTTCAGTTCAGTTCAGTCACTCAGTCGTGTCTGACTCCTTGCGACCCCATGAATCACAGCATGCCAGGCCTCCCTGTCCATCACCAACTCCCAGAGTTCACTCAGACTCACCTCCATCGAGTCAGTGATGCCATCCAGCCATTTCATCCTCTGCTGGCCCCTTCTTCTTCTGCCCCCAATCCCTCCCAGCATCAAAGACTTTTCCAATGAGTCAACTCTTCGCATGAGGTGACCAAAATACTGCAACTTCAGCTTTAGCATCATTCCTTCCGAAGAAATCCCAGGGCTGATCTCCTTCAGAATGGACTGGTTGGATCTCTTTGCAGTCCAAGGGACTCTCAAGAGTCTTCTCCAACACCAGAGTCCAAAATCATCAGTTGTTTGGTGCTCAGCTTTCTTTATGGTCCAACTCTCACACCCATAAGTGACTACTGGAAAAACCATAGTTTAACTATACAGACCTTTGTAGGCAAACTGATGTCTCTACTTTTTAATATGCTGTCTAAGTTGGTCATAACTTTTCTTCCAAGGAACAAGCGTCTAATTTCATGGCTGCAGTCACCTTCAGCAGTGATTTGGAGCCCAAGAAAAGAAAGTCTATCACCGTTTCCATTGTTTCCCCATTTTTTTTTGCCATGAAGTGATGGGACCAGATGCCATGAGCATTAATTTATTTGTGTGTTTTCATCCCAAAGTTCTTTATATGATTTCTTTATTGTTCTCTTCTGTTTAATATTGCAGAAGAAAAAGCTTAAAATGTCGTGTTTCCCAGTCTTCTTGTTGTTCAGTTCAGTTCAGTCACTCAGTCGTGTCTGACTCCTTGCGACCCCATGAATCACAGCATGCCAGGCCTCCCTGTCCATCACCAACTCCCAGAGTTCACTCAGACTCACCTCCATCGAGTCAGTGATGCCATCCAGCCATTTCATCCTCTGCTGGCCCCTTCTTCTTCTGCCCCCAATCCCTCCCAGCATCAAAGACTTTTCCAATGAGTCAACTCTTCGCATGAGGTGACCAAAATACTGCAACTTCAGCTTTAGTATCATTCCTTCCAAAGAAATCCCAGGGTTGATCTCCTTCAGAATGGACTGGTTGGATCTCCTTGCAGTCCAAGGGATTCAAGAGTCTTCTACAACACCACAGTTCAAAAGTATCAATTCTTCAATGCTCAGCCTTCTTCACAGTCCAACTCTCACATCCATACATGACTATTACTACTGGGAAAACCATGGCCTTAACTAGACGGAACTTAGTTGGCAAAGTAATGTCTCTGCTTTTGAATATGCTATCTAGGTTGGTGATAACTTTTCTTCCAAGGAGTAAGTATCTTAATTTCATGGCTGCAGTCACCATCTGCAGTGATTTTGGAGCCCTCCAAAATAAAGTCTGACACTGTTTCCAGTTTCCCCATCTATTTCCCATGAAGTGATGGGACCGGATGCCATGACCTTCGTTTTTGGAATGTTGAGCTTTAAGCCAATTTTTTCACTCTCGTCTTTCACTTTCATCAAGAGGCTTTTTAGCTCTTCTTCACTTTTTGCCATAAGGGTGGTGTCATCTGCATATCTGAGGTTATTGATATTTCTCCCGGCAATCTTGATTCCAGCCTTTGTTTCTTCCAGTCCAGAGTTTCTCATGATGTACTCTGCATATAAGTTAAATAAGCAAACTGACAATATACAGCTTTGATGTATTCCTTTTCCTATTTGAAATCAGTCTGTTGTTCCATGTCCGGTTCTAACTGTTGCTTCAGGGAAGCCCAAAAGATTCAGCTCTTCATTTTTGAAAAATTATATTTTGAATTTCTTTTGTTCTTTTATAAGTAAGTAATATTATTATTTTTATTTTTTTATCTTTTCACTTTCCTTATTTTTCATTTTATGTTTATTATTTTTTACAGTATGCTCTTGGTTGGTTATTTAATTTAAATTTAGTAATGTTCATATGTCAATCCCAAACTCCCAATCTATCCCTCTTCCCGTTCTTCACCCCTGGTAACTGTAAATTCCTTCTCTAAGTCTATAACTCTATTTCTTTTTTGTAAATGAGCTAAACTGTGTCATTTTTTTAGATTCCACCTATTAAAAATATATGTTATTTCTCTTTCTCTGTCTTACTTCATTTAGATAATCTCCAGGTTCATCCATGATGCTGCAGATGGCATTATTTCATTCTCTTTATTTACTGACTAATGGTCATTTGTGTTTATATATGGCATTTTCTTTATTCATTCATTTGTCAATGGATATTTAAGTTGCTTTCATGTCTTGGCTATTGAAAACAGTGATGCAATGAATATTGTGTGCCTGTATCTTTTCAAATCATGTTTTTCTCTGAATATATGGCCAGGAGAAGGACTTCTGGACCCTTTGGTACCACTATTCTTAGGTTTTTAAAGAATACTGATACTGTTCTTCACAGTGGTGTAACAATATACACTAACAGTGTAGGAGGATTCACTGCTGTCCACACCGTCTCCAGTATTTCTTGCTTGTAGACTTTTAATGATAGCCGGTCGGACTAGGATGAGGAGATAGTTCATTGCAGTTTTGATTTGTTTTTCTCTAATACATAGTAATATTGAACATCTTTTCATGTGCCTCTTGGCCATCTGTATATCTTCTTTGGAGAAATGTCTATTTTGGTCTTCTGCTGCTTTTTTTTTTTTTTTTTTTTTTTAATTAGGATTTTTTACTTATTGATACTGCATTGCATGAGTTCTTTGTAAATTTTGGAGACTAGGTTCTTGTTGGACACATTCTGTGAATATTTTATCTCCTTTTGTAAGTTGTCTTTTCATTTTGTTTGTGATTTCCTTAGTTGTGTAAAAACTTTTGATTTTAGATTAAAAAAATTAGATCCCATTTGTTTGTTTGTTTGTTCTGATGTCCATCATTTTGGAAGGCAAATTTAGAAAGATATTGCTGTGATTGATGTCAAGGAATGTTCTGTCTATGTTTTACACTGAGTGTTATAGTATTTGGCCTTACATTTAGGTCTTCAATTCATTTTGCATTTATTTATCTGTATAATGTTAAATAATATTCTAGTTTCAATTCTTACATGTACCTGCTGCCCAACTGTCCCAGCACTGTTTATGGAAGAGACAGTCTTTCTACATTGTATATAATGACTCCTTTTTGTTTGTTGATCATCAGTGCATGAGTTTATTTCTGGGCTTTCTGTCCTATTCCATTGCTCTATATTTCAGTTTTTGTGCCAATGGCATAAAATTTTCCTTATTGTAGCTTTGTATAATAGTAGTTTAAAGACAGAGAGTCTCAGCACTCTAGCTTTGTTTTTCTTTCTCAAGATTGTTTGGCCATTCAGTCTTTGATGTCTCCATACAGACATCAAGATATTATATTCTAGTTCTGTGAAACATACCACAGGTAATTTGACAGGGATTGCATTGAACCTGCAGATTGCCTTGGATAGTATAGTCATTTTGATAAGACTGATACTTCCAATCCAAGAATACGATATATCTATCTGTGTCATTTTCCATTTCTGTCATCAGTGTCTCACACGTTTTAGAGTACAAGAATTTGTAGATTTATTCTTAGGTATTTTATTCTTTTCAGATGGTTAATTGAATTATTTCTTTAATTTCTCTGATCTTTCATTGTTGGTATATAGAAATACAACAGATTTCTGTGTATTATATATATATTTTTTAAATCCTGCAATATTACCAAATATATCAATGAGCTCTAATAGTTTTCTGGTAGCATCACTAGGAATTTCTTTGTGTTGTATCAAGTCATATGCAAATAGTGACAGTTTAACCTCTTTTCCAGTTTGGAGTCTTTTTTCTTGTTTCCTTCTCTGATTGCTGTGGCTAGAACTTTGAAACTATGTAGAATACAAGTGGCTACAGTGGATATCCTAGCCTTGTTTCTAATCTTAGAGGAAATGCTTTCAGCTTTTCATAGTTGAATATGATGTTACATGTACATGAGATGTATTCCCTCTGTGTCTGCTTTCTGGAGAGGTGTTTTTTTGTTTTGTTTTGTTTGGTTTGTGATAAATGGGTGTTGAACTTTATGTTAAAATTTTTGTCTGCAACTATTGAAATAAATCATTTTTATTCTTCAATTTCTTAACATGGAGTTAATTTTACATGGGGTTAACACTGATTGATTTGCAGATACTGAAAATTATTTTCATCCATGCAATAAATGCCATTTAATCATGGTATATGACATTTTTGTTCAATTCAGTTTACTAGTACTTCATTGGGATATTTGCACCTCTGTTTGTCAATGTTATTGGTCTGTGATTTTCTTTTCTAGTACGTCTTTGTCTCGATTTGGTATCGAGGTGATAGTGGTTTTATAGAACAAGTTTAGGAGTATTCCTTCCTCTGAATTTTTTTGGATGACTTTCAGAAGGATAGGGGTGAACTCTCTTCTAAATGATTGATAGAATTCTCCTGTTAATCCGTCTGGGGCTGGACATTTTTTGTTGTTACTGGGAGTTTTTAATCACAGTTTCAATATTAGTACTTGTGATTGATCTGTTTATATTTTCTATTTCTTCCTGGTCCAACCTTGGGAGATTGTACCTTTCTAGCTGGGCATATAGTTGCAAAGATTATCACAAAATAGTTTTATCATTTGTATTTTTGTGGTGTCCATTATAGCTTCTTTTTCCTTTCTAATTTTATTAATTTGTGTCCTTTCCCTTTATTTCTTGATGAGTCTAGCAAAAGGTACGTCAGTTTTGTTTATCTTTTGAAAGCGTCAGCATTCAGTTTAACTGATTTTTTAAAATATTATTTTCTCGGTCTCTATTTCACCTATTTCTGTCTTGATCCTCAAGATTTCTTTCTTTCTACTAATTTTGGGTTTTGTTTGTTCTTGTTCATAAGATTTGGTTGCTATTTGTGATTTTTCTTGTTTTCTGAGGTAAGATTTCATTGCTATAAACTTCCCTCTTAGAAATTTTACTGTGTCCCATAGGTTTTAGATTGTTTTACCATCATTTTCATTTGTCACCATGTATTTTTCAATTTCTTCTTGATTTCTTCAATGATCTATATGTTGTTTGGTAGTATATTGTCTGACCTCCATAAGTTTGTGTTTTTTAGCTTTTTTTCTAATAGCTGATTTCCAAGTGGGGGTGTTAACATCTCTCACTATTACTGTGCTACTGTCAATTTATCCCTTTAAGACTGGCTGTATCTGTCTCATACAGTGAGATGCTTTTATGTTGGAGATATATATGTGTGTGTGTGTCTGTGTGTGTGTGTGTGTCTGTGTGTATGTATATATACATATATATGTATGTATAGATATATAGATATATCTATAGTCGTTCTATCTTCTCTTTGGATTGTTCCATTGATCTTTACATTGTGCCCTTCTTCGTCTCCTATAACAGTTTTTATTTTGAAGTATGCTTTGTTTGAAATGAGTATTGCTTCTTTAACTTTCTTTTGTTTACTATTTGCATGAAATACCATTCATATGTAGATCTATTATAGACAGCATATATATGGCCTTGTCTTTATATTCATTCAGTCAGTCTGTGTCTTTTAAAGCATTTTTGTCTGTTTATGATTAATTAATTATAAATATGAATATTTCTATTGCTATTTTGATGTATGTTTAGGATTAGTTTTGTAGGTCTTTTTTGATTCACTTCCTCTTTTTTTCTCTTCTGTTTTCATTTTCTGACTACATTCAGTGCTGTCTTTGGATTATTTGTGTGTGTGTGTAGGTATGCATCTATTGTAGACTTTTGGTTTGTGGTTATTATGAAGTTTTGATATAACAGTCTTTACATAAGATTGCTTTAAGCTGGTTTTGTTTATTTCAAGTGCATATCTTATATTCTGTTTTCGTGCTTTCCTTTTCTCACAATTGTGGCTTTTAATATTGTTTTGTGTGTGGTTGAAGTCCTACCTTTACTATATATTTGATTTTACTGGTGAGATTTTCCATTTATAATTTTCCTGTTATAAGTTGTGCCTTTTTCTTTTCTGTTTAGAGAAGTTTAACATTTGTTGCAAAGCTAGTCTTACAGTTCTGAATTCTCTTACTTTTTTCTGCAAAGATTTTGTTTTCTCCATAGAATCCAAATTAAATCCTTGCAGTATATCATTGGTTGTAAGTTCTTTCCATTTATCACTTAAAATATATTTGGTCACTGCTTTCTGTCCTTCAGAATTTCTGCTGAGAAACCAGTTGATAAACTTAAGGGAGTTTCCTTGTATAATATTTGTTGCTTTTAGTTGTTTTTTGTTTGTTTGTTTTTGTTTTTTTCTTGTCTCATTTTTGTCAGTTTAATTGCTATGTGACTCAGCACGTTCCTTCTTGAATTTATTTTGTCTGGGACTGTCTGTGCTTCCTGGACTTGGTTGTCTGTTTCTTTTTCCCATCTTAAGAAATTTTCAGTTATTATCTCTTCAAATATTTTTGCAATTACTTTCACTCACTTCTGTTTCTGGGACCCCCATAAAATGAATGTTGGTACATTAAGTATTATCCCAAGAGTCTCTGAGGCTGTCTTCATTCATTTATATATATTTTTTTTTTCCTTACTCTGTTACACAGTAGTGATTTTTCTGCAATTCTGTTTCCAGGTAACTTATCTGTTGTTTTACATCACTTATTCTGTTATTGATTCTTTCTAATGTATTTTATTTTATTTCTTGTTCTGCTGCTTTGTTCTTTAGTACTTCTAGTTCTTTATTAATCATTTCTTGCATCTTCTTGATCCTTACCACCGTTCTTTTTCAGAGATCTTGGATCATTTTGTTGTTGCTGATGTTGTTCAGTCGCTAAGTCGTATCTTAGTCTTTGCAGTCCCATGGACTGCATCATGTCAGGTTATTCTGGATTCTTTTTCTGGTCAGTCAGTTCAGTCACTCAGTCATGTCCAACTCTTTGTGACACCATGGACTGCAGCATTCCAGGCTTCCCTGTCCATCACCAACTTCTGGAGCTTACTCAAGCTCATGTCCATCGAGTTGGTGATGTCATCCAACCATCTCATCCTTTGTCATCCCCTTCTCCTCCTGCCTCCAATCTTTCCCAGCATCAGGGTCTTTTCCAATGAGTCAGCTCTTCACATCAGGTGGCCAAAGTATCAGAGTTTCAGCTTTAGCATCAGTACTTCCAATGTATTCAGGATGGATCTCCTCTAGGATTGATTGGTTGGGTCTCCTTTCAGTCCAAGGGACTCTCAAGAGTTTTCTCCCACACTGCAGTTCAAGAGCATCAGTTCTTTAGCATTCAGCTTTCTTTTAAGTCAAACTCTCACATCCATACATGACTGCCGGCAAAACCATAGCTTTGATTAGACGGACCTTTGTTGGCAAAATAATGTTTTTGTTTTTTCTGGTAGGTTGCCTATTTCCATTTTCCTTAGTTGCTTTGTGGGGCTGTATCTTGTTTCTTCATCTGGGCTACAATCCTCTGTTTTTTCATTTCACCTTACTTTTTGTGATTGTGTTTATTTTCAACAAGCTGCAGTATTATAGTTCTTTCTTCTGCTGTCTGCCCTCTGGTGAATAAGGCTCTCTAAGAGGCTTGTGATGACTTCCTGATGAAAGGCAGTCTATGGTAGATGGAGTTGTGTTTTGTCCCTCTGGTGGGCAGAGCTATGCTCAGGAAAACTTTAAGCAGCCTGTCTGCCTCTATGGGTGGGGCTGTGTTTCTGCTCTGGGATACCAGGTATCCCAGGACTGGAGCATAGGACTATTGGGTAGGGCTAATGGCAGCCTACATGGGGGTGAGGTGGTTCATGCCAATGAGTAGCCTCCAGAACTATTGTTGCCAATGTCTTTGTTCCAAGCTTGAATCATAGCTACTTCCTCACTCCACAGAAGACCCTCCAATACTAGTGGGTAACTATGGCCAGTCTTTTATGAGGGCACTGCATTTTTTCTCTTGGGTTGTGGTGAGCACAGGACCTGTGTGTGCTCTCCAGAAATGTAGTCTTTGTTTCTCCAAATCCCATGTATTTCCTGTAATCAGACACTCTCGGCTTTCAAATCCAGATTCTCTCTTTCAGAACCAGGTTCTTTCAAAACCTCCTCCTCTTGCAATAACCTTAGACTGCAAACCCTGATTTGGAGCTCACCACTTTCATTCTTGTGGGAGGGTCTCCATGGTATAAGTGCTCTCCACCTGTGGGCCACCCACCCAGAGAGTATGGGACTTAACATTATTACGATTGTGTCCTTCCAACTGTCTCATAGTGTCTTGTCTTTGCTTATAGGGTATTCTTTTTTGATCGATTTCAGTGATTTTTTTCTGTTCATGATTGTTCAACTGTTAGTTGTGATTTTGGTGTTCCCATTAAAAAAAAGTGAGCCCATGTCCTTCTACTCCACCATACTAAGCTCCTCCCCTGAGTAGGAGGCATTTATGATTCAGTATTTGCTTACTTTGGCAAAACGAGCATCATTGATGAGGCCAAGGGGCAGGGTTCTGATGGGAACCGTCACAGTACCCAGCCAGAAGCACCAGTGGGGGTGCTAGTGGCCAGCAGTAAGAGAAGGAGCAGGAGGACATGGATGTGCTCATAAACACTTGCACCCCAGCTGACCAGCCAGGGCCCAGGTTAGGGCAGCACTGCATGAGAGCTGACCCAAAAGGTACACCATATGTATTTTTGTTTCTATCAATGCTCAGTATGGCTACTTAACAGCCTCAACTCCAAGTTGAATCTGTGAGCACTTATTTGTATTTCATCTTCATTTCAGGCTTTTGGTTAATATACCCTATCACATTGCAAGTTTATGCTCTTTCATGGAGACATCCAACCTGAAGACAAAATGATTTATTTATTTATTTTTAATCATCCCTCATATCATTTGCATTCTTCAGTTTTATTTTATTTTAAATTTAAATTTATTTATTTTAATTGGAGGCTAATTACTTTACAATATTGTATTGGTTTTGCCATGCATCAATATAAATCTGCCACGGGTGTACACGTGTTCCCCATCTTGAACCCCCTTCCCACCTCCCTCCCCATACCATCCCTCTGGGTCATCCCAGTGCACCAGCCCCAAGCATCCTGTATCCTGCATCAAACCTGGACTGGCCATCAGTTTCTTATATGATATTATACATGTTTCAATGCCATTCTCCCAAATCATACCACTCTCTCCCTCTCCCACAGAGTCCAAAAGACTGTTCCATACAACTGTGTCTCTTGTGCTGTCTCGCATACAGGGTTATTGTTGCCATCTTTCTAAATTCCATATACGTGCATTAGTATATGGTATTGGTGTTTTTCTTTCTGGCTTACTTCACTCTGTGTAATAGGCTCCAGTTTCATCCACCTCATTAGAACTGATTCAAATGTATTCTTTTTAATGACTGAGTAATACTCCATTGTGTATACATACCACACCTTTCTTATCCATTCATCTGCTGATGGGCATCTAGGTTGCTTCCATGTCCTGGCTATTATAAACAGTGTTGTGATGAACATTCTATGAGGCCACCATCACCTTAATACAAAAACCTGACAAAGATGCCACAAATAAAAATGCAGGCCAATATCAATGATGAACATAGATGCAAAAATCCTTAACAAAATTCTAGCAATCAGAATCCAACAACACAAAAAGATCATACACCATGACCAAGGATGCAAGGCTTTATCCAGGGATGCAAGGCTTCTTCAATATTTGCAAATCAATCAGTGTAATACATCACATTAGCAAACTGAAAAATAAAACCCATATGATTATCTCAATAGATGCAGAGAAAGCCTTTGACAAAATTCAACATCCGCTTATGATAAAAACTCTCCAGAAAGCAGGAATAAAAGGAACATACCTCAACATAATAAAAGCTATACATGACAAACTCACAGCAAACACTATCCTCAATGGTGAAAAATTGAAAGCATTTCCCGTAAAGTCAGGAACAAGACAAGGGTGCCAACTTTCACTGCTACTATTCAACATAGTTTTGGAAGTTTTGGCCACAGAAATTAGAACAAAAAAAAAAAAAAAAAGAGAGAGATAAAAGGAATCCAACCGTATGTCTTCTTTGGAGAAATGTCTATTTAGTTCTTTGGCCCATTTTTTGATTGGGTCGTTTATTTTTCTGGAATCGAGCTGCATAAGTTGCTTGTATATTTTTGAGATTACTTGTTTGTCAGTTGCTTCATTTGCTATTATTTTCTCCCATTCAGAAGGCTGTCTTTTCACCTTGCTTAGAGTTTCCTTTGTTGTGCAGAAGATTTTAATTTTAATTAGATCCCATTTGTTTATTTTTGCTTTTATTTCCAGTATTCTGGGAGGTGGATCATAGAGGATCCTGCTGTGATTTATGTCAGAGAGTGTTTTGCCTATATTCTCCTCTAGGAGTTTTATAGTTTCTGGTCTTACATTTAGATCTTTAATCCATTTTGAGTTTATTTTTGTGTGCAGTGTTAGAAAGTGATCTAGTTTCATTCTTTTACAAGTGGTTGACCAGTTTTCCCAGCACCACTTGTTAAAGAGACTGTCTTTACTCCATTGTATATTCTTGCCTCCTTTGTCAAAGATAAGGTGTCCATATGTGTGTGGGTTTATCTCTGGGCTTTCTATTTTGTTCCATTGATCTATATTTCTGTCTTTGTGCCAGTACCATACTGTCTTGATGACTGTGGCTTTGTAGTAGAGCCTGAAGTCAGGCAAGTTGATTCCTCCAGTTCCATTCTTACATTTCTCCAAAGAAGACATACGGATGGCTAACAAACACATGAAAAAATGCTCAACATCACTCATTATTAGAGAAATGCAAATCAAAACCACAATGAGGTACCACTTCACACCAGTCAGAATGGCTGCGATCCAAAAATCTGCAAGCAATAAATGCTGGAGAGGGTGTGGAGAAAAGGGAACCCTCCTACACTGTTGGTGGGAATGCAAACTAGTACAGCCACTTTGGAGAAAAGTGTGGAGATTCCTTAAAAAATTGCAAATAGAAGTGCCTTATGACCCAGCAATCCCACTGCTGGGCATACACCAGAATTGAAAGAGACACATGTACCCCAATGTTCATTGCAGCACTGTTTATAATAGCCAGGACATGGAAACAACCTAGATGTCCATCAGCGGATGAATGGATAACAAAGCTGTGGTACATATACACAGTGGAGTATTACTCAGCCATTAAAAATAATACATTTGAATCAGTTCTGATGAGATGGATGAAACTGGAGCCGATTATACAGAGTGAAGTATGCCAGAAAGAAAAACACCAATACAGTATACTAACACATATATATGGAATTTAGAAAGATGGCAATGATGACCCTGTATGCAAGACAGCAAAAAAGACACCCTTGGTGGATTCATGTCAATGTATGGCAAAACCAATACAGTATTGTAAAATAAAATAAAGTAAAAATGAAAAAAAAAAAAAAAAGGAATCCAAATTGGAAAAGAAGAAGTGAAACTCTCAATGTTTGCAGATGACATTCTTCAGTTTTAAAAGATTATCTACAAATAGTTACAAAGTCTGATTCCCCAAATTTTCTCTACTTTAAATATTTTTAATTTTACTTTCACATAGCTCACCCAATGTATTAATTTCACTGTATCACTCATTAATAATCACATAACTCTCAATTTCTACAGATTTAGTAAAAGTATGACTTTAAAGCCCTCTACCATCAGTTGCCCAAATAAATGTATAGCTTTCTACTCCTAAAATAGCGTCAAAATATCTGCTTAACTGAGACTGTCTTCTCAGTATTCTCTAAGAAAATTTGAGAATTCTGTGGTGCACTATAATGCAGAGCTCAGATACTTCTTAAATGAAAAACTTTTTATCCCTGCTTCTTTTTCACTTCTTTCTTAAGACAGATTTCAGTAGTCAATATATCAGGGATCATTTCAACTGCAAAGTTCTCATGCTCAAGGTAACAATCTTGCTCCAGTAGTCCATATCTAATAACTAATTCAAGAGTAAGCATTGAGTAGTACCAGTAATTAATGAAAAAAATATTAAGACATTCTTTGTATGTTGTATCACAAAACATGCTCATTGAAAATATTGTTAGTAAATATATAGAGTTATACAACCATTACCACAATTCAGTTTTAGAATATTTATATCAACCCTGAAAGATTCTTAGTACAAGATCACAGCCATTTCTCACTTCTATTCTATGTCTTAGAAAAAGGGTATCTATCTCAGCAAAGGGTATCTATGTGTCTTTATAGACACCCTTTTCCTGGAAATTTCTAATAAATATTATTCTACAATATTAAGACTTCTATGTTTAGCTTCTTTTACTCAGCAATTTTTTGAAGTATATCCATTTTGTCACATTCACAATTATAGAAGGTTCCTACTATTGCCTATTAGTATGTCAATGGACAGATATACTATAAATATTTATCCATTCACAGTTCAGTTCAACTCAGTCATGCAGCCGAGTTGAACCCTTTGCAAACCCATGAACTACAGCATGCCAATCTTCCCTGTCCATCACCAACTCCTAAAGTTTACTCAAACTCATGTCCTTTGGGTCAGTGATGCCATCCAACCATCTCATCCTCTATCATCCATTTTTCCTCCTGTCTTCAATCTATACCAGCATGAACATCTTTTCCAATGAGTCAGTCCTTAGCATTAAGTGGCCAAAGCACTGGAATTTCAGCGTCAGCATCAGTCCTTCCAATGAATACTCAGGGTTGATTTCCTTTAGGATTGACTGGTTTTATCTCCTTGCTGTCCAAGGGACTCTCAAGAGTCTCCCCAAACACCACAGCTCAAAAACTCAATTCATTGGCACTCAGCTTTTTTTTTTTTTTTAACAGTCCATATCTTATATCCATGGATGACTGTTGGAAAAATCATAACCTTTACTAGACAGACCTTTGCTGGCAAAGTAATGTCTCTGCTGTTTAATATGATGTCTAGGGTTGTCATAGATTTTCTTCCAAGGAACAAGCGTCTTTTAATTGCATGGCTGTAGTCATTATCTGCAGTGATTTTGCAGCCCCCCAAAATAACGTCTGTCACTGTTTCCATTGTTACCCCACCAACTTGCTATGAAGTGATGGGGCTGGATGCCATGATCTTAGTTTTTTGAATGTTGAGTTTTAAGTCTAATTTTTCACTCTCTTCTTTCACTTTCATCAAGAGGCTCTTTCATTCTTCTTTGATTTCTGCCTTAACTGTGGTGTCATTTGCATATCTGAGGTTACTGATATTTCTCATGGCAATCTTGTTTCAAGTTTTGTTTCATCCAGCTGAGCATTTTACATGATGTATTCTACATATAAGTTAAATAAGCAGGGTAACAATATACATCCTTGATGCACACCTTTCCTGATATGGAATCAGTCTTTTGTTCCATGTCCAGTTCTAACTGTTGCTTCTTGGCCTGCATGCAGGTTTCTTGGGAGGCAGGTAAGGTGGTCTGGCATTCCCATCTCTTTAAGAATTTTCCACAGTTTATTGTGATCCACACAGACAAAGGCTTTGGCATAGTCTATAAAGCAGAAATAGATGTTTTTTTCTGGGACTCTCTTGTTTTTTTCAATGATCCAGAAGATGTTGGCAATTTTATCTCTGGCTCCTCTGACTTTTCTAAGTCTAGGTTGAACATCTGGAAGTTCTCAGTTGATGTTGTGTTGAAGCCTGGCTTGGAAATTTTTGAGCATTACTTTGCTAGCATGTGAGATGAGTGTAATTCTACAGTAGTTTGAACTTTTTTTTTTGATATTGCCTTTCATTGAATTGGAATGAAAAACGAACTTCCAGTCTTGTGCTGCTGCTGAGTTTTCTAAGTTTGCTGACATATTGAGTGCAGCGCTTTAACAGCATCTTGTTTTTAGAACTTTAAATAATAGAGCTGGAATTCCATCACCTGCACTGGCTTTGTTTATAGTCCTTCTTCTTAAGGCCCACTAGATTTCAGACTTCAGGAAGTTTGGCTCTAGGTGAGTGATCACACCATCATGGTTATCTGGGACATGAAGATATTTTTTTCTACAGTTCTGCGTATTCTTGCCACCTCTTTTTAATATCTTCTGCTTCTGTTAGGTCCATACCATTTCTGTCCTTTATTAAGCCCATCTTTCCATGAAATGCCCCCTTAAGTTCAGTTCAGTTCAGTCCCTCAGTCGTGTCTGACTCTTTGTGACCCCATGACTTGCAGCACGTTAGGCCTCCCTGTCCATCACCAACTCCCGGAGTTCACTCAGACTCACGTCCATTGGGTCAGTGATGCCATCTAGCCATCTCACCCTCTGTCATCCCCTTCTCCTCCTGCCCTCAATCCTTCCCAGCAATCAGAGTCTTTTCCAATGAGTCAACTCTTCGCATGAGGTGGCCAAAGTACTGGAGTTTCAGCTTTAGAATCATTCATTCCAAAGAAATCCCAGGGTTGATCTCCTTCAGAATGCACTGGTTGGATCTCCTTGCAGTCCAAGGGACTCTCAAGACACAGTTCAAAAGCATCAATTCTTTGGTACTCAGCTTTCTTCACAGTCCAACTCTCACATCCATACATGACCACTGGAAAAACCATAGCCTTGACTAGACGGACCTTAGTCGGCAAAGTAATGTCTCTACTTTCGAATATACTATCTATGTTGGTCATAACTTTTTGTCCAAGGAGTAAACGTCTTTTAATTTCATGGCTGCAAACACCATCTACGGTGATTTTGGAGCCCCCAAAAATAAAGTCTGACACTGCTTCAACTGTTTCCCCACCTATTTGCCATGAAGTGATGGGACCAGATGCCATGACCTTCGTTTTCTGAATGTTGAACTTTAAGCCAACTTTTTCTCTCTCCTCTTTCACTTTTGTCAAGAGGCTTTTTAGCTGCTCTTCACTTTCTGCCATAAGGGTGGTGTCATCTGCATATCTGAGGTTATTGATATTTCTCCCGGCAATCTTGATTCCAGCTTGTTTTTCTTCTAGTCCAGGGTTTCTCATGATGTACTCTTCATATAAGTTTAGTATCTCTAATTTTCTTGAGGAGATCTCTTGTCTTTGCCATTCTATTATTTTCCTCTATTTCTTTGCACTGATCACTGAGAATGGTTTTCTTTTCACTCCTTGCTCTCCTTTGGAATTCTGCATTCAAATGGGTATATCTTTCCTTTACTCCTTTGCTTTTAGCTTCTCTTCTTTTCTCTGCTATTTTTAAGGCCTCCTCAGACAGCCATTTTGCCTTTTTGCATTTCTTTTTCTTGCAGATGGTCTTGATCACTGTCTCCTATACAATGTCACAAACCTCTGCCCATAGTTCTGCAGGTACTCTGTCTATCAAATCTAATCCCTTGAATCCATTTGTCCCTTCCTCTGTATATACGTAAGGATTTGATTTAGGTCATACCTGAATGGTCAAGTGTGTTTCCCTACTTTCTTCAATTTATGTCTGGATCTTGCAGTAAGGAGCTTATGATGTGAACCACAATCAGCTCCTCTTCTTATTTTTTGTTGACACTATAGAGCTTCTCCATGTTTTGCCAAGAGAACACACTGGTCATAGCAAAAACCCTCTTCTAACAACACAAGAGAAGACTCTACACATGGACACCACCAAATGGTCAATACCAAAATCAGATTGATAACTCTTTTTGCAGTTGAAGATGGAGAAGCTCCATACAGTCAACAAAACAAGACTTTGGTATGACTGTGCCTCAGATCATCAGCTCCTTATTTCAAAATTCAGGTTCACATTGAAGAAAGCAGGGAAAACTACTAGGCCATTTGTGCATGATCCACCCCCCTCCCCCCCCCCCCCCAAAAAAAAAGAAAAATCCCGTATGATTATACAGTGGAGGTGATGAATAGTTTAATGGCCTAGATCTGGTACACAGAGTTCCTGAAGAATTATGCATAGAGGTTTGTAACATTCTACAGGAGGTGATGACCAAAACCATCCCTAAGAAAAAGCAATGAAAGAAGGCAAAGTTGTCTGACGAGATTTTACCAATAGCTGAGAAAAGAAGAGAAGCACAGGAGAAAGGGAAAGATATATCCAAGTGAATGTAGAATTCCAGAGAATAGCAAGGAGGAATAAGAAAGTCTTCCTAATTGACCAATGGAAAGAAATAGAGGAAAACAATAGAATGGGAAAGACTAGAGATCTCTCCAAGAAAATTAGAGATACCAAGGGACAATTCATACAAAGATAGGCACAAGAAAGGACAAAAAAGGAAAAGACCTAATAGAAGCAGAAGAGATTAAGAAAAATTGGCAAGAATACACAGAAAAACTGTACAGAAAAGCTTTGAATGACCCAGTTAACCATGGTCAAGACACTCATCTAGAGTCAGACATCCTGGAGTGTGAAGTGGGCCTTAGGAAGCATCATTACAAAAAAAAAAAAAAAAGCTAGTGGTGGAGATGGAATCCCAGAGGAGCTATTTCAAATCTGAAAGAAGATGCTGTTAACGTGCCACGCTCATTATGCCAGACTCTATGGAAAACTCAGCAATGGCCACAGGTTTGGAAAATGTCAGTTTTCACTCCAGGCCCAAAGAAAGACAGTGTCAAAGAGCGTTCAGATTAACATACAATGCACTCATTTCACACAGCAGCAAGATTATTCTCAAAATACTTCAAGCTAGGCTTCAGCAAGGCTTCAGCAATTTGTGAACTGAGAACTTCCAGATGTACATTATGGATTTTGAAAATGCAGAGGAATCAGAGATCAAATTGCCAACATACGCTCTATCATAGGAAAAGCAAGGGAATCCAAAAAAAAAAAAAAAAGAAGAAGAAGAAGAAGAAAGAAAGAAAGAAAAAAGCTCCCTTTGCTTCACTAACTATACTAAATCCTTTGACTTTGTGGATCACAAAAAACGTTGGAAAATTCTTAGAGGTGGGAATACCAGACCACCTTACCTGCCTTCTGAGAATCCTATATTCTGGTCAAGAAGCAACAGTTAGAACTGGACATGTAACAGCAGACTAGTTCAAAATTGGGAAAGGAGTATGCCAAGTCTATGTATTGTCACCCTGTTTATTTAACTTATATGCAGAGTACATCATGTGAAATGCCAGGGTGAATGAATCACAAGCCAGATCAAGATTGCACAGAGAAATATCAACAATCTCACATATGCAGATGATACAACATTAATGGCAGAAAGTGAAGAGGAACTAAAGAGCTTGTTGATGAAGGTGGAAGAGGAGAATAGAAAAGCTGGCTTAATGTTCAACATCCAAAAATCTAATATCATGACATATGGTCCTATCACTGCATGGAAAATAGATGGGGAAAATGTGAAAACAGTATCAGATTTTATTTCCTTGATCTCCAAAATCAATACGGATGGTGACTGCAGCTAAGAAATTAGAGGACTCTTTCTCCTTGGAAGAATAGTTATGTATTGCTGATCCTGTTCATGTTGACAATTGTCTTGCTTTTCACACTGTGCACAATGTTCCTTGAACCCAGGCTAGGCAAGGTGTAAGCTATGAGGATGGAAGAAGACACGAAGATCCATAGAAACTGCAAACATATTTATTCTCTCCTGGCTATCACAGCAGCTGTAGCAGTATTCTCCCCTGGCTGATGCAGCAGCCATGCCACTATTCTCTCCTCTCTTGGCTGATTCAACAGACACAGTCATTATGCAGCAGCAGTTGCCACCACTTTCTACGTGGAGCTCACATTTGCGCATGCACAATGTAGCTCATGACCAAGCGAGTACCTCATGATGCATGCACAATGCTCTAAGGTGTCTCAGTTGTTATATAAACCTTGTGACGTGCATGCACAGTTCCATAAGTGATCTCAGCCGTTACATAATCATTATTTACAAAATGTAAAATAAGAGCCTGAACAAACCATCCTGGCTAATCTGCTCTCTCCCTACAAGCTGTGACAAAACTAGATGAAAAAGCAGAAACATCACTCTGTTGACAAAGATCCATATAGTCAAAGCTGTAGTTTTTCCAGCAGTCTTTTTTGGATGTGAGAGTTGGACCATAAAGAAGGCTGAGCACCAAAGGATTAATGGTTTCAAACTGTGGCATTGGAGAAGCCTCTTGAATGTCCTTTGGATTGCAAAGAGAACAAACCAGTCAATCCTACAGGAAATTAACCATGAATACATATTAGAAGTACTTCTCCTGAAGCTGAAGCTCCAATACTTTGGTCAACTGATATTAAGAGCTGACCTATTGGAAAAGACCCTGATGCTGAGAAAAATTGAGGGCCAGAGGAGAAGGAGACAAAAGAGGATGAGATGGTTAGATGGCATCACTTGATCAGTGGACATGAGTTTGAGAAAACTCAGGGAGATAGTGATAAGCAGAGAAGCCTGGCGTGCAGCAGTTCATGGAGTCATAAAGGGTCAGACATGACTTGCAACTGAACAACAATGAACAACAAGTATGCTTTGCTCAAATGAAACTGAGCAAATCTTGCTTGTAAAAGGAAAAAAAAATAATACTAATACTATCTTTTTTTTTTTTTTTCTGGACATATTCCTAGGAATGAGATTGCAGGATTATACAGTTGCTCTACTTTTAGTTGGTTTTATTTTTGTTGTTGTTGTTGTTGCTTTTTACTTTACAATATTGCATTGGTTTTGCCATACTTCAACATGAATCTGCCACGAGTGTACAAGTTTTTAAGGAACCTCCATACTGTTCTCCATAGTGGCTGCACCAATTTACATTTCCATCATGTACCTCAATGTTCATTGCTGCACTGTTTACAATAGCCAAGACATAGAAACAACTTATATGTCTAGTGACAGGTGAATAGATAAAGAAGATGTGGCATATTTGTACAATAAAATATTACTCAGCCATAAAATGATAAAATAATGCCATTTGCAGCAATATGGATGGATTTCAATATTATCACTCTAAGTAAAGTAAGCCAGACATCACATTTATGACATCACATTTATGTGGAATCTAAAAAAAAAAAAAAAAAGTGGTACAAATGAACAAAACAGAGATAGATCCACAGACATAGAAACAAAGATTTATATTACCAAAGGGTAAAGGGGAGGAGGGATAAATTAGGAGTTTGGGAATAACATATACACTACTGCATATAAAATAGATAAACACCACAGACCTACCAGATAGCACAGAGAACTATATTTAGTATTTTATAATGACATAGAAGGAAAAAAGAATCTGAAAAACATAGGTATATATGTATGTTTAACTGAATCACTTTGCTATATGCCTCAAATTAACACAAATTGTAATTACCTATACTTCCATCATTTAAAAAAAAGATACAAACATGAATTTAATGTATCTTATAATTTAGAACTTTAAATATTTTTTTCATTCATACCATATTATAAGCTGAAATAAGCAGGACCTATAGAAATAATTTATTTTTTTCCTCAAAGCAGTATTCTTACATTACCTTGTATATTTTCTTTTGGGAGCATAATCAGCATTACTTAAAGATAGGATAGGTTGAAGTTTTTTCTTCATTTCTTGAAGTCCAGAAGTGCTAACTCATACTTATTATATTATGTGTAAGTCCAGCACTCTTTAATGTTAATAAATGATTCTGACACACACAAAATATTTTTCAGTACATTTTGCTGTACTAGTTAAAATAACAGTTAGATTGGGAGAGTGGCAGACTTTTTATTTTAAGCATTAAATTTTTATCTGCCTTATGCTGAGATTCCATTTTGCCCTCGGATTTAGGGTTTTGAAAGTCTTCTTGATTTGGCCATTAGGAAGTAACTGGAAGACAAATTTAAAGAATAGATAACCACTAGAGATGAAAGCCATTCTATGATGTCATAAAATTGTGCCTGGGTAGAATTTGGAGAAATGGAGCCATCAAGTGATCTCTTACAAGTAGTTTAGCAGCCATAAAATGAGATTTAAGGTAATAGGTTGAGTATGGAAGTAAAGGCACAGAAACATTTTTTGCCTCATTGCTTTCCCCCCCCCCCAAGAATGAGTATTGCTTGAGAATGTTTACAGCCAGAGAACAAGGAATATAGAGAAACAAACAATTTTAGAAGAAGAGTCAAACAGTGAAGTCAGAGAAGAGATAAAACAGGATCAAATCAAGAAACTTAAATGAAGACATCTTCTTTAGAAAGGGCACATTCTCTAAAATAAATAAATAAATAAAAAAGAGACAGAGAGAAGTCAATGAGGCCATAGGGTATGTCATTTTGAAGCACAGGCGAGTTAATTTGATAACTTCTACTGCATACACTTCACTGTTTAGGTGATCTTGAGAGGTAAGTGCTATTAAATTGCTGCACTCAATATGCCAGAAAATTTGGAAAACTCAGTAGTGGCCACGGGACTGAGTAAGGTCAGTTTTCACTCCAGTCTCAAAGAAAGGCAATGCCAAAGAATGTTCAAACAACCAAAGAATTGCATTATTCTCACACACCAGCAAAGTAATGTTCAACGTTCTCCAAGCTAGGCTTCAAAAGCACATGGACTGAGAAATTCCAAATCTTCAAGATGGACTTAGAAAAGGGAGAGGAACCAGAGATCTAATTGCCAACACACGTTGGATGATAGAAAAAAACAAGAGAATTCCAGAAAAATATCTACTTCTGCTTCATTGACTATACTAAAGACTTTGACTGTGTGGTTCACAGCAAGCTGTGGAAAATTCTTAAAGAGATGGGAATACCAGACTACTTACCTGCCTCCTGAGAAACCTGTATGCAGGTCAAGAAGCAACAGTTAGAACCAGACATGGAACAATGGACTGTTTTGGAACTGGGAAATAGGTACATCAAGGTTGTATATTGACATCCTGTTTATTCAATTTATATATATATATAATACATCATGTGTACTGCCCGGCTGGATGAAGCACAAGCTGAAATCAAGATTGCCAAGGAGACATATCAATAACCTCAGATATGCAGATGACACCACCCTTATGGCCGAAAGTGAAGAGAAACTAAAAAGCCTCTTGATGAAAGTGAAAGAGGAGAGTGAAAAAGTTGGCTTAAAGCTCAACATTCAGAAAACTAAGATCACGGCATCCAGCTCCATCACTTAATGGAAAATAGATTGGCAAACAATGGAAACTGTGAGAGACTTTATTTTCTTGGGCTACAAAGTCATGCAGATAGTGACTGCAGCCATGAAATTAAAAGACACTTGCTCCTTTGAAGAAAAGCTATGATCAGTCTTGGGCTTCCCTGGTGGCTCAGAGTTTAAAGCGTCTGCCTGGAATGCAGGAGACCCGGGTTCGACCTCTAGGTTGGGAAGATCCCCTGGAGAAGGAAACGGCAACTCACTCCAGTACTCTTGCCTGGAGAATCCCATGGAGGGAGGAACTTGGTAGGCTACAGTACATGGGGTCGCAAAGAGTCAGAGACGACTGAGCGACTTCATTTTCACTTTCACTTTCACTCTGATCAATCTATACAGCATATTAAAAAGCAGAGACATTACTTTGCCAACAAAGATCTGTCTAGACAAAGCTATGGTTTTTCCAGTAGTCATGTATGGATATGAGAGTTGGACCATAAAGGTTGAGTGCAAAAAAAATTGAGGCTTTTGAACTGTGGTATTGGAGAAGACTCTTAAGAGTCCCTTGGACAGCAAGGAAATCAAATCAGTCAATCCTAAAGGAAATCAACCCTAAGAATTCTTTGGAAAGATTGATGCTGACGCTGATGCTCCAAAACTTTGGCCATGTGAATATCAAACTGATATGAAGAGCTCCCTCAGTGGTAAAGACCCTGATGCTGGGAAAAATTGAAGGCAGGAGGAGATGGACGCAACAGAGGATGAGATTGTTGAATGGCATCACCAACTCAATGGACATCAGTTTGAGCAAGCTCTGGGAGACAGTGAAGGACAGGGAAACCTGGCATGCTGCAGTCTATGGAGTCACGAAATATTGGACATGACTGAATGACTGCATGACAGTGAACAACAAGAGGTAAGAGGATCGATGGAAACTGTCATGCAATTCATAAAAGCTAGCCTGTGGTGACAACTCCTATGTAAAAGTAGAATATTGATTAATTTATTAGTTTTAAGTTCAGGTTTATAGGCAGACCAAGTATAAAACCTGACTCTACCATTTAAACCCTATTAAGATAAAGTGGAAACAGTGGCAGACTTTATTTTTGGAGGCTCCAAAATCACTGAAGATTGAGATTGCAGCCATGAAATTAAAAGACACTTACTATTTGGAAGGAAAGTTATGACCAACCTAGACAGCATATTAAAAGGCAGAGGCATTACTTTGCCAACAAAACTCCATCTAGTCAATGCTATGGTTTTTCCAGTAGTCATCTATGGATGTAAGAGTTGGACTAAAAAGAAAGCTGAGCCCAGAGAAATTGATGCTTTTGAACTGTGGTGTTGGAGAAGACTCTTGAGAGTCCCTTGGACAGCAAGGAGATCCAACCAGTCCATCCTAAAGGAGATCAGTCCTGAGTGTTCATTGGAAGGACTGATGTTGAGGGTGAAACTCCAATACTTTTGCCACCTGATATGAAGAGTTGACTCATTTGACAAGACCCTGATGCTGGGAGGGATTGGAGGTAGGGGGAGAAGGGGACAACAGAGGATGAGATGGCTGGATGGCATCACTGACTCAATGGACATGAGTTTGAGTAAGCTCTGGGAGTTGGTGATGGACAGGAAAGACTGGCATGCTTCAATCCATGAGATCACAAAGAGTTGGACACGACTGAGTGACCTCCTGAATTGAATTGAAGATAAAACTTAAATACCTTAAAATTCACTCATTAACTAAAGTGCATGTTTCAATTTTTTTAAAGAGGGCATGACAACCCACTTCAGTAGTCTTGCTTGGAGAACTTCCATGGACAGAAAAGCCTGGAGCGCTACAGTCCATGGGGTTGTAAAGAGTTGGACACTGTTGAGCAACTAAGAACAGTACACTTTTTTAAAAAAAATTATGAATCATCACTATAATCTGTTATAATTTATAACACTCTGCAGGAGAACCCAACTATAGTCATTATCTTTTTTACTCCTCTTTCCTGACTTCCGTGCTTCAGTCCTAGTAAATCACTAATCAATTTTCAGTTATTATGCTTTTTGCTATTTCTGACATTTCACATAAAATAATCATAATACAAGTAGATTTTATGTGTGAAGTTTTCTTTCACGTAGTGCAGTAATTTCAAAGTTACTTCATTTATAGCTTTATTATTACTTCTTTTATTCCTGAATAATATTCTGTTGTATGGATATACCAAAAATTGTTTACCAGTTCACTGGTTGATGGATGTTTAGATTCTTTCCAATTTGTAGTTGTTATAAATAATATTGTTATAAATATTTGTGAGAAGTTTTATGTGAATATGCTGCATTTCTTAGATATAAACATTTTGGAGTGAATTACAGTTTATTTTTTTGCTTTTGTAGAAGTTATTTATCATCTGTGAGATTTGTCTTAACTTTAAATGGATGCAATACTTGAACTTTTAGGGCGTGGAGGAGGCTTAGGTTATACAGCATTTAAAGCTTTGCATACAAAAAGTAAGAGGTTAGTTTTATTTTTACCATGTGATTGGGTGCAGTAATAACAAAACAAATCTGTATCTATGTTGTGTGTGTGTGCGCATGTGTTAGAAAGAGAAATAAAAATGGAGACTGAAGTTTGCCAGAAGGCAGTTCACCTGTGACATAAATGACATTGCTGTGGCCCCTGTACACAATTTCCATCTAAGTCCTTTTTGGGTAACTGTATTTTTAAAATTTCTCTTTAAAATTTCTTACTGGTCAAAAAGTCGTTCAACTTGAACTAGACACTCATGTTTATTTCCATCATAAACCATTCACAAATGGAAGGAGACCTGGTCACCACTTGCTTCTAGCCAAGAATCATTGGCTTGACTTTCATTGTGGTACTGACACTCACACCTTCTGCTTTCCCACTTTGTGAGCATTAGAATTTCCATGTCTATACTAAATTGTTTTAGGAAACAAACCATATTCCTGTCCTTCTTTTTTCCAAATCACTCTTAAAAGATGGACATGGGAAAAATAATGCTCCAACTTTCACTATGACTAAAAGGAAAACAAAACAAATAAAAAGGTCATATTAAAGATATAAAAACAGATTAAAATTACTGAGTTATTTGATTGCTTTTCATTTGCCCAATCTAAAGTATTCCTAATATGGTGTTCTGAGGTAGAAGTTTGAGTCATTTCAGAGTTAATATATCTGCCCAGATATTATTGTATTTTGACTGTTGGCATTTTCTGGATTATGTTGCTTCTTTTCTTCCATTGTTTGAAGGACTTATATCTCTTCAGAATTATATTCAAGTTCCTAAACCTAGTGAAGAAAGCGTTTTATAATTTTGCTTCTGTCTACTTTCCTAATTCAGACTTCATTTGTCATACTTCAATGTGAATGGAGAACTTCCTGTCCCTCCCGAGCTCTCTTCCATGTTCTCCTCTCCTAATCTTAGCAAATGCTGCTACCTCTCTCAGGAATACCCTTCCTGGGGCTTAAATATCATTGCAACAGGAACACTTCAAGTTAGGAAACAAACTCATGCTGTTTATTAATTCAGATTCATATTAAGAAATGACACTAGATAAATTATATGACAAGTACAAAGTAACTACATAAGGATATACAAAGAATTTTAAATGATCCTTATTAGCATATTGACTATTTTTTTTAACATTGCTTGTTCTTCTTTGTTCCAGTGAATTGCTCAGTGTCCTTCTCCATCTCTCCATAAACTGCTTCCTCCCTCCTGTGTGCAGTCATCAAATTGATTGCTACCCCCATTTAAAATCCTTCCACTGGCTTTCAGAGATGTATAAACTTCTTGGTATGACCACACCATTATTTATTATCTTGTTCCTATGGCAACCTTCATCTTCATCTTTCACCATGTTCCATGTATATACTGAAATTTTAGCCACAAGGAACCCAACCTGTTCTCTCCTGATTCATGGCTCTGTGAGTTTGCACATTTCTTTTCATTCTAGAATTCTCCCATATAGTATTCTAAGCACTAGAGATTTGCATCAAATTAAAAAAAAAAAAAACTCTATTAATTTGGTACATGGATTAGTTTCAAGCCTCACTCTATCTGCTCATATCACTATACTGTATTATAGCATTTACTGCTTTTTGATCCATTATACTGTTTGTCTTCTCCTTTAGATATGAATTTTTACAGTATGAAGATATTTTCCCCTTATATCTTCAGGACATTATAAATATTGTGGAACACAATATGCATATGCACTCAATAAAGATTTGCTAAGAGAACTGAGAATTTCAGGACTTGCAGCATGAATATTGATTCAATTTAACTTGATCCAATGCTTGAATGAATTAAGTAAATAGTTATTTGAACCACACAGTATTGTAGAAAGAGGTTGATGAACAAAGTACTTTAGGTCTCAGCAAAGGAGGTCATGCAGTGTAATAGCCAACACCTCTAAATAAGATCACATTAAACCTTAAAAAAAAGTTTGTTCCACCTTCTCATTGTCACTTTACTTCTGAGAGCATATTTCCTCACATTAGATATTGAATTAGATAATCTTTTGCATATGTTGCCTCTGTAATACTGTGTTAACTAAATGAATTATTTTTAAAAAAATCACTGCATTGTTCAAAACTGTATATGCAAGTGAAAAAAGGAAGTTTAATTTGTGACACTTGCAGAAATACTGAAACCATTCATTTTTAATGTAGATTTCATAGAGATATTCAAACACATCTCCTCTTTACTTTTTGGTATTCACTATCCATATGGCATAAAATCTTGTATGACTCAAGAGTTCAAAGTCACCTCTGTTATAAGTTGTACTTCATGACCCAGATAATCATGATGACGTGATCACTAATCTAGAGCCAGACATCTTGGAATGTGAAGTCAAGTGGCCCTTAGAAAGCATCACTATGGACAAAGCTAGTGGAGGTGATGGAATTCCAGTTGAGCTGTTTCAAATCCTGAAAGATGATGCTGTCAAAGTGCTGCACTCAATATGCCAGCAAATTTGGAAAACTCAGCAATGGCCACAGGACAGGAAAAGGTCAATTTTCATTCCAATCCCCAAGAAAGGCAATGCAAAAGAATGCTCAAACTACTGCACAATTGCACTCATCTCACATGCTAGTAAAGTAATGCTCAAAATTCTCCAAGCCAGGCTTCAGCAATACGTGAACCATGAAGTCCCTGATGTTCAAGCTGGTTTTAGAAAAGGCAGAGGAACCAGAGATCAAATTGCCAACATCCACTGGATCATGGCAAAAGCAAGAGAGTTCCAGAAAAACATCTATTTCTGCTTTATTGACTAAGTCAAAGCTTTTGACTGTGTGGATCACAATAAACTGTACAAAATTCTGAAAAACATGGGAATACCAGACCACCTAACCTGCCACTTGAGAAATCTGTATGCAGGTGAGGAAGCAACAGGTAGAACTGGACATGGAACAACAGACTGGTTCCAAATAGGAAAAGGAGTACGTCAAGGCTATCTACTGTCACCCTGCTTATTTAACTTCTATGCAGAGTACATCATGAGAAACATTGGACTGGAAGAAACACAAGCTGGAACCAGATTGCCGTGAGAAATATCAATAACCTCAGATATGCAGATATCACCACCGTTATGACAGAAAGTGAAGAGGAGCTAAAAAGCCTCTTGATGAAAGTGAAAGAGGAGAGCGAAAATGTTGGCTTAAAGCTCAACATTCAGAAAATGAAGATCATGGCATCCGGTCCCATCACTTCATGGGAAATAGATGGGAAAACAGTGGAAACAGTATCAGACTTTATTTTGGGGGGCTCCAAAATCATGCATATGGTGATTGCAGCCATGAAATTAAAACACGCTTACTCCTTGGAAGAAAAGTTATGAGCAACCTTGATTTCATATTCAAAAGCATAGACATTACTTTGACGACTAAGGTCCATCTAGTCAAGGCTATGGTTTTTCCTGTTGTCATGTATGGATGTGAGAGTTGGACTATGAAGAAGGCTGAATGCCGAAGAACTGATGCTTTTGAACTGTGGTGTTGGAGAAGACTCTTGAGAGTCTCTTGGACTGCAAGGAGATCCAACCAGTCCATTCTGAAGGAGATTAACCTTGGGATTTCTTTGGAAGGAATGATGCTAAAGCTGAAACTCCAGTACTTTGGCCACCTCATGTGAAGAGTTGACTCATTGGAAAAGACTCTGATGCTGGGAGGGATTAGGGGCAGGAGGAGAAGGGGACGACCAAGGATGAGATGGCTAGATGGCATCACTGACTCAATGGACGTGAGTCTGAGTGACCTCTGGGAGATGGTGATGAACAGGGAGTCCTGGCATGCTGTGATTCATGGGGTCGCAAAGAGTTGGACATGACTGAGTGACTGAACTGAGCAAAAACTAAAAATAGAGCAAGACCAAATTTTTAAGGAGGCAGTGAATTATTAATTACTCTTTGAATAAATTAAATCTGGAAAATTTTTTCACTGAAGAAAATGTATTCTATATATTGTAAAAAACTTACTGTAATGTTTTCTCAGCTCGTCTTAATACTTCATAATTAGAAGTGAGAGATAGGGGGAAAAAACAAAACAAAAATAAAAACAGCTACTTTTTAGCCACAGGGATTTAGAGAAAATAGAGAGGGTAGAATTAATCTAGCTGAATTTCCCACCAAAGAAAACTCCCCATGTACAGAATCCTCTACAGTTGTCAATTTGGTTAGTTCACAAGTTAGATCACAACTGTGTGAAATACTAAGTGAGTTTTATTTAACAGTTCAAACTATCATAAAGGTGATCTTTATGAAGAGAACACTCTACACATGGGCATCATCAGATGGTCAACACTGAAATCAGATTGATTATATTTTTTGCAGCCAAAGATTGAGAAGCTCTATATAATCAGCAAAAACAAGGCCAGAAGCTGACTGTGGCTCAGATCATGAACTCCTTACTGACCAATTCAGACTTAAATGGAAGAAAGTAGGGAAAACCACTAGACCATTCAGGTATGACTCAAATCATATCCCTTACGATTGTACAGTAGATGTGATAAATAGATTTAAGGGCCTAGATCTGATAGACAGAGTGCCTGATGAACTATGGATGGAGGTTCCTGACACTGTACAGGAGACAGGGATCAAGACCATCCCCAAGAAAAATAACTACCAAAAAGTAAAATGGCTGTCAGAGGAGGCCTTACAAATAGCAGTGAAAAGAAGAGAGGTGAGAAGCAAAGGAGAAAAGGAAAGATAAACCCATTTGAAAGCAGAGTTCCAAAGAAGAGCAAGAAGAGATAAGAAAGCCTTCCTCAGCGATCAATGCAAAGAAATAGAGAAAAACAACAGAATGGGAAAGACTAGAAATCTCTTCAAGAATATGAGATTTACTAAGGGAACATTTCATGCAAAGATGGGCTCAATAAAAGAAAGAAATGGTATGGACCTAGGAGAAGCAGAAGATATTAAGAAGAGGTGGCAAGAATACACAAAAAACTATTAAAAAAAGATCTTCATGACCCAGACAATCACAATGGTGTGATTACTCACCTAGAGCCAGACATCCTGGAATACAAAGTCAAGTGAGCCTTAGGAAGCATCACTAAGAACAAAGCTAGTGGAGGTGATGGAATTCCAGTTGAGCTATTTCAAATCCTAAAAGATGATGCTGTGAAACTGCTGCACTCAATATGCCAGCAAATATGGAAAACTCAGCAAGGGCCACAGGACTGGAAAAGGTCAGTTTTCATTCCAATCCCAAAGAAAGACAATGCCAAAGAATGCTCAAACTATTGCACAATTGCACTCATCTCACACGATAGTAAAGTAATGCTCAAAATTCTCCAAGTCAGGTTTCCGCAATTCAAGAACCATTAAATTCCAGATGTTTAAGCTGGTTTTAGAAAAGGCAGAGGAGCCAGAGATCAAATTGCCAACATCCATTGGATCACTGAAAAAGCAAGAGAGTTCCAGAAAAACATCTATTTCTGCTTTATTGACTATGCCAAAGCCTTTCACTGTGTGGATCACAATAACCTGTGGAAAATTCTGAAAGAGATGGGAATACCAGACCACCTGACCTGCCTCTTGAGAAACCTGCATGCAGGTCAGGAGGCAACAATTAGAAATGGACATGGAACAAGAAACTGGTTCCAAATAGGGAAAAGAATATGTCAAGGCTGTATATTGTCACCCTGCTTATTTAACTTATCTGCAGAGTACATCATGAGAAATGCTGGGCTGAATAAAGTGCAAGCTGGAATCAAGATTGCTGAGAGAAATATCAATAATCTCAGATATGCAGATGACGCCACCCTTATGGAAGAAAGTGAGAAGAACTAAAGACCCATTTGATGAAAGTGAAAGAGGAGAGTGAAAAAATTTGCTTAAAGCTCAACATTCAGGAAACTAAGATGATGGTATCCAGTCCCATCACTTCATGGAAAATAGATCGAGAAACAGGGAAACAGTGACAAGACTTCATTTTTTAGGCTCCAAAATCACTGCAGATGGTGATTGCAGCCATGAAAGTAAAAGACGCTTACTCCTTGGAAGGAACGTTATGACCAACCTAGACAGCTTATTAAAAAGCAGAGACATCACTTTTCCAACAAAGATCAGTCTAGTCAAGGCTATAATTTTTCCAATAGTCATATATGGATGTGAGTATTAGACTATAAAGAAAGCTGAGTGCTGAAGAATTGATGCTTTTGAACTGTGATGTTGGGAAGACTCTTGAGAGTACCTTGGACAGCAAGAAGATCCAACCATCCATCTAAAGAAGATCTGTCCTGAATGTTCATTGGAGGGACTGATGTTGAAGCTGAAACTCCAATACTTTTGCCACCTGATGCGAAGAGCTGACTCATTTGAGAAGACCTTGATGCTGGGAAAGATTGAAGGTTGGAGGAGAAGGGGACGACAGAGGATGAGATGGTTAGGTGGCATCAGCAACTCGATGGCCATGAGTTTGGGTAAGTGCTCGTAGTTGGTGATGGATAGGGAGACCTGGCGTGCTGCGGTCCATGGGGTCGCAAAGAGTTGGACATGACTGGGCTACTGAACTGAATTGAACTGAACTGAATGTGGTTTCACATGGACCTTCCTATACACTTTGCATGTTGGTGTCAAAATTGTTCCTTTTTATCTTAGATGTTGTCCATGAAAATCAATATAGTGCATTTTGTCTCCCTTTCAAATATTTGAGAACAGAGGTCTGTCAACTTATTTTCTTTACTGTCTTCTTTATTTCAACAGAGGTAAATTGAATGCACAAATATTTTGCAGTAGAGACCCCCCCATCTTATGTAAAGTGACATAAGCTAGGAAAATCTGTGTAATATATATTTTCTGTTCAGTTGATAAGTTGTGTCTGACTTTTTGTTGTTTCTCACTCTTTGCAACCCCATGGACTGCAGAACATCAGGTTTTCCTGTCCTTTTATCACTTCCCAGAGTTTGCTCAAATTTTTGTCCATTGAGTTAGTGATGCCATCCAACCACCTCATCCTCTGTTGCCCCCTTCTCCTCCTGCCCTTAATCTTTCCCAGCATCAGGGTCTTTTCTAATGAGTTCACTCTTCTCATCAAAATATTTCTCATCCAATATTTCTCCAAAATATTGGAGCTTCAGTTTCAGCATCAGTCCTTCCAATGAAGACTCGGGTTGATTTCCTTTAGGATTGACTCGTTTGATCTCCTCACAGTCCAGGGGACTCTCAAGAATCTTCTCCAGTACTGCAGTTTGAAAGCATGAATTCTTCCATGCTCAGCCTTCTTTATGGTCCAACTCTCACACTGGTACATGACTACTGGAAAAACATTTTATATTAATATTAACTTATTGAAAATATGATAATCATTATAATAAACATTCAACTGGGGCAATCATTATAAGTCTGACAGCTTTGCATGCAGCAGTCAAGTGAAAACCAGCTCATCCTTTTGGAATAGGTTAATTGCTTAATGAGATTAACTGTTTCAACTAGGAAAAGTTAAATTGCTATCAACTGAAATAGATAAACTGAGAATCCTTTTATTCTTAACTAGTTGAAAAAATATAGAACATAAATGTCATGACGAGTGCAGAGTTTTACTCAAGAAATATTTATCTAAATTTATCATTATTAAATGGAGCAGAATGCTATGGTCCTTGCTCCCCACTTTCTCCACCTGCTTTTTGTCTGTGGAAAAACTTTAGATAAAGAGAAGTTTAGTCAGACAAGTGAGAAAATTAGAAACAAAACAAAACAGTCTTACAAGATTAAATAATAAGAGTTTAGTCATTGAATATAGTCAAGGACTTTTAACTCCTCCTCCCGGCCTAGAGATAATATTCTAAGCCATGCCCTATAAGCTCTGTATGTATTTAATATGATTGAATTAATTTTTAAAAAATTTCTATATCTTTGGTGCAACATGCAGAATCTTTTAGTTATGGCATGCAGGCTTTTATTAAGAGTAATAGCATACAGGTCCTAGTTCCCTGACCAGGAATCAAATCCAGGCTCCTTACGTTGAGAGCATAGAATCTGAGCTGCTGGACCACCAGGGAAGTCTTGAACTGTCTTATAGATACTAAAACCTGCATCAGGTGGGAAAAGTTAACTGTAGGATAGTCACATGGTAGCCATTATATAAGCTCTCACAGTTCCAAGAACTGACCTCACAGAAATGGTAATGAACCAACTGGAACTAAAGACTTACTGTATTTTAAAAAATCAAGATGACACTGATCAGACCACTACATGACAATTTTCAAAAAGACAGTCAGAGAAGACTGTGCTGTTTCTGCATGAAACCCCCTCCTTTCATCTATAAAACGTCTTGACCACTGATTGTCATGTGAAGCATGGTTGGAGGTAATTATCCTTTGAACAACAGTCCACCTACTCCCACCATATTTCCACTCTTGAAATAAAGCAAACTTTCCTTTCCACCAACCTTGCATTTTTAGTGCTGAGCATCCAGACTCCACTTTCAGCAACAATTGCTGTGAGAACATCCGAGACGTATAACATTAGCTGTCATGTGGAATAAAAGAAATAAATATCATGTGAATTAAACAGAGCTGAATATTCGGGAATATCAAAATTGTCAAAAGAGTCAAAAGAAAAAAGAGCTAGAGCTAGATTAGAAAATAAGTGGAAAAAAATAGCATGTGTGAATATCAGAACTGTTTATGTCTGTGACCTGTCTTTCGTCCATTCAGGTATCATCAGTCAGTTCAGTTCAGTAGCTCAGTTATGTCCAACTCTTGGCGACCTCATGAATTGCAGCATGCCAGGCCTCCCTGTCCATCACCAACTCCCGGAGTTCAATCAAACTCATGTGAATCGAGTCGGGGATGCCATCCAGCCATCTCATCCTCTGTCCTCCCCTTCTCCTGCCCTCAATCCCTCCCAGCATGAGGGTCTTTTCCAATGAGTCAACTCTTCGCATGAGGTGGCAAAAGTATTGAAGTTTCAGCCTCAGCACCAGTCCTTCCAATGAATAGCCATAACTGGTCTCCTTCAGAATGGACTGGTTGGATCTCCTTGCAGTCTAAGGGATTATCAAGAGTCTTCTCCAGCACCATAGTTCAAAAGCATTAATTTTTCAACACACAGCTTCCTTCACAGTCCAACTCTCACATCCATACATGACCACTGGAAAAACCATAGCCTTTACTAGATGGACCTTTATTAGCAAAGTAATATCTCTGCTTCTTAATATGCTATCTAGGTTGGTCATAACTTTTCTTCCAAGGAGTAAGCGTCTTTTAATTTCATGGCTGCAGTCACCATCTGCAGTGATTTTGGAGCCCCCCAAAATAAAGTCTGACAGTGTTTCCACTGTTTCCCCATCTATTTCCATGAAGTGATGGGACCAGATGCCATGATCTTCATTTTCTGAATGTTGACATTTAGGCCAACTTTTTCGCTCTCCTCTTTCACTTTCATCAAGAGGCTTTTTAGCTCCTCTTGACTTTCTGCCATAAGGGTGGTGTCATCTGCATATCTGAGATTATTGATATTTCTCCCGGCAATCTTGATTCCAGCTTGTGCTTCTTCCAGCCCAGCGTTTCTCATGATGTACTCTGCATATAATTTAAATAAGCAGGGTGACAATATACAGCCTTGACGTACTCCTTTTCTTAGTTGGAATCAGTCTGTTCCATGTCCAGTTCTGCTGCTTCCCTACAGGCATATAGGTTTCTCAAGAGGCAGGTCAGGTGGTCTGGTATTCTCATCTCTTTCAGAATTTTCCAGTTTATTGTGATCCACACAGTGAAAGGCTTTGGCATAGTCAATAAAGCAGATATAGATTTTTTTTTTGTCTGGACTCTCTTGCTTTTTCAATGATCCAATGGATGTTGGCAATTTGATCTCTGGTTCCTCTGCCTTTTCTAAAACCAGCTTGAACATCTGGAAGTTAGTGGTTCATGAATTGAAAAACCTAGCTTTGAGAATTTTGAGCATTACTTTACTAGCGGGTGAGATGAGAGCAATTGTGCAATAGTTTGAGCATTCTTTGGCATTGTCTTTCTTTGGGATTGGAATGAAAACTGACCTTTTCCAGTCCTGTGGCCACTGCTGAGTTTTCCATATTTGATGGCATATTGAGGGCAGCAGTTTCACAGCATCATCTTTTAGGATTTGAAATAGCTCAACTGGAATTCCATCACCTCCACTAGCTTTGTTCATAGTGATGCTTTCTAAGGCCCACTTGACTTCATATTCCAGGATATCTGGCTCTAAGTGAGTGATCACACAATTGTGATTATCTGGGCCATGAAGTTCTTTTTTGTACAGTTCTTCTGTGTAGTCTTGCCACCTTTCTTAATGTCTTCAGCTTCTGTTAGGTCCCTACCATTTCTGTCCTTTATCGAGCCCAGTTTTGCATGAAATGTTCCTTTGGCATTTCTAATTTTCTTGAAGAGATGTCTAGTCTTCCCCATTCTGTTGTTTTTCTCTATTTCTTTGCATTGATCACTGAGGAAGGCTTTCTTATCTCTTCTTGCTATTCTTTGGAACTCTGCATTCAGATGCTTATATCTTTCCTTTTCTGCTTTTC
Source organism: Capra hircus (assembly GCF_001704415.2). Classification (NCBI taxonomy): domain Eukaryota; kingdom Metazoa; phylum Chordata; class Mammalia; order Artiodactyla; family Bovidae; genus Capra; species Capra hircus. The sequence continues at coordinate 2,967,068 of NC_030826.1, forward strand.
TTTTCACTTCTCTTCTTTTCACAGCTATTTGTGAGGCCTCCTCAGAGAGCCATTTTGCTTTTTTGCATTTCTTTTCCATGGGGATTGTTTTAATCCCAGTCTCCTGTACAGTGTCATGAACCTTCATCCATAGTTCATCAGGTACTCTGCCTATCAGATCTAGTCTCTTAAATCTATTTCTCACTTCCACTGTATAATCAACCACAAGGGACTTGATTTAGGTCATACCTGAATGGTCTAGTGGATTTCCCTACCCTTTTCAATTTAAGTCTGAATTTGGCAATAAGGAGTGTAATATCTGAGCCACAGTCAACTCCTGGTCTTGTTTTTGCTGACTGTATAGAGCTTCTCCAACTTTAGGTGTAATGAACATAATTAATCTGATTTTGGTGTTGACCATCTGGTGATGTCCATGTGTAGAGATTTCTCTTGTATTGTTGGAAGAGGATGTTTGTTATGATCAGTGCATTCTTTGCAAAACTCTATTAGCCTTTGCCCTGCCTCATTCCGTACTCCAAGGCCAGTTTTGCCTGTTACTCCTGGTGTTTCTTGACTTCCTACTTTTTCATCCCAGTCCCCTATAATGAAAAGGACATCTTTTGGGGATGTTAGTTCTAAAAGGTCTTGTAGGTCTTCATAGAACCATTCAACTTCAGCTTCTTCAGCATTACTGGTTGGAGTATAGGCTTGGATCACCATGATATTGAATGGTATGCCTTGGAAATGAACAGAGATCATTCTGCCATTTTTGAGATTGCATCCAAGTACTGTATTTTGGACTCTTTTGTTGACTGTGATATCTATTCCATTTCTTCTAAGGGATTCCTGCCCACAGTAGTAGACATAATGGTCATCTGATTTAAATTCACCCATTCCAGTCCATTTTAGTTCGCTGATTCCTAGAATGTCTATGTTCACTCTTGCCATCTCCTGTTTGACCACTTCCAATTTGTCTTGATTCATGGACCTGACATTCCAGGTTCCTATGCAATATTGCTCTTTATAGCACTGGACCTTGCTTCTATCACCAGTCACATCCACAACTGAGTATTGTTTTTGCCCTGGCTATTTCCCTTCATTCTTTCTGGAGTTATTTCTTCACTGATCTCCTGTAGCATATTGGGCACCTACCGACCTGGGGATTTCCTCTTTCAGTATCCTATCATTTTGCCATTTCATACTGTTCATAGGGTTCTCAATGCAAGAATACTGAAATGGTTTGCCATTCCCTTCTCCAGTGGACCACATTCTGTCCGTACCTAGAAGTAAATCTAAGGAATTTAAAGACCTGTACTCAAAAAACTATAAGACACTGATGAAAGAAATTGAGCATGACACAAACAAACGGAATGATGTAATTGTGCTCATATATTGGAAGAACTCATGTTGTTAAAATGACCAAACTACCCAAGGCAATATACAAATTAAATAAAATCCTTTTTGAAATACCAATGGCATACTGGAAGAAAGAATTATAAAGTCTTTATGGAAAAACATACAAATACATACATACAAAATAGCTAAAACAAATTTTGAGAAGGAATAAAACTGGAGGTATCCATGATTTCAATCTACACTACAAAATTATACTAAATCTATATTAATCAAAACAGTATAGTATTGGTAGAAAAGTAGATGCATAAAACAGAATATGAAGTCCAGAAATGAACCCGCACTCAAATAGGAGGCAGGGATATTCAATGCGGCAATGAGAGACTCTTCAATAAATACTGTTGAGAAAACTGGACAGCTCTATGCAAAGAATCAAACTGGAATACCTTCTCATATTGTATACAAAAATAAAGGAATTAAAAACTTAAATGTAAGACTTAAAACCATAGAAATATTAGAAGAAAATGTAGGAAGTACTCTCTTTGGCATCAGTCTTAGTACTATTGTTTGGTTGTCTCCTCACTAAAAAAGAAGCAAAACAAAAATAAACAAATGGGACCATCAAACTAAAAGCCTTCTGCACAGCAAAGGAAGCTGTCAACATAGCAAAAAGACTACCTATTGAATGAAAGAAGATATTTGCAAATTATATATTTGATTAGGTGTTAATATCCAAAGTTTAAATTAAAAAAAAAAAAAAACTCACGCAACTGAACATCAAAAGAAAAGAAAAAAGAAAGATTGAAAGATAAAATCAACCTGATTTAAAAGTGGACAGAGAATCTGAATAGACCTTTTTTTTTTTTTTTTTCCAAATAAGAGATACAGGTGGCCAATAGGCACATGGAAAGATGCTCAACGTCACAAGTCAAAACTGTAATGTGATATTACCTCACACATGTTAGAATGGAGAAGAGAGAACTCTGTTGCAATCTGTTAGTGAGAATGCAAACTGGTACAGCAATCATAGAAAAAAGTATGGAAGTTCCTCAAAAAATGAGAGCTGCCATACAATTTAGTAATTCCTCTTTTGAGTGTTGTTCTGCTGCTGCTGCTGCTAAGTCGCTTCAGTCGTGTCTGACTCTGTGTCACTGTCACCCCATAGAAGGGAGCCCACCAGGCTCCCCCATCCTTGGGAGTCTCCAGGCAAGAACACTGGAATGGATTGCCACTTTCTTCTCCAATGCATGAAAGTGAAAAGTGAAAGTGAAAAGTGAAAGTGAAGTCGCTCAGTCATGTCCGACTCTTCGTAACCCCATGGGCTACAGCCTACCAGGCTCCTCCACCCATGGGATTCTCCAGGCAGGAGTACTGGAGTGGGTTTCCATTGCCTTCTCCAGGTATTGGTCTAAAGAAAACAAAATCTCTAACTGAGAAAGATTTATTAATTTCTATGTTCATTCCAACATTATTTATATTAGCCAAGATATGAAAGCAACCTAGTATCCACTGACAGCTTAATGGGGAAAAAAAAAAATATATATGGTATATATGTGCAATAAAATATTACTCAGACACAGAAAAGAAAACAAACTTGCAATTTATCCTAATGTAGATTCACTTAGAGGGTATTCTGCTTCCTGAAATATCTGACAGAGAAAGACAAACTCCCATGCAGTTTCATGTATACATGTAATAACCAAATACAAACAGCTTCATATAGAGAACAAACATGTGGTTGCCAGAGGGGATGGAAATCAGAGGAAGAGTAAATAGACGATGGAATTAGAAGGCACAAACTTTCTGTTACAAACAAATGTAACAAGGATAAAATGTTTCTGTGCTGACAGTCAACTGGACTTATTGTGATGATCATTTTGTAATATAGAAAAATATTAAATCACTTTGTTATAAATTAGGAACTAACATAGTGCTTTAAGTCATGTATACTTCAAATAAAATATAATTGAGGTTCATGGATATGACTCACTTGAACAAAATCTAGCCCTTCTTAATATCAACCCACCTATTTTAACTGAAAACCAGAAATGTTTGTATTTGATAAAGGTTTTAATAATCTGGGCCTACAGTTATAGATGAAAATATGTGTTAAATATTCATTTAACAAAATAAAACAAAAACGTCCTGGATTTTTTTTTTTAATTAACTATTCAAAGGGTGAAAAAACTAAGGAGTTAGTCAAAAGGGAAAATAATCATTACTTCTCATGAACAAACTATGCTATTTTAAATTAACTTAAATGTGCTGATTCTTTTTTAAATTAATTAATTTATTTTAATTGGAGAATAACTAATTTAGGGTATTGTGATGATTTTTGCCATATAGCGACATGAATTGGCCACAGGTATACATGCGGCCCTCCCATCTTGAAACCCGCTCTCTCCTCCACCCCCCAGCACATACTATAACCTCTAGGTTGCCTCAGAGCACCAGATTCGGTCACCCTACTTCACACATCAAACTTGCACTTATCATCTATTTTACATATGGTAATATACATGTTTCAATGCTATTCTCTCAAATTATCCCACCCTCACTTTCTCCCACTGAGTCCAAAAGTCTGTTCTTTGCGTCTGTGTCTCCTTTACTGCCCTGCATGTAGGATCATTGGTACCATCTTTCTAAATTCCATAATATTCATTAATATACAATATTTGTCTTTCTGACTTACTTCACTCAGTGTAATAGGCATCAGGTTCATCCACCTCATTAGAACTGACTAAAATGCATTCTTTTTAGAGCTGAGTAATAATTCCATTGTGTATATATCTCATGATTTCCTTATCCATTCATCTGCTTATGGACATCTAGCTTGCTTCCTTGTCCTAGTTATATAAATAGTGCTGCAATGAATATTGGGATGGTTTTCTTGAGTGGTATGACCAGCAGTGGAATTGCTGGGTTGTATAGCAGATCTATTCCCAGTTTTTAAAGGAATAACCACACTGTTCTCCATAGTGGCTGTACCAGTTTACATTCCCATCAACAGTGTAAGAGAGTTCCCTTTTCTTCACACCCTCTTGATTATTTATTTTTTGTAGACTTTTTGATGGTGGCCATTGTGACTGCCATGAGAGGAAACCTCATTTTGGTTTTGATTTGCATTTCTGTAATAATGAGCATACTACCCAAGGCAATGTATAGATTCAACACAATTCCCATTAAATTACCACTGATATTTTTCACAGAACTAGAACAAATGCTTTCACAATTTGTATGGAAATATAAAAACTCTTGGATAGCCAAAGGAAGCTAGAGAAAGAAAAATGGAACTAGAGGAATCAACTTTCTTGACTTCAGACCATACTTCAAAGCTACAGTCATACAAACAGTATGGTACTGGCACAAAGACAGAAATATGGATCAATGGAACAAAATAAAAAATCCAGAGATATATCTATGCACCTATCGACACCTTATCTTTGACAAAGGAAGCAAAAATATACAATGGAATTGACAGTCTCTTCAACAAGTGACACTGGGAAAACTGGTCAACAACATGTAAAATAATGAAACTACAACACTTTCTAATACCATACACAAAAATAAACTCTAAATGGATTAAAGACTTAAATGTAAGACCAGAAGCTATGAAAAATATTATAGGAAAACATGGGCAGAACACTCTCTGACATAAATCACAGCAAGATCCTCTATGAACCATCTCCCAGAGTAATGGAAATAAAAATAATAATAAATGAATGGGACTTAATCAAACTTAAAAGCTTTTTCACAATGAGGGAAACTATGAGCAAAGTGAAAAGACAGCCCTCAAAATGGGAGAAAATAATAGCAAACAAAACAGCGGACAAAGAACTAATCTCCAAAATATACAAGCAATAATGCAGCTGAAGGCCAGAAAAATGAACAACCCAATCAAGAAGTGGGCAAAAGACCTAAAAAGACATTGCTCCAAATAAGACATACATATGACCCAGTTCAGTTCAGTTTCTCAGTTGTGTCTGACTCTTTGCGACCCCATGGACTGCAGCATGCCAGGCCTCCCTGTCCATCACCAACTCCTGGAGTCTACTCCAACTCATGTCCATTGAGTCAGTGATGCCATCCTACCATTTCATTCTTTGTTGTCCCCTCTCCTGCCTTCAATCTTTCCCAGCATCAGGGTCTTTTCAAGTGAGTCAGCTCTTTGCATCAGGTGGCCAAAGTATTGGAGATTCAGCTTCAACATCAGTCCTTCCAATGAATATTCAGGACTGATTTCCTTTAGGATGGACTTGTTGGATCTTTTTGCAGTCCAAAGGACTCTCAAGAGTCTTCTCTAACATATGGCTAATAAACACATAAAAAGATGCTCAACATGCTGATTCTTAAAGATGAGACAGAAAGTGCATACTTGGCAGAGAATCCAGAAAGGAAAGGTACTATTATTTACTGAGCACATGCTTTGTGCACAGTATGATGCCATGTGCTTAGAATAAGCTGTCATGAATATAGTATCAAGTATTATAATTATATTTTGCCATATATAGTGAAATAAAAACTAGCAAAAAGCAGAGCATCATAAAGCTAGCTATAAAGGACAGACATCTTCCAAAAGACTAATCCAGATAAAATTGTACCTATGTCTTGAATGCTTTCAGGTCATGCTGTACTTTTCTCTTTTAGTACTTAAAACAATTTTTTGATAGTTACAAACTACACAATTTACACTTGTGCATTTTTTCTTAAAGTTAGTTGTTCCTACTACACTAGTAACTGGTTAAGGTGGAGAATGAATTATTTTTGTCTTTTCATTGTTAAATTTCCAGCATCTAGCACACTTTAAAGCATACTTGAGGTGCCTACTACTAGCTACCTTTATTCAGCTACTGAATAAAGGGATAAATCCATTAATTGAGAGCTTTACTAAGTCTGTTTTGTCTTGATACCAGAATAAACAAGCAAAAATTTCACAAACTACATCATTTGGTCCATTTACAGAAGATACTGCTATTTCTACCTTAGTAGAATGCCCTGAGTACCAAGCTGAATTATTTTTTAGCTTGCTGTCTTTCTTTTATTTTTGTTTTTCTTCTCATTTATTCTTTATTTTAAAATTTTATATGTGATACATTCTCTTTAAGAGAGAGAAGGAGAAATATGCATACAATCCCTTGGAGAACAGATGGAGAGTATGGAGAAATCATAATATAATGCAATGGATTTCAAATTTGAAAAAGTTGTGTTTGAGTAACAACTCTCTCAATGGACTTAATTTCTCCAAGACTCAGGTATCTTATCAGTGAAATGAACATAGTACCACCAACCCCACAGTATTGCTTTAATAATTTATTTCAATAAAGCCTGACACATGATAGGTGCTCATAATAATACCTGAAATTCCCTAAACACTCAGTAGGTGGTTTTGTCTGTCTACTAGATCTAATCCCTTGAATACACTTGTTATCTCCACTATACAATTATAAGGGCTTTGATTTAGGTAATACCTGAATGGCCTAGTGGTATCCCATACTTTCTCCAATTTAACCCTAAATTTTGCAATAAGGATCTCATGATCCAAGTTACAGTCAACTCCAATTTTTTTTTTTTTCTGATTGTATAGAGCTTCTCCATCTTCAGCTGCAAAGAACAGAATCAATCTGATTTCAGTATTGATCATTGGTGATATTCATGTGTAAAGCCATCTCTTATGTTGTTGGGAAACAGTGTTTGCTGTGACCAGTGTGTTCTGTTGAAAGAACTCTGTTAGTTTTAGCCTTGCTTCATTTTGTACTCCAAGGCCAAACTTGTTTGTTAATCCAGATATCACTTGACTTCTTATTTTTGTATTCTAGTTCCTTATGATGAAGGAATCAATTTTGGCATTAGTTATGAGGTCTTGTAGGTCTTCATAGAACAGGTCAGCTTCAGTTTATTCAGCATTAGTTGTTGGAGCAAAGACTAGGATTACTGTGATAATGAAAGGTTTGCCTTACAGAAGAACCAAGATCCTTCTATCATTTTTTAGTTTGCACCCAATTATTACATTTTGGATTCTTTTGTTGACTATGAGGGCTACTCCATTTTTTCTAAAAAGATTCTTGCCCACAATAGTAGATATAATGAATTAAATTATATCTGAATTAAATTTACTCAGCCTTATTCATTCCAGTTCACTGATTCCTAAGACATCAATGTTTGATCTTTCCAACTCCTGTTTGCTGGTGGTTTAGTCACTAAGTCATGTCCAACTCTTGTGACCCTGTAGACTGTAGCCTGCCAGGTTCCTCTGTCCATGGGATTCTCCAGGCAAGAATACTGGGGTCAGTTGCCATTTTGCCTACCCAGGGATCAATTCCAGGCCTCCTGAATTGCACACAGGCTCTTTACCAACTGAGCTACAAGGGAAGCCCATTTTCTGTTGACCGCATCCAATTTACACTGTTTCATGGACCTAACATTCCAGATTTCTTACAGTGTTTTTCTTTACAACATTGGACTTCATTTTCACTACCAGACACCTCCACATCTGAGCGTCCTTTCTGTTTTGGCCCAGCCTCTTCATTCTTTCTGGAGCTATCATTAATTGCCCTCTGCTCTTCCCCAGTAGCATATTGAACACCTTCTGACCTTGGGGTGGGGCTCATCTTCTGGTGTCATATCTTTTTGCTTTTCATACTGTTCATGGGGTTCTTGTGGCAAGAATATAGGAATAGTTTGCTATTTCCTCCTCCAGTGGACCACATTTTGTCAGAACTCTTCAATACGACCCATCCATCTTGGGTGGCTGGGCACGTCATGGCTCACAGCTTCAATGAGTTATCCAAAGTCCTTCACCACAACAAGGCTGTGATCCATGAAGGGTGCAATTACTAAAATCATCCGAAAGAAAAAGTAATAAAAGAAGGCAAAGGCTGTCTGAGAAAGCTTTAAAATAGCTGAGGAAAGTCAAAGACAAGGAAGAAAGGAGAAAATATACCCAACTAAATGCAGAGTTTCAGAAGATAGAAAGGAGAAATAAGACCTTCGTAAGGAACTAAAGAGCCTCATGATAAGGGTTAAAGAGAAAAGTGAAAAAGCTGGCTTGAAAATAAACATTCAAAAAACTAGCATCATGGCATCCAACCATATTAATTAATGGCAAACAGAAGGGAGAAAAGTGCGAACAGTGACAGATTTTACTGTCCTTGGCTCCAAAACCACTATGGATGGTACTGCAGCCATGAAATTAAAAGCCACTTGCTCCTTGGAAGGAAAGCTATGACAATCCTAGATAGCATATTAAAAAGCAGAGATAACACTTTGTCAAGAAAGATAAGTCCAGTTAGTCAAAACGATGGGTTTTCTAATATCTATGTATAGATATACCATTTGGACTATAAAGAAGGCTTAGCTTCAAAGCACTGATGCTTTAGGGTTGTGGTGCTGGAGAAGACTCTTCAGTCTCCCATAGACTGTAAGGAGATCAAACCAGTAAATTCTAAAGGAAATCAACTGTATATATCCGTTGGAAGGACTGATCCTGAAGCTGAAGTTCCAGCACTTTGGTAACCTGATATAAAGAGCAAACTCATTGGAAAATATTCTGATCCTGGGAATGAATTTGTCAAAAGGAGAAGTGGAAGGGAGAAGATGAGATGGTTAGATAGCATCACAGACTCAAAGGACATGAATCTGAGCAAAGTAGGAGATACTGAGTGACAGAAGAGCGTGGTCTTTCTGCTGTCCATGTGTCAGAAAGAGGCTGGCAGGACTTAGCGACTGAACAAGAAAAGAACAGGGTGGTTTGCTATTGCTGTCATCATCATTATTATGTTTATAATTTTTACTGGAGAAAGACATTATAATGGTGTCTGCTTGGTCCCACTGACCTGAGAGCCTTCGTTGAAGTCTGAGGTAAGACATGCAGAACCAAAAGATGCAAAAGTTGTCATCCTGAGGTGCTCTGTATAGACATAAAGTAACAGAAGGCCCGGTGACAAAATATAGGGTGAAATTCGAGAGAAGGGTAATACTTCTGCTTGTGTGGAATCCAGCTTTGTTCTGAAACCTTAAAACCTTTCCTTGGGCATTTTTTTTTTTTCCAGGTGAGACCATATGAGAAAAGAAATGATCAGTCCACAGCATGTGAGAAATCACTGAAAATTCCTAGAAAAAGTAGTTTGGAGTAAAATAAGAGTTCTGTGGTTGGGTAGATGGGAGTAAAAGGATGGTAGATTTTGTTCAAATAGTAGGGCACTGCACCATGAATTTTGGGAATTAACACTAATGCAGTCTTGTTTACATATCTGCTCTACTAAACCTGGTTAACAATCTGGTTGCATGCTAAAATAACTATAATGAATTAAAAAGAATTCATCTAGCAGAATAAGAGGTCCTTTTAGAAAGCAGAATACAAAACAGAAAAAGAGGTCTTATGTCTAGGAGAGAAAATATCTTAGCCTAGTGGTACTTTGAACTGTGGTTTTGGAGAAGACTCTTGAGAGTCTCTTGGACTGCAAGGAGATCAAACCAGACAATCCTAAAGGAAGTTGGTTCTGAATATTTATTGGAACTTAAGTATTTTGGCCACCTGATGCAAAGAACTGACTCACTGGAAAATACTCTGATGCTGGGAAAGAATTAAAGACAGGAGGAAAAGGGGACAACAGAAGATTAGATGTTTGGATGGCATCACCGATTTGATGGACATGAGTTTGAGTAAGTTTGGTGATGGACAGGGAAGACTGGTGTGCTGCAGTTCATGGGGTTGCAAAGAGTCAGTCACGACTGAGTGACTGAACTGAACTGAGCAGTACTTGTTATTTGGACAAATAACAAACCATTCTTTGTTATTTGGCTCAAAATTTTGTCAAACACGCTTCACCACCACCACCATTTCACTACCAGCACCATAAATCCACATATTTGGGGTAGATCTGAGTGACAGACAGCATGCTGTTCTCTGAATTGTCCCTCCTTCATATAATTACTGTTTTAAGATAGTTTTATAATGAGCATTGCTGCATTACTTGGTTCTCTATACCACTATCTCATCAATTTCTCCCCAGAAACAAGTTCATCTCTTTTGCAAAGAGATTCCTGAATTGGTATCTCACCACTTTGCCACATTTCTACTGATATTTGTGAAAAGCAGAGGTAGATACAGTTCAGGGAAAAACTACACAAACTGTTTTGAAAATATTGACTTTTGAATATTAATTCCACTCAGAATATTTTGACTCTTTTATTTCACTTGAAAATAGTTTATAACAAGTGCACTTATATTTGTTAGCAAATATCTAATAGTAATCTATTCCAAAACTTTCATAAAACTTAATAAATAATTTCATTTCAATGATAGGTGTTTAAAAATACATTTAACCCTTGTGCCAACTACCTAAAATTCATCAGGGCCTCATCCTATGATCAACTATTAATGTATGTTTGAAAATTCATGATCTATAAGACAAAGAAAAGAAAAATAATATTTGCTTGCTCTTGTTCCTTTAATTTCTATTTGGCCTTCTTGTCTAAGGTCAACTTGCATTATAGGCCTCTTGTAGTCCTTTATCTAAAATGATTAGTCATAGAGCTCCAGCTTCAGCACTTTTCAATTTCAAAGTCTTTGTAATAAAGGTAAGTGATACAGCTGAAGTGGGTAGAGAGACTTTAGGAGAATGACTTCAAACTAAGACATTATTTGATGCCAACTTTCCATTTTAATAAAACAAGTCTCAGTGAAGACATAAGAAATATATCAGTTGACAATATAAATATAAAAAGCTGCTTTGTGGAGGAAATAAGACTATGGACTATGCTAAAAAGTTTTCTCACACACACCCAAAATTACAAGATCTTGTGTGTAAAACTAAACTGTGTCCTCTTTTAGAAGATTAAAGTAATCACTTTACAAAAAAATTAACTGTCAGATACAGGAGTGAAAAAACTGAATGAGACCTGAAATCCTAGCTCATACAGTAATACTAAATGACAAAAAGTTCTCTTCTAGGCCCCTAAAAGCAAAAATGGCTAAAAATTCCCCTGGGGGAAACTAGACACCTCTTTAACTCTTTCTGGAATCTTAACTAAGGTTTTCACAACATCCTTGACTTGGTCTACCACTTAGGCATTAGAAAGTTTTTGGGTTTCATTCTTATTTTATATTGGAAGTGAAACATGTTTCAAACAGATCATTTTAAAAGATAGCTCTACTGTCTAGAGTAAAATGATAGATTCTACTCTCAGAATTGTCTTTCCTGGGGAAAGTAGGGAGAGGAATCAAGTTTACAAGCAAGGATTAAATTTAGAGATGATTTACAAAAAATACATACAATCCAAAATAAGGGAAAACAGTAAATTAAACTAGGGTGGTAAATGTTTAAGTGTAAGAAATGAATACTGAATATATTTCAAATTTAAACTCAATGAATTTAGAAAATAGGCAAGATATAAGAGCAAAAGGAAATGAGTAAAGGATGATTTCAAGGATTTTCCTCTGAGCAACAAGGACAAAAAAATTTCTATACACTGAAACAAAGAAATTACCAAAAGGTAATTTCAGTGTATGTGGAGGTGGTGGTAGTGGTAATGGGACTGATGTGTAGCTTTGAGGATTAGTTATTAAACATTTAAAGTTTGAGAGCTCTCTCAGATAACCTAAGTGGTAGTCAGCAGATGGTAGGATATATGAGTCTACTGTTCAGAGATGATGCTGGAAACCTCTCTTTGGTTTTGCCTGCACATCTGATAGACATACTCATGTTGAAACAAAAATTGCACTGAATAAGTTGAAGAGGTAAGGAAGAGTTTATTCAAGACTATTATATTAAGAGAGAGATACTAGAACTGAACTCCATGTGGAACAAGGGACTGGAGTGTCTTTAAGAGCTATGGTGTGGGCGGGGAGACCTTAGTCCATTGTTTTGTGTTTGCTAGCTGACTTTGTCTAAAGTATAAGTGAACATACATATATCTTCATGACATGAAGTAGTTTTACAATTTGCAGCAAGGTGCCCACCAAACTTAGGCTTCTGCTCTCCCATAGAAATCAGGATATTCCTTCATGGCTATATTTCAAAGGGATGTCTCCCACATCCTTAAAATCAACATTCATGCATTGTACAGTTGGCAAGAGGCTTTGAAAAGGATTCACATCTCAAAAGATCAGAGAAAGAATTTACTATTACAAGTTTTCCAAAGGGGGAAAAAAAAAGAAAGCTAAGAAAATGGGTGGGGGAAGAACTCTTGCTGTTAAGTCAGCTGGCTTCTATAAGAACAGGGAGTAAGAAGAAAGTTGGACCTAGAGGGAGGAAGAAACCTGCTTCAAATTAGCCAAACTGAAGGAAATATTAAGAGTGTCTTGTTCAGTCTTTAATAATAAAGCCATGTAATTTATTTCTTAATGCACTTTCATTTTGAGAATGGAAAAGGACATTATTAATAATTAAGCTGCATAATAGGTATAGAATAGACTACCATACATTAAACTTGGATGGATGGTTATTCTTCTTTTACATTCCATTTTCATGCAGATTGGAGGAGAGAGTGTCATAAAATATAGTACAACCATGAAGATAGATAAATTTACCTTAAAATACTATCTAATCAAATTGCTAAGAAAAGCTGTAATGATACCAAAGACTTGAGGAATCTGAGATCACAAACTCCCTCCTTAGTCACTGTTACTTTAACAGCTAACAGTGTACCTTGTAATGGTAAATGGTCAATAAATACAGGTTGATTAAAATAATGATGAGAGTAAAAAATAAAAGCCAAATTTGGTGACAACATGTTAAGCCTCAAAGACTGCAGATACAGTTGTAAAATAAATAGAAATTAAAACATCAGAATGTGTGATGCCTGCTGCTTTGTTTCATATGGGATTAAGCTTATAGTATACAGCCAGGGGAGAGGAGAAACATATATTTACCTAGTGGTATCCATAATGTTATTTGCTGCATTCTGCTTTATATTTTCTTCATATGAAATGTGCTTGTTTCCCATTAGTGCTTCATGAATTAATGATTATTGCCACCAATGTAATTAAAATATCGATTGCCAAGAGGAAGGGAATATTAAGCTTTTATTATTTCTGTAAAAACTTATGGAGTCCTACAATATGTCTTTCCTTGCAATAGGTCTCTGGGATAGCAAGTAATTATCTTGGCTGCACCAACTTGGGGGTAGAGTTGAATTGAAACTGTGCCAAGTGTCATTTTTATTTTTTTTAGTTTTTTATATTTTAAATTTTAAAATCTTTAATTCTTACATGTGTTCCCAAACATGAACCCCCCTCCCACTTCCCTCCCCATGCACCAGCCCCAAGCATGCTGTATCCTGCGTCAGACATAGACTGGCGATTCAATTCTTACATGATAGTATACATGTTAGAATGCCATTCTCCCAAATCATCCCACCCTCTCGCTCTCCCTCTGAGTCCAAAAGTCCATTATACACATCTATGTCTTTTTTCCTGTCTTGCATACAGGGTCGTCATTGCCATCTTCCTAAATTCCATATGTATGTGTTAGTATACTGTATTGGTGTTTTTCTTTCTGGCTTACTTCACTCTGTATAATCGGCTCCAGTTTCATCCATCTCATCAGAACTGATTCAAATGAATTCTTTTTAACGGGTGAGTAATACTCCATTGTGTATATGTACCACAGCTTTCTTATCCATGGTTGTTTCCATGTCCTGGCTATTATAAACAGTGCTGCGATGATCATTGGGGTACATGTGTCTCTTTCAATTCTGGTTTCCTCGGTGTGTATGCCCAGCAGTGGGATTGCTGGATCATAAGGTAGTTCTATTTGCAATTTTTTAAGGAATCTCCACACTGTTCTCCATAGTGGCTGTACTAGTTTGCATTCCCACCAACAGTGTAGGAGGGTTCCCTTTTCTCCACACCCCCTCCAGCATTTATTGCTGGTGTCATTTTATAGCTCCAAACTCTTCAGATAAATTGCAAATTATCTTATCTAACACTGATTATAAGCAGTGAATACTGTCTGGCATATTTCACAAGTAGCACTAATATGGATGAAGGTGGCCCTCTGTCAGCGTGGCATGGGTTCCTCTTATTGGGGTACCCAGGAGCCCTGCCATTACCAAGAGAATCCGCTCATGGTTGCACCTAGCATCAATGTTATATCTATGTCTATTTCAGGTGTTCGCACTATAGTAAAATATTATTTAAATTTCCATTAAGTTCTTGTTTTTGTTTTTTACTAGAATTCATTCGCTTTTCTTATACCTGACTTTATCTTACTAGGGTGAATTCATTACCCACTAGTGCAGTGGTGAATCAGATTTTTAATATTCATTATAGGCATCATTTGCTGAGATTATGATATGCAATAATTACTATGATAATTATTACAATGACTCAATGAATTTGGCATTATTGTCATTTCTAGTTTATATATAGAAGTTTAAGTCACTTTCTCAATACCAAGCATCCCTAATCCAGGGTACAGCTCAGTCATTATTTCTTATCATCAAGAAGCTTGATATTCCTGTTAGGAACACCCACATGATCTCACCACTCTTGCTTGCCAGAAATACAAAGAAATGGCCTAGTATGTTGAATATACACTATACGGCCACATGCGGGGAGCAGCCTTGCAACACAGATAGGAACAGTGTGTGGACACAGGGCTCAAAGCCTTAAAGCATAGTAAGTCATACAATAAAGTGCAAAATACCCTTGTTATTCAATTTGAATGAGGTATGGGTAGATTGCTACAGGTGTAGAGAGAATGGGGAAGGGGGTACTACCCAGAGATAAACCTGAAATATTTAGTTGCAAAAGATTATCTAGTGTTTTGAATATCATTCTAGCATTTGGGGTTCATTGTGATGAAACAAAAATATGTATAAGTATATGATTAGATTTGTGTTTTCAAAGGAATTGAGAGAGGTTTCTCTCGGAGCAATGCAGAGACTGGAGAAAAGGAGGATGCTCTTGTAGTTGCATAAGCAAGAGATAGCTGATCTGGTACAATGATCATGAAAAGTAGAAGAAACAGCAGAGTTTAAAGGATGTTCCTGGAGTAGATCTATAGAATTTAGCAATTAACTAGAGAAGAGGAAATTGCTAGCAATGCCTGAAATTCCTCATGATTCCTTATAGTAATACCTTACAATGATTTCCTTATGATGAGAAAAACCTCCCACACATTCTAGCCTCCAGTCACTTCCTTAACCTCAACTCATACTATTCTTCCCTTTTCTCACTCCCTCAGTTGTACTGACCTTCCTCTTGGAACATAGCAGATAAGCTCGCAGTTGAGGGCTTTTGTATTTCTCTCCCCTTTCTCTGGAGTAATTCTCATTCTCAGGTTTTACTTTCTGAATAAGGTCCTTATTTGTTAAACACTTAAAATTACACACACACACACACACACACACACACACACACACACAATGTTCCCACTGAGGTCAGCTTTGGGATTGGAAATGGATTTTGGTCTATGGCATTGAAATATCCATCAGTCTGTGACTTATTGATGTTGTATTAAGTACCTGCCTTAATGCCAAACCTATGGAAGATACTTAGCCAATTTTCAAAGCAAGCTACAGAAGCAGAAAGAGACTAAAAACAACCATTTTTGCATCCAGGTGATATCCAATCTTCTGACAAGAGTTAGTGCTCAAAATAAAAAATAAAAGCTTCCAGTTCAAGATGGTGGAGTAGAAGGACATATGTTCATCTCCTCCTCCAAGAGCCACAAAACTGCAACTAGCTATTGAACAGCCATTGGCAGGAGAATGCTGGAACCCACCAAAGAAAGATACCTCACACCCAAAGACAAACAAAAAGCCATAGTGAGATGGTCGGATGGGTGCAATCATGATAAAATCAAATCCCATACCCGCCAGGTGGGTGACCCACAAAATGGAGAACAATGATACCAAAGAAGTGCTTGAACTGTTCTGAAGGTTCTGAACCCCACATCAGGCTTCCCAGCTTTGGAACCCAACAAAGGGACTGGCAATCCATAGGGAGTTTGGTCTTGTGGGCCAGCAGATTTGATTATAGGACTTCTAGAAGAATGGGGAAGACAGAGATTCCAGTCTTGGAGGGCATAAACAAAATTTTGCATGCACCAAGACCCAGAGGAGATGAACAGTGATCCCCATATGAAACTGAACAAAAAATACCTGCTAGTGTTGAAGGGCCTCCTATGGAGGTGTGGGTCAGCAGAAGCCCACCACAGGGGCAGGGGCACTGGAAGGCCCCCCTTGGCAGAAACTCTCTTGGAGTTTACCATTTACCCTACCATAGAGCACAGTCTCATGGTGGCTAAAACAAAAACCATGTTACAGAAAGTAAATCATGATGAAAAAGCAGAAAGTTATGTCGCAGATTAAGGGACAAGGTAAAACCCCAGAGAAACACTTAAGTGAAGTGGAGATAGGCAATCTTTCAGAAAAAGGATTCATAATAATGATAGTGAAGATGATCCAGGTTCTCAGGAAAGGAATGGAGGCAACGATTGAGAAGATGCAGGATTAAGAAGAGAAATGTTTACCAAAGACCTTGAAGAACTAAATAACAGAGATGAAAAATACACTAGAAGGAATCAATAGCAGAATAACTTAGGCCAAAGGACAGACTAATGACCTGGAGGACAGAATAGTGGAAGTCACTGCCACTGAACAGAATATACAAAAAAAAAAAAAAAAAAAAAAAGGATGAAGATGGCCTAAGTGAACTCTGGGACAACATTAAATGCACCAACATTCACATTATAGGGATCTCAGATGGAGAAGAGAGAGAGAGAATACCTGAAAAAACATTTGAAGAGATAATGGCTGAAAACTTCCTGAACATGGGAAAGAAAATAGTTAAACAAGTTCAGGAAGCACAGAGAGTCCCAGGAAGGATAAAGCCAAGGAGGAACACACCTAGACTCATAGTAATCAAATTGAAAAAAAAAAAAAAAAAGCTAAAGACAGAGAGGAAATATAAAAGCAACAAGGGAAAAAATGACAAATAACATACAAAGGAAATTCCATTAGATTATCAGCTGATTTTTCAACAGAAACTCTACAAAGCAGAAGGGAATGGCATTATATATTCAAAGTGATTAAAGGGAAGAACCTACAACAAAGAAAACTCTACACAGCAAGATTCTCCTTCAGATTTGACAGAAAAATCTAAAGCTTTTTCAGACAAGCAAGAGGTAACAAAATTCAGCACCACCAAACCAGCGTTATAGTAAATGATAAAGAACCTTTCTAGGCAGGTAACACAAGAAAAGGAAAAGATGTGCAGAAACTAAACTGAAAACAATCAAGAAAATGGCAATAAGATCATACATATCAACAATTACCTTAAATGTAAATGGATTAAATGCACCAACCAAAAGACATAGACTGGCTGGGTGGATGAAAACATGTGCATATATCCACTTCCACTGACCACATCACTTGGCTTACACACCCCAAATTGTATGCAATCTTTTTAATATTGTTAAGTTAATAATGTTCCCATTATGACTTGCAATTGTAATTATCTTTTTTGTCTGGCTGTTGATTGTGAAAAATGATTTTTTACTATTGTAATTATGTAACTATTGCTCACTTAATATGACGTTATAAAGATTGGTCAATAGAAAGATAATAGAACTCTATATCACCAAAGGCAAAATGGTAGGATACTGAAAGAGGTACTCCCCAGGTCAGTAGGTGCCCAATATGCTACTGGAGGTCAGTGGAGAAATAACTCCAGAAAGAATGGCCTCCATACCTCAAGGGATGGAGCCAAAGCAAAAACAATACCCAGCTGTGGAGGTGACTGGTGATAGAAGCAAGGTCCATTGCTGTAAAGAGCCATATTGCATAGGAACCTGGAATGTCAGGTCCATGAATCAAGGCAAATTGGAAGTGGTCAAACAGGAGATGGCAAAAGTGAACGTCAACATTCTAGGAATCAGCAAACTAAAATGGACTGGAATGGGTGAATTTAACTCAGATGACCATTATATCTACTACTGCGGGCAGGAATCACTCAGAAGAAATGGAGTAGCCATCATGGTCAACAAAAGAGTCCAAAAATACAGTACTTGGATGCAATCTCAACAACGACAGAATGATCTCTGTTCATTTCTAAGGCAAACCATTCAATATCACAAGAATCCAAACCTATGCCCCAACCAGTAATGCTGAAGAAGCTGAAGTTGAACGGCTCTATGAAGACCTACAAGACCTTGTAGAACTAATACCCAAAAAAGATGTCATTTTCATTATAGGGGACTGGAATGCAAAAGTAGGAAGTCAAGAAACACCTGGAGTAACAGGCAAATTTGGCCTTGGAATGCAGAATGAAGCAGGGCAAAAACTAATAGAGTTTTGCCAAGAAAATGCACTGGTGACAGCAAACACCCTTTTCCAACAACACAAAGAAGACTCTACACATGGACATCACCAGATGGTCAACACCAAATTCAGACTGATTATATTCTCTGCAGCAAAAGATGGAGAAGCTCTATGCAGTCAAAAAAAAAAAAAAAAAAAAAAAAAAAAAAAAAAAAAAAAAAAAAAACAGGAGCTGACTGTGGCTCAGATCATGAACTCCTTATTAACAAATTTAGACTTAAATTGAAGAAAGCAGGGAAAACCGCTAGACCATTCAGGTATGATCTAAATCATATCCCTTATGACTATACAGTGGAAGTGAGAAATAGATTTAAGGGCCTAGATCTGATAGATAGAGTGCCTGATGAACTATGGAATGAGGTTCGTGACATTGTACAGGAGACATGGATCAAGACCATCCTCATGGAAAAGAAATGCAAAAAAAAAAAAGCAAAATGACTGTCTGGGGAAGGCTTACAAATAGCTGTGAAACGAAGAGAAGTGAAAAGCCAAGGAGAAAAGAAAAGATATAAGCATCTGAATGCAGAGTTCCAAAGAAGAGCAAGAAGAGATAAGAAAACATTCTTCAGTGATCAATGCAAAGAAGTAGAGGAAAACAATGGAATGGGAAATACTAGAGATCTCTTCAAGAAAATTAGAGATACCAAGGGACTATTTCACGCAAAGATGGGCTCAATAAAGGACAGAAATGGTCTGGACCTAACAGAAGCAGAAGATATTAAGAAGAGGTGGCAAGAATACACAGAAGAACTGTACAAACAAGATCTCCATGACCCGGATAATCACAATGGTGTGATTACTCATCTAGAGCCAAACATCCTGGTATGTGAAGTCAAGTGGGCCTTAGAAAGCATCGCTATGAACAAAGCTAGTGGAGGTGATGGAATTCCAGTAGAACTATTTCAAATCCTGAAAGATGATGCTGTGAAAGTGCTGCACTCAATATGCCAGCAAATTTGGAAAACTCAGCAGTGGCCACAGGATTGGAATAGGTCCGTTTCATTCCAATCCCAAAGAAAGGCTATGTCAAAGAATGCTGAAATCAAACCCAAGTCTCCTGCATTGCAGGCAGATTCTTTACCAACCGAGCTACAAGGGAAGACTTGATCCTGTTTAGAAGAAACTAAATAGTACAGCTGGGAGGGATTGGAGGCAGAAGTAGAAGGGGAGAACAGAGGATGAGGTGGGTGAATGGCATCACTGACTTCATGGATGTGAGTTTGAGTGAACTCCGGGAGTTGGTGATAAACAGGAAACCTGGTGTGCTGTGATTCATGGGGTCACAAAGAGTCAGACACGACTGAACGACTGAAGTGAACTGAACTGAACTGAAATAGTATAGACAGTGTATCCTGCCCCCAATCCCTCATACCATCAGAGTCTTTTCCAATGAGTCAACTCTTCACATGAGGTGGCCAAAGTATTGGAGTTTCAGCTTTAGCATCAGTCAGGACTGATCTCCTTTAGAATGGACTTGGATCTCCTTGCAGTCTGAGGGATTCTCAAGAGTCTTCTCCAACACCACAGTTCAAAAGCATCAATTCTTCGGTGCTCAGCCTTCTTCACAGTCCAACTCTCACATCCATACATGACCACTGGAAAAACCATAGCCTTGACTAGACAGACCTTTGTTGGCAAAGTAATGTCTCTGCTTTTTAATTTGTTATCTAGGTTGATCATAACTTTCCATCCAAGGAGAAAGTGTCTTTTAATTTCATGGCTGCAATCACCATCTGAAGTGATTTTGAAGCTCCCCCAAAATAAAGTCTGACATTGTTTCCACTGTTTCCCCATCTATTTCCCATGAAGTGATGGTACCAGATGCTGTGATCTCAGCTTTCTGAATGTTGAGTTTTAAGCCAACATTTTCACTCTCCTCTTTCACTTTCATCAAGAGGTTCTTTAGCTCCCCTTCACTTTCTGTCATACGGGTGATGTCATCTGCATATCTGAGGTTATTGATATTTCTCCTGGGAATCTTGATTCCAGCTTGTGCTTCTTCTGGCCCAGCGTTTCTCATGATATAATCTGCATAGAAGTTAAATAAGCAGGGTGACAATATACAGCCTTGATGTACAGCTTTTCCTATTTGGAAACATCTGCTGTTCTGCTGGATCATCGAAAAAGCACGAGCATTCCAGAAAAACATCTATTTTTGCTTTATTGACTATGCCAAAGTCTTTGACTGTGTGGATCACAGTGAACTGTGGAAAATTCTGAAAGAGATGGGAATACCAGACCACCTAACCTGCCTCTTGGGAAACCTATATGCAGGTCAGAAAGGAACAGTTAGAACTGGACATGGAACAACAGACTGGTTCCAAATAGGAAAAGGAGTATGTCAAGGCTGTATGTTGTCACCCTGCTTATTTAACTTATATGCAGAGTACATCATGAGAAACGCTGGGCTGGAAGAATCACAAGCTGGAATCAAGATTGCCAGGAGAAATGTCAATCACCTCAGGTATGCAGATGACACCACCCTTATGGCAGAAAGTGAAGAGGAACTAAAAAGCCTCTTGATGAAAGTGAAAGTGGAGTGTGAAAGAGTTGGCTTAAAGCTCAACATTCAGAAAATGAAGATCATGGCATCTGGTCCCATCACTTCATGGGAAATAGTTGGGGAAACAGTGGAAACAGTGTCAGACTGTTTTGCGGGGCTCCAAAATCACTGCAGATGGTGACTGCAGCCATGAAATTAAAAGACGCTTACTCCTTGGAAGAAAAGTTATGACCAACCTAGGCAGCATATTGAAAAGCAGAAACATTACTTTGCCAACAAAGGTCTGTCTAGTCAAGGCTATGGTTTTTCCAGTGGTCATGTATGGATGTGAGAGTTGGACTATAAAGAAAGCTGAACACAGAAGAATTGATGCTTTTGAACTGCGGTGTTGGAGAAGACTCTTGAGAGTCCCTTGGACTGCATGGAGATCCAACCAGTCCATTCTAAAAGAGATCAGTGCTGAGTGTTCTTTGGAAGGAATGATGCTAAAGCTGAAACTCCAGTACTTTGGCCACCTCATGTGAAGAGTTGACTCATTGGAAAGACTCTGAGGCTGGGAGACATTGGGGCAAGGAGGAGAAGGGGAGGATAGAGGATGAGATGGCTGGATGTCATCACCATCTCAATGGACATGAGTCTGAGCGAACTCCAGGAGATGGTGATGGATAGGGAGGCCTGGCATGCTGGGATTTATTCGAAAGAGTGGGACACAACTGAGTGACCAAACTGAGCTGAACTGAACTGTAATCCTATCAACTGCTCCTTGAGTAGTTACCATTTGGAAGAGATTAGCAGTAGGGATTGGTTTTAAAGATTACAATTTACTAGGCAATAGCTTTTATGAGCATTTATATAGATATGTTGTCTAATTTGCTCTCAGATCAATCTCTACAGTAAGACAAAGAGTATTGGGAAAATTAATTGAAAATGAGAACAATGGTTTTAATGGGTTACACCATGTCAATTATCTAGTAGAATGAGCTTTTCATGCTTGATTCAGCTTGCAGATTTACATTTTCTCTTTAACATACTCACCCATTCACATCTTTGGTGGCTTTAGAATATGCAGTGTCACTACCCGTTACAGTTTCGTTAGCAAACATTAAGACATATTTACAGCAGTGCTGTTCTAGTAGCAGAATTTCGATAATAATGTCATTATACCTTTAAATTTTTCAATACACTGATTTTTCTATAAAAGAAAGAAAAAAGGCCTAACTTTATATTTAAAAATAAATATGCAAAGCAAATCTGTTGAAATACATAAATACAGCTGGATAAGTAGTGGAATATTTTGCATAGTAAGGATACCTCCTGAGACCAAGGTTCATAAAGTAAATTCATCCTATAAATTCTAGTTGCCATGCTGCATTAAGTGACTGCAAGAAGAAGACTAGGTTATGAGTTTTAAGCAGATGTACATTAATGTGCTCTGCATACTTCGGAAATGTTACATTTCCGAATGATAAGTCATCTGATATTGTGTCACAAAAAAAAAAATTCCCTATGATAAATTTTTACTCTTTAACCTTTCCCTAAATGAGAAGGGAAACTTAAGCAGTATAACAACTTAAAATTATTATCTATGAATAGCATGTTTAAGAGATGAAATATTTGAAGATATATGTGAAATCATGAATATACTCCCGTTGTGGCATATTACAAATATAGTGATATAAAAAGTTATTTTCTGACTATATTTCCTCAGTTTGCTTGTTTCTGATTTTGGATCTATATAATAGAGATGCTCTTAACATGCTTGTTGCAAGTACATATTAAATCATCAATCATACAATAAGCTAAAGATTGTTCTCTTGAATTTCAGGATATATTAGAAATTATCAGGTCTCAATTTCTTCACTCTAGTCACATGCAATCATTTAGTTTCCCTCTCTTCTTTCTTCCTTTCCTTTGAATTCCTCCTATATTAGACACTGTTTGTGCTCAGCACAATCCATGTGATGCTGTTATTGCTATTTTTTTTTCACATTCCCCATGTGTCCTTGCTCTAGGAGTGGGTCTCTGTCTAATTCTTGTGATGAAGTGAATACAAATGATAGAGTGATAGTTTTCATTGAAAATAAGAGTATCTGATAAGCTCTTCCCATATTTTCTTCTTCCATCTGCTGACTAAATTTTCTTGAAGTTAGAAGGTAGTGAAACCTATAAGACAAGAGGAGAATAACAGAATGGGCTCCTTATCCAAAGTTACTGTTCTAATCCAATTTTACAAAAGCTCTACATAAGATTTTACTGAGGGCTGCTTAAGTTTGCTATGAACCATTTTTCCCCCATATGACTTTCCTTCCTTGTATACACTTCCTTTAATAATTCTCAAAATTATTAACAGTCTCTATAAAAGACAGAGAAGGATTTTAATTTTCTAAATTCTTGATCATCAAATTATCAACAAAACTGCATCCTAGACCCTACAATCTTAGCGTAAGGCTTGTAGGGTGAATGAGTGTATGCACAAGCCCAAACATCTGGGGGAAAAGAGGAAGGAGAGAAGACTGAGATCCCTATACATTTCTGATATTTGGATTTAGCTAATATGGAACTGTTAGGCTTTAAAAAAAATTTAATTGCTTAGTTGAATTTAAAGGGAGAGTAAGACCCTGCATTAAACGCAGGTAGGCTACAATTGGGATACAGAGTTTAAGTAAAGCTCATGAATTTAAGCCAATATTTTATAAATACATACATAAAACTTCAAAAACTTCATTAAAAAAAAGCAGTCTATCCTAAAGGGAATCAACCCTGAATACGCATGAAAAGGACTGATGCTAAAGCTGAAGCTCTAATAATTTGGCCACCTGATGCAAAGAGCAGACTGATTGGAAAATATACTGATGCTGGGAAACTTTGAAGGTCAAAGGAGTAGAGGGAAGCAGAAGATTAGATGATTGGATATCATCACTGACTCAGTGGTCATGAATCTGAGCAAACTCTGGGCAAAGGAGTGAAAGACAAGGAAGCATGGCATGCTGCAATCCAATGTGGTCACAAAGAGTCAGGCAAAGTTTAGCAACTGAACAACAGAAACATACAATTTCATGTTGCATCTTTTGAGACTACAAGAGAAATCCAAAAATATGTCTTAAGGTTAAAACAGATACCCAATGATATCATTCATACATGCAATGTTAAAAAAAAAATGTAAACAACAACAACAAATCAAACAAAACAAAAAAGAATACATAGAGAACAGAGTATTGGTTACTAGAAGGGAAAGAAAAGTGTGGAGGGAGAAATGGGTAAAGGAGGTCAACTGTATAGTGATGGATGGAAATTCAATTTTTGGTGGAACGTATGTAGTAATGTATACAGAAATAGAAATATAATGTTGTGCATATGTTGTATATAATATCAGAAACCAACATTCAGTCAGTTTATTTCAGTCACTCAGTCGTGTCCGACTCTTTGCGACCCCATGAATCACAGCACGCCAGGCCTCCCTGTCCATCACCAACTCCCGGAGTTCACTCAAACTCATGTCTATCGAGTCAGGGATACCATCCAGCCATCTCATCCTCTGTCCTCCCCTTCTCCTCCTGTCCCCAATCCCTCCTAGCATCAGAGTCTTTTCCAATGAGACAACTCTTCACATGAGGTGGCCAAAGTATTGCAGCTTCAGCTTTAGCATCTTCTTTAGAATGGACTGGTTGGATCTCCTTGCAGTCCAAGGGACTCTTAAGAGTCTTCTCCAACACCACAGTTCAAAAGCATCAATTCTTCAGCACTCAGCTTTCTTTGTAGTCCAACTCTCACATCCATATGTGATGACTGGAAAACCATAGCCTTAACTAGATGGACCTTTGTTGACAAAGTAATGTCTCTGCTTTTTAATATGCTGCCTATGTTTGTCATAACTTTCCTTCCAAGGAGGAAGCATCTTCTAATTTCATGGCTACAATCACATCTGCAGTGATTTTGGAGCCCCCCAAAATAAAGTCTGACGCTACTTCCACTGTTTTCCCATCTATTTGCCATGAAGTGATGGGACTGGATGCCATGATCTTAGTTTTCTGAATGTTGAGCTTTAAGCCAACTTTTTCACTCTTCTCTTTCACTTTCATCAAGAGGCTCTTTAGTTCTTCTTCACTTTCTCCCATAAGGGTGGTGTCATCTGCATATCTGAGGTTATTACTTTCGGCAATACTGCCAATACCCCTACCATATTTGGACCCCAGGCCAAATGACAAGGAGGAAACACAGCCTCACCCTTCAACAGAAAAGTGGAATAAAAGATTTGCTGAGCATGGATCTGCCATCAGAGAAACATACAGATTGCCCCACAGACAGTCCTTCCAATCAGGAAGCTCCCATAAGCCTTTTATCCTTATTGATCAGAGAGCAGTTAGAATGAAAGCCAAAATCATAGAAAAGTAACCAAACTTATCACATGGATCACAGCCTTGTCTAACTCAATGGAACTATGAGCCACGATGTGTTAAGTTCAGTTGAGTCACTCAGTCGTGTCTGACTCTTTGTGACTCCCTGGATTGCAGCATGCCAGGCTTCCCTATCCATCACCAACTCCTAGAACTTGCTAAAATTCATGCTCATCAAGTTAGTGATGCTATGCAGACATTCATCCTCTGTTGTCCCCTTCTCCTCCTGCCTTCAAACTTTCCCAGCATCAGGGCCTTTTACAAAGAGTTAGTTCTCATCAGGTGGCCAGAGTATTGGAGCTTCACCCAAGAAGGACAGTTCATGGTGCATAGTTCTGAAAAAACATGGTCCATTGGAGAAGGGAATGGTAAACCACTTCAGGATTCTTATCTTGAGGACACCATAAACAGTATGAAAAGGAAAGATGAGCTTCCCAGGTCAGTAGGTGTCCAATAAGCTACTAGAGAAGAGCAAAGAAATAGCTCCAGAAAGAATGAAGAGCCCGAGCCAAAGCAAAAACAATGCCCACTTGTGAATATGACTGGTGATGAATGTAAAGTCTGATACTGTAAAGAACAATATTGCATAAAAAACTGGAATGCTGACTACATGAATCAAGGTGAATTGGAAGTGGTCAAACAGGAGATGCCAATAGAGAACATTGATATTTTAGGAGCCAATGAACTAAAATGAACTGGAATTGGTGAATTTAATAAAGATGACCATTTATCTACTACTGTGGGAAAGAACACCTTAGATAAAATGGAGTAGCCCTCATAGTCAACAAGGAGTCTGAAATGCAGTGAAACTAAAAGTTGCTCAGTCATGTTGGACTCTTTGAATTCTCCAGGCCAGAATACTGGATTGGGTAGCTGTTCCCTTCTCCAGGGGATCATCCCAAATGAATGGCAGTTCTTGGGTTCAATCTCTAAAATGACATAATGATCTGTTTGCTTCCAAGTAAAGCAATTCAGTATCACAGTAATCTAAATGTTGAAGTAATCTAATTTTTAAGAAGCTGAAGTTGAACAGTTCTACGAAAACCTAGAAGACCTTCAAATTAGAAGAACTAATTTGAAAAAGAGATATCCATTTCATCATAGGGAGCTGGAATGCAAAAGTAGGAAGTCAAGAGATACCTGGAATAACAGGTAAGTTTGGCTTTTGCATACAAAATAAAGCAGGGCAAAGTCTAGTAGAATTTTGCCAAGAGAATGCACTGGTCATAGCAAATGCGCTCTTCCAACACAACAGAATGAAAGACTCTACATATGGGCATCACCAGAAGTTCAATGCCAAAATCAGATTGATTATATTCTTTGGAGCCAAAGATGGAGAAGTTCCATACAGTCAGAAAAAGACAAGACTGGGAGCTGACTGTAGCTCAGGTCATGAACTCCTTACTGCTAAACTCAGACTTAAATTGAAGAAAGTAGAGAAAACTAGATTACTCAGGAATGACCTTAATCAAATTCCTTATTATTCTACAGCAGAAGTGATAAATAGATTGAAGGGATTATATTTGATAGAGTGTCTGAAGAATTATGGACAGAGGTTTATGACATTGTACAGGAGGTGGCATTCAAAACTATCCCCAAGGGGGGAGCAGTCCTAATATGGCAGAGGAATAGGATGGAGAGACCACTTTCTCCCCCACAAATTCATCAAAAGAACATTTAAACACTGAGTAAATTCCACAAAACAACTTCTGAATGCCGGCAGAGGACATCAGACATCCAGAAAAGCAGCCTATTTTCTTTGAAAGGAAATAGGAAAAAATATAAAAGATGAAAAAAGAGACAAAAGAGGTAGGGACAGAGCTCTGTCCCAGGAAGGGAGTCTTAAAAAGAGAGAAGTTTCCGAACACCAGGAAACACTCTCACTGCCGAGTCTGTGGCGAGCCTTGGAAGCACAGAGGGCAACATAACAGGGAGGAAAAATAAATAAATAATTAAAACCCACAGATTATGAGCCCAACGGTAGCTCCCCCAGCAGAGAAGCAGCACAGATGCCTTCATCTGCCACTAGCAAGTGGGGGTTGGGCACGGAGGTGCAGCCTGCGTTGCTTAGAGTAAAGACCAGGCCTGAATGCCCCAAGGGCAATCTGAGTGAACTAACTTGGGCTAGCAAAACCAGGTTGTGGGATAGCTACCATGCAAAAAGCCCTAACCTAAGACACCGCCAGGACTGCACATAGAACAAATGACTGAACAGAACTAGCCAGCTGCAGACCATCCCCCTCTGGTGACAGGCAGCCAGAGCCAGAAGGGGGGCAATTGCAGCCCCAGAGAGACATTATCTACCAAACTGCAAGCAGGCTTCTTTGCTAACTAAGACTTCTAGAGGTTCTGAACAGTCAACATCCGCCTGAGAAGGTGTGCCAGTTGTACAGCCAGAAAACTGAGCGGCATGGATGGGGGAGGCAATACATCGCAGTGACTGTGCTCACCAAACACTTCATCATCTGAGCTGCTCGGACCTGGGAAGGGCACAAAACACAGGCTCAACGAAATCTGCACCTCTGAGGACTACCTGAGTGCCTGAACCTGAGCAGCTTAGACCTGGGAAATGCATGCAGCACAGGGCCAGCCTCGGATGGTTCCCAGCAGACCAACCTAGAGTCTAAGCAGTGTGGGCAGGGAGGGCACACACGCCGTGAGTGAGGGCAGGCCCTGTGTGGCTGAGACACTGCTGGCACATGCCAGTGTTATTTGTCTGCAGTGCCCCTCCCTTCCCACAGCATGACTGAACAAGTGAGCCTAAAAAAGTGTCCACCACTGCCCCCCTTGTGTCAGGGCGGAAATCAGACACTGAAGAGACCAGCCAACAGAAGAAGCTAAAACAGACGGAACCACCTTGGACGTGACAGGTGCAATAGATTAAAATCCGGTAGTTAGTACTGACTACATACTAAAGAGCCTATAAATCTTGAGACATATAAGCTGGACCAAGGAACTATCCAAAAATGAACTGACCCCACACTGCCCACAAGAACACCAGAGAAAGTCCTAGATATATTTTTACTATTTCTATGATTTTTTTTAATTAAAAAAAATTTTTAAGTCCTCTGTTACTCCATTAATTTCCATTTTTGTAACCTACTATTACTTTTCATAAAAAAGACCCTATTTTTTTAAAGCAAGCTTCATATATATATATATATATATATATATATATAAAATAATTTTTGTGACTTATTTTCCATTCTTCTTCTTCTTCTTTTCTTTAATATTGTATATTTGAAAATCCAACCTCTACTCTAGATTTTTAATCTTTGCTTTTTGTTATTTCTTATCAATTTTGTACCTTTAAGAGCCCAATCTTCAGTACCTATTTTTACTTGAGAGTGAAATTACTGGCTGGACCACTCTCTCCCCTTTTGAACTCTCCTTTTTTTCCGCCAGGTCGCCTCTGTCTCCTCCCTCCCCCTTCTCTTCTCTACCCAACTCTGTGAATCTCTCTGTGTTCCAGACAATGGAGAACACTTAGGGAACTGATTACTGGCTGGATCTGTCTCTCTCCTTTTGATTCCCCTCTTTTATCCTCCTGGCCACCTCTGTCTCCTTTCTCCCTCTCCTCTTCTCTGTATAACTAAATGAACATCTCAGAGTAGTCTAGACTGTGGAGTGCACATAAGGAAGTGATTACTGGCTACCTTGCTCTCTCCTCTTTTTATTCCACTTCAGCTCATTCGGGTCACCACTAACTCCCTCCTCCCTCTTCTCGTCTCCATGTAACTCTGTGAACCTCTCTTGTTGTCCTTCACTGTGGAGAAACTTTTCATCTTTAACCTAGATGTTTTATCAATGGTGCTGTATAGAAGAGAAGTCTTGAGACTGCTGTAAAAATAAAACTGAAAACCAAAAGCAGGAGGCTTAAGTCCAAATCCTGAGAACACCAGAGAACTCCTGAGTCCAGAGAACATTAAATGATAGGAGCTTATCAAATGCCTCCATACCTACACTGAAACCAAGCACCACCCAAGGGCCAACAAGCTCCAGAGCAAGACATACCTCACTAATTCTCCAGCAACACAGGAACACAGTCCTGAGCTCCAATATACAGGCTGCCCAAAGGTACTCCAAAATCATTGACATCTCATAAATCATTACTGGACACTTCATTGCACTCCAGAGAGAAGAAATCCAGCTCCACCCACCAGAACACAGACACAAGCTTCCCTAAGCAAGAAACCTTGACAAGCCACTGATAGAACTCCACCCACAGCGAGGAAACTCCACAATAAAGAGAACTCCACAAACTGCCAGAATACAGAAAGGCCACCCCAAACTCAGCAATATAAACAAGATGAAGAGACATAGGTATACCCAGCAGGTAAAGGAACAGGAGAAATGCCCACCAAACCAAACAAAAGAGGAAGAGATAGGGAATCTACCTGATAAAGAATTCCGAATAATGACAGTGAAAATTATCCAAAATCTTGAAATAAAAATGAAATCACAGATAAACAGCCTGGAGAGAAGGATTGAGAAGATGCAAGAAAGGTTTAACAAGGACCTAGAAGAAATAAAAGAGTCAATATATAATGAATAATGCAATAAATGAGATCAAAAACACTCTGGAGGCAACAAATAGTAGAATAACAGAGGCAGAAGATAGGATTAGTGAAGTAGAAGATAGAATGGCAGAAATAAATGAATCAGAGAGGAAACAAGAAAAACGAATTAAAAGAAATGAGGACAATCTCAGAGACCTCCAAGACAATAGTAAATGCCCCAACATTTGAAATCATAGGAGTCTCAGAAGAAAACAAAAAGAAAGACCATGAGAAAATGTTTGAGGAGATAATAGTTGAAAACTTCCCTAAAATGGGGAAAGAAATAATCACCCAAGTCCAAGAAACCCAGAGAGTCCCAAACAGGATAAACCCAAGGTGAAACACCTCAAGACACATATTAATCAAATTAACAAAGATCAAACACAAAGAACAAACATTAAAAGCAGCAAAGGAAAAACAACAAATAACACACAAGGGAATTCCCATAAGGATAACAGCTGATCTTTCAATTGAAACTCTCCAGGCCAGGAGGGAATGGCAAGACATACTTAAAGTGATGAAAGAAAATAACCTACAGCCCAGATTACTCTACCCAGCAAAGATCTCATTCAAATATGAAGGAGAAATCAAAAGCTTTACAGACAAGCAAAAGCTGAGAGAATTCAGCACCACCAATCCAGCTCTCCAACAAATGCTAAAGGATCTTCTCTAGACAGGAAACACAAAAAGGGTATATAAACTCAAACCCAAAACAATAAAGTAAATGGCAATGGGATCATACTTATCAATAATTACCTTAAACATAAATGGGTTGAACGCCCCAACCAAAAGAAAGACTGGCTGAATGGATACAAAAACAAGACCCCTGTATATGTTGTCTACAAGAGACCCACCACAAAACAGGGGACATATACAGACTGAAAGTGAAGGGCTTGAAAAAGATATTCCATGCAAATAGAGACCAAAAGAAAGCAGGATTAGCAATATTCATATCAGATAAAATAGACTTTAAAACAAAGGCTGTGAAAAGAGACAAAGAAGGACACTACATAATGATCACAGGATCAATCTAAGAAGAAGATATAACAATTATAAATATAGGAGCACCCAGTATGTAAGACAAACGCTAACAAATATGAAAAGGGAAATTAACAATAACATAATAATAGTGGGAGATTTTAATACCCCACTTACACCTATGGATAGATCAAATAAACAGAAAATTAACAAGGAAACACAAACTTTAAATGATACAATAGACCAGTTAGACCTAATTGATATGTATAGGACATTTCACCCCCAAAAAATGAATTTCACTTTTTTCTCAAGTGCACACAGAACCTTCTCCAGGAGAGATCATGTCCTGGGCTATAAATCTAGCCGTGGTAAATTCAAAAAAATTGAAATCATTCCAAGCATCTTTTCTGACAACAGTGCAGTAAGATTAGATCTCAGTTACAGGAGAAAAACTATTAAAAATTCCAACATATGGAGGCTGAACAACACGCTGCTGAACAACCAACAAATCACAGAAGAAATCAAAAAAGAAATCAAACTATGCATAGAAATGAATGAAAATGAAAACACAACAACCCCAAACCTGTGGGACTCTATAAAAGCAGTGCTAAGGGGAAAGTTCATAGCAATACAGGCATACTTCAAGAAACAAGAAAACAGTCAAATAAATAACCTAACTCAACACCTAAAGCAACTAGAATAGGAAGTAATGAAGAACCCCAGGGTTAGTAGAAGAAAATGAATCTTAAAAATTAGGGCAGAAATAAATGCAAAGGAAACAAAAGAGATCATAGCAAAAATCAACAAAGCCAAAAGCTGGTTCTTTGAAGGGGTAAACAAAATTGACAAACCATTAGCCAGACCCATCAAGAAACAAAGGGAGAAAAATCAAATCAATAAAATCAGAAATAAAAATGGAGAGATCATAATAGACAACACAGAAATACAAAGGATCATGAGAGACTACTATCAGCAATCATATGCCAATAAAATGGACAACGTGGAAGAAATGGACAAATTATTAGAAAAGTACAACTTTCCAAAACTGAACCAGGAAGAAATAGAAAATCTTAACAGACCTATCACAAGAACAGAAATTGAAACTGTAATCAGAAATCTGCCAGAAAGCAAAAACCCAGAACCAGACTGCTTCAGAGCTGAATTCTACCAAGAATTTAGAGAAGAGCTAACCCCTATCCTACTCAAACTCTTCCAGAAAATTGCAGAGGAAGGTAAACTTCCAAACTCATTCTATGAGACCACCATCACCCTAATAGCAAAACCTGACAAAGATGCCACAAAAAAAAAAGAAAACTACAGGCCAATGTCACTGATGAACATAGATGCAAAAATCCTTAACATAATTCTAGCAATCAGAATCCAACAACACATTAAAAAGATCATACACCATGACCAAGTGGGCTTTATCCCAGGGATGCAAGGATTCTTCGATATCTGCAAATAAATCAATGTAATACACCACATTAACAAATTGAAAATAAAAGCCATCTGATTATCTCAATAGATGCAGAGAAATCTTTTGACAAAATTCAACATCCATTTATGATTAAAAAAAAAATCTACAGAAAGCAAGAATAGAAGGAACATACCTTAACATAATAAAAGCTATATATGACAAACCCACAGTAAACATTATCCTCAGTGGTGAAAAATTGAAAGCATCTCCCCTAAAGTCAGGAACAAGACAAAGGTGCCCACTATCATCACTACTATTCACATAGTTTTGGAAGTTTTGGCCACAGAAATCAGGGCAGAAAAAGAAATAAAGGAAACCAAACTGGAAAAGAAATAGTAAAACTCTCACTGTTTGCAGATGACATGATCCTCTACATAGAAAACCCTAAAGACTCCACCAGAAAATTACTAGAGCTAAGCAATGAATATAATAAAATCGACAGAAACGACAGAAATCCCTTGCTTTCCTATGCACTAATAATGAGATAATAGAAAGAGAAATTAAGGAAACAATTCAATTCACCATTGCAACTAAAAGAATAAAATATTTAGGAATATATCTACCTAAAGAAACTGAAGACCTGTATATAGAAAACTATAAAACACTGGTGAGAGAAATCAAAGAGGACACTAATAGATGGAAAAATATACCATGTTCATGGATCAGAAGAATCAATATAGTGAAAATGAATATACTACCCAAAGCAATCTATAGATTTGATGCAATCCCTATCAAGCTACCAGTGGTATTTTTCATGGAGCCAGAACAAATAATTTCACAATTTGTATGGAAATACAAAAAACCTCGACTAGCCAAAGCAATCTTGAGAAAGAAGAATGGAACTGGAGGAATCAACCTGCCTGACTTCAGGCTCTACTGTAAAGCCACAGTCATCAAGACAAGTGGTGCTGGGAAAACGGGTCAACCACTTGTAAAAGAATGAAACTAGAACACTTTCTAACACCATACACAAACATAAACTCAAAACTGATAAAAGATCTAAACCTAAGACCAGAAACTATAAATCTCCTAGAGGAGAACATAGGTAAAACACTCTCCAATATAAATCACAGCAGGATCCTCTCTGACCTACCTCCCAGAATATTGGAAATAAAAGCAAAAATAAACAAATGGGACCTAATTAAAATTAAAAGCTTCTGCACAACAAAGGAAACTATAAGCAAGGTGAAAAGACAGCATTCAGAATGGGAGACAATAATAACAAATGAAGCAACTGACAAACAACTAATCTCAAAAATATACAAGCAACTCCTGCAGCTCAATTCCAGAAAAATAAATGACCCAATCAAAAAATGGGCCAAAGAACTAAACAGACATTTCTTCAAAGAGGACATACAGATGGCTAACAAACACATGTAAAGATGCTCAACATCACTCATTATCAGAGAAATGCAAATCAAAACCACAATGAGGTACCATTCCATGCCAGTCAGAATGGCTGTGTTCCAAAAGTCTACAAGCAATAAATTCTGGAGAGGGTGTGGAGAAAAGGGAACCCTCTTAAACTCTTGGTGCGTATGCAAACTAGTACAGCCACTATGGAGAATAATGTGGAAATTCCTTAAAAAACTGGAAATAGAACTGCCTTATGACCCAGCAATCCCACTTCTGGGCATACACACCAAGGAAACCAGAATTGAAAGAGACATGTATACCCCAATGTTCATCGCAGCACTGTTTATAATAGCCAGGACATGGAAGCAACCTAGATGTCCATCAGCAGATGAACGGATAAGACAGTTGTGGTACATATACACAATGGAGTATTACTCAGCCATTAAAAAGAATACATTTGAATCAGTTCTAATGAGGTGGATGAAACTGAAGCCTATTATACAGAGTGAAGTAAGCCAGAAAGAAAAATACAGTGTACTAATGCATATATATGGAATTTAGAAAGATGTTTAATGATAACCCTGTATGTGAGACAGCAAAAGAGACACAGTTGTATAGAACAGTCTTTTGGACTCTGTGGGAGAGGAAGAGGGAGAGGGTGGGATGATTTGGGAGAATGGCACTGAAACATGTATAATATCATATAAGAAATGAATCACCAGTCCAGGTTTGATGCATGATACAGGATGCTGGGGGCCGTACACTGGGATGACCCAGAGGTATGGTACGGGGAGGGAGGTGGGAGAGGGATTCAGGATGGGGAACATGTGTATACCCATGGCGGATTTATGTTGGTGTATGGCAGAACCAATACAATATTGTAAAGTAAATAGCCTCCAATTAAAATGTAAGAATTAAAGATTTTAAAATTTAAAAAAAATTAAAAATAAGAAAGGGACCTTGAAAAAAAATAAAATAAAATAAAATAAATAAATTTAAATTAAAAAAAAATCTTCAAGAAAAAGAAATGGGTAAAGGCAAAATGGTTGTCTAAGGAGGCCTTACAAACAGCTGAGAATTGAGAAGTAGCGGAAGGCAAAGGACACAAGTAAAGATATACCCATCTGACTGTAGAGTTCCAAAGAATATCAAGGAGAAATAAGAAAGCCTTCCTATAGTTCTCCCTTCAAACAAATAGAGGGAAAAAATAGAATGAATAAGACTAGAGATCTCTTCAAGAAAATTAGAGATACCAAGGGAACATTTCATGCAAAGATGGACACCTTAAAGGTCATAAACGATATGGACCTAACAGAAGCAGAAGATATTAGGAAGAGTTGGCAAGAATACACAGAATTATACAAAAAAGGATCATAATGACCCTGATAACCACAATGGTGTGATCTTCTACCTACAGTCAGACGTCCTGGAATGTGAAGTCAAAGGGGCGTTAGGAAGCATCACTCCAAACAAAACAAGTGGAGGTGATGGACGTCAAGTTGAGTTATTCCAAATCCTAAAAGAAGATGCTCTTTAAATGCTGCGCTTGATCAGCTCAATTCAGTCACAGTCACGTCTGACTTTTTGCAGCCCCATGGACTGCAGCACAGCAGGCTTTCCTTTTCATCACCAACTTTGAGAGCCTATTCAAACTCCTGTCCATCAAGTTGGTGATGTCATCCAACAATCTCATCCTCTGTCGTCCCCTTCTTCTCCTGCCTTCAATCTTTCCCAGCATCAGGGTCTTTTCCAATGAGCCATTTCTTTGCATCAATTGCTAAAGTATTGGAATTTCACCTTCAGCATCAGTCCTTCCAATGAATATTTAGGACTGATTTTCTTTACAATTGACAGGTTTGATCTCCTTGCAGTCCAAGGGACTCTCAAGAGTCTTCTCCAACACCACAGTTTAAAAGCATCAGTTTTTTAGTGCTCAAACTTCTTCATAGTCCAACTCTCACATCCATACATGACTATTGGAAAAACTATAGCTTTGACTATATGAACCTTTGTTGGCAAAGTAATGTCTTTGCTTTTTATCATTATGTCTATGTTGGGTGTAGCCTTTCATACATTTTCTTCCAAGAAGCCTTTCAATTTCATGGCTGCAGTCACCATCTGCAGTGATTTTGGAGCCCCCCAAAATAAAATGTCTCACGGTTTCCATTGTTTCCCCATCTGCTTGCCATGAAGTGATATGACTGGATGCTATGATCTTAGTTTTCTGAATGTTGAGGTTTAAACCAACTTTTTCACTCTTCTCTTTCACTTTCATCAAGAGGCTCTTTGGTTCTTCTTTGCTTTCTGCCATAAGAGTGATGTCATCTGCATATCTGAGGTTATTGATATTTCTCCTGGCAATCTTGATTCCAGCTTGTGCTTCATCCAGCCTGGCATTCCACGTGATGTACTCTGCATATAAGTTAGATGAGCAGGGTGATACTGCACAGCCTTGATGTACTCCTTTCCCAATTTGGAACCAATCTGTTATTCCATGCCCAGTTCTAACTCTTGCTTCTTGACCTGCATACAGATTTCTCAGGAGGCAGGTCAGGTGGTCTGGTGTTCCCATCCCTTGAAGAATTTTCCACAGTCTGCTGTGATCCTCACAGTGAAAGGCTTTGATATAGTCAATGAAGCAGAAGTAGATGTTTTCCTGGAACTCTTGTTTTATTCCATGATCCAGTGGATGTTGGCAATATGATCTGTGGCCCCTTTGACTTTTCTAAATCCAGCCTGAAAATCTGGAAGTTCACAGTTCATGTACTGTTAAAACCAAGCTATGAGAATTTTGAGCATTATTTTGCTAAAATGTGAGACGAGGGCTATTGTGAGGTAGTTTGAACATTGCTTGGCATTGCCTTTCTTTGGGATTAGAATAAAAACTGTTCTTTTCCAGTCCTTTGGCCACTGCTGAGTTTTCAAATTTTGCTGACATATTGAGTGCAGTAGTTTAACAGCATCATGTTTTAGGACTTGAAATAGTTCATCTGGAATTCCATCACCTCCACTAGGTTTATTCATAGTGATGCTTCCTAAATACTCACTTGACTTCACATTCCACAATGTCTGCCTCTAGGTGAGTGAACACACCAACATGATTATCTGGGTCATGAATATCTTTTTTTTATACAGTTCTTCTGTGTATTCTTGCCACCTCTTCTTAATATCTTCTGCTTCTGTTAGGTCCATAACATTTCTGCCCTTTGTTGTGCCTATCTTTGCATGAAATATTCCCTTGGTATTTAAAATTTTCTTGAATAGATCTCTAGTATTTCCCATCCTATTGTTTTCCTCTATTTCTTTTCATTGATCACTGAGGAAGACTTTCTTTTCTCTCCTTCCTATACTTCTGAACTTTAAATTCAAATGGGTATATCTTTCCTTTTCTCCTTTGCCTTTAGCGTCTCTTAATTTTTCAGGTATTTATATGACCTCCTCAGACAACCATTTTGCCTTTTTACATTTGTTTTTCTTGGACATGTTCTTGATCACTGCCTCCTGTACAACGTCACGAACCTCTGTTCATAGTTCTTCAGGCACTCTATCAAATCTAGTCCCTTGAATCTATTTGTCATTTCCACTGTATGATAATAATGGATTTTATTTGGTCATACCTGAAATGTCAAGTGATTTTTCCTACTTTCTTCAACTTAAGTCTGAATTTTATGTTAAGAAGTTCATGACCCGAGCCACAGTCAGCTCCCAGTCTTGTTTTTGCTGACTGAATAGAGCTTGTCTATCTTTGGTTCCAAAGAATATAATCAATCTGATTTTGACGTTGGCCATCTGGTGGTGTCTGGTGGTGTGTGTAGAGTCTCTTCTTCTGTGTTTGGAAAAAGAGGTGTTTGCTATGACCATTGCATTCTTTTGGCAAAACTCTGTTACCTGTGCCCTGCTTCATTCGGTACTCCGTTGCCAAATTTGCCTTTATTCCAGGTATCTCTTGATGTTCTGCTTTTGCATTCCAGTCTGCTACTATGAAATGGACATTCCTTTCTTGTGTTAGCTCTAGAAGGTCTTGTAGGTCTTCATAGGACAATTCCATTTCAGCCTCTTCAGCATTACTGCTTGGGGCATAGACATGGAGTACTGTGATATTGGATGGTTTGTCTTTGAAACAAACAGAAACCATTCTGTCGTTTTTGAGACTGCATCCAAGTACTGCATTTCAGACTCCTTTGTTGGCTATAAGGGCTACTCCATTTCTTTTATGTGATTCTTGCTCACAGTAGTAGATATAATGGTCATCTGAGTAAAATTCACCCATTCCAGTCTATTGCAGTTCAGTTCAGTTCAGTTCAGTCGCTCAGTCGTGTCCAACTCCTCATGACCCCATGAATCGCAGCACGCCAGGTCTCCCTGTTCATCACCATCTCCCGCAGTTCATTCAGACTCACGTCCATCAAGTCAGTGATGCCATCCAGCCATCTCATCCTCGGTCGTCCCCTTCTCCTCCTGCCCCCAATCCCTTCCAGCATCAGAGTCTTTTCAAATGAGTCAACTCTTCTCATGAGGTGGCCAAAGTACTGGAGTTTCAGCTTTAGCATCATTCCTTCCAAAGAAATCCCAGGGTTGATCTCCTTCAGAATTGACTGGTTGGATCTCCTTGCATTCCAAGGGACTCTCAAGAGTCTTCTCCAACACCACAGTTCAAAAGCATCAATTCTTTGGCATTCAGACTTCTTCACAGTCCAACTTTCACATTCATACAGGACCACAGGAAAAACCATAGCCTTGACTAGACGGACCTTAGTCGGCAAAGTAATGTCTCTGCTTTTGAATATACTATCTATATTGTTCATAACTTTTCTTCCAAGGAGTAAGTGTCTTTTAATTTCATGGCTGCAATCACCATCTGCAGTGATTTTGGAGCCCAAAAAATTAAAGTCTGACACTGTTTCCACTGTTCCCCCATCTATTTCCCCTGAAGTGATGGGACCAGATGCCATGATCTTAGTTTTCTGAATGTTGAGCTTTAAGCCAACTTTTTCACTCTCCTCTTTTACTTTCATCAACAGGCTTTTTAGCTCCTCTTCACTTTCTGCCATAAGGGTGGTGTCATCTGCATATCTGAGGTTATTGATTGATTCCAGCTTGTGTTTCTTCCAGTCCAGCGTTTCTCATGATATACTCTGCATAGAAGTTAAATAAGCAGGGTGACAATATACAGCCTTGACGTACTCCTTTTCCTATTTGGAACCGGTCTGTTGTTCCATGTCCAGTTCTAACTATCGCTTCCTGACCTGCATACAGATCTCTCAAGAGGCAGGTTAGGTGGTCTGGTATTCCCATCACTCTCAGAATTTTCCACAGTTTGTTGTGATCCACACAGTCAAAGGCTTTGGCATAGTCAATAAAGCAGAAATAGATGTGTTTTTTTTTTTTTTTTTTCTGCAACTCTGTTGCTTTTGCCATGATCCAGTGGATGTTGGCAATTTGATCTCTGGTTCCTCTGCCTTTTCTAAAACCAGCTTGAACATCTGGAAGTTCACGGTTCACGTATTATTGAAGCCTGGCTTGGAGAATTTTGAGTATTACTTTACTAACATGTGAGATGAGAACAATTGTGTGGTAGTTTGAGCATTCTTTGGCATTTCCTTTCTTTGGAATTGGAATGAAAATGGACCTTTTCCAGTCCTGTGGCCACTGCTGAGTTTTCCAAATTTCCTGGCATATTGAGTGCAGCACTTTCACAGCATCATCTTTCAGGATTTGAAACAGCTCAACTGGAATTCCATCACCTCCACTAGCTTTGTTCATAGTGATGCTTTCTAAGGCCCACTTGACTTCACATTCCAAGATGTCTGTCTCTAAATTAGTGATCACATCATCATGATTATCTGGGTCATGAAG
Organism: Capra hircus; assembly: GCF_001704415.2. NCBI lineage: Eukaryota > Metazoa > Chordata > Mammalia > Artiodactyla > Bovidae > Capra > Capra hircus. The sequence continues at coordinate 3,006,851 of NC_030826.1, forward strand.
ATATTTTTTGTACAGTTCTTTTGTGTATTCTTGCCACCTCTTCTTCATATCTTCTGCTTCTGTTAGGTCCAGACCATTTGTGTCCTTTATCGAGCCCATCTTTGCATGAAATGTTCCCTTGGTATCACTAATTTTCTTGAAGAGAGCTCTGGTCTTTCTCATTATGTTCTTTTCCTCTATTTCTTTGCATTGATCACTGAGGAATTCTTTCTTATCTCTTCTTGCTATTCTTTGGAACTCTGAATTCAGATGCTTATATCTTTCCTTTTCTCCTTTACTTTTTGCCTCTCTTCTTTTCACAGCTATTTGTAAGGCCTCTCCAGACAGCCATTTTGCTTTTTTGCATTGCTTTTCCATGGGGATAGTCTTGATCCCTGTCTCCTGTACAATGTCATGAACCTCATTTCATAGTGCATCAGGCACTCTATCTGTGAGATCTAGGACCTTAAATCTATTTCTCACTTCCACTGTATAATCATAAGGGATTTGATTTAGGCTATACCTGAATAGTCTAGCGGTTTTCCCTACTTTCTTCAATGTAAGTCTGAATTTGGTAATCAGGAGTTCATGATCTCAGCCACAGTCAGCTCCTGGTCTTTTTTTTTGTTGACTGTATAGAGCTTCTCCATCTTTGGCTGCATAGAATATAATCAATCTGATTTTGGTGTTGACCATCTGGTGATGTCCATGTGTAGAGTCTTCTCTTGTATTCTTGGAAGAGGGTGTTTGCTATGACCAGGGCATTTTCTTGGCAAAACTATATCAGTCTTTGCCCTGCTTCATTCTGCATTCCAAGGCCAAATTTGTCTGTTACTCCAGTTCACCAATCCCTAAAATGTTGATGTTCACACCTGCCATCTCCTGTTTGACCACTTCTAATTTACTTTGATATATGGACCTCATATTCCAGGTTCCTATGCAATATAGTTCTTTACAACATTGTACTTACTTTTATCACCAGGGATATCCATAACTAGGTATTGTTTTTGCTTTATTGATGCACTCAGTTTGCCAGCAAATTTGGAAAACTCAGCAGTGGCCTCAGGACTGGTAAAGGTCATTTTTCATTCCAATTCCAAGAATGCTCATACTACCACACATTTGCACTCGTCTTAGATGCAAGCAAAATAGTTATCAAAATTCTCCATGCTAGGTTTCAACAATATGTGAACTGAGAACTTCCTGATGTCCAAGTTGAATTTAGAAAAGACAGAAGAAACAGAGATCAAATTGCTAGCATTCATTGAAACACAGAAGCAGGAGAATTCCAGAAAAATGTCTACTTCTGATTCTTTGACTATTCTAAAGTCTTTGATTGTGTAGATCTCAAGGAACTATGGAGAATGGGATTACCAGACCACCTGACCTTCCTGTGAAACCCTTTATTCATGTCAAGAAGCAAAAGTACAACCAGACATGAAACAATGGACTGGCTCCAAATTTGGAAAGGAGTATGTCAAGGCTGTGTATTGTCAACCTGTTTATTTAATTTCTATGCATAGTACATCATGCGAAATGCCAGGCTGGATGAAGCACAAGCTGGAATCAAGATTGCTGGGAGAAATATCAATAACCTCAGATATGCAGATGGCACCACCCTCATGGCAGAAAGGGAAGAGGAACTAAAGAGCTTCTTGATGAAAGTGAAAAAGAAGGGTGAAAAGGTAGGCTTAAAACTCAACATTCAAAAAACAAAGGCCATAGCATCTAATCTCATCACTCATGACAAATAGATGGGGAAACGATGGCAGCAGTGACAGATTTTATTTTTGGGGGGTTCCATAATCATTCCAGATGATAATGGCAACCATGAAATTAAAAGACACTTGCTTTTTCCTTGGAAGAAAAGCTATGAACAACCTAAAAAGCTGAGACATCACTTTGCCAAGAAAGGTCCATATAGTCAAGCTACTGTTCTTCCAGTAGTCATGTATGGATGTGAGAATTGGACCATAAAGAAAGCTGAGCACTGAAGAATTGATGTTTTTAAACTGTGATGTTGGAGAAGACTCTTGAGAGTCCCCTGGACTGCAAGGAGATCCAATCGGTCGATCCTAAAGGAAGTTAGTCCTAAAAATCCACTGGAAGGACTGATGCTGAAGCTGAAACCCAATACTTTGGCCACCTGAATTGATGATGAGTTGACTAACTGGAAAAGATCCTGATGCTGGGAAAGTTTGAAGGCATTAGTAGAATGGAACAAGCGAGGTTGAGATGTTTGTATGGTATCAGTGATTCAATGGACATGAGTCTAAGCAAGCTCTGGGAATGGGTGATGGACAGAGAATCTTGCGTTCTGCAGTCCATGGGGTCACAAAGTGTTGGACATCACTGAGTGACTAAACTGAAGTGAACTTAATTATGTAGCTTTCCTTCAACATACTAACATTAGAGAAATAGAAGCAGTAGGATACTTTGCCAAATTGGGTTTTGACCAATATCAGAATTAAACAGTGCTTGGAAGTCTCATGTCACAAGCCATCTGGATTCCCAACTGGGAGAAAGTCCCAGGCAGCAGGTCATCTCTGTGGGTGAACTTCAAAGGTATATATATGATGGCATCAAGAACTCGATGGACATGATTCTGAGTGAACTCCGGGAGATGGTGATGAACAGGGAGGCCTGGTGTGCTGCAATTCATGGGGTCACAAAGAGTTGGACACTACTGAGTGACTGAACTGAACTGAACTGAATGCATTTTTTTGGTGGGATTCCTGCTTATAATTCCAGAATGAAAACTGATATTATCATCAATCTGTGAGCAAATTGCAGCTCTGGTTTCATGTTAATGCTGTTTGCTTTGTCACATAAAACTTGGAATGCTGTTAAGCCTGGGGCTTGATTGGCCAGGCCCCTCCAAGTGTCTCAAGATTACTCCTATCTTATCTATGGTGCTTCCAGTTTTGTCCTCAGAGCAGGCAGTCCCTCACTGTCAGGACAGTGTCCAAGCAAGTTAGAAACAACGTCATAGGCTTGCTCTGCTCTGTCTCTGAAGCCTAAATAAGACTATTTAATTTCCCTAACATGTACTTGGTTCTTTGTCTGACACATTATTAATAGGTCATACTAGCAACTCAACATGAAAAAAAAAGAAAAAAAAAAAAAAGACAGAAGAGCTAAATAGATATTTTTCAAAAGAGGAAATGTGCATGGCCAACAGCACATGAAAAGATGCTCAACATCTCTAATTATCAGGAAATGCAAATCAAAACCATGTGATATCCCCTCATACCTGTCAGAAAGTGATCATTAAAATCCCTACAAGTAACAAATGTTGGAAAAGATATGAAGAAAAGTGTACTCTTGTACACTGTAAGTGGTAATTCAAATTGGTTTAGCCATTATGTAAAACCATAGAGGAGTTTCTTAAAAAAAGAAAAAAAAAAAAAAAAGAACTACTATATGACCCAGCAATTCCACTCCTGAGTATATACATGAAGGAGAAAATACTAAATTGAAGATATACACACCTTGATGGGATCTGACTATGGCACTAGTGGTAACGAACCCACTTGCCAGTGCAGGAGCCGTGAGAGACATGGGTTCAAACGCTGGGCCAGGAAGATCGCCTGGTGAAGGATATGGCAACCCACTCCAATATTCTTGCCTGGCACATCCCATGGACAGAGGAGCCTGGTGGCCTACAGTCCATTGGGTTGCAGAGTCAGACACGACTGAAGCAACTTAGCACAGCACAGCACAGCATGCACCTCAATGTTTATAACAGCCTTATTTGCTACTGCCAAGATATGGAAACAACCTAAGTGTCCATAAAGAAAGAAAGAAAGAAAGAAGATTAGGTACATATATGTAGATACATGGAATGATGTTCAGACATAAAAATGGATGAAATTTTGTCATTTGCAACAATAGACTAAGAAGGCATTATGAGGAAATGCCTTCACCATAAGGTGAAATAAGTTAAACAGAGAGATAAACACTGTATGATATTAATAATATGTGGAATCCAAAATACACAAGAAAGTGGTGAATATAAAATAAAAGAAGCAAACTCACAGGTATGGAGAAAAAACTAGTGGTTAGTAGTAGAGAAGGAGCAGGACATATAGGAGTGAAGGAGTGGGTGGTACAAATTATTTGGTGTAAGATAGATTTAAGAATGTATTGTACAATATAGGGATTATAGCCAATGTTGTATAATAATTTAAAATGGAAAATATCATTTAAAAATTAAAATTAAGCAATGCTATATATTAATGTATTTCTTTCAGGTTTTATGACATGAAAATGAAAGTGAAGTTGCTCAGTCGTGTCCGACTCTTTGCAACTCCATGGGCTGTAGCCTACCAGGCTCCTCTGTCCATGAAATTTTCCAGGCAAGAATATGGGAGTGGGTTGCCATATCCTTCTTCAGGGGACCTTTCCAACCCAGGGATCGAACCCAGGTCGCCCGCATTGCAGGCACACACTTTACCATTTGAGCCACCAGGGAAGCCCATGCTCCTGCTGTTGCTGCTAAGTCGTTTCAGTCGTGTCTGACTCTGTGCGACCCCAGAGACAGCAGCCCACCGGGCTCCTGTCCCTGGGATTCTCCAGGCAAGAACACTGGAGTGGATTGCCATTTCCTTCTCCAGTAGTCATGGCTAATGTCTAACTGACATTGTATATCTAATTCTCCTTTTATGAGACCTAATCCAACAATATGTACAAATATGTATGCAACTGTTTGTTACTACAGTTAACACTGATGTACATATTACTGCATGACTGAAACAATAAAAAAAAAGAGGAAGAAGAGAAAATAGCTAGTTATGATTAAAAGAACATTGCCTTTAAAAAACAATTTTTTGTCTATACAAATTTGGTATAAATGGCTGCCATTTACTTTGACAAAATGGCGTCAAGCTGTTTTAATTTTTATGCTTTTTATTATAAAATGCAACATATTTTGCTTTACTGAATGGAGATGTTTTAGATTAGGTAAGTTAGATCTATAAAGAACTCTAGAGATACAGACCCACAAATATCTATAGGATTTTTTAAAATGTTTGTCCATGTGTAGCTAATATTTTCCAATTCTACATCTTTAAATGACTGTAGTAATTCTGTATACTCTTTTACTAGAGTAGATATCCACAGGTATATCCCTAAGAAGCACATTTTTATAATCTTCTTCCCAAATATAAAGGGATTAGCAAATGATTTTAACACCTTCCTTCACTTATTGTCTAGCACTTTTGTCTAGATACTCCTTATTCACTTCTAAGACTCCACTCAATCATTATCTTTACCATTCTTTAGTGAACCCTCCAATCTAGACTCTGTGCCTCTGTCCTTAGTATGTATGCAACGCATACATGCCTCTACCTCTACTGAAGTTACTTCTTGGTTTGCATGCTGCTCTCACCAGCTAGTAATCCTTTTAGACTCTGTTCTTGTTTTTGTTGCTGTTGTTTGTTTGTTTTTAACCTATTCACATCCAGATATCACCTAGTATCTCACTCAATCAGTGTTCAATAGTGTCTGTTAAGTGAATTGAATGAATAATTTAATGAAAGAAGGTATGGTGTTCATGTCACTCAGATCCTAAGTGGATGACCATATGTATCTCTGCTTAGGTCATTATAATAACAATACCTAATACTGATAAAGCACTTATGATATCCTAACATTTTGTTCAGTGATTTATGAGTGTCATTTTATTTATTCCTATGGGATGAGTAATGCTATCAGTGTCAGTTCAGAGACAAAATTAAGTTCAGTGATGTTAAATAAGTTGTCTAAACTGCACCACTTGTTTGAAATCCAAGTTAACTTGGCTCTAAAATGAATGTGTTTTCTATCGGATCCTGTTACCTTTCTTCTTTTATTGAAGCTCTGCAAATCTTATGTATATAATTTGGGCATTTGCATTTTTATAAAATATGAAAGGCAGAATAGTTTTCTTCTGTCTTGATCTATATAAATTTTTTTAAGATAGTGTCTCACTCTCATTCAGATAAATAAATTTAAATTAAAAAATAAAATTAAAAAAAAGGAGGAGATATATGTTTACCTATGGCTGATTCATGTTGAGGTTTGACAGAAAACAGCAAAATTCTGTAAAGCAATTACCCTTCAATAAAAATTTAATTAATTTAAAAAAGAGAACAAAGTAAAGATTTCAATCACATATTTATTCTGCAGCTGTTCTTTTCAATTTTAGGGAAATAGCTATCCAATTGGTAAAATTAGGTATTTTGTTAATTAAATGCAATAGATAGTGATTGCCCTAGGTTTCATTTGATGATTTTTAGTTTGTCAGCAAAAAATAGAATCACTGCACTCATATTAAACACAAAACTTAATTTTTCTGTGGTGATTCCAAAAGTTATTCAGAATGTTATAATACTTCTGGATATTCACAATGACAATAGTTTTCATTGTAATGTCATAGGGGCAACAGATAATTGTCTCTTTAATGGTGAAATATTGGTAAATTTGCCATTTAAAAAATATCTCAATCTGTGATTTATCTTAATTATTTAAGCACTACACACACACACATACACACACACACAATCTTTATTGCATCTCACAAATATACAGTTCTTTTGAGACAAAGCATCTTCTCTTTGACATTTTTCAATTTTATTGAGTGATACTCACAGAGGGAAATAGACAGCCATTTGTCTTCAATGTAATCGTTTGTAATCTGTTTGGATAATTGAACTGTCAACTTGGCCCCAGAGAGGATTGCTGGCCAATAGAACATTTGTTTGCTTTGTTGTACTCAGTGCTCTCATTTTAATATGCCTTGTTAGTGCAAATAGCACCATTTCAAAATTACTAATAAGGAGGGAAAAAAATGCTAAGTGCAACACATGAGAATAAACTGCCAAAATAATATATATGTAATAGCAATGATAAGTAACCTGTCACCAAGTCTGAAATATCAGTTTAATTTCTGTCACCACAAATCTCCAGCTTGACTTTCTTGTGCTTCAGTTGTGTTTGTGAGCATAAATATTTTAAATTTTAATTTTTTCATATGCAGTACAGTGATGTTTTATAACCTATTTTGTTCTAGAATCCTACCAAAATATATTCATAGATGAATGCAAATACAATGCATTTATGTACTTCTAAGAATTATTTTTGCTCTTTTATTGATTGATATAGTCATAAAAAAGCAAAACAGCTAAATATATTCCATGCAAATTGATAATCTCTTTTGAAACTCTTTTTTTTTTTTTTTTTACAAATCAATTCTGGGTTCAGCTTAACGATGCTGAGACAAGCTAGCCAAAATGCCAAAAACTTTTGGGAGCACAGTAATTAATGTAACCTCAGATTGACCAAAACCATAGTCTCAGATTCACTGTTGGAAGATAACAGCACTGCTGCTAGTTAAATCAGCCTGTAAATAACCCAAACTAAAAGGAAATTTATTAGAAAAGTCTTCCCTTTCACAGTTGGGAAAGAACTGTCCATCACCCAGATTCCAACCCTCTTGGGCACTTGCTAAACAATATAACCTCAAGTTGTATTATGGGTTTATATTATGGGTTATATTATTTTATTCTTTTTGTTATTGTTATTGCAAATTGCTAAAATTGGAAAGACAGGGTTTGGTTTCAGTAGAAGAATAAAGTCAAAAAATTAATACAGTCTGCTATTTAAAACAATTATCTTTTTTCTTTATAACTCACTACAAGAAAATTTTAAGATAATTTCCTGCCTCTTGTTCAATGAATTCTTCAATTAAATGTAGTACTTGAAATATTCCCAAGATTTTATGTCTACTTATTTAACATTTACAGTTTTTAGAATGTTAATATATATATTTTGACTCCAAAACAATATTCCTAAGGCTCCCTAGGAGATGTGATATGTTTTATCATTAGGAAGCAAATGTTTGTGCCATCAAATCTACCACAGTTTATACTTTATATCCTTAAACCATAAGCATGATATTTGATAACACTTTAAAATTTAAACTGCTTAAAAATTTATACTGCTATATATGATTTTTATATAATAGTGAAAAGTATTATTTGCTTAGTTGTGTTGGACTCTTTGCAACCCATGGACTGTAGCCTACCAGGCAGGATTACTGGAGTAGGTAGCTTCCATTCTCTTCTCCAGGTACCCACATCTTCTGCCTTGTGGATTCTTTACTGTCTGAGCCACCAGGGAAACCCTAACATAAGAGAATCCAAAAGCAGGTTTGCAAAAAGTGTAATTTAAAATATGGGGGATTCATTTTCCCTTGTTTGTAGGTGCAAAAAACATGATTTTGATTATTTTTTTATGAGCAGCAATAACAGCTAGCTATGTCTTAATCCATTTGGGCTTCTATAACAGATATACAATAAACTGTATGGCTTATAAACATATTTATTTCTTACATTTCTGAAGACTGAAAACTCCAAGATCATGGTACTGACAGTTTGGTGTCTAAATTTTCACTGTATTCTTAAATGGAAGAAAGGACAAGGGGCCTCTCTGAGATTGCTTTTATAAGGACACTAATAATATTTGTGAAGACTCTGCACTTATAACCTGATTACCCATGCAAATGCCCTACCACCTAAAACTATCACATTGTGGGTTAGGATTTCAGCATAAAATTTTGGGGAGATACAAGCATTCAGACAAAAGCAAGCTGCAAAACTAAAGATATAATCTAAAAACCTCTCTGGTTTTCAGATCCTCTCTGAAAACCTGGTCCTCAGACAGCAAATGCTGAGTAATCAGGGATTGAAGATGTGAAGGCATTTAGTCAATTAGGAAAGTACACTACTCATAGAAAGGATATATAATTCTGGAAGTCTCTTTTAAAGTACTAATTCATTCATTTATATTTATTCATCCATCCTAGAAACAACTTGATGAGGACCTACAATGATCAAGACAGGGAGTGCAGAAGTAGCAAATTGTTAAGTTTAGATTGAGGACCTTTGCAATGATCATGGAGGAAAGCATTCTTATCAATTATCAATGCAAAGAAATAGAGGGAAGCAATAGAATGGGAAAGACTAGAAATCTCAATAAAATTAAATTTCATGCAAAGATGGGCGCAATAACAGACAGATGGTATGGACCTAGCAGAAGCAGAAGTTATTAAGAAGAGGTGGCAAGAACACACAGAAGAACTGTGCAAAAGAGATCTTCATGATCCACATAACCACAATGGTGTGATCACTGTAGGTGAGTACCTAGAGCCAGACATCCTGGAGTGTGAAGTCAAGTGGGTCTTAGAAAGCATTACTATGAACAAAGCTAGTGGTGGTGATGGGATTCCAGTTGAGCTCTTTCAAATCCTAAAAGATAAAGCTGTGAAAATGCTGCACTCAATATGCCAGCAAAGTCGGAAAACTCAGCAGTGACTGTAGGACCGGTTTTCATTCCAATCCCAAAGGTAGGCAATGCCAAAGAATCTTTAAACTACCGCACAATTGCATTCTTCTCAGTTCAGTTCAGTTCAATTCAGTCACTCAGTCGTGTCTGACTTTTTGCGACCCCATGAATCGCAGCACGCCAGGCCTCCCTGTCCATCACCAACTCCCGGAGTTCACTCAGATTCACGTCCATCGAGTCAGTGATGCCATCTAGCCATCTCATCCTCTGTCATCCCCTTCTCCTCCTGCCCCCAATCACTCCAAGCATCAAAGTCTTTTCCAATGACACTAACAAAGTAATGCTCAAGATTCTCCAAGCCAGTCTTCAACAGTATGTGAACTGTGAACTTCCAGATGTGTAAGTTGGATTTATAAAAACAGAGGAACCAGAGATCAAATTGCCAACATCAACTGGATCATAGACAAAGCAAGAGAGTTCCAGAAAAGCATCTAATTCTGCTTTATTAACTAAGCCAAAACCTTTGACAGTGTGGATCACAACAGACTGTGGAAAATTCTTAAATAGATGGGGGTACCAGACCACCTTACCTTCCTCTTGAGAAATCTGTATGCAGACCAAGAATCAACAGTTAGAACCAGACATGGAACAACAGACTGGTTTCAAATTTGTAAAGGAGTACATCAAGGCTGTATATTGTCACTCTGCTTGTATAACTTATATGCAGAGTACATCATGCAAAATGTTGGGCTGGGTGAAGCACAAGCTGGAATCAAGATTGCTGGGAGAAATATCAATAACCTCAGATACACAGATGACACCACCCTTATAGCAGAAAGCACAGAGGAACTAAAGATCTTCCTGATGAAAGTGAAAGAGAGTGAAAAGTAGGCTTAAAATCTCAACATTCAGAAGACTAAGATCATGGCATCCACACCCATCACTTCATGGCAAATAGACAGACAAACATTGGAAAGAGTGACTTTAATTTTGGGGCTCCAAAGTCACTGCAGATGGTAACTGTAGCCATGAAGGTAAAAGATGCTTGTTCCTTGGAAGAAAAGCTATGACCAAACAAGACAGCATATTAAAAAGCAGAGACATTACTCTGGCAACAAAATTCCATCTAATCAAAGATATGGTTTTTCCAGTGGTCATGAATGGATGTGAGAGTTGGACTAGAGAAATCAACCTGCCTGACTTCAGGCTCTACTACAAAGCCACAGTCATCAAGACAGTATGGTACTGGCACAGAGACAGATATATAGATCAATGGAGCAAAATAGAAAGCCCAGAGATAATCCATGCACCTATGGACACCTTATCATTGACAAAGGAGGCAAGAATATACAATGGAGAAAAGACAATCTATTTAATAAGTGGTGCTGGGAAAACGGGTCAACCACTTGTAAAAGAATGACAATGGAGTATTACTCAGCTGTTAAAAAGAATTCATTTGAATCAGTTCTGATGAGATGGATGAAACTGGAGCCGATTATACAGAGTGAAGTAAGCCAGAAAGAAAAACACCAATACAGTATACTAACACATATATATGGAATTTAGGAAGATGGCAATGACGACCCTGTATGCAAGACAGGGAAAGAGACACAGATGTGTATAATGGACTTTTGGACTCAGAGGGAGAGGGAGAGGGTGGGATGATTTGGGAGAATGACATTCTAACATGTATACTATCATGTAAGAATTGAATCGCCAGTCTATGTCTGATGCAGGATACAGCATGCTTGGAGCTGGTGCATGGGGATGACCCAGAGAGATGTTATGGGGAGGGAGGTGGGAGGGGGGTTCATGTTTGGGAACGCATGTAAGAATTAAAGATTTTAAAATTAAAAAAAAAATAAAAATTTAAAAAATTAATAAATAAATAAATAAATTTTAAAAAAAGAAAAAAAAAAAAAGAATGAAACTAGAACACTTTCTAACACCATACACAAAAATAAACTCAAAACTGATAAAAGATCTAAATGTAAGACCAGAAACTATTAAACTCCTGGAGGAGAACATAGGCAAAACACTCTCCAATATAAATAACAGCAGGATCCTCTCTGACCCACCTCCCAGAATATTGGAAATAAAAGCAAAAATAAACAAATGGGACCTAATTAAAATTAAAAGCTTCTGCACAGCAAAGGAAACTATAAGCAAGGTGAAAAGACAGCATTCAGAATGGGAGACAATAATAACAAATGAAGCAACTGACAAACAACTAATCTCAAAAATATACAAGCAACACCTGCAGCTCAATTCCAGAAAAATAAATGACCCAATCAAAAAATGGGCCAAAGAACTAAACAGACATTTCTTCAAAGAAGACATACAGACGGCTAACAAACACATGAAAAGATGCTCAACATCACTCATTATCAGAGAAATGCAAATCAAAACCACAATGAGGTACCATTTCACGCCAGTCAGAATGGCTGTGTTCCAAAAGTCTACAAGCAATAAATTCTGGAGAGGGTGTGGAGAAAAGGGAACCCTCTTAAACTCTTGGTGCATATGCAAACTAGTACAGCCACTATGGAGAATAATGTGGAGATTTCCTTAAAAACTGGAAATAGAACTACTTTATGACCCAGCAATCCCACTGCTGGGCATACACACTGAGGAAACCAGAACTGAAAGAGACATGAGTACCCCAGTGTTCATCGCAGCACTGTTTATAATAGCCAGGACATGGAAGCAACCTAGATATCCATCAGCAGACGAATGGATAAGACAGTTGTGGTACATATACACAATGGAGTATTACTCAGCCATTAAAAAGAATACATTTGAATCAGTTCTAATGAAGTGGATGAAACTGGAGCCTATTATACAGAGCAAAGTAAGCCAGAAAGAAAAACACCAATACTAATGCATATATATGGAATTTAGAAAGATGTTTAATGATAACCCTGTATGCAAGACAGCAAAAGAGACACAGTTGTATAGAACAGTCTTTTGGACTCTGTGGGAGAGGGAGAAGGTGGGATCATTTGGGAGAATGGCTCTGAAACATGTATAATATCATAGAAGAAATGAATTGCCAGTCCAGGTTTGATGCAGGATATAGGATGGTTGGGCCTGGTGCACTGGGATGCCCCAGAGGGATGGTACATGGAAGGAAGTGGGAGAGGGTTTCAGCATGGTGAACACGTGTATACCTGTGGTGGATTTATGTTGATGTATGACAAAACCAATACAATATTGTAAAGTAATTAGCCTCCAATTAAAATAAATAAATTTGTAATTAAAAATGAATTTAGAAATTTAAAATGAAAGAAAAGGAAAGAAAAAAAAATGGAGTTCAGAATTGATGCTTTTAAACTGTGGCTTTGAAGAAGACATTGATGGTCCCTTGGACTGCAAGGAGATCCAACCAGTTGATCCTAAAAGAAATCAGTCCTGAGTATTCATTGGGAGGACTGATGCTGAAGCATAAATTGCAATATTTTGGCCACCAAAGATGGGAAGAACTGACTCATGGAAAAAGACCCTGATGCTGGGAAAGTTTGATGGTATTAGAAGGGAATGACAGAGGATGAGATGGTTGGATGGCATCACTGACTCGATGGACATCAATTTGAGTAAGCTCCAGGACTTGGTGATGGTCAGGGAAGCCTGGTGTCCTGCGGTCTATGGGTTTGCAAAGAGTCAGACAGGACTGAGTGAACTGATTAAGTACCTAGGAAAAACTTAATAGGTGCAAACGAGAAGTAATTCTGTAGTATAGTAAATAAGCTCCCTAAGGTTACATGTGAAAAAATGTACCCCAAAAATGTGGTTGGCTAGAGAGAATAGAGGAATAAATTTGGTATGTAGAGGTGCATCCGTTCAAGGAGAAATGCGATATTGTTGTTGTTGTTGTTTAGTTAAGTCATGTCCGACTCTTTGTGACTCCATGGACTGTATCCCACCAGTCTCCTGTGTTCCTGGGATTTTCCAGGGAAGAATGTTGAAGTGGGTTGTCATTCCCTTCTCCAGGGGATCTTGTTGACCCAGGGATCAAACCCACATCTCCTGCTTGGCAGGCAGATTCTTTGCCACTTAGCCACCTGGAAAATGATTGCATATTGCCAAGTAACTCCAGATCCAAGGTAATGATAAACTTAATCCTAAAAAAATTTTTCTAAAATATTTGACAAATATTTACTATAAAAAAAAAAGTGCAGCAGAAGCAAAACATGAGCCACACAGTTAAGTAAGATTTAAATCTGAAGTTAGCTGCATAAGTAGGGTTTCAAATGTCAGGAATGGAGCTCATTAGTTTCAGTCATAAGAGATCCAAGTCCGAAGGAAAACTATGATGCCTATTAGCTTGCCCTCAGGTATGTCTATCTGCATATGACCTTAGACCCACTCTCCTGCTTTTTTAAATAAACAATAAAATCATGTGTTCATTTGTTCAAGTGTGTTGCATCCTAAAGACTACAGTCTTTAATAACTCAGAGGTAGTCATTGTTTATAATTAGATAGCTTCTTTTCCCTCAGATCCAGGTGGCTTTATATAGCTAAAGCATGCTGTACATAATAATGTGGTCATTTTCTTCACTTAGTATCACCTGTGGTTTCTTAAATAATATATTTATGTCATAGCATAAGCAAATTTCATTTTTTAGCCTATGAAGGAATTTTTCTTCTTTCAGACAGTATATCTGAAAAGCTCAAGAACTGTGAATTTAATCAATCTTCAGCTAATTTATTTACATCAAAGGAAAATATCAGGATCATTTTTTTTCATTTTAAATAGAGCTCCTGGATAAAAAGCAAAAGGGGGAGGTTATCAAAATAAGTGATCATACTCTCTACTTTACTTCCTGATTTTCTTTTCACATTTTCATTTTTCACTGAATTTATGTTTCTATCTGTCACAGGTTTGCCTAGAGTAACTAGCTCATCAAGGACATAAATTTTATGGTCTCTTATGGCTTTTGTCAAGCTCTCATCCCCAAAATCCTAGTCCATTTAGATATCAACATAAAGTGGGACAAAAATCTATTCCAGGATAAAACTGTCTTAAATACATATTTGCATTTTAATACACTTAGTATGAAAGCTGTGTATTGAGCCCCATATGCAATCTTTGTCTTCTATAGAAATAAAAGTTCTATCTCTCTATTGTGGATGGTTAAGGAATAATATTCTCACAAGTCAATCTAATGAACTATTCATGCTTACTAAAATCTGATGCCAAACTCCTAGATACCATTTAAATCATAATTCCCCAAACAGAACACTTTATTCCTTTCATTCTAGATGATATATAGGCAAAATCCAACCAGTATTTGCAATGCATTATTATTAATAAAAATCAAGGCACTAAATACTAATATATAATACATTATATATTTGGTAAATCTGTGTTTACTCCTTAAAAAATATTAAAAAGGTGGTAGTTGAGACTACAATATAAATGGAAATCCCATCTAATTTCCTGCAAGTCTATAAGAACCTTAATGAATTTATCTCCTTGACAGCTTATGATTTAGCTGTGCAGATCCAACCTTGGGAAAAGTGATATTCCTCTATGTCACTCAAGAGCATAAGATGAGTTTTAAGTTGCCAAAACTTTCATTAAAATTTTATGTAACCCTTCTCTAGAGCATGGAAGTTGCATAACAACTTACAATAAATGAATTATGTATGGCAGTTTCTATATTCACCCTGTCTTGTGTTTAGTTTTTAAGCATACGTACAGTGCAGCCCTCATAAGCTTGCTATGCTGTATTTTAAAAGAAGTATACTATGTCACTGATTGAAAACAGCAAAAAACAGTCTTAAAGAGGCTCAAATTTATATTTATTAATATATAAACAAAGTCCCCCCACTGTGATTCACCATCAAAAGTTGAAATCATTCAAAGATAAAAACAGAAGATTTACTGAATCTTCAGTACGTACAGATCCCACAAAATAAAAAGTTTAGGGTTTAGGGAGAAATTCATAAAGTTTAAGCATTTAAAGTATCTTCATATTAAGCAGTCCTTAATCTTCTGAACTAGAATCAAGAAATCCAAGGTAAGAATTTACCAAACATAAACTCTTTATGCCAATATATTATTTTAACTCTGTTTATATGATGCTATGTTAGGAGCCCCAAGAACACACCCAGGTTCAGTGATTTATTAGAAAGATTCACAAGAATCAGCATAGGATTTATTACATCAAAATGACAAAGAATAAATCTAGTAAAGCATGAAGTTGCATGGGGTAAAGTGCAGGGCAACCAGGCCCAAGCTTCCAAGTGTCTTCTCCCTGTGGTAACACACAGGACATACTTAATTTCTCTAGCATCATTAGTGCTAGTGTGTGTGAAGCATTATCTACTAACAAAGCATATTTGAAAGTCAGTGTCCAAGACTTTAATTAGGAGAAAATCACATAAACACCCTCTGCTTAGCATGTACCAAGTTTCCTGGCCCCCAGAGCAAAAGCAGATGTTCAACATAAAGCACACTGTTTGTACAGGCTAGGCACAGTTAAATACTCTTCTCAGTTCTGGGAAAGGTAGAAATTCTAGAGTCAGCTTCCCAGATACTAGCCAAGGCTGAAACTTGCAAGCAGGTTTTTCTATGTTGATTCTTCTCTGCATAAACACCATCCAAGGAAATTAGTTGTTTACAATATAGTTATTTTTGTCTTATCTCTTAAGACTATTTCCACCATGACAGTGCAAAATAAGTGTTCAAATGCAGAGTTGCTAAGAGACGTAGAATAGCACATCCTTATATAGAATTCCCATCGTATAGATTTAGTAGCTGTGAATAATCTCAAGTGTATAGAGGTATAAAATTTAGGAAATGATGAGATTTGAGTATCTAACTTTTGTTTTTATTTTTTACTATTTTTGAATAATGGTTGTGTTTGGCAGGTAACATGCAAAATTCCTGAAAATTGCTTTTCAGTGTACCGATTTTGACATACTTCAGTAATGAAAGCACTTATCAACACTCTGTTCTCATCATTTCTAAATTATGTTCTCATCATTTCTAAAATCCTATTGACTAACTTTCCAAATCAAGGGATGGGGAAGAATACTCCTACCATGAAAGCAGAGCCGAAGAATGAAATGTTTAGTTTAAAAGTTCTAACTTGTTACAGAAACTCTTATTTTGAGAAGTATTTTATAGTTTTGATAACGTTTCCACTGGCCTTATTTATTTAAGTCTAATTAAATTTTATGCCTAATGAAATTAAAGTTCTAGCTTTGTTCTTTTTAACTAATATGATCTACTCATTTCAATCCCAAAGAATAGTACTGCTAAAGAATATTCAAACCACCACACAATTTCACTCATTTTACATGCTTGCAAGGTAATACTCAAAATCCTTCAATCTGGGCTTCAACAGTATGTGAACCAAGAACTTCCAGATGTTCAAGGTGGATTTGGAAAAGGCAAAGGAACCAGAGATCAAATTGCCAACATCTGGTGGATCATAGATAAAGCAAGAGAGTTCTAGGAAAAAAAAAAAAAAATCTACTTCTGCTTCATTGATTACACTAAAGCCTCTGACTGTGTCACAGCAAACTGTGGACAATTCTTTAAAAGATAGGAATACCAGACCATCTTACCTACCTCCCCAGAACCTGTATGCAGGTCAAGAAGAAACAGTTAGAACTGTTTGCAACTGAACATAAGCTCTTGGATGGATAAACAGACTGGTTCCAAATTGGAAAAGGGGTATGGCAAGGCTGGACAGTGTCACCCCGATTGTTTAACTTATATTCAGAATACATCATGCAAAATGCCGGAGTGGATGAAGCACAAGCTGGAATCAAGATTGTCGGGAGAAATATCAATAACCTCAGATATGCAGAGGCACCACCCTTATGGCAGAAAGTGAATAGGAACTAAGAAGCCACTTGATGAAAGTGAAAGAGGAGAGTGAAAAAGTTGGCTTAAAGCTCAACATTCAGAAAACTAAGATCATAGTATCTGGTCTCATCACTTCATGGCAGATAGATGGGGAAACAGTGTCAGACTTTATTTTGGGGGGCTCCAAAATCACTGCAGATGATGATTGCAGCCATGATATTAAAAGACCCTTACTCCTTGGAAGGAAAGTTATGACCAACCTAGATAGCATATTGAACAGCAGAGACATTACTTTGCCAACAAAGGTCTGTCTAGTCAAGGCTATGGTTTTTCCTGTGGTCATGTATGGAGGTGAGAGTTGGGCTGTGAAGAAAGCTGAGTGCAGAGAAATTGATGCTTTTGAACTGTGGTGTTGGAGAAGACTCTTGACAGTCCCTTCTACTGCAAGGAGATCCAACCAGTCCATCCTAAAGGAGATCAGTCCTGGTGTTCATTGGAAGGACTGATACTGAGGCTGAAACTCCAATACTTTGGCGACCTCATGCAAAGAGTTGACTCATTGGGAAAGACTCTGATGCTGGGAGGGATTGGGGGCAGGAGGAGAAGGGGACACCAGAGGATGAGATGGCTGGATGGCATCATCGACTGATGGACCTGAGTTTGAGAGAACTCCAGGAGTTGGTGATGGACAGGGAGGCCTGGCATGCTGCAATTCATGGGGTCACAAAGAGTTGGAAATGACTGAGCGACTGAACTGAACTGGTCTGAACTAGTGTAATATGTACCTGTATTAAAAATGAAGTACAAGAGACGGGGTTTCCCATGATAGTTCTTAAATGATTGTACTACAAACTGTTTATTTATATTTTGTCAAGCTTAAAAATAAAATGGCCAGTTATTTTACCAGCAAAAGTGGCTTTGTTTGCAAATGACAGAAGAAATGTAATCTGAGACGTGCATACTATGGCAAACCACCAACAAATTCAGAGAAAAAAGAGCACATCATTACTTTATAGAAAAAGAAAAAAAGTCAGAAGTGACTACTTTGAACAGAAGTGCATTTGAGGAAAGTGAGAATTTGGGATGGTGATGGTTCCTCTTTGCCTGAACTATTGCTGGTCAAAGAGAAAATAGTCCTTCCTCCTGCTTGGAAAGTATAGTGTCTTTCTGTTCAGAAATTAATATAAGCTGTGAGGGAAGGTATATGCATTACAGGTCCTATCTCAGGCCTCCCCAACTCCATTTTAAGTAAAACTTTTATGATTTCCTATTTACATATATGTATTACATATATTTACACCAATCCTTGGTGTTCAACTCAGTTAGGTTCACCAATTCTACATGACCTTGTAATTCTACAGAAACAAGATAGGATGTTTTCATCACCAACATAAGTTCACTCGCACCCCCTTTTCTCTCTTCCATGTCCTTTATATTGCAACAACTTCTCGTCTTTGATGATCATCATTTAGTTTCATGTTTTTAAAGTTTATGGAAACAAAATAATACAGCTGGTTCTATATTTGTGTGTGTGTGTATGTAGCTTTTTATTCAATATAATAATTTGGCGATTTATCCATGATGTTGTTTCCTTACTTTGGAATGTTCATAGCCATTATCTCTTGAAATATGTTGTCAGCTCCAATTCACTTTCATTTCCTTCTGCAGGAATCTTAGATCACATGAATTCCTACAGACCTTAGATACTCTGTTCTATTTTTTCACATTTTTTTCTCTTTAAGTTAAAATTTCTATTGCTTTGTTTTCAAATTCTTTAATTCTTTTCTATACTGCAACACTTGCAACATTCCCATTTTATTCATTTCAAGACTCCTTATCTCTGCTAAAATGCCCTATATATCTATATGCTTCCCACATTTTCAGTTCTATCCTTTAGTATTTTGGCAGTTATTTTATTTTTTTGCCAATTTTGTTGAATTTATATACTGTAAAGCTACTTTAAAAAAAAAAAGTTCCAGAAGGTTTTGTAAATGACAGGTATCATGAAATCCCTGAATTTTAATTGTTTAATATTTAAGCATCTCTATAACTACTTTTATGACTTTCCTCTCTTCACTATGGACTTCTCTTTCTCTCTCCCTTAGTTTTTGTCTGTTTGTGAGTTTTGTAAATTTGTTATTGTATGATGGTCATTTATTTTAAAGAACAATATAGACAGAAATAAATTGCTTTTTATTTAGAAATAAAGAATGTGCCTTCTCATGTTAGGCTGCTTTAATTGGGTACTCAATTAATTTTGTTTGTAGTAAGCTAGGCCTGGTTTTTTTTTTAACACATCTAGTTAACATGGCTTTAGTTTGTGTTGTTTCATTACTGCTTTTTTATGTTTAGAGATTGATCCCATGTCTTATCTTTCTATGAGGCTTGGGGTATGAGAACTTGTAAGATTCTGGAGGTATCTTTGCACTTTACAGCTGAGCTGCTAGCTTTCCAAATTATGGAAAAATTCTCTCTTCTTTCTGCCAAGATAGAATTATTTTTGTTTCTAGGATTTTTTTTTTTTTTTTTTTTTTTTGCCTTAAAATCTGCTGCTTCTCTGTTCAGTTGCTAAGTTGCATTTGACTCTTTGCAACCCATGGCCTGCAGCACACTAGGCTTTCCTGTCCTTCACTATCTCCCAGAGTTTGTTCAAATTCATTCATTCATCCATTGAGTTGTGGTGTTATTTAACCATCCATCTCATCTTCTACCACCCTCTTCTCCTTTTGCCTTCAATATTTCCCAGCATCAGGGTCTTTTCTAATGAGTTGACTCTTCACATCAGGTGGCCAAAGTATTGGAACTTCAGCTTCAGCATCTGTCCTTCTAATGAAAGTTCAGGGTTCATTCCCTTTAGGATTGACTGGTTTGATCTCCTTACAATCCAAGGGACTGTCAAGAGTCTTTTCCAACACCACAATTCAAAAGCATCAATTCTTTCATGCTCAGTCTTCTTTATGGTCCAACTGTCTCATCCATACGTGACTACTGGAAAAACAACAGTTTTGACTTTTAAATATTCTGTCTAGATTTGTCATAGCTCTTTTCCAAGGAGCAAGCATCTTTTAATTTCATGGCTGCAGTTATTGTCTGCAATGATTTTGGAGCCTCCCCCCCAATAAAGTCTGCTACTGTTTCCATTGTTTCCCCATCTATTTGTCATGAAGTGCTGAAACTCCAGTACTTTGGCCACCTCATGCGAAGAGCTGACTCATTGGATGCTGATTGGATGACTCTGATGCTGGGAGGAATTGGGGTCAGTAGGAAAAAGGGACAACAGAGGATGAGATGGCTGGATGGCATCACCGACTCGATGGATGTAAGTTTGAGTGAACTCCGGGAGTTGATGATGAACAGGGAGGCCTGGTGTGCTGCGATTCATGGGGCCGCAAAGAGTAGAACACGACTGAGTGACTGAACTGATGGGGCCATATTCCATAATCTTAATTCTTAGTTTTTTGAATGCTGAGTTTCAAGTCAGATTTTCCACTCTCCTCTTTCAACTTCTTCAAGAGGCTCTTTTGTTCCTCTTCACTTTCTGCCATGAGGTGTTATCTTCTGCATATCTGAGGTTATTGCTATTCCTCTCAGAAATCTTGATTCCAGCTTGAGCTTTATCCAGGTGGGTATTTCATGTGATGCACTGTGCATATAAGTTAAATAAGCAGAGTGACAATATACTGCCCTGATGTATCCCTTTCCCAATTTTGAACCAGTCTGTTGCTCCATGTCTGGTTCTAAGTTTTGCTTCTTGACCTGCATACAGGTTTCTCAGGAGACAGGTAGGATGCAAGTCCAGATGTAGATCTTAAAAGCAGGTTTCTTCCTACTTCAGTTAGTGTCAAATTCCTCATTCTCATCATTCTGCCAAAGATGTGTCCAGATTCTTTTTGTTATAAAAGATGACTCATCACTTTCTAAAGTTCATTTCATGGTTTCTTTGCATTTGGATTTTTCAGATGGGCTTCGAGAAAACTATAGTTTATTTGGCTTGTTTTCTTATGGAAAAAGAGACAATCTCTTGTGACTTTCTATATCTTAATTTGTTTCCAAATATTCTGCAATTATTAGAATAGTAAATAAATAGGGTAAAACTTAACAGGTGTTCTACTTTGATCAAAGGAAGTGGTTTTAAAATCTATAACATTAAGTGTTCGACTTTTAAAAATAGAACATTTCTTATATATTAAGAGGTAGTTTGCTTGTTGGAAGGAAATATTTTCTATTGGTTTGCCTTTGTTACTTTTATGAATGTTGAATTTGTAACAAAATTCCAGGTTTATCCTTCTGTGAAAAAGCAGGAGTATATTATCATCACAGCAGCTAAAGAGAATCTTACTATCACCATTTATGTAATTAACTTAGATAATCAACTTAGAGTCTTCAGTATTCATGACGTAAGACACATTAGAATTCAAACAATACAATTTTAGCATACTAAAGTTTGGAGATCAACCAAAGCAAAGTAAAGCAAACCAACCAACAATAACTAAAACATGTAGACTTAATTTGCAGTTATAAAAACAGGTTTAGCAGTGTTACATTCATATCTCTAAAAGCCACATCTTTCTGGAAGAAATTACAGGCTCATACACTTTAGAAAAATTGCAGAGGGAATTGGGTGATTAATGCAGAATCAATGCTACTACCTAAGAGTCAACCTGATTTATCTTACAATCAGCTTGGGAAAACCATTTTGATGTTATGACTCAGCAGATGTCAAGTTGTAAACCTTTCACAAAATGATTTCAAGGCAGGAATTAACTTGCTTACTCTGCAGAACCAGGCAGGACAGAAAAAATGCCAGTAAGGGTTCACCCAAGGACATTCCTCAAATGTTCCAAGTATTATTTCTTTTTTTCTCTTTTTTTTTTCCCCCTTTCTCTCTCTCTCCAATCATTCTTAAGATGAACACAAATGATGCAGTCAGAAATGAATTAGACAAGAGTTTCAGTGCCACAGAGAAACTGTGTTAGTTTGAAGGCTAAGTGAAGCATTTGACTAAAATGTGCTTGAAATAGATCTAAGCTGCTAAATGAGGTATGGGGAAAATTGCAGGTATTTGTAATTCACAACTATTCAGTTTTCCATTTTACAGAATCCTTCAGTTCTTTGAAAAATGAAGTCCACCCCCCCAGAAATAATCCTAATTTATCATAGAATTCATATCTCATAAACAAAAGAACTTACTGAAGTGTATAAATAGATCAGTTAATTTAAAAGCAGAGAAAACTCTAATGTAGTGAATCTAAGAATCACTTAATTGACATGAATTGTCCAAAGTTATTGGCTTCTCTGCTCAGACTGTAAAACAATGTGCAATGTGGGAGATCTGGCTTTCATCCCTGGGTTGGAAAGATCCCCTGGAAGAGGGCATGGTGACCCATTCCAGTATTCTTGCCTGGAAAATCTGCATAGACAGAGGAGACTGGTGGGCTACAATCTATGGGGTCGCAAAGAATTGGACAATACTGATCTAAGTATGGCCTCCATTCAAAAACATTTCGGAAGTCTGAACCCATAGAAGTTGACCTTATTGAAATAAACACTCCATTTCTTTTGTTTTATGTAATCATTTGCCCACACACGCACTTCAACTCTCCTCCACAATCTCTTCTCATTCTTCAGGTTGCGTTTGAATGACACTTCCTCTTCTGAGAGGCCTTTCTTGATTACCTTATCTCAGCCTCAGCATCTATTTGTTACTCCATGGCCCTTGTCATGTTGCAGTGAAGCAGGAGATAGACAGGACTCCAGGCTAAACAGTTGCTCCTCTGTTGACAGAAACTCCGTAATAGCAGAAATTCCATAAAAGTAATATGATGGAGGAGAGTGTTCCTTGTGCAGATAAGAGATAAAAGACCACATACCCGTCTCAAAGTCAAGGAGACCTCCCAAGCTACACATGCACAGAAAGGCTTCAAGGAGGTCAAGATGGAAAGGAATGTCACCTCATGATAAGTGATGTCAACCACCCATAGCCTCTTCACAGGAATTCATCTTGGCTACGTAAGAAATGACCACCCACACATGGGGGGTTCCTGAGATATAACAAGTATGGCCTTAGGACCAGGAAAATCAAAATGATTGATCAAAGGAAATCTGGAAGAAATGTCCCATAAAAGTGATTCAAACCACCAAGAGTGTGTGACTCTCTCTGAACCTGCTCATGTGGCTATCCACATGTACTGTACTCTTATCCTTTCTAATAAACACTTTACTTGTTTTACTACTTTCCATCATTATGGGAATTACTTTCCACAAAGCTGAAGAACCAGTGGCTTGGCACTGTCCACTGGTCTAATAGCTAGGATTAGGCTCTCTCATTGCCATGATCTGGCCTCAACCTCTGGCTGGAAAGCAATGCCCTGCTTTAAACCACTGAAGATTGAGGTCCTCCAAGATCAGCACTACTATAAAAGTGCTTCTTTATCACTTTCACCACCACAACAAATTTGGTGGATGTAGAACCACATCTGATATTCTGTGATGTTAGATACTTAGCATCTAGTGCACTAGTACAGAGGAGGAGTTCAGTTAATAAATCATATATCCATCATGAAGTCTCATGTGATCCTTTCGTATATAGATATCCTCTTTGTTCTCTACGTGGTAATGAAACTAAGTAAAATAAACTCAACACAACTTAGGGCCAAAAGATAAATTAACTTATACCATAAAAACACAGAGGCTGATCTTCACAGAAATTACAGAATCCAGGCTTTAGTAATGGTATCAGAATACCAGAATTACTATTTCTCTCTTTTCATCTTTCAGCTCTGATTCCTACTGAGTCAGTGTTATTTTCAAGCAAACAGTTATGTGTAAGACATGTGTTCTCGATCAGATGCAGGCTTATGTTTAATCAACTTAGCAACAACAGAAAGAACTCATCTTCCCTGTTACCACAGAGAATGATCCCCTTAGGACTCTAGTCTAACTGGATTTATCTGTGAGGCCAAGAGTAAAAGGACATTGATTGAACAGACCTGGTTTACTATCTAAATCTAAAATCCTATACTCATCTCCCCAAATCCTTTTGGACTGACTTTTTTTTTTTTTTTTGCATATAAAAAAGGGTTTATTTTATTGGAGTAAGAAGACAAACAGAATGTGCTTGGAAATCTAAAAGTATCAGCTATTTGATCTACCACACGTGTTACTTGCAACTCTTCTATACCCTTCATTATAGTGTGGAATATACAAGTCATCACTGCTTGTATATAAGCTGCTTGTTTGCTGTACCTCAGTTTTCTTTGTATCAAACAGAGATCTTGGCTTGATATACTCTTATAATAAATGTCTTTGAATGAATGAATGGATGGATGAATTTTTTTCTGAATTCTTCAGCCAAAGTCGAGTTGAATTTTTAAATTAAATTTAGTATATAATTTTGTTTTATGGGAATCACTCTTTTTCTTAGTAGAGCAGAAGGATAAGTGATGATAAAAAAAGATGTTTCTATGGTCAGTGACTATAATTTCACACAAGGATTGTTGTTCAGTCAGCCAGTTGGCAGACCAGGCCTCCCTGTCCCTCACCATCTCCCAAAGTTTGCCCAAGTTTCCGTCCATTGCATTGGTGATGTTATCTAGCCATCTTATCTTCTGACACCCTCTTTTCTTTCTGCTCTCAATATTTCCCAGCATCAGGGACTTTTCCAATGAGTTGGCTGTTCACATCAGATGACCAAAACACTGGAGCTTCAGCTTCAACATTAATCCTTCTAATGAGTATTCAGAGTTGATTTCCCTTAAGACTGACTAGTTTGATCTCCTTGCTGCCCAAGGGACTCTCAGGAGTCTTCTATAGCACCACAGTTCATAAACATCAATTCTTAGGCATTCTGCCTTCTTTACAATCCAGCTCTCACAAATGTATGTGACCACTGGAAAGAATAGCTTTGACTATACATAACTTTGTTGGAAGAGTAATGTCTTTGGTTTTCAGCACACAGTCTAGGTTTGTCACACAAGGATATTCCCCAAAAAAAATATTGCATCAGAGAATTTCAAAATAGTATTATCACAGAGTAACAATAGTGAAATCATTTTGAAAATAAAACACTAAGCCACCACCATTTGGAATACAATTTAAAGGCTTTGTCCCTCTACTTTTTCTCTCTATAGAAAACAAAACCAAAATTATTTTCTGAGGTCAAGGAGATTTGAATAGACCACAATACATAACACAGACTGTGCAGGCATCACTAATATCCACAGATTCCTTTAATGCTCTACAGTTCACAGTAAAAGTAGCAAATCATGTACAATTTTGAATGTATATGAAATTCTAAAGTTATTCTTACTATTTATTGCAACTTTTAGAATAAAACAAAATAGAAAGTCTCATAGCATTGTGGTTCCTAATAAAATAAATTGGCAGTTCTCAATTACTTACAACTTTTGCTTTCTCTATTGAATACTACAAAGGGACATATCTTGATAATCAGTTTAATTATATATTTCAGAATTATATAAAAACTTATTTACTTTCCAAATGATTCTTGGGAGAAATGTCAAATGTTAGATGTAAGAACACAAAATTATGAGAATTATCTGCAAAAGCTATAATTCCAACATTTAACCTGTTCATTTAATCATTACAGATATTATTGTATTTTTGTGCTTCCCTGGGGTCAGCTGGCAAAGAATCTGCCTGAAAGGTGAGAGACCTGGATTCAATCTTTGGGTTGGGAAGATCCCCTGGAGATGAGAATGGCTACCCATTCCAGTATTCTGGCCTGGAGAATTCCATAGACTGTACAGTCCATGGGGTTGCAAAGAGTCAGACATGATGACCAAGCAACTTTTACTTCACTACTGTATTTTTTAACTTTATATTGGAGTGCAATTGATTTAAAATACAGTGGTAGTTTCAGGTGTACAACAAAGTGATTCAGTTATACATATACACGTACATGTGCTGTGTGCTCAGTCATGTTCAGCTCTGCGACTCCAGGGACTATAGCCCGCCAGTCCTCTCTGTCCATGAAATTTCCCGGGCAACATTACTGGAGTCCAATACATATACATATATCCATTTTTTCTTTCAGATTATTTCCCTATTTAGATTACTACAAGTATTGAGTAGAGTGTTCTGTGATGTACAGTAGGTCCTTGTCGATTATCTACTTTACATATAATCATGTGATATATTAATCTCAAACTCCTAATGTATGCTTCACTCTCAGTTTTCCGCTTTGGTCATTATACTGTGTTTTCTATGTCTGTGAGTCTGTTTCTGTTCTGTAAATAAGTTCATTTGTATCACGTTTTAAGATTCCACATATGTTTCTTTTTTTTTTTTTTTTTAATTTTGCTTTACAATACTGTATTGGTTTTGCCATACATTGACATGAATCCGCCACGGGTGTACATATAAGTTTCTGTATGATGTTTCACGTAGTATGATAGTCTCTAGGTTCATCCAGGCTGCTGCAAATGGCATCATTTCATTCTTTTGTGGCTGGGTAGTATTCCATTGCATGTACGTATCACATCTTCTTTACCCATTCTCCTTTCAGTTGGCGTATAGGCTGCCATCATGTCCTGCCTATTGTAAATAGTGCTGTAATACATTTTGGAGTGCATGTGTCTTTACTAAGTATGCTTTCTCTATAAATTCCCAGGAGTGAAGTTGCTGGATCACATGGTAGCTCTATTTTTAGTGTTTGAAGAAATCACCATGCTGTTCTCCATAGTGACTGTGCCAGTTTCTATTCCCACTGACCGTGTAGGAGGGTTCTGTTTTCTTCACACCCTTCCTAGTATTTATTGTTTGTAGACTTTTTGATGTTGGCCACTCTGACTGCTGTGAGGTGATAATCTCATTGTAGTTTTGATTTGCTTTTGTCTAACATGTAGTGATATTGGCAACTGTTCAAGTACTTTTTGGTCGCCAGTACGTCTTCTTTGGAGAATGTCTGTTTAGATTTTCTGTCCATTTTTTGATTGGGTCGTTTGCTTTGTTTAGATATTGAGTCTGACAGCACAAAAGTTAGCTATTGGTACAAATTCAGAACAGCTTCTCCCTGGTACTATTGCTTTTCTTTCTTAGGATCTTCCAACACATATTTAAGCAAGCTTTATTTTCTAAGTTCAGATTAACAGATAATCAAACTGACATCTTCTTATATAAAGACTTTCCTCTTTTCAAATACCATGAAAACAGTATTGCCATACAACCTGAATTTGCAGTAGTAATTAAAAGGGTAAAGAATGAAATAAAGTAAAAATTTAAAGATTACCTTAGAATAGTAAATTTTAGTCTCTCAAATCTATGTAAACATGGCATGAAGGACATATCAGAGTCAAAATATTAGAGGAAAGCAAATTTGTAGAAATTAACTCGATCCCAAACTTTCCTACTATTTTGTAGTAATTAGAGTAAAAATGGTGTAAAGAACTCAGACTGGTAATAGAGAAACATAGCAGGAATATTTTGATTCTGTGTAAGTCTTTCACATAGATTTGTAACCACTGTAATAAAAGAAAATTCTTTGAGATGTGGTTATGTTTTTATTGACACAGTGAACTACCCAGTATTCAAGATGTTCTGGCAGATAATTGGTTCCCCTTAATGCATTTTCTAGAGCCTTGTCTTCTTTGCTTTTTTTTTTTTTTTTTTTTTATTACTCAGACTTATAATAGTCCATCTTTG
This sequence comes from Capra hircus, assembly GCF_001704415.2. NCBI lineage: Eukaryota > Metazoa > Chordata > Mammalia > Artiodactyla > Bovidae > Capra > Capra hircus. Next base: position 3,034,638 of record NC_030826.1, read on the forward strand.
AAAGGTAAAGAAGAACTAGGGTACTCGCTTTCTCTCTAATAACAAAATAGCTTAACAATTAGGAAAGTTACTTTTTCCTTCATAAATTTCACTTAAAGCACGAGCAAAGGCTGAATTTAACATGCACTTTTATGTGACCATTTGACTGACAAAAGTCTTAATTGGCAATAGTAAATATTTAAAACTGAAACAGATTAGGTCCATTGAAATTTGTAAACCTACGTTACCAGTAAATATGTAAACAAAGAGATGATTATCCTAATACACTCCTTTACTATTAGTTCCTGAATTTCCTATACATCAATGAATAAAAAATATCTATCAGGCCCGATTAAGCATATCTTTATTTTCCTTTCTTTGTGTTGCTATATAAATTGCCCTCTTAAATAATAATGAATATATTTTATTTATTTTAATAAATCATATCATAGTACCAACTCAGCTTCTTAAAAACTTGAAATTAAAAGTTAGTGTGCTGACCTAAATGGGAAAGGGATCCAGAAGAGAGGGGATATATGCATACATAGCTAGCTCACTTTGGTGTACAGAATTAACTAACACAACATTATAAAGTAACTAACAATTCAGTTCAGTTGCTCAGTCATGTCTGACTCTTTGTAACCCCATGGAAGCAGCACACCAGGTTTCTCTGTCCATCACCAACTCCTGGAACTTGCTCAAGTCCATCAAGTTCTTAATGTCATCCAACCATCTCAACCTCTGTCATCCCCTCTTCCTCATGCCTTCAATCTTTTCCAGCATCAGAGTCTTTTTTTTTTTCTTTTCAGTCAGTTCTTCACATAAGGTAGCCAAACTATTAGAGTTTCAGCCTCAGCATCAGTCCTTCCAAAGAATACTCAGGATTGATTTCTTTTAGGATTAACTGGTTGGATCTCCTTGCAGTCCAAGGGACTGTCAAGAGTCTTCTAAAACACCACAGTTCAAAAGCATCAATTCTTTGACCCTCAGCTTTCTTTATAGTCCAACTCTCACACCATATATGACTACTGGAAAAAAACATAGCTTTGAGTAGATAGATTTTTGTCAGCAAAGGAATGCCTCTGCTTTTTAATATGTTGTCTAGTTTTGTCATAGATTTTCTTCCAAGAAGCAAGTGTCTTTTAATTTCATGGCTGCAGTCACCAGCTGCAGTCACCATCTGCACTGATTTTGGATCCCAAGAACATAAAGACTGTTACTGTCTCCATTGTGTCCCCATCTATTTGCCATGAAGTGATGGGACCGGATGCCATGATCTTAGTTTTTGAATGTTGAGTTTTAAGCCAGCTTTTTCACTCTTCTTTCACTTTCATCAAGAGGCTCTTTGGTTTTTCTTCATTTTCTGCCATAAGGGTGATGTCATCTGCATATCTGAAGTAATTAATATTTTCTCCTGGCAATCTTGATTCCAGCCTGTGCTTCATCCAGGCTGGCATTTCCCATGGTGTACTCTGAATAGAAGGTAAATAAGCAGGGTGACAATATACAGCCTTGATGTATTCCTTTCCCAATTTGGAACCAGCCGATTGTTCCATGCCTAGTTCTAACTGTTGCTTCTTGACCTGCATACATATTTCTCAAGGGACAGGTCAGGTGGTTAGGTATTCCCATCTCTTTAAGAATTTTCCATGGTTTGTTGTGATTTACACAGTCAAAGGGTTTGACATAATCAATAAAGCAGAAGTAGATGTTTTTTTCTGGAACTCTCTTGCTTTTTTAATGATCCAAAAGGTGTTGGCAGTTTGACATCTGGTTCCTCTGCCTTGTCTAAATCTAGCTTGAACATCTGAAAGTTCATAGTTCACGTACTGTTGAAATCTGGCTTGGAGAATTTTGAGTATTACTTTGCTAGCATGTGAGATGAGTGCAATTGTGCGGCAACTTGAACATTGTTTAGAATTGCCTTTCTTTGTGATTGAATTGAAAATTCATCTTTTCCAGTCCTGTGGCCACTGTTCAGTTTTCCAAATTTGCTGGCATATTGAGTGCAGCGCTGTCACAGCATCATCTTTTAGGACTTGAAATGGTTCAGCTGGAATTCTATCACCTCCAGTAGCTTTGTTCATGCTGATACTTCCTAAGACCCACTTGATGTTGGACTCCAGGATGTCTGGCTCTAGGTGAGTGATCACACCATCATGGTTATCTGGGTCATGAAGATATTTTTTTGTATACTTCTGTGTATTCTTGCCACCTTTTCTTAATAACTTCTACTTCTGTTATGTCCATACAATTTCTGTCCTTTATTGTTGCCATCTTTGAATGAAATATTCCTTCAGTATCTCTGATTTTCTTGAAGAAATCTCTGGTCTTTCTTATTCTTTTTTTTTTTTTTTTCTTTAGATCAATTTGCATTGATCACTGAGGAAGGTTTTCTTATCACTCCTTGCTATTCTTTGGAACTCAGCATTCAAATGGGTATATCTTTCCTTTTCTCTTTTACCTTTAGTTTCTCTTCTTTTCTCAACTATTTGTAAGGCCACCTCCGACAACCTTTTTGCATTTATTTTCTTGGGGATGGTCTTGATCATTGCCTCCTGCACAATGTCACAAACCTCTGTCCATAGTTCTTCAGACACCCTGTCAGATTTAATTCTTTGAATCTGTCACTTCCACTGTATAATCATAAGGGATTTGATTTAGTTTGTACCTGAATGGTCTAGTAGTTTTCCCTTCTTTCTTCAATTTAAGTCTGTATTTGGCAATAAGGAGTTCATTATCTGAGCCACAGTCAGCTCCTGGTCTTATTTTTGCTGACTGTATAGAGGTTAATCTATATTTGCTACAAAGAATATAATCAATCTGATTTTAATATTGATCATTTGGTGATGTCCATGTGTAAAGTCGTCACTTGTGTTGTTGAAAGAGAGTGTTTGCTATGATCAGTGGGTTCTCTTCACAGAATTTTGTTAGCCTTTACCCTGCTTTATTTTGTACTCCAAGGGTAAACTTGCCTGTTATTCCAGGTGTCTCTTGACTTCCTAATTTTGCATTCCAGTCCCCTGTGATGAAAAAGGTTTCTTTTGTTAGTGTTAGTTCTAGAAGGTCTGGGGGTCATCATAGAACCATTCGACTTCAGCTTTGGCATTAGTGGTTGTGGTATGGACTTGGATTACTGTGATATTGAATGATTTGCCTTGGAAATGAACAGAGATCTTTCTTTCATTTTTGAGATTGCAGCAAAATACTGTGTTTCGGACTCTTTGTTGATTATGAGGGGGTACTCCATTTCTTCTAAGGTGTTCTTGCCCACAGTAGTAGATAAAATGATCATTTGAATTAAATGCACCCACTTTATTTCACTGATTCCTAAAATGTCAATGTTTACTCTCACCATCTTCTGTTTGACCACTTCCAGATTCCCTTAATTCATGGACCTAACATTCCAAGTTACTATGAAATATTGTTCTTTACAGCATCGAACTTTACTTCCATCACCAGCCACATCCACTCTGGGTGTTGTTTTCACTTTGGCTCTTTCTCTCCATTCTTTCTGGTGTTATTTCTCCACTGATCTCCAGTAGCATATTGGACACCTACTGAACTAGGGAGTTCATCTTTCAGTGTTACATCTTTTTACCTTTCATACTGTTGATGGAGTTCTCAAGGCAACAATACTGAAGTGGTTTACCATTCCCTTCTCTAGTAAGCCACTGTTTGTCAGAACTCTCCACCATGACCCATCCTACATGGTATGGCTCATGGTTTCACTGAGTTAGACAAGGCTCTGTTCTGTGTGATCAGTTTGGTTAGTTTTCTGTGATTGTGGTTTTCCTTCTGCTTGCCCTCTGATGAATAGGATAAGAGACTTACTGTGGGGGGAAATGGATCTTATTCTCATTGGCAGGCCATGTTCAGTAAATCTTTAATCTAGTTTTCTATTGATGGGCTAGGCTGTGTTCCCTCCATGGGTTGACCCATGCCTCCATTCCTGCACATTCACAGGCAAGTCTGGGTCAGTTTCCTGCGGGGTCACTGCTCCTTTCTCCTGGCCCCTGGTGCACACAAGGTTTTGTTTGTGCCCTCCAAGAGTCTTTTTCCCCAGTCCTGTGGAAGATGTGTAATTAAATCCCATTAGCCTCCAAAGTCAAATTCCCTGAGGATTTCAGTCCTTTTGCCAGATCCCTAGGTTAGGAAATTTGTTGTGGGCCTTAGAACTTTCTAACAGTGTAAGAATCTATTTGATATAATTGTTCTGCAGTTTGTGGGTCATCTGCTTGGCAACTCTATGGTGGAGTTAATGGAGACCTCCTCCAAGAGGGCTTATGCCACACCCAGGTCTGCTGCACCCAGCGACCCTACCCCTGCAACAGGTCACCGCTGACCTGTCCTTCTGCAGGAGACATTCAAACACTCAAAGGCAGGTCTGGCTCAGTCTCTGTCAGGTCTCCTGGTGCACATAAGGTTTTGTTTGAGCTCTCTGAGCATCTCTGGCAGATATTGTTTTTTTTTTTTTTTTTGCCCCTCCTAGCACAAGCTGGAATCAAGACTTCCAGGAGAAATATCAATAACCTCAGATATGCAGATGTCACCATCCTTATGGCATAAAGTGAAGAAGAACTAAAGAGCCTCTTGTTGAAAGTGAAAGAGGAGAGTGAAAAAGTTGGCTTAAAGCTTAACATTCAGAAAACTAAGATCATGGCATCCGGTCCCATCACTTCATGGCAAATAGATGGAGAAATGGTGGAAATAGCGGCTGACTTTACTTTGGGGGGCTCTAAAATCACTGCAGATGGTGATTGCAGCCATGAAATTAAAAGACGCTTACTCCTTCGAAGGAAAGTTATGACCAACTTAGACAGCATATTAAAAAGCAGAGACATTACTTTGTCAACAAAGTTCCATCTAATCAAGGCTATGGTTTCTCCAGTTTTCATGTACGGCTGTGAGAGTTGGACTGTGAAGAAAGTTGAGCGCAGAATTGATGCTTTTGAACTGTGGTGTTGGAGAAGACTCTTAAGAGTCCCTAGGACTTCAAGGAGATCCAACCAGTCCATCCTAAAGGAGATTAGTCCCAGGTGTTCATTGGAAGGACTGATGTTGAAGCTGAAACTCCTATACTTTGGCCACCCGATGTGAAGAGCTGACTTATCCGAAAAGTTCCTGATTCTGGGAAAGATTTGGCAGTGGGGGGGTGGGGAGAAGGGGATGACAGAGGATGAGATGGTTGGATGACATCACCAACTCAATACACATGAGTTTGGGTAAACTCCAGGTGTTGGTGATGGACAGGGAGGCCTGGTGTGCTGCGTTTCATGGGGTAACAAACAATCGGACACAGCTGAGAGACTGAACTGAACTGAACCATCCTGATGGAGCTGCTCCTTTGTCCTTTTATGTTGAGTATCTGTTTTTGGTGAGATCCAACATTCTCCTGTGGATGGTTGTTCAGCAGCAAGTTCCAATTTTGGAGTTCTCAAAGAAGAAGATAAGCGCATTTCCTTCTACTCCACCATCTTGTCTGCTATTTATTAGAAATAGTCACTGTTTATTAGAGAAGTGAAAATCAAAACTATAATGAGGTATGACTTCATACCAGTCAGAATGGCCATTATCAAAAAAAAAAAAAAAAAAAAAAAAAAAAACCTGCAAACAGTAAATGCTGGAGAGAGTATAAAGAAAAGGGAACCCTCTTGAACTGTTGTTAGAAGTGTAAATTGAGACAGTCACTGTGGAGAACAGCGTAAATTATCCTTTAGAAACTAAACATAGAACTACAATAAGACCCAACAATCTCTGTACAGGGCTTATGCCTTGAATACCCTGAGAAAACCATAATTCAAAATGACACATGTACCCCAATGTTCACTGCAGAACTAATTATAATATCCAGTACTTGGCAACAACCTAAGTGTCCAATGATAGATGAATAGATAAAGAAGATGTGATACATGTATGCACCGATATATTACTCAACTTTTAAAAAGAATAAAATTGAGTCCTTTCTAGAGATGTGAATGGCCACATAATCTGCCATCCAGAGTGAAATAAGTCAGAAAGAGAAAACCAAATATCATACATTAATGCATAAATGTGGAATCTAGAAAAAAATTTGTTATGATGAACCTATTTCCAGGTCAGGAATACAGATGCAGATGTGAAGAATGGACATGTGGACATGTGGACAGGTGGGACAAACTGGGAGATGAAGACTGACTTATATACACTCCCGCATGTAACACAGCTAGTGGGAACTTGCTATCAAGCACAGGAATTTCAGCTCAGTGGTCTCTTCTAACCTGGGTGGACAGAATGGGGTAGTGGGGCTGGGAAAGAGGTCCAAGAAGGAAAGGGTATGTGTATACTTATAGCTGACCTGCTTCTTTGTACAGCAGAAGCTAATGCAACATTGTAAAGCAATGTTATATTGTAAACCAATACAAATAAAAATTTAAAAAATCTCTAAGAATGGTTAAAACCACTGATGGAGCCTATACTGTTAAGTGTGGTTGGACTCACTGTAGATAATTAATATTTACTTAATTAAAAGCTGTTAGTGAAGTTGCCTATATGTTTGTCTTTATTATTGATAAGGCTCTGAAAAATCTCTCTCTGAAGATTTTAGTCAGTGATTTTCTGATGCTTCAGGCTTCCTTGTAGAGAACAGTTAATTATTCTTTAAGAAAATAATGCTCAACCTTATAATATTTGAATATTACTTCTATTTCCTAAATTTAAAGAAATGTAGAACTTCATTTATATCTTTAAAATGTGTTATCTTTCCCTCTTTGCTAGGTCAGTCATTTTTAATAAAATGCAGATACAAGAAAAGAGCTTCTCAAAAAGACCAGGACAGAAATGTTTCTTTGAGAAAAAGACAGATTGAACACTTTTAGTGTTCAGTTCAGTTCAGTTCAGTTCATTTCAGTCGCTCAGTCGTGTCCGACTCTTTGCGACCCCATGAATCACAGCGCGTCAGGCCTCCCTGTCCAACACCAACTCACAGAGTTCACTCAGACTCACGTCCATCGAGTCAGTGATGCCATCCAGCCATCTCATCCTCTGTCGTCCCCTTCTCTTCCTGCCCCCAATCCCTCCCAGCATCAGAGTCTTTTCCAATGAATCAACTATTCGCATGAGGTGGCCAAAGTATTGGAGTTTCAGCTTTAGCATCATTCCTTCCAAAAAAATCTCAGGGCTGATCTCTTTCAGAATGGACTGGTTGGATCTCCTTGCAGTTCAAGGGACTCAAAAGTCTTCTCCAGCACCACAGTTCAAAAACATCAGTTCTTTGGAGCTCAGCCTTCATCACAGTCCAACTCTCACATCCATACATGACCACAGGAAAAACGGTAGACTTGACTAGATGGACCTTAGTTGGCAAAGTAATCTCTCTGCTTTTGAATATACTATCTAGGTTGGTCATAACTTTTCTTCCAAGGAGTAATCATCTGGGGGAAGGGTATATTGGCTTTTAATTGAAATACAACTACTTGGTGGCATCTAGTCTAGACTTTCATTCTGTAACCAAAGCCTGCTGATACCCATGACTCTGAAAGTCAAGCTCTGACATGGGGTGTTTGCAGCAAAGTAAGTATTTATTTGCAAGACATCATGCAATGGGGTGGAAGACCAGTCTCATACCCACTCCATCTAAGTCTTTGTGTTAGAGACATTTTTTAAGGGGAAGAACAACGAAGTTGAGTTAAGTCTTGTCTTGTGACACTTCTTTACCATAGTTTCAGGAGACAGAATGTCTCTGGTTTCTAAGTCCCAGGCCAGGTGTTTCACAGATCAGGGATTTGTTATCCTTTCCTAATGAAAAAACAAGAAAGAAAGAAAGAATGAACTGGGGTTTTATATTAATGATAATACTGACAACAGGACTTTTACAAATGTAAAAGTACAGTACCAATTTCATTGGCAACAGTCATCTGACTCTGGTTGACAGTGTTTATCTAGTACAGGTCAGAGGGGAGAAGAGATGAAATGATGCTTTGAATAGAGAGATTAATCATAACACTAAGTAGTGAAACTCAGTTTTAGGGCTCAATTTCAGTTTCACTCATTTGTAAATGAACAAAATGTTTTATTTTATTTCATACCAACTTAAAGAACAATCGATCAGTTTTTTATATATACAGTCCATAAAATTCCATGATCCCATGTCTTTGCATAATATCCATTATAAGCTGTTTGTTCTACTTCTACAACATAGCACAGAACTGAATTTACATAATATACATATATCCTATAATTGCTATGTTGCTTTTGTGACAAAAATCCTTAATGCTGTCATGAATCATATGCTTCCCTCCCCCCCCAAGTTTTAATCATACATAATTAGCAAAGCCTTAATTTAAGGTGCAATGCAATGTGATGATTTGGTACATGAATATGTGATAATTTTTTTTTATTAAATAAGGTTAATTTGCACATCTTTCATCTCACATGGTTATCATTTTTATTGTTGCTGCCATAATGAGAATATTTAAGATTTAGTCTCATAAAAATGTTAAATTATACAATATGTTTGCCATTGTTCAGTTACTCAGTCATGTTTCACTCTTTGCAATCCTATGGACTACAGCACACCAGGCTTCCCTGTCCTTTACCGTCTCCTGGAGCTTACTCAAACTCATGTCCATCGAGTTGGTGATGCTATCCAAATATCTCATCTTCTGTTGTCCCCTTCTCCTCCTGCTCCCAATCCCTCCCAGCATCAGAGTCTTTTCCAATGAGTCAGCTCTTCGCATGAGGTGGCCAAAGTGCTGGAGTTTCAGCTTTAGCATCATTCCTTCCAAAGAAATCCCAGGGCTGATCTCCTTCATAATGGATTGGTTGGATCTCCTTGCAGTCCAAGGGACTCTCAAGAGTCTTCTCCAACACCACAGTTCAAAAGCATCAATTCTTCAGCGCTCAGCCTTCTTCACAGTCCAACTCTCATCTCCATACATGACCACAGGAAAAACTATAGCCTTAACTAGACGGACTTTAGTCAGCAACCTGTTGACAATTTATCCTTGGAAAAATATTTATTCGTATCCTTTGATCATTTTCAATTAAATTATTTGCATTGTATTAGTTTATTTACTTTCTATTATTTTCAAGTTATTTTTCCATTGAAGTTATCACAGAATATTGAGCACGGTTCCTTGGGATACATGGTACGGATCTACTGGCTATCTGTTCTAAATATAGCAGAATGTACATGTCAGTTTCAAGCTCCAATCTATCCCTGTCCCTATCTCTTCTCCCCAGTAACCATAAGTTCATTTTCTACGTTCATGAGTCTGTTTCCGTTCTGTAGATAAGGTCTTTTCTGTCAAGATATTTAAGATTTCACATATAATGTGATACTTGTCTTCCTCTGTCTGACTTACCTGACTTAGTATGATTATCTCCAGAACCACCCATATTGCTGCAAATGGCAGTATTCCATTCATTTTTTAAAAATTAATTTTTTTATTGAAGGAAAATTGCTTTACAGAATTTTGTTGTTTCCTGTCAAACCTTAGTATGAATCAGCCATAGGTATGTATACATCCCCTCCCTTTGGAACCTCCCTCCCATCTCTCTGCCCATCCCATCCCTCTAGGTTGATATAGAGCTCCTGTTTGAGTTTCCTGAGCCATACAGCAAATTCCTGTGGGCTATCTATTTTACATATGGTAATATAAGTTTCCGTGTTACTCTTTCCATATATCTCCCCCTCTCCGCATGTCAGTAATTCTATACTATATGTCTGTATCTCCATTGCTGCCCTGTAAATAAATTCTTCAGTTGCATTTTCCTAGATTCCATATATATGCATTAAATATGGTATTTATCTTTCTCTTTCTGACTGACTTCACTCTTTATAGTAGGCTCTAGGTTCATCCACCTCTTTAGAACTGACTCAAATATGTTCATTTTTATGGATAAGCAATATTCAATCGGGTATATGTACCATAACTCCCATGTCCAATCATCTGTCAGTGGACATCTAGGTCACTTCCATGTTCTAACTAGTGTAAATAGTGCTGTAAAAAACAGTGGGATATATGTGTCTTTTTCAATTTTGGTTTCCTCAGGGTATATGCCTAGGAGTGGGATTGCTGGGTCATGTGATGGTTTTATTCCGAGTTTTTTAAAGAATCTCATACCGTCTTCCATAGCAGCTGTATCAATTTACATTCCCACCAACAGTGCAAGAGCATTCCCTTTTCTTCCCACCCTCTCCAGCGTTTACTGTTTGTAGACTTTTTGAAGAAGGACATTCTGACCAGTGTGAGGGGATATCTCACTGAAGTTTTGATTTGCATTTCCCTAATAAACAGCAATGTTGAGCATCTTTTCTATGTTTCTTAACCTTCTGTATGTCTTCTTTGAGAAATGTCTGTTTAGGTCTTTTTCCCACTTTTTGATTCGGTTATATATTTTTCTGGTATTGAGTTGCATGAGCTGCTTGTATATTTTGGAAATTAATCCTTTGTCAGTTTCTTCATTGTCATTATTTTCTCCATTCTGAGGGTTATTGTTTCACCTAGCTTAAAGTTTTATTTGCTGTGCAAAAGCTTTTAAGTTTAACCAGATCTCACTTGTTTACTTTTTTTTTAAATTTCCGTTACTCTAGGAGGTGGGTCATAGAGAATCTTGCTTCGTTATGTCATCGACTGTTCTATGTTTTCCTGTAAGAGTTTTATAGTTTCTGGTCTTACATTTAGGTTTTTATTCCATTTTGAGTTTATCTTTGTGTATGGTGTTAGAAAGTGTTCTAATTTCATTCTTTACATGTAGCTGTCCAGTTTTCTCAGCACCATTTATTGAAGAAGCTGTCTTTGCCCTGTTGTATATTCTTGCCTCCTTTGTCAAAAATAAGATACCCAAGGTGCATGGGTTTATTTATGGGCTTTTTATCTTGTTCCATTGGTCTATATATCTGTTTTAGTGTCATTATCATATTGCCTTGATGTCTGTAGCTTTATAGTATAATCTGAAGTCAGGAAGGTTGATTCTTCCAGCTCCATTCTTCTTTCTCAAGACTGTTGTGGCAGTTTGGGGTCTTTTGTGTTTCCATATGAATTATGAAATATTTTGTTCTAGATCTGTGAAAAATGCCATTGGTAAGTTGAAAACAATCACATTGAATCTGTAGATTGTGTTGGTAGTATAGTCATTTTCACAATATTGATTCTTCCTGCCCAGAAACATGGAATATGTCTTCATCAGTTTATGTAGTCTTTGATGTCTTTCTTTAATGTCTTATAATTTTTCATGTACAGTTCTTTTGTCTCCTCAGGTAAGTTTATTCCTAGATATATAATTATTTTTGTTGCAATGCAAATGGAATTGATCCCTTAATTTCTCTTTCTAGTTTTTCATTGTTCATATATAAAATGCAAGTGATTTCTGTATATTGATTTTCTATCCTGAAACTTTGCTAAATTCACTGATTTGCTCTAGTAATACTCTTATAGTATCTTTGGGGTTTTCTATGTACAGTATCATGTCATCTGCAAATAGTGAGAGCATTACTTTTTCTTTCCAATCTGAAACCCTTTTATTTATTTTTCTTTTCTGATTGCTGAACTATGTTTACTTCCAGAACTATGTTGAATAATATTGGTGAAAGTGGACACCCTTGTCTTGACCCTGATCTTAGGGGAAATGCTTTCAGTTTTTCACCATTGAGAATAATGTTTGCTTTAGGCTTATCACATATGCCCTTTACAATGTTGAGGTAGTTTCCTTCTATATACATTATTTAAAGAGTTTTAATCATAAATGGGTACTGATTAAAAGGCTTTCTATCAAAGGCTTTTTTCTGCATCTATTGAGTTTATCATACGGCTTTTATCTTTCAATTTGTCAATAAGGTGTATCACATTGATTGATTTGCATATACTGAAGAATCCTTGCATCTCTGGAATAAACCCAACTTGATAATGGTGTATGAGTTTTTTGATGTTCTGCTGAATTCTGATTGCTAAAATTGTGTTGAGGATTTTTGCATCTATGCTTATCAGAGATATTAGCCTGTAGTTTTCTTTTTTGTGTGTTGTCTTTGTCTGGTTTTGGTATCAGGATGATTGTGGCCTTGTAGAAAATATTTGGAAATTTTCCTTCTTCTTCACATTTTTGAAAGAGATTTAGAATGATAGGCATTAGCTCTTCTCTAATTGTTTGATATAATTCTCCTGTTCAGCCATCTGGTCCTGGGCTTTTGTTTTTTGGGGAGGTTTTTTTTTTTTTTTTAATCACAGTTTCAAGTTCAGTGCTTGTAATTGAATTGTTCATATTTTCTAATTCTTCCTAGTTCAGTTTGGGAAGATTGAACTTTTCTAAGAATCTGTCCATTTCTTACAGGTTATCTATTTTATTGTTGTACAGTTGTTCATAATCTTCTCTTATAAACCTTTGTATCCCTGCACTGCCTGATGTAAACTCTCCTTTTTCATTTCTAATTTTGTTGATTTGATTCTTCTTCTTCTTCTCCTTTTTTTTTTTTTTTTCCTTCTTGATGAGTCTGGCTAAAGGTTTGTCAATTTTATCTTCTTAAGGAACCAGCTTTTAGTTTTATTAATCTTTACTATTGTTTCTTTCACTTTTGTTACATTTATTTCTGCTTAGAGCTTTATGATTTCTTTCCTTCTACTAATTTTGGGGATTTTTTGTTCTTGTTTTTCCAGTTGTTTTAGGTGTAAAGTTAGGCTGTCTGTTCAATGTTTCTCTTGTTTCTTGAGGTAGGATTGTATTACTATAAAGTTCCCTCTAAGAACTTCTTTTGCTACATCCCATAGATTTTGAATTATCATGTTTTCATTGTCATTTGTTTCTAGAAAATTTTTTTCTTTTCCATTTGATTTTTTCAGTATCCTGTTGGTTATTCAGAAATGTGTTGTTTAATCTCCATGTGTTTGTGTTTTTTACAGCTTTTTTCTTGTGATTTATATCTAATCTCATAGCATGTGGTTGCAGAAGATGCTTGATACTATTTCAATTTTCTTAAGTTTAGTGAGGTTTGATTTGTGACTCAAGACGTGGTCTATCCTGGAGAATGTTTTATGTGTACTTGAGAAGAAGGTGTATTCTTCTGCATTTGGATGGAATGTCCTGAAGATATCAATGAGTTGCATCTCATGTAATGTATTATTTAAGATTTGTGTTTCCTTAATTTTCTCTTTTGATGATCTGTCTATTGGTGTGAGTGGGGTATTAAAGGTTCCTACTATTATTGCTGCTGTCAATTTCTTCTTTTATGTCTGTTACTGTTTGTTTTAGGTATTGAGGTGCTCCTATGTTGGGTACATAGATATTTAAAGTTGTTATGTCTTCCTCTTGGATTGATCCCTTGATCATTATGTATTGCCCTTCCTTATCTCTTGTAACTTTTGTTTTAAGATCTCTTTTGTTTGATATGAGAATTGCTACCTGTTGGGTAGGTGTCCTGTGGTGAATAGCTGGAGTCCTTTTCTGCTGCAGAACCCAGTTGTGCTAGCTACTGACAGGAGACAAGGCTGGATCTGGTCCCACTAGCAGCTGCCTGGGCACTGGTCATCAACATACACTCCTGTGGCTACATTCCTGCCACAGGTGTGGACATGGCAGTGAAGTCCTCTGATGGGAGTCAAGCTAGCAAGGTGTATGTGTATAGCTGGGGGAGCTAGTCCTGAGTGTGTCCAACATTATTCTACCTCCCTTAATTATTTTGGTGTATTTTTATTGAGTCTATTTTCCATGATTTTCTACCTAGCTGAAACTACACTCTACAATTTTACTTTTTAAAATGTTATTTTCTATCTTAATGCTTTCATAACGAACATTTAAATGACTATACAACATTTCATTGTGTGAAATTTTTTGCTCACATATTGCTGGGCATTTAAGTTCATTTTCTACTGAAACACCAATTCTTCATATTTTTTTTTTTCATAATCAAGAGCATTTATAGTTAAAGTACTATACAAGCATATATCAATAAGTTTTTCTCATGATAAGCTTTTCTAATGTGTTGAAATGTAGTTGATTTGCAATATTATATTAGCTTCAGGTGTTTAACAGGGTGTTTCAATTATTTTTAAAGATTCTACTGCATTTAAGGTCATTAAAAATATTGGGTATATTCCCCGTACTGTAGATTGCATCCTTGTAAAACTTATCTTATACCTAGTAGTTTGTATCTCTGAATTATTTTCACATATTCTGCCCCTCCTCCTAACCCTCTCCCTCCTGATAACCACTAGTGTGTTCTCTGTATCCATGACTCTGATTCTGCTTCGTTATATTTATTTGTTTTATACTTTAGAATCCACATATAAGTGAAAATATACAGGATTTGTCTTTCTCTGTTTAACTTACGTCACTAAGGATAATACCCTCCAGGTCTGTTGAGAAAAAAAAGACCAAACCTAGAGGTATCACACTCCCTGACTTCAGACTATGCTACAAGTTATAGTGGTCAAAACAATATAGTACTAGCACAAAAACAGACACATAGATCAATTGAACAGAATAGAGTCAAAATAAACTCATGCACATATGGTTGATTAATCTGTGACAAAAGGGGCAAAAATTAAATAACAGGGAAAAGATAGTCTCTGCAGTAAGTGGTGATGGGCGAGCTGAGCAACTACATGTAACACAATGAAAATAGAACATTTTTCTCACGCCATATCAAAGTAAACTCAAAATGATTAAAACTCAAATTTAAGACCTGAAATCATAAAACTCTCAGAAGAAGATACAGGCATACACTCTTTGACATGGATCTCTGCAATATTTTTTTGAAAGTATCTCATCAAGCAAAGGAAACAGAAGCAAAATGAAACAAGTGAGATGAAATCAAACTTAAAAGCTTTTGGGCAGTGAAGGAAATAATCAACAAAATAAAAAGGCAACCTACTGTATGGGAGAGTGTGTGTACATGTGCTCAGTTGTGTCCAGCTCTTTGAAACCCATGGATGGTAGCCTGCCAGGCTTATCTGTCCATAGAATTTTCCAGGCAAGAATACTTGAGCAGATTGCCACTACCTACTCTATTATCCTGGGGTATTTCCCCAACCCAGGGATTAAATCTGAGTCTCTTGCATCACCTGCAATGGCAGGTGGATTCTTTACCACTGTGCCACATAGGAAGCTCACTGTATAGAAAAGATATTTGTAAATGAAGACTTCCCAGGTTGCTCAGTGGTAAAAGAATCTGCCTGGCAATGCAGGAGCCTCTGAAGATGTGGGTTCAGTCCCTGGGTTGGGGAGAACGCTTGGAGGAGGAAATGGTAGCTCACTCCACTATTTTTGCCTGGAAAATCACATTGACAGAAGAGCCTGGCCAGCTACAGTCCATGGAGTCATAGGGTCGGGCATGGCTGAGCAACTAAGCAGTAGCATAAGCGTGGGGTTATTAACCAATAAAGGGTTAATATCCCAACTGTGAGCTTCTCAGGTGTTCTCAAGTTCTCCACACTTTTAGCACTAGTGCTAAAGAACCCGCCTGCCAGTGCAGGAGTCATAAGAGATGCAGGTTCCATCCCTGGGGCAGGAAGATCCCCTGGAGGAGGGCATGGCAGCCCACTCCAGTATTCTTGCCTGTAGAATCCCAGGGACAAAGGATCCTTGTGGGCTACAGCTAGCAGAGTCACAAAGAGTCAGATACAACTGAAGTGACTTAGCACATATGCATACAAGCGATATGAAGAACTCATACAAATCAATATGCAAAACAAACTACAACCCAGTGGAAAAATGGGCAAAGGACTCAAATAAACATTTTTCTAAAGAAAACATACAAATGGCCAATAGGCACATGAAAAGATGCTCAACGTTACTAATCATCAGGGAAATGTAAATCAAAACTACTATGAGGTATCATCTCACACCTGTCAGAATTACAATAACCAAAAGACAACAGTCTTTCAGACCACTGTAATGAGTATTTTCAAAATATCTTCAGAACACTACTTGCTCATAATATCTCAGGAGAGCTAGAGAAGAGAAATAGAGGGGAAAGAATGTGCACCAAAATTTGAAAATCTAGAGCTCACTTATTCATGAAAAATTCCAGACATTTGAACAGTTCTCTCCTTTGAGTATATCTGGGAATCCCCAAGTGTGACATTGATAAGTCTGTAAATCAACAAGGCTATTGTATACTTTTCAGAATCATAGCCATTGAAAAGTATTTGACAGCAGCCTTTGGACTAGCAGTTTTAGAGCTCTGTTTTCTGACTGACTTGGGTTGTATAGGAATTTATAGTCAGTAAAGTACAGTCTTCAAACTTTAAATGTCATTTCAGCTCAACAATATATTTTGAAATAAAAGAGATGATCTCCCTTCCTGTGTGTTAAGTTCATTTATTGAAAAAGTACCTCATCAAGGTGTTTGGGGCTCTAAAATTCTATGGAGTCATTTAGTTTCCACTTTGACTATAGTAATATTAAGATAAGTTTAATGATTGTTTAGGGACTTTAGTTATCTGACTAATGAAGTCGAACTGTTTGCTTCAAGATAAGTATGCTTCTTAGGAACCTGGCTAAGTTTTCTAGAATTCTGACTTCTAACATTCCTGCCTATTGATTGCATTTATCATGAATGTCTTTATTTGTGCATGTATTTGAAACCTTACCTTAGATATTCTTCAATATTGTTCTTCAAGATCCATACCCCAATTTAGTCTCACTGGAGATGACAGGGAACAAAGGCAAAGAAAATTAATACTGAAAAAAACAAAAACATAGTAAGAGAATATTAAGAGAAATAAGAGGATTTTTCCTCAGGCTTAGAACATAACTAATTTTGTTCATTCAACTTATATTTTTTCAATAAATAAATGGAGAATGATATTCCAGAGAGGGAAGCCAACATGGAATATTTCATAGAGAAAGTATAATGCAGAATTCAGAGCTTTAATGAATTTCTCTTCCTACTTTAACACCTATTCTCTTTAGTATGATCCCACAATGCCTTTGGAGTTTATATCATTGCTGTTATGTAGTGGGGATTGACTGCAGTATGTCTCCAGTGATAGGAATGTAGGGTTTGTTTTTTTTTTCCTTATTTTGAATTATTCCTATAAAACAGGTTGCCAACGTAAATCTCAATCATTGGCCATTACTGATCCAGTGCCAACATTCTTACATTATTTAGATTTCTTTTATTTTGTGTTCCAATATTTATTGTTTATATTTATTGCGTATCAATTTTAAGCCATGGTTATGATTCCTCTATAATATTTTTCTATGTTTCTATGATTTGTGCCTATTAAACACAAATTATGTTATTCTTTGGCACTTGTCTTATGAGACTGAACATTAATCAAAATTCTGACCTTACATAATCCAGAAAAGTCTTATATGAGTATTTTTCAAATATCTCTAATAACTTTGCTTAATGTCAGAGTAGATTGACAAGAGAGCTCAGAAGTTTAAGATCCAAGTTGAATCTGCTATCACATTCTTCTTATTTTAAATACATTCTAAACCATATAAAAATTTTACCTTAATTTAAAAGCAAAAGTTTTCAAGGTGTTTGTGTCTGTTTACCTTTCCAAAAAAACAAAAAAAAAAAAAAGACTGGTTCCATATAGGAAAAGGAGTATGTCAAGGCTGTGTATTGTCACCCTGCTTATTCAACTTATATGCAGAGTACATCATGAGAAATTCTAGGATGGAAGAGCACAAGCTTGAATCAATATTGCTGGGAGAAATATCAATAACCTCAGATATGCAGATGACATCACCCTTATGGCAGAAAGTGAAGAGGAACTAAAAAGACTCTTGATGAAAGTGAAAGAGGAGAGTTAAAAAGTTGGCTTAAAGCTCAACATTCAGAAAACTAAGATCACAGCATCTGGTCCCATCACTTGATGGGAAATACATGGGGAAACAGCAGAAACAGTGTCAGATTTTATTTTGGGGGGGCTCCAAAATCACTGCAGATGGTGACTGCAGCCATGAAATTAAAAGACGCTTACTCCTTGGAATAAAAGTTATGACCAACCTAGATAGTATATTCAAAAGCAGAGACATTACTTTGCTGACTAAGGTCTGTCTAGTCAAGGCTATGGTTTTTCCTGTGGTCATGTATAGATGTGAGATTTGGACTGTGAAGAAGGCTGAGTGCCGAAGAATTGATGCGTTTGAACTGTGGTGTTGGAGAAGACTCTTGACAGTCCCTTGGACTGCAAGGAGATCCAACCAATCCATTCTGAGGGAGATCAGCCCTGGGATTTCTTTGGAAGGAATGATGCTAAAGCTGAAGCTCCAGTACTTTGGCCACCTCATGCTAAGAGTTGACTCATTGGAAAAGACTCTGTTGCTGGGAGGGATTGGGGGCAGGAGGAGAAGGGGGACGACCTAGGATGAGATGGCTGGATGGCATCACAGACTCAATGGACGTGAGTCTGAGTGAACTCCAGGAAATGGTGATGAACAGGGAGGCCTGGAGTGCTGCGATTCATGGGGTCGCAAAGAGTCAGACATGACTGAGCGACTGAACTGAGCTGAACTGATGCTGCCTTTGCTCTTTTCTTGGTATTTGGTTGCATTTGTATATTTGTGTTACAGTAATGAATTTTTTGTTAGCATGTCTTTCTTATATATTCTTTATCTTTAGTTAATCTAACTTGTCATGGATAGTCAAGAATATCACTGATAAAGAAAAAAGAATATAATGAAGAGAAGAAAACTCAGGAGGAAGAAGAGGAGGAAAAGCAGGAGAATAAGAACAAATACACATTCCTATAATCTATGATTTTATTTTTTTACACTCTGAGATTAGAACATGTGTTATAATATAGGGAAACAAGATGAACACACTTTGTACAAAATAACTCTATAATCACCTTTGTTGATATGCATCAAAGCAAAAATGATCTCTAACTTAAATGATAGCTTACTGTAATAAGCAAACATTTCAGACAAAGAAGGAGTTGAAGATAATGAAGTAGGACCTGAGATGGTTAACCATAATATTGGTCCAGTGTGGCCTAAAAGGGAAATAAAGACAAAACTTTTCATATAATAACAGACAAAAAAGATTTAACATGGTTGGAGGTCAGAGATGAGAGTAAAAGAAGTCTGGCTGATTAAGAGTTGAAACTGCAACAAACTGGTTGTATAAGGAGCAATTTCAGAAATCAGGAATATGATTCATTAAGATGCGTACTCAACACACTAAATGTGCACACATAATAATGAAAAAAAATAGAGCATCTTCAGAACAATTGCATTTGGGAAACATAAAGTTGATTTATCACTTCCTTTTTTTTCACTGCAACTAAAGGTTAAGTTAAAAAACTGTAAAACAACATCCTGAGTAGACTTATTAGTGGCTATACAATTTATTAAACTTATCTCAAATGTAATTTATAAAAGTTTTCAGGAGTTAAAACTCACATTTAAACCCAGTCATTAATTGTTGATAGCTTATAGGAAAGTCGCTCAGTCAAGTCCGACTCTTTGCGACCCCATGGACTGTAGCCTATCCTCTGTCCATGGGATTTTCCAGGCAATAGTACTGGATTGGATTGCCATTTCCTTCTCCATAGCTTATGGCCATATATAAATTATTCTGGATTCTAAATTTAGACAGAGTGTGAGAGTTGGACTGTAAAGAAGGCTGAGTGCCAAATAATTGATGTGTTTGAACTGTGGTGTTGGAGAAGATTCTTGACAGTCCCTTCGACTGCAAGGAGATCCAACCAGTCCATTCTGAAGGAGATCAACCCAGGGATTTCTTTGGAAAGAATGATGCTAAAGCTGAAACTCCAGTACTTTGGCCACCTCATGCGAAGAGTTGACTCATTGGAAAAGCCTCTGATGCTGGGAGAGATTGGGGTCAGAAGGAGAAGGGTACGACAGAGGATGAGATGGCTGGATGGCATCATGGACTCGATGGACGTGAGTCTGAGTGAACGCCGGGAGATGGTGATGGACAGGGAGGCCTGGTGTGCTGCAATTCATGGGGTCGCAAAGAGTCGGACACAACTGAGTGACTGAACTGAACTGATACATTTCAAATATACGCTGACATGCCTCCAATCTGAAGTTTCAAATCTCAAGTCTTAGAAAATATTCATTTCAGTTCAGTTCAGTCTCTCAGTTGTGTCCAACTCTTTGAACCCCATGGACTGCAGAACTCCAACCACGTCTGTCCATCACCAAGTGCCAGACCTTGTTCAAATTAATGTCCATCAAGTTGGTGATACCATCCCATCAACTCATCCTTTGTCGTCCCCTTCTCCTCCTTCCTTCAATCTTTTCCAGCATCAGGATCTTTCCAATATGTCATTTCTTCACATCAGGTGGCCAAAGTATTGGAGCTTCAGCATCAGTCCTTCCAGTAAATATTCAGGACTGATTTCCTTTAGGATTGGCTGGTTTGACCTCCTTTCAGTCCAAAGGAGTCTCAAGAGTCTTCTCAAACACCACAGTTCAAAAGCATCATTTCTTTGGTACTCAGCTTTCTTTATGGTCCAAGTTTCACATCCATACATGACTACTAGAAAAACCTTTGACTATAACTTTGAATTCCTTGAATTCTACTCAGGAGTGTAAACAATGTTACAAGGAGCACATAATAAACATGAGGGAAAATAACATTTAATAACATTAAGATAACTGAATTGTTACTTATTGTAGGTAAAAAATATATATAGTAACAATTGATCCTGGAAGCCCCAGTGAAAAATAAAGTCACTGAAAACAAATCTATTCAAAAGGTATGTTTGTCAAATATCCTACTAAACTCCTTAAAAATGTGCAGCATTTCTATCTGTGATTACAGTTGCAGTTATGCCTTAATATGTATGAAAGTCTATATATTTATTCATACTGAGTCCTTCAATCAGTTATTGCTTTTTAAATTACATCTTTGGATTTAAATAATATTAATGGACGTTTATTTTCTTTTGGATGATGATAAGAATGAGCTGTAAGAACTGAAAATGAAATCTTCACAATTATTGTTATATAATATTATGGATATGTATAAAACCTAGGCTTTGTAAACATTACTGCACTGCAGTATACAGGGTGTATTATATATATACATTTTTTTTTAATTTGAGGATAACTGCTTTACAATGTAGTGTTGGTTTCTGCCATACACTGAAAATCAGTCATGACTATATATTTATGTTTCCCCTGCCTCCTACGAAAAATCTTTATGATAACCACGATGATGTGATCACTCACCTAGAGCCATATATTCTGGAATGCAAAGTCAAGTGGGCCTTGGAAGCATCATGAGCAAATCTAGTGGAGGTGATGGAATTCCAGTTGAGTTATTTCAAATCCTGAAAGATGATGCTGTGAAACTGCTATGCTCAATATGCCAGCAAATTTGGAAAACTCAGCAGTGGCCACAGGACTGGAAAAGGTCAGTTTTTATTCCAATCCCTAAGAAAGACAATGCCAAACAAAGCTCAAACTACTGCATAATTGCACTCATCTCACATGCTAACAAAGTAATGCTCAAAATTCTCAGAGCCAGGCTTCAACAGTACATAAACTGTGACCTTCCAGATGTTCAAGCTGGATTTAGAAAAGCTAGAGAAATCAGATGTCAAATTGCCAACACCTGCTGGATCATCAAAAAAGCAAGAGAGTTTCATAAAAAATACATAAATAAATAAAAATCTACTGCTTAATTGATTATGCCAAAGCCTTTGATTGTGTAAAGCACAACCAAGTGTGGAAAATTCTTCAGGAGATGGGAATACCAGACCACCTGACCTGCCTCCTGAGAACTCTGTATGCAGGTCAAGAAGCAACAGTTAGAACTGGACATGGAACAACAGACTGGTTCCAATTTGGGAAAGGAGTACATCAAGTCTGTTTATTGTCACCCTGCTGATTTAACTTATATGCAGAGCGCATCATGAGAAATTCTGGGCTGGATGAAGCACAAACTGGAATCAACATTGCCAGGAGAAATATCAATAAACTCAGAAATGCAGATGGCACCACCCTTATGGCAGAAAGCAAAAAGGAACAAAAAAAGCCTCTTGATGACAGTGAAAGACTAGAGTGAAAAAGTTGGCTTAAAAATCAACATTCAGAAAACAAAGATCATGGCATCTAGTCCCATCACCTCATGGCAAATGATGGGGAATCAACGACAGACTTTATTTTCTTAGACTTCAAAATCACTGCAGATGGTGACTGCAGCCATGAAATTAAAAGATGCTTGCTCTTTGGAAGAAAATTTATGAGCAAACTAAACAGCATATTAAAAAGCAGAGACATTACTTTGAGTACAAAGGTCCATCTAATCAAAGCTATGGTTTTTCCAGTAGTCATGTATCAGTGCGAGAGTTGGAGTATAAAAAAGCTAAGTGCTGAAGAATTGACATTTTTTAAATTATTTATTTTAATTGGAGGCTAATTAATTTACAATATTGTAATGGGTTTTGCCATACATAAATATGAATCAGCCACGGATGTACGTGTGTCCCCCATACTGAACCCCACTCCCACCTCCCTCCCCACACCATCTCTCTGAGTCATCCCAGTGCACCAGACCCAAGCATCCTGTATCATGCATTGACTGTGGACTCATGATATGTTTCACATACGATAATATACGTTTCAATGCTCTTCTCTCAAATCATCCCACTTTCACCATCTCCTGCAGAGTCCAAAAGAATGTTCTATACATCTAGGTCTCTTTTGCTGTCTCTCATATAGGGTTATCATTACCATCTTTCTAAATTCCATATATGTCCGTTAGTATACTGTATTGGTGTTTTTCTTTCTGACTTACTTCACTATGTATAATAGGCTCCAGTTTCATCCACCTCATTAGAACTGATTCAAATGTATTCTTTTTAATGGCTGAGTAATATTACATTGTGTATATGTATCATAGCTTTATTATCCATTCGTCTGCTGATGGACATCTAGATTGCTTCCATGTCCTGGTTATTATAAACAGTGGTGAGATGAACATTGGGGTACACATGTCTCTTTCAATCCTTGTTTCCTCGGTGTATATGCCCAGAAGTGGGATTGCTAGTTCATATGGAAGTTCTATTTCCAGTTTTTTAAGGAATCTCCACACTGTTCTCCATAGTGGTTGTACTAGTTTGCATTCCCACCAAGAGCATAAGAGGGTTCCCTTTTCTCCACACCCTCTCTAGCATTTATTGCTTGTAGACTTTTGGATAGCAGCCATTCTGACTGGCATGAGATGGTACTTCATTGTGGTTTTGATTTGCATTTCTCTGATAATGAGTGATGTTAAGCATCTTTTCATGTGTTTGTTAGCCATCTGTATGTCTTCTTTGGAGAAACGTCTGTTTATTTATCTGGCCCATTTTTTGATTGGGTGGTTTATTTTTCTTGAATTGAGCTGCAGGTGTTGCTTGTATATTTTTGAGATTAATTATTTGTCAGTTACAACTTTTGAGCTTTGTTGTTGGAGAAGACTCTTGAGAGTCCCTTGGACTCCAAAATCAAACCAGTCAATCCTGAGGGAAATCAGTCCTGAATATTCATTGGAAGGACTGATGCTGAAACTGAAGTACCAATACTTTGGGCACCTGATGCAAGGAACTGACTCACCTGAAAAGACCCTGATGCTGGGAAAGATTGAAGGCAGGAGGTGAAGGGGAGGACAGAGCATGAGATGTTTGGACAGCATCATCTAACCAAGGGACATGAGTTTGAGTAGGGTTTAGCAGTTGGAGTTAGACAGGGAAGTCTGGCATGCTACGGTCCATGGTTTCACAAGGAGTGTGACACGACTGAGCAGCTGAACTGAACTGAACTTCCTCTTAAGTGTTCCTTGCACATCCCCCATTCTGTCCCTCTTGGTCATCACAAAGTGGCAGGCTGGGTTCCCAATGTTATATAGGAGCTTCTCACTAGTGAAATATTTCACATATGGTAGCGTATATATGTCAATGCTACTGTCTCAATTCATCCCACCCGCTCCTTCCCCAACTGTGTCCACAAGTCCATTCTCTACACCTGTGTCTCCAGTCCTTTAATGCAAATGGGTTCATCAGTACTGTTTTCTAGACTCCATACATGTGTTTGTGCTAAGTTACTTCAGTCATGTCTCACTCTATGCACCCCTATGGACTGTAGCCAGTCAGGTTCTTCGGTCCATGGGATTCTCCAGGCAAGAATACTGGAGTGGGTTGCTGTGCCCTTCTTCAGGGGATCTTCTCAGCCATGGGATCAAACCTGGGTCTCTTACATATCCTACATTGTCAGGTGGGTTCTTCACCACTATCAGCAGCTGGGAAACCCCTAGATTCCATATATATACTTTAATATACTATATATATATTTTTTCTCTTTCTGACTTACTTCACTCTATATAATGCACTCTAGGTTCATCCACCTTGCTAGAACTGACTCATATTAATTCATATTTTTATGGCTGAGTGATATTCTATTGTATATATGCACCACAACTTCTTTATCCATTCATCAGTTGATGAACATCTAGGATGCTTCCTTGCCCTGGCAACTGTAAGGAGTACAGTAGTGAACATTTGAATAACATGTCTTTTAGAATTGTAGCTTTCTCAGAATATATGTCCAGTAATTGGGTTGCTGAGTCACATGGTAGTTTAATTCCTAGTTTTTTTGAGGAATCTTCACACTGTTCTCCGAAGTCACTATATCAATTTGAAATCCCACCAACAGTTCAAGAGGGTTCCTTTTCGTCTAAATCCTCTCCAGGATTTATTGTTTCTAGATTTTGATGATGTCCATTCTGACTGGTGGAAAGTGGTACCTCATTTGAGCTTTGATTTGCATTTCTCTAACAACGAGCAATATTGAGCATCTTTTCATATGTTTATTGGACATCAGTATGTCTTCTTTGGAGAAATACCTGTGTAGGTATTCTGCCCACTTTTTGATTGAGCTATTTGTTTTTCTAATACTCAGTTGTATGACCTACTTATATATTTAAGAGTTTAATCATTTGACAGTTGTTTTGTTTGTGATTATTTTATCCCATTGTGAGGATTGTCTTTTCATCTTATTTATAGCTTCCTTTGCTGAGCAAAAGCTTTTTAAGTTTAATCAGATCCCTTTTGTATATTTTTGTTTTTATTTCTTTTACTCTAGAAGTGGGTCAAGAGGATCTTGTTGCAGCTAATGTCAAAGTATGTTCTATGTTGTCCTCTAAGGGTTTTATAGCTTCTGGTATTATGTCTAGGTCTTTAATCCTTCTTGAATTTATTTTTGTGTGTGATGTTGTGAAGTGTTCTCATCTCATTGTCATCCAGTTTTCCTAGAGCCATTTATTGAAGAGGCTGTCTTTTCTTCTTTGTATATTCTTGCCTCCTTTGTCAAAGATAAGGTGCCCATAGAAATGTAGGTTTATCTCTGGGCTTTCTATCTTGTTTCCTTGGTTTGTGTTTCTGTTTTTGTGCCAGTGCCATATTATCTTGATGACTTTAGCTTTGTAATATAGCCTGAAGTCATGAAGGTCGATTCCTTCAGCTTTGTTTCTCTTTCTCAAGACTGATTTCAGGGTCTTTTGTTTTTCCATACAAATTGTAATTTTTTTTTTTTTTTCCCCTTGCTCCGGAGAAAATACCATTTTTAATCTGATCAGGATTGCATTGAATCTGTAAGTTGCTTTGGGCAATATAGTCACTTTCACAATATGGATTCTTCCAGTCCAAGAATATGGCATATCTCTCCATATTAGTATGTCATTTTGATTTATTTCATCAATGTCTTACAGTTTTCTGCATAAAGTGCTCGTGTCTCCTTAGGTAGGATCAGTTCAGTTCTTTACAACCCCATGGACTGCAGCATGACAGGCCTCCCTATCCATCACCAACTCCCAGAACTTACTCAAACTCATTCCCATTAACTTGGTGATGCCATCCAACCATCTCATCCTCTGTTGTCCCCTTCTCCTGCCTCCAATCTTTCCCAGCGTCAGGGTCTTTTCTAATGAGTCAGTTCTTCACATCAGGTGGCCAAAGTATTAGAGTTTCAACTTCAACATCAGTCTTTCCAATGAATATTCAGGACTGATCTCCCTTAGAATGGACTGATTGGATCTCCCTGCAGTCCAAGGGACTCTCAAGAGTCTTCTCCAACACCACAGTTCAAAAGAATCAATGCTTTGGCACTCAGCTTTCTTCACAGTCCAACTCTCACCTCCATATATGACTACTGGAAAAACCATAGCCTTGACTAGACAGACCTTTGTTGGCACAGTGATGTCTCCGTTTTTTATATGCTGTTTATGTTGGTCATAACTTTTCTTCTAAGGAGTAACTGTCTTTAAATTTCATGGCTACAGTCACCATCTGCTGTGATTTTGGAGCCCCGAAAAATAAAGTTGGCCAGTGTTCCTCCATCTGTTTGCCCTGAAATGATGTGACCGGATGCCATGATTTTTGTTTAGATAGGATCATTCCTAGGTATTCTATTCTTTTTGTTGCAGTGGTAAATATGATTGTCCCCTTAGTTTTCCTTTCTGATTTTTCATTGTTAATATACAGAGATCCAAGGGATTTATGTATATTAATTTTGTATCCTGCAACTTTACTGAATTCATTGATTAACTCTAGCATTTTTCTGGTGGCATCTTAGGAATTTCTATGTATAGTATAATGTCATCTGCCAAAAGTGAGAATTTTACTTCTTCTTTGCCAATCTGGATTCCATTTATCTCTTTTTCTTCACTGATTGCCATAGCTAGGACTTCAAAAACTACATTGAATAATAGTGGCCAAAGTGGGCACCTTTGTCTTGTTCCTAATCTTAGAGGAAATCCTTTAAGGTTTTTACCACTGATAATATTTGCTGTGTGTTTGTTATATCACATTTATTATGTTGAAATAGATTCCTTCTAAACTGACCTTCTGGAGAGTTTTTTTTTTTTTTTTTTCCTTTTTCTTCTTCTTTTTTTTAACATAAATGGATGTCAAATTTTGCCAAAACTGTCTCTATATCTGTCAAGATGATCAAATAATTCTTGTCTTTCAATTTGTTTATATGGTATAGCACAATTAATTTGCATATATTGAAGAATCTTTGCATCCCTGAGTTAAACCTCACCTGACTATGGTGTATGATCCTCTTAATGTGTTGTTTATTCTGTTTGCTAGAATTTTGTTGAGGATTTTTACATCTATATTCTTCAGTGATGTTATAATTTTCTCTTTCTGTGATATATTTTTCTTCTTTTGTTATCAAGGTGATGGTGACCTTGCAAAATGAGTTTGGGAGTTTTTCCACCTCTGCTTTTTTTTTTTTTTTTTTTTGGAAGAGTTTGAGTAGAATAGGTGTTAGCTCTTCTCTACGTTTGATAGAACTCACTTGTGAGGCAATCAGGCTTTGGGCTTTGGTTTGTTGGAAGATTTTTGATCACAGTTTTGATTTCAGTGCTTTGATTAGTCTGTTCTTATTTTCTATTTCTTCCTGGTTCAGTCTTGGAAGGCTGTAATTTTTTTTTTTTTTAATGTGCCCAATTCTTTAAGGTTGTCCATTTCTTCAAGATTGCCCATTTAACTGGTATATAGTTGCTTATAGTAGTCTCTTGTGATCTTTATATTTCTGCCTTATCTGTGTGACTTCTCCTTGTTCATTCCTAATTTTATTGATTTTAGTCTTCTCATTTTATTGATGAGTCTGGTTAATGATTTGTCAGCATTTTTCTCCACCTTATTTATTTATTTATGTATTTATTTATTTTTGTATCGGCACACTGTCCTTAGTCATTCAGTAGTGTACAGCTATTTGAGACCCTCTGAACTGGCCAGGCTCCTGTGTCCATTGAGATTCTCCAGGCAAGAATACTGGAGTGGGCTGCTATTTCTTCGTCCAGGGGATCTTCCCAACTCAGGGATCAAACTCAGGTCTACCACATTACAGGCAGATTCGTTACTCTCTTAGCCACCAGGGAAGGCTGCATTGGGGTATAACCAATTAACAATGCTGTGGTAGTTTCAGGTGAACAGTGAAGGGACTCAGCCATAATATGCATGTATCTATCCTCCCCCAAACCTCCCTCCTACCCAGGCTGACACATAGCATTGAACATAATTCCACGTACTGTTCAATAGGTCTTTGTTGGTTATTCAATTTAAATATAGAAGTGTATGCATGACCTTCACAAAATCCCTGACTATTCCTCCCTTCTCCAGCAATCATAAGTTCTTTTTCTAAGTCTATGAGTCTCTTTCTATTTTGTAAGTAAGTTTATTTCATCATTTCTTTTTGGATTCCATGTATAAGGGATGCCATACAATATTTCTCCTCCTCTGTCTGACTTACTTTACTCATTATGACATGCTCTAGGTCCATCCATGTTTCTATAAATGGCACTATTTCATTATTTTTAATTGCTGAGTAATATTCCATTGCACATATGTACCACATCTTTATCCATTCCTCTGCTAGTGAACATTTTGGAGAAGGCAATGGCACCCACTCCAGTACTCTTGCCTGGAAAATCCCATGTTGGAGGAGCCTGGTAGGCTTCAGTCCATGGGGTCGCTAAGAGTCGGACATGACTGAGCGACTTCACTTTCACTTTTCACTTTCATGCATTGGAGAAGGAAATGGCAACCCACTCCAGTGTTCTTGCCGGGAGAATCCCAGGGACAGGGAAGCCTGGTGGGCAGCCATCTATGGGGTCGCACAGAGTGGACACGACTGAAGTGACTTAGCAGCAGCTGCTAGTGGACATTAGGTTGCTTACATGTCTTGGCTACTGTAAACAGTGCTGCAAAGAATATTGGGATGGATGTATCCTTTTGGATCAAGTTTTTCTCCAGATATATGCCAATGAGTGGTATTGAAGGATCATATGTTACCTCTGTTTTTAGTTTTTTAAGGAACATCCATACTTTCTCCACAGTGGATATACCAATTCACATTCCCTCCAATAGTGTGGGAGGGTTCCTTTCTCTCCACACTCTCTCTAGCATTTGTTATTTGTGGATATTTTTGATGATATCCATTCTGACCAGTATGAAATGACATTTTATGGTAGCTTTGATTTTCAATTATCTATTTTTCTAGCTAATAAATTTATATCAAAAATTAAAAACTAAACCTGGCTGAAAAGAAAAAAGAAATAAAATAAAAATAAAATAATAATAATACTGTATTATATACTCAGAAAGTTGTGAAAAGAATTTATCTATCAACTAGCAATGTTGAATATCTTTTCATGGGCCTCTTGGTGATCTGTCTGTTCTCTTTGGAGAAATGTCTATTTGGGTCTTCTGCCCACTTTTCAAGTGGGTTTTTTGTTTTGATGCTATTAAGTATCATAAGCTCATTGTAAATTTTGGAGACTGATTTCTTATCACATGATTTGTAAATATTCTCTCCCAATCTATGGGTTGCTTTTTGTTTTGTTTATTATTTACTTTTCTGTGCAAAATCTTTTTATTCTGCAACTTACTAAATTCATTGAATAGTTCTAGCAATTTTCTGGTGATGTTTTTAGGATTTTCTACATGTAGTATAGTGTCATCTGCAAAAGTGAGACTTTTACTCCTTCTTTTCCAATCTGGATTCCCTTTATTTCTTTTTCTTCATTGATTTCTCCATAAAATCTGAATGAGATCCTTGCTGGGTTATTTCCTTCCATCATTTTTAGTATATCCTGCCACTCCTTTCTGGTCTACAGAGTTTCAGATGAAGAATCAGCTATTAAAATTATGTGGATTCCCTTGAATATTACTTGTTGCTTTTCCCTTGCTGCTTTTAAGAATTTTTTTCCTTTGCGTTCAGTTTTTTTGTTTGTTTGTTGTTGTTGTTGTTGTTGTTTTTTAGTTTGATTAATATTTGTCTTGGTGTGCTTCTCTTTCGACTTATCATTTATGGAACTGTTTAGGTTTTCTGGACTTAGGTGATTATTTCCTTTTCTATATTAGGGAAGTTTTCAGCTATAATTTCCTCAAATATGTTCTCATATCATTTCATTTTCTTTCCTTCTTCTGAAACCCCTATAATTGAAATGTTGGTGCTAAATGTTGTCCCAGAGGTCTCTGAGACTATCCTTACTTTTTTTTTTTTTTTTCCCCCATTCTTTTTTCTTTATTCTGCTCTGGTTCAGTTATTTCCACCATTCTGTCTTGCAACTCACTTATCCACTTTTCTGCCTCAGTTATTCAGTTACCAGTTCCCTTCAGTGCATTTTTAAAAAATTTCAGTTATTGCATTCTCATTGTTGATTGTCTGTTCTTTAGTTCATCTATATCTGTGTTATATATTTCTTAAATCTTCTCAATCTGTGCCTTCATTCTGTCTATCTGCCTCTATCATATTTCCCAGATTTTGGATCATCTTTCCTATCATTATATTGAAATATTTTTTCCTGGTAAATTGTCTATTTCCTCTTTATTTGTTTGGCCTTTGGGGTTTCCACTATGCTTCTTCATCTGCTGCATGTTTCTCTATCATTTCATTCTGCTTAATTTAGTATTTGGGATCTCTTTCCACATTCTGCAAAGTCATACTTCATATTTCCTCTTACTTGTGGAGTCTGCCTCCAGTGGACGGGGTTGAAAGTCTTGTGAAGATTTCCTGTTGTAGGTGGGAAGAGGGGTGCCTGGGTTCAGTTGCATGAAGCTAGATCTTATCTCTCTGAAATCAGTGCTGTATCAGTGGTACGTTTTGAGGTATTTGTGATTTTGGTATGGCTTTGTCTACCTGTCTGCTTTGGGGTAGGTTTATGTTCCTGTTTTGCTATGTGTTTGGTGTGAATCTAGCACTGAAGTCTGCTGGCCTTTGGGTGGGGCCATATCTTAGTGTTGAGGTGGAAGTCTGGGAGAGCTCTCACTGATTAATCATCCACAGGGTCAGGAGATCTCTGGTGGTCCAAAGTCCTCTCACTTCAGAGGTTCAGGTCTACCCCCTTTGTGGAGCCCCAGGATTCCACAAGCCACATAACACAGAAGAGAAGGAAAGAAATAGAAAAAGAAAAATTACATTCAAACAAACAAGAAAAGAATGAAAAGACAAAACCCCAGGGTATGTGTTAAAATTAAATCTAAACAAACAAGAACACATTAGGAAGCTCACAAACTCACACTTATGAAGAGAAGAAGAGAAAGAGAGGAAAGAAAAAAGTATAAAGGGAGAATCAAAAAAGGAGAGAGCAATCAAGCCAATAAATAACCCCCTAAATGAAAACAAATGCCAAAAACTAGGCTAGAAATATTAGAAAACCAAAAACATGGGGAAAAGGCAATATAATGAAAAACATTGTGTAAACAGGAAAATATGAAATAAATTTATGCAAAAATAGAAGCATAAAAAAAGGAAAAATAAATAAAAACATAAAAGGAAATAAAAAACAATAATAGACAAAACAAAAAAGACAAGAGAAAAAATATATGTGTATATTGAGAGTGGTAGTGTTTCAGGAAGGGGGACCCCTTCCAGGGCCCAAAACTGGGTTCTTGTCTAACACTTGGAAATGAATTGTCCGAGGAGACACATGTGCTGAAAAAGCAAGAGATTTTATTGGGAAATAGCACCTGGTGGACAGTAGTAAGGTAAGGGAACCCAGGAGAACAGTTTTGTCACATGGCTTGCAGTCTCTGGTTTTATGGTGATGGGGTTAGTTTCTGGGTTGTCTTTAGCCAATCATTCTGACTGTCCTTCTTGGTGGTGCATGCTTGTTCAGCCAAGATGGGTACCAGAGAAAAGGACTGTGGGAGGTGGTCAGACACGTGGTGTCTCCTTTTGACCTTTCATGAACTCTTCTGGTTGGTGGAGGTTTATTAGTTCCGTGTTCCTTACCAGGACCTCCTGTCGTAAAACAACTCACACAAATAGTTACTATGGTGCCTGGCCATGGTGGAATGGTTCAATCAGCAGCAAATGGTGACTTTGGTGGGGATTCTTTTTCACTGTGACTGACATCCTGACCACTTGGGGTACTCAGGGGCCAGCTTTCCTGCCAATGTTCTAGACCCAGCGGCTGCAACTGGGACCCTTTTGTCCCTGGTCTCTTCCTGACATGAACAACTGGCCAGACTGCCCCAATCAGTAAGGAACAAGATACTTTATGGACGTCTCTCCTCTTCCCTTTCTGTTTCCTCTCCTTAACCCTTCCTATTCTTCCCCTATTTTCTTGTCCCCTGGTCCTGGACTTAGGAATCTGGTCAAAGGGCCTCAGCCTGATCTGAGTATTGGAGACTGATAACCTCCTCTTGGCAAAGAACTCGAATTCTGGTTCTGTTCTGGTCTGGCTTCTGGTAGGGCTGAGTTCCATTCCTCCCTCCTCTGGAGGCCCAGGGTAAAGTTGTGCAACACCTGGGTATCTGCAGGTAGCAGGAAACATCTGTAAGGCTGCCGTTTTGCTCTCTCTCCCGCCTCCTCCCGCTTCTTTCAATCTGGCTTCCTTTCCTCCATTTGAAATCTTTGATGACCTGAGATATTTTCCTTTACTCAGTACTTGGATCTGAAATTCTGTGTCTTTATAGGAGGTTTTCTGAGAGACTGTATTCTTGTATGTAAGGGAGTGTCTGATGGGGACTGCCAGGTTTATATGTGTGTTTTAACTCTGTGTTCTGATTTTTTGATGGCCGTTTTGCTTTGTCTGGCCACTATTTGGATTAGACCTGCCACCATTTTGTTAGAACTTGATTTTCTTTCCCTGTGCTTTGAGACCAAGGCTCTCAGGAACACTTATCTAGGCCGTCTCTAACTCCTGAGACTGAGGAAAAATGGGAAAAAGCCTTTAAAAATTTCATTCATTCCAACTGTTTTTTTATAAACTAGTAAATTTTATGTTGTAATATCTAATTCATGACTAAATTTAGAAAATGAAGCTAGATCTTGCATTGTGTCTGTCTAAATATGTCTTGGTATGTCTTTGTCTCTGGGTAATATTTTTGAGGTTAATTTTTAAATGAGCACTATTTAATTGGCTTAAAGAAAGGCAAGCACTTACCAATCAAATAATTCTAAATTAAACAATAAATTCCAGGTTCATGTGAACTGGTAAATATTCAGTTTTAAATACCTGATATTAATGTTTGTTTGTTGACCTATCTAATATAAACATGTCTTAAAGTAATTAACATTAAGTAGAATATTTTCATTGTACCTAGATTTAATATAAGTTAAATATTATCATATCTGTTATCAGTTTGTTAACAAGGAAATTACCTCAAGTGAAGAAACTTCTTAAAAAAGTATAAATGAGATATGAGCTTTTAGATAAGCTCTATTATTAATAAATATGCCTTAGGAATATCTGTCTAAAATAGTCTCTCCAGATTGGGGTAACTTGAATTTCTAAGGGTTATGTTAAACTAAGTGTTGGAAGTCTATTGAATAGTTAAGTAATTTCCAAATAAAAAAATGATTTTGAAACATTTACTACTAAACACTTATTTCCTTTTACAGAAAAACTAAAGAGATTTGGGACTATAAATGAATAATGTTTGGTGCCATCCTAAAATGTTTCAAGAAAGCAAGGGTTTTAGAAATTATCACTGGTATTTATCCTCACCAATTTATAAAATGCTGCTATAAAATTAATTCTTGGTTGCTAAAGAAAAATAGGAAGTGTGTTTTCAGTAAAAAAACAGATATGAAAAAATACTAAAGAGTTATGCATGATCAGGATTTTTTAACAATTGGAGTACAATTAGTTAGATAAATGGATTTTGTTAGGAATGACACAGCCATAGGAAAACTGGTTATAGCCAAAACTGGTTAAGTCCAAGATGGCAGAGTTGACTTTTACTAGACCTATATACCCCCATCATGATCAGCAAACTAAATGATAACACCCATCAACATTGACTAAATCTGACCAAATGTTCTAAACCCTTTCAATTGATTTTTTTGACAAAACTTCCTAAATTGAATTATTTCGAAGTTCCTTTGACCTCTAGCTAACTTCAGGGTGCTTCAAAGGGCCCCTGAAACATCCCAAAGAGAGATGTTAAACTGTGCTTATTTGGTTGGTTAAATTACATGAAAAATATTATCAAATGAGAAATAAATCCTCTCATGTTATAATGTATGGTGAATATTACTAATATAGGTGAAGTCTCTCAGTCGTGTCCGACTCTTTGTGACCCCGTGGACTGTAGTCTACCAGGCTCCTCCATCCATGGGATTCTCCAGGCAAGAATACTGGAGTGGGTTAAATTATATGAAGCTCTTAACATTCTGATATGTCCTGGTATTCTAATGAAAAACCTGATGACTTCACAGAAGTTAACAAAGGACTGAATGAACCAGTGAATATGTGTATAACTCTTATGGTTTCTATCTGAAAATTACAGATTTGAATCTTGTGTTTTCTGGGACTAGGAAAAAGCTTCCTCTCAAACTATGACAATAATTTGGCAAAATTATACATTATAAACAAAACAATTATATTTTCTCTCTATCTGACTCCTCCAGAAATTGGAAACTCTTAGGTTTCCAGTAAGTTTATCAAATGAGGTAGGAAGGTAATCTCACTAACAAGTACAAACTCAAGGAATTTTTGAGACCTTAAAAAGGGAAGAATCCACCTAAATTTGTTATGTGAAATCTGTGATAAGCCTTTGGTATGTTTCCCAGCC
The DNA here is from genome assembly GCF_001704415.2 of Capra hircus. Taxonomy (NCBI): domain Eukaryota; kingdom Metazoa; phylum Chordata; class Mammalia; order Artiodactyla; family Bovidae; genus Capra; species Capra hircus. The sequence goes on from NC_030826.1 coordinate 3,069,095, forward strand.
TTGTTTTATTTTAAAAGTTCAGTCTGAGACTCTATAAACTTTTCAGCAAAATAAAAAGTTTATGATCAATTATGGTTATATAAATCATCAGGCCAAAATTACTGAGAGCAGACCTGTTTTGCAAACACACTAGCCTTAATTTGGTTCTATCTGATAAAAATGAGGCTAATTTTAGGAAGAAAAAGATGTTTCAATAAATGTTAAATCCCAGTTTGTTAATGAAGGTCTGCATCTAGTACGACTCATTTCTTGGATAGTTCTTTGCTGTTATGTGACATTAATGTAAAATTTAATTGAATTCTTAAAGAACACCCTACGTTTGATTCTGAAGCTTATTCAGTAACCTGTCTTTGGATGAAGATCAGATGCCTCATGACCTGTAACCAGGACTGGAAAAAAACATAATTTAAGGGACTGTCTCCAATCTGGATGGAAGGACTTTTTTATCAGGTATTCTTAACTAGGTCATGCACAATGAAACTGAAGGGAAATTAACTCTTAGATTAATTCCCACTGCCAAAGTCCCCTACACTGGACTGGTCTATAGGAAAGACAGCTGACCTGATCTCACCTTAAAATGATGCTCAAACAGAGGAGAAACTACACTACACCAGGATGAGAAGACAACGACATCAGAGGTAGACAGCTTGCTTGAGATGCTGGACCTGATTCATATGATCATTTATAATGTTTTCTTGACTTCTTAGACCTTTGCATATAAATAAAATACTTTTCTATCATAGGCCTGATCTTATGCTAGTTTTAGAAATCAATCCAATTGTTGAGTTTGTAACCAATTACCTGTGTCTAGCTCTGGGTTGGAGAAGGAAATGACAACCCACTCCAGTGTTTTTGCTTGGAGAACCCCAGGGATGGCGGAGCCTGGTGGGTGGCCGTCTAGAGGGTCACACAGAGTTGGACATGACTGAAACAACTTAGCAGTTCTGGGTTACCTTGGTAAATTTCTCTACTGTAAGGCTCTAACTGGTTGGCCCTGAGAAAATTTACTTTAAAAAAATTATGGTCATATTCAGATCACTATTGGTATTACTAGATGGGATCCCTCACGGGACCAATTAATAATGCCTGCTCTGACTCTGACCATAAATTTGAGCTTTCTTCTATTACTCAAGCTCAATCAGAGCCACAAGCAAATTTTCATCAAAGGAGGAAAACTCTCCCACAATTATGGGATGGATTAATATAGATAACACCAGGTTATGATAATTTAGGTTTGAAGTATCCTCTATATTGAAACAATTAAATCATACTAAGAATAATCAGTCTAGTAACACTAGAAAACTGGACTATGTGCCTTATAGACAGTGCCAATATATAATTTCCCTGGAAGATAAAGATTCATACAGAATAGACTAAGTCAGATGACCTAGGATATACTGGGCTATATTTAATGGAAGCTCTTAAGTCTTACTTGTGACTTTACTAATACTGCTATGTTATTTGCATTTCACATGTTTCACAAAATTGCTGTTTCTTATACTGTCAAATGTGTGACTGGGGCCTCCGATAAAATAATATATAGTTCCATATGACATCAATGATGGTAACAGTGTAACTCTAGATATGGGAAGAAGCAACAAGAGGGAATGTTTTCTTGGACCAAGAGGCTAGTAAGACAGGTGGTGTCAAGACTAGCTTGACAAGCAGGGTTTCTGAAAGTGCGATACGGCAAGAAAATGAGAAATAAGACAGGAGAATTCAGAGAAAAGCAAGGATCAGGGGATCCAACACCTTGGATCAGGGCTTCAAGATGAAGATGCAGAAACTGAATCCAACCCAGCTTTATTATACTTTCACTCATGAATGAAAGAATATGTGGGGAGTTAAACTACAACTCATGTGGCCTTCAGGGCCAAAGAACAAACTGATCATTAACCATTGAGTATGCTTTTGAACTGTGGTGTTGGAGAAAACTCTTGAGAGTCCCTTGGACTGCAAGGAGATCCAACTAGTCCATTCTGAAGGAGATCAACCCTGGGATTTCTTTGGAGGGAATGATACTAAAGCTGAAACTCCAGTACTTTGGTCACCTCATGAGAAGAGTTGACTCATTGGAAAAAACTCTGATGCTGGGAGGGACTGGGGGCAGGAGGAGAAGGGGATGACCGAGGATGAGATGGCTGGATGGCATCACGGATTCGATGGATGTGAGTCTGGGTAAACTCCAGGAGATGGTGATGGACAGAGAGGCCTGGCATCCTGCGATTCATGGGGTCGCAAAGAGTCGGACATGACTAAGCGACTGAACTGAACTGAACTGAACTACAATAACAAATCAGTAACTAAGACTAATATTATTGTCTATAGATTTTCCACCAGATACGTAAAATATGTGACTCAGAGATGCCAGTTGAGAAAGAGTCTGAGGTCCGTTTTCCAACCCTAGGATCATATCTTGTTTTCAAGATTATGAACTGTTCCCTCTGGACTTGTTCCATACGTCTCATGCTTTATAGCATCCAGTTGATCAATAATTATAAATTTCTTTTGCAGCCCTTGCTGGGGCCTGCTTTTCTTTTATTCTTCCTGTCTCCTACCGGCAGCGGCGGCAGCAGCTGCAGCGGGCCGGTGCACCAAGCACGGCAGAGAGCTACCCCATGTCCGAAGTCAGGGACAGCAGCCCAGAGTGCCAGGCTGCGACGGCACAGGAATGGCCAGGAGGAGCCACCTCACATCAGAGGTCAGTGGCGGCCGGGAGGAGAACCCCGCGTCCAAGGTCAGGGCAGCAGCTGGGAAGAGTTACCCAGAGCCTGAGGCCACTGGAGCCAGGAGGAGACACCCCACATCCGAGGTCGGGGCAGAGACCCTGAGGAGCCACCCCAAGACCGAAGCCAGGGGCAGCAGCTGGGAGGAGCCACCCACGCCCAAGGCCAGGCCCGGCGGCTGGGAGGAGCAACCCAAGGATCCATGGCTGAGCAGGCACAGGAGGGCCTAGAGGAGCTCTCCCACATCGAAGGTCAGGAACGGTGGCAGTAAGGAGATACTCCTCATCCAAGGTAAGGAGTAGAGGCTGTGCTTTGCTGGAGCAGCTGTGAAGAAATACCCCACACCCAAGGTAAGAGAAAGCTAAGTAAGATGGTAGGTGTTGCAAGAGGGCATCAGAGCGCAGACGCACTGAAACCATACTCACAGAAAACTAGTCAAACTAATCACACTAGGACCACAGCCTTGTCTAACTCAATGAAACCAAGCCATGCCTGCAGGGTAACCCAAGACGGGCGGGTCATGGTGGAGAGGTCTGACAGAGCATGGTCCACTGGAGAAGGGAACGGCAAGCTACTTCAGTATTCTTGCCTTGACAGCCCCGTGAGCAGTATGAAAAGGCAAAATGATAAGACACCAAAAGAGGAACTCCCCAGGTCAATAGGTGCCCAATATGCTACTGGAGATCAGTGGAGAAATAACTCCAGAAAGAATGAAGGGATGGAGCCAAAGCAAAAACAATATCCAGTTGTGGATGTGACTGGTGATAGAAGCAATATCTGATGCTGTAAAGAGCAATATTGCATAGGAACCTGGAATGTCAGGTCCATGAATCAAGGCAAATTGGAAGTGGTCAAACAAGAGATGGCAAGGGTGAATGTTGACATTCTAGGAATCAGTGAACTAAAATGGACTGGAATGGGTGAATTTAACTCAGATGACCATTATATCTACTACTGTAGGCAGGAATCCCTCAGAAGAAATGGAGTAGCCATCATGGTCAACAAAAGAGTCCGAAATGCAGTACTTGGATACAATCTCAAAAAAGACAGAATGATCTCTGTTCATCTCCAAGGCAAACCATTCAATATCACAGTAATCCAAGTCTATGCCCCAACCAGTAATGCTGAAGAAGCTGAAGTTGAATGGTTTTATACAAGACCTTTTAGAACTAACACCCCCAAAAGATGTCCTTTTCATGATAGGGGACTGGAATGCAAAAGTAGGAAGTCAAGAAATACCTGGAGTAACAGACAAATTTGGCCCTGGAATGTGGAATGAAGCAGGCAAAGACTAATAGAGTTTTGCCAAGAAAATGCACTGGTCATAGCAAACACCCTCTTTCAACAACACAAGAGAAGACTCTACACATGGACATCAGCAGATGGTCAACACCGAAATCAGATGGACTATATTCTTTTCAGCCAAAGATGGAGAAGCTCTATACAGTCAACAAAAACAAGACCAGGAGCTGACTGTGGCTCAGATCATGAACTCCTTATTACCAAATTCAGAGTCAAATTGAAGAAAATAGGGAAAACTGCTAGACCATTCAGGTATGACCTAAATGAAATCCCTTATGATTATACAGTGGAAGTGAGAAATAGATTTAAGGGCCTAGATCTGATAGATAGAGTGCCTGATGAACTGTAGTTTATAAAGTGTTTACAAAGTGAAACCCATTAGTGCTTTTTTATGCAAGTGTGTTGCAATTTTAATGATATTTAAGATTAAATAATTGATGTTGTTAGCTTTAAGAGGGGAGATTCTATTTATACTATTGTTATTGTTTAAATAAGGATGGATGCTTCTATGTCACAATGTAAGTCACTTAAGTGAAGATGTTTGGCTTAAGACTAACATTTTCAGAGAGGGAGAAAGAATGCTAAAATAAAACATGAAAAGAAGACAATGAATAACACAAAGAGACAAATCCAAGGACTGTACAATGTCATGTGTGGGGCAAGGTCATTTTCTGGTGTTTTAATTAAGCTGTTTAAGTGGCATGATTAGTTAAGAATTCCACAGAACTTTTTTCTGATTTTAAAAATGAAATATTGCCTTACAAGAAATACTTGGCTCAAAAGACTTGAGCAAATTTGAGTAGGAAATTTCATGAAAGACTTGTGAGATCTGTGATTCCATTGTTTAGGAAGAAGTCTTGGAGAATAGGTTTCAAGGTAGCAGTCATTAGCAGGAAATGTGTTTAGGCATATAGCATGGGCTATTTATAGTTCTGGGGACTTAGTTATTTGAATGACTAAAGAAAGCTGTAAACATATTATTTGAACCTGGAAAGTGATAGATGTGGGAGAATTCAATGGATGCAGGGTAGATCTTTAGTGAACCGTTGATGTTTTGGAGTTTGTAGATTCAATTTGGTAGCTTAATATTGTGTGTCTAAGAATTGTTGGTCTAGAAAATAAGATCAATGATAAAGTAATTGGTCACTTAACAATGATTGCCTTTTAATAGGCATATAAATATGTATATAAAACTCTCACATAGAAATTGTATTGTTTCCATCAGGAATTAAAACTCATTTCCTAGTAGCATTCACAACAGTAAACTCTCAATTGACTGGAACCACAATTTCTAGAAAAACTACATTTCATGAGATTTCTCAGTAACCATGTTTAGGATAGTCATGCAGATCAAAGAAAACAGGGTTAGTTTTAAAAGATGTTTACTGTTTAACTGTCTTCAGACACATTTAGCCCTATGATCAAATCTCCACATACACTGCTATATAGTAAAAACAATTGCTCACAATGAATTCTTTTCCTTTTTCCCCCGCTTAAGCAAAGAAAAAATGTAAACTTATCATACATGTGTTATAAGGCTGGAATGAAAAATAAAGATACATAATCTCAAATATGTATACACCTACTATATACAATACAGTGTGCTTCCAATGAGTTCAAAACTGGATAAAACACAGGTGTTTTTGCCAAGAAACTTAGAGATAAGGGTAAAATATATGTTAATAATTATAACAAAATCAAAATCCATAGATGCTATAAGTTATAGAGATAAACTACTATCAAATTTCTGACATATAAAATGTTAAGTTTACAGAGTGTGAAGTTTCATATGCCAATTCTCATTTACATGACCTTCAAATAAGTATTATTTTGCATTTAAGGTGATCAGAAAAAAAAATACCCTGGAAATACTTGGATAGTGAATAGTGAGAGAAAATATATTTTAAAAATATGGAGCACTATATGGATAAACTTTACAGTTATCAAATGTATGTGGTATTGAGTTAAACAGGTCAGGATTCAGCTATCCCTTCTCACATTTAATAGCTGTGTAGTCTTTCATTTGTCATCCTCATCTGCAAAATGGAAATAATTATAGCATTTTTATTAAAATTTGTTTCAAAGAAAATGAGAAAATAAATATAAAGTCCCTATTACATATTATTATTGTTATTATTTTAATTCTTACTGTAGGTCAGAAAATGTTAGTTTTACTCATATCAGAGGACTTACCTTGATGAAATATGAAATAATCAGTTTTAATTTTACATTAAAATTTCAGTTGATTACTCCTGTATAATAGGGAGGTTAGAAAGGTAACTGATGTTATCAAAGTTTTTATATTTACTTTTCAACCATGTATCATTAATGATTCTTAATGCTTATGGGTAGCACTATATATAACAATGTATTTTACATGTATTGGCTGATAGTATTTACTATAACCACATCAGATATGTAACAATGTAGCTTCATTTTACAGATGAGAATAAAAAAGTGAGTTTATGGTTCTGGACTCACTGGTAGAAACAAGGAATATAAAATGTACCTAGCTTTATTATATAAAGGAAATTCTCAGGAATATACAGAATTAGTAGGTGTCATGTAGATTTGTTACTTACACTATTTAATGAGTAAGTTGCAAGTAAATTTATTTATTGAATCCTATAGATATTTGCCTTTATTTCTGTGCACAACACATTGTCTAGGTACTGTAGGGTACACAACAATTATGTGCCCTCAATACAATTTGGAAGCCATATATTTACACAAAATATACTATACACACAAAAAAACTGTAATAGATATGCAGATGAAATGCTAAGTAAGCAGAAGTAAAGGGAATATGGGACTTGAATCAAAATGGCAGAGCAAGAGCATGGAGATTTTAACTATCTTCACAAACACATCAAAATATATCTGCAAGTGGAACAATTCTCAATGAAAACTAGCTGAAGACTGGCAAGAGATTCCTATAAAATCAAGACTGTAAGAAAGATACACACAGAATCCAGTAGAAAGGTGAAAGAGTCAATCAGGTCAGGACATATGCCCCTGGGAGGGGACAAGGGATCAGAAGGAAAGAGAGATTATGTGGGTAGGGAAATAGAGGAAAACAATAGAATGAGAAAGACCAGAGATCTCTTCAAGAAAATTAGAGATACCAAGGGAATGTTTCATGCAAAGATGGGCATATTAAAGGACAGAAATGGTATGGATCTAACAGAAGCAGAAGACATTAAGAAGAGGTGGCAAGAATAACCAGAAGAACTTGACAAAAGAAATCTTAATGACCCAAATTAACCACAATTGTGTGATCACTCACCTAGAGCCAGACATTCTGGAGTGTGAAGTCAAGTGGACCATAGGAAGTTTCACTATGGACAAAGCTAGTGGAGGTGATGAAATTTGAGCTGAGCTATTTCGGATCCTAAAAGATGATGCTGTTAAAATGCTGCAGTCAATATGCCAATAAATTTGGAAAACTCATCAGGGGACACAGGACTGGAAAATGTCATGTTTCATTCCAATACCCAAGAAGGACAATGTCAAAAAATGTTTAAACTACCACACAATTGCACTCATTTCACATAAGTGGCAAAGTTATGCTCAAAATCTTCCAAGCTAGGCTTCAACAGTACATGAACCAAGAACTTCCAGATGTGCAAGCTGTATTTTAAAAAGGCAGAGGAACCAGACATCAAATTGCCAATATCCATTGGATCATAGAAAAAGCAAGAGAATTCCAAAAAAAAAACATCTAATTTTGCTTCATTGACTATGCTAAAACGTTTGATTGTGTGGATCATCAGTTCAGTTCAGTTCAGTTCAGTCGCTCAGTCATGTCCAACTCTTTGTGACCCCATGAATCACAGAACGCCAGACTTCCCTGTCCATCACCAACTCCCAGACTATGGACAATTCTGAAAAGAGATAATACCAGACCACCTATCTGCTTTCTGAGAAACTTTTATGCAAGTAAAGAAGCAACAATTAGAACCAAATATGGAACAACAGACTGATTCATAATTGAGAAAGGAGTGTGCCACGGCTGTATAGCACCACTGTGTTTATTTAACTTATATAGAGTACATCATGTGAAATGTTGGGCTGGATGAAGCACAAGCTGGAATCAAGATTGCAGGGAGAAATATCAATAACCACAATAAACTCAACACTCAAAAAATTGAGATTGGCATCAGGTCCCATCACTTCATGGTGTATAGATGGGGAAACAATGGAAACAATGAAAGACTTTATTTTCTTGAGCTCCAAAATCACTGCAGACAATGACTACAGTCATGAAATTAAAAGATATTTGCTCCTTGGAAGAAAAGCTATGATAAACCTAAATGGCATGTTAAAAAGCAGAGACATTACTTTGCCAACAAAGGTCAGTATAATCAAAGCTATGTTTTTTGTGTTTTTTTTTTTTTCCCAATAATCATGTATCGATGTGAAATTTGGACCATAAAGAAGGCTGAGCACTGAAGAATTGATGCTTTTGAATTGAACACAATTCAAAATGGAGTCCCTCGGACTGCAAGGTGACCAGTTAATCCTAAAGGAAATCAACCCTGAATATTCATTGGAAGGGCTGGTGCTGAAGCTGAATCTCCAATACTTTGGCCACCTGATGCTAAGAGCTGACTCATTGGAAAAAACCCTGATGCTGGGAAAGATTGAAGACAGGAGAAGGGGATGACAGAGTATGGTGTGGTTGGATGGCATCACTGACTCAATGGACATAAATTTGAGCAAGCTCTGGGAGATGGTGAAGGAGAGGGAAGCCTGGGTTGCTGCAGTCCATTGGGTAGAAAGGAGTCAGACTGACAGCAACAGCATGGGTGAGATCCTCTTTGGAGACTGAGTGATTCAAGTCACATATTGTGTGCCCCAAAACATATTGGGTCTGATACAGGGAACACAAGCCCCCTTAGCTGGTTGTAGTGCTGGCTATTAACAGAAGGACTGTGGGAAGCCCAGCATCTGCTTCCAAAGAATGCGCACAGGCTTGCTTGCTCCCAAAGCAGGTTGGATAGGGTGGATTCAAAACTGTGCAAATGGCTGGTCAATCTCTCTCTACTGCCAAGGGCGGTTCTCAACTTGCCTTGCAAACTCTTCCCCTTCACCCCCCGCCTCCACACCCCCAACCACCCCACACAGTCCTGCTCTTTCATGTTCCAAATTTACACTTGTGTGAGGGCTACAGTGATCAAGGAGATAGCTTGGTTGTGAGACACAGATCACTCACACTGGAAGCAGCATCTAAACAAGGTAGAAGTGAAACAGTTAGTTGCTTAATTGTGTCTATTTGTGATCCCATGGAACCCGCAAGTCTCCTCTCTCCATGGAATTCTGCAGGTGAGAATACTGGAGTGGGTTGCCATTCCCTTTTCCAAGGGATCTTCCTCACCCAGGGATCAAACCCAGGACTCTTGCATTGCAGGAGGATTCTTTACCATCTTAGCCAAAGGGCGAGGTATGCCATTACTGGCACTCACAAAGGCAGTGTATCAGAAGCAGTCACATCTTGTCTGTGACTGAACTACCATAGCCCATGACCTGACTATGCCAGAAGCCTGCACAGGCCCCTCACCCTGGGATGTAGATCCACACCAAGGTGAAGGTGGCAGAGGTCAAGGGGAGAAATCATCTGTGAAGGGCAGAGGAGATTTTGAGTTGAAGCTGCCTCAGAAGGACAGGGACAGTCTGCAGGCAATGCATCAGAAGCAGTCTGAAGGTCTGACTGTGGTGGGTCACCACAGCTCATGCCCTAACTCAGCCAAGTTTCCACACTAGGCCTTCTTGCTCCAACACTTCTCCTCTCTGAGATAGAGGTACTGATGCTGGGAGGAGGAAGGAAAAGGGAATGGAACCAACCTAGCTGAACCCGAAGGCTTCTTTTCTAGGAACCTGGGATCCAATCATATGCCCAATAGGGCAATGACAGCCATTGAGCAGAGAGGACGCCCTGCCTCACACCTGGCTCCAACCGTAGCCCCTCCATTTCCAGCCCCACCCTCTGCTAAGGCAATAGGTGCCAACACACCCTTAGGAAAGACACGGCTTCTGTTCATGCCAAATCCAGATCTCCCGTCCAAGCTACTGGGCACACACAGACTGCACAGGGACACTCCTAAATAAGGATACCACTTTAAGATCACAGTAGCTAACTTTATCACCTAATTTTATAGAGATAGATAAAGTAAAGGAAAATGAGAAGACAAGGGGATTTGTCTCATTTGAAAGAGTAAGAGAAAAAAGTAAATGTCAGAAACAAACAAATAAACATGAATGAAACAGAAATAAACAGTTGCCAGATAAAGAATTCAAAGCATTGCCAGATAAAGAATTCAACCAAATTGGACAAAATAATAGATAGACGCAGTGAGAATTTTAACAAGAAATTAAAAAATATGAAAAAGAACCAGTCAAAACTGAAGAATATGATAACTGAAATGAAAAGCACACTAGGAGGAAAATGGAGCAGACATTGATACAGAAGAATATGTAAGTGATTTGGATGACAGAATAATGCAAATCACCCAATCAGAACATCCAAAAAGAAAACACATTTTTATAATGAGGATAATTTAAAGGCCCTGGAGAAAAAATCAAATGTACTAATATTTGCATTATAGGGGTCCCAGGAGAAGAGAAAGAGAAAGGATTAGAAAATGCATTTGATGAAATTATGGCTTAAAACTGCCTAAACTGAAGAAGGAAACTGATTTCCAAGTACAGAATCATGTCTCTACAAATAAAACCAAAGAGACCCACATCAAGACATATCATAATAAAAATGGTAAAAATTAAAGATGTAGTTCTAAAGGCATCAACAGGAAAACAAAGACATATTTACAAGGGTACCTCCATATACTTATATAAGTATATATAAAATAAACAACAGGATTTATCAAATAGCACAGAGCACTATAGTCTATATCTTGCAATAATCCTTAATTGAAAGAAATATGACTATATATATATACTTAATTTTCTCTATATCTGAGGAAAACATAATATTGTAAATTATGCTTCAATTTAAAAAAATGAAAAAAAATCATTTCAGTTCAGTTCAATCACTAAGTCGTGTCTGACTCTTTGCAACCCCAAGAATCACAGCACGCCAGGCCTCCCTGTCCGTCACCAACTCCCAGAGTTCACTCAGACTCACGGCCAACGAGTCATTGATGCCATCCAGCCATCTCATCCTTGGTCATCCCCTTCTCTTCCTGCCCCCAATCCCTCCCAGCATCAAAGTCTTTTCCAATGAGTCAACTCTTCACATGAGGTGGCCAAAGTACTGGAGTTTCAGCTTTAGCATCATTCCTTCCATAGAAATCCCAGGGTTGATCTCCTTCAGAATGGACTGGTTGGATCTCTTTGCAGTCCTAGGGACTCTCAGGAGTCCTCTCCAACACCACAGTTCTAAAGCATCAATTCTTTGGCGTTCAGCCTTCTTCACAGTACAACTCTCACGTCCATACATGACTACTGGTAAAACCATAGCCTTGACTAGATGGACCTTAGTCGGCAAAGTAATGTCTGTTTTTTAATATGCTATCTAGGTTGATCATAACTTTTCTTCCAAGGAGTAAGCGTCTTTTAATTTCATGACTGCAGTCACCATCTGCAGTGATTTTGGAGCCCCAAAAAATAAAGTTTGACACTGTTTCCACTGTTTCCCCATTCATTTCCCATGAAGTGATGGCACCAAATAACTATGCAGTAATCAGTAAAGAAATAAACATAAAGATGTAAAAACACAAAATAAAGGGGAAGAGAGTAAAAAATGTAGATTTTAAAAAATGTGTTTGAGTGTAAAAGAGTACCTGTTTAAAACAGGAGATATATCTATAGGTAAACATATATGAACCCTATGTGTTAGCCACTCAGTCGTGTCTGATTGATGGTTTGCAACTCCATGAACTGTAGCCTCCTATGTACATAAAATTCTCCAGACAAGCATACTTGAGTGGTTAGCCATGCCCTTCTCCAGGGTATCTTCCCAACCCAGGGATCAAAACTAGGTCTCCTGCATTGCAGGCAGATTCTTTACCATCTGAGCCACCAGGGAAGCCCATGGCAACCACAAATTAAAATTACTTAATAGATACACAAAAACTGAGCTTTCCTTTTAAAAACTAAAAATAGAACTGCCATATAATCCAAAAATTCCATGGCTGGATATATATTTAGAAAATACAAAAGTGCTAATTCAATAAGATACATACACTTCAATGATCATAGTAGTAGTAGTATTTACAATAGCCAATGTAAGTGTCCCTCAACCACTGAATGAATAACGAATATGTGTAGTATACGATGTTACTCTGCCAGAGAAAAGAATGAAGTTTTGCCACTTGCAATACCTTGGATAGACTTAAAGAATATTATGCTAAGTGAAATAAGTCATATAGAGAAAGAAATACTCTATGTAACCACGTATAGGTGGAATCTGAAAAGTTAAACTAATTAAGGCATATAACAAGACACAGACTTACAGATATAGAAAGCAAACTAATGGTTACCAGTAGGGAGAGAAAAGAGGAAGGGTTGATAGGAGTATGAGATTAAGGGACATAAACTACTATGTATAAAAGAAATAAGGAAGAAGAATACATTTTTTACAGCACAGGGAAATATATTAATTATTTTTCAACAACTTTAAATAGAGTATAATCTATAAAAATATTTAATCTAGTTTGAATGACTTTTGAAAAATTATGCTGAGTGAAAGACTCCAGTCACAAAAGGTCGCATATTATGTGATTTCATCCAAATGAAATGTACAGAATTGACAATCTGTAGAAGCAAAACATACAATTAATTGTTGTCTAATGCTTTGGGCAAGGGGCATAGAGACTGACTATTGATGAATGTAAGATTTCTTTTTAGAATGATGAAAATATTCTAGCATTTTCAACCACTTAGCTTATGGTAATTGTTTTACTGTCTTGTGAGTATACTAAAAATAACACTGAATCATAAAGTTAAATGGATGAATTTTACAATTTCTGAGTTGTATCTCAATAAAATCTTATAGTAAAAAAGAATAGATCCATGTGAAAAAAAAGCATATTCAAAAAATAAAAACAAATCAATCTCCAGCAATGAAACAATGTGTTGTTTTTTCTCAACAACAGAATAGAGGTAAAAGAGCTAAGTTACAATGAGAAATGTACATACATTAAAATAAAAATGTATATGTTAGAATATCCCATAATGACCATAAAATAATTAAAGATGGTATGAATTCTGTTTGGTGTTAATCTTGGAAGACTGAATGAAGGAGGATCTTATTTGAACTAAACCTTATCTAATTGGGACCTTATGAAGAACATCCTAAGTAAAGGGACTAGAATGAGCAAATGTATGGAATATTAATGAAATGGTTACTATAGAAAAATGTAAGGATTATATAGCTTAATTGTAAATAGGGAGATCTTGGAGGTGTTTGGAAATCTTGGTAAGTCTGAGATTATCCTACAATCATGATCAAATAAGAAGATAACTGTGACATATCTAAATTTAAATGTTTGTTAATAGTATGGTAGAAATTTTCATGGAGTTACAAGTGACAGATAAAAAAGAAAAGGTTTTGAAAATCATTTCAGGCAATATTTCACAAATCAAGAGAGGTGATGAGGAACTGGTCCTGGAAATGGCTTTGGGAATTAAAGGTATGATGAAATAAACAAAATTTGATGAATCAATTAAGTTTAAGGAGAGCTTCCCTGGTGACTTAGATTCTAAAGAATCTACCTGCAATGCAGGAGACCCAGGTTCAATTCCTGGGTTAGAAAGATACCCTGGTAAAGGCACCCCAATATTTTTGCATGGAGAATTCCATGGACAGAGGAGCCTGAAGGGTAACTGTCCATAGGATGCCAAAGAGTCTGACATGACTGAGTGATTACACTTTCACTTTTTAAGTCTAAGGAGTGATGGAAAATTAGAATCTTCAACGACACTGAAATTTTCAAACCTTTGCAATTTGGAGGAAAATGGTCAAATAAGAAATACAGGAGATCTGAGTGGGATAAGGATAATAATGGTAGGGCAATATAGTTTGTTTCATTTATGTATGCCTATAAAGTATATGCATGCATTGTATCTGTATAAATTGGGAATGATGAATGCAAGCAATTGTGAATAAGCCAGATCATTTTGAAAAAGAAAAACAAGAGTTAAACTAAGATCAAGGAAAATTAATAGGCATTAGCTGACATATAAAAACCAGATGGAGTGCCAAAATCATTTTGGCAAGTGATGAATAAGCCAGAAGTCTCAATTCAACCCTGTTTACTGAGAGAGAAAATTTCTATCTATTTTGAGATTCTGAGACAAATGAAATAAGTAGTAAACTGGTGTGTGACATTTAATAACAAGGACTTAGTGGAAAATGGAGGGCAAACGATTGTACTGACTGAGTAGTTATAGGCCAGAGACTCTTTTGTTTGAATTAAGCTCTCGAAATTGTTTTTGAGTTTAAGACTGCACCTAATCATGGACTCTCTTGAAGGTAAGAACATTCATGGTGATTAAATTCTTAACTCATTTCCATGTATTACTAAGAGTATGGCTGGCTGTATATCAGGAAAACTGAAAATAATTAATCTAGAATTAATTAATCACAAAAAAATGTTAATTGGATGATAGTGACAGGTACCTAGCACAACTCTGTGCACTAAAGATGTCATATCATGTATTCATTATGAAAACTTTAGGAGGTAAAAAAGATCAGTGTAGGACTATTACAAAAAGAGTGGGGTCAGGCTGTTAGCTGCTCAGAACAAATAAACAGGCCAGGTTGGTAAAAAAGAAAGTTTGTTTTCTTTCAAATGTCAGCAACTGGAGGGAGGGGTGGGTGGATGTCAGTCCAAGGGCCAACATCCCCTCCACTGACAACCAATGAGGCAAGACTTTTTATAGACAGAAGGAGCAGGCTCATGCAGAAACAGCACAATCAACTGTAACAATTATCTTCAAATTGAGTCTGACCAGCAACATCTTGGTTATTTTAGGTACAGTTAATATTCAGTTCTGGGGCTTCCCATGTGGCTCTAGCAGTAAAGAACCCATCTACCAATGCAGGAGACTCAGGTTTTCCAATGAATATTCAGGACTGATTTCCTTTAGGATGGACTAGCTGGCTCTCCTTTCAGTCCAAGGGACTCTCAGGAGTCAACTTCAATACCACAGTTCACAAACATCAATTATTTCGTGCTCAATTTTCTTTATAGTTCAGCTTTCACATTCATGCATAACCACTGGAAAACCCATAGCTTTCACTAGATGAACCTTTGTTGGCAAAATAATGTCTCTATGCTGTCTAGGTTGGTCATAGATTTTCTTCCAAGGAGCAAGTGTCTTTAATTTCATAGCTGTAGTCACCATCTGCAGTGATTGGAGCCCCTTCCAAAATAAAGTCTCTCACTGTTTTCATTGTTCCCCCATCTATTTGCCATGAAGTGATAGGACTAGATACCATGATCTTTGTTTTTGAATGTTGAGTTTTAAGCCAGCGTTTTCACTCTTCTCTTTCATTTTCATGGCTCTTTAGTCTTTTTTCAGTTTCTATCATAAGGGTGGTGTCATCTGTCTATCTGAGGTTATTGATATTTCTCCCAGCAATCTAAATTCCAGCTTGTGCTTCATCCAGCCAGGTATTTTGCATGATGTACTCTGCATATACGTTAAATCAGCAGAGTGACAATATATAGACTTTGACGTACTCCTTTCTCAAATAGGAACCAGTCTGTTGGCCCAAGTCCAGTTCTAACTGTTGCTTCTTAACCTGCATACAGATTTGTCAGGAGGTAGATCAGGTGGTCTGTTATTCCCATCTCTTGAAGAATTTTCCACAGTTTGTTGTGATTTACACAGCCAAAGCATTTAGCATAGTCAATAAAGCAGAAGTAGATTTTTTTTTTTTTCTGAAACTCTTGCTTCTTTGATGATCCAGTGGGTGTTGGCAATTTAATCTCTGGATCATCTGCCTTTTGTAAATCCAGCTTGAACATCTAAAAGTTCATGGTTCATGTACTGTTGAAGCCTGCCTTGGAGAATTTTGAGCATTACTTTCCCAGTGTATAAAATGTGGGCAATTGTGTGATAGTTTGAACATTCTTTTGCATTGCCTTTCTTTGGGATTGGAATGAAAACTGACCTTTTCCAGTCCTGTAGCCAAAAATGAGTATTCCAAATTTGTAAGCATATTGAGTGCAGCACTTTCACAACATCCTCTATTAGGACTCGACATAGTTCAGCTGGAATTCCATCACCTCCACTAGCTTTGTTCATAGTGGTGCTTCCTAAGGTCTACTTGATTTTGGACTGCAGGATATCTGGTGTGAATGATCATGCCACCGTGGTTGTCTGGATCATGAAGATATTTTTTGTATAGTTCTTCCATATACTCTTGCCACCTCTTCTTAATACCTTTGGCTTTTGTTAGGTCCATGCCATTTCTGCCCTTTACTGTGTCCATCTTTGCATGAAATGCTCCTTTGGTATCTCTAACTTTCTTGCAGAGATATCTAGTCTTTCCCATTCTGTTGGTTTCCTCTATTTGCATTGATTACTTAGGAAGGCTTTCTTATCTCTTCTTGCTGTTCTTTGGAACTCTGCATTCATATGGGTATATCTTCCTTTTCTCCTTTGCCTTTCTTTTCTCAGCTATTTGTAAGACCTCCTCAGACAACCATTTTACCTTGTTATATTTCTTTTTCATAGGGATAGTCTTGATCACTGCCTCCTGTACAATGTCATGAACCTCTGTCCATAGTTCTTCTTTCACTCTGTCTATCAAATCTAATCCCTTGAATCTATTTGCCACTTCTTCACATCCAAGGAGCAGTGGCTGCATGGGCACAGGAGGGCCAAGATGTGCTCCTCCAAGTTCAAAGTCAAGAGGGGCGGTGGTGAGGAGATACCCCTCATCCAAGGTAAGGAGCAGTGGCTGCAATTTGCTGGAGCAGCCATGAAGAAATACCCCATGTCCAAGGTAACAGAACCCAAGTAAATGGTAGAGAACCCAAGTAAGATGGTAGGTGTTGCAAGAGGGTATCAGAGGGCAGACACACTGAAACCATAATCATAGAAAACTAGCCGATCTAATCACTTTAGGACCACAGCCATGACTAACTCAATGAAACTAACCCATGCCCTGTGGGGCCACCCAAGATGGGCGGGCATGGTGGAGAGGTCTGACAGAATGTGGTCCACTGGAGAAGGGAATGGCAAACCATTTCAGTATTCTAGCCTTGAGAACCCCATGAACAGTATGAAAAGGCAAAATGATAGGATACTGAAAGAGGAACTTCCTAGGAAGGTAGGTCCCCAATATGCTACAGAAGATCAGTGGAGAAATAACTCCAGAAAGAATGAAGGGATGGAGCCTAAGCAAAAGCTATACCCATTTGTGGATGCGACTGGTGATAGAAGCAAGGTCCGATGCTATAAAGAGCAATATTGCATAGGAACCTGGAATGTTAGGTCTATGAATCAAGGCAAATTGGAAGTGGTCTAACAGGAGATGGCAAGAGTGAACATCAACATTCTAGGAATCAGAGAACTAAAATGGACTGGAATGGGTGAATTTAACTCAGATGACCATTATATCAACTACTGTGGGCAGGAATCTCTTAGAAGAAATGGAGTAGCTATCATAGTCAACAAAAGAGTCCTAAATGCAGTATTAGATGCAATCTCAAAAATGAGAGAATGATCTCTGTTCGTTTCCAAGGCAAACCATTCAATATCAGAGTAATCCAAGTCTATACCTACACCAGTAGTGCTGAAGAAGCTGAAGTTGAACAGTCTTATGAAGACCTACAAGATCTTTTAGAACTAAAAATAAAAAATGA
This sequence comes from Capra hircus, assembly GCF_001704415.2. Classification (NCBI taxonomy): domain Eukaryota; kingdom Metazoa; phylum Chordata; class Mammalia; order Artiodactyla; family Bovidae; genus Capra; species Capra hircus. The sequence goes on from NC_030826.1 coordinate 3,086,961, forward strand.
TGTCCTTTTCATTATAAGGGAATGGAATGCAATGCAAAAGTAGGAAGTCAAGAAACACCTCGAATAACAGGCAAATTTGGCCTTGGAATACGGAATTAAGCAGGGCAAAGACTAATATAGTTTTGATAAAAGAATGCACTGGTCATAGCAAACACCCTCTTCCAACAACACAAGAGAAGACTCCACACATGGACATCACCAGATGGTCAACACCGAAATCAGATGGAGTATATTCTTTGCAGTCAAAGAAGGAGAAGCTCTATACAGTCAACAAAAACAAGACCAGGAGCTGACTGTGGCTCAGATCATGAACTCCTTATTGCCAAATTCAGACTTAATTTGAAGAAAGTAGGGGAAACCGCTAGACCATTCAGGTATGACTTAAATCAAATCCCTTATGATTATACAGTAGAAGTGAGAAATAGATTTAACGGACTAGATCTGATAGATAGAATGCCTGTTGAACTATGGACGGAGGTTCATGGCATTGTACAGGAGACAGGGATCAAGATCATCCCCGTGGAAAAGAAATTCAAAAAAGCAAAATGGCTGTCTGGAGAGGCCTTACAAACAGCTGTGAGAAGAAGAGAAGTGAAAAGCAAAGGAGAAAGGAAAAATATAAGCATCTGAATGCAGAGTTCCAAAGAATAGCAAGGATACATAAGAAAGCCTTCCTCAGTGATCAATGCAAAGAAACAGAGGAAAACAACAGAATGATAAAGACTAGAGATCTGTTCAAGAAAATTAGAGATACCAAGGGGACATTTCATGCAAAGATGGGCTAGATAAAGGACAGAAATGGTAGAGACCTAACAGAAGCAGAAGATATTAAGAATAAATGACAAGAATACACAGAAAAACTGTATAAGAAAGACTAGAGCCAGACATTGTGGAATGTGAAGTCAAGTGGGCCTTAGAAAGCATCACTATGAACAAAGCTAGTGAAGGGGATAGAATTCCAGTTGAGCTATTTCAAAGCCTTAAAGTTGATGCTGTGAAAGGGTTGCACTCAATATGCCAGCAAATTTGGGAAACTCAGCAGTGGCCACAGGACTAGAAAAGGTCAGTTTTCATTCCAATCTCAAAGAAAGGCAATGCTAAAGAATGCTCAAACTACCAAACAGTTGTGCTCATCTCACATGCTAGTAAAGTAATGCTCATAATTCTCCAAGCCAGGCTTCAGCAATACATGAACCATGAACTCCCTGATGTTCAAGTTGGTTTTAGAAAAGGCAGAGGAACCAGAGATCAAATTGCCAGCATCTGCTGGATCATGGAAAAAGCAAGAGAGTTTCAGAAAAACGTATATTTCTGCTTTATTGACTATGCCAAAGCCTTGACTGTGAGGATCACAATAAATTGTGGAAAATTCTGAAAGAGATGGGAATACCAGAGCACCTGACCTGCCTCTTGAGAAACCTGTATGCAGGTCATGAAGCAGAAGTTGGAACTGGACATGGAACAACAGACTGGTTTCAAATAGGAAAAGGAGTACGTCAAGGCTGTATATTGTCACCTTGCTTATTTAACTTATCTGCAGAGTACATCATGAGAAATGCTGGGCTGGAAGAAGCACAAGCTGGAATCAAGACTACCAGGAGAAATATCAATAACCTCAGATATGCAGATGACACCACCCTTATGGCAGAAAGTGAAGAGGAACTAAAAAGCCTCTTGATGAAAGTGAAAGAGGAGAGCGAAAAAGTTGGCTTAAAGCTCAACATTCAGAAAACGAAGATCATGGCGTCTGGTCCCATCACGTCATGGGAAATAGATGGGGAAACAGGGGAAACAGTGTCAGACTTTATTTTGGAGGGCTCCATAATCACTGCAGATGGTGACTGCAGCCATGAAATTAAAAGACGCTTATTCCTTGGAAGAAAAGTTATGACCAACCTAGATAGCAAATTCAAAAGCAGAGACATTACTTTGCCAGCAAAGGTCCGTCTTGTTAAGGCTATGGGTTTTCCACTGGTCATGTATGGATGTGAGAGTTGAACAGTGAAGAAAGCTGAGCACCGAAGAATTGATGCTTTTGAACTGTGGTGTTGGAGAAGACTCTTGAAAGTCTCTTGGCCTGCAAGGAGATCCAACCATTCCATTCTAAAGCTCAGTCTTGGGTGTTCTTTGGAGGGAATGATGTTAAAGCTGAAACTCCAGTACTTTGGCCACCTCATGTGAAGAGCTGACTCATTGGGAAAGATTCTGATGCTGGGAGGGATTGTGGGCAGGAGGAGAAGGGGATGACAGAGGATGCAATGGCTGGATGGCATCACCAATTCGATGGATGTGAGTTTAAGTGAACTCCACGAGTTGTCGATGGACAGGGAAACCTGAAGTGCTGCATTCATGGGGTCACAGAGAATCAGACACGACTGAGAGACTGAACTGAACTGAACTGAACTGAACTATATAATTGTGAGGAATTTGATTTAGGCCCTATGTTAATGGTCTAGTGGTATTTCTAAGGCAGCTCATAAAATATAATCAGAGTATTATCTATAGTCCTTGAGAATGAACTAAAGATCCTTGACCATGCTTAATGACTACGTTATTGTTATTTGGCCTCCTTTGACTATTTTCCTTGATTTTATATGTTCTTATTTCTCTGGTTAAGCTTATATTTTACTCAAGTTTTCCAGAGGCAAAAGGCTGGCTGAGGACATGGGGCAGTGGAGGGCAAAGACCATGGGTTCCGGCTCTGTTTCAGGAACAGTTGTGTACCTGTCACTTCCTCATCCAGTATTGGATGCCGTTAAATTAAGGAAAAATAAACTATTGTTAAAGTTTGAAGTTGGTAGTTAACACAGAGTTTATAGATGAAATAATGATGTTAAATTAGGAAATAATAGTGAGGTAAAATCAGACGTTGAGACAGAGCCTTAAGAATTTTTAATTTGTTTGAAGCTCTTAAGAAACACTCTAGATCAGTCATCTCTAACCTTCTGGCAGGAGGGACCAATTTAGTGGAAAGCAAATTTTCCATGGACCTGGGAGGATAGCGGAGGGAGCATGGTTTAGCCAGCAATGTGAGCCATGGGAGAGGTGGTGCAGGCTGTAATATGAGCACTGGTTCAGGTGGTAATGGGAATAACAGATAGCGATGGGCAGCAGCAGATAAAGCCTCACTTGCTGGTTCACTGCTCACATCCTTCTGAGTGGTCCAGTTCCTAACAGGCCACAAACCCTTCCTGGCCTAGAGGGGTTGGGGACCTCTGCTATATACAACAAGTAGGTTTTCACTGTTAAATATAAATAGCCTGTTGTGATAAGTTTAGAGTTGTTCATCCACTACTGATAAAAACTTAACTTATGTAAACATGACTCAGCCATGTGAAGTTGTTGAGGAGATGTTATGCCAACTTCAGTAATTTTCTTGACAACTTTCTGATTGACACCAAGATTGATTTAATGATCTGATTACAGTAAGTAAAAGCAAGAGACTAAAAAGAAATCTAGCTGAAAGGTTTCAGGAAGCTAGGAGAGAAACTGCATCCCAAAGTTGATAATTAGTTTCAAATATTAGACCGTTTAAGAGAAATCTGTGCAGTGATGGAGGATAAAGCCAAGTAAAAACAGCTGCAAGAGGGGATTATCAGGAGGATCATCAGGAATTGCAGAATGTGTGATTGTCCATGGTTTCTTCCTCTTCTTCTTCTCCTTCTTCTTCTTCTTCTTCTTCTTCTTCTTCTTCTTCTTCTTCTTCTTCTTCTTCTTCTTCTTCTTCTTTTAAATAAGTTCTTGAGAGACTGATACTTTTCTATCTTTTGATGTAAGAGTGATGTGGCTTACAGATTTAGAGTTTTTTAGGTCAAGACCAAAAAGAATAAGAGAGTGAGGGAACTAGCACTCTTCTCCCCATATCTAATGCCAACTCTGTGATACCTGGCTCAAAACAAGTGTGGTCACCATTCTTTGACTAGGAAAAAAGGTGATAGGAAGATTTACTAAAGAGCTCCCCGTGGCTTTGCGTCCCTCACAGTATCTCCTCTGCTACACTTTACCAGACTACAAGGAATGCTTGTATGCTTCATGTTTGTGTTTCGTTTGTGGGTGGTAATGAAAGAACAGGAGATCAAAAACAATAAAAAAGCAAAACCATAACACTTCACCAAATAAAACGATACTTAAAAGGAGCAGGAAAAATTCTCAAGTCAGGAAATGTTATGAAATTCTGCAATTTTAATAAGGTAAATATGCATTAGGTCCTTCCCATTATCATATAATTAAATACAAGATGACTAAGAGTACAGAATTCTGACATGAGCAGGCATATATTCCACTTAGCTGACTTTCCAGCTGAGCAAATGTTTCTCTTGGATTGAACACAAACCTTCATTTATTTTCATTGTGAATCATTTTCCTGGAAGTCACTGTTGCGTAAATGGTGCTTCCCTGATTCCTGATTAACCCAGACAGCCAGAATAAGTAAGTCTGCAAATGAGCTCAATAAGCAAGTTTCTTTTCCAAGAAATTTCCTTGTCAGTTTTCTCATTCTGAACTGTGTAATGGTCTTTCTATGAAGATCCCCAAGTAGTAGCCATTGGATTAATTCTGATAATCCTTCTGCACTGTGTTCATCGCTCACATAACTCTTTTAGACATCCCTAGAATCTAGTGGAAATTCTTCATTTATGCTGAGATCTCACAATTTGTGTTTTTCTTCTGCTTTTCCCACCCAATGACAGAACTTGGAAAGATACCAAAGAACTTCTATAAATACACAGAAAACAATTTTAAAACCACTATAAAATCTTGGGGGAGGGGGCTTCCCCGAATGGCTCAGCATGTAAAGAATCTGCCTGCAATGCAGGAGATGAAGGAGACATGGGTTTAGTCCCTGGATCAGGAAGACCTCCTGGAAGAGGGCATGGCAAACTACTGCAGTATTCTTAGAGGGAAAATCCCATGGACTCAGGACTCTGGTAGTTCCATGGGGTCACAAAGAGTCGGGTATTACTGAAGTGACTGAACACACATGCACAAAACCTTGGGGACTAGATGGAGATACTTGTATAATCAGAAAAAGAAAGTATTTTGTTATGAAAACATCTTGTAAAATATAATTTCTTATAAAATTATGGGATAAAAACAAACAATTATAAATATTGATTACTCATCTCTGGAATATATTATTAAAGGTAACTGTGTTTTCCATTTTTATAAGCATTGGTAGTATCTAAAACTTCCTCAGTGATCAATAATTTGACTATAATTTTTAAAAGACATTTTAATTATTATATCTTTTATTTGTATTTTTAATTAGAGGAAATTGCTTTACAGTGTTGACTTGGCATGTCAATTTTATTATTTCATAAATGAAGAAAATGAATTCTAAGGCTGGATGAAATGACCTGTCCACTGTCAAACACTCATATTACTTGAGGTAATTGCATATCTCTCATCTTAAAGATAAATCTCAAACAGAATAGAAATATCTGTATTCTGATTGAGTTCAAGGCTCAGTTTCACTGTAGAGTGATATACTGTCCTAGAAAGTCCACTAGATAAAGAATCACTTAAATACTTATCAGAGTGTCTGACACATAATTGATGCCTCATGACTAGGATAAGTTGGTGATAAATGGATGGATGATAATAAAAGTTGCTCAAATGGACCACTAGGGATCATTGTCACACGATGTATTTGACCAAGGCCGTGTTTCTTATATTATAGCAAACTGGTGGGGAGGAACATCATTTTGGAAATTGAAGACTTATGCTTTTATATTTATATATTTTTTTTTTAAACCTGCTGCCTGGGATAAATGAGGTTGTCCTGAAATAGAAGAAAAATAAATAAGTAAATGGGAAAACAAAAACACCAGTCATAAATAAAAAAGACTGCTTTCAAGTTAGTAATTATGTCAAACGAATAAAGCTGTCCAGTATTTTTCTTTAGCCTCATTTGACTCCTTTAGAAAAATTCAAAAGAAAAAAAGAACAAAATGAAGCAATTTATTACCCTACAGAGACATTTCTATCTATGAATATGCAACTGTTTTTATGAAGTTTCCAACATAAATTGGCTGTTTCAGCATATTGGAGACTGAAGGCACATGCTAATACCAATAAATTGGATTTGTTTGGGGGAAATTTATGTGTGCATACATAAAATATTTGCATGCAACCACAGATGGAAGAGGCGTCATTGCTAAGGTAACAATGTATACATTACACTGGAAGATGCAATTTATGTATAAAGCAATTCAAGCACTGGTTATAACAGTGACACATTCTGGGATAATATGCCTTTAAACTCAGCATTAAACATGAATGTGGGATTCCTACAGTTGCCAAGCACAATCTTCCACCTGTCTGATTTATTTGTACATAGTTTCTTAAATCACTTAGAGTATATTTTATTTACTAATTGCTCATCAAATTTAAAAGGATAAAGCCACATAAAATATTTACAGAATATAATTTTAAATGCCCTATGGATTCTGCTACATGAATGATAATGCAAAAGTAAAATACAAACTGTTAAGAATCAACAATTTACTCACAGTATCTCCTCTACTACACTTAAAAGTAAAAGTTACAGCTAATTGCTATGTTTTAACTATGCAACCGTAGCAATTTACTTATTTAGTTTAGAGGAGATACATCAGTTTGTACAATAGACATGATATTACTGTATAATAGACATATTATTAATAGACACGATATTACTGTACAATAGAGATGTAAAATAGACATAATATTACTACTTATTTGTACAATAAGTAGTACAATAGACATTATTTTACTGTACAATAGACATGATATTGTACAACAGACATGATATTACTACTTCTTTCATAAGTGTCTGTGAAAATCTAATCATATATACATAAATATATACATACATATATATATATATATATATATATATATATGGAGAATGCAATGGCACCCCACTCCAGTACTTTTGCCTGGAAAATCCCATGGACGGAGGAGCCTGGTAGGCTGCAGTCCATGGGGTCACGAATAGTCGGACACGGCTGAACGATTTCACTTTCACTTTTCACTTTAATGCATTGGAGAAGGAAATGGCAACCCACTCCAGTGTTCTTGCCTGGAGAATCCCAGGGAAAGGGAAGCCTGGTGGGCTGCCGTCTATGGGGTCACACAGAGTCAGACGCAACTGAAGCAACTTAGCAGCAGCAGCATACATATATATATGTGTAAATATAAAGTACATATGTGTGTATATATGTATATAAAGCGTTCCCTGGTGGCTCAGTTGGTAAAGAATCCACCTGCAATGAGGGGGACCTGAGTTTGATCCCTGGGTTGGGAAGATACCCTGGAGTAGGGCATAGCCACCCGCTCCCCAGTATTCGTGCCTGGAGAATTCCCATGGACAGAGAAGCCTGGAGGTCTACAGTCCATGGGGCCACAAAGAGTCAGACACACCTGAGGGACTAAGCACAGCACATATGTATATAAAAAATTTATTATAGCATCTAGTAAATTATAAGCTCTCAATAATCACTATTTTCATTTATTTTCTATAAAACTAACATTTTAAGATCACAAGTCTCTTTGAAACTGGGCTTACATTTTCAGAGTATTAAGCATTCCACTGAATGCCACTGGAATTTAAAATAAGAGAGATGATGTGGATAGTTTCAAATGAAGTTGATTGTTCAGAAGTCTGAATATTACTAATAACATAAATAGTGAGTAAACTTTGCATAGAAAGAGCACAGATAAAAACTAATTTGAAAGACAGACTTAGACTTCACAGAAATATTCCTCAAGAAAATATCCTGGGAAAGCAATTTGGGGCCATTTTAAAACCGTAGGTTCAGAAAATTATTTATTTTTGTTGTTTGTTTTCTTCTCTGAATATAGCCCAGGTCTTTCATTTAGCTTTGTCCTTGACCCAGCCCCCACCCATTCAATCACATTTATGCCTTCAGTAGAATAAAAACCAAAGGTTAAAAAGAAAACAGCCATGTTATGTGAAACTCTTTAAAACTGTTAGGCACAAGTAGCCCTCCTTTACAAAACCAATTACAAAAGGGAGAAAGACATAGATCTATTCTTTTGTCATTGAGTCTGTACAGCCCTAGTATTTGAAAGGCATTCACATATTAGTGGTCTGACCACTTCCTAAGGGGATGGCAGAGAGTTGGTGCTTGGTGGGCAACGGTAGATGGAAATATGAGAGGCAGCAGCAATCCCAGAAGGAGTGCTAAGAGTCCCAAGCACATAGTAAGCACTAGAGAAATATTTGTTTAATGGCTTCAAGATCTCTCTCTTCTGGGCTCAACAGTGTTCAAAACGTCGTGTATAAGTCCTAAGCCCCGGCAACTATGCATGTGATCTTATCTGGAAATAGGGCCATAAAGTTAAAGTAAGGCCATATTGGATTAGGATGCATTTTAATCCAATTATTGGTATCTTTGTGAAAAGGAAATTTGGACAGAACGTAAATGAAAGGAGAATGCCAAATGACTACAGAAGTAGAAATTAGGCCAAAGTGAAGGGATGCCAAAAATTGCCAGCAACTGCTAAAATCTAGAGAAACATGTGGAAGAATACTCCTTAAGGCTGTCAGAGAGGGTACAACCCTGTTAATACCTTCATTTCAGACTTCTGGCCAACAAATATGGTTCAGTTCACTTCAGTCACTCAGTGGTGCCCAACTCTTTGTGACCCCATGGACTGCAGTACGCCAGGCTTCCCTGTACTTCAACAGTTTCTTGAACTTGCTCAAACCCATGTCAATTAAGTTGATTATGCCATCCAGCCATCTCATCCTCTGTCATCCCCTTCTCCTCCTGCCTTCAATCTTTCCCAGCATCAGGGTCTTCTCCAATGAGTCAGATTTTCCCATCAGGTGGCCAAAATATTGGCGTTTCAGCTTCAGATTCAGTCCTTCCAATGAATACTGAGGACTGATTTCCTTTGGATGGACTGGTTTGATCTCCTTACAGTCCAAGGGACTCTGGAAGAGAATACATTTTTTTTTTTTCTTATGGTACTAGTTTACATCAGCCCCAGGAAACTAACACAATTCCAGTGAAAATATCTTGCCAACATCTAGTAAAATCAATGGTGCTTAGTGGGAAGTTAAAACACCTTTTAGAAGGACTTATGTTGACTTATAAAATGACAATAATAAAGAAGACCTTAACAGGATCTGCAAAAACTGTTGTTGGTAGTTGAGGGTTGGTCACACTACCTAAAACACACTTGTAAGGATGATCTTCAAAGGACTGTCCATAGAAATTGAATAAAAAGGGCAAGAGGGAAGGAACTAAAGGGAGCTGGTGTTTAGGGGCAGGTAAAAGCAAAAGCTATTTCCCAATATCTTTTAGTTCCACATGTGGAAGGCCCGAGGAAATGTAGGCTATAATATAGAACTATTTCCATTTGATTATATGAAGAATTGCATTAGTTTGTCTTTTCCTACATGTAGATCTCTTTCAGTTATAAACTTGGGGTCATTTATTACCCAGAAATGTGCTTTTCACTAGAATGATTCTGCCAACTATTCCACTTAAAAAGCTCTTGGTTGCTGAACACAGTTAAAGGTAATTCAGAAATGCTGACTCTGGAAAAATGTTTTGATAACAAAAGTTGCCAAGGCAAGTCAGAATGAAAGCATTTCTTGGCATCAAACTGAAAATATTTAAAAGAACCATAAAGAAAAACAGGAATAATGAGCCTTCAAAACTGATGATAAACATACATTAGCAGTTATAATTAAATCAATTTTGACTCAACAATATCCATGAAGCAACTATCACAACACCAGAGTCCATTATAGGCATGGTTGGCAGATGTATGATAAATATACATGATAAATTGTTTATGTATTTTTCTTCTTAAAATTGTGTATGATTAAGTGATTTGTAGTAAATACTTAGTCAGCTAAGACGAAAATCACTTACAAAAATGTGAAGTCAGCCCTGGCAGGTGGTTAGAAAGGTTGTATGCCAAGAGGATGACTTCTAATCACTGTATCCATTGGATGTACAGCAACAACCACAGAATGTACTAAAACTAATATTTTAGTTCTTCCATGAACTTGGTGAAGCCTATGTGTTTTACATATATTGACTTACTAAGCTTGCATGCATGCATGCTCAACCATTTTTGACTCTTTGCAACCCTGTGTTCTACAGCCTCAAGGCTCTTCTGTCCATGGGATTTTCCAAGCAAGAATACTGGAGTGGGTTGCCATTTCCTTCTCCATGCATCTTTCCTACCCAGGGGTCAAACTCATCTCTCCTGCATTGGCAGGCAGAGTCTTTACCTCTGAGCCACCTAGGCAGCCCTTACCAAGTTTATATCACTGTAAAAGCCCCTGGCACAGAGAGGTTAGTAGTGTGGGATTGCAAGTTCAAGCTGCAAACTGTAGTTCTAAAGATCTGCCTTTAATTGCTACCTATTTCAGGGTGGAAACAGCTCAGGTGTGAGAAAGCAGTTAGTTGTCATCATGGATTCCTTCAAATGATGAAAATTATTGGCCTTTGATGGTTTATGAAACATATGACAGGAGAAGACTGTAAGTATACAATACATAGAACAGTAAACACATAATCATCTTCAAAACAAGTTGGAAGAGGGTAGTCTCTACTTATCTAAATGCCGAGAACTCTGTGTCTGTTCCCAGAGGAGACTGAAAAATATGAAGGATCTTGACATTTTGGTATCTTAATCAGTTTGGGCTGCTGTAAGGAGTGGTGAGCGGAGAGGAGATACCCCACGTCCAAGGTAAGGAACAATGACTGTGCATTGCTGGAGCAGCCATGAAAAGACATCCCACATCCAAGGTAAGAGAAACCCCAGTAAGATAGTAGGTACTGAGAGAGGGCATCAGAGGGCAGACAGGCTGAAACCACAATCACAGAAAACTAGCCAATCTGATCACATGGACCACAGCCTTGTCTAACTCAGTGAAACTAAGTTATGCCATGTAGGGCCACACAAGACGGATGGGTCATGGTGGAGAGTTCTAACAAAATATGGCCTGCTGGAAAAGAGAATGGAAAATCACTTCAGTATTCTTGCCTTGAAAACACCGTGAGTAGTATGAAAAGGCAAAAAGATAGGACACTGAAAGATGAACTCCACAGGTCAGTAGGTGCCCAATATGCTACTGGAGATCAGTGGAGAAATGACTCCAGAGAGAATGAAGGGACAGAGCCAAGGCAAAAACAACACCCAGTTGTGGATGTGACTGCTAATAGAAGCAAGGTCTGATGCTGTAAAGAGCAATATTGCATAGGAACCTGTAATGTTAGGTCCGTGAATCAAGGAACACTGGAAGTGGTCAAAAGGAGATGGCAAGAGTGAACGTCAACATTCTAGAAATCAGAGAACTAAATGGACTAGAATGGGTGAATTTAACTCAGGTGACCATTAAATCTACTACTGTGGGCAGGAATCCTTTAAAATAAATGGAGTAGCCATGATTGTCAACAAAAAGTGTCTGAAATGCAGTATTTGGATGCAATCTCAAAAAGACAGAGTGATCTCTGTTCGTTTCCAAGGCAAACCATTCAATATCACAGTAATCCAGTAATGCTGAAGAAGCTGAATTTAAACGGTTCTGTGAAGACCTACAAGACCTTTTAGAACTAACACACCCAAAAAGGTGCCCTTTTCATTTTAGGGAAAGTGAAAGTGAAGTCGCTCAGTTGTGTCCGACTCTTTGCGACCCCATGGATTGTAGCCTACCAGCTTCCTCTGTCCATGGGATTTTCCAGGGAATAGCCCTGGAGTGGATTACCATTTCTTTTTCCAGGGGATTGTCCCAACCCAGGGATCGAATCCGAGTCTCCCGCATTGTAGACAGATGCTTTACCATCTGAGTCACCAGGGAAGTCTTTATAGGAAACTGGATGCAAAAGTAAGAAGTTAAGAAATACCTGGAGTAACAGGCAAATTTGGCCTCGGAGTACAGAATGAAGCAGGGCAAAGGCTAATAGAGTTTTGCCAAGAAAACACACTGGTCATAGCAAACCCCTGCTTCCAACAACGTAAGAGAAGACTCAACACAGGGACATCACCAGATATCCAACACTGAAATCAGATTGATTATATTAATTGCAGCCAAATATGGAGAAGCTCTATGCAGTCAGCAAAAACAAGACCAGGAGCTGACTGTGGCTTAGATCAGGAACTGCTTATTGCCAAATTCAGACTTAAATTGAAGAAAATGGGGGAAACCGCTAGACTTTCCAGGTATGACCTAAATCAAATCCCTTATGATTATACAGTGGAATTGAGAAATAGATTTAAGGGACTAGATCTGATACAGTGTCTGATGGATTATGGACAGAGGTACAAGACATTGTGCAGGAGACAGGGTACAAGACCATTCCCAAGAAAAAGAAATGAAAAAAGCATAATAACTGTCTGAAGAGGCCTTACAAATAGCTGTGAAATGAAGAGAAGTGAAAGGCAAGGAGAAAAGGACAGATATACCCATTTGAATGCAAATATCCAAAGAATAGCAAGGAGAGATTTTTAAAAAGGCTTCTGCAGTGATCAGTGCAAAGAAATAGAGAAAAATAATAGAATGAGAAAGACTAGAGATCACTTCAAGAAAATTAGAGATACCAACATTTCATGCAAAGATAGGCTCGCTAAAGGACAGAAATGGTATGGACCTAATAGAAGCAGAAGATATTAAGAAGAGGTGGCAAGAATACACGGAAGAACTGTACAAAAAAGAGCTTCATGACCCAGATAATCATGATGATGTGATCACTCACCTAGAGCCAGACATCCTGGATGTAAAGTCAAGTGGGCCTTAGAAAGCATCGCTACAAGTAAAGCTAGTGGAGGTGATGGCATTCCAGTTGAGCTATTTCAAATCCTAAAAGATAATGCTGTGAAAGTGCTATACTCAATACGCCAGCAAATTTGGAAATCTCAGCAGTGGCCACAAACTAGAAAAGGTCAGTTTTTATTCCAATCCCATAGAAAGGCAGTGCCAAAGAGTGCTCAACCTACCACACAGTTGCACTCATCTAACATGCTAGCAAAGTTAATGCTCAAAACTCTCCAAGCCAGGCTTCAGCAATACATGAACCATGAAATTCCAGATGTTCAAGCTGGTTTTAGAAAAGGCAGAGGAATAAGAGTTCAAATTGCCAACATCTGCTGGATCATCGAAAAAGCAGGAGGGGTCCAGAAAAATATATATTTCTGCTTTATTGACCATGCCAAAGCCTTTGACTGTGTGGAAAACAATAAACTGGAAAATTTTGAAAGAGATGGGAATACCAGACCACCTGACCTGCCTCTTGAGAAACCTGTATGCAGGTCAGGAAACAACAGTTAAAACTGGACATGGAACAACAGACTGGTTCCAAAAAGGAAAAGGAGTACGTCAAGCCTGTATATTGTCATCCTGATTATTTAACTTATATGCAGAGTACATCATGAGAAATTCTGAGCTGGAAGAAGCACAAGCTGGAATCAAGATTTCTGGGAGAAATATCAATAACCTCAGATACGCAGATGATACCACCCTTAGCACAGAAAGTGAAGAAGAACTATAGAGCCTCTTGATGCAAGTGAAAGAGGAGAGTGAAAACATTGTCTTAAAGCTCAACATTCAGAAAACTAAGACCATGGCATCCAGTCCCATCACTTCAATGGAAATAGATGGGGAAACAGTGGAAACAATGTCAGACTTTATTTTGGAGGGCTCCAAAATCACTGCAGATGGTGACTGCAGCCATGAAATTAAAAGACGCTTACTACTTGGAGGAAAGCTTTTACCAACTTAGATCAGTTCAGTTCAGTTCAGTCGCTCAGTCGTGTCCAACTCCTCATGACCCCATGAATCGCAGAATGCCAGGCCTCCCTGTCCATCACCAACTCCTGGAGTTCACTCAGAGTGCACCCATCGAGTTAGTGATGCCATCCAGCCATCTCATCCTGGGTCGCCCCCTTTTCCACCTGCCCCCAATCCCTCCCAAAATCATGTTCTTCTCCAATGAGTCAACTCTTCACATGAGGTGGCCAAAGTACTGGAGTTTCAGCTTTAGCATCATTCCTTCCAAAGAAATCCTAGGGTTGATCTCCTTCAGAACGGACTGGTTGGATCTCCTTGCAGTCCAAGGGACTGTCAAGAGTCTTCTCCAGCACCACAGTTCAAAAGCATCAATTCTTCAGCACTCAGCCTTCCTCACAGTCCAACTCTCACATCCATACATGACCAGTGGGAAAACCATAGCCTTGACTAGACAGACCTTAGTCGGCAGAGTAATGTCTCTGCTTTTGAATATGCTATCTAGGTTGGTCATAACTTTTCTTCCAAGGAGTAAGCGTCTTTTAATTTCATGGCTGCAATCACCATCTGCAGTGATGTTGGAGCCCCCAAAAATAAAGTCTGACACTGTTTCCACTGTTTCCCCATCTATTTCCCATGAAGTGATGGGACCAGATGCCATGATCTTCGTTTTCTGAATGTTGAGCTTTAAGCCAGGTTTTTCACTCTCCTCTTTTCCTTTCATCAAGAGGCTTTTTAGCCCCTCTTCACTTTCTGCCATAAGGGTTGTGTCATCTGCATATCTGAGGTTATTGATATTTCTCCTGGCAATATTGATTCCAGTTTGTGTTTCTTCCAGTCCAGCATTTCTCATAATGTACTCTGCATATAAGTTAAATAAGCAGGGTGACAATACACAGCCTTGACATTCTCCTTTTCCTATTTGGAACCAGACTGTTGTTCCATGTCCAGTTCTAACTGTTACTTCCTGACCTGCATACAGGTTTCTCAAGAGGCAAGTCAGGTGGTCTGGTATTCCCATCTCTTTCAGAATTTTCCACAGCTTATTGTGATCCACACAGACAAAGGCTTTGACATAGTCAATACAGCAGAAATAGATGTTTTTCTGGAACTCTCTTGCTTTTTCCATGATCCAGCAAATGTTGGAAATTTGATCTCTGGTTCCTCTCCCTTTTCTAAAACCAGCTTGAACATCAGGAAGTTCACGGTTAGATAGCATATTGAAAAGCAGAGACATTATTTTGCCAACAAAGGTATGTCTAGTCAAGGCTCTGGTTTTTCCAGTAGTCATGTATGGATGTGAGAGTTGGACTGTGGAGAAAGCTGAGCATTGAAGAATTGATGCTTTTGAATTGTGGTTTTGGAGAAGACTCTTGAGAGCCCCTTGGACTGCAAGGAGATCCAACTTTCCATCCTAAAGGAGATCAGTCCTGATCTCCTTTTCACTGGAAGGACTGATATTGAAGCTGAAACTCTAATATTTTGGCCCCCTGATGAGTAGAACTAACTCATTTGCAAAGACCCTGATGTTTGGAAAGATTGAGGGCAGGAGGAGAAGAGGACAACAGAGGATGAGATGGTTGGATGGCATCACTGACTCAATGAACATGAGTTTGGATAAAAGTCCAGCAGTTGGTGGTGGAAGAGGAGGCCTGGCATGCTGTAGTCCATGGGGTCACAAAGAGTAGGACACGATTGAGTGACTGAACAGAACTGAACTGAACGTTATACTATAGACTGGATGGGTTAAACAATAGAAACTTTTTTTCACAGTTCTGGAGGCTAGGCTATCCAAGATCAAAGTAACAGCTGATTCAGTTCCTGGTGGGAGGCCTCTTCCTTCTTTCATCTATACATGAGAGAGGGAGAGAGAAAGAGAGAGAAATTTATTCTAAAGAATTGGCTTATGCCTCTTTGAAGGCTGATAAGTCCAAAATCTGTGTGCATATCAAGGAAAGAGTTGCTCTAATTGGTGTACAAAACCAGTCTTTAAAAAGAACTCTCCAAGCATGCTGTATCCTGCATCAGACATAGACTGGCGATTCAATTCTTACATGATAGTATACATGTTAGAATGTCATTCTCCCAAATCATCCCACCCTCTCCCTCTCCCTCTGAGTCCAAAAGTCCATTATACACATCTGTGTCTCTTTCCGTCTTGCATACAGGGTCGTCATTGTCTGATGCAGGATACAGCATGCTTGGAGCTGGTGCATGGGGATGACCCAGAGAGATGTTATGGGGAGGGAGGTGGGAGGGGGGTTCATGTTTGGGAACGCATGTGAGAATTAAAGACTTTAAAATTTAAAAAAATAAAAAATAAAAACAAAAATAAAAAATAAAATAACAATGCTAAAAAAAAATAAAAAATAAAAATAAAAAATAGAAAGAACTCTCTATCCCTTGGGACAACTAATCTGTTTTCTTTAAAGGCTTTCAACTGATTTGCTCTTGTTATTCAGTTGCTAAGTTGTGTCCAATTTTTTGCTGGATTACAGCTTTCCAGGCCTCCCTATTCTTCACTATCTCCCAAAGTTTGTTCAGATTCATCTCCATTGATTTTGTAATGCCATCCAACCATCTCATCCTTGTTGCCCCCTTGCCCTCCTGCCCTCAATCTTTCAGTTGATCAGATAAGCCCAACTTGCATTATGGAGAATAATCTGCTTTACTCAAATTTGACTGATTTAAATGTTAATCTTATCTAAAATTATCTTCATATCAATATCCAAACTGTTGTTTGACCAAATATCTGGAAACTATAGCTTAATCAATGATCCATGAAATCAAACATCACACTCACTTATCCTAGAGCTCCATGAGGGTATAGGTTATAACTGTACTGTTCATTGGTCTATCTCTAGCCTCTAGGATACACTGTGCCTAGGATAGTGCCAGGAATATAAAAGCCTCATTATTTCTTGAAAGATGCTTTAGAAGATTGAAGCTACATGGTCCACAGTCCAGAACATCCATATTACAAACCAGGAGTTGTGTCAGACAAAGACGCAAAAGGAGGCTTGGTCAAAGAGTGGGGACTATTTAGAGCCTTTCTGTGTGATGTCACAGGGAAGTGATACTGTGTGTACAAATAAGTCATTAATGAGAAAAGACAGCTTGAGACCTACAGGTCCCCTTTATTCCTGATCAGTAAAACGAGCAAGTTGCTGATACACTTGAATATTCTTACAATTACACTAAATAAAATTAGGTTAACAGTTTACTTCTGTTATATGAAAAAAAAAAAAACAGAAATCAGTATGAGCTTGAGTCATATTATCTCTCATGCTGGAGAAATTCTGATCTGTAGACATGTGATGGATTTTCAAGGTCATAGATACAAGTATTTGAGCTGAGATTTAAACATTTCATATCTCTGCTCTGTCATTGCTACATACTGAAACAAAAATAGTTTCTTGTAAAACATGTCAGGTCAGAATTTCATGTTAGTCTTTATTTAGATACAATTTATATTAAATGCAATTTTTCTGTTTTTTCCTAATTTCTGACTCTGTTTTTCCCTAGGATCCATGACCTTTCTAAAAATCAAGGTAGTGGATCATCTCTATATATTTTGAGAAAATAGAGTTCTGGTGCACTCTGTATTATGACTTATGACTTCAGATTATGTGGAAATAGGTTTTGAGTCTTTAATTCTTGTTTCTTCTGTTTCTGCATCATTTGGGTTTTTCACAATGTACTTCTTTAATGCTTAACTTTTGCTTTGGTGTCTTTTGTTACAATGTGCTAGAAGCTGCATGCACTACTGGATGGTTAAGTAGGCTTAAGCAAGGTTAAGGAAAGCCTGTTTCAAATTTTGGATCATGTCTTCTTTCATCTATCTTTTTTTTTTTTTTTGAACTACCACGGATCCTGTGCTGTGTGTTGTTTTTTTTTCCCCTCATAAAAATGCCTTTATTGTTGTTTCTAAATATATAAATCATATCCATCTAATAAGAAAAAAAATCACTCTGAAAAAGATAATGAAAGTAAAATTCGTTTCAAATCTCACTTTACCATAGTTAATAACTACAGTTACACTTTGATAAATGCAATGAGGACAGACTACCTCCCTTTCTCTTATTTGTGTATGTTTGTGATATATATGCACATTTTTGTATGCACACACTATTTTGGGTATGCTGTTTGTATATTTTAACATCACTATTTAGCCTCAAAAGGCTGATCTCTACAGGCTTCCTTAACTCTGGCTTCTATTTGAGTTAGGCCAATCAGAACCCAGAAGGAAGACAGAAAGTGAAATGAGAGTGTGAGGTGAAGACATTTCTCTAGTCTCCTTGCTTTTGGCTTGTTTGAAGCAGACTTTTGTTCTTCTATGAGTGCTCTCTCAAGACAAACACCTATATAAGTCTGTTTAACTTCTAGATTCTGGTAGCTTCTGCCTTCTGTCTCCCAGCAAGTTTAGGGACTGTGAGGGTTCCACTAAAAGTAGCCCCAGCATGTATGCTATTAATTGGGTCCCTGTACTATGCTCCCCACTTTAAAAAGATTTCTTATCAATCAGTCCTCAAATTATCCTAATTTGGATGTAACACCTGCTTTATAACACTTCTCCATACAGCACACACACACACACACACACACACACACACACACACACAACTTATATTACTTGAATAGAATGGATCTTGGTGCATGCTATTCAAACATTTATTTAATTAACTTTTGTTGTTACTTTTGAAAGATAATTGCTTTACAGAATTTTGTTGTTTTCTGTCAAATCTCAACATTAATCAGCTATAGGTATACATATATCCTCTCCCTTTTGAACTTCCCTCCCATATCCTTCCCCATCCCACCCCTCTAGGTTGATATAGAGCCCCTGTTTGAGATTCCTGAGCCATACAGTAAACTCTTGTGGCTATCTATTTTACATATGGCAATGTAAGTTTCCATGTTATTCTTTCCATACATCTCAAGCTCTCCTCCCCTCTCCCAGTGTCCATAAGTCCATTCTCTATGTCTGTTTCTCCATTGCAGACCTATAAATAAATTCTTCAGTATCATTTTTCTAGATTCCACGTATATGCATTAGAATAAGATATATATTTTTCTCTTTCTGACTGACTTTACTCTGTATAATAGTTTCTAGGTTCATCCACCTCATTAGAACTGACTCAAACACATTCCTATTTGTGGTTGAGATCCAGCCAGTCCATTTTAAAGGAGATCAGTCCTGGGTGCTCTTTGGAAGGAATGATGCTAAAGCTGAAACTCCAGTACTATGGCCACCTCATGTGAAGAGTTGACTCATTGGAAAAGACCTTGATGCTGAGAGAGATTGGGGGAAGGAGGAGAAGGGGACGACAGAAGATGAGATGGCTGGATGGTATCACTGACTCGATAGACATGAGTGTGAGTAAACTCTGGGAGTTGGTGATGGACAGGGAGGCCTGGCATGCTGCAATTCATGGAGTCGCAAAGAGTTGGACACGGCTGAGAGACTGAATTGAACTGAACTGAACTAAATATTCCATCGTGTATATGTACCACTTCTTTATCCATTCGTCTGTCAATAGTCATTTAGGTTGCTTCCATGTTCCAGCTATTGTAAATAGTGCTGCAATGAACAATGGGATACATGTGTCTTTTTCAGTTTTGGTTTCCTCAGTGTATATGCCTAGGAGTGGGATTGCTGGGTCATATGGTGGTTTTATTCTTAGTTTTTTAAGGAATCTCTATACTGTTTTCCGTCGTGGCTGTATCAATGTATGCTTCCACCAACAGTGCAAGAGCATTCCTTTTTCTCCACACCCTCTCCAGCATTTACTGTTTGTAGGCTTTTTGATGATGGCCATTCTGACTGGTGTGAGGTGGTATCTCATTTTAGTTTTGATTTGCATTTCTCTAATAAATAACCTCATATATGCAGATGATACCACCCTTATGGCAAAAAGTGAAGAGGAGCTAAAAAACCTCTTGATGAAAGTGAAAGAGGAGAGCGAAAAAGTTGGCTTAAAGCTCAACATTCAGAAAACGAAGATCATGGCATCCAGTCCCATCACTTCATGGGAAATAGATGGGGAAACAGTGGAAACAGTGTCAGACTTTATTTTTTGGGGCTCCAAAATCACTGCAGATGGTGATTGCAACCATGAAATTAAAAGACGCTTACTGCTTGGAAGAAAAGTTATGACCATCCTACATAGTATATTCAAAAGCAGAGACGTTACTTTGCCAACTAAGGTCCTTCTGGTCAAGGCTACGGTTTTTCCTGTGGTCATGTATGGATGTGAGAGTTGGACCATGAAGCAAGCTGAGCACCAAAGAATTAATGCTTTTGAACTGTGGTGTTGGAGAAGACTCTTGAGAGTCCCTTGGACTGCAAGGAGATCCAACCAGTCCATTCTGAAGGAGAACAGCCCTGGGATTTCTTTGGAAGGAATGATGCTAAAGCTGAAGCTCCAGTACTTTGGCCACCTCATGAGAAGAGTTGAGTCATTGGAAAAGACTCTGATGCTGGGAGGGATTGGGGGCAGGAGGAGAAGGGGACGACCGAGGATGAGATGGCTAGATGGCATCACGGACTCGATGGACGTGAGTCTGAGTGAACTCTGGGAGATGGTGATGGACAGAGAGGCCTGGCGTGCTGCGATTCATGGGGTCGCAAAGAGTTGGACACGACTGAGTGACAGACCTGGACTGACTGAATAATGAGCCATGTTGAGCATGCCTTCACTTGTTAGCCATCTGTATATCTTCTTTGAGAAATATCTGTTTAGGTCTTTTTCCCACTTTTTGATTGGATTTTTGTTTTCTGGCATTGAGTTGTATGAACTTCTTGTATATTTTGGAAGTTAATCCTTTGTCAGTTTTCTAATTTGCTATTATTTTCTCTCATTCTGAGGATTGTCTTTTCACCTTGCTTATAGTTTCCTTTGCTATGAAAAAGCTTTTAAGTTTAGTCAGGTCCCACTGTTTGCTTTTATTTTTATTTCCATTACTTTAGGAGGTGGGTCATAGGGGATCTTGCTTTGATTTATTTCATCGAGTGCTCTGCCTATGTTTTCCTCTAAGAATTTAATAGCTTCTGGTCTTACATTTAGGTCTTTCTTCCATTTTGAGTTTATCTTTGTATATGGTGTTAAGAAGTGTTCTAATTTCATTCCTTACATGTAGCTGTCCAGTTTTCCTAGCACCATTTATTGAAGAGGCTATCTTTGCACCAATGTATATTCAAAATTTATCAAAAATAAGGTACCCATGGGTACCAAGCAGTCTAATCTTGATGGATATTTAGATTACTTTGTTTTTTCATAGTAGTAATAATGAGGCCATTAGCAACTCCATTTACATATTTTGCTAAATTTTTGTAAGGTTATTTTATAGTAAACTCCTAACTGTAGTGCTTTTTCAAAGGGTATGTGTATTTTCAGTTTGATAGGTATCATTTTTTCTTTTAGATTGTTGCAATAGCTTGGATTAGAATGAACATTTCTGTCTCCCAGGCACATTGTCAGTACTGTATTTTAGCAAACATATTAATCTTTGCCAATGTGAGATATGACAAATGTCACCACCATTTTAATTTCTATTTCTTTAATGATGAGCAATATTGAACATTTCATGTATTTATTTAACCATTTGCATTTCTTTCCTAGGAACTTCCTATTCACACCTTTAGCCCATATCAATTATAATAGTTATTTGCAAGACAAAGAGTATGGTCTATAGTGGAAATAGACCACTATCAGTTCATTTTAGTGGTGTATTTATGCAGTAGAAGCAAGAACCAGCATAGAATGCTTAGAGCTTGATTGGAAAGTAAAATCAAGTTCAGAGAAGCATGTTAGGGAGGATTTAGGAAACACTGTTTTCCGGTTGATTTATTAGACTATGATTAAAATATAATTTAAAGTAGTCATGTACAGATGTGAAAGTTGGACCATAAAGAAGGTTGAGCACTGAAGAATTGATTCTTTTGAACAGTGGTGCTGGAGGAAGCTCTTGAGAATCCCTTGGACTCTGAGGATATCAAACTAATCAATCCTAAATGAAATCTACCCTGAATATTCATTGGAAGGACTGTTGCTGAAGGTGAAGCTACAGTACTTTTCCACCTGATGCAAAAAGTCGACTCATTGGAAAAGACCCTGGTGATAGGAAAAATTGAGTGCAAAGAAGGGAGTGGCAGAAAATGAGATCATCAGATAGTGTCACTGACTCAATGGACATGAATTTGAGCAAACTCTGAAAGATAGTAGAAGACAGAGGAGCCTAGTGTACTATAGTCATGTGTCACAAAGAGTTAGACGTGACTTAACAACTGAACAACAACAAAATTGTTGAATATACATGTACACATGCAGTACATTATGGTTTCTCTAGTTTATTCAGAAAATTCCAACATAAAATTACTAGCTGTTCTACTTCATGGTCACATTAGAAAGTGTGTTATTTTTGCTAGAAGACTAGATTTGTCCATCCTGGTGTTGGTGGCTGCCTCAGTGGGAAAGGTAGTATAGGAACTTAGGTTACTGGAATAACTGTGAAGCACTGATATGTCACTGTTTTATTCATTGTCAGGGCATTCCATTTAATGTTCTCACTGACCCTTTGGGGTAAAAATTGCAATCTCCATCTTTTGAAGTCAAGCAACATCCTTGAAATCACAGGAAATAAGGAATGTGGTGTTGTATTTGAAATTAAGCCTTTCTGATTTCAGATTCCATGTTGCTGCCTCTGTATCAAACTATGTGTAACAAAGGACATATTGTTTAGTTTTCATTCTGTCATAGTTAATATATGGTCCAGCTATAAATAACTAATATGAAGCTTCTGTTCTATGGAACTCAACTACAAGTTAAACAACATCCAAATTAGTCTAGATTCCGTCCAATGAGAAGAGTCTATTCATCACAAGCTTGATGTCATGAGAACATCAACCGCTAGAAAAGTTTTAAACCTTGTAACCTTTGTACTAACTGCTTTCTGGTAACAAATATCTTGCAGAGCAAACCTGTCGGCAGACCTCACCCTGTGTTGCTCAGGTCCAAAACCTAATTTATCATCTGCTTTGTAAAGACCACATCTGATTATTGAAATAAAAGTATGAAAGTTAGAATTATGCTTTTAAAATGAAGTAAATTCAATACAAAATGATCACTCAAAGCTTTAATAAGAATAAATTATTCCTTGAAGAATGTGCTTGGTTAGTTATAAACATGGAAAGCAATTGTTTGTTCTTCATGAGGCAGAGGAAAACTAATTAAGCAGCTTGTTTTAGCTGAATGCTTGGCATTTGTTATCTTTATTATTATTCTGTGTTGTGGATACTTCCCTCTCTCCCTTGAAAAACTACTTTTTATTTACTGAAATATTTTGTTCAGTCCACGGCAGCCATATTTAAATAGTTTTGACTTTGGTGGTTCTCATTTTATAGCCAATTTCTTTCTTGGCTGATCTGCCTGTCTGCTTAGCTTGATTATCTTCCCAAATAATCTTGATGCAAGTACTCCAAAGCTCTTTCCTATGGATACTATATAAAACTTTTAATAATTCAGCAGTTTTGGCTCTATCACTCCTTCCCCAAAGTACACTTATTCAGAAAGATATTCTTTCAGGAAGAGAACAAAAAATCAGTATAGTATCAGCATACATGATATGAGTGTAACCCCCAGATATTTAAAGAAATGGTTTTAACTAATTTGGAGGATGTTTGAATATTTGTCTCCAAACTGTTTATCTTCAATATGTTTTGACCTAAACAACACACATGTATAGCAATGTGTTCTTGCTTTAAAAATTAATTCACTTCTT
This sequence comes from Capra hircus, assembly GCF_001704415.2. NCBI lineage: Eukaryota > Metazoa > Chordata > Mammalia > Artiodactyla > Bovidae > Capra > Capra hircus. The sequence goes on from NC_030826.1 coordinate 3,110,491, forward strand.
TTAAAGAAAACAATTCATATTTCCCTTCTTTTGTGACTTTTTTTTTTCCTGTTTGTGGAAAAGAACAATAAAGAGAAGTTCTTATAACAGCATCTCTGTATTGGGATAATGTCCAACTTTTGTAAACATGTAATGATCGCTCTTTTTTTGGTGATCATTGAAGCCATTCATTTTTAAGCCATTGTGAAGTTTCTCAATTTGGAGGTTCAGGATGCAGCTAGCTATTGCTTTTGAGAAAATAATAATAAAACATTTTAAATTTGCTTAAATCATCATTTGGACTAGTGAGAGACTAAAAATGTAATAAAGAAAAATATCTGAAAGTATCATCTATTTGGTTAAAAAATGGGATAAAAACTAAAACATAAAGGGAAAATATTCAAGACGAATCCAATTATTCACACTCTTTTTAAGAGAAGTGCTGTGATCTCTTATATAGGATATATTTCATGTTTGCAGTTGATTTGCATGTTTGCAACCCTAGAGTCGGTGGTCTTTAGGTAGTTGGGAACTACATTTCTTTGAGTGATTCTACATTCCCAAGAAGAGTTCTGAAAGCTATTCCTCAATGATTTCTACTGTTTGTACCTAACTTTTAAGTCTGTATTTTTTCCTAGGACTGCCATAACAAAGTACCAAGAAACAATCAAAATAACAGACATTTATTCTTTCTCAGTTTCAGAAGCTGGAAATCCAAAATCAAGATATCAGTAGTACCATGCTCCCTCTCAACCTTATAAGAATTGCTCCTTGCTTCTTTCCAGCTTCTGGTGGTTTCCCAGAATCTGTGATATTCTTCAGCTTGCATTTGGATCACTACCAATTTCTGAATTTATTGTCACATGATACTCTATGAACATCTTCTTCTAAAGATACCACTAACATTACATTATGGGCTAATCCTAGTCCAGTATGACTGCATCTTAACTAATTACGTCTGTAATGATCCTATTTTTAAATAAGGTCATTTTCTAAAGTGGTTAGAACTTAAACATATCTTTTTTGAGGGGATGTAATTCAATCTATAACAAGGCCTGAATGATAATTTTGTTACTTCAAATAAATAATCTGGCTAAAATTATATTTTCTGCAGTCCAGAATACAAGCATTTGGTAAAACCTATAGAATTCATTGAATGCCAGATGCTGTAACACCACCTCCCCCACCATACACATACTCATCACAGCATTATCACCCTACTTGTTCTTAATTTTTCTATTCAGAAATCATAAAGGTCACAGTATTGCTAATCAACTACACTCTAATATAAAATAAACTTTAAAGAAAAGAAATACAATTTTTGAAAAAGGGTTCCCTGGTGGCTCAGATTATAAAGAAATAAAGTTCAAAAGAAATCATAAATGTTATTGATAAAGTTTAGGTGATTTTCCCAGGTAGAATTTTGGGCTGGAGATTGAGATAAAGTTTCCACTGTGCATTTCTATGTTCTGAGCACTGTACTGGCCACATTAATTATCGTATTTTTCTTCACAAAATAGTAGAAGATGTTATAATAGTCAAATTATTTAGATGATGAAAACATGACCTAGAGATAATAAATTAGCTTTTCCCATGTAAGTATATGAATGAGCCAGTATTCAGACTCTATACCACACAATTTTCTAATTCTCTGGGATCAGAGAAAAAGTGTAAAGAGAAGTTGAAATTATACATGACATGTTATGTAGTTTCTTTTCAGCAAAATCTACAGCACTGTAACTTTTTTTTTCCCCTAAGAGCAAGAACCTGATATTATTGAGTTAATGGCTAATTACTTTCTAAAATTTTCTCTTCACTTTGTTTTTTTAATATATATTTTTTTAATTTTTATTTTTACTTTATTTTGCTTTACAATACTGTATTGGTTTTGCCATACGTTGACATGAATCAGCCACGGGTGTACATGAGTTCCCAATCCTGAACCCCCCTCCCACCTCCCACCAGATATCATCTCTCTGGATTATCCCCGTGCACCAGCCCCAAGCATCCTGTATTCTGTATCGAACATAGACTGGCGATTCATTTCTTACGTGATAGGATACATGTTTCAATGCCATTCTCCCAAATCATCCCACCCTCTCTCTCTCCCTCTCCCACAGAGTCCAAAAGTCTATTCTAAACATCTGTGTCTTTTGCTGTCTCGCATAGAGGGTTATCATTACCATCTTTCTAAATTCCATATATATGTGTTAGTATACTGTATTGGTGTTTTTCTTTCTGGCTTACTTCACTCTGTATAATAAGCTCCAGTTTCATCCACCTCATTAGAACTGATTCAAATGTATTCTTTTTAATGGCTGAATAATACTCCATTGTGTATATGTACCACAGCTTTCTTATCCAGTTAGTGACTTCATAATTTGTTTAATATTGCTCAGAGAATGTGGTTACTGCCAGATTTTCTTATTTTGTCATTGAAATATTTGGTAACATTTACTTGCAGAGTTGGTGATGGACAGGGAAGCCTGGTGTGCTATTTTTCTGGGGTTGCATGGGGTCACAAAGAGTTAGACAAGACTGAATGACTGAACTGAGTTGATTTCCATAGTAATAAGTTGCCTTAATTTAACTTCTGATATAGAATCAAATAAGGTTTACTGAGATCAGGGAGCAAATGTAAAGGGTTGGAGACTTAAACACAAAAACCTTTACCCAATCCAAGCAATGAACATATAACAAATCCAATGATAAGATAATGATTGTTGTATAATAACAACTGTGTTGTTGTTGTTGTTAAGTTGTATCTGAATCTTTGTTACTCCATGGACTGCAGCATGCCAGGTATCCCTGTTCTTCACTATCCCCAGGGGTTTGCTCAAACTCACATCCATTGAGACAGTGATCCCATCCAAACATCTATCCTTTGTTGCCTCCTTCTCCTCCTGCCCTAAATCTTTCCCAGCATCAGGGTCTTTTCTTGAGTCAGCTCTTTTCCATCAGGTGGCCAAAGTATTGGAACTTTAGCTTCAGCATCAGTTCTTCTAATGAATATTCAGTGTTGGTTTGCTTAAGGATTGACTGGTTTGACCTCCTTGCTGTCTGAGGGACTCTCAAGAGTCTTCTCCAGTACCTCAATTCAAAAGCATCAATTCTTTGGCACTCAGCTTTCTTTATGAACCAACTCTCATATCTATTAACTACTGGAAAAACCGTGGTTTTGACTATAGTTACCTTTGTCTGCAAAGTGATGTCTCTGCTTTTTAATACACTGTCTAGGCAACTGTGTTCTAGTTATTCTTTCAATGTCTCACCGGCTATCTACTCAGAAACTATCAATATGTCAAAAGTTGGTTGTACTATATAGCCTTCATAGTATGCTAGCCAATACTACAACATTTATATAATTACTGCTGTAACACAGCCCTCAATTGGCAAACACATTTTCTTTCACCTGCCTCACTGCACGTTGCATGCACATCCTGAATACTGAATACTACAACATATTCTGGATTACTCCTATTTCTCCACAGCAAAAATCTGTGCATTTCTCAAATATATGAGCAACCCAATTCCAGAATCTCATTTAAGGTCCACTTGTTGGATATCAATGCACCATTTGCCATTTACTATATTTTGTGGCAGGAAGCAACTTACTCAAATTTGGCAATGTGAAAAAGTTATGTGCAAAGTTGTGAGCAAGGTGAAGGAAAACCACAAGGTAGAATGCAAAATCTTAAGGATATTCCTAAGAGTGGAATATCATGAACATGCGTAGGCTTGAAATAACAAAGCAAAGAGTAGCTAACAAAGCATGAGCAATAAAAGAACTATGTAGAAGCCAACAAAAATAGATCTTAAGTGGGTTTGTAGTTAAGGAATATAGTAAAGGAATATAGTAGTAGGAATGTAGTTAAGGAATATAGTAGTTTACACAGAAGCCAAGAGGAGAATAATGGGGAAGTAAACACTGTGATGCCATTCTTCTCTTCCTCTCCAATCCTTTTGAGCAAACCCAACCTAAAGCGGGAGGACAAAGGATGCAGATCACAAAAGTTAGGGAAAAGAACAGGGCAGAGAAACATGGAAATTAGATCTACAGGGGCAAATGGAAGATACATAGTGCACAATTTACAGCAAGGCAAAGCATTTTCATTGGTGTCCATGGGAGCCAAGGACAGACTTCATGGAGAAATATTTGCTCCTCTCATGACATTCCCCAACCTCAGATCTTAATAGCATCCACAGCGGACTCCAAGGGATACTGAATACTGTGCTCAATATTCCCCTTTGTTCCGCTAACATACCCCTAGCAAGTTTTAAAGAAGGCCAACTTGGTTCAAATATTGTCTAGAGCAGTGTTTTTAAGAGTCCTTCAGAGCTATTATTACTCCCAGCAAGCTCCTAATCCATCTCCCTGGCACCTCTCCCCTGAGTAGTTTTCCTCTATATCAACAAACTGGCTACTAGATCAACCTCAAGAAAGTGATGATTCATTTTGACTAGGAATCCAGCAGGGATAGACAGGCAGTGCCTCAAATTCCCTTCTACCTCAGTCACTACAGGTGGCCTTCCACATTCACCCAGACCCTTATTCTCACATGGCTTTGCAGAGAGATTTTTATTATTCTGATTCACTTCTTATCCTTCTGCCATTTTCACAATACCTTTCTCCCATACCTCCTGGGACTCCTGGTCTGTCATCAGCAAAAACCCTTTTATCTTTCCCTTTGTTGTTGTTGTTGTTCAGTCATCCAGTCATGTCCAGCTTTTTGTGATCCCATGGACAGCAGCATGCCAGGCCTCCCTGTCCCTTGCCGTCTCCCAGAGTTTGCCCAAGTTCATGTTCATTCCATCAGTAATGCTGTCCAGCCATCTCATCCTTTGATGCCTGTTCTCCTTCTGCCCTCAATCTTTCCTAGCATCAGGGATTTTCACGAGTCATCTGTCCACATCATATGACCAAAATACTGGAGCTTCAGCTTCAGCAGTAGTCCTTTCAGGGAGTATTCGGGGTTGATCTTCTTTCAGATTGACTGGTTCCATCTCCTTGCTGTCAAGGGATTTTCAAGAGTCCTCTCCAGCACCACAGTTTGAAGACATCAGTTCTTTGGCATTCTGCCTTCTTTATGGTCCAGCTCTCACAACTGTATGTGACCTGTGGGAAAACCATAACCTTGACTATATGGACTTTTGTTGCCAGAGTAATGTCTCTGCTCTTCAATACCCTGTCCAGGTTTGTCATTGTTTTCCTTCCAAGAAGCAATCATCTGATTTCATGGCTGCAGTCACTATCTACAGTGATTTTGGAGCCCAAGAAGAAGAAATCTTTCCCTTAGGACATTGCTATTTCTTAAAAGTCTGTCAAGAGATAATTCAGTTTTCTTGTATTTCCATTGTAACTCAGACCCCAGAAGTAAGAGTTTAGGTATATATTTCTTCATCTTGGCTTATTCTCCCAGACCCTTATTCATTTTTATTCATCCTTCTCTAAATGCCAAGCGTTTTAGAATGCTTCTGAAATGCTTCTTAGAAGCATCTATCACCAAGTATTGTGCACTGGTATTATCAGCCATCCCTCATTAATGCATAATTATATAAAATTTTGTGTCACCCTCATTGAAGATTTGAGTACAAGCCTCGCTTTACTTGTATCTATACTACTGCTGTTACTATTTTTTTTATTTTATTTTAATTTTTTATTTTTACTTTATTTTACTTTACAATACTGTATTGGTTTCGCCATACATTGACATGAATCCACCACGGGTGTACATGCGTTCCCAAACATGAACCCCCCTCCCACCTCCCTCCCCATAACATCTCTCTGGGTCATCCCTGTGCACCAGCCCCAAGTATGCTGTATTCTGCGTTAGACATAGACTGGCGATTCGATTCTTACATGATAATATACATGTTACAATGCCATTCTCCCAAATCATCCCACCCTCTCCCTCTCCCTCTGAGTCCAAAAGTCCGTTATACACCTCTGTGTCTTTTTTGCTGTCTCGCATACAGGGTTGTCATTGCCATCTTTCTATATTCCATATATATGTGTTAGTATACTGTATTGGTGTTTTTCTTTCTGGCTTACTTCGTTCTGTATAATCGGCCCCAATTTCATCCATCTCATCAGACAGAACTGATTCAAATGAATTTTTTTAACGGCTGAGTAATACTCCATTGTGTATATGTACCACAGCTTTCTTATCCATTCATCTGCTGATGGACATCTAGGTTGTTTCCATGTCCTGGCTATTATAAACAGTGCTGCGATGAATATTTGGGTACACGTGTCTCTTTCAATTCTGGTTTCCTCGGTGTGTATGCCCAGCAGTGGGATTCCTGGGTCATAAGGTAGTCCTATTTGCAATTTTTGATTCAATATTTAACACTTTGTCCTCTTGCTTCCTTCCTTAACCTCCTCAGTTCTAGTTGTCTTTTTCCTGTTGTTATAACTTGTTCTTCATCACTAATCATTACATATTAATAATTTCCAATGTATAAATCATGTCAAGTGTCTTGCTGCTCAACTAAGACTTTCTGTATGTCCACCTCATCTTCTCCAATACAGAAATTCCTGCAATTCTTCAGTCTCACTAGGATTTTCACTGCAGTTATCTACTATATGAGTTCCCTTGTATTTTGCATCTTGCATTTTTTACTATACTACTTTGCGCACATTCTCAACCTTGCCCTTCTATTCTCACTTTGTACTTGTGCAGAATAATCTCTATCCTGACTGCATACAAGTCTTTATATTCACACTCTATATCTATCCAAACATTTAAACATGCATAGAATGTAACATACAGCTTGCTGATAAATATCACTTTAGATTTATGACCACAATTCTAAAGTAAACTCTCAACACTGCCTAGAAATTCTAATATTGCCTAGTATTATCATAGTGAAACTATTTTCTCATCCTGTAGTATGATTACTTCACAGTTTCTATTCTCCCTTCAATCTTCAACACCTTCTCTTTCTTAGCATCAGCTGATGCCTTTGGATCTTTTAAGATAAAATACTGGAACAATAGGAAATAATCTTCTATATTTTTTCCTCCTAAATGAATATCTGATCCCCATCTTCACTGATATATTCTTCCTTCCATCTTATGATTGCTGAAGTGTCCTTGCAGCTACCTAAGGCCAACTCCTTCTGTACATTGAATCCCATCTCTTTTTGCCTATTCAAAAATATGTCTTTTAATAATCATCTCTCCTCTTCTTCATTTTAAGTGTTTCCTCTTTTATGGCATTCAAAGAAAACAAATACCTTTTGTGGATTATGATATCTTCTAATTACTGCCCTTCTTCTCTGCTCCTCTTAATAATAGAATAATTCAGAAGGATTGTCTCCACTTCCTTGCCTCTCTTTTCCTCTTGAATCCATACTAACCAAACAGTCTCCCATATATCTCCATGTAAATTTCCCTTGTCAATATCAGCAGCATTCTCTATGCTGCTAAATTAAGCAATCCTTTAATAATCTCCATCATACACAACCTCTCACTGGCATTTAATCTTTTTCAAAATTGTTTCATTACTTACCTTCTGGGATAAAAGAATCCCCCAGGTTTCCTCTGGCTGCAGGGGCTATTACTTCTCAGGACTGTCTTCATTGGCCTTTTCATGTTGCATTCCCTTAAGAACTCACTCTCAGACTCTCCTTTTATTGATCTAAATATATTCTTTAGATTATTTCATCCATTGCTTTGGCTTTAAACACCATATATCCACAGGTGATTCTTAGGTGTGTATGTCACCAACCTGAATCTCTAGCGTGTATGCCCTAAACAAAACTGTTGATTCCTTCCTTTCTTAGCCCCTAAAATGTTCTCCACCAACCTACTCCATCTTCAAAAACATCACCACCACTTATTTAGTTGTCCTGGCCAACTCCTTCTCTTCTCCCAGAACCCACATTTAAACCATTAGCAAGTGTTTAGCTCTAACTTAGGAGAGGGCAATGACAACTCACTCCAGTGGGTTGGACAATCCCATGGACAGGAGAGCCTGGTGAACTGCCGTCTATGGGGTCACACAGAGTCAGACACGACTGAAGCGACTTAGCAGCAGCAGCACCTCTAACGTAAAATTTTTTCAGATATGACCATTTACTGACACTTATATGGCCTTCAGAGTTTCCCTGATGGCTCAGTCTGTAAGGAATCTGCCTGCAAAACAGGAGACATGGGTTTGATCCTTTGGTCAGGAAGGTTCCCTGGAGAAGGAGATGACAGCATTCTCCAGTGTTCTTGCCTGGAGAGTCCCACGAACTGAGGAGCTGGCAGGCTACAGTCTATGGCATCACAAAGAGTTGGAAATGAATGAAGCAACTGAGAAGACATACCTATGACCTTCAACTAGTAAAATTTCCCATCATTCCTCACCTGGGTTGTCGAAGTTGACAATTTCATGGTTTTCTTACTTTTACTCATCATTCCCTATATTCCACCCTCTACCCAGAAACTACATATTCTTCTTAAAACATCTCTCAGATCTTGTCACTTTCTTACTTAAACTCTTCAAGTGTCTCCAATTACATTTATGGTACAAAGTCTTACCATAACAATCAACTTACCTTCAACCTCTTTCCTCAAGCTCACTGTACTCTTTGGAATTCTTTTTCTTTTCCTGTGCATCCCAAGCTCTTCCCTTCCTCACAGGAATTAATATGGTTAACTATTCCCTTTCTTTGGAATAGTTTTTCTTAGATATTCACTTGATATATTTTCTTCCCATACTCAGAGCACTGCCCAGTATTATTCTTGAGAGAGACCTTCTTATACCACCCTACTAAAATAGAACCATCTTCTCAATTATTAAACATTAAAATCAAGGTTTTGTTGTTGTTATATTCTTGACCTAAAGGAACAATGGTGCTCAATTCTGACTATCCAGAAAAGATAAGATAAAACCAAGTATATAACAAGAATTATGACATTGAAATAGAATGTCTTTTTCTGAGAAGTTGAAATCAACTTCATATCCTATTTGAATAACTGATGTGTATCTATTTAAATTATCTATATAATCATATTAAGCACAATAATCATAAAAATAAAAATTTATGCTACAAATTCTGTGGAATCAAATTTTTATATAAGGTAAAACATGATTACCACAATTTTAACTGTTGTGACATTTAAGCTATGTCTGCGTTGGTTTGAATTTTTGTTGTTATAGGCTTGAGCCATGCTTCAAATAATATTTCTCCTTGGGTCTTAGTTTTGCTTCCAAAGGCAATCAAAATACTGAAACATTTATGAATGGATTTGAAGTATCAAACATCAATCATTGTCAGAATCTTATCAACTAGGAAACTAATTTCCCCAAAACATATTTTTTTGTTGAAATACTATTAGAATTGAGTCTTATATCAAAATAGCAGACAGGAAAAATATGTCCACTTTTGAAACTGCAGGAACACAAGCAATGCATCTTATTCTGCAATTGCACTAAACATTGATTCAACTGCTGGATGTAAGGTTCACTTAATCTGGGGATGCTTAATGTAAAAATAATGAAACTATTATGTTTTAGATTTGCTTCCAATCCAAATAAAGAGAATATTATTTTTCACTGTTGAGTGTCTCGTTATTAGATCACTAACATTTTCAAAAACATTTCTGGGTAAAGATGAGGTTAAAGCAATCCATGAATAGCCACAAAACTTTCCAGTTTTAATATATAAAGGATAACACTTAAAGTTTATCAGAACTATTTTCTTCCCCTATTTTGAAGCCAATTTTCTCACTTTTAAAGCTCTACATAGTCATAGTTATTGTAATAGAAATAAACATTCTTTTTAAAGGGAGAAATAAAAACATATAAACACTGTGTCAGATGTTTATGAGTAGAAAATAATAAAAGTAGATTTTGGAAAGATAACCTTACATAATTCCAGGTTAGGGGAAGGAAGAATAGTCAAAAGTAAGAATGAATATTTAAATTTTCTTGTACTTTAGAAAATAACACCTAACAAAAATCTGTGTGATAGAACTTCACTAAATCGATTCTTTTAACTTTATACAATCACAGATTTGGAACTAAGGCACACTTCTTACAGAACAGTATAAAAAGGCCAAAAGATAGGACACTGAAAGATGAACTCCCCAGGACAGTAGGTGCCAAATAGGCTCCTGGAGATCAGTGGAGAAATAACTTCAAAAAGAATGAAGGAATGGAGCCAAAGCAAAAACAACACCCAGTTGTAGATGTGACTGGTGATGGAAGCAAGGTCTGGTGCTGCAAAGAGCAGTATTGTATAGGAGCCTGAAATGTCAGGTCCATGAATCAGGCAAATTGGAAGTGGTCAAACAGGAGATGGAAAGAGTGAACATCAACATTCTAAGAATCAGCGAACTAAAATGGACTGGAATGGGTGAATTTAACTCAGATGACCATTATATCTACTACTGTGGGCAGGAATCCCTTAGAAGAAATGGAGCAGCTGTCATGGTCAACAAAAGTCTAAAATACAGTTCTTGGATGCAATCTCAAAAACAACAAAATGATCTCTGTTCATTTCCAAGGCAAACCATTCAATATCAGAGTAATCCAAATCTATGCTCCAACCAGGAATGCTGAAAAAGCTGAAGTTGAATGGTTCTATGAAGACCTACAAGATCTTTTAGAACTAACACCCATAAAAAAGATGTCCTTTTCATTATAAGGGACTAGAATGCAAAAGTAGGAAGTCAAGAGTTACCCAGAGTAACAGGGAAGTTTGGGTTGGAGTACAGAATGAAGCAGGGCAAAGGCTAATAGAGTTTTCCCAAGAGAATGCACTAGTCATAGCAAACATCCTCTTCTAACATCATAAGAGAAGACTCTACACGTGGACATCACCAGATAGCCAACATTGAAATCAGATTGATCATATTCTCTGCAGCCAAAGATGGAGAAGCTCTATCCAGTCAGCAAAAATAAGACTGGGAGCTGACTATGGCTCAGATCATGAGCTCCTTATTGCCAAATTCAGACTTAAATTGAAGAAAGTAGAGAAAACCACTAGACCATTCAGGTATGACCTAAATCAAATCCCTTATGATTATACAGTGGAAGTGAGAAATAGATTTAAGGGCCTAGATCTGAAAGATAGAGTGCCTGATGAACTATAGAATGAGGTTCGTGACATTGTACAGGAGACAGGGAGCAAGAGCATACTTAAGAAAAAGAAGTGCAAAAAAGCAAAATGGCTGTTTAAGCAGGCCTTACAAATAGCTGTGAAAAGAAGAGAAATGAAAAGTAAAGGAGAAAAGGAAAGATATACCCATTTGAATGCAGAGTTCCAAAGAATAGCAAGGAGATATAAGAAAGCCTTCTTCAGCCATCAATGCAAAGAAATAGAGGAAAAGAACAGAATGGGAAAGACTAGAGATCTCTTCAAGAAAATGAGATCTGCTAAGGGAACATTTCATGCAAAGGTGGGCTCAATAAAGGACAGAAATGGTATGGACCTAGCAGAAGCAGAAGATATTTAAAAGAGGTTGCAAGAATACATAGAAGAATTGTACAAAAAAAATCTTCATGACCCAGATAATCACGATGGAGTGACCACTCACCTAGAGCCTAACATCCTAGAATGTGAAGTCAAGTGGGCTTTAGGAACCATCACTAAGAAGAAAGCTAGTGAATATGATGGAATTCCAGTTGGGCTGCTTCAAAGCCTAAAAGATGATGCTGTGAAATTGCTGCACTCAATATGTAAGCAAATTTGGAAAACTCAGCAGTGGCCACAGGATTGGAAAAGTTCAGTTTCATTCCAACCCCAAAGAAAGGCAATGCCAAAGAATGCTCAGACTTCCACATAATTGCACTCTTCTCACATGCTAGCAAAGTAATGATCAAATTCTCCAAGCCAGGCTTCAGCAATATGTGAACTGTGAAATTCCAGATGTTCAAGCTGGATTTAGAAAAGGCAGAGGAACCAGACAGAGATCAAGTTGCCAACATACACTGGATCATCAAAAAAGCAAGAGAGTTTCAGAAAAACACCTATTTCTGCTTTATTGACTATGCCAAAGCCTTTGACTGTGTGGATCACAATAAACTGTGGAAAAGTCTGAGACAGATGGGAATACCAGACCACCTGACATGCCTCTCAAGAAATTTGTATGCAGGTCCAGAGCAACAGTTAGAACTCGGCATGGAACAATGGACTGGTTCCAGGTAGAAAAAGGGGGTATGTCAAGGCTGTATATTGTCGCCCTGCTTATTTAACTTATACGCAGAGTACATCATGAAAAACGCTGGGCTGGATAAAGCACAAGCTGGAATCAAAATTGCCAGTAGCAATATCAATAACCTCAGATATGAAGATGATGCCACCCTTATAGCAAAAACTGAAGAAGAACTAAAGAGCCTGTTGATGAAAGTGAAAGGAGAGTGAAAACATTGGCTTAAAGCTCAACATTCAGAAAACGAAGATCATGGCATCCGGTCCCATCACTTCATGGCAAATAGATGGGTAAACAGTGGAAACAGTGACATACTTTATTTTGGGGGTGCTCAAAAATCACTGCAGAAGGTGACTGCAGCCATGAAATTAAAAGATGGTTACTCCTTGGATTAAAAAGTTATGACCAACATATTAAAGTTATGACAACATATTAAAAATCAGAGACATTACTTTGTCAACAAAAGTACATCTAGTCAAGGCTATGGTTTTTCCAGTAGTCATGTATGGATGTGACAGTTGGACTGGAAAGAAAGCTGAGTGCCGAAGAATTGATGCTTTTCAACTGTGGTGTTTAAGAAGACTCTTGAGAGTCCCTCGGACTGCAAGGAGGTCCAACCAGTCCATCCTAAAGGAGATCAGTCCTGGGTGTTCATTGGAAAGACTGATGCTGAAGCTGAAACTCCAATACCTTGGCCATCTGATGTGAAGAATTGACTCATTTGAAAAGACCCTGATGCTTGGGAAGATTGATGGCAGGTGGAGAAGGGGACAACAGAGGATGAGATGGTTGGATGGCATCACTGACTCAGTGGACATGAGTTTGGGTAAACTCTGGGAGTTGATGATGGACAGGGAGCTCCAGCGTGCTGCAGTCCATGGGGTCGCAAAGAGTCAGACACGACTGAGTAACTGAACAGAACTGAACTGAACGCAGTCTATGAATAATCACTACAATAAATGACTGTGCCATGGGCTTTTAATCTGTTCTTTACTTCAACCAGAACATGCCAGGCATACGATGTGCACCCAACAACAACTTGTCAATCCCCTTATATTTTTTCACCCCCAATAAATTTTAGCATAAGTTGATTGAATAGGTCATTGTTTTTCAAAGTGCAATTCACAAAGTATTATTGACACATTAGGAAATTTTATATAGTATGCTGATCAACTACTTTTGTTTTATTATAGAAATTTTCTTATGTTTTAAATGCATTATTAATCTTATCTCATGGACATTAATTGGTATATATCCATTCAATATCAGAGTGTTAATATCTCAGTCATGTCCAACTGTTTGTGACCCATAAACTGTAGCCCACCAGTCTCCTCTGTTCATGGAATTCTTGAGGTAAGAATACTGGAGTGGGTTGCCATTTCCTTCTCCAGGGGATCTTCCTGACCCAGGGATTGAATCCATGTCTCCCACATTGCAGGCAGACTCTTTACCAAGTGAGCCACCAAGGAAGCCTGTCAATATCAAAAGCAAGTCATAAAAAATTTAAAGTTTAATGAAGATTATACTAGTATAGTGTGGTTTAATGGCTCAAACACAAGTTGTCCTCCCCCTCTTTACTTTCCCAGAGCTGGTCAGTGTTGAATTATACTCTAGTAAACTCATTTACTGGTCATTTTGTGAGCTCCTAATACTTGTAAATTATTATGCTAAATGCAAAGCTGTACTTATACTCAGGAGCTTAGAGTCTAAGAGAAAATGGTATACAACTGACACAATTTAGCAATAGTTTAGAATTCACATTCAATTAAGGACCTCAAAGAAAGGCTTTTTGGGGAAAGTAGTAGTGAAGAAAACTTGAAGCATAAATTCTCACCATTTGGGATAAGATGCGGAAGTTTTATTTCTAGCATCAAATGGCATAAACAAAGCATTTAGAATCATTTTCAAGGAGAGGAAAGTTGTCTTTAAATACTACATGAGGTCAAAAGGGTTTAAATATAATTATATTTCTAGAGAGGGCCAAATAAATGACACTTCACTTATTATACCAGAATTTTCTTAACTGAAATTTTGTACTGAACTTATTTTACTTATTTTGCATACCAGCCTCCACTAGAGACTTTTTTTTTAAAAAGACTGATTTATTTGAAATCTATACTTGGAAGTAAATATTTTTAAATTACTACATTTTTAAAGATCAGTTTTTAGGGCAAAGTTTGTATATATAAAATTTAGAGTCCTTTGACACATTACACAAAGATAAAATTCCTTTAGCAGTCATGATGCTTATTTTTATATGTGACATTTTTATCTTTTTTGGCTTCCTTAATCAGAGTACAATACATGGCTTCAGTTCATCACCAAGTACTTTTTAATTACAAGTGTGTTAAGAAAACTCTTCTAACATTCAGCTGCAGAGTTTATGCCAAAGATTTTTGACTTGTCAATGGATAGATTTATTTTTTATCTCCACATTATTTTATATATATATATATATAAAGTGTCCTGGGTAGATAGGGAGATTATGCAGATTCAAACTACATTTCAAACCATTAAAATAGCTGTAATCTCTTTGTAATCATCTCTTATTAATGTGTACATATTGAGAGCATAGATATTTCCAAAAACTTTTACCTAGGTATCCCATCAACAACTGTAAACAGGCAGTGATTCTGGGAATTGTTTTACAAAGCTTAAAATATTGAGCAGAATTGAGGATCTCAAATTAACCCCTTTTACTACTGGTTTTCCTGAGACTACACATACTTATCCAAATTTTATTTTGAAGAGCACATGTTCTTGGTAATGTTAGTCAGATTTTTAAATAATTTGGGGTAAATATTGCACATGATAATTTTCTTTTACAGATTAGAAGTAAAAGTAAACTCATTTATGTAATTGAGAATTTCTGAAGTTTATTATATCATTAATTGTTTCATAGGTGACTTTGATGGTAAAGAATTCAATGGGGAAGACCTGGGCTCAGTCTCTGGATGAGGAAGATCTCCTGGAGAGGGAAATGGCTACCCACTCCAGTGTTTTTGCCTGGATAATTCCATGGACAAAGAAGACTGGCAGGCTACAGTTCATGGGGGTCACAAAGAGTAGGACACAACTGAGTGACTAATACTTTCACTTCTTTTTCATACACAGAGGAAGCTACATAATAAAATTCTCATTCTATCTTCCCCAGTAAAATTTATGTCAGTATCAATATGATTAATATTTTGTTTCCTCCATCCTTTAAACAAATTTGAAAAGAAAACTACTAACATATTTAATTGACTGCAATTTTTCATTCGTCTTAAGATTTAGAAGTCAGTCAACAGAAATAACCAGCAAAAATAAAATTAAGTATAAAAATAAATGTTTGTTTTGAGAATTTGTATCTTTTAAATAATTTTTTAAGTTCTATCAAAGACAAAACAATATTTAAGATAAAATATGAGTTGGAAATTCAAGAAAGATACTAGATAATAAAAATTCAAAAAAGTGAACACAGCAATAATGATTGAGAGTAGTTTAAAATTATATTGCATAATTTTCTACTTTTGTGTAAGGAGAGGACAAATATAAGAATACATGTTTAATTTTCCTCATATTTTCACAAAGAAAACCTGACAATATAAGTAATAATTTAAACACATATACGTATTAAAATTATTACTTATAGGGAACCAGAGATAGGACAGAGGAAAGGGACACACTTGGAATAAAACTACTCAAAGTACAGAGTTTGTAGTATTTTGATATTTAAATCATATATATTTTAAAAATTAAACTTAATTAAAAAAAAACTGTTGCATTTTTAAATGGAAATAGAGGGATTTCAGTTACTGAGTGAGTTCAAAATTAGAAGATGCAATGGTGCATAAGTGTTCAGAATTTCTTTTCTTCATAGCCAAGAGAGCAATATGTAAAAAAGAGTGAAAAAAAAAAACAAAAAGAGAGAGAGAGAGAAGAAACTGGTACAGTGTTTGTGGACAAATATTATTGAGTTGAGGGTAATAAGAATACCAATTTCTGTTGACTGTGTGAGAGTTTGCAGTGGATAACTGTTAATGGAGAGCCCCACACAGATAATACAATGAATAAAGACAACCTGATGCAAACCACTCCTCCTTTTTTTCCAAACATTTGGGCATTTTACTTTTTGAAAATATATATTCTTTAAAGAATCTGAAGTACTTAATGTTCTTCCCAGGAGCGAAATGCAATTAAATATATGCATGAAATTGTGCATGTAAGTTAGAAGTTAACACTGAAGCCCATGGATCTCAGGGAACAAGTCTACATATTTTAAGACACTCTAAGCCAAAGAGCTGCCCCACTTAGTAGCTCAGTCATGTTCAACTGTTTGCGACCCCGTGGCCTATAGCCCACCAGGCTCCTCTGTCTATAGCATTTTCCAGGCAAGAAGACTGGAGTGGGCTGACACTACCTGTTCCAAGGGATCTTCTCAACTCAGAGATCAAACGCATGTCTCTTACGCGTGCTGCATTGGCAGGCAGATTCTTTACCACTGCACTACCTGGGAAGCTTGAATTCAGTTGTGAGGGTTGTTAAAAAGAGAGCAATAAGCATACTTTCATTCATTTTCTGTTCTGCCATACTATTATTCATCTTCCAAAAACAGGTTTGAGATTTGCATGATATTAATGAATCAATGAACATGTATTGCTCTTGTGCAGTCCCAAAGTCATGTCCTATTTTCCACAACCCCATGGACTACAGTACACCAAGTTTCACAGTCCTCAGTCCTTGCACAGGTTCATGACCATTGAATCAGTGATGCTTTCAATGTTTCATTGATGCCTTCAAATATCTCATTCTCTGTTGCCCTCTTCTCTTTCTGCCTTCAGTCTTTCCCAGCATCAGAGTCATTTCCAATGAGTTGGCTCTTTCCATCAGGTAGTCAAAGTACTGGAGCTTCAGCTTGAGTATCAGCCCTTCCAATGAATATTCAGGCTTGATTTCCTTTAAGATTGACTGACATGAACTCCTTGCTTTCCAAGAGACTCTCAAGAGTCTTCTCTGGCACCACAGTTTGAAAGCATCAATTCTTTGGCCCTCAGCCTTTGCAACTTTGTTGCAAAGTGGTGTCTTTCCTTTTTAACACACTGTCTACTTTTGTCATAGTTTTCCTGCCAAGAGGCAATTGTCTTCTAATTTCATGGTTGTAGTCAACATCTGCAGTGATTTTATAGCCCAAGAAGAGAAAATATCAGCATTTCCAGCACTTCCACCTTTTCCTATTATGTTTGCCATCAAGTGATGGAACCAGATCCCATGATCTTGTTTCTCAATTTTGAGTTTTGAACCAACTTTTTCAGTCTCCCCCTCACTCTCATCAAGAGGTTCTTTAGTTCCGCTTCAATTTAGGCCATTAGAGTGGTTTTATCTGCATATATGAGGTTGTTGATATTTCCCCAAGCAATCTTGATTCTAGCTTGTAACTCATCCAGCCCAGCGTTTTGCATGATGTGCTCTGCATATAAGCTAAACAAACTGGGTGACAATAAACAACCTTGTCATACATTTTTCTCAATCCTAAATCAGTCAGTTGTCCATACAAGGCTCTCACTGTTGCTTGTTGACCCACATGCAGGTTTCCACTCTTTTAGAGTTCTACACAGTTTGCTATGATCCACACAAAGGCTTTAGCATAGTCAGTGAAACCTTGTTTTGTCTATGATCCAGTGAATGTTTGCAATTTGATCTCTGGTTCTTCTGCCTTTTCTAAATCCAGCTTGAACATCTGAAAGCTCACATAATGCTGAAGCCTAGCTTGAAGGATGTTTACCATGGAGATGGGAGATATGTCCAATTGTAGTGTTTTGCACATTCTTTAGTACTGCTTTTCTTGGGAATTGGGATGAACATTTAACTTTTCCATTCCTGTAGCCACTTCTGGGTTTTTAGAATTTGCTGACACATTGTGTGCAGCACTTTAATAGCATCATCTTTTAGAATTTTAAATAGTTCTGCTGGAATTCCATCACCTCCGCTAGCTTTATTGGCAGCAGTGCTTCCTAAGCACCACTTAATTCACACTCCAGAATGTCCGGCTCTGGGAGAGTGACCACACCATCATGGTTATCAGGTCATTAAGATCTTTCTTGTACAGTTCTTTTGTGTGTTCTTGCCATTTCTTCTTGATCTATCAAGTTTTTACCATTCTGTCCTCTATTGTGCCCATCTTTGAATGAAATATTCCTTTTATATTTCCAATTTTATTGAAGAGATCTCTATTCTTTCTCCTTCCATTGTTTTCCTATATTCCTTTGCACTGTTCATTGAAGAAGGCATATTGTCTTTCCTTGCTATTCTCTGGAACTCTGCATTTAATTGGATTTACCTTTTCCTTTCTCCCTTGCTTTTCACTTCTCTTCTTTCCTCAGCTATTTTTAAAGCTTCCTCAGACAATTGCTTTGTTTTCTTGCAATTTTTTTTTGTCCTTTGGAATGGTTTTGTTAGTGGCCTCTTGTATAATATGATGAACCTATTCCCATAGTTCTTCAGGACTCTGTTTACTAGATCTAATCCCTTAAAATTATTCATCACTCCTACTGTATATTCATAGGGGATTTGCTTTAAACTGTACCTCACTATCCTAGTGGTTTTCTCCACTTTCTTTAGGTTAAGCCTGAATTTTGCTATGAGAAGCTGATGATCTAAGCCAGAGTTACTTCCAGGTCTTGTTTTTGCTGCCTGTATAGTTTCTCCATCTTCCACTACAAATAATGTAATCAATTTGATTTCAGTATTTGCCGGGGGGCCAGCGTGAGGAATTCCGCCTATGGCAAAGGTCATGAGGAAGGAGGCTTGGCATATGCAAAGGCGTGATCAAGCCTCAGGAAACCCCCTGTTCCCGAGCATCTAACCCCAAAACCAGAGTCTGTTTTATGCTCTCCTCCATAACCATTTTTCTTGGAGAAGGAGTAAACGTGCAGCTCCAAGGCAATAAAAATTCCTGGGCGTGACAAGAGTGTTTCAGCTTACGGACTCCTCCGAAGGTTATCTAGCCCATCTGTATAGGTTCGTCCGGCCACATGTGATTGTTTACAGCCTCCCAATCTGAGAGGCACGAGATGTTTTAGACTTACTAAAGGCAAATTCTTTTGGGGAATTAGAAATTATTAGTATAGTGGGTTGGTTAGGAATTATATTGGTGAAGGGTTCTTCATTTGTTGTGTCAATAATTGCTGCTAATTCCCTGCTCTGGGTGGGACAAGGATGTCTCAGGTCAAACCTCTCTGCTGACAGACTAGTTTGTGTGACAGGATTATCCATACTCCTGCCACATGATTGTTTACTGCCTCTTAACCATAAACAGCACAGAGAGTTTTGGAGTATTTTGAGAGTCTTAATTAGCACAGGGCTTTTTCTTCTTGTTGAGTCAATGATTGCTGCCAGGCCTCCATATCCTTAGGCACCTGGGAATATATTAATCAATGTATTTGGAATATAGAAAAGGAAATACAGTAGTTTTTGATGTTAGCAATACTAGACTTTTTGAGTTAATGGATTTTCTCTTTTGTAATAGATCACTGTACTTTGTTATAAATCACTGTGTCCTTGCTACATAAAAATGTAACTTTATCACTATCTTAAGACCAAATAGATCTTAAAGGGAACATTGGTGAAAGGATTTTCACTTGTTGGGCTGATGTTTGCTGCTAAATCTCCATGTTCCCTACCCTTATAATGAATATAACTAGCATATAGGAAGAAATAAGTATTAACCTTTAAGCATATAGGAGAAATAAGTATTAACCTTTAAGCATATAGGAGAAATAAGCATTAACCTTTAAGACTAATCATGTTAACCTTGGGTTAAATGAATTCCTTTCTTGATTGTAACTCACTACACCCTCACCCTATAGGAATGTAACTTTACTTGGAGGGTGGTGCCTGGTTTAAGAAAAAACACCCTTGGAAAAAATGAGTTTTTGGTTATCAGAAAGAAAGGATCATAAAATCCCTAAGACCTTTTTATGTGAAGCACCTGATTTTGATAAAGGTCAGGACTGCTGACCCCGCTCCGTGACTCTGTATTCATCCCTATGTGTAACAAAAGGTATATAAGCAAACCTAAAAATAAAGAAAAGGGATCCATTTCCGGAAAGACTGATTCCCCCATGTCGCTTCTTTCTTGCTCCCATTTTTCTGGCTGAATTCCCATCTGGAGCATGGATGCTATTCCACGTAATCCAAGTTATTCAGCCTCTTTTTCTCCACTAATCTTCCTACTACACTATCCATTTCTAATCTCTATATGTCTATGATTAAATATGTATTTTTCTAAAGATGCCAACTCCATCCCCACCTTCGAATTCCCTGGATCCACCTGGGCTGGACCCCAGCAAGTATTGACCATTTGGTGATCTCCATTGGTAAAGCTGTCCCTTGTGCTGTTGAAAAAGTGTGTTTTCTATGATCAGTGTGTTGTCTTGGCAGAATTCTGTTAGACTATGCCCTGCTTCATTTTGTACTCAAAGGCCAAATCTGCCTGTTACTGCAGATATCTCTTGACTTCCTACTTTTGTATTCCAATTCCTTATGACAAATAATACATATTTTTTGTTTGTTTGTTTTGTTTTTAGTTCTATGAACTCTTGTAGGTCTTCCCAGAAGTGATCAGTTTCTTCTTCTTTGGCATCAGTGGTTGGGGCATAGGCTTGTATTACTGTGACATTGAATGGTTTGCCTTGGAAACAAACCAAGATCATCCTGCCTTTTATGAGGCTGCACAAAAAGTACTGCATTTTGGACTCTTTTGTTGATTATGAGGGTTACTCCATTTGTTCTATGGGATTCTTGCTCACAGTTGTAGATATAATAATCATCTGAATTAAATTCACCCATTCCCACTCATTTTAATTCACTGATTCTTAAGATGCCAATGTTTACCCTTGCCATCTCCTGTTTTACCATGTTCAATTTACTTTGGTTCATGAACCTAACATGCCAGACTGTTTTTACAGCATCAGATTTTATTTTCATTACCAGACACATCCACAACTGAGTGTAGTTTCTGCTTTGGCCCAGCCTCTTCATTCTTCCTGGAGCTAGTTGTCCTCCGCCCTTCCCCAGTAGCATATTAGACACCTTCTGACCTGAGAGGCTCAACTTTCTGTGTAATGTATTTTTTGCCTTTTTATACAGTTCATGGAGTTCTTATGGCAAGTATACCAGAGTGGTTTGCCTTTCCCTCCTCCAGTGGATCACGTTTTGTCAGACATGTACTTCTGACTAATTAGATGAAGCTCTCATTGTGTATGACTCTTGACCTTTGATAACCATAATAATATCATCATCATATCAATAACCTGCTGTTATGCATTTAAAGTGCTCACTTCACTGCCATTGACTCTAACAATTGGGAGGAAAGAACCTAATGATAAGAATATTTCAATGACACAAAACTTTTAAATCTATTCATCATCCACTCTCTCTTTCCACAGAATGACTTTTTAGGTGTCAATTCACTCTTTAAAAACTTGGTGGCCTTCAACAGAGGAATGGATAAAATGTGGTGTGGTGTGGTGTGTGTGTGTGTGTGTGTATGGAATATTATCCATCCATTAAAACGAATGAAATAATGCTATTTGCAGCAACATGAATGGATCTAGAGATTGTCATACTGACTGCAGTAACTCAGACAGAGAAGGAGAAATGTCATATGACACCCCTTACATGTGGAATCTAAACGGAAATGATACAAATGAACGTACTTAGAGAAGAGAGAGAGAGAGAGACTCACAGATTTAGAGAATGAACTTATGGTTGCAGGGAGGAAAAATGGGGACAAGGGATAATTAGGCAGTTTGGGATAGACATGCACATTGTTTAAAATTGATAACCAACAAGGACCTACTGTAGAGCATATTAAATTCTGTTCAATGTTATGTGGCAGTCAGGATTGGAGGGGTGTTTGGGGGACAATTGATGTATTTATATGTATGGCTGAATCCTTTTGCTGTACACCTGAAACTATCACAGCATTGTTAATCAGCTCTACCTAAATACAAAATGAAAAGTTAAAAAAAAAAATTAGTGGCCTTCTAATTGCTTTATTCAGTTAAGTTTGTATAATAATAATCACATCCAGTGTTCTTCTAAGGATACAGTTCCAAGATTTGCTATACAGATTTGCATTCCTTCCCTCAAGTTGCTTTCTCAATGCAAAATGGCCAGCATATAAAAGTTCCTAAATCAAAACCTTTTAGCCTATTTTTAGTAATTTGAGGCTAAAAAACATTTTTTAAATATTTCAGACTCTTAAATTTATAGAATGATTGTGATCTTTTGTTTCTACATGTATCCCTGCCAGCTTTATCATAGATTATCTCTTTCATCTAACATTTTGCTAAATTCTTCCAGTAGCAACTAATCCACATTACTAAGGTTTAGCTCTGAACCTCTTTCCCAGTGCTATTGTTTCTGTTGTCTACTTATGCTTCACTGACTACACTAAAACCTTTGACTGTGGATCACAACAAACTGTAGAAAATTCTTAAAGAGATAGGGATACCAGACCATCTCATTTGTCTCCTGAGAAACTGGTGTGCTGGTCAAGAAGCAACAGTTAGAACCAGACATGGAAATTGGTCCTTGGAAGAAAAATTTGCCCCAAGGAAGAAAAGCTATGACAAACCTAGAGAGCATATTAAAAAGCAGAGACATTACTTTGCTGACAAAGTTCCATATAGTGAAAGCTATGGTTTTTCCAGTAGTCATGTACTGATGTGAGAGTTGAACCATAAAGAAAGTTGAGTGTTGAAGAAGAGATGCTTTTGAATTGTGGTGTTGGAGAAGACCTTTGAGAGCCCCTTGGACTGCAAGGAGATCAAAGCATTCAATCCTTCTTTGGCTACCTTTAGATAATCAACCCTGAATATTCATTGGAAGAACTGATGCTGAAGCTGAAGTCCAAAATTTGGCCACTTAATATGAAGAGCTGACCCACTGGAAAAGACCTTGATGCTGGGAAAGATTGAGGGCAGGAGGAGAGGGGGACAACAGAGGATAAGATGTTTGAATGGCATCACTGACATGGCATCAATGGACATCAATGGCATCAATGGACATGAATTTGAGCAAAGATGTTTGAATGGCATCACTGACATGGCATCAATGGACACCAATGGCATCAATGGACAGGAATTTGAGCAAACTCCGTGAGATAATGAAGCACAAGGAAGCCTGGTGTGCTGCAGTCCATGGGATCACAAAGAGCCAGACATGACTTAACTACTGAACAGCAACCAGTGCTATTGAATGAAGAAGAGCATGATCTGCCTTCCAAACTACCACAAGTTAAATTTTTATCAACTATGTTGCTATTGTATGATATGAATCATCAGTTTTATAGTCTCCAATATAGTTATTTTTCATTTGGCTAATGTTGTATATTTTAGATTTAATTACTGTATCATTCCACTTCCAGAACCAGTTTCTCTTCTTGCCAAGTTAGGTTAGACTATGCTTAGATAACAACTGAAAATTCAGTAATTAAACACATTAAAATCATTCCATGTTACTCCATGTCCTGACAGGTTGGTGCAAGGCTCTGCTATGCAAAGCAACTTGATCATTCAGGGTAAACAAGCTCCTCCATGTCACAATTGTGCATTAATTTGGGATTCTCACCAAAAGAACCCAGAGCATAGGAAATTGACTGATTTTCTGTGACCCAGCCCATAAATGATACATTCACTTGTACTCATGACCAGTTGGTCAAGACTAGTCTTTGGGTCCTGTGCAAATGAAAGAAGGCTGAACTACATAGGGCCATTCATTGAGCAATAAAACCTACTGACCAATTATTTGTAACTTTTTCATGTTTCCTTTGACATCCTACTTTTCACTGATTGATTGCAGCTCCTTCAATATTTCATTAAAACTCTATCTGAATTTTCAGATTTCCTTATAAGTCTCATGCTCAATAGATATTTGACTTCTTTCATTGATCAAAGTCTAAACTTCATCACTCTAATCATTTTAAAAATGGTTTGATATCTATAGTTATGCAAGAAAATACCTGATAAGAGACAAAATTTTACATATATGCAGATATATGTGTGTGTATAGAAAGAACAATAGCTTCTAAGGCCTGAAGCTCTGGGATGACAAGTGAAATATTTCATACTTTAAAAAATATGAACAAAAAGAAATGCATAAAGAGAATCATCACTAATGTTTTATGTTAATAATAAATTACAGTATCTTTTTAAAAATTTCAAACTTTTTCCTGTCAATTAAAGACATTAAAGTAGAACTTTAAAGATATAGCCACCTTTAAAATCCATACATAATTAAATTTTTGACACATATTACATTTATGCACATGTTGTAGATGAATGCAGATGGAATTCACATAGCAATTTGAATATATGAAAGAAACTTACCAGAAAGAGAAACTTGTTCATGATAATATTTCCCAAAGTTGGAAGATGACTGAATATTTTTCCCCAGTTCAATATCTCAGATATTTACATGGAATAAGCACAATGATAAAGCCTTAATACTCAGAAGCTATGAAGAATAAGAAGCTCAGAGGAGTCACATTCTGGTTAATGTGTTCACCATGGTATTATGTTTAGAATGCCAGTTTTAAAAGAATTAAGATATGATAGATCTTAATTTTCATTTAAATAATGTAAAATAATTTTATATTTCTTTGATGATTCAAAAAGCACTTGAAGATCTCACAGAATCCACACAATACACACTGGTCATTATTCTGAGGATTTAAATAAATATTGGTTGACAGATCAACTCTCATTAACAAAACTAATTAAAACTAACTGCCTCTTGAGAAACCTATATGCAGGTCAGGAAGCAACAGTTAGAACTGGACATGGAACAACAGACTGGTTCCAAATAGGAAAAGGAGTATGTCAAGGCTGTATATTGTCACCCTGATTATTTAATTTATGTGCAGAGTACATCACGAGAAATGCTGGGCTGGAAGAAGCACAAGCTGAAATCAAGACTGCTGGGAGAAATATCAATAACCTCAGATATGCAGATGACACCACCCTTATGGCAGAAAGTGAAGAGGAACTAAAAACACTCTTGATGAAAGTGAAAAAAGAGAGTGAAAATGTTGGCTTAAAGCTCAACATTCAGAAAACTAAGATCACAGCATCTGGTCCCATCACTTCATGGGAAATAGATGGGGAAACAGTGGAAACAGTGTCATACTTTATTTTGGGGGGCTCCAAAATCACTGCAGTTAGTGATTGCAGCCATGAAATTAAAAGATGCTTACTCCTTGGAAGGAAAGTTATGACCAACCTAGATAGTATATTGAAAAGCAGAGATATTTACTTTGCCAACAAAGGTCTGTCTAGTCAAGGCTATGGTTTTTCCAGCAGCCATATATGGATGTGAGAGTTGGACTGTGAAGAAAGCTGAGCAGCAAAGAATTGATGCTTTTGAATTATGGTGTTGGAGAAGACTCTTGAGAGTCCCTTGGCCTGCAGGGAGATCCAACCAGTCCATCCTAAACGAGATCAGTCCTGGAAGTCCTTCTTTGGAAGGACTGATGCTGAAGCTGAAACTCCAATACTTTGGCCACCTCATGTGAAGAGTTGACTCACTAGAAAAAAACCCTGATGCTGGGAGGGATTGGAGACAGGAGGAAAAGGGGATGACAGAGGATTATATAGCTGGATGGCATCACCAACTCGATGGACATGAGTTTGAGTGAACTCCAGGAGTTGGTGATGGACAGGGAGGCCTGGAGTGCTGTGATTCATGGGGTCTCAAAGAGTAGGACAGGATTGAGCAACTGAACTGAACTGAACTGATGATTGTGTAAAATTCCCTGGAATACTCTTTGATAGGGTGAATTCTATGCTTATATTAGCATATTGCTTACGTTGTTTATCTTTTAATGCTAAATGTATTCTGTCACTCTATTTAATCTAATCTGGATATTTTCTTATATCAGTAAGTGAGCAGCCAGATTTAACATATCCAGTTCAGAGTCACCAAGTTTAAGATCAATTTTATCCCAGCAACATCTATACTCTTTAGAACTTATCTAGACATTTCAATTGAAGAAATGAGAGAGATTGTTACACTTACTATGTCCCATGCTTCCCCAAATTCACATCTTTGTTTCTCAGAGTACTTCTTGTCAACTGGATTTCCTCCTTTCCTAACCCAGTCTTCCTCATCTCTTTAAGTTCTATGCATCTTTCAAGGTTAATTTCTTACATCCGGTCCTCCTAGATCCTGCTCTCACCCAGTATTCCAGGTACAGTGTCAAGATATGAAAGAGCAAGATGAGTAAGACAAGGATCTTTCCTAAAGGAAACCTATGGTGTGATTGAGGAAACTCACACAGAGATGATTTCAACATAAAATAATGAATCTGGTGGTAGAAGTGTGCAGGTATGTTATCCATTATTTATTTGAAATCCCAAAGAGGTTGCCAATGTAGTTCTTAGGGCATTGTTCTTATTCAGTAGAAATTTTGATGGAAAAAGAAATTAAACTGAGTTTGAATCTAAAATTTTCACTTATGTATATCATTGGGCCAAATGTTTACATAAAATTTACTATTTTAAAATATTTGAAATGTTCAGTAGTGCTAAGTAATTCATATTGTTATTCAGTATTCTGTAGTACTCTTTTCATTTGGCACAGTTATGGGCTTGTCTAGGAATTGAATAAGATAACATATATGCAATACCTAGTTCAAAACCTTTTTTTTTTTTTTTTTGAAAGCCACATAGTTGTGTCTGACTCTCTGGGATCCCATGGACTGTTCATGGAATTCTCCAGGCCAGAATACTGGAGTGGGTAACCTTTTGAACTGGCCCATAGATAATGTTCAAAGGACATTTTTTTCCCCTCTTTTTCTGAACTTCTTTTATAAAGAAACAATATGTTGTCTGAGTAGGCCTATTTCAGATACAGATCTAATTTAAGTCATATATATATATATATATATATATATATATATATATATATATACATAAACCATCAGTACTTTATTTGATGTGTTTGTAGCAGGTGAATTCCAGATAATCTAATAGATGAGTGAATAGATGGTTATGTAGATAAAAGACTAAATGGATAACTAAAAGTAGGGATTTGAATAATATTCAAAAAGCAGTCCCAAATCAGTAGTTTTGGTAACAAAAAAAGACCATGAGAAATACATTAGAAAATAAACATACTGCTCAAATTTTGAAAGTGAAATGTGATAAATAAAACTAATTAAATGATCAATCTGGACAGCTTATTAAATGGCAGAGACATTGCTTTGCTGACAAAGATCCATCTAGTTAAAGCTATGGTTTTTCCAGTAGTCATGTATGGATAGATGTGAGAGTTGGACTATGAAGAAAGCTGAGTGCTAAATAATTGATTATTTTAAATTGTGGTGTAGGAGAAGACTCTTGAGAGTCCCTTGTACTGCAAGGAGATCGAATCAGTCAATCCTAAAGGAAATAATTCCTGAATATTCATTGGAAGGACTGGTGCTGAAGCTGAAGCTCCAATACTTTGGCCACCTGATGTGAAGAACTGACTCATTTGAAAAGACCCTGATGCTGGGAAAGACTGAGGGCAGGAGGACAAGGGGACAACAGAGGATGAAATGAATGGTTGGATGGACATGGGTTTGAGCAAGCTCTGGGAGTTGGTGATGGCCAGGGAAGCCTGGCATTCCACAGTCCATGGGGTCATAAAGAGCTGGACACGACTGAGCAACTGAACCTAGCTGAAATAAAGCTTTGAAACCAAGGCTTA
Organism: Capra hircus; assembly: GCF_001704415.2. Classification (NCBI taxonomy): domain Eukaryota; kingdom Metazoa; phylum Chordata; class Mammalia; order Artiodactyla; family Bovidae; genus Capra; species Capra hircus. The sequence continues at coordinate 3,138,353 of NC_030826.1, forward strand.
TTTTATTATTGTACTTCCCTCAAAACAAACAGACACTCATGAAAATCATTAAATCACAGACTGCTGAGAAGTTAAACAAGGTCACACAATGCTGCTGCTGCTAAGTCACTTCGGTCGTGTCTGACTCTGTGCAACCCCATAGATGGCAGCCCACCAGGCTCCCCAATCCCTGGGATTCTCAGGCAAGAACACTGGAGTGGGTTGCCATTTCTTTTTCCAATGCATGAAAGTGAAAAGTGAAAGTGAGTCACTCAGTTGTGTCCGACCCTCAGCGACCCCATGGACTCCAGCCTTCCAGGCTCCTCCATGGGATTTTCCAGGCAAGAGTACTAGAGTGTGGTGCCATTGCCTTCTCCACACACAATGCTATCGATATTGAAACACAGTTTTGCTTGTTTCTAAAACCCTCTCATACCATTGCCTCTTTCTATGAAACATTAAAATTTTTATTATTCAAAACAGTCACAATATTGACTTCTTTTTTTATATATTACTATTAAAGTCACCTAAAAGGAATGCTAATGATCATTTCCATTTTCTCTCTACAGAATATTATTAAATATAAAGGAAACAGCAAACATAAGTAATTAATTCTTACTCTTATTTTCTTCATATCAGAATTGAGAATAAAGCATAAACAAATACTTTCAGGAAATCCCTTATCTTAAAATGCTTCACAGAATAAAAAGTAAGCCTTACACAAGGGTACTATTCAACTTCTGCCCAAAATATTTAATTGCATCTCAGGGCTTTGGTGTATTAAAAAATGTAACAAGAAGGTGGAGATATATCAAAAAAATAATCTGTTTTATAAAGAAATCTCTAATGCAGAGTAATGAAAGGAACTGCAAATAAATTACAATTGACTATGCAATTTGAATAAATTAAAATGCCAGAATGATTAAAGCTTATATATTCAGAATGGCAGAATAAGAGTGATAGTGAGTGACTTCATTTTGATAGTATGAATACAGGAAGAAAATAACAACAGCAAAAAAGAATATATGTAGAGAGAGAAAAAATAAAAGTTACTTATGCCATAAACATTTTGAAATAAAAAATTAGTGTGCAATTATACAAAAGTTGTTATGAATAAAAAAGCTGAGATTGCCAATAAAGGAGAATAGAAAATCAAATTGAAATTGCTAGGCTTAGCACAGAAAAAAATCTAGGTATGAAAACATTGGCACATTTTAAGAATTTTTTTCAGGAGATATCTTTATGCATTAGCAACATGATCCCCTTCATAGATCACAGCTTCTCAGTGATAAAGGGGCTTAAGTAGCTCAATGAAATTTTAAGCTAAGCTGTGCAAGATGGACAGGTCATAGTGAAAAGTTCTGACAAAACATGGTCCACTGGAGGAGGAAATGGCAAACCTCTTCAAAATTCTTGCCACAAGAATGCAATGAAGGGTATGAAAAGGCAAAAAGTTGGAAGATGAGCCCCCAGGTCAGAAGGTGTGTAATATGCTACAGAGAAAGAGTTGAGAGCAATCACTAATAGTTCCAGAAAGACTGAGGAACTTCACTTTCACTTTTCACTTTCATGCATTGGAAAAGGAAATGGTAGCCCACTCCAGTGTTCTTGCCTGGAGAATCCCAGGGATGAGGGAGCCTGGTGGGCTGCTATCTATGGGGTCACACAGAGTTGGACACGACTGATGCGATTTAGCAGCAGCAGCAGCCAGAAAGAATGAAGAGCCTTGGTCAAAATGATGCTCAGTCTGTGGAGGTGTCTGATGGTGAAAGTAAAATCCAATGCTGTAAGAATAGAGTTGCCTAGGAACCTGGAATGTTAGGTCCATGAATCAAAGTAAATTGGACATGGTCAAACAGGTCAAGCACGACAAGAGTAAACATTGACATCTTAGGAATCAGTGAATGAACATGGACAGGAAGGGAACATTTAATTCAGATAACCATTATACCTACTACTGTGGGCAAAAATCCCTGAGGAAAAATGGAGTACCCCTCATAGTCAACAAAAAGAGTCCAAAATGCAGTATGTATGTGTGATCTTGAAGACGACAGAATGATCTTGGTTCATTTCCAAGTCAAAACGTTCAACAACATATTAATCCTGTTTAAGTCTCAATCAATGATGATGAAGAAACTGAAGAGCATTCTATGAAGACCTTCTAGTACAGTTCAGTCACTCAGTCGTGTCCTACTCTCCTAGAACTAACAGCAAAAAAACAATGTCCTTTACATCACAGGAGATTGGAATAAAACATAAGAACTCAAGAGATGCCTAGAATAACAGGCAAGTTTGACCTTGGAGTAAAAAATAAAGCAGGGCAAAGGCTAACAATGTTTTTTCAAGAAAAAACACTGGTCATTACAAAAACCCTTTTCCAACACACAAGAGATGACTCTACACATCGACATAACCAAATGATCGACACAAAAATCAGATTAATTATATTTTTTTCAGTTGAAGATGAAGAAACTCTATATAGTCAGTAAAAACAAGACCTGGAGCTGACTGTGGCTCAGATCAACATCCCTTTATTGCAAAATTATGTTTTAAATTGAAGAATGTAGGGAAAAACCACTAGACCATTCAGGTATAACCTAAATCAAATTTCTTATGATTATATCAGTACAGGTGATGAACAGATTTGAGGGATTAGATCTGATACATTGCCTGAGAACTATGGATGAAGGTTTTTAACATTGTGTAAGAGGCAGTGACCAAAACAGTCCTAAAGATAAAGGAAGGCAAGAAAGCAAAGTGGTTGTCTGAGGAGGCCTTACACATATCTGAGAAAAGAAGAGAAGTAAAAAGCAAAGGAGAAAGGGAAAAGTATTTACAGTATATATATAAAGGTATATATATATATATATATATATGTATATAGGTATATAAATCTGAACTGAATTCAGATTTCCAGAGAATAGCAGGGAGAGATAAGAAAGCCTTAGTAAACAATGCAAAGAAAGAGGAAAATTTGAATGGGGAAAACTAGAGATCTCTTCAAGAAAATTTGAGATATCAAGGGAACATTTAACAGAAGGATGGGCATGATAAAGAACGGCAATGGTAAGGACATAACAGAAGCAAAAGAGATTAAGAAGAGATGGCAAGAATACACAGAAGAACTATACAAAAAGTTCTTAATGACTCACATAACAATGATGGTGTGGTCACTCACTTAGAACCAGAAACCCTGGAATGTGAAGTCAATTAGGTCTTAGGAGACATTATTACAAACAAAGTTAGTGAAGGTACTGGAATTCCAATTGATCTGTTTAAAATTCTAAAAGGTGATGCTGTTCAAGTTCTGCACTCAAAATGTCAGCAAATTTTGAAAACTCAGCAGTCGTCACAGGACTGGAAAGTGTCAGTTTTCATTCCATTTGCAAAGAAGGGCAATGTCAAAAAATGTCCAAAGTACCATACAAGTGTGCTCATTTGACATGCAAATAAGGTGCTCAAAATCCTTCAAGCTAGACTTCAGGAGAATGAACTGAGAACTTCCAGACGTACAAGCTGGGTTTAGAAAAGGCAGAAGAACTAATCTAATTGCCAACATTCATTGGATCATTGAGAAATCAAGAGAATTCCAGAAAAAAACCTCTAATTCTGCTTAATTGACTATGCTAAAGCCATTGAAAATGTGGATCAAAATAAACTGGAAAATTCTTAAAGATATGTGAATACCAGACCTCCTTACCTGTCTCCTGAGAAATAGGTGTGCAGATCAAGAAGAAACAGAACCTTATATGGAACAACTGACTCTTCAAAATTGGAAAGAGTCTGTCAAGGCTGTATATTTTCACCCTGCTTATTTAACTTATATGCAGACTACATCATGTAAAATGCTGTCTGGATAAATCACAAACTGGAATCAAGGTTGTGGTGAGTAATATCGTCAACCTCAGGTATGCAGGGGATACCAATCTAATGGCAGAAAATAAAGAGGAACTAAAGAGCCTGTTGATGAGGCTGAAAGAGGAGAATGAAAATGTTGGCTTAAAACTCAGCATTCAAAAAACAAAAATCATGGCATCATGGTCCCATAACTTCATAGTAAATAGAACAGGAGAAATGATAGTAAAGACAGTTTTTATTTTCTTGAACTCCAAAATTATTGCTGATGGTAACTACAGCTTGCTTCTTGAAAGAAAAGCTATGAAAAACCTCAACAACATATTGCAATACAGAGACATCACTTTGTCGCCCAAGGTCCTGTAGTCAAAGCTATGTTTTTTTTTGTTTTTTTGTTTTTTTTTTCAGTAGCCATGTAGAGATGTTAGAGTAAGACCATAAAGAGAGCTGAGCACTGAAGAATTGATGCTTTCAAACAGTGGTGCTAAGGAAGACTCTTGAGAGTTTCTTAGACAGTAAGGAAATCAAACCAGTCAATCTTAAAGGAAATCAACTTTGAATATACATTGAAATAACTAATGCTGAAGCTAAAGCTCCAATATTCTGGCCCCCTGATGTGGACAGCCGACTTACTGGAAAAGACCCTAATGCTGGTAAATTACGGGCAGGAGGAGAAGGGGTCCACAGAGAATGAGATGGTTAGATAGCATTGCGGATTCAATGCACATGAATTTGAACAAACATTGGGAGATAGTGTAAGATGGTGTGCAGCAGTCCATTAGGTTGCAAATAGTTGGACACAACTTAGCGAGTGAACAACAACAGCAAACCATGAACAATAGCTTAATTGTAGGTGGTCCAATTATGCATTATCAAGCAAATAGTTTAGTTAATAAAAAATTAAAAAATAATTACCCTTTATAAATTTATCTTTATTTGTGTGTCTCTAAACTTTCAAAAAAGTATCATTGGCAGTTATTACATACACGGACAAGCACACTAACATGCCTATGCACTCACGTGCACTTCTATGTGAACTTTTAGTTTGACTTACACGCATTTATCAGTATTTATGCATATATGTTATTTTTGGTAAAAAGGGTTTTCTTAATTGCTTCTTCAGAGAATTAAGTGATAACATATGTATAAAGGACTGAAGAATACATGTGAATTGCCAAGAAGTTTGTAAGCAAAATGTTAAAGAGGAATTTTGAATGGTATGCAAGAGGACATTTTTGAGTTACATCAAATGTAGTCCTACTACTATATTTGACACAAACTTATTTTGGGGATTCTTGAGGACCAAAGCCAGAGGAAATTGTGAAGAAACGACTTGCTTCCGTGAACTCATAAAGAGGAGCATAGCAAATATTTTCTATTATAAATTTATATAAAAATGTATTATTTTATCATTATACAAAGAGATTTAAGCAAGCTAATATCCTCCATAGTACACTTATAAAAATACACTTGAAACCTATATAGCTGGACATAACACTTAACGAGAAAAAATTAGCAAAATTGTTATTGGATCATTTCACCTAGAGCTAAGGTGGTCTGAGGAGATGAAATAGTGTGATACTATACCTAAACCTTATTGTAACTTTAGTATTTTGGGGAATAATAGAAATAAAGTCCTTGATGTCATCACATATTAAAAGTAGTTTGTATTTTTACTTATTTTTTAACTTTATAATAAATTTTATAGAAGTGGCAAAAGAAACTTCAGTTTTGGGATTTATAATAAAATTGCACATTTGGTCATTCAGTTCAGTTCAGTTCAGTTCAGTCGCTCAGTTGTGTCCGACTCTTTGCGACCCCATGAATCACAGCACGCCAGGCCTCCCTGTGTATCAACACCTCCCTGAGTTCACTCAAACTCATGTCCATCGAGTCAGTGATGTCATCCAGCCATGTAATCCTCTGTTGTCACCTTTTCCTCCTGCCCCCAATCCCTTCCAGCATCAGGGTCTTTTCCAATGAGTCCACTCTTTGCATGAGGTGGCCAAAGTACTGGAGTTTCAGCTTTAGCATCATTCCTTCCAAAGAACACCCAGGGCTGATCTCCTTAAGAATGGACTGGTTGGATCTCCTTGCAGTCCAAGGGACTCTCAAGAGTCTTCTCCAACACCACAGTTTAAAAGCATCAATTCTTCGATCATTCAAATAACCAAAATACATTTTTCATATATATTTGATCTTCTTCCATAGTTTCTTATTCACAGCTCCCCAAAGTCTTGGGGTTTCCTAAGTGTTAAGAATGATAGTCCTTAATGCTAAGGATGGGGGCTCCACCTAAGGGGAGCCAACTGGGTTATTAGAGGGCTGGAAATTTCATTTTACCCCTTGACCTCCAGGGAGGAGAAAGACACTAGAGATTGGAGTCAATCATCAGTGATCAGTGATTTAATCAACCGTGTTTATACAATGAAGTACCCATAAATACCCAAAAAGACAGGATTTGGAGAGCTTCCAGGTGGGTAAACAAGTGGAGATTTGGAAAGAGTGAAGTGCTTGGAGAAAACACAAATGCTTGGCACCTTTCCGCCATACCTTGTTCTATGTATCTCTGCCATCTGGCTGTTACTAAGTTATAGTCTTTTGTGGTAAACTAGAAATCAAGTGAGTAAGTGGGTTTCCTGAGTTCTGTGAGTTGACTGAGGCAGATGATGTCATGGAAACTTCTGACATATAGCACAGAACACAAGTGACAACCTGTGTTTGTGATTAGCATCTGAAGTAGGATGGAGGCAATCCTCTAGGATTGAACCATTAATTTGTGAGATCTAGACTATTCCTGAGAAGATAGTGGTAGAAATGAATCCAACTATAGGACGTCCAGCTTGGGGAGTGAGTTAATCCTCCCTATACATGGGCTTCCCTGGTGGCTCTGAGGTTAAAGCATCTGCCTGCAATGCGGAAGACCTGGGTTCAATCCCTGCGTTGGGAAGATCCCCTGGAGAAGGAAATGGCAACCCACTCCGTATTCTTGCCTGGAGAATCCCTTGGACACAGGAGCCTGGTGGGCTATAGTCCACGGGGTTGCAAAGAGTTGGACACGAGTGAGCGACTTCACTTTCATGCATGTTGGATATGTACTTCCTAGAACACATTAAGAGAAACATCTCTAAGAGAATGGTAAAGTTTGCAGAGCACACAGAATATAGCAATCATAAAACAAAACAGGGAGGGTCTGCCATGAAATAATTGAGAGGTTTTCTGCTAAGAAACAAAAATATTTGGGCAACATACTGTCATTTATAAGTGATTGCACCTGATAATTCGCTAGGAGTCAAAATGATGACTCTAGGATAAGAAGTCTATCTATCCTTTTTCTCTCCAATGGCTATGTATTTTATGAAGACCCTCAGATATAATAATAATGGGACTCTATGATTTAGCCTTGATGTATAATCTGCAGATGTAAAGTTCATTACGTGTTTTTATGATTACCACTTTTAAAGTGCTCATAAAATGGTGAGAGGAAGAGCAGGAAAGTATAAAGCCAAAGTTTTACTATATTAGATATATTTTTTTAACAGTGTTAAAGCTATTCTAATATGGTATCATGGCAACAATAATTAAAATAAAAATTACAGGTGAAGATATTCTTTGTATTAAGTCTACCATTTATTGCTAGAATACATGCAGTATATACTAATTACTTTATTTACCTGATAAATATTCATTGATTATCAACTCTATGTCCACCATTTTTGTAGAAATTATATATATATATATATACATATATATATATATATACACACACACACATATATATATATATATATATATATATATATATAACTGGGAGTAAGACAACAACAAACGTGATTTATCTTCATGAATCTTTCATTCTAAAAAGGGAGACCAACAATAAACAAGGCAAACTCCCAAAATGCACAGAATGGTAAATGTGGATAAACCCAGGAAAGATGAAGGAGAAGAAATATCAGAGTATTTTTTTTAAAAGCTTACTGAAAATTGGTGTCATTTAGATTAAAAGCTGATGGAAATGAGAGAACAAGCCATGGGACTGATGTTCAGGAGAAAAACATTTCAAGAAGAAGAACTAGCAAATTCTTTCCATCTTACTCTAAAAAGCTCCACTATAGGTTGGAATAGTGTGATTTTTTTTTTTCTACTTCTCTCTATCACCAAGGGCCTCCCAGGGTGGCACTAGTGGTTAACAACCCATCTGCTAATGTCCCTTGAGGAGGAAATGGAAACTCACTCCAATATTCATGCCTGGAAAATCCCATGGACAGAGGAGCCTGGCAGGCTACAGTCCATAGGGTGCAAAGAGTCAGAAATAACTGAAGTTATCTAGCAGTATTCCTATCACCATTGCACACCATTATATCTGGCACATATCAGGTATTTAATATACATTCATCTAAATAAAAGTAGCTTGACATGGAATAAATCTTCTCATTTTGGTAGCCCCTAATTTCATCTCTATTCAAATGTTACACACTTACAAAGCTTTCACCAGCCTCCCTGATTGTGTTGCATCTTTTGTCTCCTTCAAGAATATGTATCACAATTAGAAGTAATTTGATCTGATATGTGTTTATCAAACTTTAACAGAGTTCTGGTTTTATACATTATAATATCTCCAGTGACTAATGCTTGACATATAGGTTCAGTTCAGTTCAGTTAACCAGTCATGTCTGACTCTTTGTGACACCATGGACTGCAACATGCCAGGCTTCCCTGTCCATCACCAACCCCCAGAGCTTGCTCAGAGTGATGTCCATCGAGTTGGTGATGCCACCCAACCATATCATCTACTGCCATCTCCTTCTCCTCCTGCCTTCAATCTTTCCCAGCATCAGGGTCAGTTCTTTGCATTAGGTGGCCAAAGTATTGGAAACCATATAGAAACCATATTAGAAACCAAAATAGAAATCATCTGATTTGAAGTCTTCCAATGAATATTCAGGACTGATTTCCTTTTGGATTGACTGGTTTGATCTCTTTGCAGTCCAAGGGACTCTCAAGAGTCTTCTCCAACACCAAAATTCAAAAGCATCAATTCTTTGGTGCTCAGCTTTCTTTATGGTCCAACTCTGCCATCCATTCATGACAACTGGAAAAACCGTAGCTTTGACTATATAGACCTCTGTCAGCAAAGTAATGACATATAGGAGGTTCCTAATAAATATTTATTGAATGAATGCATAATAATAATGTTCTTATATTTTCCTAAATATTTACATCTCCTATTCTGAATTATTAGTAAATAAACTTTCATCCAAATTTACACAGAAAATACAAATCATCTTTTTGTAACTCTTCATGTGCATAGTACTTACACTGGCACCCATCTTCATTCTTTTATCTTGCAAAAGTAAGCTTTCAGCCACAGAATTTTCTTCTTCTCTTTTCCCTCCACAGAGTTGTTTTCTTAATGTAATGCTTACAAAGATGATAGCAATGTTGATAAATACACACTTTTTGGCACTTAAGTGTACCAGACTCTGCTCATTTTTCTTAGGAGACTTACATGATCTCCCATGTAATTCTACACACTCCCTCAACTCACTATTTAAATGTTCTCATTTACCTCTTATTAAATGGCAACCCACTCCAGTATTCTTGCCTGGAAAATTCCATGAACTGAGGAGCCTGGTAGGCTACAGTCCATGGGGTCACAAAGAGTAGGACATGACTGAGCTACTTCACTTCTTCACTTCAAAAATAAAATAAATGTTTCATTTAATCTTTGAAATCAGTGGCAGGAATAATGATAGGGCCAGAGCTCTGGTCCAAGATGGAAGAGTAGAGATACCCAGAACTCAACTTTTCCCACAAACACATTCAATCTATATCTATACCTATGTACAGAATAATTCCTCTTGAAGAACTGAGGGCTGATTAAACAGTTTCACCACAACTATAGAGGCACCACATGAAGAATGGTAGGAGAGAAAAAGACATAATATCACTGGAAACCCCACCTCTAGAGACCTACATTAAGGAGGGATACCACTGAGGGGCTCTTGTGCAGACTTACTTAGGCACAGGGGAAAAAAGTCATTTAAAGGATACCTAGATTACATGCAAAGAAAATCCATATTCTAACCCTAGAATATATACGACATGGGTGGGAAGCTGTTGTAACTCTCTTTGAGGTCAGAGGCACCATAGAGTGTCAGTTTTTGCCTTCTCTGCCCACCTTTATATTACAGGTAGGATCATAATCCAGGCATTCTGACCAGCCTGCCACAATCAGTCCAGCAAACCACAGGCCCCTGGCCCACAACAGCTCCACCCACTACCCCAAGGAGGATCATGCAGCCTCACCTGACTCTGCTGCAACAGTCCCATCCAGGAACCCTGGTGTGATATGCACTAGGACCCCTGGCTTTGGCCCATGACCACTGTAATTCTAGCCATCCTGCTAGGACAGCCCTGTCGCAGCACACTACAGGACTCACCCAGTCCATGTCCACTGTCCAGGGTACCTTGACACAGTTGCTCCCCAGGAGAGCCCTGACACACATCCAGTCCAGCTCCAGCTGGCCTGCCAAGGCTTTTATACACACAGTCAAGATAGGGGATGCCTCCACAGGGCCATATCTTCAAAACTGGGAGAAAATAGCTGTTTCATCTAGGGCATTAAAATAAACACAGAAAAAAGAAATAATATGAAGAGACCGAGGACACTTATTCCAAATAAAATAATAAATTATAACCTTAAGGAAATCTCCAGTGTTTCACCAGATAAAGAAGTCAAAATCAATCACAAAAATGCTTACCAAGCTTAGAAGGATGAAAGAACACAATGAGAAGTTCAAAAAAGAGCTAAGACAATATCAGAACCAGTCATCACTGATGACTAGAATGACTGAAGTGAAAAATAAATGAAAGGGAATCAGCGGAAGATTAGATGACACAGATAAATGAATCAGTGATTCAGAAATAGAACATTGGAAAAAACCACATTAGAATAGAAAAAATACAATAAATAAATAAGGGCCATTTAAGGGGTCTCTGAGATAATATCAAGCATATTAATATTTTCATATACAGGGCCCAGAAGAAAAAGAGCAAGTAAGCAGAAGAAAATTACTTCAAGACAATGATTGAAAAAAATTTAACCTGGAGAAGAAAACAGATATCCAGATCCAGGAAGCACAGAGAGTCCCAAACAAGCTGAACCCAAAGATATCCATACCAAGACATATCACAATTAAAACAGCAAAAGTTAAGGAAAAGACATTTTTTTTACTATTATTATTGAAATATAATTACTTTACAACATTGTGTTAGTTTCTGCTTTAACATGAAATGAATCAGATATATGTATAAATATTTCCCCTCCCTTTGGAAGGAAAGTACATAAGGGAGGAAAAAGAGAACTTTAAGGCAACAAGAGAAAATCACCAGTCACATATAAGACAACTTCCATAAGATTATCATAATTTTTCATCAGAAACTTTGCAGTTCTAGAAGGGAGTGGAATGGATTGTTGATGTAAAGAAAGAAAAAAAAACTTCTCAAATTAGTAAATACGTTACCTGGAAATGTTATCATTCAGGATTAAAAGGAGAAATAGTTTCCCAGACAAGGAAAAATTAAAGGAGTACATTAACATTAAACTAGCCTTAGGATAAATGTTAAAAGGAAGAAAAGACCATCCCTAAAAATCCAGGGGGAAAAAAAAATCTCACTAGTAAAAGCAAATATATAATAACCGCAGTGGATCAACCACTTAAGTTAGTATGAAGGTTAAAAGACAACAACAACAAAAAAAACTATAATTACAATAGGTAGTTATGGAATACATAAAATAAAAAGGTGTACGATATGTCAAAAACCAAAAACATTGGTTGTGGGCAGTAAAAATTATAGTGCTTTTAGAATGTGTTTCAAACTTAAGTATGTACTAGCTTAAAATATATGCACACTCATACATGCCACATAGTAACCACAAACCGAAGCCCTATAATAAATATCAAAAATAGAAAGAAAGAAACCAAATAGTAAAAAAGAAAAAAACAAAAAAAAAAACAAAAGTAAGTCTGTGGTTGCTTTAAGTATAAGAAGTACATTTTTTATGGCTATAATGATTTTAATCTTAATTCCTCTTGATTTCAACAAGTATTACATTGCAATTTGCAGATATTACTCTGACATTTAAAAATCTTAAAAATCTAACAGAGTATGCAACTCTAATAAACCTGAAACAAAGACAATAAATTGTGACTCTGATTAAATTTCTCCAAGATCATAGCTCTACTTTAACATTTTATGCACTTTTTTCAGAGCCTTACAATGCTTAGTATCTCATGTATACTCTTTGCATATTCAATTTCTGTGTTAAAATAATAAAGAGAGACTAAAATCCACATGTAATATATTTTAGGAACTATTCATAACCAGGAGCCCACATCTTTATACATTAAAAAACATTTAATACATATTTAAAATAGAATCTATCTTGCTTCAGCACAATTAAAACTCAATGAATAAATTATGCTTGATTTTGCTAGTTTGACCTATAGGTGGATACATATATGTATAACCAAGTAGTAATTTATTTATACATTTTCTTACCCATCTCCTGGTTTGTTATCTTTTTCTTTCATTGGCCAAATGAAGGTTACAATGTGTGTTCAATATCTTTGGCCAACTGTCTCATTTGAACACACTATCAAACAAATGCAATGAAACTATGGTAGCCGGAGGTCTACATATGCTCTTTGATCCTGAATAGTTTCCTTTCCCTTTTACTGAACGCATGTACACCCGTGGTGGATTCATGTCAATGTATGGCAAAACCAATACAGTATTGTAAAGTAAAATAAAGTAAAAATAAAAATTAAAAAAAAAAAAAAAGAAGGGCTTCCCAGGTGACACTAGTGGTAAAGAATCTGCCTGCCAATGCCAGGCAGTATAAGAGATGTGGTTTCTATCCCTGGGTGGGGAAGATCCCTTGGAGTAGGAACTGGCAACCCATTCAAGCATTCTTGCTTGGAGAGTTCCATGGACAGAGGAACCTGGTGGGCTACAGTTCATGGGATTATAAAGAGAAGGATGTAACTGAGTATGCATGAGCCACTTTAAGAAATAGCCACCTAACTTTTGGTTGTGGACACACCAACCTCTACTTTGAATTTTCATAATTGAGTGTGAATGAGTATAACCCACTGGCCATGAGGGTTGGCACAGAACCAGGGCCTGGCCAGTTAAAGAACTGGCATTTCTGATCTGTTTTTGATTCAAAGGTGAACACATGATCTAAGATGAGCCAATGAAAGTCTTCCATCAGTCAATTTATGCTAGAAATAATTGAAGTAGAAATTTTGTTTCCAGTGAAATAGGATATACTCTTGCTGTTGGTGGTTATCCTTGCAAAAATCTAACGGAGGATGGATGCAGCACAGATGAAAACAGAACAAAGAGACGGAAATGATGATATGTGTAGATATTCCTCTCTAGTCCAGCTACACTGTCTTTATTTCTATTCTTCTAACATGAAAGACATGGTCCCTCTTTAGGGTCCTTGCACTTTTCAGGTCTATCTCTATAATGCTGTTCCATCAGTTATCTTTATGTCTAGTCTCTCACTTCTTCAAGGTCTTTACATGTATATAAAGAAACCAGAGGCTGTTAATGAAGCTTTCAAACAGCACACATCACCACTTTCCTTGCTTTATGTTTCTTCTTAACACTTATCCTCATATAATAAATCATAGGTTCAACAATTATCTTGTTAAGGGTTGGTTTCCTAATAGAATGAACAGTGCTTGAAATAAAAATATACCTAATATTTTAATTAGAGAAATAAAATTAGAGAAAAAATTAGAGAAACAAAATAAAATTAAATAAAATGCTTCAGATATGTTTAAAAGGATATAGATAGTACAAATTTTGGAAAAAAGCAAATGAGTTATGCCTTACTTAGAAAGGTTTTGCAATTTTTTCTATTAATTCTACTTAATAGAAGCTTTTATGTCCTATTGTAGAGAACGTAGTGGTTAAGTATGGTATAAGAATAGGACCAATTTATATTAATATTACATGTACATACACATCAACAGAAGAAATTATCAGCCATTCAAATGACTACATGAGTGTGTCATTCCCGTGTCACATTTAGAGTGATGGGCTGCCATCTGTATATATACACATATACACATGCAATTATAGTACAACTGTATAATTATCTACTGAACATTTCAGTTGTGTAGCAGGACTTAAATTTCTATACTAAGATAGTGATATTCAGACTCTTAGGAAATTGCTGGTAGAAAATTTGTGAGGCAAAATTTTGATTATAGTCTCAGTGAAATTATACAAAAGTTGTTGAAGAGTGGGAGATAGCTGAATTTCAAATTTACACTATGAGTGTATTTAACATTTTCAAATGAGTCAAAAAATCATTGATGGGTCAGTACATGAATATATACATTTGTACACACTAATGGTTTAATCTTATATTTGTGAAAGCAAATTGCAAAATCAGGCAGATTCTTTACCATCTGAGCCACTGGGAACACCTCACATTAATAACATTATTGAGAGCAATTTATTTTGAGGTATTTGTATATTTTCATAGATATCGAGATTCTTTTCATCTTTTTTCCAATTTTTGAAAATTAATTATTTGAAAAGAGGAAAAGCATATCATTTTAACTGATTAGTGAAATATACATTAGGCCTCCATGGAGCTTCTCTCTTCATCTGCACAATATTGAAAATAAATTATTTTCTATTTGCCTTTAAACTTGTTTCTTTAAAATAGAAATCAATCATATTCTAACACAGAATATTTTATTTTAAATAAATCATAATATTTCTATGGTAAGAGGTGAGGAATTAAATAACATGTCTTTGCATATCAAAGTATTGAGCACCTTGAAAAATAGGGGACTGTAGGTTCTTTTTTATTTAGTTGGAAGATAATTGCTTTACAATGTTGTGTTGGTTTCTGCCATATGACAACGTGAATCAGTCAGATTTTATAAGTATGCATGCCCTCCATTTTGAGCCTCCCTGCCCTCTCCCATTCCATCCCTCTAGGTCATCAGAGAGCACAGGGCTGGGCTCCCTGTGCTATATAGCAGCTTCTCCCTAGTTATCTACTTTAAGAATGATAGCGTATATATGTCAATGCCACTTTCTCACTTCATCCTACCTTCCTCCCCCAATGAGTCCACAAGTCTGATCTCTACATCTGCACCTCTATTCCTTCATTGAAAATAGGTTCATCAATACTATTTTTCTAGATTGCATATATGTACATCAATGCATGATCTTTGTTTTTTTTCTCTGACTTAGTTCACTCTGTATAACAGGTTCTAGGTTCATCAACTTCACTACAGCTGGCTTAAATTTGCTCCTTTTTTATGGTAGAACCATATTCCATCGTATATATGTACCACCCTTCTTTAGCTGTTCATCTGTCAAAGGCTCTCTAGATCACTGCCATGCCCTGGTTATTGCAAATAGTACTGCAGTGAACATTGGGGCACATGTGTCTTTTAGAATTGCTGTTTTCTCAGGGTATATGCCCAGTAGTGTGGTTGCTGAGTGACATAGTAGTTTTATTCCTACTTTTTTTTTCTTTTTTTTTTCCCCCAAGAAACCTCCATACTGTTCTCCATAGTGGCTGTATCAATTTACATTCCCACCAACAGCACAAGAGAGTTCCCTTTTCTCCACATGCTCTCTAGCATTTATTGTTTGTAGATTTTTTGGTGATGGCCATTCTGACTGGTGTGAGGAGATACCTCATTAGTTTTAATTTGCATTTCTCTAATAATAAGCTAAGTTGAGCATTTTTAATAGATTTATTAGCCATCTGTATGTTTCTTTGGAGAAATGTCTGTTTGGGTCTTCAGCCCATTTTCTGATTGGTTTGTGTGTTTTCTGATATTGAGCCGTGGATGCTACTTTTATATTTTGGAGATTAATCCTTCCTCAGTTACTTCAATTTCAATTATTTTCTTCCATTATGAGGGTTATGTTTCTATCTTGTTTATGGTTTCCTTTTCTATGCAAAAGCTTTAAGTTTAATTGGGTCTCATTTCTTTTTGCTTTTTATTTCCATTATTCTAGGAGATGGGTCAAAGAGGATATTGCTGTGACTTATGTCAAATAGTGTCAAACTGGCTATGTTTTTCCCTAAGAGGTGTAGAGTTTCTGGACTTACATTTAAGTGTTTAATCAATTTTTAGTTTATTTTTGTGTATGGTGTTGAAAGTGTTTAGTTTCATTCTTTTACATGCAGCTGTCAAGATTTCCTGGTGTCATTTGAATAGGTCGACTTTTTTGCATTGTATATTCTTGCCTCCTTTGTCAAATATAAGGTGGCCATAGGTGTGTGGGGTATCTCTGGGTTTTCTGTATTGTTTCATTGTTATATATATTTTTTGTGTTTGTGCCACTACCATACTGTCTTGATGAAAATAACTTTTTGTATAGTCTGAAGTCAAGGAGGTCGAGTGCTCCTGTTCCATTTTTCTTTCTCAAGATTGCATTGGTTATTCAAGATATTTTGTGTTTCTGAACAAATTGTAAAAATTTTTGTTCTAATTCTGTGAGAAATGCCATTGCTATTTTAATGGGAATTGCATTAAATCTGTAGTTTGCTTTGGGTAGTAATTTTCACAATATTCATTCTTCCAATCCAAGAACATGTTACATTTTTCCATCTGTTTGTGTCTTTTTTTATTTATTTCATCAATGTCATAGTTTTTTGCATAGAGGTATTTTGTATATTTAATTTGGTTTATTCCCAGGTGTTTTTAAATCAATCTATTTATTTTTAATTGGAGGATAATTGCTTTACAATATTGTGGTAGCTTCTGCCATACATTGATGAGTCAGCCATAGGTATACATATGTCCCCTCCCCCTTAAATTCCTCCCCCCCACACCTTATCACACCCCTCTAGGTTGTCACAGAACACCATGTTTCATCTCCCTGGATCGTATAGCAAATTTCCACTGGCTATCTATTTTACATATGGTAATCAATATGTTTCAATGCTACTCTCTCAATTTTTCCACCCTCTGCTTCCCCTACAGTGTCAGTAAGTCTGTTTCCTACGTTTGCCTCTTCATTTCTGCCCTGCAAAAAGATTCATCAGTTACCATCTTTCTAGATTCCATATAAATATTAATTAGTGTATGGTATTTGTTTTTCTCTTTCTGACTTACTTCACTCAGAAATAGAACAAAGTTTCACAATTTGTATGGAAATAGAATCTGAATAGTCAAAACAACCTTGAGAAAAAAGAATGGAGCTGGAGGAATCAACCTGCCTAACTTCAGACTATACTATAAAGCTACAGTCATCAAGATAGTATGGTAATCATGTTGTAGGTTTTTCTCTTTCAGTACTTTAAATATATCCTGCCATTCCCTTCTGGCTTTTTTAGTTTCTGCTGAAAGATCCACTGTTAATTGTATGGGTTTTCCCTTGTATGTTTTTTCTTGCTTTTCCCTTGCTGTTTTTAATATTCTTTCTTTGTGCTTAGTGTTTGTGAGTTTGAATAATATGTGTCTCAGTGTGTTTCTCCTGGGGTTTAACCTGTAGGGTACTCTCTGAGCTTCTTGGACTTGATTGACTATTTCCTCTCCCATGTTGGGGAAGTTTCAACTGTAACTTCTTCAAAAATTTTCTAAGTGCTTTTCTTTTTTTCTTCTTCTTCTGGGACCCCTATAACTCGAATATTGGTGCATTTAATATTGTTCCAAAGGTCTCTGAGGCTGTCCTCAATTCTTTGCATTCCTTTCCCTTTATTCTTCTCTTCAGCAGTTATCTCCACCATTCTATCCTCTAGCTCACTTATCTGTTCCTCTGCCTCAGTTATTCTGCTATTGGTTCCTTCTCTAGCATTTTTAATTTCAGTAATTGTGGTATTCATCTCTGTTTGCTTATTCTTTATTTATTCTATGTCCTTGGTGGTTGTATTAACTGTGTTAAATGCTTCTTGTATTTTCTCCATTTTATTTCCAAATTTTCAGAGCATCTTTACTATGATTATTCTGAATTACATTTCAGGGAGATTACTTATTTCCTCTTCATTTATTTGGTCTTGTTATTTTCTACCTTGCTTTTTTATTTGTGCTATATTTTTCAGTCTTTTCATTTTTTTCCCCCTAGTTTGCTCCACTTGAGATCTCCTTTTCCCAGGATTTAAGGTTGTATTACTTCTTTCTTTTGATTTTGCCCTTGGAAGGAAATGTTGGCTGGGTGGTTTGTATTGATTTCTTGTTGGGGATGATGTGCCTGTGTTATGGCAGTGGGAGGCAATCAAGTAGGTATTTACAGAAATACTAGGACATATCCACACACTTCCACACATACAGTTATAACCAAAGTGTTCTAGAGAAAAGAGTACAGGCATCTGACTTGGTGAGCAAGGGAAACCAGAGGTGCTATCAACCAATTGAAAGTACAGTTAGCTAATGCTCAATCTGGAAATCTGAATATGAGCAGAAAGCCAACTGGGTATATAGCATAGTTCAGTTCAGTCACTCAGTCATGTCTGACTCTTCGTGACCCCATGAATCGCAGCACGCCAGGCCTCCCTGTCCATCACCAACTCCCAGAGTTCACTCAGACTCACGTCCATCGAGTCCGTGATGCCATCCAGCCATCTCATCCTCTGTCATCCCCTTCTCCTCCTGCCCCCAATCCCTCCCAGCATCAGAGTCTTTTCTAATGAGTCAACTCTTTTCATGAGGTGGCCATAGAGAGCTCAACAATTTAACTTACCTGGTGAAAGAACAAAGAGTGAAGGAAAAAAAGGAGAATATAAAAAGGGAGGAAAGAGGAAGAGGAGAAGAGAGGCAAAAGATAAAAGGGGAGGGTGGAGAAGAAGATTAAAGAAAAAGAGAGAGAGAAAAGAAAAAATAGATGAGCAAAGATGAACAGATGTATGTGGAAAAGATTTATATATATTCAGGAATAACTACAGCTGGTAAAGAACTAGAGGAAAAGCAGTTGAATACATCAAAAACAAACTCAAAAAAACTCCTCAAGAAAAAAAAAAAGTGAGAAAGAGAAGAAAAAAAAGAAAAAAAAACTTAAAATAAATGTTTTTCTTTCTTCTTTTGATAAGAAACACAGAGTAAAACTCCATAGCACTACAAAAGGCTAATATGGAGGTGGAAATATGTAGAGTAGGTAAACCATGTGATTTCTAAGAAAAAAAAAGATCATAAATGATTTTTTTTTTTTAACCAAGGAAAACTCCACAGAACTGGAAAAAGCTAATATGATGGTCGAAATATATTGGGGAATAAAGTGTGATTTATAAGGAGAAAGAATCTTAAAATGATTTTAAAAAAATTTGTAACAAGAACAAAGAGGAAAACTGGGTAGCACCGCTAAAGGCTAGTGTGATGGTGGAGATATGTTGGGGGAATAAACAGTGTGATATATAAGAGAAATAAATAAATAAATAAATAAATAAATAAATAAATAAATAAATAAAAGGTTCTCAAGGTAGTAGCTCTTGGTTGTGGAGTTCTCCCCTGTGGATAGGGTTGGATTAGGGTCCTGTGATGTTTTCCTAGTTGGGGGAGCTTGTGCTTGTGTTCTGGTTGCTGGAGCTGGATCTCGTCTCTCTGAAGGGCAGTGCAGTGTCCAGTAGTAGGTTTTGGAGTGTCTACGGATTCAGTACGCCTTTGGGCAGTCCTTCTAGCTTTTGCAGTGTTGGCCACGTCTCTATCCGGAGCTGTTTCAAAGTGGCCCTCTGAGCATATCTGCAGTGCCGCCAGCCCCCTATTTGTCCGTGGGATCATTGCTGGTGCTTCTGTTCCCCTCTCCCGCTCTGCACTGCTGGCAAAAACTTGCTAGGTAGGTGATTATGTGGATTCTTCTGTGTCACGGTCACTTGTGTGTGTCCCTCAGCCCCTGAGCTCACCCTCTCCATCGTGGGTCTTGTGCACTTGTCTCAGTTCCCAAGGTCTACTGTCTGAGTCTCGGTGCTTCTGTGGGCTTCCCTCAGTCCCCGAGCTCACCCTCTGCGTCACGGGGCTTGTGTGCACTTGTTTCATCTCATGGCCTGCACTCTGTCACTGGGGTTATTTGTTCTTTCGGCTATGCCAGGAGGGCTGTGTGCGCTGCCCAAGTTTGTCTACTTCCCCTCTATCTGTACCCCAGTCCCACCCTTGCTTCAGTTGTTTGTCACATGCAGCTACCTAGACCTGCCCTCTGTGCTGCAAGGGTTGTGTGTGCTGGCTGGGTTTGTATGCCACCCCACTATCGGTTCCCTGAGCCTGCCATCTGTTTGAGGCCACAGTCCAGGAGCTGTTATGCTGAGAAGTGCAGCCTTCTCTGTTTGAAGTGAAGTGAAGTCACTCAGTCATGCCGACTCTTTGCAGCCCCATGGACTGTACCCTACCAGGTTCCTGTCTCCATGGTATTTTCCAAGCAATAATACTGGAATGGGTAGCCATTTCCTCCTCCAGAGGAATCTTCCTGACCCAGGGATTGAACCTGGGTCTCCCACATTGCAGGCAGATGCTTTCCCCACTGCCCTCCAAATCCCTGTTTTGCCTGATTTTCAGAGACTTCAGCAGCTCCCCTTTGGACCCACCTGTGAGGGAATTTCCCTGTGCATGGGAATTCCTGTTTCAGCGTTCACTTCCTCCCTTGGGGCACAAGCTCCTGCCCAGAATTTCTTCATCTTTTCCCTTTTTATGTCTCCCTCCTCTCTTCTACCTCATTTCAGCTTAGCCTATCCCCCTGGGGGCCTGGGGTCTTCTGTGGTCACCTAGAGCTTGCTTTGTAGGATTTGTTTCATAGCTTGATGAGTTGTTGATGTAATTGGAGTTAGGCTGGCAATCTCCCCATCTTACTCCTCTGCCATCTTCTTACATTCCCCCCCTACCCCAGTTCTTCATCATTAAAAATAATGTTTGCTATGGTTTTGTCCCTTATGGTCTTGATTATGTTGACAAACATTTGTGTATGCCAATTGTTCAGAGAATTTTTACCTTAAATGGGTGTTGAATTCTGTCAAAAACTTTCTCTGTCTCTATTGAGATGATCATATGATTTTTCTCTTTCAAAGTACCTTGGTGTATCACATTTATCTGAGTATATTCAAGAATCCTTGCATCCCTGTGGTAAATCCCACTTGATCCTTCCAATGAGTTGTTAGATTCTGTTTGCTGGAATTTTGGTGAGAATTTTTGTCCCTATGCTTAATGATATTTGCCTGCAATTTTCTTTTGTGACATCTTTGTCTGGTTTTGTCATCAAAAGGATGGTGGCTTCACAGAGTAAATTTGTGAGAGTCCCCCTCTGTGCAAGTTTTGAAAGAGTTTGAGCAGGATACATGTTAGCTAGTCTCTAAAAGTTTGGTCCCATCACTTCATGGCAGATAGATGGGGAAACAGTAGAAACAGTGTCAGACTTTATTTTTTGGGCTCCAAAATCACTGCAGTGACTGAGTGACTGAACTGAACTGAAGTCTTTGTTAAACATTTTTTTATCTTCTTGATCAGTGCCACCATTCTATTTGTCTGAGCTGCCATTTTATTTCTGAGAGCAACTTAATGCCAATAAAATAGACAATCTGGAAGAAATGGACAAATTTTTAGAAAGTACAACTTTACAAGACTGAACAAGGAAGAAAAAAAAATTATGACCAATCACCAGTGTTGAAATTTAAACTATGCTTTAAAAAAAAAATCTTCCTAAAAACAAAGTTAGAACCAGATGGCTTCACAAGTAAATTCTACCAAACATTTCAATTCAGTTCAGTTCAGTTCAGGCACTCAGTCATGTCTGACTCTTTGCAACCCCATGAATCACAGCACGCCAGGCCTCCCTGTCCATCACCAACTCCCGGAGTTCACTCAAACTCATGCCAGTCGAGTCAGTGATGCCATCCAGCCATCTCATCCTCTGCTGTCTCCTTCTCCTCCTGTCCCCAATCCCTCCCAGCATCAGGGTCTTTTCCAATGCATCAACACTTCACATGAGGTTCAGTTTCAGCATCAGTCCTTCCAATGAACACCCAGGATGGATCTCCTTTAGGATGGACTGGTTGGATCTCTTTGCAGTCCAAGGGACTCTCAAGAGTCTTCTCCAACACCACAGTTCAAAAGCATCAATTCTTTGGCACTCAGCTTTCATCACAGTCCAACTCTCACATCCTTACATGACCACTGGGAAAAGCCTAGCATTGACTAGATGGACCTTTGTTGGCAAAGTAATCTCCCTGCTTTTCAATATGCTATCTAGGTTGGTTATAAGTTTCCTTCCAAGGAGTAAGCGTCTTTTAACTTCATGGCTGCAGTCACCATCCCCAAAGACCAAGGAAGGAATAAAGAATAAACAGCAGTGAATGACACAATAACAAAAATAAAAGAATAACAGAAATAAAAGAAAAAATAAGCTAGAGTGAACCAAGAGCAGAATAACTAAGGCAGAAGAATGGATAGGTGAGCTAGAAGATAAAATGGTGGACATATCTTAAGCAAAGCAGAATAAAGAAAACCGAATGTAAAGACATGAGACAGTCTCAGAGACCCCTGGGACAGCATTAAACACAATATTCAAATAATAGGTTTCTTAGAAGGAGAAGAGAAAAAGTCAAGGTATGACAAAATATTAGGAGACAATAGGCAAAAATTTCCCTAACATGGGATAGGAAAGAGCCTCTAGGTCCAGCAAGCCCAGAGAGTCCCATGCAGGATAAGTCCAAAGAGAGACATTCCAAGACACACCAATCAAACTAACAAAAACTAAACCCTGAGGAAAGTGAGAGGAAAGCAATAAATCACATTCAAGGGAATCTCCATAAGGTTAACAGTTGATCTTTCAGCAGAAATTCTGCAGGTCAGAAGGGAGTTTTTTCATTTCATCTTGTTTTTAACAATGACATATATTGAGCAACTATTCCAATAGGATATTTCAGCAGTGTTCTTGCTTTATAGATTTACAATGAATTTGCTGACCTTTGAGAATGGATTCTGAACCAGTTGGATAAATATAAATCAATGTATAGATTTACACGAGACGTAGATAAGCATAGCACAGCATTATGCTTCTTGAATTGAATGTGCACCTTAATCACCTGGGAATCTCATTAAATGCAGATCCTAATTTAAGAAGTCTGGGTTAAGGCCTGGATTCTGCATCCTTAGCAAGAAAATCATACAGCTGTTTCACAGCCTCACTATGAGCAATAACATTTACTTCAATTCAGTTCAGTTGCTCAGTAGTGTCCGACTGTTTGTTACCCCATGGGCTGCAGCACGTTAGACTTCCCTCTCCATCATCAACTCGTACAGCTTCCTCAGACTGATATCTATCAAGTTGGTGGTGCCATCCAATCATCTCGTCTTCTGTCATCCCCTTCTCCTGCCTTCAATCTTTCCCAGGACCAGTGTCAGTTCTTTGCATCAGGTGGCCAAAGTACTGGAAGCCATATAGAAACCATATTGGAAACAAAATAGAAACCATCTGATTTGAACTCTTGCAATAAATATTCAGGACTGATTGCCTTTAGGATTGACTGGTTTGATCTCCTTGCAGTCCAAGGGACTCTCAAGAGTCTTCTCCAACACCATAGTTCAAAATCATCAATTGTTTGGTGCTCAGCTTTCTTTATGGTCCAACTCTCACATCCATAAGTGACTACTGGAAAAACCGTAGCTTTAACTATACAGACCTTCGTAGGCAAACTGATGTCTCTGTTTTTTAATATGCCATCTAAGTTGGTTATAACCTTTCTTCCAAGGAACAAGTGTCTTAATTTCATGGCTGCAGTCACTGACGGCAGTGATTTTGGAGCCCAAGAAAAGAAAGTCTGTCACTGTTTCTATTGTGTCCCCATCTATGCGCCATGAAGTGATGGGACCAGATGCCATGAGCATTTATCTGACTGTGACATTCAATACGTTTTCACCCCAAAGTTTTTATATGATTTCTTTATAATTCTCTTCTGTTTAATATTGCAGAAGAAAAGCTTAAAATGTCGTGTTTCCCAGTCTTCTTGTTCAGTTCAGTTCAGTCACTCAGTCGTGTCTGACTCTTTGTGACCCCATGAATTGCAGCACGCCAGGCCTCCCTCTCCATCACCAACTCCCAGAGTTCACTCAGATTCACGTCCATCGAGTCCATGATGCAATCCAGCCATCCCATCCTCATTCGTCCCCTTCTTCTCCTGCCCCCAGTTCCTCCCAGCATCAGAGTCTTTTCCAATGAGTCAACTCTTCGCATGAGATGGCCAAAGTAGTGGAGTTTCAGCTTCAGCATCATTCCCTCCAAAGAAATCCCAGGGCTGATCTCCTTCAGAATGGACTGGTTGGATCTCCTTGCAGTCCAAGGGACTCTCAAGAGTCTTCTCCAACACCACAGTTCAAAAGCATCAATTCTTCGGCCCTCAGCCTTCTTCACAGTCCAACTCTCACATCCATACATGACCACAGGAAAAAGCATAGCCTTGACTAGGCGGACCTTAGTCGGCAAAGTAATGTCTCTTCTTTTGAATATACTATCTAGGTTGGTCATAACTTTTCTTCCAAAGAGTAAGCGTCTTTTAATTTCATGGCCACAATCACCATCTGCAGTGATTTTGGAGCCCCCCAAAATAAAGTCTAACACTGTTTCCACTGTTTCCCCATCTATTTCCCATGAAGTGATGGGAGTGGATGCCATGAGCTTCATTTTCTGAATGTTGAGCTTTAAGCCAACTTTTTCACTCTCCTCTTTCACTTTCATCAAGAGGCTTTTTAGTTCTTCTTCACTTTCTGCCATAAGGGTGGTGTCATCTGCATATCTGAGGTTATTGATATTTCTCCTCCTGACTAATATTTTTCTTATGAAGAAAATATAATGTTTCTTTATTTTGAAGCCATAAACTAATTCTGCTTGTTAGTCAAATAGAGAATCAAACAAAAGAGTCAAACTTTTCAATCTAAAGAATTAAGAAACTTTCCAATTTAAAGAATCAAACTTTACAATTTTTCCTTAATTCTTTTTGAACATGTTTCTATTCTTTTCCAATGTTGTGCAATTTCATTGGATTTTCAGAGTCTGTATTTCAGATTGCCTGTTTTTGGTGGGTTCTTTTTTCTTGAGTTCTAGGAGAATTCCAGAAATATGAGTTTTAAAAATCTTTCACCATTTTGCATTTAGTAAATTTGTATTATCTCCATGTTTTCTTATTTTGTTTGTAATTATCATAGTGAGGGACTAGTATTAGTTTGTTTCTGATATATTAATTTTTTGATAAATGTGATATTAAAACAAAGAGCAAACACATATATATTATGTATAATTTTATTGTTCATTTGTATGCATTCCTTAATTATTTTATTTTTGTAAAATTCATTGGTTTGAACCAATTCTTCAACAGATTATGTTATATTTGATTCCATAGGTAGAATAATTACTGAAATTCTGGAACTCCTGATGTAATACTCTAGTGCTTTCTGCTTTTTACAACTGTTGACTCTTAAAGAGGATAACTTTCTGATTATTAAAGATTCCAATCAGGAGAGAACACTAATGGATTTTTGTTCTTTTTGACTACTACTTTGAAGAGCAGTTCCACAGCTATGGCATTCATATTCATATTAAAATCTTAACATGAGAGAAAAACCTTACAGTGAATAGTTATGAGGAGAGGGTGAGGGCCTATTCTTTCTTCTCATTTGGGCATTTATGCATGCACAGTTCAGGGTTTTTTTGTTTGTTTGTTTGTTTGATATATATTTATTAACTTTATAAAATTAATTTATTTTTTATTGAAGGAAAATTTCTTTACAGAATATTGTTGTTTTCTGTCAAACCTCAATATGAATCAGCCATACGTATACATATATCCCCTCCCTTTGGAACCTCCCTCCTATCTCCCTCCCATCCCACCTTCTAGGTTGATACAGAGACCCTGTTTGAGTTTCCTGAGGCATACAGCAAATTCCTGTTGGCTATCTATTTTATATATGATAGTTTAAGCTTCCATGGTACTCTTTCCATACATCTCACCCTCTATGTCTGTTTCTCCATTGCTGTCCTGTAAATAAATTCTTCAGTACCATTTTTCTAGATTCTATAAATGCATTACAATACAATATTTATCTTTCTCTTTCTGACTGACTTCACTGTGTAAAATAGGTTTTAGATTCATCCACCTCATTAGAACTGACTCAGATTATGTTCCTTTTTATAGTTAAGTGATATTCCATTGTGTATATGTAACACAACTTCTTTATCCATTCATCTGTCAATGGACGTCTATGTTGCTTCCATGTTCTAGCTACTGCAAATAGTGATGCAATGAATGATGGGATACATGTGTCTTTTTCCATTTTGGTTTCCTCAGGGTATATGCCTAGGAGTGGGATTGCTGGGTCATGTAGTGGTTTTATTCCTAGGTTTTTTTAAGGACTCTCCATACCATCTTCCATAATGGCTATATCAATTTATGCTCCCACCAACAATGCAAGAGTGTTCCCTTTTCTCCACACCCTCTCCAGCATTTATCATTTGTAGATGTTTTGATGATGGCCATTCTGACAAGTGTGAGGTGGTATTTCATTCTAGTTTTGATTTGCATTTCTCTAATAATGAACAATATTGAGCATCTTTTCAGGTGTTTGTGTGTCTTCTTTGGAGAAATTTCTGTTTGGGTCTTTTCCCCACTTTTTGTTTGAGTTGTTAGGTTTTCTGGTATTGAGTTGTATGAACCGCTTGTACATTTTGGAACTTAATCCTGTGTCAGTCGTTTCATTTGCTATCATTTTCGCCCATTCTGAGGGTTGTCTTTTCACCTTGCTTATAGTTTCCTTTGCTGTGAAAAAGTTTTTAAGTTTAATCAGGTCTCACTTGTTTAGTTTTGTTTTTATTTTTCATTAATCTAAGAGGTGGGTCATAGAGGATCTTACTTTGATTTATGTCGAGTGTTCTGTCTATGTTGTCCTCCAAGAGTTTTATAGCTTCTGGTCTTACTTGTTGATCATTAGTCCATTTTGAGTTTATATTTGTGTATGGTATAAGGAAGTATTCTAATTTTGCTATTTTACATGTAGCTGTGCAGTTTTCCCAGCACCATTTATTGAAAAGGCTGTCTTTGCTCATTGTATATTCTAGCCTCCTTTGTGAAAATAAGGTACCCATAGGTGCATAGGTTTATTTCTTGGCTTTCTATCTTGTTGCATTGGTCTCTATTTCTGTTTTTGTGCCAGTACCATACAGTCTTCATGATTGCAGCTTTGTAGTATTATCTGAAATCAGGAAGGTTGATTCCTCCAGCTCCATTATTCTTTCTCAAGACTGCCTTGGCTATTTGTGTTCCCATATGAATTGTGAAATTTTTGTTCTAGTTCTGTGAAAAATGCCATTGGTAATGTGATAGGGATCACATTGAATCTATAGATTGTGTTTAGTAGTACAGTCATTTTCACAATATTGATTCTTTTTGTCACAATGGTGAAGGGGATTGATTCCTGAATTCTCTTTCAGATTTTTCATTGTTAGTATATAGAAATGCAAGTGATTTCTCTGTATTGATTTTGTATCCTGCAACTTTGCTAAATTCACTGATTAGCTCTAGTAATTTTCTGCTACTATCTTTAGGATTTTCTATGTACAGTATCATGTCATCTGCAAACAGATGACACGATTATTCAAACAGTTGAATAATATTGGTGAAAATGGACACCCTGGTCTTGTTCATGATCTTAGGTGGAATGCTTTCAGTTTTTCACCACTGAGAATAGTGTTTGCATAGACTTATCATATACGGCTTTTGTTTGTTGAGGTAGATTCTTTCTATGCCCATTTTTTGAAGAGTTTTAATCATTAATGGATGCTGGATTTTGTCAAAGGCTTTTTCTTTTTATCATATGGTGTTTATCTTTCAATTTATTAATATGGTGTAACACATTAATTTGTGTATGTTGAACAATCCTTGCATCCCTGAAATAAACCCAACTTGATCACGGTGTATGAGCTTTTTGATGTGTTGCAGAATTATGTTTGCTAAAATTTTGTTGACTCATTTTGAACCTACGTTCATCAGTGATATTTGCCTATATCTTTCTTTTTTTATGTTGTCTTTGTCTGGTTTTGCTATCAGGGTGATGTTGGCCTTGTAGAAAGAGTTTGGAAGTGTTTCTTCCTCTACAAATTTTTGACAGAGTTTTAGAAGGATAAGCATTAGCTGTTCATTAAATGTTTGATTGAATTCTCCTATGAAGCCACCTGGTTCTGAGCTTTTGTTTTTTGGGAGATTTTTGATCACAGCTTCAACTTCAGGGCTTGTGAATGGGTTGTTCATAATTTCTAGTTCTTTCTAGTTCAGTCTTGGAAGATTGAACTTTTCCAAAAATCTGTCCATTTCTTCCAGGTTATCTATTTTATTGCCCTATAGTTTTTCGTAATAGTCTCTTACGGTCCTTGGTATTTCTGCATTGTCTGTTGTAACCTCTCCTTTTTCATTTCTAATTTTGTTGCTTTGATTCTTCTCTCTTTTTTATGATGAGTAACTCGATGGACGTGAGTCTGAGTAAACTCCGGGAGATGGTGATGGACGTGGAGGCCTGGCGTGCTGCAATTCATGGGGTCTCAAAAAGTCGGACACGACTGAGCGACTGAACTAAACTGAACTGAACTGAAGATTAAAAGTTTGTCAATTTTGTTTATCTTCTCAAAGAACCAGCTTTTACTTTTATTAATCTTTATTATTGTTTCTGTCATTTCATTTTCTCTTATTTCTGCTTGGATCTTTATGATTTCTTTTCTTCTACTATTTTTTTTTTTCTTTTTCTTTTTTCCCAGTTGTTTCAAGTTAGCTTGTCTATTCAATGCTCTTCTTGTTTCTTGAGGTAGGATTGTATTGCTATAAACTTCCTTCTTAGAACTGCTTTTGCTGCATCTCATAAGTTTTGAGTTGTCATATTTTCATTATCATTTGTTTCAAGAAATTTTTTTTTTTATTTCCCTTTTGACTTCTTCAGTGACCTGTTGGTTATTTATAAATGTGTCGTTTAATCTCCATTTGTTTGAATTTCTTACAGCTTTATTTTTTTCTTGTAATTGATATCTAGTCTCATAGCATTGTGGTTGAAGATGCTTAATATGATTTCAATTTACTTAAATTTACTGAGGTTTGATTTGTGACCTAAGATGTGATCTATTCTGGAGAATGTTCCATGTGCACTTGAGAAGAAGGTGTCTTCTGCATTTGGGTGGAATGTTCTGAAGATATAAATGAAATATACCTCATCTAATGTATCATTTAAGACGTGTTCCTTATTAATTTTCTGTTTTGCTGATCTGTCCCTTGGTGTGAGAGTGGTGCTAAAGTATCCTACTATTATTATGTACTGTCAATTTCTCCTTTTATATCTCTTAGTGTTTGTCTTATGTCCTGAGGTGCTCGTATGTTGGGTGCATAGATAAATTTAATTGTTACTTCTTCCTCTTGGATTGATCCCTTGATCAGTATGTAGTGTCCTTCCTTATCTCTTATAATCTTCTTTATTTTAAAGTATATTTTGTCTGATATGAGGATTCCTGCTCCAGCTTTCTTTTGCTTCCTATTTGCATGTAATATATTTTTCCATCTTCTTACTTTCAGTCTATGTGTGTCTTGAGGTCTGAAGTGGGTTTCTTATGTAAAGCGTATAGTGAAAGTGAAATCACGCAGTCGTGTCCAACCCCATGGACTGTAGCCTACCAGGCTCTTCCGTCCGTGGGATTCTCCAGGCAAAGGTACTGGAGCGGGTTGTCATTTCCTTCTCCAACAAAACATATATATAGGTGATTTTTTAATCCATTCAGCCTGTCTGTGACTTTGTGTTGGAGCATTTAGTTCACTTATATTTAAAGTAATTATTGATATATATGTTCCTATTGCCATTTTCTTAATTGCTTTGGGTTGCTTTTGTAGATTTTTTTTTTTTCTTTTCTTGTATTTCTTGACTATATAAGTCCCTTTAACTTTCATTGTAAAGCTGGTTTGGTGGTACGGAATTATTTTAAATTTTGCTTTTAAATTTAGAAAAAAGCAAAATTCACCTTTTTATTTCTCCATCAATTCTGAATGAGATCCTTGCTGGTTACTGTAATCTTGGTTTTAGATTTTTCCCTCTCAGTATTTTAAAAATATCCTGCCATTCCCTTCTGGCCTGCAGAGTTTCTGCTGAAAGATCTGCTGTTAAGCATGTGTGATTTCCCTTGTATATTACTTGTTGCTTCTCCCTTGCTGCTTTTAATATTTTTCCTTTGTGTTTAGTCTTTGTTAATTTGATTAGTATGTGTCTCAGTGTGTTTCTCCTTGGATTTATCCTGTATAGGACACTTTAGGCCTCTTGGACTTGATTATTTCCTTTTCCATGTTGGGAAAATTTTCAACTACAATCTCTTCAAAAAATTTCTCATGCCGTTTCTTTTTCTCTTCTTCTAGGACACCTATAATTCAAATGTAGGTGTATATGACTTTGTCCCAGAGGTCTCTGAGACTACCCTCAGTTCTTTTCATTCTTTTAACTTTATTCTGCTCTTCAGAATTTATTTACACCACTTTATCACTGATTCATTCTTCTGCTTCAGATATTCTACTATTGATTCCTTCTAGAGTATTTTTAATTTCAGTAATTGCATTTGTCTCTGTATGCTTATTCTTTAATCCTTCTAGTTATCTGTTAATTGATTCTTGCATTTTCTCCATTTTGTTTTCAAAGGTTTTTATCATCTTTATTGTCATTATTCTGAATTTATTTTCTGGTAGTTTGCCTATGTCCTCTTCATTTATTTGGTCTTCCCGGTTTCTACTTTTTTCTTTCATTTGTGTAGTATTTCTCTGCTTTTCTTTTTTTTTTTTTAATTTTTATTTAACTTACTGTTTTTGAGGTCATCTTTACCCAGACTTCAAGGAAAGTTGAATTCTTTCCTTGAAGAAAGTTGACTTCTTTCTTCCTTTTGATTTCTGCTCTCTTAAGTTTGGTCCAGTGGTTAGTGTAAGCTTCATATAGGGTGAGGTTTGGGCTGGTTTTTGTTTGTTTTTTGGTTGCTTTTCCTCTAATGGGCAAGGCTGATTGAGGTGGTAATCCTGTCTGCTGATGATTGTATCTATATTTTTGTTTTGTTTGTTGTTTTGATGAAACTTCCTGCACAGTGTGCTTCTGATGGTTGGGTGATACTGGGTCTTGTAATCAAGTGGTTTTGTTTGTGTGAGTTCTCACTGTTTGATACTTCCTAGGGTTAGTTCTCTGGTAGTCTAGGGTCTTGGAGTCAGTTCTACCACTACAAAGACTCAGGGCTTGATCTGGTCAGGAACAAAAATCCCAAAAGTGGTTTGTTATGACATTAAGTAGCACTAAAATAAATATCCAAAAAGGAGAAACCAAAGATGAACCCCTGACGAATGGCAGTTGCAAAATCAGGCAAATAAAAATTGAAATAATGTAAAATGCACAAAGTAAAAACAGTCCAACAAATGTAAAGTACAGTAGGTTGACCCAGCAAACAAAGGAAATAAAAAATTATATTTACCAGTTAAGAACAAAACTAACTAAAGCACAGACTGGAAAATAAAAGTAAGGCAGGATGCCAAGTCAAGAATAAAGCAATGAAAATAAAACTAACAAATATTTTGAAAGGGAAGGAAATAAAGCAATAATAGACATGCAAATTTAAATAGAGGTAGATAAAGAAGATTTATATACATTAAAGATTAACTGCAAGGGGAAAAGAACAATAGGAAATGCAAACAAAGGAATAAATGTAGAAAAAGCCTAATAGGTTTAAAAATTTAAATTAAAAGAGAGAAAAGATAAAACAACAACAAAAAAACAGAACAAAAAGGAAAATTCCACAGAACTGCAAAAGCCCAATGTAGAGGCAGAGGTTTACAACAGCAATAAAAATGTGACTGAGGAAAAAAAAAAAAAAAAACACTCAAAAGCTTAACTTGATTTCATAGTGCCAATAAAACTGACAACTACAACAGAGGGGCAAAAAATGAAAGAAAAAAAAAATCCAAAAAATCTGCAGAACTAGTCAAAACATTTAATAGTAAACGTTTTCCTTGAGTCACTGCTGTCAGAGTTCCTTTCCCTCCTTGGCTGTCACAGTCCCCCTCACCTCCCTAGGATACCCTCCAACATTGTGCTGATCTCTGGACCTGCTGAGGGGGGCAGATGAGATTCTATTCTGGTCCTCCTCCTATGTGTTCTTGCCTCCGAGGTTCACAGCTATCAGAACTAGTGTGTTTTCTTTTATGGGAACTCTCACTGGCCTTTTATATATTCTATAGAAACAAAGTCTGCCTAGCTAATCATGTAGATTTAATCTTCAGCTTCTACAGCTGGTAGGAAGGTTTTGGGTCTTCTTCTTTAGCCACACTGCCCCTTGGTTTCAATTGCAGTTTTATTTCCACCTCTGCATGTGGGTCCTCCACTGGGGTTTGCTCCTGAGGCTGCCCTGGAGGACTCTGGTCTGCCCCTGTGAGGGCCAGGTGTGGAGGTGGTGCAGCTGCTTGGGTCGCAGGGGTTCTGGCAGCACCAGCTACTCAAGGGAGTTGGCAACTAGGGAATTAGGAAATACAATGCTCTAAAAGGGTATGGAGACCAGTATTGGCCAATACACTCTAGTATTCTTGCCTAGAGACCTCCCTCTCTGATAGAGAAGCCTGGCAGGCCACAGTCCAGAGGGTCGCATAGAGTCGTACATGACCAAGTGACCCTATGTGCATAGACGAAAAACCTTTTTTTGCCTGTGGCAGCTCTGCCTCAGTGAGAGTTAAGCATGAAGATGGTGCAGCTGCTTGGCTTGTGGGGATCCTGGAAGTGCCTAGTGTGAAAGGACATGCACTGCCTCTGCTGCAGGAGTTATGACCCTATCAGAGTCTTTGTCTTTTTTTGAGCATCTTGTAGCTGGCAATCAGAAGCCCTCTGTGGCTAATCTTTTTCTATTGCTCTGCCCATTTAGGCACTTAGAGGGCTCCCTTGCCTGGGACCCTTCTCTGTTGTTCAGCGCATCAGGCACATAGAGGGAGCCGCCTGGTTGGGGTCCTACTCTGTAATTTTGTGCATCAGTCACTTAAAGGAGCACCGTGTGTGGGGTCCTACTCTGTAGTTCAGTGTGTCAGGCTTTTGATGTGCTAGTCTCTCTATTGTTCAACTGCGGGTGCTGGTGTGCAGGGAGAGAGAGAGGCTATAGTGATGGCTCCAACCCCTACTCATGACTCAGCAGTATTTCCTGGTTTCCATGGCTGCCTGGCTTTCCTCCACAGGCATTTCCCACCACAATCTCCTCCTTCACATCCCCTTAATCTGTCTCTTCACAGTCAACAGCAGCCCTCGCCCTGGGATTGTTCCACAATCCCTAAACTCCACTTCCCAGCTGCTCTGCCTTGCAGGAGACCAGCTTCCTGTCTGGAGTGTATGGCTGCAGCAAGGACTGTCTGTTTCTCTTTACAATTAGGCTTCCACAGATCAGCTGCTTCACTCTCAACCTTAAATGTTTCTCCTCTGACTCAAACAATTGCCCCAATGTGGGGATCAGACTCCGGCTTCAGTTCCCCCGCCCATCAAGGTCAGGTCCAGTCCTACTAACTCTCCTCTAGTTCCTTCATCCTACTGCTTTTTACATGGTTCTGTGTGTTCTTTTCCAAAGGTCAAGTACTCCTGTCCACTCTCAGCTCGTGTTCCACTTGCATTTCTGTGTGTGAAGGTGTATTTCTGATGTATCTGTGGAGAGAGATGTACTCCACATTCACCTACTCCCCCACCATTTTGTTTCACCCCTGCACAGTTCAACTTTTTGATGCTGATCTATTGTTATTATATCTCACAAACTTTTCTCAACATACTAACAAGTAGATGATACCCTCTTTCATTTTTATTTTTACAAAAAAGAAATCAAGCCCGCATTTATATTTTATTGATCATAATCATGAGAATGGTGGAGCAGCCTGGGAAGCCTGAGTATACTTTGCTCATCTTAGTAAGAAATCTGTTCTGTCCCTGTACTGTCCATGCAAGACTGTATTAGAGTAATATACAGCTTGTGAAGACTTATTCATCTGTTAAAGACATGGTTTCTGTATAAACAAAGCCTGAGAAAAGTATATAGGGTATACTCTCATACTCTCAAAGCCACAGGGCATACTTCTAATGCTTCAAGGATTGAAAAAATATAAGTAGCAAATAATATAGCAAAAAAAGTATTTTGAGTTGCTAGAATACCATCACTTTGACTTTATGACCAAACATGTGTCTTACAAAGAGTTGATTTCTCATCAATATATCAATTTCTAACTGAGGATGATAAGAGCATGTTAACTGAAACAGATATGTTGTTAAACCAAATTTCAAAAATAGTTTTTTATATTGATAAAATAATCTCACAGAAGTATAAATAACTACTTGGGTATATGAAATAAAACCATTGAACAATTGCTTTTTCTCTAAATGTACTCAAAATGAAAACAAAAACCTGAGAATATAAATAAAAATTTTTAAATAATATATTTCTTCAATAGAAGGAGTATGAAATCCTAAATATTCATTTTTGGCAACAACAGCTGTGTATAAATTATTTGCTTCTCTTTCAGTATTCGTCTTATTTTGTTTTAAGAAATCTATAACATTGTGTTATGTTCAAAATATTTCAACCTTTTAAATTTACTTAGACTTTTTTTTTTTTTTTTTACTTAATATATGGTCTATTCTGGAGAATGTTCAATGTGCATTTGAGAAAATTTTGTATTCTGTTATTGATTTTTGCAACGTCCATTTCTTCTGGAAGTCACAATATTCTGTGTTGATATGATTCATGATGTCCCACAGGTATCTTAGCTCTGTTTTTCTTTATTCTTTAATCATCTTCTCCTAAGACCAGACAAGTGACCTGTCTTCAAGTTTGTTGATATTTTCTTCTGCCTCCTCAAATCTGTTGTTGAAATTCTTTATTCAGTTATTGTACTTTTGGCTCCAGAATTTCTGTTTACTTTTTGTAATTTCTGTCTGTTGATATTTTCTGTTCATATATTGCTCTAGATCTTCTTTACCTATATACATGGTTTTCTTTAGCTCTTTGAGTGTATTTAAGATTACTGATTTTAAGTCTTTGTCTTATAAGTCTGTGTTTCCTCAGGGACAGTTTCTGCTCATTTCTCCTCTGTATAAGCCATGTTTGTGTGTGTACTTGATAAGTTGCCTCAGTTGTATCTGACTCTTTTTGACCCTATGGACTGGAGCACACCAAGCTCCTCTGTCCATGGGATTCACCAGGCAAGAATACTGCAGTGGGTTTCCATGGCCTCCCTCTAGGGGATCTTCCCAATCCGGGATTGAACCTGCATCTCTCATGTCTACTGCAATGACAGGCAGGTAGTTCACCAGTAGAACCTGGAAAGCCCTGAATAGGCTATAGTTTGTTGTTTATTTTCATTTCATAGCTTTTGTTGCAACTTGGGCATTTTGAAAGATATGTGATTACTCTGGAAATCATATTTTTTTGCCTTCCTTGTGGTGTATTTTTGCTGACTTCTACATGTTGTTTAGTTAGTTTTCTAAACTATTTCCATAAACTTTGTATTCTTTGTTGCACATGGTCTCTGAATTCACTGTTGCTTTAGCTTGTGGTCAACTAGAGTTTTTACAGAGATTTCCTTGAGCAAATAGATCCAAGAAATAGAAGTAAAGAAAATAAAGGAGAAAAAAAAAAAAAAAAAACTCTCCTAATTTTAGCAGAATTGCCCTGCATTGAGGCATTACTTTAATACTTAGCTAAGCACTTAAATCTGCCCATGTCTTTACCTCCTGCTGCTCTGAGCCTAGTGATTAATTATGTTAGGATGATTCATGTCTTTTCTGAGTGTATGTCCTATTCTGGCCTTGAATGAGGCTTTCTAAATTTCCTGGTATAAGCAAATGCTTTCAATTCTCTAATTTCCCAAAGACACTCATCAGCTTTTCCTTCCAGTCCTCTACATGTGTATTGTTTGCCTCAACTGTAACCTTCTGCTTGGCTATAGCAGTGGATTATTCATTGGTTTTATAATGTTTCCAAGTACTGTAGTTGTTTTTCTGTGCTGAGAGAGTTCAGAGTTAGGCAAAATAGGCAGATACCTGTGCTATTCCTTCAGGTAGCTCTGAATAGGATATGATAGAGAACCACAGCACTTGTAGAATAATGCTTGTTTTACTTCCTCAGTAACCTAGGGTCAGAATCCCACACTCAGAATGCAGGCTATTGCTGAACCAAGGATGTGGGTGTGACATGGAATAGTAAAACTGTCACAAAGATTTCTCTATCATTTTTAAGTTGTATTTGTAATTATTCAACAAATTCATTGGTTGCTGTAACATTGAATATTTTCTGTATGGTTTTTGGTGTTTCTGGGGGTGGTAAAAGCCCTTGGAATTGATTACTCTAACATTATTTTGCTGATGTCATTCCTTACTGAGTATTTTTGTAGACAGATTATTATTGGAACACAGTTATACTATTTTTTTGTTTCATGTACTCTGTAGCTGTTTCTGAAATATGGAGGCAGAGTTAAATATCTTCAACAAATACTTTCTGAATTGCAAAGCCTACAATATTAACAACATTAAGAGCTTAATTGGCCCTTAAAAGAAAGTGTTAGGTCATCCCTGTCCTAGGTTAAAGGAGTCCATAGTACATAACTTTCATCACAGAAATGAGAGTTTTGTCTAATAAGAAGGCTACAAATTTGTAGCAACTGATAATAAAAATAATTCAACCAGAAGAAGGCTGATTTGTTTAATGTTGTATGCAATATTTTTCACCTGGCAAATAGGATTACAGTAGATTAGCTTAATGCTTTCATACTGTGTAGTGTAGAATGCTATGGGTGTCCAGGTTTGCTAAGGTTGACTTGTGTAAGCTTGTGTGTGAGCTTGTGTAAGACTCTGTGAATCTTGCTGTATTTTAAACAGAACAGTCTTACTTTAAAAGCATTCATTTGTAGAAAAAAAAATGCTTTCAAAAAATTAAGAAAATCACTTCTTTGCTTAATTTTACCATTAATCCATAAAATGTATATCTAATTCCAGAATTGTAGCAGTTAACTCATAATTAGTATATTCTGGTTTTACATTAATACTCTTCTGTGACACTACTAAATAATCTTCAAAGTAGATAGAAATCAACATATTGATCTCATTGAAAAGAGTATTTTGATCAAATGATTAAATTGCTGCTTATTTATACAATGATTTTTAAGTCTTCATAAGGTAAATAGAGGTTATCTTCAATAATTATAAGCTCAATTATTACAATTCTATAATTAGATATAAGAGAAATATCATAGATTCTTTTAAAAAGAATCTTTTAGTTTATAATTGAAAGAAACTGTAAACTCCTTCAAGTCAAGGGTACTGAAGGAGATGATTTTAGGAGAAAATGTTTGAACTTCCAATTTTATAGTCATTACTTCAACCTTTGAGCTTGGACCTTTAGTTTCTATTTTTACAAATATTAGAAAAGAATATACAAGTGATCACATTTAGGGGGAAATACACACATATATGTGTCTGCTCCCTAAAGAATTTTGGATCTGAATCAAGTAATTATGAATTTTAATTATTTAAAATTATCCATTATCAAAATGATCCTAAGGTCTTGTTAGTCTTATTTGTGTGAAGACGCTTAATTTTAACAAAATTTTGTTGCTGTTCCCAAGCTTTGGTGTTGTTCAACTATAAAAACATTTTAAACCTGAATGTCTGAAAAGACTGCTTTGTGAACTTAATGCTACATTGGTTTTTAGTTAAAAGTCCTGAGAGTTTTCTCAAATTTTAGCCCTACTCTCTTCTTATCCTTCAAAAATAAGCTTACTATCTGGTGAGTATAACATGAGCTTAAGCTAAGTAAACAGAAATCTAGCTCTCTAACACTATCAAAGCACTGGAGTGAATTAAGCTCATGTAAAAGTGACTTAGAAGGACAATATGATCCCTAGCTCTTTTATCTTTGACAAATGAGTGGAGTAATGTTCCTCACACCTTTCTTCAACCTTATCACTCTTGCTACATATCCTAGACTGCATGAGATGTTTACAAGTTACTAAATTTAAGAACTACATTAGGTCCTCAACATACAAACCTTCAATTAGTGAACTTTCACAGGGATAAACATGTGTTCCCATGTCCAGTTATACAAATTAGTTTTGGTTGTCTGGTGTACATTGTCACATACCAACATCGTCTGCAAGTGGTTGCATTTTTGTGTCCTTTAATGTACAGTACTGTTGCTATGCAACATGAGGAGCTTACTAATTAAGACCTGATGGAATTGGAGGTCCAGAGAAAGGATGAAGAAAGACAAGAGGAGAAACTAGCTGAAGAGCTGAAGAGATTCTCAATGCAGAAATTGTCAAGGAGATTTTCTTTATTTGAGTAGGCATGGTTAATTTCTAAGACACAGGAAGTGATTGTAGAACGATACACAAAGTTTACAGCAGCCTTTTAGAATACAATCCAGTGCTACTGTGTCATCATGATCAGAAAAAATGAGCTGCTACCCAGAAATCACTGGATCGTTTTTTAAAGATGTAGGTAGAATTCAATTCAACAAGAAAAAAGAAAATGTGCCATTACTATCAGGCATGAGCAAAATCTCCTATTGCTGACAGTCCTTCAGCTCTGCTATCTCCCACCTCCTCTCCCTCCTCTGTAGAGTAATTCTTCTTGCCTTTTCACTCGGACAGTCCCTGTATGTCAGTCACTGTACTCTACTACTGTACTTTTCAAGGTACTATACCATAAAATTAAAAATGTTTTCTATAAGTTTGGTTTGTTTTTATGTAGTGTTTGTGTGAAAAGTATTATAAACTTATAGTACAGTACTAGATAGTCATTTGTGTTAACAGGATATCTAGGTTACCTATGTTGGACTTGCAAGCAAATTTAATTTAGGAACAGGCTCTCAGAATGGAACACACTTGTATGTAATAGGCTCACTATAAAAGTGATCTTGACATTCTCTAGAGTCTCATTTCCAACAGTACTCATTTGTCTTTCCTATTAATTATTATACACTAACTAAAGGATCAACCGGCCACCTCTGCAAATAGACATCAATTATTTTTGCCTTGTGGACCATATTTTTCTGGAGTCCTCTTGTTTTTTCTATGATCGAATGGATGTTGGCAATTTGACCTCTGGTTCCTCTGCCTTTTCTAAATCCAGCTTGAACATTTGGAAATTCACAGTTTGCGTACAGTTGAAGCCTGACTTGGAGAATTTTGAGCATTAATTTGCTAGTGTGTGAGATGAGTACAAATGTACAATAGGTTGAACAGTCTTTGGCATAGCCTCTCTTTGGGACTGGAATGAAAACTGACTTTTTCCTGCCCTGTGGTCACTGATGAGTTTTTCAAACTTGCTGGCATATTGAGTGCAGCACTTTAATAGCATCATCTTTTAGGCTTTCAAATAGCTCAACTGGAATTCCATCATCTCCACTAGTTTTGTTCATTGTGATGCTTCCAAATGCCCACTTGACTTTGGACTCTGGGATTTCTGGCACTGGGTTAGTGATTATACCATAGTGGTTACCTGGGTCATTAATATCTTTTTTGTATAGTTCTTCTGTGTATTATTGCAACCTTTTCTTAATATCTTCTGCTTTTGTTAGTTCCATACTGTATCTGTCTTTATTGTGCCCACCTTTGCATGAAATATTCCTTTGGTATCTCTAATTTTCTTGAAGAGATCTCTAGTCTTTTCCACTTTATTATTTTCCTCTATTTCTTTGCATTGATCACTGAGGAAGGATTTCTTATCTCTACTTCTGCTTTATTAACTATGCTAAAGCCTTTGACTGTGTGGATCACAACAAATTGTGGAAAATGTCTCAAGAGATGTGAATACCAGACCACTTTAACTGCCTCCTGAGAAATCTGTATGCCAGTACACAAGCAACAGTTAGAACCAGATATGGAACAACAGACTGGTTCCATATTGGGATAGGAGTATGTCAAGGCTGCATATTGTCGGCTGGCTTATTTAACTTATATGAAAAGTACATCATGAGGAATGTCGAGCTGAATGAGGCACAAGCTGGAATTAAGATTTCTGGGAGAAGTATCAATAACCTCAGAAATGCAGATGAAACTACCCTTATGGTAGAAATTGAAAAGGAACTGAAGAGCCTCTTGAGGAAAGTCAAAGAAAAGAGTGGAAAAAGCTGGCTTAAAACTCAATATTCAAAAAATGAAGATCATGGCATCCAGTCCCATCATTTCATGGCAAATAGAGAGGGAAACAGTGGAAATGGGGACCAAGTTTATTTTCATGGGCTCCAAAATCACTGTAGATGGTGACTGCAGCCATGAAATTAAAAGATGCTTGCTCTTTGGAAGAAAAGCTATGACAAATCTAGACAGCATAATAAAAACAGAGACATTAATTTGCCAACAAATGTCCTTCTAGTCAAATCCTTTGTTTCTCCAGTAGTCATGTATGGATGTGGGAGAGTGGACTATAAAGAAAGCTGAGTCCTGAAGAATCACTGCTTTTGAACTGTGATGTTGGGGAAGACTCTTGAGAGTCCCTTGGACTGCAAGGAGATCAAACCAGTCCATTCTAACAGAAATCAGTCCTGAATATTCATTGGAAGGACTGATGCTGAAGCTGAAGCTCCAATACTTCGGCCACCTGATGTGAAGAACTGACTCATTTGAAAAGACCCTGATGCTTGGAAAGACTGAGGGCAGGAAGAGAAGGGGATGACAGAGGATGAGATAGTTGGATGTCATCATCAACTCGATGGGTGTAAGTTTGAGGAGGGTCTGGGAGTTGTTGATGGACAGGGAGGCCTGTCGTGCTGCAGTCCATGGGATCACAAAAAGTCAGACACGACTGAGGTACAGAAATGAACTTAACCTACCATTGTAGCACAAAACTAGCCAGAGGCAATACATAAACAAATCAATGTGCATGTTTTTCAATAAAATTTTATTTATGAATAGAATAATAAAATTTGTATTTTATGTGATTTTCACATGCCATGTAACATCATTTTTTTTTCAACCATTTAAAAATGTAAACACTATTTTTAGCTTCTGGGCCATAAATAAAGAGATGGTGAGCTGGATTTTTTCCATAATCAATAGTTTGGACACTTATTTCCTATGTGTATTAAAGTTTTATGTACCTTGATGATAATCTCTTTACTAAGGAACAAAGTGTGCATATCTACAATAGAGTTATTCTGACTGTGGGAAAAAAAAAATCAGAACTGGTCAGATAGGTTCACCCTCTGCCCAACATACCCCTATTAACAAATTCAACAACATTTTAATTTATCTGCTTTTTCCTCTTAAAGTTTCTGAGAGACAATCAGAAATTCAAATGTTACATGTAAATACTGCTAAGAATCTATCTGTTCTTTGTGAAAAATCTGGAATGAAAACAATCCTATACTTTAATTTGATCACAAATTGCAGTGATATAAGAATGACTGTCACATGGGAAAAGTGTACTGATATTAGGCTAAGACAACCCATTACATTGGTTTCAAATTAGAAGTGATTCTGTCAATGCATATAAATATACACAGTTCATTGCCTAGCATGTCTCATATTTACACTGAACAACAACAAAGGACATTAAACAATTTCTTGGTATCACAGAATAATTACGTGCTGGTCACATCATCATTTATTATGTGGCAGGCTTTGTGTTAGGAGCAAGGAATGATGTTTGCCTTTAAGGTGTTTATTTTTCAATTAAAGTCTGGTTTAAAAGAGAGAAAAGAATATTCTCTCCCCAAATAAATAAATCAAAGAAAGAAATGTATTTATAAACATGATGAAGGAATTGAATAATAGACTGAAAAAAAAAATAGGACTTCCTTTAGGTAGCATAGTTAGGTGAAGCATTTCTGAGGAAACGACAATCAAGGAAAATCTTGAAACTGTGCTCAACTAGAGATGCTTTTTGCACTAACGATAATGACAGCTGTTATGGCTTGCAATGTGACAATCTATGTTAACCACGTGGATTATTCCTTTTAATTCTAATAAAAGTCTTATGACAAAAGAATGCATTAGAGGCCAGGGACATTAAAAGATCAAATTATCAACATCCATTGAATCACAGAAAAAGCAAGGGGATTTAAGAAAAACTTCTACTTCTCCACTGATTATGCTAAAGCCTTTGACTTTACGGATCATGACAAACTGTGGAAAATTGTTAAAGAGGTGGGAATACCAAACCACCTTACCTGCCTCCTCCAAAACCTGTATGCAGGTGAGGAAGCAATATTTACAACTGGACATGGAACAACCAACTGGTTCAAAATTTGGAAAGGAGTACACCAAGGCTGTATATTGCCACCCTGTTTATTTAACTTACATGCAGAGTACGTCATGTGAAATGCCAGGCAGAACGAAGCACAACCTGGAATCAACATTGCTGAGAGAAATATCAATAACGTCATATATGCAGATGACATCACCCTAATGGCAGAAAGTGAAGAGAAACTAAAGAACCTCTTGATGAAGGTGAAAGAGGAGAGAAAATGCTGGTTTAAAACTCAACATTCAAAAAACCAAGATCATGGTGATTGGTCCCAACACTTCATGGCAAATAGATGGGGAAACAATGAAAACAGTGAGAGACTTCATTTCCTTGAGCTCCAAAATCACTGTGGACAGTGACTGCAGCCATGAAATTAAAAGATGCTTGCTCCTTGGAGGAAAACCTATGCTGAAAGTAGACACCAAGTTAAAAAGCAGAGACCTCTTTGCCAACAAAGGTTTGTATCATCAAAGCTATGATTTTTCCAGTAGTCGTGCATGGACCATAAAGAAAGCTGAGCACTGAAGAATTGATGCTTTTGAACTGTGGTGTTGGAGAAGACTCTTGAGAGTCCCTTGGAATGCAAGGAGATCCAACCAATCCATCCTGAAGGAAATCAACCCTGCGAAGAGGAAACTTTGTGACTTATGCCCAGCTAGAAATAACTTCATGCTAGTTCTGCTTCTGTAACTCAGTTTGCTCCTTGCAAATTTATGTAAGTTACATAGTTTCCAGATAATGGAAACTTACAAAATTCTAGGAGCTGAAACTTACCTCACTGATGCTTGTCCTACTTTTGCACTTACCCAGGCCATGTAATCCTGCTTAACCATGCTTGTTTATATAAAGGTCA
This sequence comes from Capra hircus, assembly GCF_001704415.2. Taxonomy (NCBI): domain Eukaryota; kingdom Metazoa; phylum Chordata; class Mammalia; order Artiodactyla; family Bovidae; genus Capra; species Capra hircus. The sequence goes on from NC_030826.1 coordinate 3,181,313, forward strand.
GGCATCCCCCCTGCTGTGTCCCAACACTGTTCCAACTGGAGCAAAAACCCCTAGCTTAAAATGGCTTATTAACAGTCAGCACTGCCCACTATAGTCTACTGTCATGTACTGCCTATAAAAACTTTGTAACCCTTTTGTTCAGGGCTCAGAGCTGGAAGTGTTAACTTCTCCCAGCCCACCTGCAATAAACCTGAGTTCTCCAACTCTCCACCACTCTCTGAGTGTGGTGCTTGGTTTCCCAATGGTCCAACTTCTGCAACACCTGAATATTCATTGGAAAGGCTGGTGTTAAAGCTGAAGCTTTGGACACCAGATGAAAAGAGCTTACTCATTGGATAAAAGCCTGATCCTGGAAAAGATTGAGAGTAAGAGGAGAAGGAGGTGAGAGAGGATGAGATGGTTGAATGGCATCATTGACTCCATGAACATGAGTTTGAGTAAACTCTGGGAGCTGGGGAAGGACAGGGAAGTCTGGAGTGCTGCAGTTCATAGTGTTGCAAACAGTTGTGCGACTGAACAAAAACAAAGGACATTAAATAATTTCTTGGTATCACAGAATAGCTGCTACTGCTGCTGTTACTAAGTCGCTTCAGTCGTGTCCGACTCTGTGCGACCCCATAGACGGCAGCCCACCAGGCTCCCCTGTCCCTGGGATTCTCCAGGCAAGAACACTGGAGTGGCTTGCCATCTCCTTCTCCAATGCATGAAAGTGAAAAGTCAAAGTGAAGTCGTTCAGTCATGTCCAACCCTCAGCGACCACATGGACTGCAGCCCACCAGCCTCCTCCATCTATAGGATTCTCCAGGGAAGAGTACTCAAGTGGGGTGCCATTGCTTTCTCCAACAGAATAGTTGAGTGCTGGCCAAATCATCATTTAAACACAGATGACTTTATTCCAAGTGATGATAGCCTGTGGTGGTATGCACCAGATTTGTTGTTTCCAAAGGAGAATATTTAACTCTGGGACCAAAGACAGTCTCAGTCACTCAGACCTTTGAGTAGATTTTTATTTAAAGTGAAAGTGACAGAAAGTTTCTGACATAGACATCAGAAGGGGGTAGGAGAGTACCCACACTCAGTAGTTTAATCAGGGTCTTATATATTTCCAACTGGCTGCTAAGAATAGTTTAAAAAAAAAAACAAAACATGTCAAGGCTGTACAAGGCTGTAAAAGTTTTCTCAGGCCCTTTCCCAAGGCATACATCCTGAGATAACTTTGGTACAAGAATAGCCAGGGACAATGGGTTCCAAGAAATTTCTCTGGGTGAGATATACTGTTGCTGTGTAATCAGGGTACAAGTTTTGAAAAACAGGCTCCAAGGCAAATGTTACAATTATAATTACTAAAATAGAGTCTAAGAAAAGCATTTCTTTGAGTAAGACATTGTGCTTGCGTAGTCCTTAGTTCCAGACCTAAAGAAACATCAGTTCTTGGGCATGATACACTGATGCGCAAGGCTTAAGGAAAGTGAGAATGTTCACCTCCTCCTTGAAGGGCCCTGGACTCCCTGCCAAGTTAGCTCTCTCATTCGAGATGCTCACAGTAGCCTACTTCACCCCAGTATTCCAATAGGACAGGAGTTTGTCATAGACCATAGTGTGTGTGCTACATGCTTGTCACTCAAATGTGTCTGATTCTTTGTGACTCCACAGACTCTAGTCCACCAGGCTCCTCTGTCCATGGGCTTTCCCAAGCAAGAATACTGGAGTGGGTTGCCATTTCCATTTCCATATAGTCCTTCATACAGCAATAACTTTTGGATGAACTCTGTAACATCATTTGTTACATGGTTGCCATTTCTGTGAATGGTATCTATTCTAAACAGCACATTCCTACAATAAATATGTTATTCATTCATTGAGGTTAGTCTTAGACACAAGTAAAACAGCATATAAATGCTGCAATCATGGTATGTTTCTTTTAAAATTTAGATTTTGGAGGGTAGTCATACATGCCTTATTTCCAATATTATATGAGGAGTCAACCTAATATCCACTATATTGTTTCCAAATTTTATTCAAATCCTGCTACTCTTTTCAAGTAGAATTCTAAAACTATTGTTCTCATTTATTTTCTATGTATATTATTCTATTTATTGTTCAGAAGGTTCTTAATATAGTTGCCAATACTGTATAGTAGTCACTGTCCTCAAAGTTACTACAGATGCATCTTAATGCTACCTCAAATATTGAATTGCTTTTATTATTTTGTTTATATATTTCATTGATTCTCCCTGCAGTGGCAAAATTTGGGATTCTGGTTAGTTCTCCCTAGGTTACAGTTTGAAGTCCTAGTTTTATCTATTTTGTTACTCTTTGCTTTGAATACACATTGATTTTAAGTGAGCTCACAGCCTCTTACACTTATTTTCTAGTTTATTATGCTTGATGCTTAGTATAACAATATTGATTTCCTAACCAAACATTTTAACTTCACTATGTGAATATATTGAGCAAAAGGCTTGGGAGCATGTTTCTGTTCTTTCCTTCAAATTGTAGGCAATGGAAAATCAGTACAAACACTAGGTTCCCATTAGTAATTTATTTATGAGATTCACCTGATACTCTGTTGAAACAAACAACAGCACTGCATATCCGGCAACACCTCAAGTTGGACAAAAGGCTGAACAGCAGGAGAATAGCCTATAATTCTGCAGCATGCTAGGTTATAGCACAGTCTGTTTCAAAGGCAAAACTCCAACTCTTGGTGCCTTGAAAGTCAGAATGCATACCGCACATAAGAATTTCCTATAACCTGCTTCCTGCTTAAACATTTCCCATGAGGCTTGCACAGAAGAATTTCAGAACTTAAAGCATTATACCAGAACATAAGCTGGCTAGAAGTCGCTTTGCAGAGTTCCTTCCCTGGAGGAAACAATGAGTGGATTGAAGGTGGATTTTTTTTATTATTATTTTTAAATTATTACTATTTCTGTTCAATTGTTGAAAGAATGTCTCAAATTACTTATACAATACTCTTAAAATGTGGTACTTTTAGCTGTTTTCTGGTCTGCTTGCAGAGCTTGTTTTAATGATCTTATGTAGAAGGAGTTCTAATATTTTAAATATTAAAGATACACATTTTACAAATGGCACAGATAACTGCCAAGTGCTTAAAAAATCTAATTTTGTCCCAAACCATAGTAATGCATATAAAATAGGTGACATATATATAGAAAGTCAGTGATCTGTGCATATATGCAACCTGAGTTGTGTCTCCCCGAAATTCATGCATTGAAGTCCTAACCCCCAATATCTCAGAATGCAACTATTTTGAGAGATAGGGCCTTTATAGAGTTAACTGAGCTAAAATGAGGCCTTTATGGTGGGACCTAATCCAGTCTCACCAGGAACCTTAGAAGTAAAGGAAATGAGGACACAGAGAGGCACCAGGAAGGACTGTGTGAGGACACAGCAAGAAGGTAGCTCTCTGCAAGCCAAGGAGAGAGCCCTCAGCTGAAATCAAATCTGCTGACACATTGTTGACCTTGGATTTCAATCCTCCAAAACTATGAGAAAATAAATTTCTGTTGTTTAAGCTACACAGTGGTATTTTATTATGGCACCCTGAACATATTAATAATATATACTGTCTTCTAAAACACATTTTTGCATGAGGTAGGATAAAGAAGATCAATAGTCCTTGGCCCTGAGAGCTGGGGAAAGATGAGAAGTGGAATAAGCCAAGAATTAAGCTAGTAGTTTCTGAGCTAGTCTGCAGTTGGCAGTAAAATCAGTCCAGGTGCATATAACTAGTGAGTCTCCAAAACACCTCCATCATCTAGGCCAGATGGAACTTCCCTGTCTCCTTTATATTCCAAACTTTAATTATTTGAATGATTTCTATTTTAGCAGATCATAATTGTATAATATTTAAGGGGAGCATCCCCAAAGGAAGTTCCATATGCAAGCCAAAAGTATTAGCATTCCTCACTGTTTCCTTTAGGAAGACAACATTTGATGATTGGACAGTTTTTTGACATAGTGCTGTCGCATTTTGCTCATTTTCACTGAGTAATTAAGACTGCAGCGACAAAAAGATTTGGCATTTTAAAATGAGCCAACATCTTAATGAACTCACCCAGAGACATATACAATAATTTATAGCTACAAATATGAGGTTCTCCCTCCTGTTATCATAATTTTACTGAATGATGAAGAATTTTCAGAGGTATTATTTTTATACTCTAGCTAGTGATGCTTTTATACTCTAGGTAGTTCAGTGAAACTAAAAAGGTTAAAAAAGAAAAAGAAAGAAAGAAAAATAGAGAGAGAGAAAGAAAGAAAGAAATGGGAGAGAAAAGGGGAGGGGGAAAAATAGGAGGAAGGGCATCGTAAGGAAAGGAAGAAGCTAATTAAAAGGTGGATTTTGAAATCATGCTGCCTGCATTCCAGACCTGGCTTGAACACTTAACTAGCCGGTGACAACTCTGGAAAATAATAATCTTTCTGAGTATCTGTAAGCATAGTGACAATAATAGAAACTACATCTGAAGTTCGTTTAATATTGTGAGGTAATCTCTATAAAGCGCTCAACATAATGTATGACACGTGCTAAGCAATAAACATATATGGGCTGTTAATATAATTTTACAAAATAATTCCTATTCTGTCTTTTAGTGTCTATTATCAAAAAGAAAAGAAATAACAAGTGTTGGTGAGGATGTGGAGAAAAGGAAAGTCTTATGCATTACTGGTGAGAATGCAAGTTGGTACAGTCACTATGGAAAAGAGTATAGAGGGTCATCCAAAAATTAAAACAGAACTATCCAATGATCCAACTATTCCACCTTTGTGTATTTATCCCAAGGAAACAAAAGTAATAACTTGATATATGTACCCCATGTTCATTGCAGCATTATGCACAAGTCAAAACATGAAAATTTTAAATGTCCATTGCTGGGTAAATGGGAAAATTATAGTATATATGCAATAGAATATTATTCAACCAGAGAAAAATGAAATTCTGACATTTGTGACAACATGAATGGTCTTCGAGGGCATTATGCTAAATGAAAATCAGAGAAAGACAAAAACTGTATAATCACTCTTATATGTGGAATCTTAAAAAAAAAAAAATACAAATCCATAGATAGAGCAAATTGGTGGTTGCCAGGGGTAAGGAATTGGGGAGGGAGTGAAAGAAATGGGAGAACTAGCTCATTATTTTTTCAGTTTAAATACATTGAATGGTAATAATAATGCAACATATATTCCGTGGAAATCTTAGAAAAGTAAAAATTGATTTAACAAATAACAGTTGCTCATAGTCCATCCAGCTATCATAATTAAGACTTTCACATAGTTCCTTTTATCATTTTTCTTTGCATTATCATCTTAAGGAACTTATATGATATTCTTGTGTATTAGTCACAATTACTCCTCTCATTTTGCAGAAGAGAGAATAAAACCTTAGAAAGCTTAAACAATGTCCTCAGCACTAGGTGCATTTGTGTTTGTGTATAATCAATGCATTTGAAATAACAACAGCAAAAAAGTAATTGCTAGTGGGTTAGATTAAAATAACAATGCTATTCTAGTTGTGTAGACTTCCACATTCATTAAAATAGCTTCATGTCATAGGAGTCTTCTTATTCATGATGTCTCTGGTGAGTCCACAGGCAGGTCACAAGAGAGTTTTGTGAACAGGTTACTTTTGGGCTCTTTCTCTACCCATCCCCATTTTCTGTGGTCTTCACCCCCATCACTACCGTTTCTGTCCAACTGGGAAATGACGACTAGGGATTCTATCTGATGCCTTCATTCCAAAATGACCCAGAGATTATAGCCTCTCATTATTCACTCATTTCATTTATTGTAGCTTCTTATTCACAGTTTCAAACAAAGGACATATTTAGGGTTGGGATTCTTAGACCTGTGAGTTTTCTACTCCTCTACTTTCTCAAAAATTACTGAGCATCTCAAAGAACTTGTGTTATGTTTTTTTTTTCTATTGTTATTTATCATACAGAAAGTAAAACCAAAAAAAAAGCTTTAAATTACTTAAAAATAACAATAATTACATGTTAACATATTTTAGAAAAAAAAAGATAATTATTCTTTTACAGAATAGAACTGTTACTCCATGCTATCCTATGTTCTGGGGCTTTATATACACACTCTGACAGATACTCCCACACAAACATACACATCTTCATTCTATCAGAAAACTAGTCTTTTTCTAATAAATTAGAATGCGCTGAGAAAGTCTTCCAATTCTTTCTACCCTTAGGCAAAGTACCCACATTCCTTTTAACGCTAGCGAAAGATGCTTGAATCTGAATAGAATAGAAACCAAGCTCACTGCCTCTGCATCTCAAGCCTCTCAAGGCTCTCATGTAGGTTTGAGTTCTCAAGTGAACCTAAAGTTTTTGCCACTCCCCCGGTAGCTCTCTTACTTAACTCTTTTTTCAGTTGTTCATCTATCAGAACCATTTGCTACTGAGCTTCTCTATGCAATAGTAAGAATTTTCTATAGTCTGATTTTTCTCTCATTAGATTTTGTCTGTTTTATTTTATGCTATTTCCTCAGTGTCTAAGATCATGCCTGACATATAATGATTACTCACTGAACTAATAGTATTAGATTAGGTATAATAATCCATTGTAAAGCAAAACTTTCCTTTGAATGAATTCAAGAACATCTTAGGTGAGGAAGAACACTTTCTTAATTCAGAAAGGTAAGAAATATATAAAGAATAAAATGATTTTTACTAGAAATGCTAATTGTATTGGCTAAATGAATCAGGAAAGAATTTTATATTAAAATATTCATAATTAACTTAGACCAAACTCAGTCTACACAGCAATAATGATAGTAGAACACAATGGTCACATAACTCATTTGTAAAATACATGCATTACTAAAAACTAGTTTGCTAAGTAATAAAATTTGAATACTGAATTTTATTTTTTTATTTCAGTAAATCATTTGATGAAATAACTTTTAAAGCTTATACCCTTATTATCAATCTATGAACAAAATTAATCTCAACAAATTTATAGAAAATGTTAATACTGAACACTTATATGTGAGTCATAAATTGTAAAGGAACGCTTAATGCTTGTATCAGTTCAGTTACTCAGTCATTTCCAACTCCTTGCAACCACATGGACTGCAGCACTCCAGGCTTCCCTGTCCATCAGCAACACCCAAAGCCTGCTCAAACTTATGTCTTTCGAGTTGGTGATGCCATCCAAGCATCTCATCCTCCGTCGTTCCCTTCTCCTGCCTACAATCTTTCCCAGCATCAGGGACTTTTTCAATAAGTTAGCTCTTCTCATCAGTGGCCAAAGTATTGGAACTTCACCTTCAGCATCAATCCTTCCAATGAATATTCAGGACTGACTTCCTTTAAGATGAACTGGTTGGATCTCCTTGCAGTCCAAGGGACTCTCAAGAGCTTTTTCCAACACCACAGTTCAAAAGAATTAAATCTATGGCGCTGAGCTTTCTTTATAGTCCAACTCCTACATCCATACATGACTACTGGAAAAACCATAGCTTTGACTAGACAGGCCTTTGTTGGCAAAGTAATGTCTCTGTTTTTATCATTCTGTCTAGGTTTGTCATAGCTTTTCTTCAAAACAGCAAACGTGTTGTAATTTCCTGGCTGCAGTCACCATCTGCAGTGATTTTGGAGCCCCCCAAAATAAAGGCTGTTACTATTTCCATTGTTTCCCCAACTATTTGCCATGAAGTGATGGAACCGGATGCCATGATCTTAGCTTTCTGAAAGTTGAGCTTTAAGACGGCTTTTCCACTCTCTGCTTTCACATTCATCAAGACGGTCTTTAGTTCTTGGATATCTGCCATAAGGGTGATGTCATCTGCATATATGGGGTTATTGACATTTCTCTAGCCAATCTTGATTCCTGCTTGTCCTTCATCCACCCTGGCATTTTGCATGATATACTCTGCATGTAAGTTAAATACACGAAAGTGAAGTCGCTCAGACGTGTCAGACTCTTCGACCCCATGGACTGTAGCTTACTAGGCTCCTCTGTCCATAGGATTTTCCAGGCAATAGTACTGAAGTCAATGGCACCCCACTCCAGTACTCTTGCCTGAAAAATCCCATGGATGGAGGAGCCTGCAAGGCTACAGTCCATGGAGTCGCTGAGGGTCAGACACGACTGAGCAACTTCACTTTCAATTTTCACTTTCATGCATTGGAGAAGGGAATGGCAACCCACTTCAGTGTTCTTGCCTGGAGAATCCCAGGGATGGGGGAGCCTGGTGGGCTGCCGTCTCTGGGGTTGCACAGAGTCGGACACGACTGAAGTGACCTAGCAGCAGCAGCATCAGTACTGAAGTGGATTGCCATTTCCTTCTCCAGAGGATCTTCCTGACCCAGTTGAATAAGTAGTGTGATAATATACAGCCTTGAAGTACTCGTTTCCCTATTTGGAACCAGTCCATTGTTCCATGTCCAGTTCTAACGGTTGCTTGTTGATCTGCATACAGATTTCTCAGGGGGCAGGTAAGGCGGTCTGGTAGTCCAGTTCCTTAAGAATTTTCCAAGGTTTGTTGTGATCCACATAGTCAAAGGCTTTGGCATAATCAGCAAAGAAGTAGATGCTTTCCTGGAACTCTCTTGCTTTTTCGATGATTCAAGGAATGATGGCAATTTGATTTCTAGCGCCTCTGACTTTTCTAAATCCAGCTTGAACGTCTGGAAGTTCACAGCTCACATACTCTTGAAGCCTAACTAGGAGAATTTTGAGCATTACTTTGCCAGTGTGTGAGATGAGTGCAATTGTGTCGTAGTTTAAACATTCTCTTGTGTTGCTTTACCTTGGAATTGGAATGAAAACGAAATTTTCTTGTTCTTTGGCCACTGCTGAATTTTCCAAATTTGCTGGCATTTTGAGTGCAGCACTTTCACAACATCATCTTTTAGGATTTGAAATAGCTCATCTGGAATTCCGTCACCTCCACTAGCTTTGTTCATAATGACACTTCCTAAGGCACAATGGACATCACAATTCTGGATGTCTAACTCTAGATAAATGATCATACTATCATGGTTATCTGGGTCATGAAGATGTTTTTTGTATAGTTCTTCTGTGTATTCTTGCCACTTCTTAATATCTTCTGCTTCTTTTAGGTTGATAGCATTTCTGTCTTTTATTGTGCCCATCTTTGCAGGAAACATGCCCTTGGTATCTCTAAGTTTTTTGAAAAGATCACTAGTCTTTCCCGTTCTATTGTTTTCCTCTATTTCTTTCCATTGATCTCTGAGGAAGGCTTTCTTATCTCTCCTTTCTATACTTTGGAGCTCTGAATTCAGATCGGTTTATCTTTCCTTTTCTACTTTCCCTTTAGCGTCTCTTCTTTTCTCAGCTATTTGTAAGGCCTCTTTCAGACAAGCATTTTGCCTTTTCACATTTCCTTATCTTGGGAATGGTCTTAATCACTGCCCCTTGTATAATGTCATGAGCCTCTGACCATAGTTCTGCAGCAGCTCTGTCTATCAGATCTAATCTCTTGAATCTATTCATCACTTCCATTGTAAAATTGCAAGGGATTTGATTTAGGTCTTACCTAAATGATCTAGCAGTTTTCCCTACTTTCTTCAAGTTAAGTCTGAATTTGGCAATAAGGAGTTCAAGATCTGAACCACAGTCAACTCGTGGTCTTGTTTTTGCTGACTTACAGAGCTACTCCATCTTTGTCTGCAAAGAATATAATCAGTCTGATTTCAGTACTGACAATCTAGCAATATCCACATGTAGAGTCTTCTTCTGTGTTGTTGGAAGAGGGTATTGGCTATGACCAGTGCTTTCGCTTGGAAAAACTCTGTTAGCCTTTGCCCTGCTTTATTTTGTACATGAAAGCCAAATTTACCTGTTATTCCAGGTATCTCTTGATGTCCTACTTTTGCATTCCAGTGACCTATAATGAAAAGGACATCATTTTGGGGTGTTAGTTTTAGAAGGTCTTATAGGTCTTCATAGAACCATTCAACTTCAGCTTCTTCAGCATTACTGTTTGGGGCATAGACTTGGATTACTGTGATATATATTGGGTTGCCTTAGAAATGAACAGAGATCTTCTGTCATTTTTTATATTGCATCCCAGTACTGCATTTTGGACTCTTTTCTTGACTATGATGGCTACTCCATTTCTTCTAAGGGATTCTTGCCCACAGTAGTAGATATAATAGCTATCTGAGTTAAATTTGCCAATTCCAGTCCATTTTAGTTCACTGACTCCTAAAATGTCGATGTTCATTCTTGCCATCTCCTGTTTGACCACTTCCAATTTACCTTGATTCATGGTCCTCACATTCCAGATTCAGTTCAGTTCAGTTGCTCAGTCATGTCTGACTCTTTGCGACCCCATGAATCGCAGCACACCAGGCCTCCCTGTCCATCACCATCTCCCAGAGTTCACTCAAACTTGCATCCATCGAGTCAGTGATGCCATCCAGCCATCTCATCCTTGGTCTCCCCCTTCTCCTCCTGCTCTCAATCCCTCCCAACATCAAAGTCTTCTCCAATGAGTCAACCCTTCTCATCAGGTAGCCAAAGTACCATAGCCTCAGCCCTAGCATCATTCCTTCCAAAGAAATCCCAGGGTTGATCTCCTTTAGAATGGACTGGTTGGATCTCCTTGCAGTCCAAGGGACTCTCAAGAGTCTTCTCCAACACCACAGTTCAAAGGCATCAATTCTTCAGCACTCAGCCTTCTTCACAGTCCAACTCTCACATCCATATATGACTACTGGAAAAACCATAGCTTTGACTAGATGGACCTTAGTCAGCAAAGTAATGTCTCTGCTTTTGAATATGCTATCTAGGTTGGTCATAACTTTTCTTCAAAGGAGTAAGTGTCTTTTAATTTCATGGCTGCAATCACCATCTGCAGTGATTTTACTTTGCAATAATATTCTTTACAGCATTGCACTTTACTTCCATCACCAGTCACATCCGCAACTGGGTGCTGTTTTCTCTTTGGCTCCATCTGTTCATTTTTTCTGGTATTATTTATCCGCTCTTCTCCAATAGCATATTAGGCATCTATCTACCTGCAGAATTCATCTTTCAGTGTCATATCTTTTTGCCTTTTCATACTGTTCATGGGGTTCTCAAGGCAACTATACTGAAGTGGCTTGTCATTCCCTTCTCCAATGGACCACATTTTGTCAGAATTCTCCACCATGACCCAGCTGTCTTGGGTAGCCCTACATGGCACGGCTCATGGTTTCATTGACTTAGATAAGGCTGTGGTCCATATGGTCAGTTTGATTAGTTTTCTGTAATTCTGGTTTTAATTCTGGTAGCCCTCTGAAGGGTAATGCTGTCAGGTTTATGGAAGCTTCCTGATGAGAGAGACTGACTGTGGAGGAAACTGGTTCTTGTTCTAATGGGTGGGGCCATGCTCAGTAATCTTTAATCTAATTTTCTATTGATGAACAGGGCTGTGTTCCCTCCCTGTTGTTTGATCTGAGACCACTATGTTGGAGGTAATGAAGACAATGGTGACATCCTTCAAAAGGTCCCATGCATGCACTTTATCACTCAGTGCACCCTATCCTATAGCAAGCCACTGCTGACCTGTGTTTCCACTGGAGACTCCTGGACACTCACAGGCAAGTCTGGGTCAGTCCCTTAGGGGGTCACTGTTCCTTCTGGGTCTGGTGCTGATAAGGTTTTGTTTGTGCCCTCCAAGTGTTTGATTCCCCAGTCCTGTGTAAGTTCTGAAATCAAATGCCACTGGCTTCCAAAGTTAAATTCCCTGCAGCTTTTCAGTTCCCTTGCCAGATCCCTAGATTGGGAAATCTGCTGTGGGCCTTAGAACTTTATCAATAGTGCAAGAATTTATTTGGTATAATTGTTCTGCAGTTTGTGGGTCGTCTGTTCAGTGTCTCTATGGTGGGACTAATGGAGACCTCCTCCAAGAGGGCTTATGCCACACCCAGGTCTGCTGCACCCAGAGCCCCTGCCCCCGTGGCAGGCCACTGCTGACCCATACCTCCGCAGGAGACACTTGAAAACTCAAAGGCAGGTCTGGCTCAGTCTCTGTTCGGTCTGATGTGCAAAAGGTTTTGTTTGAGTCCTCTGAGTGTCACTGGCAGATATGGGGTTTGATTCTAAATGCAATTTCACCCTCCTACCATCTTGCTGTGGCTTCTCCTTTTCCCTTGGACATGGGGTATGATTTTGGTGGGATCCGACATTCTTCTGTTGATGGTTGTTCAGCTATGAGCATAATTTTGGAATTCTTGAAAGAGAAGATGAACAAAAGTCCTTCTACTCTGCCATTTTGATCCTCGTGAAAAAATGTTTGTATAAATACAAAAATTGTTGTATACTGCTTGTAAAAATCATCGGTCCAATAATTACAAGTCCAAAGAGAAGCATTGAACTAAATAGAAGCATAACTAAATAGAACACAGTAGTTTTAAAAGTCTCTGTCTTTATTAAACTCTTTGCACAGTATTTTCAGTAGAGCTCTTGGTCACTGCAAATATTCTACAGATGATTTAATTTAACCTGCAATTATTTTTATATTTGCTATCATCACTTTGATTGCAAAAGATCAGATAAAATAAATCTACTGGCAGCCCCTCAGCAAGGAAAAGTCTCTATAAGTCTTCCAGTGACTGTGTATTATTTCATTTAACAGCAGATTTCTGGGTAATTCACAATCTAGCTACAAAAATGTGTGTATTATTGTCATAAATATGGAACATGGTAAGAATTAACCAAAATAGAAACAACAGGTTCAGTTCACTTCAGTCTCTCATTCGTGTCCTACTCTTTGCAACCCCATGGACTGCAGCAGCCAGGCCTCCCTTCCATCACCAATTCCTGGAGTCCACCCAAACTCATGTCCATTGAGTCAGTGATGCTATCCAACCATCTCATCTTCTATCAACCCCTGTCCTCCCACTTTCAATGTTTCCCAGCATCAGTCTTTTCCAGTGAGTCAGTTCTTCTCATCAGGTGGCCAAAGTATTGGCACTTCAGCTTCAACATCAGGCCCTCCAATGAATATTCAGGATTGATTTTCCTTAGAACGGACTGGTTGGGTCTCCCTGTAATCCAAGGGACTCTCAGGAGTCTTCTCCAACACCACAATTCAAAAGCAGCAATTCTTTGGCACTCAGCTTTCTTTATAGTCCAACTCTCATATCCACACATGACTACTGGAAAAACCATAGCCTTGACTAAAAGGACTTTTGTTACCAAAGTAATGTCTCTGCTTTTCAATATGCTGTCTGGTTTCATCATAACTTTTCTTCCAAGGAGTAAGTGTCTTTTAATTGCATGGTTGAAGTCACCATCTTCAGTGATTTTGGAGCCCCCAAAAATAAAGTCTGCCACTGTTTCTCTGTTTATTTGCCACGAAGTGATGGGACTAGATGCCATAATCTTAGTTTTCTGAATGTTGAGCTTTAGGCCAACTTTTTCACTCCCCTCTTTCACTTTCATCAAGATTTTCTTTAGTTCTTTTTCACTTTTTGCCATAAGGGTGGTGTCATCTGCATATCTGAGGTTATTGACATTTCTCTCAGCAATCTTAAATCCACTTTGTGCTTCTTCCAGCCCAGCATTTCTCATGATGTACTCTGCATATAAGTTGAATAATCAGGGTGACACTATACAGCCTTGACATATTCCTTTTCCTATTTGGAACCAGTCTGTTTTTCCATGTCTAGTTCTAACTGTTGCTTCCTGAGTTGCTTCCAGGTTAGCTTAAAGAAGAAACAGTGATATATAATTAATATCAAGAATAGCACAAAATCAAAACAACTCTGATTGTGAACAGATAATAAAAATTGCTGCAGAAAAATGTGGATTTCCCATCTATATATAGGAGACAATTACATATGTGGAATTTGTAAAAGCCTAATTTCTTAGTAGAATGCCAAATTCAAATTTTCATGAATATTTGCTAACATTCCACATTTAATTTATGAGTTACAAGTTGAATTATGTATTAATACCTCAGTAGCTTATTTATAAATAATTTTTGATTGTAATAAAACAAGAGATTGTAAAATTGAGTAACTTTAATCTATGAAGAAGCTAGCATTTTTATACATCTGTAAATATACATATACTTACATATAAATTTGAGACCCAAACCAAGCCAAGGTCCAGACTTTAGTGGCAAGACATAGCATACATTCATATAAGATCAGGCTACCATTTGATAGTTGAGTGGAATTCCCAACTATCTGGAAGTAACAATCAAAAGATACTGAATGAATTTCTTGATTTAGAATCTTTCACCCCATGGGCTTAAGTCAGTTTCTATAACTATCGTGTCATTTATTTCTTCAGGTTATTGTCAAAAATTCTGTTTCAAATGTACCTATCTAGATAGATACTGTTTATTTTTATTTAAACAATTTAAACTTTTTTGATCATTAATTCAGGAGCTCAATTACTTTATTATATTCTCAGAAAAAAAGTAAAGTGGAAAGAATATAAAGCAAAGCAAACAGGAAGTAGATTTGAGGTTTGAATACTGTTCTGCAAATTCATTATTCTAAAATGAACAATTTGGGTCTTCTGGAACTGTTTTCTCACATAAAAATTAATATATTCTTACCTCAAATGTTGTTTTTAAAATTTTATTTTGTCATTAGACAAAATATGTGACTATTCAGAAAATACTGGCTCTCTTTGTTGCCTCTATATGTCACTTAAGTGTGAGGAAGTAGAACATAAAAAGGACATTTTGATGAGAAGTTAGTATAATGACTAATAGAAGTCTACCATCTTAAACTGAAGAATCTTTATAAATTAGGAGCAGTTATGTGGGCATTAAATGCATTTGGAGAGTTAAATGAAAGAACTATTAGTACCAAACATGCTCAAAGAGATTTTGGTCTCCTGGAGAATATTTTCGAAACATTTTTAAATGATCACATATGAATGGAAGTTCCTGTGAATTAACTCCTCCTTCTAAATTGAACTATATTTACAGAAATTTCAGAGTATCTATGTAACTAGCCTTCAGATTAGAAAATATAATATTACTTGTAAAAGATCCTACTCAAGCCTCTCCCCTCTTTTTATATTATGTGTGTGTTTTAAGACTTAAGGGCCACCCTGTATACAGCTTAGGTCAAGTGTATTAATTGTGCTGTTCAGATATTTATATCTTCACTGATATTTTATCTGCTTATTCTATCAGTTACAGAGAAAAGCATATTTAAAAGATCTCTTTTATGGCAGTAGATTGCTATATTTTCCATTTTGTTATACCAATAGTTGATTTATATTTTCTGAACAGATATTTTAGAAGTTTTCAAATTTAGATTTATTATATATTTATTTAGATTGATGATTTTACATTAGAATAGTCTTCTTTATCTCTAGTAGTGCTTTTCTTTTAAAGTCTTCTTGGTCTAATATTAGTTTTGTTATACCACCTTTCATAAAGGTAGCATTTTCTTAGTCTGTTTTCATTATTTAAATTTATTTTTTAAGTTTTAACTGTCTGTCTAGGTATATAGATAGATAGCTACCTAAGTATATATTTAAGAATACCCTTGGAAATATAGCTTTGCTCTACATTATGACAAACTTAGTATTTCATTTAAAGTATTTAGTTTGTTTATATACTATAATCACCATAGAATTGAACTTGATAATTTCTCTTGACCCATCAGAATTTTGTTTTGTTTTGTTTTAATTTCCTGAAAGTCAAAGAGAGAGACTTCAGAGAAAGCAAACTTACTGATACTTTGATCTTGGGCTTCTAGACTAAGACATTTTGAGAAAATACAATTTTTGATATTTAAGCCACCATGTCTGTAATATTTTATGGCAGCCCTAAAAAGCTAATACAGATGACATTCCTTTGTCTTTGATAGAGTTCCATTTTTTTGTTGTTGTTGTTCTTCTTTTGAGACGTTAATCATCACTATCATTGTTGTTCCATTCAAGGTAGATATCTCATTCCTCTGCCTGTTTTCTAAGATTTTAAGAAATCTGTCTCTACTTCTTACTGTTTTAGTAGCAGATCATGGAATACAGTCCCATCACTTCATGGCAAATAGATGGGAAAAAAAACAGAAACAGTGACAGAGTTTATATTCCTGCACTCCAAAATCACTGCAGATGGAGACTGCAGCCACAAAATCAAAAGACGCTTGCTCCATGGAAGGAAAGCTATGACAAACCTATACAGCTTTAAAAAGCAGAGACATTACTTAGCTGACAAAGGTCCATAAAATCAAAGCTATGGTTTTTCAAGTAGTCATATATGGTTGGCAAAGTTGAACCATATAGAAGGCTGAGCACTGAAGAATTGATGTTTTTGAGCTATGGTGTTGGCGAAGACTCTTGAGAGTCCCTTGGACTGCAAGGAGATCAAATCAGTCAACTCTAAAGGAAATCAACCCTGAATATTCATTGGAAGCGCTGATGCTGAAGCTAAAGCTCCAATAATTTGGCCACCTGGTGTGAAGAGCTGACTCATTAGAAAATACCCTGTTGATGGGAAAGATTTAAGGCAAGAGGAGAAGGGGACGACAGAGGACGAGATGATTGGATGGCATCACCAACTCATTGGACATGACTGAGAAAGTTCCAGGAGATGATGAAGGACAGGGAAGTCTGGTGTGCTGTAGTCCATGGAGTTGCATAAAAGATGGACATGACTGAGCAACTGAACAACAACAAAATACTTATTTTAGTTTTATATATACCTATGTATAGCTTTCTTTGAGTTTCCTAAACTTCCTAGGTTATTTGGCTAACCTCTTTTAAGAGCTATGGAAAATTTTCAATTATTATTTCTTCAAATATTGTTGTTGTCTATTCATCGTCTTTACTCTCCTTCCGGAATCTCATTTGAGTGAGTATCAGCTCATCTGAGAGTATTCCACATGGCTTTAATTCTTTGTTACTCTTTTTATTTTATTTTTCTCCTTTGCTTTAATGTGGATGTTTTTTTTCAATGGTATGTCTTTGAGTTCGATATTTTTCTTTTGTTCCTTTGTATTTTCCCTTTTCTCAACCTACTGTTTAACACATGTGTTGCCTTTTTAGCATCAGATATCATGAAGATATTTGCTTTTAAATTGGATTTAATATCTTGTTTTATATTTTTTCAGTTCTTTGATGAAATTCTCCATATGCTCATTTTTGTTCAACTTTTCCCCTAATACTTTAACATAACAATTACAGTTACTTTAAATTTATTGATGTATATCAGCCACTAAATCTGGTAGAACTCTTTGCAACACCATGGACTATAGCACCCCAAGCATTCTTATCCTTCACTATCTCCCAGAGTTTGCTGAAACTCATGTTTATGATGATGCCACCAAAACATCATTCTCTGTCATCATCTCTCCTCCTGCCCTCAGTCTTTCACAGAATTAGGGTCTTTTCCAATGAGTCAACTCTTCCCATCAGGTGGCCAAACTATTGGAGCTTCAGCATCAGTCTTTCCCATGAATATTCAGGTTGACTTTCTATAGGATTGACTGGTTTCACCTCCTTGCTGTCCAAGGGACTCTCACGAGTCTTCTCTAGCATCATAGTTTGAAAGCATTAATTCTTTAGCACCTAATCTTCTTTATAGTTCAACTCTCCCATCCATACATAAGTACTGGAAACACCATAGCTTTGACTATATGGAACTTTGTCAGTAAAGTGATGTCTCTGCTATCTAATATACTGTCTAGATTTATCATAGCTTTTCATTCAAGGAGGAAGCATCTTTTAATCTCATAGCTGCAGTCACTGTCCACAGTGATTTTGGAGCCTAAGAAAAGAAAGTGTGTCATTGTTTCACTTTTCCTCCTCTTTCCCCTTTTATTTGCATGAAATGATGGGACTGGATTCTATGACTTCAGTTTATTGAATATTGAGTTTAAGTTAGCTTTTTCAGTCTCCCCTTTCACCCTCATCAAGAGGCTCTTTAGTTTCTCTTCAACTTCTTCCATTAAAGTATATCTGCAGAACTGAGGTTGTTAAGAGTTCTCCTAGCAATCTGTTTTCATTCTGTGATTCATCTATCTTGGCATATCTTATAATGTACTCTGTATATATGTTTAAAAAATCAGGATGACAATATACCATACACAATATACTCCTTTCAAGTACGATTTTGAACCAGTCCATTGTTCCATGTCCTGTTCTGTTTCTTGATGTGCACAATGTTTCTCACAGGCAGGTAACATGGTCTGGCATTTCATTCTCTGTAAGAATTTTCAAAAGTTTGTTGTGAGTCACATAGACAAAGGCTTTAGCATAGTCAATAAAGCAGAAGTAGACATTTCTCTGGAGCTCTCTTGCTTTTTCAATGATCCAGTGGATATTGGCAATTTGATCTCTGGTTCCTATACCTTTTCTAAATTCATCTTATAAATCAGGAAGGTCTCTGTTTATTTACTACTGAAGTTTAGCTTGCAGGATTTTTGAGCACTTCCTTGCAGGCATGTGAGATGAGAAAAATTTTATGGTAGTTATAACATTCTTTGGCATTGCCTCTCTTTGAGAATGGAAGGGAAACGCATTTTCCAGTCCTGTGGCCATTGTTTAATTTTCCAAATTTGCTGGCATACAGAGTGTAGCACTTTCACAGTAACATCCTTTAGGATATTAAATAGCTCAACTGGAATTCCATCACCTCCACTAGCTTTGTTCATAGTAGTGCTTCCTAAGGCCCATTTGATTGCATACTCCAGGATGTCTGACCCTAGGTGAGTGACTACACCACTGTGGCTATCTGGATCACGATCAAGTTCAGTAGCTCAGTATTAACTGACTCTTTGCAAAACTATGGACTGCAGCATGCCAGAATTCCCTGTCCATTACCAACTTCTGGAGCTTCTTCAAACTCAGTTCCATCAAGTCAGTGATGCCATCCAACCATCTCATCCTCTGTCATCACCTTCTCCTTCTACTTTCAATCTTTTCCAGCATCAGAGTCTTTTCCAAAGAAGTTCTTCACATCAGGTGGCCAAATTACTGGAACTTCAGCTTAGCATTAGTCCTTCCAATGAATATTCAGGACTGATTTCATTAAGGATTGACTGGTTTGATCTCGTTGCAGTCCAACGGACTCTCAAGAGTCTTCTCCAACACCGCAGTTCAAAAGCATCAATTCTTTGGTGCTCAGTTCACAGTCTAACTTTCACATGCATACATGACCACAGGAAAAACCATAGCCTTGATTCAGCAAAGTAATGTCTCTGCTTTTGAATATGCTATCTAGGTTGGTCATAACTTTTCTTCCAAGGCATAAGTGTCTTTTTAATTTCATGGCTGCAGTCACCATCTGCAGTGATTTTGGAGCCCCCCCAAAATAAAGTCTGACACTGTTAGCGCTGGACTATAACATAAGCTGAGCCCCGAAGAATTGATGCTTTTGAACTGTGGTGTTGGAGAAGACTCTTGAGAGTCCCTTGGACTACAAGGAGATCCGACCAGTCCATTCTGAAGGAGATCACTCCTGGGATTTCTTTGGAAGGAATGATGCTAAATCTGAAGCTCCAGTACTTTGGCCACCTCATGCGAAGAGTTGGCTCATTGGAAAAGACTCTGATGCTGGGATGGATTGGGAGCAGGAGGAGAAGGGTATGACAGAGGATGAAATGGCTGGATGGCATCATGGACTCGATGGACGTGAGTCTGAGTGAACTCCGGGAGTTGATGATGGACAGGGAGGCCTGGCGTGCTGCGATTCATGGGGTCATGAAGAGTTGGACACGACTGAGCGACTGAACTGAACTGAACTGAACATCCATACAAGACAACAGGAAAAAGCATAACTTTTACTATATGGACATTTGTTAGCAAATAAATGTCTCTACCTTTAATGTCTCTGGTGGAAAAC
This sequence comes from Capra hircus, assembly GCF_001704415.2. Lineage (NCBI taxonomy): Eukaryota > Metazoa > Chordata > Mammalia > Artiodactyla > Bovidae > Capra > Capra hircus. The sequence continues at coordinate 3,201,129 of NC_030826.1, forward strand.
GTCAGTTTTCTTTCCAATCCCAAAGAAAGGCAATGCCAAATAATGTTCAAACTACCACAAAATTGCACTCATCTCATACTCTACAAAAGTAATGCTCAAAATTCTCCAAGCCAGGCTTCAACAGTACATGAACTGTGAACTTCCAGATGTTCAAGGTGGATTTAGAAAAGGCATAGGAAACAAAGATCAAAGATCAAATTTCCATAAGCAAGATGAAAAGACAACCTTCAGAATGGGAGAAAATAATAGCAAATGAAGCAACTGACAAAGAATTTCAAAAATATACAAGCAACTCCTGCAGCTCAATTCCAGAAAAATAAACCACCCAATCAAAAAATAGGCCAAAAGACTAAATAGACATTTCTCCAAAGAAGACATATAGTTGTCTAACAAACACATGAAAAGATGCTCAACATCACTCATTATCAGAGAAATGCAAATCAAAACCACAATGAGGTACCATTTCACACCAGTCTAAATGGCTGCAATCCAAAAGTCTACAAGTAATAAATGCTGGAGAGGGTGTGTAGAAAAGGGAATCCTCTTACATTGTTGGTGGGAATGCAAACTAGTACAGCCACTATGGAGAACAATGTGAAGATTCCTTAAAAAACTGGAAAGAGAACTGCCATATGACCCAGCAATCTCACTTCTGGGCATACACACCAAGGAAACCAGAATTGAAAGAGACACATGGACCCCAATGTTCATCGCAGCACTGTTTATAATAGCCAGGACATGGAAGCAACCTAGATGTCCATCAGCAGATGAATGGATAAGAAAGCTGTGGTACATATACACAATGGAGTATTACTCAGCCATTAAAGGCAAAATATTTGAGTCAGTTCTAATGAGGTGGATGAAACTGGAGCCGAATATACAGAGTGAAGTAAGCCAGAAATAAAAACACCAATACAGTATACTAACACATATATATATATGGAATTTAGAAAGAAGGTAATGATAACCCTGTATGTGAGACAGCAAAAGAGACACAGATGTATAGAACAGTCTTTTAGACTCTGTAGGAGAGGGCGAGGGTAGGATGATTTGGGAGAATGGCATTGAAACATGTATAATATCAATGTGAAACAAATTGCCAGTCCAGGTTTGATGCATGATACAGGATGCTCGGGTCTGGTGCATTGGGATGACCCAGAGAGATGGTATGGGGAGGGAGGTGGGAGAGGGGTTCAGGATGGGAAACACGCGTACACCCATAGTGGATTCATGTTGATGTATGGCAAAACCAATACAATATTGTAAAGTAAAAAAAAAAAAAAAAAAAAAAAAAAGATCAAATTTCCAACGTCTGTTGGCTCATCAAAAATGCAAAAAAGTTCCAGGAAATCATCTACTTCTGCTTTATTGATTATGTCAAAGCCAAAGCCTTTGACTGTGTGGATCACAACAAACTGTGGAAAATTCTTAAAGAGATGGAAATACCAGACCAACTTAACTGCCTCCTGATATATCTGTATGCAGGTCAAGAAGCAATAGTTAGAACCAGACATGGAACAACAGAATGGTTCCAAATTGGGAAAAGACTGTATGTCAAGACTGTATATTGCACTCTGCTTATTTAACTTATATGCAGAATATATTATGCAGAATGCAGGCTGGATGAAGCTGGAATCAACTGAATATCAATAACCTCAGATACACAGGTGACACCACCCTTATGGCAGAAAGTGAAGAACTAAAGAGGCTTTTGATAGAAATGAAAAAGGAGAGTGAAAATTTTGGCTTAAATCTCAACATTCAGAAAACAACGATCATGGCTTCTGGTCCCATCCACTTTCTTGCAAATAGATGGAGAAACAATGGAAACAGTGAGATACTTCTTTTTTTTTTTTTTTTTTTTCTGGACTCCAAAATCAGTACAGATGGTGACTGCAGCCACTAAATTAAAAGACACTGGTTCCTTGGAAGATAAGGTAAGACCGACCTAGAAAAAGTTTGCTAGCGTGTGAGATGAGTGCAATTGTGTGGTATTTAGAGCATTCTTTGGCATTGCCTTTCTTTGAGATTGGAATGAAAACTGACCTTTTCCAGTCCTGCGGCCACTGCTGAGTTTTCTAAATTTGCTGGCATATTGAGTGCAGCACTTTCACAGCATCATCTTTCAGGATTTGAAATAGCTCAACTGGAATGTCATCACCTCCACTAGTTTTGTTTGTAGTGATGCTTCTTAAGGTCCACTTGACTTTGCATTCCAGAATCTCTGGCTCTAGTTGAGTGATCATGCCATCATGTTTACCTGGGTCATGAAGATCTTTTCTTGAATAGTTTTTTGTATTCTTGCCACTTCTTCTTAATATCTTCTGCTTCTGTTAAGTTCATAGCATTTCTGTGCTGTACTGTGCCCATATTTGCATGATATGTACCCTTGGTATGTCTAATTTTCTTGACGAGAGCTCTAATCTTTCCATTCTATTTTTTCCTCTATTTCTTTGCATTGATCACTGATTAGCCTTCCTTGCTGTTCTTTGGAACTCTGCATTCATATGGATATATCTTTTCTTTTCTCCTCTGCCTTTTGCTTTCTTCTTTTCTCAGCTATTTGTAAGGCCTCTTCAGACAACCATTTTGCCATTTTGTATTTCTCTTTCTTGGGGATGGTCTTTATCACTGCCTCCTGCACAAAGTCACAAACCTCTGTCCATAGTTCTTCAGGCACTCTGTCTACCAGATCTAATATCTTGAATCTATTCATCACTTCCACTGTATAATAATAATAAGGGATTTAATTTAGTAAGGTCTTAAGACTCCCTTGGACTGCAAGGAGATCCAATCAGTCCATCCTAAAGGAATTCAATCCTGAATATTCTTTGGAAGGACCGATGCTAAAGCTGAAACTCCAATAGTTTGGTGACATGATGTGAAGAACAACTCATTTGAAAAGACCCTGATGCTGGGAGAAGGGGACAACAGAGGATGAGATTGGTTGGATGGCATCACCAACTTAATGGACATGAGTCTGTGTAAACTCCATGAGCTGATGATGGACAGGGAGTCCTGGTGTGCTGCAATCCATGGGGTCACAAAGAGCTGGACATGACTGAGAGACAGAACTGAATTGAATTCTGTAGCAGTTTTCCCTACTTTCTTCAGTTTAAATCTTCATTTTGCAATAAGAAGTTCATGATCTGAGCCACAGTCACCTCCCAGTCTTATTTTTGCTACTGTATACAGTTTCTCCATCTTTGTCTGCAAAGAATAAAATCAATCTGATTTCAGTATTGACTATCTGGTGATGCCCATGTGTAGAGTCATCCTTTGTGTTGTTGGAAGATGGTGTTTGCTATGACCTGCACATTCTTGGCAAAATTCTGTTAGCCTTTGCTCTGATTCATTTTGTACACCAAGGCCAAATTGGCCTGTTATTCCAGGTATCTCTTGACTTCCTACTTTGGTATTCTAGTCCCCTCTATTAAACAGGACAACTTTTGGGGTGTTATTTCTAGAAGGTCTTGGAGGTCTTCATCGAACCCTTCAACTTCAGCTTCTTTAACATTACTAGTCGGAGTATAGACTTGGATTATTGTAACATCAAATGGTTTTCCTTGGAAACAAACAGAGATCATTTTGTCATTTTGGAGACTGAACCCATATACTGCATTTCAGACTCTTTTGTTGACTATGAGGGCTAAAGCATTTTTTTCCCCAAAGGATTCTTGCCCACAGTAGTAGATATAATGGTCTTCTGCATTAAATCGCCCATTCCAGTCCATTTTAGTTCACTGATTCCTTGTTCAGTCTTGCCATCTCCTGTTTGACCACTACCAATTTAACTTAATTCATGGATCTTAATGATTCTGGGTCATTAAGACTTTTTTTTTTTTTTTTTTTGTATAATCCTTCTGTGAATTATTGCCAACTCTTCTTAACATGTTCTGCTTCAAGTTCCCTACCACTTCCATCCTTTATTGTGGCTATCTTTGCATGAAATCATCTGTTGATATCTCCAGTTTCTTATGAGATCTGTAATATTTCCCATTCTATTGTTTTCCTCTATTTCTTGGCATTGTCTGGAACTTTGAATTCAGTGCGGTATATATTTCCTTTTCTCTTTTGCCTTTCACTTCTCTCCTTTCCTCAGCTATTTTTCAGCTCCAGGTCTTGGGGTTTTTTTTAGTTATATAGAACTTCTCTATCTTCGACTGCAAAGAATATAATCAACCTGATTTCAGTATTGAGTATCTTCTGATGTCCATGTGTAGAGTTGTCTCTTGTGTTGTTGGAAGAATCTGTTTGCTATTACCTGTGTATTCTCTTGGCAAAACACTTTTAACCTTTTTCATCTTTTATTTTGTAGTTCAAGGCAAAATTTGTCTCTTACTCCAGGTATCTCTTGACTTCCTACTTTTTTTCTTAAATTTATTGCCTACTAACTCCATTTGTAGATCTGTATCTATTTTCCTGTCCTCTCAGTTATTGGTTATATATTATTCTCTTTCACATGTCTAGTGACTTTTTTTTAATGTGTGGAATATATGCGGTATGTAAACCAAAACTGTACTGCCTTCCTCTTTTCCTCTACTTCTCAAATAGTTAATTTGAATTAGGAATGAGACAAGGTTTCTATAAAACTAAGTTTATGTCTTGTTTTCTTCTAGGATATGACCATCTTAGGTCTCTAAGATTGTAGCCCAGCAGTCTCTACCTCGCTACCACTAAAATAAAATAATTATTCTAGGTCTAGATCTTTTTCTTAGATGTTTCATTTCAATATCTCATGGAGTTCTCAGCAATCTCTATCTTCTGAGTCCTTAAAAAACTTGTGGGAGGTCTAGCTTTTGCTTAGAGATTTCCCCATCCAGCTCTCCATTTTCTTCCCATAAAACTTCAGAATTTGGCAACTATCTTGACAAATGGGTCAATAATTTTCTTGAGAATGTTCTAAGTTAATGAAGTACCACAAGTTTTAGGGCACTTCACTCTATCTTCTGGATATATTTACTAATATATTTTTGAAGTCTTCTCTTCCAAACAGCTTCAAGATCTTGCAATTGTCCAGAAAAGAAGGCCAGCAGTGTGCTTGAGGAAGATTTTTTTTTTTTTTTTCTAAGTACTGGAAGACAACAGGAGATTCATTCTGATTTATAGAAGCATTCAGTGTCCCATAGGAATCTTGAGTTCAGTAAACATCCTCTAGGGAAAACAGACTGTGTGTTTGAGTTTCCTTATTTTAAACTGGTCACATTAACCACCAACAACCTCTAAAAAGTGTTACTGGTTTCTCTTTCTCCTAGGCAGATCTTTCTCTAACTGAGACCACCCCTGAGTCCCTATCCAATATTGGCAAAAACTCCAGGAAAAATGTCAGCACATCATTCCTCCTGGAGATTTCATTCATCTATTATCTATTGCTTCCACAGTTCTTTGTTGAATGACAATCGGATTTCTCTCTTAATGAACCAGACTTTTTCTGTGTCACTGGGATCATCCATGTATCACTTCTACATAACAACGAGAAGTGGAATTTTTTTTTTTAATGGAATTTCTTCCCCCGCCTTGAGGATTTATTTGCAACATTTGATTTTAAGTTCGTGAAAAAAAAAAAAAATTTTTTTTTTTTAATTTGAGAGTTAAGTAGCTATTTCACAGTTGCTTACAATTGTTCATTTTACTTTTTTATTTATTGTCTTTCTATCTTTTTTAGGTCTTCACTTTCAGTCCTCAACTAAGCAGAAATATTTCTGTATGTTAACAATGAATCAACTTAAAATTTTTGACTTATAAACTATTTCCTTCTATCTGAACTGTATAAAAACCTCTACTTTGGAGATTCTGTTCCATATTATGAAAGTCATATAAATGCTCTGGGGCATACGAATTCAGGTTTCAGATGGAGATAAAGGATACATTATTCCATTCCTTGATTTAGAGAACTAAATATTTCATAAGTTGCTTTCACTACTTTTTTTGTGTGCTTTCTCTAAATTTGACTTGTTCCTGAGCTCCAAGTCTACATTGTTGAATGCTGCTTAATTTTACCCAAATATCCTAACATTGCCTTATACTCTATATTAATCATATTACATAAATTACACATCACCTTTATTTCCAACCTTGTTTACTTCCCCAAACATTAGCAATATTAAAAGTAACAACAACAGCACATTTGCTGATGCTTAACTAAGGCTCCCTTCCCCAAAGCATAGGTTGGATACTGACTTCATGTTTGATTTCTATCTTCTCTATCTCCCTATATTCAGTTACCATGCTGCAGGCATGTGAAGTTGCTTCAGTAGTGTCCAACTCTGTGTGACACTATGGACTGTAGCCTGCCAGACTCCTCTGTGCATGGGACTCTCCAGGTAAGATTATTGGAGTGGGTTGCCATGTCATCCTCTAGGGAATCTTCTCCACCAGGGCTCAAACCCTCATCTCCTACACCTCCTGCATTAAGGATTCTTTACCACTGCATCCTTAATTCTTCATTAAGGATTCCTTACCACTGAGCCACCAAGGAAGCCCCATATTCAAACATAGGTGAAAGCTATACCTCTACTTCTTAACAGCTCTGAGCCTGCTAAAATATTAATTGGGACTTCTTAATATTGGGACTAAAGTATTTTACTAGCTATCAACTTACTTTTTAACCTTAGTCTTTCTTCCCCCTCCAAACTTGTAATCTTCTACCAAATTATGTATCTTCAGATTATAGTTGATCATGAAAAGAACATTTCTCTCAGTTGTTCTTACTCTGGCTCAAGTCCAAACTATGTCCTCAAATTTCTTTTCCAAAGTGCTTATTTCAGTGTTCCTTTCCCTTTAACTTATGCTCTATCCATTTGAAATTTTGATGTTTCTATGTGGGCCGCTGGCCTTTCAGTTCAGTTCAGTTCAGTTGCTCAGTCGTGTCCGACTCTTTGCGACCCCATGGACTGAAGCATGCTAGGCCTCTCTGTCTATCACCAACTCCCGGAGTTCACTCAAACTCAAGTCCATTGAGTCAGTGATGCCATCCAGCCATCTCATCCTCTGTCTTCCCCTTCTCCTCCTACCAGCAATCCTTCCCAGCATTAGGGTCTTTTCCAATGAGTCACCTCTTCGCGTGAGGTGGCCAAAGTATTGGAGCTTCAGCTTCAGCATCAGTCCTTCCAATGAACACTGATCTCCTTTAGGATGGACTGGTTGGATCTTCTTGCAATCCAAGAGACTCTCAAGAGTCTTCTCCAGACCCAAGGTTCAAAATCATCAGTTCTTCAGTGCTCAGCTTTCTTCACAGTTCAACTCTCACATCCATACATGACCACTGGAAAAAACATAGCCTTGACTAGATGGACCTTGGTTGGCAAAGTAATGTTTCTGCTTTTTAATATGCTATCTAGATTGGTCATAACTTTTCTTCCAAGGAGTAAGTGTCTTTTAATTTCATGGCTGCAATCATTATCTGCAGTGATTTTGGAGCCCCCCAAAATAAAGTCTGACACTGTTTCCACTGTTTCCTCATCTATTTGCCATGAAGTGGTGGGACCAGATGCCATGATCTTCGTTTTCCGAATGTTGACCTTTAAGCCAACTTTTTCACTCTCCTCTTTCACTTTCATCAAGAGGCTTTTTAGTTCTTCTTCACTTTCTGCCATAAGGGTGGTGTCATCTGCATATCTGAGGTTATTGATATTTCTCCTGGCAATCTTGATTCCAGCTTGTGCTTCTTCCTGCCCAGTGTTTCTCATGATGTACTCGGCATATAAGTTAAATAAGCAGGGCGACAATATACAGCCTTGATGTACTCCTTTTCCTATTTGGAACCAGTCTGTTGTTCCATGTCCAGTTCTAACTGTTGCTTCCTGACCTGCCTATAGGTATCTCAAGAGGCAGGTCAGGTGATGTGGTATTCCCATCTCGTTCAGAATTTTCCACAGTTTATTGTGATCCACACAGTCAAAGACCTTGGCATAGTCAAGAAAGCAGAAATAGATATTTTTCTGAAACTCTCTTGCTTTTTCAATGATCCAGCAGATGTTGGCAATCTGATCTCTGGTTCCTCTGCCTTTCCTAAAACCATGCCTTTAGTCCACAATGTAGATAATCCTGTGATCTTGCTACTTGAAGCATTATTCCCACTACCTCCTTATCTAGCTTTCTGTCAGTCACAGATTCTTATTCTACCTAGTTTTCAGTATTCCACTTGAATTCTTCTCTATGTAGTCTTTCTGATTTACCCCCTCTGAATCCCTAGAGTTTTAAATTACTATGGTAATTTAGCCATACTTCTCTGAAAGGACTTATATGGCTGTCCAATATTAACTTTTTTAGCTTATTTTCTATACTACACCTTAAATATCCAGTGATAAAATAACAAAATCATAAAAATGCTAAATAAATCTCCTTTAAAACATTTCACTGGTTTGAAAAAGAACATAAAGAAATTGTGGAAGTTTCAGAAAAGCATTGTATTCATTTACTGGGGCTATCATAGTAAAATGCCACAGATTGGTGGCCTAAATGATAGAAATTCATTTTCTCAGAGTTCTGTAAATTGAAGTCCAATTCAAGCTACTGACGGATTTGGTTTTTCTGAGTCCTCAGTGCTTGGTTTACAGATGACCATTTTCTTGCTGTGCCTTCACATGACCTGTGCATCAATCCCTGTTTTCTCTTCCTGGTCTTATAAAGGCACCAATCCTGTCAGATGGAAACTCTACTCTTATGACTTCATTTAGAATTAGTTACCTCTTTAAAGGACATGTCTCCAAACACTGCAAACAGTCACTTTCTGAGGTATACTGGGAAGTAGCAGGTCAATATATGAATTCTGAGTAGACACAGCTCAATCCATAAGAGCTATTAAAAAAATATCATATGCAATCTCATTATAAAAAGATGTCTATCCATTATAAGTTTTCTGTATTAAACAGTCTCTTATTTGAATTCTGTGTGTAAATCATATGATGCTCTTATACCACATGTCATATGGAGATTACAAATTGGAAGATAACTTTTTTGAGAGCTATTAAAATATTTCACAAATTGATCTGCAGAAATATTTTTATCCTTTTATTTCCATGCAAGCAATGAGAAACTGATATTAATTATTACAATTTTTAACTCTTCTTGGTTAACTGATGACAAAAATGGTATTTTGTACTAACTTTAACTCATTTACTTAATTTAAATGCTAACAGATTTATTACAGTAATCTAAGCCTATGCCTCAACCAGTAATGCTGAAGAAGCTAAGGATTAACAGTTATATGAAGACTTACAAGACCTTTTAGAACTAACACCCAAAAAAGATGTCCTTTTCATTATAAGGAACTGGAATGCAAAAGTAGGAAGTCAAGAAACACCTGGAGTAACAGGCAAATTTGGCCTTGGAGTATAGAATGAAGCAGGGCAAAGACTAATAGAGTTTTGCCAAGAGAACGCACTGGTCATAGCGAACACCCTCTTCTAACAAAACAAGACAAGACTCTACACATGGACATCACCAGATGGTCAACACTGAAATCAGATTGATTATATTATTTGCAGCCAAAGACGGAGAAGCTCTATCCAGTCAGCAAAAACAAGACCAGGAGCTGACTGTGGCTCAGAACATGAACTCCTTATTTCCAAATTCAGACTTAAATTGAAGAAAGTAGGGAAAACCACTAGGCCATTCAGGTATGACCTAAATGAAATCCCTTATGATTATACAGTGGAAGTGAGAAATAGATTTAAGGGACTAGATCTGATAGATAGAGTGCCTGATGAATTATGGACAGAGGTTTGTGACTTTTTACAGGAGACAGGGATCAAGACCATCCCGAAGAAAAAGAATTGCAACAAAGCAAAATGGCTGTCTGGTAGCCCTTACAAATAGCTGTGAAAAGAAGAGAAGCAAAAAGCAAATAAGAAAAGGAAACACAAAAGTATCTGAATGCAGAGTTCCAAAGAATAGCAAGAAGAGATAAGAAAGCCTTCCTCAGTGATCTATGCCAAGAAATAGAGGAAAAGAACAGAGTGGGAAAGACTAGAGATCTCTTCAAGAAAATTAGAGATACCAAGGGAACATTTCATGTAAAGATGGGCTCAATAAAGGACAGAAATGGTATGGACCTAACAGAAGCAGACGATATTAAGAAGAGGTGGCAAGAATACACAGGAAAACTGTCCAAAAAAAGATCTTCATGATCCAGATAATCACGACGGTGTGATCACTCATCTAGAGCCAGACATCCAGGAATGTGAAGTCAAGTGGGCCTTAGAAAGCATCACTATGAACAAAGCTTGTGGAGATGATGGAATTCCAGTTGAGCTATTTCGAATCAATATGCCAGCAAATTTGGAAAACTCAGCAGTGGCCACAGGACTGGAAAAGGTCAGTTTTCATTCTGACCCCCCAAAAAAGGCAATGCCAACAATTGCACTCATCTCACTTGCTAGTAAAGTAATGCTCAAAATTCTCCAAGCCAGGCTTCAGCAATACGTGAACCATGAACTTCCTGATGTTCAAGCTGGTTTTAGAAAAGGCAGAGTAACCAGAGATCAAATTGCCAACATCCACTGGATCATGGAAAAAGCAAGAGAGTTCCAGAAAAATATCTATTTCTGCTTTCTTGACTATGGCAAAGCCTTTGACTCTGTGGATCACAATAAACTGTGGAAAATTCTGAAAGAGATGGGAATACCACATCACTTGACCTGCCTCTTGAGAAGCCTATATGCAGGTCAGGAAGCAACAATTAGAACTGGACATTTGGAACAGGCTGGTTCCAAATAGGAAAAGGAGTACGTCAAGGCTGTATATTGTCACCCTGCTTATTTAACTTATATGCAGAGTACATCATGAGAAACACTGGGCTGGAAGAAGCACAAGCTAGAATCAAGATTGCCAGGAGAAATATCAATAACCTCAGATATGCAGATGACACCACCCTTATGGCAGAAATTGAAGAGGAACTAAAGAGCTTCTTGATGAAATTAAAAGAGAAGAGTGGAAAAGTTGGCCTAAAGCTCAACATTCAGAAAACGAAGGTCATGGCACCTGGTCCTATCACTTCATGGCAAATAGATGGGGAAACAGTGGAAACAGTGTCAGACTTTATTTTTTAGGGCTCCAAAATCACTGCAGATGGTGACCACAGCCATGCAATTAAAAGAGGCTTGCTCCTTGGATGAAAAGTTATGACCAATCTAGATAACATATTAAAAAGCAGAAACATTACTTTGCCAACAAAGGTCCATCTAGTCAAGGCTATGGTTTTTCCAGTGGTCATGTATGGATGTGAGAGTTGGACTATGAAGAAAGCTGAGCACCAAAGAACTAATACTTTTGAACTGCGGTGTTGGAGAAGGCTCTTGAGAGCCCCTTGGACTGCAAGGTGATCCAACCAGTCCATCCAAAGGAGATCAGCCCTGGGATTTGTTTGGAGGGAGTGATGCTGAAGCTGAAACTCCAGTACTTTGGCCACGTCATGCTAAGAGTTGACTCACTGGAAAAGACTCTGATGCTGGGAGGGATTGGGGGCAGGAAGAGAAGGAGACGACAGAGGATGAGATGGCTGGATGGCATCATGGACTTGATGGATGTGAGTCTGAGTGAACTCCGGGAGTTGATGATGGACAGGGAGGCCTGGCGTGCTGTGATTCATGGGATCACAAAGAGTCGGACAGGACTGAGTGACTGAAATGAACTGATGTTTCCTTTCTCTTTTGCCTTTCACTTCTCTTCTTTTCTCAGCTATTTGTACGGCCTTCTCAGACAATAAGTTTGCCTTTTGCACTTCTTTTCCTTGGGTATGGTCTTGATGACTGCCTCCTGTACAATATCAGGAACTTTTATCCATAGTTCTTCAGGCACTCCCTCATATCAAATCCCTTGAATCTATTTGTCATTTTCACTGTATAATCGTAAAGGATTTGATTTAGGTCATACCTGAGTGGTCTAGTGGTTTTCCCTACTTTCTTCAATTTAAGTCTGAATTTAACAGTAAGGAGTGCATGATCTGAGACACAGTCATCTCCTGGCCTTGTTTTTGCTGACTGTATAGAGCTTCTCCATCTTTTAAGCTTCTTCTTATTGTCTGTATTACCTCCACAATAGTTTAGCCCCAGGTAAATAACAGGGAGGGAATATAACCTCATCCATAAACATAAAATTGGATTAAAGATTTACTGAGCATCGCCCTACCCATCAGAACAAGATCCAGTCTCCCCTCAGTCAGTCTCTCCCATCAGGAAGCTTCCATAAGCCTCTTATCCTTCTCCATCAGAGGACAGACAGACTGAAACCACAGTCACAGAAAACTAACCAATCTGATCACATGGACCACAGCCTTGTCAACTCAATGAAACTATAAGTCATGCTGTGTTGGGCCACCCAAGAGGGATGGGTCATGGTGGAGAGTTCTGACAAAACGTGGTCCACTGGAGAAGGGAATCACAAACCACTTCAGTATTCTTGACTTCAGTACCCCATGAACCATATGAAAAGGCAAAAGATAGGACACTGAAAGATGAACTCCCCAGGTTGGTAGGTGCCCAATATGCTGCTAGAAATCAGTGGAGAAATAACTCCAGAAAGAATGAAGAGATGGAGCCAAAGCAAAAGCACCCAGTTGTGGATGTGACTGGTGATGGAAGTAAAGTCCAGTGCTATAAAGAGCAATATTACATAGGAACTTGGAAGCTAGGTCCAAGAATCAAGGCAAATTGGAAGTGGTCAAACAGGAGATGTGAAGAGTGAACATCAACATTTTTGGAGTCAGTAAACTAAAATGGATTGGACTGGGTGAATTTAACCTAGATGACCCTTATATCTATGACTGTAGGCAAGAATCCTTTAGAAGAAATGACAGCATGATCTCTATTCATTTCTAATGCAAAACATTCAATAGCACAGTAATCCTAGTCTATGCCCTGACCAGCAATGCTAAAGAAGCTGAAGTTGAATGGTTTTATGAAGATCCGCAAGACCTTCTAGAACTAACACTCCCAAAAGATGTCCTTTTCATGACATGGGACTGGAATGCCAAAGTAGAAAGTCAAGAAATACCTGGAATAATAGGCAAATGTGGCCTTGGAGTTCAGAATGAAACAGGGAAAATGCTAATAAATTTTTGTCAAGAGAATGCAGGCATTCAGTTTAAAATTTATAAATTTCTGATCAGCCAAGATGGAAGACTAGGAAGACCCTGAAATCACTTCCTCTCATAGGCAAGCCAAAATTGCAACTATTTATAGGGCCATCAATGAATAAAACAGGAAGCTACCAGAAAAGATCTTCTTCAACTAAAGACATAAAGAAGGAACAACAATACTGGTAAGAGGGGCATAGTCACAATATAGTCAAGTCTCCTACCCCTGAGTGTTTAATCCATAAATGGGAGATTAATTAAAATTGCAGACGTTTTCCCCAAAGAGTAAGGGAGACTATCCCATATCCAGACTTAGAGGTTCTGCACCAGGGACATAAGCCCCTGTGCATTTGGCTTTGGAAGTCATCAGGGCTTACTTTAAGAAATCCCAGAGATCTGTGGGAAATAGAGACTCCACTCTTAAACTATTATTCACTGAGTTGTGTCTGACTCTTTGCAATCCTTTAGACTGTAGGCCAGCAATCCCCTCTGTCTACAGGATTTCCTAGGCAAGAATGCTGGAGTGAATTGCCATTCCCTTCTCTAGGGTATCTTCCTGACTCAGGGATCAAGCCTGGGGCTTCTGCATTGGCAGGCAGATTCTTTATCATGTGAGCCATTGCATGCTCCAGGACCCAGAGCAAAAGCAGTAATTGGAAAGGAACTTGAGTCAGACTCATCTGCTGATCTTAGAGGCCCTCCAGAAAGACAGGTGGTGCCTGCAGCTCACTCTGGGAACCTAGACAGTAGTGGCAGCCATTTTGGGAAATCTTTCTACCACATTGACAGTGATGCTGGTAAGTGCAATTTTGGAGTATTTCCTATAGATTTTCAGCCTCCAGATTCAGCCTTGCCCTTACACAAGAGCCTGTAGACACCTTAGGCCAAGCAACTAACTTGGCATAGACACAGACCAACCCACTTGCAGATAGGCTGCTTTAAGAATCCTTGAGCCCACAGCCTCCCCTGGACACAGTCCTACCCACAAGAGCACCCAGGACTTGGCACCATACACTAATTCACAGGCACTTGTCCCAGGATCCCTACTAGACACAGGCTATAGGCCTCAAGGCCCTAGAGCCAGAGAGCTTGGGACTCAGATCTGCATACCAGTGGGCAGACAGCAGCCCCAAAAAGCTGGCCCACCTACCAGTGAACCTTCTTGAGCCTCAGGCCATACCTCACTCACCAGATGGCAGAAAAAAGCTTCTGGAGGACTACAGTCCTGCAACCTGTGGATCTAGGCCACCCATATGCAGGCCAGTATCTGCCCTGGGACAAGTCCAGCTCTCCCACTGCTGTCCAGTGAGCCTGATCTAGTCTCCTCAGGCTCAGCCCACCCACCAGTGGGTAGACATTAGCCACATGCCTACTGCAGCCTTGCAGCCTACAGATCCAGGCCACCCATGAGCAGGCCAATACCTGCCCTGGGACCAAATGTGCCATGGCCCTGCCCACTATGGGCCAACATAAGCTTTGAAACATCATGAACACCACAGCGAAGTATGTTAGGAACGGACCACACTCAGCAGTCCCTTGAGTCTGAAAGCCAGGAATCAGCTCTGCCCACCGGTAGAACAGCGCCAGCTCCAGGACCTATTTAGATATAAAAGTTTAATGGTAACCACAAACTTAAAATTTACAGTAAATATAAACACAAGAAAAGAAAAAGGAATCCAAATATAATACTAAAGGTAATCATCAAACCACAAAATAAAGGAAAAAAAAAAAAGAATAAAGATTTACAAAAATAACTGAAGCAATTAAAGAAATGGCAAGAAGAACATATATATCAATAGTTATCTGAAATGCAAATGGACTAAATGCTGCAATCAAAACACATAAAGTGGCTGAATAGATACAAAAACAAGACCTATATATAAGCTGCTTATAAGATACTCACCTCAGATCTAGAGAAACACACAAACTGAAAGTGAGTGAATGGGAAAAAAAAAAAATTCTATGAAAACAGAAATAAAAAGAAACCCAGATTAAGAATACTTTTATCAGACAAAAGAGGCATTAAAATAAAGACTGTTACAAGAGACAAAGAAGAATATCAAGAGATCAATCCTGGAAAAAGATATAACAATTGTAAATATATACGCATCCAACAAAGCACCACCTAAATATATAATGAAAATACTGATGGACATAAAGGGAGAAATTGACAGTTACACAATATCAGTAGGAGACTTTAACATGTCCTTTACATCAATGGACAAATCATTCAAACAGGAAATCCGAAAGGAAACATTGGTTTTAAATGCTATATTAGACTTGATGGACTTTATAGACACATACAGAACATTCTTCTCACACGCACGTAGAACATTTTCCAATGTAGATCAACTATTAGGACAAAAAAAAAAACTTCAGTAAATTTGAGAAAAATGAAAGCATAACAAGTATCGTTTATGACCACAATGTTATGAGAATAGAAATCAACTACAAAAAAAAAAAAAAAACTCATAAAAAAAAAAAACACAAACTGAAGGTGACTTAACAATATGCTACTAAAAACAAATGGACCACTGAAGAAATCAAAGAGGAAATAAAATACATATATATACCTGGAGACAAATGATAATGAAAACATGATGATCCAAAATCTATGGAACAGAGCAAAAGCAGTTTTTTAGCAATACATGCTTACCACAAAAAACAAACACACAAAACCTCAAATAAACAATGAAACTGTACTGTTAAATGAACTGGTTTCCCAGTTCAACTCAATTAGGAGAACAAACAACTCAATTAGCTAGGGAGAAATTATAAAGATCATAGCAAAAATAAATAAGAGACTAAACTAACAATGTCAATTTAAAAGACCAATGAAGCAAAGAGCTAGAAAGATAAACAAAATTGATAAACCTTTATTTAGTCAGACACATCAAAAAATAAAGAGAGCAGGCCCAGATCAATAAAATCAGAAATGAAAAAGAAATTAAAAACAGCATCACAGAAATACAAAAGATCATAAGAAGTACTATGAACAATTGTATGCCAATAAAGTGGACAACTGAGAAAAATGGACAAATTATCAGAAATATACAATCTCTGATACAAGCAGAAGGAAATAGAAAATATGAATAGACCAATTACCAGTATTGAAATTAAATCAGTAATTTAAAAACTCCTATTAAACAGAAGTCCAGGACCAGATGTCTTCTCAGGTAAATTCTACCAAACATTAAGAGAAGAATTAACACTGAACAGATTACTCCAAACATTGCAGAGAAAACTCCTTCTGAGGCCAATATCACCCTGATATTAAACCCAGACAAAAATATATCACAAAAAAAGATGGTTACAGGGTATGCTCTTTGATGAACATGGATGCAAAACTCCTCAACAAAATATTATCAAGTGAATTCAATAATATATTTAAAGGAACATACACTGCAATGATGTGGGTTTTATCCCAGGGATACAAGGATGGTTCAGCATCTGCAATTCAATCAATGTAATTCACCACATTAATAAACTGAAAAATAAAAACCATATGATTCTCTCAATAGATGTAGAAAAACATGACATATTCAACTTTTATTTATGATAAAAAAAAAAACTCTTCATAAAGTTGATGTAGAGGAAACAGACTTCAACATAGTAAAGATTATATATAAGTCAACAGTTAACATCATACTCAATGGCAAAAAGCCAAAAACACTTCCTCTAAGATCAGGAATAAGACACGATTGGCCATTCTCACCACTTTTATTTAACATAGGTAGGGAAATCCTAGCTATGACAATCAGAGAAGAAAATAAATAAATAAATAAATAAATAAGTAAATAAAAGGAATCTGATTGTGATAGAAGAAGTTAAACAGTCACTGTTTGCAGATGACATAATAATATACATGCACTACTATGTTGTGCTAAGTTTCTTCAGTGTCCAACTCTTTGTGACCCCATGGACTGTAGCCTGCCAGGCTCCTCTGTCCATCGAATTCTTCAGGCAAGAATACTGGAGTCTGTTCCCATTCCCTTCTCCAGGGTATCTTCCCTACCCAGGGATCAAACCCAAGCCTCCTGAATTACAGGCAGATTCTTTACCATCTGAGCCACCAAATAGAAAAGGCTTAATCTGGCCAGTAGTCAGGAAAATAAATATATAATATGCATTTAAATAACCATGAATTAGAATTTTACATTTAGATTGGGGGAAAGTGTCGAAATCTAATGATTACCAAGTGCAAGAGATGATAGAGAAAATCAGGAATTTTTGCATACTGCTAATGGGGATGTAAATCATATTTCAGAGAGAATTTTGGCAATTCCTAGTAAAGTTGAACATGAGCATATCCTAAAAATATCTAAAAAAATATACTCTAGAGAAATTCTAGCATAGGTGCACAAAACAACATATATAAAATTGTTTATTGTAGAATTGTTCCTGGTAGCAAAAGCTGAGAAAAAAGTTGAATAACCATTGAAATACAGATGGATGAATAGATTGTGGGAAATCCACTTAATGGAAAACCATAATAGAATGATGTTCAAAATTAATTAAAGCTATATATAACTATGAAAACCACAATATACCTATACCAAAAAGAAATGTTGCACACACAATGTTCATCAACTTACATTGTTAAATACTCAACTAAAAAAAAAAAATTACCTGTCTATACACACACAACTTCAGGATATTGGTGACTGCTTTCAGAAAGACAGTATGAGGAATTCCATGGGTGTTCCCAGGAACCAGCTGTAACTCATGGAAAAAACTTAAGTCTCCAAAAATTTTCCTAAGCAAGTAAGATAAAAGAAGAAATATATATTCAAGAAAATCTTCTAAATCCCAGAATGTGTGAGTCTGTAGCATCTGCTCGCTTTGTTGCAGTGAAAAGGAAAAGAAAGAGAAATGAGTTTTTTCTTTCCCTTTCCTGAAAAAAAAAAAAAAAAAAGATAAAGAGAAAAGTGAGCAGGACTGAACATTTCTAGCTTTTCTACTGTAACTTCACCTAATTCTGCATATCGATAACTAAGTTTGCTTTTCTTGCCCCTAACTCTGCAAGAGCTACACTTCACACCTATTTTCTCTTCTTGTTGTTGTTTAGTTGCTCAGTTGTATCAAACTCTTTTGCCACCCCATGGACTGTAACCCACCAGACTCCTTTGTCCATGGGATTTCCCAGGCAGAATACTGGAATGGGTTGCCATTTCCTCCTCCAGGGGATCTTACCAACTCAGGAATCAAACCTGCACCTGTTGAGTCTCCCGCATTGACAGGTGGGTTCTTTTCCCTCTGAGCCACCTGGGAAGCATTTCCCTTTGACTCTATGCTAAATACATCATGTATCTGTGTTTACCTTTACAACACTCTTCTTACAGTTCTTCCTTTTTACATACCAGAAAGAAGGCTGTAGAGCCAACAAACTCCCAGACTAAATTACTGGGTTACTTCACCAGGCTATGACTGTCTTTGAAACAGTGCAAGAGGAAGAATTCAAGACCCTAACACCTTTGTTTCTCATCACCAACTCCTAACTTCAAATCCTCATCTTATATAAGTCCCTAGACTCCTCATGGACTTCCCAGGTGGTGCTAGTGGTAAAGAACTCACCTGCCAGAGCAGGAGATGTAAGCAGCACAGGTTCAAACCCTGAGTCAGGAAGATCACCTGGAGGAGGGCCTGGCAACCCACTCCAGTATTCTTGCCTGGAGAATCCCATGGACAGACATGACTGAAGTGACTTAACACACACAGAGAGACTCCTCATGGAGGGGAGACACTGTTCTTGAGGTGTGAACCTACTCCACCAGTTAAGAATTAAAGCCACCTTTCTATTACCTCCAAATTCTATCTCCATAGTTTTTATTCAGTTTCAGCGGGCAGATAAAGCTAAGAATTTGACCAGCAACACCTTCCTAGATCCAGTCCAATTGGCCAAGATAACGAGAGCTCTAATTTAGACATGTGTGATCAAGAAAAGGAGCCCATCTTTTCCTCAGCCCCTGGACAAGAGATAGGCTATTTCACTATCTCACTTGGAAAGGCAGGCTGCCGGCATTTCTCATCTCCCACTCCCTGACTCCAAATTAAAGGAATTACTCCATTCCTGGCAAGTGTGGCCAAATATTGAAGGCAATCTTCCTCCACTCATACCCAATTTATCGGGCTAAAGACAACTTCATAGGAGATGTAAGCCTAAAAGGAAAAAAAAAAGAGGACAGTGCCCAATCCTAGTGTTATGCTAATGTATCAAGGGCATCCCTGCAGGAGAAGCAGGCCACAGTTTCTATTCCAAGCCCTAGAGTAGGGGTTCACAGATTTTGATAGAAGATATACAACCAAAACAATCTTTGAAAAAGTTCTCTCTCTAGAAGACCCAGATTATTTGCAATATTGTGGAGGATTTCAAGCCTAAGGGTACATTTAGAAACAATATACACTTTGATGGTACACAATTAAGAGCAACAAGCTAGACCAAAGGTCAGTTAATTTACCAGAGAGAACTAAGGAAAGAGACTGCTAAGAATAGCCCTTCTGAGTTCAGAACAAGTTACAAAGACTTACTGAAAGAAATACCTCTCCAAAAGGACCCCAGTTTGATTGAGTCAGACTTGCAGTAATTTATGACTTCATAACAAAAACAGAGCATTCACTGGGGCAATGAATACAGCTTAAAAGCTGAGGGGATACCAAAAGAGGGAGTTGGTTTAACAGAGATGTCTGCATAAGAGAGAGACGAAGAGATTCCTATTGAAACTGCACCATCCCAGCCTGACTGTGTGCATTCCCAAGTGTGCTCTTTGTGGGGTGATACCCCACACGGAGGAGACAGAAGATAAATGTCAATGAAATAGTCCAGCCTTGTAAATAAACAAGTAAATGAACAAACAACAACAAAATCGAATCCCAGAGTCTTGAAGGATCAGTATCCAGGGTTGCTGTAATGTACCCTTCGAAATAACTAGTTTATAACAATGACAAAAACAACAAAACATGCCGCCCATTAGAAATGCAAATAAAAGGGTACTATTATTCCATAAACAAAGGGAATTAAACAGTTGAAGATACTGCCTATGACAGACCAGAAATCAGAATAATAAGACAAAGACTTTTTAAAACAACCATTATAGACATCCAAGAAGCAAAAAAAAAAGTTAATAAAGTAAAAAAAAAAAAGGAAGAAAGCCATGATGACAATGTATTATCAGATAGAGAATATCATCAGTAAAAAGACAGAAATTAGAAAAATTAAACAAATGGAATTGTCCCTTTACTATGTTCTCATGTTAGAGACTATCAGAATACTATAGCAGTAAACTCAAATAGCTATTTAGTGTCTACTTGAAATAAACTGTAAGATTTTGCTGTTGTTCAGTTGCCCAGTTGCGTCCGAATTTTTGTGACCCCATGGACTACAGCAACCCAGAATTCTCTGTCCTTCATTATCTCCCAGAGTTTGCTCAAAGTCAGATCCATTGAGTCAATGATGCCATCCAACCATTTCATCCTCTGTTGCTCCTTTCTCCTCCTGCTTTCCAGCCTCAGGGTATTTTCCAATGAGCTGGCTCTTCACATCAGATGACCACAGAACTGGAAGTTCAGCATCAGTGCTTCCAACTAATATTCAGGGTTGATTTCCTTTACTTTGATCTCCTTACTAGCCAAGGGATTCTCAAGAGTCTCCTCTAGCATCATAGTTTAAAGGAATCAATTCTTCAGCAATCAGTCTTCTTTATGGTTGAACTCTCACATCCATACATGACTACTGGAAAAACCATAGCTTTGACTAGATGGACCTTGGCAGTAAACTGATGGCTCCGCTTTTTAATACACTGCTTAGGTTTGTCATAGCTTTGCTTCCAAGGAGCAAGAGCCTTTTAATTTCATGGCTGCAGTCAACATCTCCAGTGAGTTTTGGAGCCTAAGAAAATAAATCCTTTCACTGTCTCCATTTTTCCCTATCTATTTGCCATGAAGTGATGGGACCAGATGCCATGAACTTTGTTTATTGAATGTTGAGTTTTAAATTAGCTTTTAGGCTCTCTTCTTTAACCTTCATCAAGAGGCTCTTTAGTTCCTCTCACTTTCTGCCATTAGGGTGGTGTCATCTGCAAATTTGAGGTTATCAATATTTCTTCCAGGAATCTTGATTCCAGTTTGTGGTAAATCCAGCTGGGCATTTCACATGATATACTCTGCATCTAAGTTAACTAAGTGGGGTAACAATATACAGCTTTGACGTAATCCTTTTCCAATTGTGAGCCAGTTTGTTGTTCCACATTCTGTTCTAACTGTTGTTTCTTGACAAGCTTCTTTACATGCTTTTCAGGAGACATGTAACGTGGTTGGTATTTCTGTCTCTTGAAGAATTCTCCACAGTTTGTTGTGATCCTCACTGTCAAAGGCTTTAGCATTGTTAATGAAGCAAAAGTAGATGTTTTTCTTGGATTCCCTTGCTTTTTCTATGATTCAGTGGATGCTGGCATTTTGAGCTCAGGTTCCTCTGCCTTTTCTAAATCCAGCTTGTACACTGGAAGTTCTCTGTTCATGTATTGTTTTTTTCTAGCTTGAAGGATTTTGAGCATTACCTTGCTACCCTGTGAAATGAGTGCAATTGTGTAGTAGTTTGTACATTTTTTGGCATTGCCCTTCTTTGAGATTGAAATGAAAACTGACCTTTTCCAGTCCCGTCGTCACTGCTGAGTTTTCCAAATTAACTGGCATATTGAGTGCAGGACTTTCACAGAATCAAATTTTAAGACTTGAAATAGCTCAGCTGGAATTCCATCACCTCTACTAGCTTTGTTCACAGTGATGCTTGATTTTGGACTCCAGGATGTCTGGCTCTAAGTGAATGAGATAACCACACCATCACGGTTATCTGGGTCATTAAGATCTTTTTTGTATAGTTCTTCTGTGTATTTTTGCCACCTCTTCTAAATATCTTCTGATTCTGTTAGATTCATACTGTATCTGTCCTTTAGTGTGCCAATTTTTGTATGAAATGTCCCCTTGGTATCTCTAATCTTCTTGAAGAAATCTCTAGTCTTTTCCTTTCTATTGTTTCCCCTACCTTTTTTTTTTGTGTGTGTGTGTGTGTTGTTTGCTTAGGAAGGTCTTCTTACCTGTCCTTGCTATTCTTTGGAACTCTACATTCAGGTGGGTGTATTTTTCCTTTTCTCCTTTGCCTGTCACTTCAAGAAGATATAAATCATATCTCCTACTGGTCAATTTTATACCCATATTTCCAAGATCTTGCACAGTGTTTGGCATATAGTACACATCAAATAAATCTGTTTAATAAAACACATGATTCTAGAGATGCAAAGAGAAATTCAGATATTGACATTTTGTATTTACACATCTACTCAACCATTCTCCTGTTTAAAGGGAAGTAACCCGAAATGAGCACCTCTCATATGTCAGATATAGCACTAGGGAATCATGGATATACTTTTCACCTTCATAACTTTATGAAGGCAGTAGTATTGCCCATTTTGTAAATTAAGCAAAAAAAAAAAAAAAAGCTAAAAGAGATGAAGTTACTCAAGGTCATAAGTTACTAAGTACGAAGTTGTCATTAAATTTGTATGGAATTAAAATTTGTATGGAAAACAGTATGGATAGTATGAAATTTAATTTCTGACTGTTTCATTATAGGCCTTTGGTGTTTATGCAATACTCTTTCGTGGTAGAAGAAAATTAAAACTCATTCAACAATAAAAGAAAAGTCGGAGATAGTAATAAAGCTGTATGTACCTTTTGAGTTTGAGGTTAGTACAACTTCCTAATTGTTTCCTATTAACAAGTCAGAACTAACTCATCTGAGATGAGTCATAATGCTACGGATTGAATATTTGCTGCTTCTCAGCCACTTAATCATGTCTAATTCTTAGAGATCCTGGACTGTAGTCCTCCAGACTCCTCTGTCCATAGGATTTTCCAGGAAAAAATACTGAAGTGGATTGCCATTCCCTTCTCCAGGGGCTCTTCCTGCCTCAGACATTGAACCCAAAGCTCCTATGGCTAGTATATTGCAGGCAGTCTCTTTACCACTGAGCCACCTGGGAAGCTCAATTGAATGTTCAGTTCAATTCAGTTTAGTCATTCAGTCGTGTCCGACTCTTTGCGACCCCATGAATCGCAGTACGCCAGGCCTCCCTGTTGATCACCAACTCCCAGAGTTCACTCAGACTCATGTTCATCAAGTCAGTGATGCCATCCAGCCATCTCATCCTCGGTCGTCCCCTTCTCTTCCTGTCCCCAAACCCTCCCAGCATCAGAGTCTTTTCCAATGAGTCAACTTTTCGCATGAGGTGGCCAAAGTACTGGAGTTTCAGCTTTAGCATCATTCCTTCCAAAGAACACACAGGGTTGATCTCCTTCAGAATGGACTGGTTGGATCTCCTTGCAGTCCAAGGGACTCTCAAGAGTCTTCTCCAACACCACAGTTCAAAAGCATCAATTCTTCGGTGCTCAGCTTTCTTCACAGTCCATCTCTCACACACATGACCACAGGAAAAACCATAGCCTTGACTAGATGGACCTTTGTTGGCAAAGTAACGTCTCTGCTTTTAAATATGCTATCTAGGTTGCTCATAACTTTTTTTCCAAGGAGTAAGCGTCTTTCAATTTCATGACTGCAGTCACCATCTGCAGTGATTTTTGAGCCCCAAAATAAAACCTGACACTGTCTCCACTGTTTCTCCATCTATTTCCCATTAAATGATGGGACCAGATGCCATGATCTTCGTTTTCTGAATGTTGAGTTTTAAGTCAACTTTTTCACTTTCCACTTCCAATTTCATCACGAGGCTTTTTAGTTCCTCTTCACTTTCTGCCATAAGGGTGGTGTCATCTGAATATCTGAGGTTATTGATAATTCTCCTGGCAATCCTGATTCCAGCTTGTGCTTCTTCCAGTCCAGCGTTTCTCATGATGTACTCTGCATATAAGTTAAATAAGCAGGGTGACAATATACAGCCTTGACATACTCCTTTTCCTATTTGGAACCAGTCTGCTGTTCCATGTCCAGTTCTAACTGTTACTTCCTGACCTGCATACAAATTTCTCAAGAGGCAGGTCAGGTGGTCTGGTATTGCCATCTCTTTCAGAATTTTCCACCGTTTATTGTGATCCACACAGTCAAAGGCTTTGGTATAGTCAAGAAAGCAGAAATCGATATTTTTCTGGAACTCTCTTGCTTTTTCGATGATCCAGCGGATGTTGGCAATTTGATCCCTGGTTCCTCTGCCTTCTCTAAAACCAGCTTCAGGTTCCCCTAAAATTCAAATGTAGAATCTCCAAATCCCAATGTGGTGGTATTTGTAGGTGAAGCCTTTGAAAATTAATCAGACCATCACATCATGATTGCGGTCAGTGCCCTTATAAGAAAAGGCACAAGAATTATGATGTCCTCCTCTGTCAAATGAGTGCACAGAAAATAAGGTGGCCACTTGTGAAATAGGAAGAGGGCTCTCTCACTAGAATCCAACCATGCTGGCAGTCTGATATCAGACTTCTAGCCTCTAGAACTATGTGAAATTAATACTTACTATTTATGACACCCAGTCTATGACATTGTTAGAGCAGCTCACATTAAGACAGAGACTTCCATGCATTTATTGTGATTGCAAATCAATATGAATTTCCTAATCCATCCCTTCTGAGGAAAGAAAGTAAGATAAAGATGAGGAGGATGCAGAAGCTGAAGATTCTCTTTGATGGTAAGAGTGAGTTTACTTGGAGATGAAGAGTCAGGATATGGAAAAAGGGAAGAAATAGAAAAAAATCACTGGAAGGTACATATATGTCCGTGTGTAGGTTGGGAGAGATATAGATTTTAAAGGAGAACTTTTCATGTCAAGACAAGCAAGCTAATTAATGCTATTATGATGGATAAGCAGAAAAGAGGCTTATCTGACAATAATGATACAGTAAATTCTTTATATACAAATAAGTTCTCTTTGAAGCGCATGTTCCTGAGTCCAATATGTTCATAAATCTTACAGTTAGCCTAGGAACACAATTAACACAATCAGCTATATAGTACTGTAACAGGTTTATAATACTTTTCATACAAGGAATACATAAAAAAACAAACAGAAAATAAAATATTTTTAATTTTACAGTGCAGTACCTTGAAAATACAGTAGTACAGTACAACAGCTGGCCTATCGGGGCTGGCATGAAGTGAACAGGCAAGAAGAGTTACTTACGGAGGAGGGAGAGAAGGTGGAAGATGGGAGAGCTCAGGACTGTCAGCAACAGGAGATGGAGGTCGAGCTGCAGCTCATGCACACCTGACCTTCACAGCACAGGTCTTGGTTCCTTGCTGGATTCAATTCTACCTAACCTCTTCAAAAATAAACGAGTGATGTCTGAGCAGTAGTTTCTTTCTTTTTCTCTATTTTTTTTTTTTTGTTTGTCATAGATGACACAGTATCACTGGATTGCATTCTGAATGGCTGCTGCAACCTTCATGTATTGTTCTATGTCAGGGTCCAGATAGTTTATGGTGAACAGTGTTGGATTTATGATCTCTGAAGAAGAGGATTTAGCTTCAGGACCAGGGACCAGGCTTGATCACTCAAGAGCTTTTGTGTAGCAGAATTTTACTAAAGTAAGAAAAGGGAGCAGCAAGTGGCTGAGAGGAGAAACCTCACGTCCTAGGTCTGTAGCGGTAGCCGTGAGGAGATACCCCACGTCCAAGGTAAAAGAAACCCCAGTAAGATGGTAGGCACTGAGAGAGGGCATCAGAGGGCAGACAGACTGAAACTACAATCACAGAAATCTAACCAATCTAATCGCATGGACCACAGCCTTGTCTAACTCAATGAATATAAGTAATGCCACATAGGGCCACCCAAGATGGACAGGTCATGGTAAACAGTTCTGACAAAGTGTGGTTACTGAAGAAGGGAATGGCAAACTGCTTCAGTATTCTTACCTTGAGAATGTCATGAACAGTATGAAAAGGCAAAAAGATAGAACACTGAAAGATGAACTCCATAGGTCAGTAGGTACCAAATATGCTACTGGAGAACAGTGGAGAAAAAACTGCAGAAAGAATGAAGAGATGGAGCCAAAGCAAAAACAACACTCAGCTGTGAATGTGACCGTTCATAGAAGCAAGGTCCGATGCTGTAAAGAGCAATATTGCATAGGAACCTGGAATGTCAGGTCCATGAATCAAGGCAAATTGGAAGTGTTCAAACAGGAGATGACAAGGGTGAATGTCAACATGTTAGAAATCAGAGAACTAAAATGGACTGGAATGAGTGAATTTAACTCAGATGACCCTTATATCTACTACTGTGGGCAAGAATCCTTTAGAAGAAATGGAATAGCCATCATAGTTAACAAAAGAGTCCGAAATGCAGTACTTGGATGCAGTCTCAAAAATGGCAGAATGATCTCTGTTCATTTCCAAGACAAACCATTCAATATCACAGTAATCCAAGTGTGTGCCCCAACCAGTAATGCTGAAGAAGCTGAAGTTGAACTTTTCTATGAAGACCTACAAGACCATCTAGAACTAACACCCAAAAAAGATGTCCTTTTCATTATTGGGGACTAGAATGCAAAAGTAGGACATCAAGAAACACCTGGAGTAACAGGAAAATTTGGTCTTGGAGTGCAGAATGAAGCAGGGAGAAAGCTAATAGAGTTTTGCCAAGAGAACGAACACACTGTTCATAGCAAAACCCTCTTCCAACAACACAAGGGAAGACTCTACACTTGGACATCACCAGATGGTCAACACCAAAATCAGATTGATTATATTCTTTGTAGTCAAAGATGGAGAAACTCTATACAGTCAGGAAAAACAAGACTGGGAGCTGATTGGGGCTCAGATCATGAACTCCTTATTGCCAAAGTCAGACTTAAGTTGAAGAAAGTAGGAGAAACCACTAGAGCATTCAAGTATGACTTAAATCAAATCCCTTACATTTATATAGGGGAAGTGAGAAATAGATTTAAGGCACTAGATATGATAGAATGCCTGATGACCTATGGATGGAGGTCCATGACATTGCACAGGAGAGAGAGATCAAGACCATCCCCAAGAAAAAGAAATGCAAAAAATCAAAATGTCTGTCTGAGAAGGACTTAAATATAGCTGTGAAAAGAAGAGAAGCCAAAAGCAAAGGAAAAAAGGAAAGATACACCCAACTGAAAGCAGAGTTCCAAAGAATAGCAAGGAGAGATCAGAAAGCATTCCTCAGTGATCAGTGCAAAGAAATAGAGGAAAACATAGAATGGGAAAGATGAGATCTCTTCAAGACAATTAGAGATACCAAGGGAACATTTCATGCAAAGATGGACTTGATAAAGGACAGAAATGGTATGGACCTAACAGAAGCAGAAGATATTAAGAAGAGGTGGCAAGAATATACCTAAGAAATGTACAAAAAAGATCTTCACAACCCAGATAATCATGATGGTGTGATCACTCACCTAGAGCCAGACATCCTGGAATGTGAAGTCAAGTTGGCCTTAGAAAGCCTCACTACAAACAAAGCTAGTGGAGGTGATGGAATTCCAGTTGAGCTATTTCAAATCCTGAAAGATGATGCTGTGAAAGTGCTGCACTCAATATGCCAGCAAAGGTGGAAAACTCAGCAGTAGCCACAGGACTAGAAAGGTCAATTTTCATTCCAATCCCAAAGAAAGGCAATGCCAAAGAATGCTCAAACTGCGAGACAATTGCGCTCATTTCACTCACTAGTAAAGTAATGCTCAAAATTCTCCAAGCCAGGCTTCAGCAGTACGTGAACCATGAACTTCCAGATGTTCAAACTGGTTTTAGAAAAGGCAGAGGAAACAGAGCTCAACTTGCCAACATCCATTGGTTCATCAAAAATGCAAGAGAGTTCCAGAAAAACATTTGTTTCTGCTTTATTGACTATACGAAATCCTTTGTTTGGATCACAATAAACTGTGTAAAATTCTGAAAGAGATGGGAATAACAGACCACCTGACCTGCCTCTTGAGAAATCTGTATGCAGGTCAGGAAGCAGCAGTTAGAACTGGACATGGAACAACAGACTGGTTCCCAATAGGAAAAGGAATATGTCAAGGCTGTATATTGTCACCCTTCTTATTTAAGTTATATGCAGAGTACATCATGAGAAATGCCAAGCAGGATGAAACACAAGCTGGAATCAAGATTGCTGGGAGAAATATCAATAACCTCAGACATGCCAGATGATACCACCCTTATGGCAGAAAGTGAAGAACTGAAGAGCCTCTTGATGAAAGTGAAAATAGAGAGTGAAAAAGTTGGCTTAAAGCTCAACATTAAGAAAGCTAAGATCATGGCATCTGGTCCCATCACTTCATGGCAAGTAGATGGGGAAACATGGAAACAATGGCTGACAATTTTTTTGGGCTCCAAAATCACTGCAGATGGTGACTGCAGCCATGAAATTAAAAGATGCTTGCTCCTTGGAAGAAAAGCTATGAGCAACCTGGATAGCATATTTAAAAGCAAAGACATTACTTTGCCAACAAAAGTCCATCTAGTCAAGGCTATGGTTTTTCCAGTAGTCATGTATGAGTATGACAGTTGGACTATAAAGTAAGCTGAGGACTGAAGAATTGAGGCTTTGAACTGTGGTGTTGGAGACGACTCTTGAGAGTCCCTTGAACTGCAAGGAAATCCATCCTGTCCATCCTAAAGGAGATCAATCCTGAGTGATATTTGCAAGGACTGATGCTGAAGCTGAAAGTCCAACGCTTTGGCCACATGATGCAAAGAGCTGTCTCATTTGAAATAACCCTGAGGTTAGGAAAATGAAGGCAGGAGGAAAAGGGTACCAGAGAGGATGAGATGGTTGGATGACATCACTGACTCAGTGGACATGAGTTTGGGTAAACTCTGGGAGTTGGTGATGGACAGGGAGGCCTGGCATGCTGTAGTTCATGGGGTTGCAAAGAGTTGGACACGACTAAGCAACTGAACTGAACTGAACTGAACCTGGCTTTTGACGGGGTGTGTATGTTGGAGAAATGGGAGGTTGGGTAGGGAGGTGGGGACTGGGGGGTGGAAATTCTATAGGATAGAGTTCTCTAGCCTTCTACACGGTTGTAGTTTTTTGTATGTGTGCATGCGTGCTCTGTCACTAAGTCGTGTGTGACTGTTTGTGATCCCATATGCTAAAGTCCCCCAAGCTCCTCTGTCCATGGAATTTTTTAGGCAAGATTACTGGAGTGGGTTGCCATTTTCTACTCCAGGGGATATTCCCGACCCAGGGATGGAGCCCACCTCTCTTGAATCTTCTGCATCAGCAGCCAGATTCTTTACCAAACAATGGCACTCATTAGGCAGGGATTCTTTGGTGTAAACCAATAATTTTAATTAGCACAGGCTTATGAAAGTATTAATTTACATAAATGATTTCTTGAATTTCAGTAAGAAGTAATAACATCCTTGACTAAGTAGCAATTTAGAATACAGAGCAAATTAAAGGATTCAATTATATCATTAGCTCCAGCATATTTCTAACATATTAAGATATTTGTTATACAAAATCCTAGTACCCTCCAATAACCTATTTGTCCTAAAAGTATCTTCGATTTAGCAAAATTTATAGGCAAAATAAAATTGAACTATGTTTCTAAGAATCATTGAAAGATTAAAGGAAAAATTTCTGATCAACTGCTTAAAATATAAAATTCTTCAAAGATAATTGTTCTGTTATTCAAACAGTCTAGGAAAATTATTTCAAGAAATTGGCAAAAGTTTAGCATAGTCATTATATAAAAGATACACAAAATTTTACAGAATAATATTAAGAAATGAATACTTAAATCTGCAAAGAAAGGAAAAAGTGATGAGAATATATAGAAAATTTTGATAAACTGTGAAATAAGTGTGCATTTAAATGAGATACAATTTATACTCACTAAATATGGAAAATTTAATTCTAGTGCTTGTGAGAATACATGAACTTGATTTGTCATATAGAGCGCAGCATGAGGCAGTAAAAGTTCTTGTGACATTTTTGGATGTATTTCAAAATCCGTGAAACAAGTCATATGTTTTGCCTAGCATTTTATTAGTATTGCATTAAAGTAATGATCAAAGAAGTTAAAATTATTGCAAAAGATAATTAATTATGTATATGTACTGTGCTGTGCTGTGCTGTGCTCAGTTGTGTCCAACTCTTAGCGACCCCATGGACTATAGCCTGACAGTCTCCTCTGTCCATGGGATTCTCCAGACAAGAATACTGGAGTGGGTTCCATGCCCTCCTCCAGAGGGATCTTCCTGACTCAGGGATCAAACCTATATCTCTGGTGTCTTCCTGCATTGCAGTCAGGTTCTTTACTCACTGAACCACCTGAGAAGGCCAATTATGAATATAATACCATTTAAAACATCCATATAGTGTAATGTCCAGTAAAGATGTCAAAGAAAACATATGAGCATTCAATTTGTGACTGACAAAGCAGTTATTCACATAAAGTCTAGAAGAGAAATGATACAGAAATACAAACAATAATTGTGTTAGGGCTGTGGTATCATGTAGGATCCTCTCATTTGCCAAGTTTTTTCTAACATTGTTATATGTTTATAAGTTTGATAAGAGTGACATAAACAGGCATAGGAAGAGAGTAGAGGTTCCAGGTGATTTTTCACTGTATTCACGTGCTATGTGAGATAAAGCGCTGGTAAAAGAGTGTGAGAAGAAGAGAATGAACACATTCCTTAAAACTTTACAGAGCTGTCAAACTGTTCAGAAATAATTTGCTAAAACGTAGCATGAGCCTTTTCTTGGTCTCTTTTTTATTGTTTCTATCACCTGCAGATGTGACATAACAAAATTATGATGATTTACAGCTGTGCTGCAGAGAGGTTTATAATGTATATGGGAAAATCTTCATAATGTTTGGAGCTTGAGGGTCTGTATGAAACCATGGGAAATTGCTTCAGAGAGCATGCTGAAATATAAATCTCATTTACAGAGACTGAGTGAAGGGGGGGTACTATAGATAAAGGCAACTAAAGACAATATATTTAAAATGACAGATCATCATAGAAGTTAAAAAATGCATTTAGCTTATCCAGGTGTGCTGCATTTACTCAATTTTGAGGGACTGTTAGTAAGCAAAGCACATGTTGTGTTATGCTCTTTAGTGTTTTCATTGTTTAGGGGATCAAGTAGGAATATTCTCTTGAAAGAGAAAGTGTGTTATACACTTAGAAAAGTAAGCCAGGTTAAGTCCCATCTTTGCCAAGTGAGTCAATATTAATATCTAAAAGGATACAGAACTCAAAAAGATTTGTTTGATAGAAAACCAGTCCTACATCTTTTCAAAGTATACATTAGATCAATACAAAATGAGCTGCCATCTCTGCATAAAGAGATTGAATTCCAATGAAGATAGGTCTCTCTTGGGCAAGTTTATATTGTAACCATTAAAGTGTACAAGCACAAAAGGAGAAATAATTTGGTTTAATTTCTCATAGACACTTCTCAACTGCAAATATCTTTTGGTCTGCAGTGAAAACTGTGTTCAATTTTTTATCCCAAACTTTTTGGCCCAGAAAACTGATGACTTTATGAAGTAGATGAAGATTCTATAATTTGTGGTCAAAAGTAGTATTGGGTTGTCAATATCAGAGAATTGTGTTTTTCACTTGGAAAGGCCAACAGGGAAAGTTACAAATGCATAAATGGGAACACAGTAGTGAAATAGCTAGTTGAAGTTTACATGTCTAAATATGGTAGAAGGAAGACTAGAAACTTATAGTTTTTTTCTAGATTAATTAAAATTTGAAAACACTTGCATGAAATAAAAAGTACATTTATATGGACTTAGATTCAGTAAATATAGCCTGTATTTTTCTTATTGGGGATGAGGAGGGACTGGTAACTGGCTTTATGATAAAAATAAGAAAAAATATCTCACTTCTCTGGACTTACAACAGTGGACTTTCAAACTATAAGCAGACACATTTATCATGTTAAAATAAAAAGAACAAACTCTCTTTACTTACAGGTGGCTATTAGTTACCAAAGAGAGTAAAATAAAATCTAATGGGATAAAAAGTCAGGAGGTTTTCATGAGTCTCTGTGAAGAGATTAAAAAAAAAAAATGGGTGGAGAAAATCTGCAATACTGGCAAATGAAAGATAAACAAGTTACATATCCTGGATGATGTTCTCAGAGCTATCATTATGACATGCAAAATAAACAAAGGAGTCCCCCACTGTAGGGAAAGAGCAAATTACCCAAGATGGCAGTGGCCAGATTCTCTCACCACAAGGCCTCTTGCTTTTACCCCACATTTGGTAAATACATTGTTATGTAACAACTGAGATCACTTATAGGACTGCATATGTGTGTCACGATGTACCCACTTGGCCACGGGCCACTTTTGTTCTATAAACCTATATAAGCTACACCTGAAAGCCCTAGAGGCTGTATTATGTCTGTGTTAAGGCTGTGTTAAGGTCACATCAAGGCTGCATTAAGGCCACGTATGGCTTGTTATATGTGAGTTATGGCTACATTATGGCTGGATTAAGGCTTTGTCTGCTAGGTCAACCACAAGAGTAAAGCATACATGCCTTGCTGCTGCAAATAAACATGTCTGCAGTTCCTACGGCTTCTCAGATTTGCTTCCAGTTTCCCCATTCACACATTGCCTACATAGGGTTCAGTGAACAGTGAGATACAGCAAGATAATCAGCATAGTTGATGGGATACCCAGCAGGTAGGGGAGCCTGAGGCTCCAGCAGATGGAGGAACACCATCAGGGGACACCACATAGTATGTGGGACCTGGTGGCCACAGTACTTTCAGTGTGGGCCCCAGTTGAAGACTGGGAGATAATGGACAGATCACAGGATAATACTGAAAAGGCATTACAGGAGTTGAGTTCCCATTTGTCAGATACTATGCCATGTACCGGGAGAAGGCAATGGCAACCCACTCCAGTACTCTTGCCTGGAAAATTCCATGGATGGAGGAGCCTGGGAGGCTGCAGTCCATGGGGTCGCTAAGAGTCGGGCACGACTGAGCAACTTCACTTTCACTTTTACTTTCATGCATTGGAGAAGGAAATGGCAACCCACTCCAGTGTTCTTGCCTAGAGAATCCCGGGAATGGCGGAGCCTGGTGGGCTGCCGTCTATGGGGTCGCACAGAGTCGGACACGACTGGAGCGACTTAGCAGCAGCAGCAGCAGCATGCCATGTACCGCCACTGGCACCATGAGATGGGTTTTCCTAACCTCTGAAGGCCAATATGAATAGTGCTTTCCATGATGCTACTCAAGCGCATGAAGTGCGGAGACAGATGAAAAGAAGAGTTGGAACCATGCCTATGTATGCTGAAGCAAGATACGGCCCCAGTGCCTCAGTCTATGGGGTAATGAGAGATGATAACAATGAACATTGTGAGACTGCAGGTCCCTGCTTGGCAGCGAGGCCTGTTGTACAGCAGAAAGTGAAACATGAGCAGTCGATGGCTCAGGGGGGACATCTTCAGGGGGCCCACAATGTGACTGAGTTCACAACGTATTGACCATATATTCAGGTAGAGCTGGTCGACTTGGGTAAGCAGTTACAGCAAAAGCAAGAGGAACAGTTGGCAGCATGGCTTTTGCTACTCTGGGACACAGGGATGGAGGGCATCATTTGTTCCAGGAATAAAATAGAAGGGTTTGCATCTATGACCACTCACTCCTCACTGAGACAAAGGTTGTAGAACATTATGAGACTGCAGGTCCCTGCTTGTGAGCAAGGCCTGTTATGCAGCTGAGACCAGAACAGCAGTTTAAGTGCCCATAGCAAAAGATACAGGTTGTTACACAAGCTCCTGATATGGGCTGTGACCCTGAACATACAGACTCATGATGTGAGCTTTGAAGGCTACAAAAATCCCCTGTTTGAAGAGGTGGGCCCTGTGCCTGAGGGGAATTTTGCAGGTCCTTACTGACAGAAGTGGATGGAGACAGGCAAAGAGGATTAAAAGCATGAAGACTCCCAAGAGGACCTGAGCTGTCATGAGCCCCATCTGGGTTATACAGATGCAAATATGGGCTGATTTGTGCCGAGGTGTATTGTAACAGCTGTCTTATGATATAGATTCAGCAGCACTGTGTACTGTAGAGGCTGTTCCCTATGACGTAGATTTAGTATAAGAGTGTACTGTAGAGGCTGTGTCCTCTGATGCAGATTTAGTATAAGAGTGTACTGTAGAGGCTGTGTCCTCTGATGTAGATTTAGTATAAGAGTGCACTGTAGAGGCTGTGTCCTCTGATGCAGATTTAGTATAAGAGTGTACTGTAGAGGCTGTGTCCTCTGATGTAGATTTAGTATAAGAGTGTACTGTAGAGGCTGTGTCCTCTGATGTAGATTTAGTATAAGAGTGTACTGTAGAGGCTGTGTCCTCTGATGTAGATTTAGTATAAGAGTGTACTGTAAAGGCTGTGTCTTATGACGTAGATTTAGTATAAGAGTGTACTGTAAAGGCTGTGCCCTATGACATAGATTTAGTATAAGAGTGTACTGTAGAGGCTGTGTCCTATGATGTAGGTTTAGTATAAGCGTACTGTAGAGGCTGTGTTCTCTGATGTAGATTTAGTATAAGAGTGTACTGTAAAGGCTGTGCCCTATGACATAGATTTAGTATAAGAGTGTACTGTAAAGGCTGTGTCTTATGACGTAGATTTAGTATAAGTGTGTACTGTAGAGGCTGTGTCCTATGATGTAGGTTTAGTATAAGAGTGTACTGTAGAGGCTGTGTCCTCTGATGTAGATTTAGTATAAGAGTGTACTGTAGAGGCTGTGCA
This sequence comes from Capra hircus, assembly GCF_001704415.2. NCBI lineage: Eukaryota > Metazoa > Chordata > Mammalia > Artiodactyla > Bovidae > Capra > Capra hircus. Next base: position 3,235,977 of record NC_030826.1, read on the forward strand.
CTATGGCATAGATTTAGTATAAGAGTGTACTGTAGAGGCTGTATCCTCTGATGTAGATTTAGTATAAGAGTGTACTGTAAAGGCTGTGCTCTATGACATAGACTTAGTATAAGAGTGTACTGTAGAGGCTGTGTCCTATGCTGTATGTTTAGTATAAGAGTGTACTGTAAAGGCTGTGTCCTATGACATAGATTTAGTATAAGAGTACTGTAAAGGCTGTGCCCTATGATGTAGATTAAGTAGAACAGTCTCCTATAAAGTCTGTGTCTTATGACGTAGATTTAGTAGAACAGCGTCCTGGAAAGACTGTGTCCTAGATTTAGAAGAGTGTGCTGTAAAGCCTGTGCCTTATGATGTGCTGCTGCTGCTGCTACTAAGTCGCTTCAGTCATGTCCGACTCTGTGCAACCCCATAGATGGCAGCCCACCAGGCTCTGCCATCCCTGGGATTCTCCAGGCAAAAACAGCACTGGAGTGGGTTGCCATTTCCTTCTCCAATGCATAAAAGTGAAAAGTGAAAGTGAAGTCGCTCAGTCGTGTCCGACTCTTTGTGACACCCATGGACTACAGCCTACCAGGCTCCTCCATCCATGGGATTTTCCAGGCAAGAGTACTGGAGTGGGGTGCCATTGCCTTCTCTGAAAGATATTGTTTGTGAGTTATGACCCAGTACAACTGCTAAAATTCCAGAAACCACAATGATTATTATAGGCAAGGCTGAACAGATGTCACGATTTCTTTCATATGCAGGCTCCCCTTACCGATTATATTTGCACTCAATGATTTTGCAGTAGACTGATGAATGCATGCATGCTACATCACTTTAGTCATGTCCGACTCTTGCAACCCTATAGACTATAACCTGTCCGCTCCTCTGTCCATGGGATTCTCCAGGCAAAAATATGGGAGTGGATTGCCATGCCCTCCTCTAGGGGATGTTCACAACTCAGGGATCAAACCTGCATCTCCTGCCGCTCCTGCCTTGCTGATGGATTGTTAATCGCTGAGCCATTTGGGAAGCCCAATGGATAGATGTTAGCAGATATTATTCAAGCATTTTTCTGTGTCTGGTTAGGCACCATAAATACTAAAGTGAAAAATCAATATTTTTTTTTACCTTTGGCTTATATATTTATGTGAATATTTGTACATTGTATATGAAAGGGAGAAGAAAAATGGATAATTGAGGAATAATAAATTTTCTTGTGGGAAGCATTGAGGTATAAAAAATTTTGAGATAAAATCAAATGAAATTGACTAAGGCTTCCCTGATAGTTCAGCTGGTAAAGAATCTGCCTGCATTGTAGGAGACCCCTGTTCAATTCCTGAGTGGGAAAGATCCACTGGAGAAAGCTTAGGCTACCCACTCCAGTATTCTTGGGCTTCCCTTGTGGCTCAGCTGGTAAACAATCCACCTGCAGTGCAGGAGACGTGGGTTCGATCCCTGGGTTGGGAAAATCCCCTGGAGAAGGGAAAGGCTACCCAGTCCAGTATTCTGGCCTATAGAATTTCATGGACTGTATAATACATGGGGTCACAAACAGTTGGACACAATTGAGTGAGTTTCAGTTTCACTTTCAAGAGGATCAACTAGAAAAGAGTAGGTGAATACCATCTATCAATTATAAGGTCATTGCAGCTGCATGCAATATATTCTGAGAAACCTTGCTTACTCACTGCTTAAGACACAACCCTACAATGACTATTCATATCATTTCACCTGAATACTATTTACTAAATCAGAGTTTGCCACGTAAGCCAGGTGTAGTTCCTCAATAAATAACCAACTAAATATGATGTGTACAATGAAAAGAATGAGCTGAGACAACCCTATTCTTTCCTTGGAATTATATTAGGGAAATTTTAAAAAATTTAAGAAATTAACAACATGAAGTAAAAATTTCAGAGAGGACAGTGAATTGAATTGGAGTTGTTAATGATTGTGATAAAATAAAGCAATGAGGAAACAGACATTATGGAGAACTACTTAATATGAAGGGTAGAGGAGGAAAAAAGTCAGTAGACAAGGAGAAGAAAATAGAATCATCAAGGAGAACCCTTTCTCTCTTTCTTCTTTCTTTCCCTCTTTCTTCTATTCTTCTTTTCTTTCCACTCTCCCTTTCTTCTTCCTCCTTTCCTTTCTTCTTTAATCAAGGGGGAAAAAACACATGTAACATTACATTTTCCATCTTAATCATTTTTCAGTGTACAGTTTAGTATGGTTAAGTATTTTACATTGTTTGCAATGTATCTCTGAGACTTTTTCATCTTGCAAAACTGAAACTCTATACTCATTAAACATCATGCGTCTGGCTGCAAAGGCTTTGGCAACTACCTTCCTACTTTCTTTTTCCATGATTTTGACTACTTTAGATACTGCATAGGAATGAAATCATACAAAATTTTTCTTTCATATTCCTATCGATTTTGTGGGTTATGTGCTTTTCCAGTGATGATAACATTGCAGTACATATACATCCTTAGAACAGTTATGAAAATAAATACATATCTTGGAGATACAAAACAGTACCAAGTAAACCCAAGTAATAACAAGTAGCAAGACTGTCATATTGAGTCAAAGAAATAATTGAAACATACAATTTGAAATATTTATTCAATAAAATAATACTTGGTGGGGGGAGTACAACAGAAGTCCATCTAGTCAAAGCTATGGTTTTTCCTATAGTCATTATGGGTGTTAGGGTTAGACTATAAAGAAAGCTGAGCACCAAAGAATTGATGAACTGTGGTGCTGCAGAAGACTCTTGAGAGTCCCTTGGACTGCAAGGAGGTCAAACCAGTCAATTCTTAACGAAATCAGTCCTGAATATTCATTGGAAGGACAGATGCTGAAGCTGAAGCTCCAATACTTTGGCCACCTGATGCAAAGAACCAACTCATTGGAAAAGAATGATGCTGGGAAAGATTGAAGGCAGAAGGAGAAGGGTATGACAGAGGATGAATGGTTGGATGGCATCACTGACTTGATGGAAATGAGTTTGAGCAAGTTCTGGAAGTTGTTGAAGGACAGGGAAGCCTGGCGTGCTGCAGTCCATGGGCTTGCAAAGAGTTGGGCATGACTGAGTGACTGAACTGAACTGGGGGGGAGTACATGGGCCCAAGAAATATATTAAGTATTGGTGTTTAAAGGAGGTTAAAGTAAATATATCCCACTTTCACTTTGTGCCAGGAAAAAAAAATGCAAACACTTTTAAAATACTTTATTGATTTTAAAGTAACTTTAATGTATTTCAACTGAGTTAGAGACCTGACAGAGAATGGAATTAATGAGGAAATTTTTAATTATGTTTTCATAAAACTTTAAAATAGGTTTTAGTTCCACTTATCTTTCACAATGACAACACTCCTTGCTAGGTTAATCTTTTAAAATAAACTTGGTGTATTTTAATCTTGTGTGAAGGTTTCAAATATGCACTGTAATGTATTTTTAGTAAAATATATAAATTATGACATTTCTGTAAGCAGTTCTGTATATAAAGAGATACTGCTGAGCTCACTAGCTGTTATATAATTGAACTTATCAACTGTCTTGCAAGCTTTTAAAGAGCCTTCCTTTTCATCATCCTAAACATTTTTAAATCTCCTCTGCTTTCACAAAACTGGATTATCTTACACAGTGTGAGAATTTGTAATTAAAGTTTACTTAGAAAATGTATTCAGCGCTATAGGAGCTTCTGTGCAAGTGCTAATGAATATACTGTATTTAATCATCAACAAACAGATCAGATATAAGGAGCTGATATGTTAAAGTAAGCAACTTTTAATAATGCAGATGCACCCAAAATTGTGGTATTGGCATTGTAAGAAGTACATTTATTCCATTCATTTATGTTAAATTGATATTTTTTAATTTCTCACTAGTGATATAGGTGTATGGTAACTATTAAAGAAACTTCTAACATGTAACATTTGAGAAAATTGTATGAATTATAATGACAGAGACAAAGAGTTTTTAAAAATTAAAAAAAAGTATCATCTAGTAATGTGAAAGATTTTCCTCAAAGCACTGAGTGCTCTTTGGAAGAAAATCTATGACAAATCTAGACAGTGTATAAAAAAGCAGAGACACCACTTTGCTGGCAAAGGTCTGTATAGTCAAAGCTATGGTTTTTTCTAGTGGTTATGTATGGATGTGAGCCTTGGACTATAAAGAAGGCTGAGCACTGAAGAACTGAGGCTTTTGAACTCAGTTGGAGAAGACTCTTGAGAATCCCTTGGACAGCACGATCAAACCAGTCAATCCTCAAAGAAATCAACCCTAAATATTTGTTGGAAGGACTAATTCTGAAGCTGAAGCTCCAGTATTTTGGCCACCTGATGCAAAGAGTCAACTCACTGGAAAGACCCTGATGCTGGGAAAGATTGAAGACAAGGTGAAAATGAGGCTTCAGAGGATGAAATTGTTGGATGGCATCACTGACTCAATGGACATGAGTTTGAACAAGCTCTGGGAGATGATAAAGGACAGGGAAGCCTGGAGTGCTACAGTCCATGGGGTCACAAAGAGTCAGGCATGGCTGAGTGACTGAATAACAATTGACTGCTAAATATTTGGAAAGTCTAATTCTGGTATTTTTAGGATCACAGTGAGCCTATTCATTAAGTGATCTCTATACCTGGAACTGTTGGGCCATTTGATAAGGAAAAAGAACAGTTAATTTAGGTTATGCAGGAGATGAGTTGTGCATGATGATAGAAGGTATAAGCTAGTGAGGATGGATCAGAAAGAAAGAACTGCCAAGATCAACAGAAGCAATGTTTGACTCCTCTAGGGTATCATATTTTCTCCTGATAAATCAAGGTCAAAGGGGAAAGATTCTCTGTAAGCAAGCAAGTAGAAAGTATACAGATTTATCTGACCTCATGAACTAGAGAATGCTTTCATGCAAAAATGACTTGTACTCTCAATAATTTTTGGAAAAAAAAAATCTCTAAATGAGGCATTTATCCTCTGACTTTTGTGGCCCTCTCTAATCTTTAAAAAGTGTTGCTTACTAATGCTACACTTAGGGCCCAAGTCATTGTCTCTTACTAGAAGAAAAACTCTGACATGGGGTTTGGAAGAGAACCATGGCCCCAGGAGCTCTAAAATATTGATTGTAGAGTGCCTCATTTTTCCTCTTTTTGGAAAATTCATTCTTATACAAGTGGTTTGTTCTTCCTGTGGTTGATGTAGGGTTAAGGACTACACATTCATAGTAGTATTAGTTTTACTTTGCCATCACAGAATTTTCATGCTGACAGGGACCTTAGAAGCTGGCTGGTTCTTCTCACCTGAGTAATACTCAGGCATGATAATACTCCCAGACCTAGAAACCAAGTTCCTCTCAATTTGCTGACCCTTCCTTATTAGTCTATTGTTCTCTAAAAATGAGAGTAATAAAAAAACCCTACAAGCTCAGGGATGAGTACTGGGCTCAATCTTTTAAACATTGCAGCACTTTCATAAGATCTTGATGAGAGAAAGGAGAGATTCATTTGAGCAATGGCACAGACAGGTAATCAAACATAACAGAGGATATAGGTCAGTGAGAAGTTTCTCTAAAACAAACTGAAAAAGTGAAAATACCTGTTTTGAAATATAGTTACATTAGATTCAAGAAAAACCATTACTAAAATGTTTATTCAAATTTCTCTGAATAGTTTCTAATATATAAACTTAATATATGTGTGAATTTTTGCAAAGAAAAAGAAAAAATGCAAAAAGAGAAAATCATCAAAGAAAATTGTTTGAAGGACCTAGGAACACTGTAGACACTAGGGAAGCCCAAGAATGCTGGAGTGGGTAGCCTATCCCTCCTCCAGAGGATCTTCCTGGCCCTGGAAATCAAACTGGAGTCTCCTGCTTTGCAGGCAGATTCTTTACCAGCTGAGTTACCAGAGAATCCCACATTCCCTGATAATATGATAATAATAATGGCAAAGTAATAGAGTACAATACTGCAAATTTTCATTCTGGCCTTTTTTTTTTTTTCCTCTCCAGCCCACAGATACAGTAGAAGACAAGCTCAGAGCCTCTGAATGTGAATGGCAGTTCTATCTGAGCAGGAGTTGAAATGCATGGAATACTTGAGTCTACAATCAGAGGATTTGATAAATCAAAACTCCCAAATTCTATCCACTGTTAATTACTAACTGTGAAACAAAATACAATTTAAAAATAAATTTCATCTTTTTTCCCCTTTTGTCCCATGAGAAAAGAACATGAAATATCTATACATGCTAGTGTATGTTTGCAATAGTATTTATACAGCAGCAAATCCTCTCCACTAATAAGAAACTAAAAACACTTTTGGATATAGAGAATAGCCAAGTAAGTGTAATTATTTTTTTTTTGTTTGTTTGTTTGTTTTTTTATTTTTTTTAAATTTTAAAATCTTTAATTCTTACATGCGTTCCAAGTGTAATTATTTTATTTCTTTTGTTGCAAGATATAAGAGCTTTCTCAGACCAAATTTTTTTGTGTATTGAATTTAAAGATATACCTTTTTATAAAAATCCTGCAAGTCAGCTAGTTTAAATTTTAGCTATAAATTCTGTGAATTTTCAGGTTTTCAATAGGCAATAAACATGATTTCAATACAACTTTTATATTAACTTTGGTGTAATAAATACCACTGTAACAAGTTTAGAAACACCTTTTTGTCGAGACCAGCTCTACAAGCAGGGTTTCCGAAAGCGTGATACGGCGAAAGAATGAGAAAGGAGACACAAGAATTCAGAGAAAAGCGAGGATCAGGGGACCAACACCGCTCCAAGGTGAAGGTGCCAAAACTGAATCCAAGCCAGCTAACAATTTTCAGCCGTGAAGGAAAGAATATGTGGGGAGTTAAGCTATAACTCATGTAGCCTTCAGGGCCAAAGAACAAAATGATCATTAACCATTGAGTAACTAAGAAACAGTAATCAATAACAAATCAGTAACTACTACTAATATTCCTATGTATAGATTTTCCACCAGAAACGTAAAACATGTGACTCTGAGATGCCAGTTGAGAAACAGTCTGGGGCAGGTTTTCTGACCCTAGGATCACATCTTGTTTTCAAGGCTATGAACTGTTCCCTCTAGACTTGTTCCAAGAGTCTCATGCCTTATAACATCCAGTTGATCAATAATTATAAATTTCTTTTGCGGCCCTTTCTGGGGCCTGCTTTTCTTTTCTTCTTCCTGTTTCCTACACCTCTTGTCAGTCTACAGCCTCGGGGGTAGGTTCTCATTGTGTATGTGTATTTAGTCACTCAGTCCTGTCCAACAATTTTTTTGGGACCCATGGACTATAGCCTGCCAGGCTCGTCTGCCCATGGGATTTCTCAGGCAAGAATAGAGTGGGTTGCCATTTCCCCCCAGGGAATCTTCCCAACCCAGGGGTCAGATGCATGTCTCCTGGATCTTCTCTGTCTCCTATGTATCCTGCACTGTGGATGGATTCTTTCCCGACTGAGTCCCTAGGGAAGCCTAGGTTATTAGGAAAAGACACCAATAAAAATATAACATAGTATATTGATTCAAACTCCCTAGTTTTAGCAACTATAATTGTTTGACTAAGACTGAACAAAACTTTACACACACACACACACGTATGCATTTTTTATCTTTATCTTTGGAATAAGAATTAAGCAAATTAATAGGGTAAACTAACTTATGTAACAAAATACTACTTCCATGTATAATGCCTTTAAGAATTTTAGCATACTAATTATTTGTATTCAAAGGAATATTGAAAATCTATTCTATATAAGGAAAGATCTCTATTTAGTAACTTGTAAGTTCCTTAAGAAACTGTGTAGCTCAAAAATATAAATCAACTATCTTGAATAATCTCTTAAAATTCATCTCTTCAGTTGACATGGATTTGATAGGACTTCTTATAATTCAAATTTCTTCTTAATTTTCTTAATAATTTAGAAATTTATTAGAGTTTTCAGTTTAAATGTTCTTTGAGAGACCTGGGTTCAATCCCTGGGTCAAGAGGATCCCCTTGAGAATACTACCCTCTCTAGTATTATCTTGCCTGGAGAATCCCATGGACAGAGAAGCCTGACAGCTACATGTGAACCATGGGGTCCCAAGAATCAACGCGACTGAGTGACTAACACTTTCACTTCTTTTCAAGTGGTAAACACTTAAGGCAGTTGTTTTTCAATTTGTTTGTTTTGTTTTTCATATGCTATGAAATCACTTTAGAAACAGTGTTTGGTTATGCTTGCTTTACAAAATAATGAATCAGTATAGTTTCTGTGTGATCAAGACATTCTTATTCAACATTTTTATCAAAAGTAATTATGTCATGACTCAAAATCTTAATATTAGTGAATGAAAGTGTTAGCCACTCAGTCACGTCCAACTCTTTGACACCTTATGGACTGTAACCCGCCAAGCTCTTCCCTCCATGGAATTTTTCAGGCAAGAAGACTGGAGTGGGTTAGTAGACACTTCCTTTCTCAGGCAATCTTTCTGCCCCGGAGATCAAACCCTGGTCTCCTGCATCACAGGCAGATTCTTTACCATCTAAGTCACCAGAAACAGTGTTTGGTTCTATTTGCTTCAGAAAATAATGGATCAGTATAGTTTCTGTGTGATTAAAACATTCTTCCTAAATATTTTTATTTAAAGTAAATTCTAAAAGAAGCTACTTTTTGTCATGATTCAGAATCTTAATATTGCTGCTACGTCACTTCAGTCATGTCCGACTCTGTGCGACCCCATAGACGGCAACCCACCAGGCTCCCCCGTCCCTGGGATTCTCCAGGCAAGAACACTGGAGTGGGTTGCCATTTCCTTCTCCAATGCATAAAAGTGAAAAGTGAAAGAGAAGTCGCTCAGTCGTGTCCAACCCTTAGCATAGACTGCAGCCTACCAGGCTCCTCAATCCATGGGATTTTCCAGGCAAGAATACTGGAGTGGGGTGTCATTGCCTTCTCCAAATGGAAGTTATCCTGATATCAAATTATTCTCATAGACTGAAACTGTATTAAATGATAGGGTTAACAATTGGAAAATGCCCCAAATGAAAGAAAAACAGTAATTTTGAAATTTTAATGAGGCTAAAATCTCCAAAAACTGTGTACTTTCAAGTATCCTGGGCTTCCCAAGTGGCTCAGTGGTAAAGAATCTGCCTGTTAATGCCAGGAAAAGCAGGAGAACTGGGGTTTGTTCTCTGGGTTGGGAAGGTCCCCTGGAAGAGGAAATGGCAATTCACTCCAATATGCTTGCCTGAAAATCCCATGAAGAGAGGAGCCTGGTGGGCTACAGTCCACGGTGTCGCAAAGAGTCAGACATGACTGAACATGCACACACACACACCAGTATTTGGGGCATGGTGTTTTTACTTTTAGTGCACAGATATTTAGTCATAGGCACAGTGTAAGCGCTGCATACTTTACACAAGAAAAGCAGATTCAGCTATGATCAAATATTTCAGCACCCAAAATAATTTATTTTCCTCAAAGGTAGAATAAGATAAGAGAATGACAGAGTACCAACAAATCAGGCTATTATCATGTGCTATAATTTATATGGTCTACATTGATTTTGCTCTTTGTAGGCGCTAATGCACATGCTTTCAGATGTATCAAGAGGACTTTAAAAAGGAAATATAAAATCTACAAAATATGTCTCTCCATGAAATTTTATACCAGCAAGTCCATGGACAGTAAACTGTAGAAAAGACAGTCTCAATTTTGTATGATATTTAACTCCTCTGTTACCCTTTAAAAAATAACACCTAGCCATAAAGCCTAATTTTCTTCCATTTCAATAGTTTTAACATGGTGAAGAACAAATAGTTACAACTATTTATATTACCTTAAAAATAAAAATCAATTTGCCTTAGCCAAAGACAATATAAAATATAATTAACTGAAACACGATTCTTAAAAAAACTTTCAGTATCAGTAAGTGGGCCTTTAAAAAAAGTGAATTCTGTGGTTTCATAGCTGAAATATCAATTAAAACATCTTTGATGCAAATGTTATATCTAAAACTTAAGATATCTTGTGACTTAAAGATTTTGAAAAGAGAGGTATAATCTAAATAGTTGTATTGTTTAGGTATATTAATAAAAAACAGTGGATTCTCTAAAAAGTGAAAAATCTTTAAAAAAAATTTGTGGGTTTCCCTGATGTCTCAGTGCTGAAAAAGCCACCTGCCAATGAAGGAGACATAGATTCAATCCCTGGTCTTGGAAGATTCTCCATGCCACAGAGCAACTAAACCAATGCACCACCACCACTGAGCCTGTGGTTGCGTCCAGGAGACGCAACTACTGAGCCCACACACCAGAGAGCCCATGCTCTGCAACAAAAGAAGCCATAAGATGAGAAGCCCCGCAGCACAAGTGAAAAGTAGCCCCCACTCACCGCAACTACAGAAAACCCTATGCAGCAACAGGCTCAGCAACAGAACTCAGCACAGCCAAAAATGAATAAATACTGAAATACAATGTTCTTTTAAATTGTGTGATTCTGATTACATGGCTCCCTTCAAGTCTCTTTTACTTCAAATATGAATTTAGACCCTATATGAAGCATAGTTTTATTATTATACTTATTATGGCTTGAGGGAAGGAAAGAAAAGTATCAACTTTCTTTTCCCAAAGAGTTTGGGAATGGTATCTGATCACGAAGCATTAAAAACATGCAATTTAGTGATTCTGAGGACAAATACTTATGTAATACCAACTGTTATTCAAAGACTGACCTCTAAGTCAGTGACAAAAATGGCATAATTAGAACTTTTCTTCCTCCACTAAACTGGGGATGCTAAAAGGGTACTAAAAGGGCTCCCACTTCAGCAGCAGCATCATATATCCCAGAAGAACCAAAGGGGCAAGAGCATCATTTAGACCTCAGGGATTCCGATGAATTTAATGAACCAAATTAATGCTATCAATTTAAAAAAAAAAACTTAGGAAAAAATAGAGAAATGATTGAAAGACTCAGCAAGAAAATACAAAGTTGGGATATAATTCACTTTAAATATAACAGATTTCATATTAAAATATAAAATAAATGGATTGAGTTATTTTCAATATAAAAGGAGAAATACCAAAACTGATGAAGCAGCAAGAGTTTATAAGAAATGACCAAAGATATTTGAAAAATAATCAAATAAAACTTTGGAAATGAAATATAAATTTTAATATGAGAAATTAAATGGATGGGTTAAAAACAGATAAGTTAAGTGAAAGCCTTTGAATGCATGGATCACAAAAAGCTGTGGAAAATTCTTCAAGAGATGGAAGTACAGACCATCTTATCTGTCTCCTGAGAAACATATGTGCAGGTCAAGAAGCAACAGTTAGAAGCTTACATGAAACAAGGGACTGGTTCAAAATTGAGAAAGGAGTACTACATGGGTCTAGATTGTCACCATGTTTATTTAACTTATATGCAGAGTACATCATGTGAAATGCTAAGCTGGATGAAGCACAAGCTGGAATCAAGATTGCTGGGAGAAATATTAACAACCTCAGATATACGGATGACACCACCCTTATGTCAGAAGGCAAAGAGGAACTAAAGAGCCTCTTGATGAGAGTGAGAGTGAAAAAGATGGCTTAAAACTCAGCATTCCAAAAACTAAGATCACGGCATGTAGTCCCATCACTTGATGTGAAATAGAAGGGGAAAAAGTAGAAGCAGTGACAGATTTTATTTTATTGGGCCCCAAAGTCACTGCAAAAGGTAAATGAAGCCATGAAAATTAAAACACATTTGCTCCTTGGAAGGGAAGTTGTGACAAACCAAGACAGCATATTAAAAAGCAAAGACATCAGTTTGCTGACAAAGGTCCCTATAGACAAAGCTGTGGTTTTTCCAGTAGTCATCTACAAATGTGAGTTAGACCATAAAGAAGGCTGAAAGCCAAATTGCTGATGCTTTTTCATTGCAGTGTTGGAGAAGACTCTTCTTGAAAGTTCCTTGGACTGCAAGATCAAACCAATTTCTCCCAAAGAAAATCAACCCTGAATATTCATTGGAAGGATTGATGCTGAAGCTGAAGCTGAGGCTCTAACATTTTGGCCACCTGATGTGAAGAGCTAGTTCACTGGAAAAGACTCTGAGGCTGAGAAAGACTGAAGGCAAAAGGAGAAGAGGGTGGCAGAGATTGAGATGGTTAGATAAAATCATCAACTCAATGGACATGAATTTGAGCAAGCTCCCAGGGATAGTGAGGGACAGGGAAGCCTGGCATGCTCCAGTCCATGGGGTCTCAAAGAGTCAGACACAACTTCGGGACTAAACAACAACAACAACAAAGAGACTTAGTGAACTAGACTACAGAAAATTAAAGCCAAAAGAGTTAGAGTAAAAAAGATGTAGTAGTATTTTAGTTGCTAAATCATGTCTGACTCTTGCAACCCCACAGACTGTAGCCTGTCAGGATCCTCTGCCCATCAGATTTCCAGACAAGAATATTGGAGTGGGTTGCCATTTCCCTCTCTACATAAAGATGTAAAATATAAAAATAAATGTAAAAGATAAAGAATAAAAGTTCCAATCATCCTCATGAAATCTCAGAAAAACATAATATAGTAGCAATATATGAAGAAATGTTGAATTTTTTTGTTTAAAACTAGTAAAGTACCTCTATCAGAAGATAAATATATAATATACTATATAATTATATAACATAGATAAAAAAACATACAGAAAAATCAGTTCAAAAATACTTTATTAAAACTGCAATGTGACAGAGATAAAACAAAATGTAACTTTGAAGCCAGACAGGCAGAGGGATAAATAACAAAAACTTAGATTACCTACAAAACAAAGATTAGACTGACAAATTACTTTTTGGTAGAAAAAAAGAAACAAGCATTAAAATCCAATCCTCAAAGTTATGAGACAAAGTCACTATTAATCTGGAATACTTTACCTAGCAAAGTTATATTTTTAAAATAATGCTTATCATTTTAAGGTAAATGAAATAATTAAAATATGTAATTAAGTGTAATTTAGAAGGAAACTCATAACACAAAATATTTTAAGTTAAAAAGACACAAAAAACGAATAAGCGAAATGTCTGGACTAAGACTTTAGGAAAAATACAGAACAATCCCTCAGAAATCAGAAGTAGAAATACATTATAGATGTGGGAAAAATTGAAGAACACAAAAAATGCATAAAATACAGAGAATGTACAACATTTTAGAAGTAATTATTTGAAAGAGTAATAAAAAGTGAAACAGTGATAAAATTTATTAAGAATAAAAGCAAAGAAGTATGAATAAATAATGGTGTCATAGGGCACATGAGTTAAAATATGCCAGTGTAGTATTAAGTTTACCAGTTTTGAACAACTTTTACACAAGTTGTAAAATTCAGATAAAATGTATGAATTCTTAGAAAATTTTTACTTACTGTAACTAACTCAAGAAAAAATATAGAGGCAGAATAAATATAAAGCCTGAAGTAAGAGAAAATAAAAGGTATTTTTAAAAAGTAACATTACAATGAGACAATTTTACAAGCAGTTTTTATTTTCCAGAAATCTTAAAGAAACAGATCATTTTAATGTATCCATCATCTACGTAACAGAAAATGAGAAGATTGTCTAACTTATTGCATGAGGATACTGTAAACACAATACCTAAATCAGACAATCAGCAAGAAAAATAAAACCATAGATAACTGATGAATATAAATATGAAACTAAATCAAATATTAATAGCTTGAAAGACAGATTAATGGCCCTCTGAAGATGCTCATCTCCTTCTTAGTCCTCAAAATTGGGGTATTACGTTGCATAGAGATCTTACAAATATGATTTTGGGAATCCTGATAGGGGCATGCATGCCCTGCGGATTCAGGCTCCACAGCAGACCTTGAGCGCCTCTGCAGGTCAGTGGGGTCATCACCGTGGTCGCAGTACCACCTGCCTGGACTTCAGGCCATGTAGCTCCACGATCACCGGAACGCCGGACCGCGGCTCCGCAGACGCTCCGCAGGCACCCATCCTCACTCCAGACCCTGGCTCTGTGGCCGCTCCATGGACGGCGATGCATCAGACACTCATGCCACAGCCACCTCTGTGTCTGTGAGCCATTCCGGTGCACAGAGGGAGTCTCAGCTACAAATTTTCCTAGGGGGCTTGGGGGGAGGAAAAGAGATCAGGAGAACCTCAGCATATGCCACCACCAAGTTCAACAGTCCTTTTGCATAGCCTTGGCAATTGAAGATTTCTGCAGTCTTTACCAATACTGACCTCAGCTGATAAAACTGCATGAAGACTAAGCTACTCTATACACCGCAAGCCAGGACCACAGCATCCCATGCAGCCAGGCCCTTGTGTTCAAGAATGTTACTTACAAGCACTGTGATGTTATATCTGATCAGGATTACTCTGCTCTGCATTGTACAACCCAAGAGGGCTTTGGCCTTCTTTTGTTCCTGCTTGAAACACTCCTTTCCTTGCTTTAGTGAAAATATTCTCTTTCAATTTTTATTCTTTATCCCCAGCCCATCTTTATCAGCTTTTTTTAACCAATTTAGCTTCATCTTTTCTCTACATTTACTCAAGTTAGTATCATTCATTTTTCACAATTTCATGTCATTCAAATGCAGGTGACTACCAAATTTACATCTTGAAGCCATTTCTTTACTCTGAGCCCCAAACTCATATTTCCTATTATATATCTTTCACTTTTTAGATTTAATATTTAAATTTCTATTCTAGCATTTAATTTTTACCACTTCATTCAGACTTCCTGTCCTCGTAAGTGATGGTACAATGAACATGCCTTAGTTAAAGCAGAAACCTGGAGGATATACTTGATTCATTTTGTTTTCCCTTGTCCTCCAATCTTTAGTAAATCTTGCCTTTTTACTCCAACAATAAACCCATATCTATTCATACTGTTTTCATCTGCACTGAGATACAATCCCATTATTTAATCTTTTGTAATTATTTTTTGTTTTCTTTCTTATTATGTAGAAAAATGAAAAAAAAATTATAATCAGGAAAACATGATTAAAACCAGTTCAAAACATTTCTTTGAACTTAAATTTAAACAGATATCTGGGAGATCATTTCTGTTGGTAACCAATCTCACACATCTCCCCCAGCTCAATTAGTTTAATGCCTAGACACATATGGTAATACAAGGAAACAATCAAAGAGCATTTGCATTCTCAAATGTGAATTGAGTGTTAATAACGGTTTAGTTGCTAAGTCCTGTTCAACTCTTTGTGACCCCATGGACTGTAGCCTGCCAGATTCCTCTGTCCATGGGATTTCCCAGGCAAGAATACTGGAAGGGCTTGCTATTTCCTTCTCCAGGGATTCTTCCTGAATCTGGGTCTCCTGCACTGCAGGCAGATACTTTACTGACTGAGTCACCAGGGAAGTGAGTATTAATGAAGGCCTAATTTTAATTATCAAGATTGGAGTTTAATAGTATAGATGGAAAGGGGTTGAAAATCAGGGTAGTGGCTTGTGTGACTGGCTACATGCGTATAATTAAAACATTAGGAATATCATGAAATTAACTGATTTATAAGATCATATGTTGTTTAAACATTACTCTGGTTTTCGGTTATATTCATTAAGGTTGTATTCTCCAAATGACAGTAGACTTATGATGCTTATTTTGTATTTATACATGTGAACTTTGAAAGACCAATGTTGATTTTTTTTCATTGCCTATAATAGTTTTTTAATGGAAAAGCATTAGTTTGAATTATGAACCATCTTGTGTATATTTTGAAATGCATTGCTTTAAGTGGTGCCTAATAATTCTGTGGAAGTTCATTTCAGATGCTGAAATATATGAGAGTTGTTATATTAGAATTAAATGATATTACTGGCAGTTGATAATTTTATTAAATACCAGGAAGCTTAAATACTAAATATATGATTAATGTAATAATTTGCTTAATGTGGTGAGCCAATTTGGAGAAATGGAACAAACACAGATGTTGATAAAAGACAGATATGAATTTGAACCCTAGCACTTACTGTCTGTGTGACTTTATAAAAGTTACTTACCCTCTCTGATCATATGTATAGAATTTGGAAAACAATTTCTACATTTTAGCATTGTTATAAGAATCAAAGAAAATTTATGTAAAATGCTTGCTGCTGCTGCTGCAGCTGCTGCTAAGTCACTTCAGTCATGTCTGACTCTGTGTGACCCCATAGGTGGCAGCCCACCAGGCTCCCCCGTCCCTGGGATTCTCCAGGCAAGAACACTGGAGTGGGTTGCCGTTTCCTTCTCCAATGCATGAAAGTGAAAAGTGAAAGGGAAGTTGCTCAGTCGTGTCCGACTCTTAGCGACCCCATGGACTGCACCCTACCAAGTTCCTCCATCCGTGTGATTTTCCAGGCAAGAGTACTGGAGTGGGGTGCCATTGCCTTCTGGTTTATAGTAATTTACTCCATTCTGAATACTGTTAATTTATTAGTTCAAATGATGCCATATATGTAGTTATGTTACATTGTCACCTACCATCTTGTTAGATGAGCATCCTTGTTGGTTTGTCAATCCTCACTTTCTGTTTTGACATTTGCCTATCCTTAGCAGCTTCATGGCATTGTAGGTGAAGACTGTATCAGATACTTGAGAGAAAGAAAGGAGAGAATTATACAGACAAGCACATTCAGCCCAGTGTAAGAAAGAAGGAGGTAGCTTATGTATATTCTAGAGATTTTCTCTATAAATCTTTCATCAATATACAGGGTTATGTAATCTTGTCTCTGCTTATAAAACTAATACCAAGTCATGCCCTCCAGAGCAAACTTACCCCAAAGTAAACTGACCTCACACCAATTACAAGTTTTATTAGCCCTTACTGTCAAGATGCTGACTGGCTGGCTGTGTGTCCTCAGTCATGTCCAACTCTTTGTCACCCAAAAGACATGTCCTGCCAGACTCCTCTGTCCATGCAATTTTATAGGCAAGTATACTGGAGGTGGTTGCCATTTCCTACTGCAGATCTTCCCGACCCATGGATCAAATCTGTGTCTCTTGTATCTTCTGCATGGGCAGGCAGATTGTTTGCCACTATGCCACCTGGGAAGCCCTCTGGGGGAGGAGGGGAGGAAACTAAGACAAATATATTAGAAAAGCATGCAAATGTTTCAATAAAACATGTCACTCCATTAACAAAGAATAATGAGGTAATGAGAAAAGTGCATACAATTTTGGCTAATTTATGCTCAGTTGGGGCTTCACAAGTGGGGCTAGTGGTAAAGAACCTTCCTGCCAGTGCAGGAGGGAGACAAAAAAGACAAAGGTTCCATACCTGGGTCGGGAAGATATCCTGGAGAAGGAAATGGCAACACACTCCAGTATTCTCACCTAGAGAATCCCATGGACAGAGGAGCCTGGTGGGCTACAGTCCACAGGGTCTTAAAGAGTCAGACATGGCTGAAGTGACTTAGCACACATGCCCAGCTGCTATAAATGGTATATTGCAGATACTTTAGAGAACATCAACAATTCTTGCTATAACAGCTTCAACTATTGTCTGAATTATATAAGCATATTCACACATAAAATCCACATTGGAGATACACGAAGCAGACTTTGAAATTATTGGTCAGTTAAATGTTCAGAATAGTTAATTCATAGTACTTCACAGTATTTGAGAATGAAAAAATGTTTCACTTCATTACAAAAAAATTCAATTTGATCAATAATATATACAGATTTCTCATTTGCTATTAAGATTTTAAGCAAAATGGCAAATTTTAAAAATTGGAAATGGAAGAGGCATTTAAATGTCTTTTTAGTTATTCTCTTGCTCTGGAATTGACTTAATTCAGTCTACATAGATCATTACTGATTCTAGTTCTACAAAATAGAAATGAAAAAATTGTATCTGGTATATTTTAAGGTGTGTAATGCCAATTTTTTTTGCTCTCGTATATTACCTCAGCTTGTTGATGAAAAGAAACAATATAAAAATGCATTTTCCAAGTATTGTGAATATATTAATATTGTACTTCATATAAGGCATGGATGATTTCTTAGAGCGTTTTATTTTGGGTAGGGAGGGGAGGAATTCATCAAAATACTGTCCAAAGATAATCATTGTTTGTTTTCATGTATTCTTTCAGAGCTGCTTCTATTCCATAGTTGATTTTCTTACATTTTATAAAATATGTATTGCTGTATTCATTACTTAAAGTGGTTTATGGCTAGGTTCTAAACTTCAATATGCATGCATCAGAATCACATAGTAAGCCTATTGAGAAGAGCATAGCCTACCTAGCCACCTACATGCCCACATACACTCTCTCACTCATTTCAAAGATTCTGATTTTGCAGAAGTGAGCCACGGTCTACAAATATGAATTATAGAAATAAACTATCAGATGGTTCTGAGGTGAGTAGATTGTAAAACTGGAAAACACAGGTCTGTAGAACCTCTGTTACTCTGGGAGGATGATGTATTGAAGTACCCTACACCTGTACCGAATTGTTAAGATGTTTATCTTTCTCAGAATTCCCAAAGAATTTTGATAACAGAATGATCTATTCGATATAATTTTCTGTTGAAATCATCCTTATTTGATGACTTTTGAGGGGAATGAATCATTTACTAAATTTTCAAGTTCTTTAGGTTCTTTCAGTTAAGTTCAGTAACTCATTCCTGTCCGATTCTTTGCAACCTCATGAAACACAGCACGCTGGGCCTCCCTGTCCATCACCAACTCACGGAGTCCACCCAAACCCATGTTCATTGTGTTGGTGATGCCATCCAACCATCTCATTCTCTGTCGTCCCCTTCTCCTCTTGCCCTCAATCTTTCTCAGCTTCAGAATCTTCTCAAATGAATTAGCTCTCCACATCACACGGCCAAAGTATTGGAGTTTCAGCTTCAGCATCAGTCCTTCCAATGAACACCCAGGACTGATCTCCTTTAGGATGGACTGGTTGGATCTCTTTGCAGTCCAAGGAACTCTCAAGAGTCTTCTCTAACACCACAGTTCAAAAGCATCAATTCTTCTGTGCTCAGCTTTATTTATAGTCCTACTCTCACATCCATACATGACTATTGGCAAAACTATAGCCTTGACTAAACAGACTTTTGTTGGCAAAGTAATGTCTCTGCTTTTCAACATGCTATCTAGGTTGGTCATAACTTTTCTTCCAAGGAGTAAGTGTCTTTTAATTTCATGGCTGCAATCACCATCTGCAGTGATTTTGGAGCCCCCCAAAATAAAGTCTGACACTGTTTTCACTGTTTCCCCATCTATTTCCCATGAAGTGATGCTGAAGAGCAATGAGTTAAGACAGTAACTTTATTATGTAGTGACTAAAGAAACTTCAAAATTCTCATGATTAATATAGTATATATTGTACTTTCAAAAAAGAAGATGGGTTATTTCTCTGAAATACTTGTATAAATAAAGATTGTCAGTTCTACGAAGCTTGATTTCATTTGATTTAAACTGCCTGTGAAAGCAGCAGGACCTGAGATGTCTCAGATCACAAGATTTTGACTACCAGTTCAATGTATTCTATCTCTTTACTGCCCACCTTTCTGAGTGTTTTTGTAGTAAACACACTTCTTTTTAAAATGATACTGTATTTAGACTTTTTTTTTACCATTGTAGAATAAAGTACTTAATGAATACGCATATGTTTTTCTTAGCTCTATTTTTATTATTCTCTTATTTCTGGTCTGTTGAACTAAAATAATTTTGTTAAATCTTTTTTATGACATATTAGAATCAATATATTCAGATTATTTCCCTTGGAAGATATATCTGTATCTATATCTATACATATATATTCTGGAAGTGTTTAAAAAACTCAATATTTCTACCTTTCATTCAAATATATGAAGAGCCTTAACATACTTTAAGAAAGTTAGAAAGTTAAGTCGCTCAGTCGTGTCCAACTCTTTGTGACCCCATGGACTGTAGCCCACCAGGCTCCTCCGTCCATGGGATTCTCCAGGCAAGAACACTGGAGTGGGTTGCCATTACTCATTCAATATTTTTCAATCAAGTTTTAAAGACTTTTCTTTTTAAAAATGTAAAAATAAACTAAACATACTTTAATATTCACTAATCTATTTTATTTATAAGATAGTTTGTCAATTTTTAAGACTTTCCATTTTTTCCTGGAATCTGTATCTTCCCTAAATTTGTAATTTTCTTTTGTGACTATACATTTTTATAAATCATGTGAGATTTGTTGCATTAATATTTTTCTAGTGTTGAGTAGATTAGCTTAAGATAACAGAGTAGAAGGATGTATGTGCATCCTTTCTTGAGAAAGCACCAGAATTACAATTAGCTACTGGGTAATAATTGACAGAGAAACACTGCAATGCACCAAAAATGATACACTTCACCTAAAGCAGAGGAGAAACCACAGTGAAATTGTAGGAAGGATACAACTATTATAGAATCAAATCCCTTGCCTGCCACATGGGTGCCCACAGACTTGGAAAATAATTATACAACAGAATTATCCCACTGGAGTGAATGTTGTGAGCCCTGTGCTGGGCTTCTCAGCCTGGAAGTTTAGCAATGGGAGGAGGAGTCCCCAGAGTATCTGTCTTTGAAGCCCAGCAGGATTTGATTGCTGGACTTTTACAAGTATGGAGAAACAAAAATTCCACTTTTAGAGGGAACACAAAAATTCTTGTGTACATTAGGACACAAAGAGGGGAGAAAAAACACCAACCTCATAAGAGACTGACTCATACCTACCTTCTAGTGTTAGTAGGGTTCTTGAAGAGATGGGAGGTGTTGGCTATGCCTCAGTGCAGGGACAATGCCTAATAGAATGTAGCACCACCAGACAAGCTTTGCAGGAAGAAACCAACAATTTAAAACAACCTTGTAAACATATAGACTGCTGTATTAAAACCTCTTGGGAAACGAAAACCCAAAAACACAACATATACACACACAGAAAGGAAAGAAAACAACCTAAACACAACACAAAAGAAGGTCATCAAATCACAAGAGGAAAAACAAAACAGAAAAAAGACCCACAAAAACAAATCCAAATCAATTAAGAAAATGTCAATAGAATCATACATATCAATAATTACCTTAAGTGTAGATGGAATAAATAATACAACTGAAAGATGAACGGACTGAATAGTCACCAAAAAAAGACCAATATATAAGCTGCCTAAAAGAGATCTACTTCAGACCTAGGGACAGATATAGACTGAAATGAAGGGATGGAAGACGGTATTCTATGAAAATGAAAATCAAAAAAAAGCTGGAGTACCAGTACTCATATCAGACAAATTAGAATTTAAAATAAAGAAAGACTGTTTTAAGAGACAAAGACATGGTGATCAAAGGATCAATCCAAGAAGAAGATGTAACAATTGCTATATCCAAAATACTAGAATTTCAGCTTCAGCATTTGTCCTTCCAATGAGTATTCAGAGTTGATTTCCCTTAAGATTGACTGGTTTGATCTCCTTGGTGCCCAAGAGACTCTCAGGAGCCTTCTCCAATTCCACAGTTAGAAGGAATCAACCCCTGGGCATATATCCAGAAAAAAACATGGTTTGAAAGCACTCATGCATCCCAATGTTTATTGTACCACTGTTTACGATAGCCAAGACATGGAGGCAATCTAAATGTTCATTAACAGAGAAATGGCTAAAAAAGATGTGCCACATACATACAATGGAATATTACCTGGCCATTAAAAACCAATGAAATAATGCCATTTGCAGCAACATAGATAGACCTAAAGATTGTCATTCCGTTTCAAGTAATTCAGAGAAATAGAAATATTATATGATATCACTTATAAGCAGAATCTAAAAGGAAATGATATAGATGAACTTACTGAACTTACTTATGTAAGTTCATAAACAAAAAGACTCACAGACTTAGGTAAGGAACTTACGGTTACTTGGGGAAAGGCTAGGGAAAAGGGATAGTTAGGGATTTTAGGATTGATGTACACACTGCTACAATTAAAGCTGGTAACCAATCAGAACCTATTATATAGAACAGGAAGTCTGCTTAATATTATGCAACAACCTAAATGTGAAAATAACTTGAAAAAGAACAGGTATATTCTTTATGTATATATGTATATATATGTCTGTATATATATATATATACACACACCCACATATATGAATCACTTTTATGTACACTTGAAACAATCACAACTTTGTTAGTCAACTGTAGTTCTAAATTAAAGTAAAAATTTTAAATATATAATTTTTTCATAGCATTTGCTGAAGCTATCAGGAAATCTTTTGTATTAACTTTGGAATTATAGTTGTCTGACAATTGAGTGACAGGGTGTCAGCTATACCAATACAGTAGGAACTTCAGTTTGCAGCAAGAGTAAAGAATTCAGGCCCAAGATGATCACTTGTTTTTTCCAATGTTGAATTTGATTGTGATGAGGCGCTCGATAGTGGAAAAGATAAGCAGATAATTTGTTAACTAAAACTGGTGAATTCTGTCAGAAGGTATCGCCACTCCAGTATCCATCAGGTCGGGATTCAGGGAAAAGACTGGCAAAAGCCAGGCAGAGCTCCATTTCTCAGAAGGCCCTTAGGAACCAAGGAAGCTGTACCATCTCTTATCAGAAACAGAGATCCATATCAAAGCCCTTTGGTCAAATTGAGAGCATACAACAAAGCTGCTATTCAAAGTAATGGCACATTTCTGACCAAATTTCTAAGGGCATTAAAAAAGATAACTGCCAGACTAAAGGCAAACCTTGGCTTTACAATTTTGTCAATCATTTCTAGTTTAAATGTTCATTTTGTGGAGCACCAAGGTATTCATTTGTGGTGCAAAAACTTTGTAACTGCAAGAAAATCTGTCAGATTTAATCTGAGCTTTCTAAGTTGTTCATGTTCATTGAATAGACTGTGCTTGAATTTGTAACTTTCTCCTAAATATATAGATAAAATGTAAACAATTTGTTTCTGAAGGAAAGGCCACAACCTATGGAAATTTTATTACAAATTGAATGGTTCTGTATTCACACACACACACACACACACACACACACAGAAATATAAAGGTGTTTAAGCATGCACTATATGACTAGCATGTTATAGAGCATTTTACCTACGTGGTTTTATTTAATTTTCAACCCTTGATCTATGAGAAGGTACAAACATCTTTAGATGGCAAATGAGGAAATCAAGCCTGAAAGTGATTGCATAATTTTCCCAAGGGCACATACCTCATATCTGAGCAACTTTGAGACTCTTGTTATTTTTCTTCAATCAGGATGTCCTCTGTAATCATAGCATGTTGGCATATCTGGGCCTTAAGAATTTAAGTCCTGCATTTGAATAATTTTATATATCTTAAACATGAAAACAATTATATGAGCTATGATTAGCTTTAATATTGCAGTCTTACTTTAGATAATGTAGTATACATAATATAGAAAAGTTACTACCCACTCCATATCAAACATCATTTATCATCATGCAGTTTTAAACAGAAGGGTGAAGATAATATTCTTTTAGTCCCATTTAAACAAACCATTCTTGTCAATATGTTTTTGATATAAATTCAAGTTAAATCTGACACATTGGTGGTTAGATGTCAAGATGCTAATATTGATTATTATGTTATATGTATAATCACCTTTCGAGGCAATTAAGGCAAACTAAGTAGGTCCAGAAGTTCCTACTCAAAATTTTGATCAAAATTATATGTGACTTCATAGCTGAGGGTATTTATGGCTACTCCTACAATTAAGGGTTTCCCTGGTGGCTCAGACAGTAAAGTGTCTGCCTGCAATAAAAGAGAACTGGGTTTGATCACTGGGTTGAGAAGATCCCCTGGAGAAGGAAATGGCAACCCACTCCAGTACTCTTGCCTGGAAAATTCCATGGATGGAGGAAATTGGTAAACTATAGTCCATGGGATCACAAAGAGTTGGACATGACTGAGCAACTTTACTGGTTCACTGGTTCCCACAACTAAATAGGGAGAATATAATATATTCTAAGATACTTGGCTGTAACATTGCTTCCAGATTTTAAAGCATAGTTTAAAAATCTGATTTAGTATAAAAAGACATTACTTTGTATTAGTATTCTTTTAAACTTCAAAGACACAAGCTCTCTTCAAAACAGCACAAGATTTAGGTTTTAAGAATTCTTTTTAATCTTCCCTATAGTTCTGCTAATCAATAGTTGTAAATGAAGCATACTGCAGGAAAACCGGCAGTTAACAACATGAGAATTAATAATACTGATAGTCTCTGAAGGATTTGGGTTTATTTCTCCAACTAAATATAAAATCAGTGAAATGTGGAGTCCAATGGAAGAACAGAGTTTTTTTCAATTCACTTACATTTTTTTTTTAATTGGAGGGTAATTGTTGTGTTGCCTTCTGCCATACACCAACATGAATCATCCATCAGTTCAGTTCAGTCACTCAGTCATGTCCGACTCTTTGAGACCCCATGAATTGCAGCATGCTAGGCCTCCCTGTCCATCACCAACTCCTGGAGTTCACTCAAACTCATGTGCATCGAGTCGGTGATGCCGTCCAGCCTTCTCATCCTCTGTCGTTCCGTTCTCCTCCAGTCCCCAATCCCTTGCAGCATTAGGGTCTTTTCTAATGAGTCAACTCTTCGCATCAAGTGGTCAGAGTATTGGAGTTTCAGCTTTAGCATCAGTCCTTCCAAAGAACACCCAGGACTGATCTCATTTAGGATGGACTGGTTGGATCTCCTTGCAGTCCAAGGGACTCTCAAGACTCTTCTCCAACACCACAGTTCAAAAGCATCAATTCTTCAGTGCTCAGCTTTCTTCACAGTTCAACTCTCACATCCATACATGAACTACTGGAAAAACAATAGCCTTGACTAGGAGGACCTTTGTTGGCAAAATAATGTCTCTGTTTTTCAGTATGCTATCTAGGTTGGTCATAACTTTTCTTCCAAGGAGTAAGTGTCTTTTAATTTCATGGCTGCAATCACCATCTGCAGTGATTTTGGAGCCCCCCAAAATAAAGTCTGACACTGTTTTCACTGTTTCCCCATCTATTTCCCATGAAGTGATGGGACCTGATGCCATGATCTTCATTTTCTGAATGTTCAGCTTTAAGCCAACTTTTTCACTCTCCTCTTTTACTTTCATCAAGAGGCTTTTTAGTTCCTCTTCACTTTCTGCCACAAGGGTGGTGTCATCTGCATATCTGAGGTTATTGGTATTTCTCCTGGCAGTCTTGATTCCAGCTTGTGCTTCTTGCAGCCCAGCGTTTCTCATGGTGTACTCTGTGTAGAAGTTAAATAAGCAGGGTGAAGATATACAGCCTTGATGTACTCCTTTTCCTATTTGGAACCAGTCTGTTGTTCCATGCCCAGTTCTAAATGTTGCTTCCTGACCTGCATAAAGGTTTCTCGAGTGGCAGGTTAGGTGGCCTGGTATTCCCATCTCTTTCAGAATTTTCCACAGTTTATTGTGATCCGCACAGTCAAAGGCTTTGGCATAGTCAATAAGGCAGAAGCAGATGTTTTTCTGGAACTCTCTTGCTTTTTTGATGATCCAGCGGATGTTCGCAATTTGATCTCTGGTTCCTCTGCTCTTTGTAAAACCAGCTTGAACATCTGGAAGTTCACAGTTCACGTATTGCTGAAGCCATAGGTATATATATATATATATCTTAAAGGAAATCAATCCTGAATATTCATTAGAAGGACTGATGCTGAGCTAAAATTCCAATGCTTCAGCCACCTGATGCAAAGAGCCTGACTCATTAGAAAAGACCCTGATGCTGGGAAAGATTGAAGACAGGAGGAGAAGGGGACAACAGAGGATGAGGTGGTTGGATGGCATCACTGACTCAATGTGCATGAGTTTGAGCAAGCTCTGGGAGATACTGAAGGACAGGGACGTCTGGCATGCTGCAGTCCATGAGGTCGCAAAGAGTCGGTCTCAACTGAACAACTCAACAACAATACATATGTCTGCTCCTTCTTGAACCTCCCTCACAGCTCCCACCCCATCTTCATCCCTCTAGGTTGTCAGAGAGCACAGATTTGAGCTCCTGTGTCAAAACTGCAAATTCTTACTACCTATTTTACATATGGTATTATATATGCTTCAGTGCTACTCTCAATTCATCCTACCCTCTCCTTCCCCTGCTGTGTGCACAAGACTGTTCTCTATGTCTGGATCTCTACTGCTACCCTACAAATAGGTTCATTAGTACTATTTTTCTAGATTCCGTGTATATGCAGTAATATATGATATTTGTTTTTCTCTTTCTGACTTACTTCACTCTATTTAATAGTCTTTGGTTCATCCACCTCAATAGATCAGTTCACTTACATTTTTAAATGCACTGCTTGCAGTATTCTCTCCAGGAAATCATACTATTTGGTTTCAATTTCCTTATTTTTTTCTCAACATTTTAGTAATTTTTATCATTAAAATTATCTTATTTTTGATTGTGAAAAAATGTGTTAGGATGCTGAAGCATAAAAATATGATGGAATGCATATCCATTCACAATTTGTTTCAGTCATTCAGTAATAAAATTATACACTGAACACTATAAATTTAATGGCATTTCATGTGTGTGGAAGAAAGGTTGCAAAGATTAGTAAGATCTTATCAATGTCTTTAACTAAACAAATTTTATTATTGTCATTTTGTCATAAATAAATCATTATATTTAAATCATTATAAGATACCATTAACTGAAAAATGGATGTCTCTTGTAGGATATTAAAATGTGAAAATCTGAATATCTTGAAACTTATAAAACATGGTAAGCTTCTGAGTCTGAAACCAAAATTTACTTAGTATTTTGGTATCCTCATTTCACTTAATATCAAACTATAACATTTTTTAAAGACAACTAATTAGTCTCTGAAAATACAATTTTAATGACTTCATATTTATTTATTATATAATTATGCCATGTGTTATTAATAGACTCTGTAGTCATTGTTCTTATTTTTTTCTACATACTGATTATTACTTTATTGAACATCATGCACACTACTGAATCTTTGTTAGGACAATTTTTTGTGTGTATTAATCTGATCAATAATTCTACTACTATCATAACATATAATACTCTGAGCTGACACATATATTTTTAACCTGAATCATTTTTTGTTTGCATAAATTATTTTTATGATTTTTTTCTTTAGGAAGTGCATTTAGATAAGGCATTTTCTAAATCTGCCATGTCTGGAAAATATTTTATCTACAGAGTGGCTAGGTCATGTTTCTTTTTCCTCTGTAAATGTTACTCAATTGTCTTCTGATATTTTAATGTCACTGGGATTTCTGAGGACAGTGAAGGACAGCTTGATTTATTTCATTTCCTTCCCCCAGTGAACATTTATTGAGCATTCGCAGGGTGCTTGGTGCTGGCAAATTGTAACCAAAGTGGCAGGGTTATTACCCCTATAGACATTTTGTCACACAGTGAGTGAAAGTGAAATTCACTCAGTCATGTCTGACTCTTTGTGACCCCACGGACTATGGAATTCTCCAGGCCAGAATAGTGGAGTGGGTAGCTTTCCCTTATCCAGGGGATTTTCCCAAACCAGGGATAGAACCCAGGCCTCCAGAGTCTACCTTTTATAAGCAGCTTCATTTTTTCCAGCCTACATATTTGAAGAAATAGGATTTTCTCATCTTTTAATCCTTAAAGCTTATGTTAAATTCTATGCTGACAAGAAGATTCCATCTAATCTTCCAAATCTGATGGATTTCTAATGACTTAAGGTGTGTTGAAGCATCATGGAATTGAATTTGTTGGGAAAAGAATTCCATGGTCAATCACTATAATATGTCTAGTGGCTGCTGAGTATTTTACGGTGCAAGTTAAGCAAAATCCATTTCAATTTGCAACGTCTTGTTTCAAATCAGCATTCCTACTGTTTCTTTTATGAATGATTTTTTTCATCTGTTTTTCATTTAAAAATAGAGATTTTTATACAAAACATATTTCTGTTATCTACATACCCTATATTTTACCTTTTCTTATTTTTATCTCTGTCTTTTCCTTTGAGTTTTGGAAAGTATTTCAGAATTCTCTTCTATATTTAATAATCTTCTTTCTCTTTGTAGTCACCTACTATAATGAGTTATACTGTGTGTGTGTGTGTTTTTAATGAATTACATTGTGTGTATCAGTCAATGTTGGCAGGAAATGTATGGCATTCTCAAATCTGGTGTGTTTTAGGAAAAATTTTTAAAAGGGGCACATGTTTGATCTGGGTATAAGGAAATAATACAGAAAAGTGGATTAGTCAAAGCTATGGTTTTTCCAGTAGTCAGGTATGGTTGTGAGAGTTGGACCATAAAGATGACTGAGCACAGAGGGACTTTCAAACTGTGGTGCTGGAGAAGACTCTAGTGAGCCCCTTGGACAGCAAAGTAATTAAACCAGGCAATCCTAAAGGAAATCAGCACTAAATATTCATTGGAAGGATTGATGCTGAAGCTGAGGCTCCAACACTCTGATCACCTGATGCAAAGAGCCAATTCACTGGGAAAGACCTTGATGCTCGGAAAGACTGAATGCAGGAGAAGAATGTGGTGACAGAGGATAAGATGATTGGATGGCATCATGAACTCAATGGACATGAGCTTGGGAAAACTCCAGGAGATAGTGAGGACAGGGAAACCTAACATGCTGCATTCCATGGGGTCACAAAATGTTGGACTTGATTGAGCAACTGAACAACAACTGACGCTAATAATAGCAATGTGCTATTACCTTACCTCACGTGAAGTGAAGCAGCAGTTATGAAAACCTGGAACTAGAGACAATCATGTGGAGTGAGCCACCTGGTATTAGCTAATGGTTAGGAGCAGCAGAAAGCTCATGGCAATGTCACAGAGAGTAAATCAAAGAATAAACAACATTAAGGTGTTTTTGAATAAAACTGTAGCCCTTTCTCTTTGCTGAGAAAAAAAAAATAAAGGTCAACAGTGTGTAACAACTTTATATCAGCACATAATGAAAACATGATATGGCAGAATTGAGAGCAAACAGAGTAATCATATAATACTGAATTTAAATGATTTTAACTCAGTAAGAAAGATTTGTATGATTAGAGCACACAAATCAAAACCCAATTCTTTACTATATATATGAAATGCATCTAAAAATATGATGATCCAGAATGGATAAAGTTGGGAAATGAATGGGAAACTATACCAGGAAAAAGATAAAAAGAAAGCAAGGTAAATGCTCCTGATATAAAGCAATATTTTAAGTGCAAAAAATCATCAAGTAGTACAAAAAATGCAAAACTGACCGATTTAGCAAATGAAAATACTGAAATCTCAGTTAAATTGTAATTTTAGATAAATAGTGAATATTTTAATATACTGATATTCCATGCAACATTTTAACACAACTTAAAATTTATGCATTATTTGTATAAAATCTAAGTTTAACAGGAATTTATGTGTTTTTCCAAAAATCCTACTCATTTCCCAGTAAATAATGTTTACCTGAACAAGTATAAATTATGGAATATAATCATAAATTTCTTTATATTTGTATTTTACTGTCCTTTAAATTTGCTGTTTTCCCTTACTCCACACCAATAGTTTCTAACTCCTCCAGCACTGTAGTTGACAAAGAGGAGAAGGTAAGACTGCACAGACTTGAATGATACTTTATTGGTTATTAGCAATATCTCTCTTAAAATGCGTGGGCCGCAAAGACACAGACATGACTGAGTGACCAAACAACAGGAGTTCAATTCAGACAGTATGGTATGGGAACAAGACAGAAATATAGATCAATGGAACAAAATAAAAAGCCAAAGATAAATCCATGCACCTATGGACACCTTATGTTTCACAAAGGAGGCAAAAATAGACAAGGGAGAAAAGACAATCTCTTTAACAAGTGGTGCTGGGAAAACTGACCAACCATGTGTAAGAGAATAAAACTAGAACACTTGCTAACACCATACACAAAAGTCAGCTCAAAATGGGTTAAAGATCTAAATGTAAGACCAGAAACTATAAAACTCCTAGAGGAAAACTTCGGCAGAACACTCTCTGACATAAATCACAGCAAGATTCTTTTTGACCCATCTTCTAGAATAACGGAAATGAAAACAAAAATTATCAAACGGGACCTAATTAAACTTAAAAGTGTTGCACAATGAAAGAAACTATAAGCAAAATGAAAAGGCTGCCTACAGAAGGGGAGAAAATGGTAGCAAACGAATCAACTGACAAAGAATTAATCTCCAAACTATACAAGCAACTCATGCAACTCAATACCAGAAAAACAAATAGCCCAATCAAAAAGTGGGCAAAAGAGCTAAACAGACATTTCTCCAAAACAGAGATACAGATGGCTAATAAACACATGAAAAATGCTCAACATCACTCATCATTCAGTTCAGTCGCTCAGTCGTGTCCGACTCTTTGCGACCTCATGAATCACAGCATGCCAAGCCTCCCTGTCCGGCGCCAACCCCCGGAGTTTACTCAAACTCATGTTCATCGAGTTGGTGATGCCATTCAGCCATCTCATCCTCTGCCATAGCCTTCTCCTCCTGCTCCTAATCCCTTGCAGCATCAGAGTCTTTTCCAATAAGTCAACTCTTCGCATGAGGTGGCCAAAGTATTGGAGCTTCAGCTTCAGCACCGGTCCTTCCAATGAACACCAAGAACTGATCTCCTTTAGGATGGACTAGTTGGATCTCCTTGCAGTCCAAGGGACTCTCAAGAGTCTTCTCCAACACCACAGTTCAAAAGCATCAATTCTTCAGCACTCAGCTTTCTTCACAGTCGAACTCTCACATCCATACATGACCACTGGAAAAACCATAGCCTTGACTAGATGGACCTTTGTTGGCAAAGTAATGTCTCTGCTTTTGAATATGCTCTTTAGGTTGGTCATAACTTTCCTTCCAAGGAACAAGAGTCTTTTAATTTCATGGCTGCAGTGACTTTGGAGCCCCCCAAAAATAAAGTCTGACACTGTTTCCACTGTTTCCCCATCTATTTCCCAGGTGATGGGACCAGATGTCATGATCTTCGTTTTCTGAATGTTCAGCTTTAAGACTTTTTCACTCTCCTTTTTCACTTTCATCAAGAGGCTTTTTAATTCCCCTTCACTTTCTGCCATAAGGGTGGTGTCATCTGCATATCTGAGGTTATTGATATTTCTCCTGGCAATCTTGATACCAGCTTGTGCTTCTTCCAGTCCAGCGTTTCTCATGATGTACTCTTCATATAAGTTAAATAAGCAGAGTGACAATATACAGCCTTGACGTACTCCTTTTCTTATTTGGAACCAGTCTGTTGTTCCATGTCCAGTTCTAACTGTTGCTTCCTGACCTGCAGATATATGCAAATCAAAATCTCAATGAGGTACCAACTCATGCTGGTCAGAATGGGTGCCATCAAAAAGTCTGCAAACAATAGATGCTGGAGCGAATGTGGAGGAAAGGGAACCCTCTTAGAGTGTTGGTGGAAATGTAAACTGGTACAGCCACTACACAGAACAGTGTGGCGATTATTTTTAAAAAACTGGAAATAGAACTGCCATGAGACCTAGCGATACCACTGCCTGGCATACACACCTCAGTTCAGTTTAGTCGCTCAGTCTGGCTCTTTGTGACCCCATGGACTGCAGCACTCCAGGCTTTGCTGTCCATCACCAATGCCCAGAGTTTACTCAAACTCATGTCTGTTGAGTCAGTGATGCCATGCAACCATCTCATCCTCTCTCGTCCCCTTCTCTTCCCACCTTCAGTCTTTCCCAGCATCAGGGTCTTTTCAAATGAGTCGGTTATTCCCATCTGGTGGCCAAAGTATTGGAGTTTGGGCTTAGCATCAGTCTTTCTAATGAATATTCAAGACTGATTTCCTTTAGGATGTATGGGCTGGATCTGCTTCCACTCAAAGGGACTCTCAAGAGTCTTCTCCAACACCACAGTTCAAAAGCGTCAATTCCTCAGCATTCAGTTTTCTTTATAGACCAACTCTCACATCCATACATGATTACTGGACACACACCTAGGAAACCATAATTGAAAGAGTCCCATGTACCCCAATGTTCATTGCAGCACGGTTTATAATAGATAGGAAATGGAAGCAACCAAGATGCCCTTCTGTAGATGAATGGATAAGGAAGCTGTGTTACATATACACAATGTAATATTACTCAGCTATAAAAAGGAATGCATTTGAGTCAGTTCTAATGAGGTGGATGAAACTGAAGCTTATTATACAGAATGAAGTAAGTCAGAAAGAGAAACACTAATACTGTATATTAATGCATATATATGGAATTTAGAAAGATGGGAACAATGATCCTATATACAAGGCAGCAACAGAGACACAGATATAAAGAACAGACTTTTGGACTCTGTGGGAAAAGGTGAGGGTGGAAAGATTTGAGAGAATAGCATTGAAATATGTATATTATCATATGTGAAATAGATGACCAGTACAAGTTCAATGCATGAAGCAGGCCACCCAAGCTGATGCACTGGGGCAAGTCAGAGGCAAGGGGTGGGGAGAGAAGTGGGTGGGGTGTTCAGGATGGGAGGACACATGTACACCAGTGGCTGATTCATGTCAATGTATGGCAAAAAACCATCACAGTATTGTAAAGTAATTATCCTCCAATTAAGATAAATTAATTAAAACAAAAAATAACAGACATTAATGGAAAGAAACTACTTTTTTTGGGAAGGTCATGCAAATTCTTACTTTCTCAGAACCTTAATAAAAATCATGTGTGATTAAAAAACTGTTTTTCAATTCAATTGCTAGGGTAAATGTCCATTTAGCCCAATAACCTTCATTTTGCTATTTGTTCTCTTTATGTATTATGGCTTTTTTTCACCTCTATTCCTCCTTTTGTATTATATATGTATAGTTTTTTTTCTAGCATACTATTTTAATTCCTATGTGGTTTTGTTTGTTTGTTTGTTTGTTTGTTTTTGAGTTGTGTCCTTAGTGTTTTCCCTGGGAGTTACAGTTAGCATACTAACTGACAATTTAGTTCAGATAAAAATCATCCTAATTTCAATAACATACACAATCTTTGCTCCTCTATAATCTCACACTTTCCCTCCTCCTTTATGTTATATTTATCATACAAGGTACATCTTTATATACTGTGAGTCCATCCCACACTTTAAAATAATTGCTTTCTGTTATTGTTATTTAAATTAGGTAGAAAAAAGTGTTACGAATGAAAAATGCATCTGCACCGTGTTTTTTAATTGGAGTGTAATTGTTTTACAATATTAGTTTCTATTGTACAATAAGGTGAATTTTCCAAATGTGTACATATATTCCTCCCTCTGTAGACTCCCTCCCATCTCCTCATCCCACTCCTTTAGTTAATTTTACCAGTGCTCTTTACTTGTTGCATTTCAGCCTGAAGGACCTCCGTTCATATTTTTGTAAGGGTACTTTGCTAGAAATAAATAGTCTTGGTTTTTGTTTATCTTGGGAATATCTTAGTTTGTCCTTCATTTTTGAAGGATAGTTTTGCTTGATAGAATTATTTGTTGATAGCCTGTGTTTTTTAGTACTTTGTATATGTCATCCCACTGTGTTCTAGCATTCATGGTTTAAGACAATGAAGCATTATTAGTCAGTTATTGAAGCTCCCTTGTATGTGATGAGTTAATTTTCTTTTGCTCTTTTCAAGATTCTTTGCCTTTGGGTCTTTTGACCATAAGTGTCTTAATGTGGATCTTTTTGAGATGTCAGATTAATGTTATAATGGTTTTTTATCACAACTGGTTCAAATATTGTTCCTGCTCTTTTCTCTGTGTTTTTTCATTCTGTAACTCCTAAAATGTGTATGTCAGTTTGCTAGATGGAGTCCCACAGGCCTCTTGTCAGTCAGTCAGTTCAGTCATTCAGTCATGTCCGACTGTTTGCGACCCCATGGACTGCAGCACCCCACCCTATCCTCTGCTGCTGCTAAGTCACTTCAGTTGTGTCCAACTCTGTGGGACCCCATAGACAGCAGCCCACCAGGCTCTGCCGTCCCTGGAATTCTCCAGGCAAGAACACTGGAGTGGGTTGCCATTTCCTTCTCCAATACATGAAAGAGAAAAGTGAAAGTGAAGTCGCTCAGCCGTGTCCAACTCTTCGCGACCCCATGGACTGCAGCCTACCAGGCTCCTCCATCCATGGGATTTTCCAGGCAAGAGTACTGGAGTGGGATGCCACTGCCTTCTCCTCTAAGGCCTTACTAATTTTTTCTTCATTATTTGTTTTATTTCTCAAGCTGAATAATTTCAATTGCCACTTTCAAGTGCACTGGTTCTTCTTGCTGTTCAAATTTGATGTTGAACCCCTCTTGAAAATTTTCAACTGCAGAATTGCTGTTTCCTTTTCATAATTCCTATCTCTTTATTGACATGCCTTATCTGGTGAGACATCATTTGCATGGTTTGTTTGCACATGTTTTCCTTAAGCTCTTCAGCATATAGTTGGTTTACAGTCTTTGTCTAGTAAATCGGAATTTGCTGTATGACTCAGGGAACTCAACCTGGGGCTCCCCGACAACCTAGAGGGGTGGGAGGGGAGGGAGGTGAGGGAAATGTTCAAGTGGAAGGGGACATGTAAAGATATGGCTGATTCATGTTGATGCCGGCTAGAAACCAATGCAGACTGCAAAGCAATTATCTTTCAATTTTAAAAAATTAATTTAAAAATTACCATTCCAACAATATAAAAATATTAAAGTGAAAAGAAATAGTCTTTGGCTAATAAACCAAATGTCTGGGCTTCTCCAAGAACATTTTTATTCATTTCTTTTTTTGTTTTCTTTTCTGCGTGGTGTCATGTTCTTGTTTCTTTATAATTTTGTTGTTACTTGAAAACTATTTTCAATATAATTTTTTGTTGTTGAAGACAGGACATTTTGAATATTACACTGTGGCAAATTTGAAAGTCAGATTTTCCCTTCTGAGTTTTGTT
The DNA here is from genome assembly GCF_001704415.2 of Capra hircus. NCBI lineage: Eukaryota > Metazoa > Chordata > Mammalia > Artiodactyla > Bovidae > Capra > Capra hircus. Next base: position 3,270,878 of record NC_030826.1, read on the forward strand.
ATTGTTGTTCTCTTTGTTGTCATTTATTTGATTGATTTGCTATTATTCGGAGAAGGCAATGGCAACCCACTCTGGTACTCTTGCATGGAAAATCCCATGGCCAGAGGAGCCTAGTAGGTTGCAATCCATGGGGACGCTAAGAGTCGGGGACGCTGAGTTGGACACGACTGAATGACTTCACTTTCACTTTTCACTGTCATGCATTGGAGAAGGAAATGGCAACCCACTCCAGTGTTCTTGCCTGGAGAATCCCAGGGACAGCAGAGCCTGGTGGGCTGCTGTCTATGGGGTCGCACAGAGTTGGACACGACTGAAGCAATGCAGCCGCAGTAACAGCTATTATTGCCATTTGTTTAAATATCTTTTCTGGGTTAATTTGGTAAATTCTATGCTCTTGTTTTGTATAGTCGTTGAAGTCTGTGTTTGGTTAGTTTAGTAGTCAGTGAAGGACCAGACAGAGCTTTCTTTAAATGCCTTGAATGGTAAGTCTCTCAGTTCTTGCAGAGAGGCACGTGTGCTTGTTGGGATGTCTCCAACTCCCAAAACTGCTGCCTTAACCTTCACTTCCTCCTTGCACCAGCTGCAAAGTCAGGTAGAGTTGAGATACCAGAAAGTTCTCGGACCTTTCCTGGGCATATACAGAGTCTTGCTCATGTTTGTGGTCTTCTGGATCACCAAGAATATTCTAGAGCTTTTTGGCCCTCCTAATAGTTCTTATTTCCTAGTTTTTCCTTTTAGATGTTTTCATCAGCCTCTTAATTGCCACAAATGATACTGCTGCCTCAGGCAACTGTGATCATAAATAATTCCTATGATGACTTTGAATGAATGCCCTGAGGATAGAGCTGTTTCTATAAAGCAAGCTCTGAGTCAGGTTAGAGAAAGACAAACCCTGAGAGCAAGCTCCTTTCAGGGAGCTTCCAGCCTTGGTTAATAAGTGACAGTTCCTGAGGATGGGACTTTTGTTCTATTCTGTGCTGTCCTATCCAGCAGCTGCTGGCCTTCTGATTTTCACAGTTATCGTGACATTGTGTGACTTTTGCTTTTTCAAAGCTACTTGCAGAGTTTGGGAGAGGATGTTGTGTATAAAGCCAATTAAGATTCCATAAAGCTTGCTGTTCTTAATGAGGTTCAGCTAGTTTTCTTGAGTAAACACTCCTTCAGTTCAGTCACTCAGTCGTGCCCGACTCTTTGCTACCCCATGTATCGAAGAACACCAGGCCTCCCTGTCCATCACCAACTCCCGGAGTTTACTCAAACTCATGCCCATCGAGTTGGTGATGCTATCCAGTTGTCTCATCCTCTGTCGTCCCCTTCTCTCCCTGCCTCTAATCCCTCCCAGAATCAGGGTCTTTTCCAATGAGTCAACTCTTCACATGAGGTGGCCAAAGTATTGGAGTTTCAGCTTCAGCATCAGTCCTTCCAATGAACACCCAGGACCGATCTCCTTTAGGATGGACTGGTTGGATCTCCTTGCAGTCCAAGGGACTCTCAAGAGTCTTCTCCAACACCACAGTTCAAAAGCATCAATTCTTTGGCACTCAGCTTTCTTCACAGTCCAACTCTCACATCCATACATGACCACTGGAAAAACCATAGCCTTGACTAGATGGACCTTTGTTGGCAAAGTAATGTCTCTGCTTTTGAATATGCTCTTTAGGTTTGTCATAACTTTCCTTCCAAGGAGTAAGCGTTTTTTAATTTCATGGCTGCAGTCACCATATTGTTGCAAACCTTTGGTTAATTTGCAGATTTATGAAAAAAAAATTATTTTGAAAATTTTTGCTTGTGTTAATGCTGCTTTTATGGATTTTAGAAGACCCTTACTTTATTATTTCAGGAGTACTTTCTAAAGCAATTTTGCAAGTTTATAATAGCTTGTGTGTGAAGCTTATATGCATTTAAATGGGTATATGACATTTGACTCACATTTTTCTCTCCCTGATTATCAAAAATATTTATTTTCTCCTAGCATTGTGTTATTATCAGTTAAAATACGACCACCATCTTATTTTCTTTGTCCTTTAAATGACTTAACTATTTTGCTATTTTGTCCATTGTTGTTGTTGTTGTTGTTGTTGTTGCTGCTGTTTATTTTTCTTTCAAGGCTTCATTTCAGAGAAAAGATTCTGGCATTATTTTCCCTAAGAGATACTGTCCTTTCAAAATGTAATTTTCAGATTTTTTTTAAATTTTTTAAATTTTGGTAATATTTTTCTGAATGCATGTTGTAGTATTTGTTCTCTTTCATTTATTTCACTTCCTTCTTTGGCAATGCATATACATGCTCAATTTACTCTAATTTTCTTCTTTATTTACCTTCTTTTTTTGTATTTAAATTGTCTTTCTTTTTATCTTAAAGCATTCACTCTTATGTTTCTTTTAGTTTACTGCTTATTTCTGAAATGAATTTTTATTTGTCTTTCTTGAATTCTTTCACTTTATGAGTTTCCTAATTCTATGATTATTCATGCTTTGGATCACTTTTAACTTGTTTTGAAATACTAGGTTAGAGGCTTCCCTGGTGGCTCAGTGGTAAAGAATACTTGCCAAGGCAGGAGACATAAGTTCAATCCCTGGTCCAAGAAGACCCCACATGCTCTGGATCTGTTAAGCCTGTGTGTTACAACTGCTGAGCCTGTGCTCTAGAGCCCATGTGCCACAGCTACTGATGCCCATATGTCCTAGAGCCTGTGCTGTGCAACAAGAGAAGCCACCACGGTGAGAAACCCAAGCATGGCAACTAGAGAGACTAACCTCCACTTGATGCAACTAGAGAAAACCCCACACAGCAAAAAGGATCCAGTAGAGTGAAAAAAAAAAGAAAGAAAGAAAGAAAGAAAGGAGGTGGGGCAGGAAAGATGTTAGGCTAGAACTTTATATTTATATATATTTTATATGCATATATTTTTTGTGTGATCTCACTGTCTATAGGGACAATATTCTATTTCCTATCCTTTCTTTGGTGTAATAACAATGTTGCTTATGAAACTGTGCGGCTCAAATTGGGACTTGAACCCAAATATCAGGCCTCAAATTTTGCCAAAACTTATGATATTCCAAATGAGATCATACCCCTATTTCAGCACTTAATGAAGCTCAGATTCTTGATGTCTTATCACAGAAAAAAAATCAGTGAGAGACAAAGTGATAGGTAAGAAGTGGATTTATTTAGACAGAAACACCATCCAGAGAGTGTGGGCCAACTCAGAAGGAGACAATAGCCTCAAAATATGGTATGGTTAGCTTCTTTTGGCTGGGTAATTTCATAGGCTAATGTGCATGCCAAGTTGCTTCAGTCATGTCTGACTCTTTGTTACCACATGGACTATAGCCTGCCAGGCTCCTCTGTCCATGGGATTCTCCAGTCAAGAAAACTGGAGGGGGTTGCCATGCCCTACTTCAGGATATCTTTCCAACCAAGGGATTAAACCTGAATCTCATATGTCTCCTGCATTGGAAGCAGGTTCTTGGGCTGGAATCCCTCCATAGTCATCATCTTGATGTGAAACTGTTGTAACTATTTCCTTAGCCTTCCTATAAATCTTCTTGACAATGAAGCCCTTCTTGTAACAGCATTAGAGTACAAAAATAACTACCTGTAAACGACAAAAGACTTAAAAGTCATGGTTAAACATCTGATTACTTTGCAGTTGATAAAGAAACTTTGTTGCAATAACCATAATTATGAATGATTAACATACCAAATAATCTTAATTAAATAATTTCTCTTTGAGATACCTCAAGGGTCTTCTAAAATAGCCCAAAGTTAGCCAGAAATCAAAAGAACTTTAAAATTTCGAATTTTGGAAGTTTGTCAAAAAGGTTTAAAATTGTCATATAAAGTCATAGGTCACTGTGAGAAAATATTTATTCCTTAACCAAAGTTACAAAAGTTCTGAAAAGCAAGTAGAAATCACTTATAGGCAGAGGAACTCACACAATTTGTTGTCAAAAGCCAACACGAATTTCACGAATTTTTGAAGGGAGAAAGCAAACCCAGTCTTCTTCTAGTCCACTCCCAACAAAATCCATTTACCCAACTAAATTTAATGCAATCATAGAAAATCTTGATCATGTAAAACTTTTTTCAGTATTTCATTTCTCACACTTTCTTTTACTGAAAATATATATCTTGTTTCCTTAAAAGTTTTTTTTTTTTTTTTCCCCACATTGAGTTACTTTTCTTGCTGACAAATTTGAAATAGATATAATAAGGTCTGGTAAACCTAGCTAAAACAGATGTATTATACTTAACGCTGATGATTTTAAAGACATGTCTATATTAATCAGACCAACAAGCTTAAGCCAGCATCAGTACCAAATATTAGTACTGAATGTTTTCCAGATGACATGAACCTGAAATTCATTCTGGCCAGGTTATTTTCTGAGTGTTTATATCTGCACTTAATTTTCTTTAAGGAAATTACATAGAGCTCTTTTATGAATTTATTTTTGGCAATACTATACATCTACATTACACATATAGATACATAGAAACACAGAAACACAGGGGTTCCCACTCTAAAATTTCAGCCCTGAGTCCCAGATCGCAATGTAAAACCCTTAAGTTTACAAAAGAGGCTGGATTAAAATTGGGTTTCCAGAGGATGGAACAAATCAAGCTTACTTGTCCAGATGGCTAAATCTTTTTGCTAAATGTTTACAGAAAAGACTCTTAGGATTAGTATTCTTGTCAAGTCAACTTCTAAATTGTTTTACCCTCTTTTCAAAATTTTCATTTTTAAAAGATGGCAGAGATAAGGATTCCTGAAAGGACCAGAGGTGACATTTGCATTTCAAAGACACAGGTGAGTTCCTCCTAGGATGACTTTGTTTCCCCTTTGTTTAATACTTAGAAGCCTCTTAAAATAAATGGCTTCCCTGGTGACTCAGATAAAAGAGAATCTGCCTGCAATGTGGGAGACAAAGATTCCATTCCGGAGTAGGGAAGATACCCTGGAGAAAGGAATGGCAGCCCACTCCAGTATTTTTGCCTGGAGAATTCCATGGAAAGAGGAGCCTGGCAGGCTGTAGTCCATGGGATTGCAAATAGTCAGACTTGACTGAGCAAATAACACTTTCACTAAGATAAATAGGATGGTTTGGGAAGTAGTAAAAGAATTCGTGGACTTTAGATGATTTTTATAGCCGGATCTTTTTTAAAGGCTACATTTGTAAAACAAAGACAGTTTTGTTTTTGTCTTTCAAAGAATTGGGTAGCTACCTAAATGATATTGAAGAACTGACATACCCACTTACCTATACTGAAATGTTTTAGTTTTCCTTATTTAGGGGTGATGACCTCATCCCACAATTCCCATCAGGCTCCAAATATTAACTATGTTTAGTTTAGTCAGACCAATGGCCTCCCATTTAGGTAATCTATTTACGCTTTTGGAAATCTCTAAGTTTAAGAAGTTTGAACCTTATAGACACTCTATAACCCTTTTCACTTGATAGTCATTGACTGGATATCTTTGGCCAAGTCTAGGAACTTGATATTCCACATTCTAGGGTCTGCTAATGCTTCCATCTTAATTTCAGATTTTATTTGTTCTTTTCTCTTGCCCCTTAAGAAACAATGACCCTTAATCCAGTTAATAAATCTCTTCCTATTAAAAGGATGAAACAATCAGGAGCAAAGTAAAAGGAATTAAAAAAAAAAAAAAAAAAACTCAAAACAGCTGGTCATTAATCTTGCATAAAACAGGTTCCAGAAAAGTGTGCCCCTGCCTCTTTCTTGACACCTCCATTACACTTATTTATACATTAAATCAGCTTTCTAAAATGTGAGATAATAGGATATTTTCTAGCTCTTCTGCTCTAGTGACCCTTCTCTAGTTTCTGTAATGAGTTTGGAAATATTACCTTACAGTTTCTGTGATCTCCTGGCTCTGTACCCCTTCTCTCTTCTCTGTTTTCTGTATTGTCTGCATTTTATAATTTATTTTCTACCAGCTTTCACTATTCTCCTTGATTTCTACAACTTCAACAATTTCTCTCCAATGGAAGAGAGATCCCTGTGGTCAGTTTTGAGAGATCATTAAGGATCACTTACATAAACACAAATGTTAAAGTATGTAAGATACAAGCCAATGTTAAATGCTCTTCTCAAATCATCTCTTTGTGCTTCCCATAAAATCTGGTGACTCTTTGACGGTTATAAACTTCTGAGATCTCTCAGATGCCCCATTGATCCTCTAAACTATAAAGGACTTGTGAATGTCGGTGCTTTGCTTCCACTCACACACTTTGGGGCTGAGGGGGAAACTTCATAGGACAGACTCTTATCCCCAATTCCTCTCATTTAATGTCTCTCAGAAGTACCTAGGTAAAAGTATCTGATGTACATTCCTTAATTGTTTTAAAGATGTGAAAAATCCCACCAAATGGAAGAAGTCAACTATTCGATGACCCTAGACTTATTGGAGCCTGAAGAGTGATAATGTTGCTTATTGTGACATCATCTTATTACTTCACCATGAACCAATCAAAGAATTGTGCAGGAGCTGATCACATACCCTACAATCCCTCTCCTTCACCTTGGCATTAAAAATGCCTCCCAGAAGCTCATCAGGGAGTTCAGACTTTTTGAGCATTAACATTTTCCTGGACTGCTAGCTTGGGCTGTGGTTGTTGTTCAGTCACTGGTTCTTTGTGACCCCATGAACTGCAGCACATCAGGCTTCCCTGTCTTTCACTATCTCCTGGAGTTTGCTCAAACTTAATGCCCATTGAGTTGCTGATGCCATCCAAACATCTCATGTTCTGCTGCCCACTTCTTCTTTTGCCCTCAGTCTTTCCCAGCATCAGGGTCTTCTCCAATGAGTCAGCTCTTCATATCAGGTGGCCAAAATTTTGGAGCTTCAGCATCAGTCCCTGAAATTCAGGGTTGATTTCCTTTAGGACTGACTAGTTTGATCCTCTTGTAGTCCAAGGGACTCTCAACAGTCTCCTCCAGCAAAACAAATGGAAAACATCAGTTCTTTGACATTCAGCCTTTTGTATGGGCCAGCTCTCACATCTGTATCTAACTATTGGAAAAGCCATAGCTTTGACTATAGGGACCTTTGTCAGCAAACTGTTGTTTTCACTGAGGCCTTGGAATAAATGCTGTTAGTTCCCTTTACCACAACCTGATGTCAGTAGATTGATTTTATTGAGCACGGGTGAGAACCCCAAGTTTGGTTTATTAAAAAAAACTGTCACTTTTTTTTTTTTTAAGATAAACAGTCTATATATCTGGGTATTCCACATTTTATGGGGAAGACTTGGAAATATTTCAAAAAATATTCTATTATCACCATCACTTTTACAGAATGTATCTTTCATAAAATCTTTTTCCCCCCCATTCATAGGCTTCGCCTCTCAATTGTGCCTGCAACTCCAGAAGTTGTGCCTGTGTTGTCTAGCTTTCAGCACTATAAAGATGGAGAGCATGATGCTAATACCTTTTTTCTCTTTTAAGACTTTTCATTTATGCATATAAGGCTTAGAATTTTTGTTTTTGCTTTAAAATAAAAATTTCACCTGCCTATGTCTATGTTTACCTAGTCTCTTTTAATGCACAGTATTGAAGCTGAATCCAGCCTCTGTACTCTGACACCACATTAAATCTGAGAGACAGAGTTTTTAGTGAAGTAGGAAAGAGTAGCTTTATTACTTTACCAGACAAAGGAGGCCACAGTGGGCTAATACCTTCAAAACTGTGTGTCCCAACCTGGAGAAGATAATGAGAAGTTTTACAGTAATGGTTCTAAAAGCGCAGGATCAGCTCATGGACATTCTCCTGATGGTTAGTGGTAAAGTAAGTAGGAGTCTGTATCATCAGCCTTCAAGTTCCAAAGAGTCTGGGGTGTATGTGCTTGTGGGCAGCATACCACCATTAAATGTTAACTCCTCCCACCTGGAAGGGACGTCAGTATCTGCTAAACAACTCATTGTTGTATGTATCGATAATGATGAGGATGGCAAAGAATGGCAAGATGGCTGAGTAGAAGGACATGTGCTCATCTTCTCCTGTGAAAATACCAAAATCTCACATAGCAAGAGAACAATGTTAAAAGAAGTTCATGTGATGTACACCCATGGTGGATTCATGTCAGTGTATGGCAAAACCAATACAGTATTGTAAAGTAAAATAAAGTAAAAATAAAAATTAAAACAAAACAAATCAAAACAGAAGCAATATTGTAACAAATTCAATAAAGACTTTAAAAATTGAAAAAAAAAAAAAAAAAGAAGTTCACCTATGTTGCAAAAGTTCTAGACCCCACATTAGATTTCCCAACCTGGGGATCTGGCAAAGGGACTGGTAAGGCCCCAGAGGATCTGACTTTGAAGGCCAATAGGATTTGATTGCAGAATGTCCAAAGGACTCGGGAAACAAGAGACTCCTGGATGGTACAGATAAAACCTTATGCATACAAGGACCCAGAGGAAAGAAGCCTTGAACCCATTGGAGATTTGCCTGTGTTTGAGGGTCTTCTGCCGAGGCATGTGCCTGTAGTGGCCTGGTGCAGGGACAAGGACACTGGAAGCAGCAATCCTAGGAGATGCATGTTGGCAAAAGTTCTCTGGGAGGGTCACCTTTAGCCCCACCAAAAAGCCTATAGACCCCAGGTCTGGGTCACTTCAGGCCAAACAACTAATAGGAAGGGAGCACAGCCCCATGCATCAGCAGAATATTGGATTAAAGATTTACTGAGAACAGCCCCACCTAAAGGCAAGACCCAGTCTTCCCCACAGCCAGCCCCTCAGAAAGCTTGCAAAAGCCTCTAATACTCATCCATCAGAGGGCAGACAGAGAATCAAGAACTACAATCCCACAGCCTATAGAACAAAAACCACAAACAGAGAAAGTTAACCAAAATGATCACATGGATCCCAATCTGGTTGTAGCAAAGGGCCCTACATAACTCAATGAAGCTATGAACCACGCTGTGCAAGACCATTCAGGATAGACAGGCCATGGTGAAGAATTCTGGTGAAATGTGGTCCACTGCAGAAGGGAATGGCAAACCACTCCAGTATTCTTGCCTTGAGAACACCATGGACAGTATGAAAAGGCAAAGAGATATCATGTGGGAAAATGATCCCTCCAGGACAGTAGGCATCCAATATGCTACAAGGGAAGAGTGGATAAATAGTCTCAGAAAAAATAAAGGGACTAGGCAAAAGCAGAATTGATGCTAAACTGTGGTTGCATCTGGTGGGTAACGTCTGATATTGTAAAGAACAATATTGCATAGGAACCTGGAATGTTAATTCCATGAACCAAGGTAAATGCGACATGGCTAATTAGAAGATGGCAAGAGTGAAGATCAACATTTTAGAAATCAGTGAACTAAAATGGGCAAGAATGGATGAAATTCTTTTAGATGATCATTATGTCTACTACTATGGACAAGAATCCCTAGAAGAAATTGAATAGCCCTTATTTTAAAAAGTCTGAAATTGAGTACTTGGGTGAAATCTCAAAAATGAAAAAAACATTCTTGGCTCTATTCCAAGCCAAACCACTCAACATCACAGTAATCCAAGTCTATATCCCATTCACTGATGCTGAAGAATCTAAAGTTACAAGTTCTATGAAGACATACAAGACCTTCTAGAACTGATACCATAAAAAAAAAAAAAAAGATGCTCTGTTCATCACAGGGGGCTGAAATGGAAAAATAAGAAGTCAAGAAATAAATAGAGTAACAGGCAAGTTTGTCCTTGAAGTACAAAAAGAAGCAGGGCAATGGCTAACAGAATTTTGCCAAGAGAATCCACTGGTCATAGCAAACACATTCTTCCAACAACACAAGAGACAAATCTGGTGATGGACATCACCAGATGATTCCTACCAAAATCAAATTGATTATATTCTTTGTAAATGAAGATGGAGAAGCTCTATATAGTCAGTAAAAACAAGAACTAGAGCTGACTGTGGCTCAGACCATGAGCTCTTTATTGAAAAATTCATTCTTTAATTGAAAAAAAATGAGGGAAAACCAACTAGACCGTTCAGGTATGACCTAAATCAAATCCCTCATGATTATACAGTGGAAGTGATTAATAGATTCAAAGAATTAGCTCTCCTAGACAGAGTGCCTGAAGAACTATGGATGGAGGCACCTAACACTGTATAGGAGGCAGTGACTAAAACCATCCCAAAGAAATAGAAATAGAAAAGGGCAAGGTGATTGTCTGAGGAGGCTTTATCAGTAGCTGAGAAAGGAAGAGAAGTGAAAGGCAAGAGAGAAAGGTAAAGATATATCTAACTGAATGCAGAGTTCTGGAGAATAGCAAGGAGAAAACAAGAAAGCCTTCTTAAGTGGACAATGCAAAAAAAAAAAAAAAAAAAAGGAGGAAAAACAATAGAATGGGAAAACCTAGAGATCTTTTCAAGAAATTTGGAGATACCCAAGAAGTATGTCATGCAAAGATGGGCACAAAAAAGAGACAAAAATGGCAAGCCCCTAACAGAAGCAGAAGAGGTTAAGAGGAAGTGGCAAGAATACATAGAAGGACTATACAAAAAAAAGGTCTTAATGACTGGGATAATCACAATGCTGGGCTCACTCACCTAGGGCCAGACAGCCTGGAGTGTGAAGTCAAGTGGGCCTTAGGGAACTTTGCTATGAAAAAAACTAGTGGAAGTAATGAAATTTCAGCCAAGCTGCTTCAAATACTAAAATGTGATGCTGATAAAGTGCTGCACTCAGTATGTCAGTAAATTTGGAAAACTCAGCAGTGGCCATAAAACTGGAAAAGTTCAGTTTTCTTTCCAATCTCAAAGGACAATGCCAAAGAATTTTCAAACTGCCCTAAAATTGGGCTCATTTCATATGCTGGTAAGGTGATCTTGAAATCCTTCAAGATATGCCTCAACAGTATGAGAACTGAGAACTCAGAGATGTACAGATAGGATTTAGAAAAGACAGTGGGAAGAAGGCAGGGGAACCAGAGATCAAATTGCCAGCATCTGTTTCATCATAGAAAAAGCAAAGGAATTCCAGAAAAATATCTACTTCTGTTTCACTGTCTATACTTAAAACTTTGACTGTGTGGATCCCAACAAACTGTCAAAAATTCTTAAAGAGATGGAATACCAGATCACCTGATCTGCCTCCTGAGAAACCTGCATGCAGGTCAAGAAGCAACAATTAGAACCAGACATGAAACAATTCAGTTCAGTTCAGTTCAGTCACTCAGTCATGTCCAACTCTTTGCGACCCCATGGACTGCAGCATGCCAGGCTTCCCTGTCCACCACCAACACCCGGAGCTTGATCAAACTCAAGTCCAATGAGTCGGTGATGCCATCCAAACATCTTATCCTCTGTTATCCCCATCTCCACCTGCCTTCAATCCTTCCCAGCATCAGGGTCTTTTCCAATGAGTCAGCTCTTTGCATCAGGTGGCCAAAGACTTGAGCTTCAGCTTCAACATCAGTCCTTCCAATGAATATTCAGGATTGATTTATTTAGGATTGAATGGCTTGATCTCCTTGCAGTCCAAGGGACTCTCCAACAACACAGTTCAAAAGTATCAATTCTTTGGTGCTCAGCTTTCTTTATGGTCCAGTTCTCACATCCATAGGGCTTCCCTCATAGTTCAGTTGATAAAGAATCTGCCTTCAGTGCAGGAGACCTGGGTTTGATCCTTGGGTCAGGAAGACCCCTTAGAGAAGTAAATGCAACCCACTCCAGTATTCTTGCCTGAAAATCTCATGGACAGAGGAACCTGGTGGGCTGCATTCCATGGAATCACCAAGAGTTGGGTGCAACTGAGCAACTAACACGTCACTTCAGGGCTTGGGAGTAGATACCATAAGACTAGCCATTTCCTCTGTTAATTTCTTCTTTATGTCAGATTGCTGGCAAAGGCTATATATTTCTCACACCCATACATGACTACTGGAAAAGCCATAGCTTTGACTAGACAGAATTTTGTCTACAAAGTAATGTCTCTGCTTTTTAATATGCAGTCTAGGTTGGTCATAGTTTTTCTTCCAAGGAGCAAGTGTCTTTTAATTTCATGACTGCAACCACCATCTGCAGTGATTTTGGAGCCCCAAAAGATAAAGTCTGACAGTGTTTCCACTGTTTCACAATCTATTTCCCACGATGTGATGGGACCAGATGCCATGATCTTCATTTTTTGAAGGGTGAGTTTTAAGCCAGCTTTTTTACTCTCCACATTCACATTTGTCAAGCAGCTTAGTTGCTCTTCAATTTCTGCCATAAGGTTGGTGTCATCTTCTTATCTGAGGTTACTGATATTTCTCCCTACAGTCTTGACTCCAGCTTGTGTTTCATCCAGCCTGGCATTTCGTATGATGGACTCTGCATATAAGTTAAATAAGCAGGGTGACAATATAAAGTCTTGATGTTCTCTTTTCCCAGTTTGGAACCAGTCCATTGTTCCTTGTCCAGTTCTAACTGTTTCTTCTTGACCTGCATACAGATTTCTTACGCAGCAGGTCAGGTGGTCTGCATCCTTATCTCTTTAAGACTTTATCAGAGTTTGTTGTGATCCACAAAGTCAAAGGCTTTGCTATAGTCAATAAAGCAGAAGCAGATGTTTTTCTGGAACTCTCTTGCTTATTTATGATCCAACAGATGCTGGCAATTTGATATCTGATTCCTCTTCCTTTTCTCAATCCAGCTTGAATGTATTCACAGTTTATGTACTTTTAAAGCCTGGCTTGGAGAATTTTGAGCACTACCTTGCTAACATATGATGAGTGTAACTGTGCTGTAGTTTAAGCATTCTTTGGCATTTCCTTTCTTTGGAAATTGGAATGAAAACTGACCTTTTCCAGTCCTGTGGCCACCACTGAGTTTTACAAATTTGCTGGCATATTGAGTGCAGCACTTTAACAACATCATCTTTTAGGATTTGAAATAGCTCACCTGGAATTCCATCACTTCCACTAGCTTTATTTGTACTGATACTTCCTAAGGCCCACTTGGCTTTGGGGTGCAGGATGTCTGGCTTTAGGTGAGTGATCACACCAACATCATTATGTGGGTCATTAAGATCTTTTCGTATAGTTCTTCTATGTATTCTTGCCACCTCTTCTTAATATCTTCTGCATCTGTTAGGTCCATACCATTTCTGTCCTTTATTGTGCCCACCTTTGCATGAAATGTTCCTTTGGTATCTCTAATTTTCTTAAAGAGATCTCTGGTCTTTCCTATTCTATTATTTTCATCTATTTCCTTGCACTAATCACCGAGGAAGGCTTTCTTATCTCTCCTTGCTGTTCTTTGGAACTCTGCATTCTGATGGATATATATTTCCTTTGCTCTTTTGCTTTTCACTTCTCTTCTTTTCTCAGCTATTTTAAGGCCTCTGATGACAATCATTTAGGGATGGTCTTGATCACTACCTCCTGTACAATGTCATGAATCTCTCATAGTTTTTCAGGCACTGTGTCTATCAGACCTAATTTCTTGAATCTATTTGTGATTTCCACTGTATAATCATAAGGGATTTGATTTAGGTCATACCTGAATGGCTTAGTGCTTTTCCCTACATTCTTCAGTTGAAGTCTGAATTTGGCAATGCAAAGTTCATGATTTGAGCGGCAGTCAGCTCCCAGTCTTTTTTTTACTGACCGTATAGAGCTTCTCCAACTTTGGCTACAAATAATATAATCAATCTGATTTAGGTATTTACCATCTGGTGATGTCCATGTGTAGAGTCATCTCTTGTGTTGGAAGAGGGTGTTTTCTATGACCAGTGAGTTCTCTTGGCAAAACTCTATTAACTTTTGCCCTGATTCATTTTGTACTCCAAGGCCAAATTTGCTTGTTACTCCAGGTGTTTCTTGACTTCCTACTTTTGAATTCCAATCTCCTATAATGAAAAGGACATCTTTTTTGAATGTTAGCTCTAGAAGGTCTTATAGGTCTTCATAGAACCATTCAACTTGGCTTCTTCAGAATTAGTGGTTGGGACATCAACTTGAATTATTATGATATTGAAAGGTTTGCCTTGGAATGAACAGAGATCATTCTGTCTTTTTGAGATTGAACCCAAGTGCTGCATTTTAGACTCTATTAACTGTTATGGCTACTCCATTTCTTCTAAGGGATCCTGCCCACAGAAGTAGAGATAATGATCATCTGAATTAAATTTGTCTTTTCCTGTCCATTTTAGTTCACTGATTCCTAAAATATCAGTGTTCACTCTAGCCATCTCCTGTTTGACCACTTCCATTTTACCTTGTTTCTTGGACCTAACACTCCAGGTTCCTATGCAATATTGCTCTTTACAGCATCAGTCCTTGCTTCTATCAACAGTCACATCCACAGCTGGGTGTTGCTTTTGTTTTGTCTCCATCTCTTCATTCTTTTGGGAGTTATTTTTCCACTTTTCTACAGTAGCTTATTGGGCACCTACTGACCTGGGAGTTCATCTTTCAGTGTCCTATCTTTTTGCCTTTCATACTGTTCATGGGGTTCTCAAGGCAAGAATACTGAAGTAGCTTGTCATTTCCTTCTTCAGTGGACCATATTTTGTCAGAACTCTACACCATGACCTGTCCATCTTGGTTGGCCCTACATGGCATGGCTCATAATTTCACTGAGTTAGACAAGGCTGAAACATGAAACAATGGATTGGTTAAAATTTGGGAAATGAGTATGCAAGGCTGTATATTTTCACCCTGCTTGTTTAACTTATATACTAATTTGTTATGGTTGTCGTTCAGTCACTAAATTGTGTCCCATCTTTGTGACTCCATGGACTGCAGCGTGCCAGGCTTCCCTGTCCATCAACAACTACTGGAGCTTGCTCAAACTCATGTCCATTGAGTTGCCAGCTATCCAACAATCTCTTTTCCTCCCTTCTCCTCCTGCCCATAATTTCTTCTAGAAACAGGGTCTTTTCCAATGAGTCAGTTCTTCCCATTAGGTGGTCAAGGTTTTGGAGCTTCAGTTCAGCATCAGTCCTTCCTGTGAATATTCAGGGTTGGTTTCCTTTAGGACTGGCTTGTTTGATTCCCTTGCTGTCCAAGGGACTCTCAAGAGTTTTCTCGAACACCACATTTCAAAAGCATCCATTCTTCAGTACTCTGAGAGTACATCATGTGAAATGCCAGACTTTATGAATCACAAGCTGAAATCAAGATTGCAACAGTCTTTGATATGCAGGTAATAACATTCTAATTATACAAAGCAAAGAAGAACTAAAGAGCCTCTTGATGAAAGTGAAAGAAGAGAGTGAAAAGCCTGGCTTAAATCTCAACATTCAAAAAAGGAGCATCATAGCAACTGCTCCCATCAATTCGTGGCAAAAAGTTAAAACAGTGACAAATTTTATTTTCCTGGGCTCCAAAATCACTGTAGACAGTGACTGCAACCATGAATTAAAACATGCTTACTTCTTGAAATAAAAGTTATGACAATCCTAGACAACATATTATAAAGCAGAGAATTCACTTTGCTGACAAAGGTCCACATAGTCAAAGCGATGGTTTTTCTGGTAGTCATGTATGGATATGAGAGTCAGACCATAAAGAAGTCTGAGCACCAAAGATTTGATACTTTTGAGCTGTGTTGCTGGAGAAGGCTCTTGAAAGTCCCTTGTATAGCAGGGAGATCAAATTCGTCAGTCCTTTAGGAAATCAATCCTGACTATCCACTGGAAGGGCTGATGCTGAAGTTCCAAAACTTTGGTCACCTGATGTGAAGAGTCAACTCATTGAAAAAGTCCCTTATTCTGGGAAAGATTGAGGCCAGGAGTTGAAAGGGGCAACAGAGGATTAGATGGTTGGATGGCATCACCGACTCAATGGACATGAGTTTGAGTAAACTCGAGGAGATAGTGAAAGACGGGAAAACCTGGCATGCTGCAGTCCATAGGGTAGCAAAGTGTTTGGTGAGGAATCAGAACCTTGCCTTAAAGCTTCAGTTTTGTTCCTCTTGACTATTTCTCCCTTGTTTCACATCTCCCTTGTGGATACGGATATGACAACTTCTTGAATAAGTCCTTTGGAAGCCAGGGAAGGTCATGGAGCTGAATGAGAATTATTTCTAGTAATTAAAGAAATGGGGGACACAGAAACGTTCTGTGCACATGAGCCCCACAGTGTCTCACTTGGTAATAGTACCCGTTATTCACTGAAACTCATCTCTTCCTAACTTCTCAAGAAAACATATATATATATGTGTGTGTGTGTGTGTGTGTGTGTGTGTGAGCAAAATATATTAGGACAGAAAAGAGAAGAACAATACATGACAGAGCTATATTAGCTTTCAAATCTGTGTAGACATAAACCACAGTCTGTAAGGATGGCAATGAAAAATGTAAATCATTAGAATACCTTAGAATATTTTTGTTTTATCTCCATGGGGTTTGCAATGTTTGTATTCATTCTTTTCTTTATTGTGTCACTTTCAGTCTGCTCTCTTCTCTAATTCTGCATCATCTGGCTTTGTCTTCCACTTTCTTATCTCTTTCTTTATTTCTGAATGTGAGAACATTTTCTTGATTTGCTTTTTCAGTGTATTATATACTTGTCTTCTTTTTTTTTTTTTTGGCAGCAATCAATGTGCTATTTTTCCTCAGTCATTTTACTTTTTACTGAAACAATCTTTCTTATTTGATATTGTTCATAGATGGGTCTTTTGAATCTAATTATATCTTTATCTTCTTTTTAAGTTTTTTTTCTTTCAATTTTACTGTTATAGAATTCACGTTTAGCTGTTTGCTGCTCAAAAGTGAATATTTGAGAAATTAGTGTTGGTGGGGAAGGAGAGATTGCTTTATTCAGGAGGCTGGAAACCTGAAAAGAAGGTAGACTTGTGTCCGAGAAACAACTCCAAGATTCTGCTCTACCATGAAGTGTTTTAAGAGAGTATCATTCTAGGAAGAAATCAGAGTGTTTATTATCTTCCATTGTGTGTAGACTTTTTGCTGACTGGTTAGAGGTAAGGTCACAGGGTAGTGTCCTAGGAATCCTGTGCTCAGCATGAAGTTACCATTTTCCACCTTGTTACCTACCTTATTTCCTGCTGAAGAACTCAAAGATATTATTAAGTATATTCCCTGAGCAGGAACCAAGCCTTTGTTCCATTCTACACTATTTTTCCCTGATTTCTCCTTCTTTATTTCTGCATTCCTTCCCTCCCCTGACTAGCAATTGTTTGAATCTGCACTTTTGATCTCAGGGACAGTCAAGAAGGGTGAAAAAGAAAAAGTAAAAAGTGAAAGTAGCTTCAGTTCAGTTCAGTTCACTTCAGTCACTCAGTTGTGTCTGACTCCTTGCCACCCCATGAATTGCAGCACGCCAGGCCTCCCTGTCCATGACCAACTCCTGGACTTCACCCAAACTCATGTCTGACCAATCGGTGATGCCATCCAGCCATCTCATCCTCTATCGTCTGCTTCTCCTCCTGCCCCCAATCCTTCCCAGCATTAGAGTTTTTCCACAGTCAACTCTTCACATGAGGTGTCCCAAGTATTGGAGTTTCAGCTTTAGCATCAATCCTTCCAAAGAACATCCAGGACTGATCTCTTTTAGAAGGGACTGGTTGGATCTCCTTGCAGTTCAAGGGACTCTCAAGAGTCTTCCCCAACACCACAGTTCAAAAGCATCAATTCTTCAGCGCTCAGCTTTCTTCACAGTCCAACTCTCACATCCATACATGACCACTGCAAAAACTATAGCCTTGACTAGATGGACCTTTGTTAGCAAAGTAATGTCTCTGCTTTCCAATATGCTATCTATTTTGGTCATAACCTTCCTTCCGAGGAGTAAGCATCTCTTAACTTCATGTCTGCAATTACCATATGCAGTGATTTTGGAGCCCGTGTCCAACTCTTTCCAACCCCATAGAATTCTCCAGGCCAAAATACTGGAATGGATAGCCTTTTCCTTCTCCATGGGATCTACCCAAGCCAGGGATCAAACCCAGGTCTCCTCCCAGGTAAATTATTGCAGGTGAATAATTTACCACAAGAGAAGCCCAAGAATACTGGAGTGGGTAACCTATCCTTTCTCTAGCAGATCTTCCTGACTCAGGAATTGAACTGGGGTCTCCTGAATTGCAGATGGATTCTTTACAAACTGAAGTATCAAGGAGGGTGAATGAAGCCTATTTCCTATTAACAAGAAATTGGAAACGTGGAAAGGATTCATACTCAGGAGGGCCCCATAGGGTCCTGCTCAGTTTCATTAACATGAGGTAAGGTGAGGTGAGGTGAAGTCGCTCAGTTGTGTCCGACTCTTTGTGACCCCGTGGACTGTAACCTACTAGGCTTCTCCATCCATGGGGTTCTCCAGGCAAGAATACTGGAGTGGATTGCCATTTCCATCTCCAGGGGATCTTCCCGACCCAAGGATCGAACCTGGGTCTCCCGCATTGGAGGCAGACGCTTTAACCTCTGAGCCATGTATGTCCTTCAAATGGGACAACTGACTTAGAATACTATTTTCCTTGTGTTTAATTACTAAAGTTAACAAATTCCTCTTGTTTCTATTCTGATGTTGTTTAGCTGCTCAGTCATGTCTGACTCTTTGTGACCCCAAGGACTGTAGCATGCCAGGTTTCCCTGTCCTTCACCAACTCCCAGAACTTACTCAAACTCATGTCTATTGAATCAGTGATGCTCCAACCATCTCATCCTCTGTCATCTCCTCCTCCTTCTACCTTCAATAGTCAGATGATATATTTGCAAAAGATGTTATATATGTAACTAAGATGGATCAGATATTTTAATAATTATCTGTTTATATTATCAAATTTTGTACAAAGTTGGAATTTTCTTCATTTTGCTAATTTAGAAAGTTCATGTTTTTGAAAGTGTTATAGAGCAAGTTACAATCTGATGAGGTTACAGCATAAAAAGTTTTATTGTCAAAGGAAATGATTTTCCTTGTCTATTTTTATCCTTTTTCTGTTTATTTGGCAATGATTAATTGAGATATAATCACACCTCTCCTAAATGTCACAACTATGCTCATTTGGAGTCTTTTGAACTCTTTGGCTTAACATCCTGAGTCAGGGTAATCTTGCATGCCTGCAGCATCCAGCAATTGCTTCATGATCTGCACTCCTAGCCAAGAGTGTGTATTATAGTTGAAAGCTTTTGGTACCCTGAGCTGGACAAACTAGGCTGTGTAACTTGCTAGAATTCTGTTGTTGTTGTTGTTGTTCTTGTTTTAATTTGAGGAAAATTGCTTTATAATATTATGTAGATTTTTGCCATACAGTAACATAAAGAAGCCACTAAGTATACGCATATCCCCTCCCTACTGAGCCCCGCCTCCCATCCCACTTCTCTAGGTCAACACAGAGTGCCAAGCTGGACTCCCTCTGTTATAGAGCAATTTCACTCTAGCTATCTATTCTTCATGTGGTCTTGTGTTTATGTCAATGCTGTTCTCTCAATTCATCTCACTCTCTCCATCCCCCATCGTGTCCACAGATTCATTCTCTGCGTCTGGGTCTCTATTGCTGTCCTGCAAATAGGTTCATCAGCACCATTTTCCTAGATTCCATATATATGTGTCAATATAAGTAACTAATACAGGAAGAGTTTCTGATAGGTAAATGGATGTATTACTAATGTTTAAGTAACAATAAAATTTAACCAAAGCCTGATCCCCTTCTCTGTCTGGCATATTGTCCAGTAAGGTAATACATCCCTCTTTACGCATGCAATTCTTGAATGAAACTGACACTGCAGCCAGCGTTCTGCGTGCTGCCATCTAGTGAATTTCCTGAAATGTGTAAATGTAAGACTTATTAGGGACTGAAAGTGTAAGTGTTAGTCACTTAGTTGTGTCTGACTCTGCGACCCCCTGGACTGTAGCCCACCAGGCTCCTCTGTCCATGGGATTATCTAGGCAAGAACACTGGAGTGGGTTGACATGTCCTCCTCCAGGGGATCTTCCCAACACAGGAACTGAACCCAGGTCTCCCACATCCCAGGCAGATTCTTTACCATTTGAGCTGCCTGGGAAGTATATTAGGGACTGATACAGCATAATTTTAAGAATTTCAGAGTCTAAATCTTGGTTATACATTAAATTTCAGAAGTTTTTTTGTTCCTGAATACTGATGTTCAGGCCACACTCCAGACTAATTAAAATAGAAGGTCTATGAAATTGCTATTTAAGAATTTTCTCCCAGGAGATTCTAATATATAGTGAAGATTAAGAATTACTATTTTAGAGCCAATATCTGTATTATTTATTTCCCCTTGACAAGCTGTATGATCAAGTCATATCATCTGGATTTATCTTAGAAAAGACTACCATCATGACAAAGGTGATAAACAGCTTGCTATAAAGAGGTGTCTGTGTGTATGAAATTGGGGCTACAGGGTGTGCAAGGCCAGTCATGTTCTTTTTGAGAGAGATCTTTTTGCCTGAGATAAGATAATAATTATTTACTTGGTTCAATCAATATGATGAATTAAAGCTGTCCTTACCTTTCTAGAAGAGACTTGCTTTCAGATTATTAAAACATTAACTTTCTAGTAGCTCAATTAAAAGGCAGTCTGTAGGGGACAATAAAGTAAGTGAGGCTGCAGCAAACAAATACTAATAATAAGGTGCTATTCTCATGACTTGTGAAACTTGGCAGGGGGCAGGGGGATCCCCATTCAAGTACTGTAATTGTTATGATATTAAAGAGAAGTCCAGAACAATATACCCTTAGCTTAGATTTTACATGTTATATAAGTGGCTGGGGATCAGGGAAAATTTTTGTAGACAACAATTTTGTCTTTGTTGTAAACAGCATGTTATGGAAAGCACCAAATAAAACACAGAAGCCAAGAAATCTAGGTATAAATCAGAAACTTTCCAGAAACTTACATAATCCTAGCAGAATTCTCAAGTCTCCTTGAGTCTCTTTCCTCAAACTTAAAACTGATATGATAATAATTGGCATCTGTAACTTTTCATATATAGTGTGAAACAAAGTCATGTAATCACGTATTTTAAAGTAAACTGGTAATTACCAAGTGCTTGATAAAGAACCTGCCTGCCAATGCAAGAGACATAAGACTCAGGTCCGATCCCTGGGTTGGGAAGATCTGTTGAAGGAGGCACAGTAACCTACTCCAGAATTCTTGCTTGGAGAATCCCCATGGACAGAGGAGCCTGGTGGGCTTCAGTCATAGGGTCGCAAAGAGTTAGACATGAGTGAAGCAACTTAGCGTGCATGCACACATGTACATATCATGGGCACTAGTGTTAAAGAATCTGCCTGCCAATTCAGCAAATGTGAGAGATGGCAGTTCAATCCCTGAGTCAGGAAGATCCCCAGGAGTAGGAAATGGCGACCTGCTCCAGTATTCTTGCCTGGAAAATCCCATGAACAGAGAGAGGAGCCTGACAGACTATGGTCCATAGTGGCCGGACACACTCTTTGTGTCCAACATCACAAAGAGTCGGACACGACTGAGCGACTGAAAATGCACACACATCGATACCATACAGAACTCGTGTTACTTATAACTTCGTGCTTTCTTTTAATGTCATGACACAAAATCTGTCCATAAAAAAGCATAGAAAACATGGCTGAAAACTTGACAATCAAATATAACAGGGATGACAAGCTGCATTTCAATGAAAACTAATCATCTAATTAAGAGTTATGTATATCTTGACTTTGATTTTCACAGTTTAGTCAAACTAACTTTTTTGGTAATAGATAAATGATATCTATCCAAGCACAGATTTCCTCAGAGGGAACGCTACTGTTCCAGTCTCTAGGAAGAAAGAGGACCAGAAGGGGAAAGTTACAGATTCGCCTCTTCATTTCACATCTCTATTCCTCCTATGGAGGAGGAGTTCTCAACAGCTGACACAAAGTGATTGGCAAACTGAGAGAATGAGAAAGAGATACTTTTCTCAAAATTCATCTTTTTCTTTTTTTTAAACCACCTCCTCTTCCTCATTACATGCCATCAAGCCTCTACAATGGTCTTAGTTTGGTAAGAGTAGACGCATTTGCATTGTCCTGTGCCCTGCGCTTTAGAATCACAGTTTTTCCTAATTATCATTAAATCCATAATTATGCAACATCAACAACACACCAGTTTACAGCTGTTGCTTGAGCCAAAATTGCAGTGGTAACAAACAATCGATGGTTGACAGCAATAAATAATCTTCTCTCCTGTTTATACGCTGTAACTCTGTTTGCCTCTGTTCCATTCAAACGAGAGATTTTCATTCTAAGGTCAAGCTGATTGGCTTCTAACTGGAGTATACCATTCACATGCCAGTGTTCAAGAACAGAAATGGGCTTAACTTGACCATACCATCACCCTTAAACTGCTACTTGGTCATGAAAAGCATTATATTTTCTCAGATTCCATTGACCATTTCATTTGTTACCATAAAACCTAAAGTCAGTGAAGGTGGGATATATAGTCTGCTCACAGAATACACATGCAAACACACATCATGTACACATCAAATACACAGAATACATCATGATTATGAACAGAGAAGCCTAATCCTAGTATATGTGTTATTTGCTCAATTGTGTCTGACTCTATGACCCCATGGACTGTAGCCCACCAGTCGCCTCTGTCCATTGAATTCTCTAGGCAAGAATACGGGTATTGGTAGCTATTCCCTTCTCCAAGGGATCTTCCCCACTCAGCAATCAAACCCAAGTCTCCTGCCTTGCAGGCAGATTTTTTTGCCATCTGAGCTACCAGGAAGCCCCACTCCTAGAATAAGGAAGGGAAAAGTAATACAATTTAATATTAGCCAGGTAGCATTTGTTCTAGAAGAAATTTAAAATGCAATCAGCTGTCTGAGCTAAGTAAGTGACACCCAAATAAGAGCATGCAGAACAAGAAAAGGCAATAGAAGAATTTTTACTTTAGTTATTACAGATTCAAAAGTATAAAAAAAAATTAAATTTTATTTTTCATATTATTTTTTTTCCTGGGAACTTAATAATAGAAGAAATCATATGTTTTTCAAAACTAAATGGTCTATTGTAACACATGTCAGTGCTTTGAGCGCCACACCACTCCCTGGTCCTAAGAAGATGAACCTGATTTCAAATTTGCTATAAAGTAAGGTTGCATTAGCTCAGTATGATCTCCTGTCTCCTAATAAATAGACAAGGAGGTTTGCAAGAAGAAACAAGGGGAGTCTGCAGTTTACCTGCTACATTTCACTTTGCTCTGTTAAAGATCCCTTCCCAAGAGGAGCATGCTAACTGTCTCATGGTTTCTCATGATACCTTCTCTGACTTTCTCTTGAATTGACAAACTGTAAAGCAGGCCATGACCCCTAGGCAGTAGGTTAGTCAAAATTCTCAAAATTTAGTTTACAGATCCAGAGGCCCCAGGTGCTGCTCCCCTAAAGTCTAGAGTAGAGTTTTCCCAAAGAATAGAAGAGAAGAGAAACCAAATGTATAATTTCAAATTTCCTAATCTATGCCAAAGACTTTGACTGTGTGAATCACAATAAACTGTGGAAAATTCTGAAAGAGATGGGAATACCAGACCACCTGACCTGCCTCTTGAGAAATCTGTATGCAGGTCAGGAAGCAACATTTAGAACTGGACGGAACAACAGACTAGTTCCAAATAGGGAAAGGACTATGTCAAGTCTTTATATTGTCTCTCTGCTTATTTAACTTACATGCAGAGTACATCATGAGAAATGCTGGACTGGAAGAAACACAAGCTGGAATCAAGACCGCTGGGAGAAATATCAATAACCACCCTTATGGCAGAAAGTGAAGAGGAGCTAAAAAGGCTCTTGATGAAAGTAAAAGAGGAGAGTGAAAAAGTTGGCTTAAAGCTCAACATTCAGAAAATGAAGATCATGGCATCCGGTCCCATCACTTCATGGGAAATAGATGGGGAAACAGTGGAAACAGTGTCAGACTTCATTTTTCTGGGCTCCAAAATCACTGCAGATGGTGATTGCAGCCATGAAATTAAAAGATGCTTACTCCTTGGAAGAAAAGTTATGACCAACCTAGATAGTATATTCAAAAGCAGAGACATTACTTTGCCAACTAAGGTCCATCTAGTCAAGGCTATGGTTTTTCCTGTGGTCATGTATGGATGTGAGAGTTGGACTGTGAAGATGGCTGAGCGCCGAAGAATTGATGCCTTTGAACTGTGGTGTTGGAGAAGACTCTTGAGAGTCCCTTGGACTGCAAGGAGATCCAACCAGTCCATTCTGAAGGATATCAGCCCTGGGTATTCTTTGGAAGGAATGATGCTAAAGCTGAAACTCCAGTACTTTGGCCACCTCATGCGAAGAGTTGACTCATTGGAAAAGACTCTGATGCTGGGAGGGATTGGGGGCAGGAGGAGAAGGGGACGACAGAGGATGAGATAGCTGGATGGCATCACTGACTCGATGGACATGAATCTGAGTGAACTCCAGGAGTTAGTGATAGACAGGGAGGCCTGGCGTGCTGCGATTCATGGGGTTGCAAAGAGTCGAACATGACTGAGTGACTGAACTGAACTGAACTGAGTAACCATATTAAAAATGAAAAGAATAGCTGCCAATAAATTTGTTAGTATAGATTATTCAACCAATATATTCAAACTATTATTTTGTCTGCATGTAATCTCTATAAAAATTATGAAAAAAATCTTATCTTTGTTTTATTTGTTAAATCTTTGAAATCCAACCTATATTTACTAGAGCGCATCTCAGTTCTGACAAGCCGCAGTGCTGGTGCTCAGGAGATGTGCGCCCAGGGGCACTTATTAGACAGTGCAGGTCTAGAAACCTGTTTTGTTTCCACTGGAGGTTGAGACAGTGTGCAATTTCGAATAATTCTCTTAATCAGAGCAGTTCTGAGGGTACATATTACAAAATAACATGCCAGCAGGACTACATTTTTTTTTATTTGTAAAAGAAGAGCTTATACTTAGCTTCATCTGCTTCATTGTATCTGCTTTCATTTGGTCCAGCATGCCAGTTATTAAAATTAAGAAGTCTGACTACGGTTTACCTGTGTCTATATTCTCCTG
Source organism: Capra hircus (assembly GCF_001704415.2). NCBI lineage: Eukaryota > Metazoa > Chordata > Mammalia > Artiodactyla > Bovidae > Capra > Capra hircus. The sequence goes on from NC_030826.1 coordinate 3,295,861, forward strand.
AAAGGTGAGGTAAATATGAGTTTTGATTCCAGTCTTCTAAATTATAAGAGTTGATAAATAAGTGAACTACTCATGGTAAAGTTTGTGGCATTTTTAAGGGAATGGGACATTTCATAACAATTGAACAGTAAAAAACCCAACATATATTTCAACTTAAGTATGAATGTAGCATCTTTACCATTACATTGCATTTACTTTTAATAGCAAATTATTATTTATTAAGTCATATTCTAGCTAAAGTGCAAAGCTCAGTTAAAAGTGCTGTATACACATGGTACAATAAAAAGGGACATTTAACATTCCAATAATAAAGTTTACATACCACTGACCTTTCTATTTGATATAGTTAATATTGATCAATAAAGATAATTACATTTCAGTTGCAATGTAATGTCATAGTGTGTTCTTATTCACAATAATAGAGAACTTTATCTGACTGCCAATAAAATAGAAAAAAAATCCAGTTAATTAGGTTCAAGGTCTCATAATAATAATTATCAAAGCATGGAGATATCTCACTTGTAAAGTCATTACATAGAGACTATAACAGTAATTTCAACTATTCTATCAGCTATTAAAAGTTAAAGAAAGAAAGGTGCTTTGAACACTCATACATGTTTTTACACACTTTATATTCTCATCTAAGTCTTTAAAACACAAGAAACTAGTTGTATGTTTCAATTATAAACCATAATTGCATATAACCTCAGATGAAACCACCCTTATGGCAGAAAGCAAAGAGGAACTAAACAGCCCCTTGATGAAAGTGAAAAAAGAGAGTGAAAGAGTTTGCTTAAAACTCAACATTCAAAAAATGAAGATCATGGCATCTGGTCCCATCACTTCATGGCAAATAGATGGGGAAACAGTGGAAACAAGTGACAGATTTTATTTATTTTTTGGTCCAAAATCACTGCAGATGGTGATTGCAGCCATGAAATTTAAAGATTCTTTTTCCTTGGGAGAAAGATAAGTCCAACCTAGACAGTATATTAAAGAGCAGAGACATTACTTTGCTGACAAAGGTCCATATGGTAATGCTATAGTTTTTCCAGTAGTCATGTATGGATGTGAGAGTTGGACAATAAAGAAGGCTGAGCACTGAAGGATTGAAGCCTTTGAACTGTGGTATTGGAGAAGACTCTTGAGAATCCCTTAGACTACAAGAAGATGCAACTAATCATCCTAAAGGAAATCAGTCATGAATATTCATTGGAAGGACTGATGTGAAGCTGAAGCTCCTATAGTTTGGCCACCTGGTGTGAAGAACTGACTTATTTGAAAAGACCTTGATGCAGGGAAACATTGGAGGCAGGAGGAGAAGGGGAAGACAGAGAATGAGATGGTTGGATGGCATGACCAATTCAATGGAAGTGTTTGAGCAAGTTGTGGGAGATGGTGAAGGACAGGGAAACCTGGGGTGCTGCAGTCCATGGGATCACAAAGAATCATACATGACTGAGTGACTGAACAACAACAAAGACTCTACAACTAGGCTTCCCTAGTGGTTCAGACAGTAAAGAATCTGCCTGCAATGCAGGAGACCCCGGTTCAACCCCTGGGTTAGGAAGATCCCCTGGAGAAAGAATGGCAACTCACTCCAGTAGTCTTTCCTGAGAAATCCCATGGACAGAGGAGCCTGGAGGGCTACAGTCCATGGAATCACAAAGATTAGGATATGACTGAGTGACTAACTCTTTCTTTCGACAACATTATGGAACTCAGCATATATACTCAGTCACTTAAAATTCAGATATCCATTATTGACTACAGATGGCCTATATTTTGCTTTTCCATACCATGAATTAATTCTAGAAGCATTTTTTTTTTTTAATTTTATTAGAGTGTTGCTGCTAAGTGACTTCAGTCATGTCCAACTCTGTGTGACCCCATAGATGGCAGCACACCAGGCTCCGCCGTCCCTGGGATTCTCCAGGCAAGAACACTGGAGTGGGTTGCCATTTCCTTCTCCAATGCATGAAAGTGAAAAGTGAAAGTGAAGTCGCTCAGTTGTGTCTGACTCTTAGCGACCCCATAGACTGCAGCCTTTCAGGCTCCTCCGCTCATGGGATTTTCCAAGCAAGAGTACTGGAGTGGAGTGCCATTGCCTTCTCCTATTAGAGTGTAGTTGATTTTAAAAGTTGTGCTAGTTCCTGCTGTACAGCAGTGTATCAGCTAAACATACAGATATATCCACTCATTTTTAGATTATTTTCCCTATATAAGTCATTACAGAATATTGAGAAGATTTTCCTGTGTTATACAGTAGGTCCTTATTAGTTATCTATTTTATAATTACTAGTGTTTATTTGACAATCCCAGTCTCCCAATTTATCCCTACCCCATCCTTCCCCCCTGGTAACCATAAGCTTGTTTTCTACATCTGTGATTCTATTTTCATTTTATAAATAATTTCATTTGTACCATTTTTTTAGATCCCACATATAAGTGATATCTTGTTATATTTGTCTCTTTCTGTCTGACTTATTTCACTCAGTATGATAAACTCTAGGTCCATCCATGTTGGTACAAATGGCATTATCTCATTCTTTTTATGGCTGAGTAATATTCCAGTGTGTGTGTGTGTGTGTGTGTGTGTGTGTGTGTGTGTGTGTATATAAAGTATCTTCTTTATCCATCCCACCCCTAAATATCTATTGACAGAGGAATAGATACAGAAGATTTCAAGGATCTATGAAATAATAATTAAAATTACAGGTGCTAGAGTCAAGAATATCTAGATTCAAATCTTAATTACATCACTTTCTAGGTCTATAATCTTTAATAACCTATGTTGAAGCTGAAACTCCGATACTTTGGCCACATGATGCAAAGAGCTGACCCATTTGAAGGGACCCTGATGCTTGGAAAGTTTGAGGGAAGGATGAGAAGGGGACGACAGAGGATGAGATGGTTGGATGGCATCACCGATACAATGGACATGGGTTTGGGTGGACTCTGGGAGTTGGTGATAGACAGGGAGGCCTGGCATGCTGCAGTTCATGGGGTTGTAAGGAGTCAGACACAACTGAGAGACTGAACTGAATTGAACTGAAAATGTTTTATGCCTTGTGTTTTTATCTGTAAAAAGGAGATAATATTAATTAACTCATAAAGTTGGATGAGGATTAGTGTAATTAATGGATGTAAAATTATTCAGAACATTTTTGGTATAGAGGAAGTAATCAGTAAACATTTGGTGATGGTGTTTTACTAGCAGTGGTAGTAATAGTAGTAGTAGTAGTAGTAGTAGTAATGTCATTACCTATAAATGTGCACATACAGTTTTCGATTTCTTTTGTTTTGGTTTTTGTTTGTTTGTTTCCACATGGTACTTCTTATAGAATCTTACTTCCCCAACCAGGGATAAAATCTGGGCCTTTGGCAGTGAAAATACAAAGCCCTAACCAGCTAATCACCAGGCAATTCCCAGTGCATATAGTATTTGGATCACCTTTCAATTAAGAACTAAAAATATCTGCATTACAGAATTTTTTTTTACTCAAATTGAAGTTACTTTAGTTACTATAAAAAATATCTCTGTTGAAAAAAATTAGCTGTTAATCAAAAAGGTAAAATGCATGCTGCTTGTCTATTCCATGAGAGCATTCTATTTAAAGAGTTCCTCAGTAACATCACATATTATTCTTGTTATTTTATTAATTATCTACCTATCTAGATACTCTGAGCTTTAACCTTCGAGCCACTTACAGAGCCATTAATTAATAAACCAGTGACCATTTTATGTATCAGCACTGAAAGATTTTGTCCTTTATCATTATCAATATAAGTAAAGATTATTCATTAATTCGGTCACTTTACAAACTCTTTACAATGAAGCTGAACACTATGAGGAATATTGAGGTTAAGAACAAAGTCTCAGTCCTCTAGGACTTTGCAGTCATAAATCAATGATTTCCAGGAAAGGATTTGTAGTTGAGATTTTTGAGCAAAAATATTCACATTTCTGTTTATATACTTATTTCATCATATTAAATGTTTATTTTGTATATATTTTATATAGTACAAACATGAGTATATGGACAGTTGTACATGAATATTTTTTCAGAAATAAAAATATTCATATATTAGAAAAATTTAAAAAATTATAATGATGCAGGCACATGATATAAATGCCTGGGATCATAGTATAAAGAAGTCTAATTACCTATGAAAAATATGATTACATAAATACATAAAACAGGGAGTGATAGAGATGAAGATAAGTCTCCTAAGCCTGGAAGTTTGGAGAACACTAGCTCCTGGTGATCATGATTATGGTTTATGAAACATGAATTGTCTGCCTTCAGAGTGAAAGACTGGAAGAGATAAATGACATTTGTACATATTTAAGGCCGAGTCTGCTGCATCTGAATGGCATGGGATTAAGGATTAGGAATGAAAATGTTTGTATGATTAATATGAAGAGAGTATAGAAATCAGGTACCTTGAAGAGTAAGCAGAAACTAGATAACTGAGAACTTTGTATGTCATGCTTAGGAGTAGATATTTCATTCTGTAGGCAATTGAAAATTATTGGAATTTAAATAATGGGGAGATGTGTTCAGATCTGAATTTTAGAAAATTTAAAATATTGAGATTTAATATTGATCTACTGATATTGCGAGTTGGGCACAGTGCTGTATATTTCACATGCATCATATAATTAAATTTAATGTTCATTTTCTGTAAGATAGGGACTATTACTAGGCCTGTTTATAGATGAATAAAGAATAAAGAAGATAGCTAACATGCCCAAAGCAGAGAACTAATATATGAGGGTCAGTTCAGTTCAGTTCAGTAGCTCTCTCAGGTCTGACTCTTTGCAACCCCATAAATTGCAGCATACCAGGCCTCCCTGTCTATCACCAACCCCTGGAGATCACTCAAACTCATGTCCATCGAGTTGGTGATGCCATCTAGCCATCTATAATGGTGGTAGGACTCAAAACTATGTTCTTTCAATTTTGTTAGTAAGGTGAAGTACAGTGTAAGACTGGAGACTATTAATAAACAGCTGTAAACACACCAAGAAGAGACGGTGAGAGTATAAGCTACTGTGCTAAACTAGGAGTAGGCATTGAGATTAGGAACTGAAATCAGTTCAGCAAATACTTCAGAAGTGTCCCGTGTGTGTGTGTGTGTGTGTGTGTGTGTGCGTGTGTGCTTAGTCGCTCAAGTTGTGTCTGACTCTTTGTGACCCCATGGACTGTTCTTCAAGGCTCCTCTTTCCATGGGGCTTCTCCAGGAAAGAATACTGGAGTGAGTTGCCATGCCCTCCTCCTCCAGGGGATCTTCCCAAATCAGGGATAGAACCAGCTCTGCTGCTTTGCAGGTGGATTCTTTACCATCTGAGGCACTGGCGAAGCCCAAGAATACTGGAGTGGGTAGTCTTTCCTTCCTCCAGGGGAACTTCCCAACATAGGAATAGAACCGAGATCTCCTGCATTGCAGGAAGATTCTTTACCAGCTGAGCTACCCGGGAACCCGTTCCTTGTGTGAACAGGTAGAATTCAATGTGACCACTGCATATACTGGCAGCATAAGTACTGGATATATTGTCCATTATGACATTCAATGTTTGGCCACTCAAAAAAAAATCTGAGATTAATTTTCATGAAAATGGATGCATTTCTTGATAAACAGTAAGATTTCTTTTATGAAATGATAATTTTTATATTAAAAAGGGAAACAATTGAAAAAGTTATGTTCTAATCATATGAATTTTTCTAAATTCCAAGCAAAATTTATTACCAAGACTCCTTAGCAAACACACTTCTTCATACCCTGATCCCAATATTTTTTTTATTAAAAGATTAATAACATGTATCTTAGCAACCACAACTGGATTCAAGGCACTTGGGAAAGTCTTGGCAGAATTCAAGATCAAAATGCTCTAAGCTTAGAATGAATGCCAAGAAATTATATGCCTCTTTGCTTCTTAAATGCAGTAAAGAATTTGTATAGATGAAAATATAAAGAAAAAACATAAATAGAAGAAAAAGGGAAGAAGAAAGAAAGAAAAGAAAGCAGGAATGAAAAATTGATAATTAATAAATAAATAATTGTTAAATTATGACAAACTAGGATGATCTAACTTAATTAAATATGAATTTACATATCCATCTAATGCCAGTAAATAGTTGGCTAACTTTTGGGCTTGGGATCACATTTATGGAAAGAAATTAGTATATAGTTAATGATTATAGAAGATAAAGTGAAGATGACATTAAACATGAACAAAACTTATTAATGTCTACACAAATATTGGAGATACTGTCTACATAGTATTTCAAAGACAAAAGGATAAGAAGCACAGGGAATGTAGATTTGCCTATTAGGACTAGATATTAATAGTCAAATGCCTCATTAGCAAAGTCATAAGAATGAAGATAAAGCAGAACTGTTGGACGATATACTTATTCTTGTTTCTATACGTGAAGAAATTAAAGAACAACTCTAAGGGGAGACTTTAAATTTCCAATGGCTATAACAAAACCAGAATCTCTTACTGTCCTAAAGGTGAAATAAGACAGATAATGCATATGGTTGTTGTTCAGCCACTCATCTGTGTCTGACTCTTTGCGACTCTATGGACTGCAGCACACCAGGATTCCCTGTCCTTCGTTATCTTCCTGAATTTGCTCAAATTCATGTCCATTGAGTCAGTGATACCATTCAACTATCTCATGCTTTATCATTCTCTTCTCCTCCTGCCTTCAATCTCTCCCAGCACCAGGTTCTTTTCTAATGAGTAGTCTTTTCGCATCAGGTGGCCAAAATATAGGTGCTTCAGCTTCAGCATCAGTCCTTCCAGTGAATATTCAGGACTTATTTCCTTTAGGATGGACTGGTTGGGTCTCTTGAAGTCCAAGGGACTCTCAAGAATCTTCTCCAACACCACAGCTCGAAAGCATCAATCCTTCGGCTCTCAGCCTTCTTTTTGGTCCAACTCTTACATCCATACATGACTACTGGAAAAACCATAGCTTTGACTCTAAGGACCTTGGTCAGCAAAGTACTGTATCTGCTTTTTAATATGCTATCTAGATTTGTCATAGCTTTTCTTCTAAGGAGTGAGTGTTTTTTAATTTGATGGCTGCAGTCACCATCTGCAGTGATTTTGGAGCCCAAGAAAACAAAGTCTGTCACTGTTTTCATTGTTTCCCCGTCTATTTCCCATGGAGTGATGGGACCAGAATCCATGATCTTCATTTTTTGAATGTTGAATTTTAAGACAACTTTTTCACTCTCCTCTTTCACCTTCATTAGGAGGCTCTTTAATTTCTCTTACCTTTCTGCCATAAAGCTGCCCTAAAGATAAAACAAGATAGGCAATGCATATGGTAGGAATTCCCTAAGATTTGGGATTGGCCCATGAAGTACAGAAAAGTTTAAAGAGGTGAGATATTCTAGTGAATATTGCTGAGATAGAATGCATGTATATTAATTTGCCTGATGAATCCTAAAATTATCAACCTATATGAATTATTTTCACTTATAGTAGAAAACATTTAAAGTATGGTAGATTGAAACCTAAAAGAATTACTTAATCTATTCATTTTGACTTACAACTTTGATCATTATGTTCAGATTCTATGAGTAGAGAAAATGAAATGCCCCCCAAATTTTTATAATATATATGCTTCAGTAATTTTGAGAATGGATCTTAACAAAACATTAACTATTTAAGTTTAAGTAGCTGGCTCATATGAGGCACAGGGAAATGATTTTGAGTCTTTAAAAGAGAGTCAGAAAATTTATCCTCAAGCTGGAGCACTTTGCTAGTAAAGACATTTTATGTTCACTTTTTAGCTTGATTGCAGGGACTAAAAAAGCAGGGTGTGAGTCTGAAAATATGACCCTAAGAGCATTTCAGGGGAACCACACAGATGCACACATTCAGGATTTTTCCCCAGGAGGAAACACTAAGCACTAGAGTAATACGTATGTGCATTTTTCCCCTAGCAGAACGGTATCATTAATGTTACTCTGTTTTTATAACAAAGAATAACACATTAAAAAAAAAATGGTAAACTGGAACAAAAATCCTTTCTCCTGATTCCAGGTCAAGTACTCTTTTACTTTCCCCTTGCGTCGTTCAATTATATTGATTAAAAACAAGAAAAAAACGAATAATATAAGGTAATGAATTAACATAAAGATTTAGGAAATTTAATCAGGGGACAGAGCTTTAGATGATCAGAGAAATTGTATAGAGGAAAAGGAATTTGTGCTGGATATCAAATAATGTAAATATTAGGGGAGAACCACTCTACAGAAGGGAGATCAGCTTTCATAATAGAATATTTCTACTCTATTTCATAGAATGCAGTAGAAGTCAAATTTCTAATCATTTTGCCATTAATGATCCTGTAGCAAAGATTTTAGCATCCCTCTCAGCCAGATATTCTTACTAATATCTTGTAATTCTAAGAAAGAATGAATATTTCCAAGACACTTTCACTTATGTTAGGCTTTTTGATTAACACAAATTGCCCTGTGAGATATTGTTAACATTTTATACATGAGAAAATTGAGGCTCAAACATTTTACCTGATCTATTCAGTCATAGAGCTACTTAGTCACAAAGATGTGTTTGAACACAGGTCTTATGACTCCAGGCTTTGTTCTTTTCTATCATATCACATCTAGGACTTATCCAGCTTGACACTGAAACAGTTCTTTGTCAATGGAAAATTCTGAAAGAAGTTGCACAGACATTTTGGAAAGACTGCTACCACCTTTTCTCAGTGAGATGATTGCAACTTTAATCTGGATTTAACTGTAAGAAATTCTAGTTCAACTGTCTCATAAATCTGTTTCCCTCGTGGCTACTTATGTGCCCTCAGGCTTTCTGTTGGCAGAAATCTCAGAGATTAATGTTGCCAAGATGTCTGCAATGTCCCACATGCATTATATGGCTCTTATTTTCACCATCTAACTCTATCTATCTAGTCAAGGGTAAGGGAAGGATATGATCACTAAGTAAAAATAAGTATAGATTACTTATAATGATATTAAAATTCCATAGCAAAGACCACAGTAGAATGTTTTTATTTTTTATTTTTTTAATGTTTTTATTTTTAATGTTTTAATGTTTTTATTTTTCAGTGGAAACCAAGGCCCCTATGTAGGGGAGAAAACATTTTCCTTTTCCTCTTCTAGATGCTTTGGCTGGTCTAATTATTAAATTGACATGAAATAGATTAATAACAGAAAAATAAATTTAACCTGTTCCTAGGGGAGCTCATGGAAATATCAGTGTCAAAGAGGTGAGCACACAAGATGTTACCTGGAGTAGGTTCTTGTCTTGTCACAGAAAGATTTCAGAGATGGGACATATAGGTAAGAAACCACAGTGAGTATTTATTAAGCTATAGTACATTCTCAGGGCTTCCATGGTGGCTCAGCCGTAAAGAATCTTCGAGTAATGCAGGAGCCACAAGAGACACAGGTTCGATCCCTGGGTCAGGAAGATCTCCTGGAGAAGGTCATGGCCACCCACTCCAATATTCTTGCCTAGAGAATCCCACAGACAGAGGAGCCTGGCAGGTGACCATCCATAGGGTTGCACAGAGTCAGACATGACTGAAGTGACTTACTGTGCAAACAAACTCTCAAGGGGAGAGTGGGCAAAGTCAGGTTAGTGGCTGTTGTGAGTTTCTTTGTCAAGCTGGTTGCATGGGACATGAAAATGAATGGGTGGAATATTCATTGAGGAAGGAGGGTTTGGGGTAATATTTCCTGATTTTCACCCCAGCCCCACCTTTCTGAGGGGAGGAAGGACTTTTGAATGTCTTGATCAAAAGTGTCATGGCCATGTTGCATGATGGGAATTTCTTATCCACAAGGCTAATTTCATTATAATGAGAGTATAATAAGCAAAAGTTATATTTCCACCCAGGAGATTCCATTTCTTGCATTTCTTCATTTACTTTCAGGACTCTTATCACTCCAAAATATATGATTTCCCATCATTGTGGAGGTGTCTGCTTTACTTTGTCTGCTCAAGGACTCATGTTTTTCGCAAGATGCATGACTTCCTGCCATTGGCCCAGGTTCCCCTTTCTCTACTCATATTTAGTTATCTGCCTGCTCTAACGCAAGAAGTATTTACATCGTTTAGACAAAGAAGCATAAAATTTGTGACCAATTGACAAGATTAAAGAAGCAGGTTTTGGTTTAGTAAATTAGTGTAGAAATAACAAAATTTGTTTATATGGCCTTCTCTGGCCTAAATTCTCTATCTCTGATTGTAAAGAAGTCTCCATCTCCTGGTTGATAGGATACCTTTCATATAGGAAACTTAATTCCTGCATTCAGAGGAAGATAAGCAAGTAGGAGTGTGTCTCTTGCACTGTCTGCTTCTTAAGTAACTTTAATTCAAAATAATCAATATGTCAATCTGGCATTATTTGGGGGTGGCCTAAGAATTGATGCTTTTGAACTGTGGTGTTGGGCAAGTTTCTTGAGAGTCACTTGGACAACAATGAGATTAAACTCAGTTCAGTTCAGTTTAGTCACTCAGTCATGTCCAACTTTTTGTGACCCCATGGACTGCAGCATGCCAGGCCTCCCTGTCCATCACCAACTCCCAGAGCTTACTCAAACTCATGTCCATCGAATTGGTGGTGCCATCCAACCATCTCATCCTCTGTCATCCCCTTTTCCTCCTGCTGTCAATCTTTCCCAGCATCAGGGTCTTTTCAAATGAGTCAGATCTTCACATTAGGTGGCTGAACTATTGGAGCTTCAGCTTCAGCATCAGTCCTTTCAATGAACACCCAGGACTGATCTTCTTTAGGATGGACTGGTTGGATCTCCTTGCAGTCCAAGGGACTCTCAAGAGTCTTCTCCAACACCAGTTCAAAAGCATCAGTTCTTCGATGCTCAGCTTTCTTTATAGTCCAACTGTCACATCTTCTCACAGCATCTTCTGCTTTTGGCTGCAGATGGTCTTTAACATGTAGTGGGTTGGGCCATTAAAGGGAGTTACTTAGTTTTCCTATGTATCTTCCATAAATAAAAGATATATATATATATTATTATGGTTTTGTTTGTTTTTCTCCTGATAATTTCTGTCTAATTACAAGAGGGTGTTCTAGTCAAAATCCAAACTAGTCAATTCTAAAAGAAATCAACCCTGAATATTCATTGGAAGGACTAAAAGGTGAAGCTGAAGCTTCACCGTTTTGTACATCTGATGCAAAGAGCTAACTCATTACAAAAAAATTCTGATGCTGGGAAAGATTGAGGGCAGGAGGAGAAGGGGGTGACAGAGGATGAGATGGTTGGATGGCATCATTGACTCAGTGGATATGAGTTGGACCATCTCTGAGAGCTAGTGAAGCACAGGTAAGCCTGGCATGCTGCAATTTATGGGGTCACAAAGAGTCAGACACAAATGAATGACTGAACAACATCCCAAACCCATTCCCAGCATGCCTGTACTTTATTTATGTTGTGGGGGAGGAAAAAAAAAATTATCTGTCCTTTTAGGATTTTCACTGAGATACCTCCTTGTAATTAGATATAAATTATCAGGAGAAAAACAAACAAACAAATAAACAAAAACTGTAATAGTATATAAATGCCTCTTTTATATATGGAAGGTACATAGGAAAACTAAGTAACTCCCTTGAATTGCCCAACCCATCACAGACCTGCCTCTTGAGAAATCTGTATGTAGGCCAGTAAACAACAGTTAGAACTGATTCCAAATAGGAAAAGGAGTACGTCAAGGCAGTATATTGTCACCCTGCTTATTTAACTTATATGCAGAGTACATCATGAGAAATGCTGGACTGGAAGAAACACAAGCTGGAATCAAGATTGCCGGGAGAAATATCAATAACCTCAGATATGTAGATGACAACACCCTTATGGCAGGAAGTGAAGAGGAACTAAAAAGCCTCTTGATGAAAGTGAAAGAGGAGAGTGAAAAAGTTGGCTTAACGCTCAACATTCAGAAAACTACGATCATGGCATCCGGTCCCATCACTTCATGGGAAATAGTGAAACAGTGGAAACAGTGTCAGATTTTTATTTTTCTGGGCTCCAAAATCACTGCAGATGGTGACTGCAGCCATGAAATTAAAAGATGCTTACTCCTTGGAAGAAAAGTTATGACCAACCTAGATAGCATATTCAAAAGCAGAGACATTACTTTGCCAACTAAGGTCCATCTAGTCAAGGCTATAGTTTTTCCAGTAATCATGTATGGATGTGAGAGTTGGACTGTGAAGAAGGCTGAGCACCAGAGAATTGATGCTTTTGAACTGTGGTGTTGGAGAAGACTCTTGAGAGTCCCTTAGACTGCAAGGAGATCCAACCAGTCCATTCTGACGGAGATCAACCCTGGGATTTCTTTGGAAAGAATGATGCTAAAGCTGAAACTCCAGTACTTTGGCCACCTCATGCGAAGAGTTGACTCATTGGAAAAGACTTTGATGCTGAGAGGGATTGGGGACAGGAGGAGAAGGGGACGACTGAGGATGAGATGGCTGGATGACATCACTGACTCGATGGACGCGAGTCTGAGGGAACTCGGAGTTGATGATGGACAGGGAGGCCTGGCATGCTGCGATTCATGGGGTCGCAAAGGGTCGGACACAACTGAGAGACTGAACAGAACTGAACTGCAGCCAAAAGCAGAAGATGCTGGTGGCGCAAGGGAAACCTGTTATAGAAGATTATTAGAGAAAGCACAGTTAACAAGGGTAAGACTGTTATGAAAGTTTAGGTCATCTCCTTCTCCATTGACAAGAAGATTTAGTCACTCTCCTTCCCCTGGGGTACCCAGGAAGACGCCCACACAAATGGAGATTTTCCTTATAAATGTAAATCTCTCTCAGAAAAGAGTAAATTCTACTGGTTATCTCCTGTGTCTGTTTTATTTGTTTGTTTTTTTTTCCTTAAAACATAACCAGCTCAAGATAACCCTAGTGCCAAAGAAACATATTTTGGAATGGCAAATTCTGCTCCCTTTCACTATACAAAACAAATATTACTATATTAACCAAATGGAACCCTGGTGGATTTTGGATTATACAAATTTAATTACTCTTTTAAGTGCTGTGACACATATGCAGTCAGCATACTCAGAGTTCCCTACAAGAAAGAACTCACTTCCCAGATCTGGGGATAGGAGTTTATCTGACAGTTTCCAGTTTGTAGCAACTTCCCTGGTGGCTCAGACAGTAAAAGCATCTTTCTACAATGCAGGAGACCTGGGTTCAATCCCTGGGTTGGGAAGATCCCCTGGAGAAGGAAATGGCAACCCACTCAAGTATTCTTTCCTGGAAAATCCCATGGACAGAAGAGCCTGGCAGGCTACAGTCCATGGGGTCGCAAAGAGTCAGACAGGACTGAGGAACTTCACTGCACTTCACTTCTGTGTTGGCCTCAGATTTCAAGATAAAGTCTCATTATTAGTATGGCCTCTGGCCAATCCCTAAGAGAGGTGGTGGTGAAATTGAGCAGGACCCTTTGGGGTCCTCTTGGGCACCAAAGCCTTCCTGTGTCCCCTGTTTCTTGTTTATAGGAAGTAGACTTTCTTCAGCCTCCTTGAGCTTTGCTGAGTTCCAAAGGGAAGATTCAGTTGCTTATCAGGGAAGGGGGAATGCAGAAGCAAGGGAGGAGCAGTCAATAAAGTGTAGTGGGGCGTGTTCCTGCTTCCTACTCAAGGGATACACATAACAATAGCTTTGAACTATTCTGCAGGAACTAAGCCCCCACTCTGGTGGAGGATGGTAACTTCAGGCTGAAGACAAGATTCCTGGGTCACTGCTCTGTTGCTATTACTCTGCCTTTCACTCCATAAGCTGGTAAGTCTGGGTGATGAGATATTGAGCCAATGGAAACTACTTTATTTGGAAAGTCAGCTGACTGAGAAGATGACAGATAAATGTCTCAAAGTAGCCATCTTGTCAGGGTTCGGAAACCAAGTAATTTCACAGAGCCAGAGAGAGGAGCAATGAGGAGTTCTCTAAAGGCAGAAGAGAGAGGCAGAAGCAACAGGGAAATAAAGTGAAAGTCTTCAGTCTTGCAAAACATCTCTCAGAAAGGCCATCCTTTGGAAGGGGTATGTTAGTCCTTTCTATTCACAGGTGGGCAGGATCAGATTATCTCTCAATGAGTTGAACAAAGGCACTTTACAGTCTAGCAGAGGGGCAGGGTCCTCTAAGGCAGGCTATTATGAACAATTATAATAATAATAATAATTTAAAAGCAATGAAAGGCAAGTAAAAGAAACAGTTTTCACTATGGAATCAGCATTGGCTTCTTCTCTGCAAAATTATCTCACCAGCAACTGATTAGAAGAAAGCCACACACTCTGCCACCATAACCTCAAGTTTTGCCTATGAAAACTTTCCCCCAAAACCATCAGGGAGTTTGCAGGGGAGGTTGAGCATACATCACCCATTCTCCTTACTTGGCTTTGCAGTAAAACTGTCTCTGCTCCAAACTCTGATATTTCAGTTTGTTTGGCCTCACTGTACTTCAGACACACAAACTTATGTTCAATAACAGTGACAGCCTAGGGTCTGTTGTAATGAAAGCATCCCCTCACTAATGACTGAGCTAAGTTGTGGTACAAGGGCCTTGACATTTTTTTCCCAGTGCGAGACTCTTCTATCAGATGTGCATGAAAACATTGCCTGTGTCAACTTGAAAAAAAAAAAAAGTCACGACCTAAAAGTTGAGAGTTATGCTTTATTTGGTGGGAATTTTTAGGAGTTTTAAGAATTAGGGACTATTAACCCTGGGAGACAGCATCTCAAGTAACTATGAGAGAACCGAGGAGCAGGGGGAGGAGTTAGGTTATATAGAAGTTTGCAACAAGGGGCAGATAGTATGGACATCAAAGGATGACTGTTAATTAAGGAAAGTCAGATATTCAAATTAAGGAATTTGGCACCTTTCTATGTATAGGAAGATGCAGAGCCGAGGTTTACTGAAACCGCTCCGTTCGTGTGCATCTCAGCTATCTAGGGCCAGTGTTTTGTGTCTTTTCCCATTCCCCCAGCTCCTCAGTGCTCTCTGTAGGAAGTGGCAGCAGGGGAAGGGCTGCCAGAGAGCAAACAATGTTCCTCCCGGGAACCCTCCACGCTCAGAAATTCATCCGTGGAGGGGCAGAACCCCTGTTGGCTGTGACAGCCTTGTTTACTGACATGAATGGAAATATTCCATTTCTCACCTGCCATATCGGTAAGCAAAGGATACCGCAGTCATCAAGCCACTACAGCCATCCCAGATGATGAACCCTGAGGGAACTCAGGTTGGAGACAAACGGGCCATCCACTGCCAACCCCTCAGCCTCTGCAGCCACCCCCAGTGTTGCACCCTGAGAGGGACTCGGGATAGGAAAAGCTCAGGATACTGGCCCTAGATCGCTGAGGAACGTATCAAATAAAACTGACTGAGATGCTGTGGGGCTCCTGGGCCTGGAAGCCTTTCCTGTCCTCTGCTTCTTGACTGCAGTTTCCTTGACCTTCCTTGAGTTCCAAAGGACAGATTCAAAGAGCTGCTAACTTGGGACATGAGTCTGAGCAAACTCTGGGATGTGGTGAAGAACAGGCAAGCCTGCACGCTGCAGCCCATGGGTCTCAAAATGTCGGCACAGCATGAACAAAGACGACGGAGGAGCCACCAGGAAGCAACAGCGTGGCTTTGGGGCATAGTCCTGGTTCCACTCTGAGGGGTACACACAGCAATGTCTTTAGGCTTTTTAAGAGGTCAGCGTTCTTCATACCAAAGAATGACCACCTGAGGCGACGCTAAAGGAACCCGAGAAGCTCACTAAGATTACTTGAGACCAAATTAGAGTGGAGGCCCTCAGTTCAGTTCAGTTCAGTCACTCAGTCGTGTCTGACTCTTTGCGACCCCATGAATTGCATCACGCCAGGCCTCCCTGTCCATCACCAACTCCCAGAGTTCACTCAGACTCGTGTCCATCGAGTCAGTGATGCCATCCAGCCATCTCATCCTCTGTCGTCCCCTTCTCCTCCTGCCCCCAATCCCTCCCAGCATCAGAGTCTTTTCCAATGAGTCAACTCTTCGCATGAGGTGGCCAGAGTACACACATGCTAATCTTACCAGCAAACCCACCCCTGAATTGTTGCCATAAAACTCCACACCAAACCTCCCTTGTTTAGACATATGGTTTTCAAAAGCAGGAGCCAGCCGGGCAAAGCAATAAAGCTATTCTTTTCTATTTACACCAAACTCTGTCTCTGAGTGTCAATTCAGCACCAGTGTACAGAGGCTGAGCTTTTGACAT
This sequence comes from Capra hircus, assembly GCF_001704415.2. Taxonomy (NCBI): domain Eukaryota; kingdom Metazoa; phylum Chordata; class Mammalia; order Artiodactyla; family Bovidae; genus Capra; species Capra hircus. The sequence continues at coordinate 3,312,146 of NC_030826.1, forward strand.
CTAAAGGAATGATTTCAATGAGTTCAGACTTTTGCATCTTCCCATATACAGATAAACACTAAATACCTTGAGATAATCTTTTTTGTTTGTTTGTTTGTTTTTAAACTAATAGTAATCTTTTGGTGCTCTAATTACTTCATATTTGTTGCAAAATAATCTTATGTATCTTTTCTCCTTTCTTTCTTCTCAGAGCTATCTGAGAGACTGCTTCCAGAGCTTTAGTCTTCAGTTTTGTTCACTAATTAAAATAATTCCTAGGTTTTAGGTTGTGCATTATTTTCAGTCAACACAGGTAGTGAGTGATCCAGAGCTTCCAGTGGCCTGGCAGAGATTTAGTGGATCTGCTTTGCTATATGACAAGTCCCCTGCCCCATCCAGATATTTCTCACTTCTTTTTGCTGGTATAGTTCTCCATTAAATGTAAAATGCAATATCTTAACAAATTCATATAAGAAATGATTGAAAATCCTAATCAGAGTAAAGGCTGAGAGTCTGCAAAGGTAAAATGTCACATCCTCTATGAAATCTCTGACATCTTTAGTCACAGCTACTGTAGTTCCTGAGTTTTGCACATTGCTCATTCTAAATTACAGCACAATAAATAAATAAATAAATAAATTACAGCACAGTGTATATATAATTATTTGGTGTGATTACCCTCTCTAAATGTACCAAATGAAGTAATGTTATCATTTCCACTTATATCTCTGTGTAATTTTCTGGTTGTATCTCTATATGTTTAGAAAGGAGCATTACCACAAGTAAATTTTGTCATTTTAGAACAGCAGATTGTAAGAGATCAGCCATTAAAGGTGGAGAAAATGTCTGAGAATTGTAAGCAGTCTCTCTCTGCTGGATGATCCACCTTTTACTTTACTCCCATAAAGAGATGCTAATAACTGAAATATATACTGATTTTATACTCAGATCTTATACAGAATTTCACATAAATATGTCATATTCGGTAATATTTAATACTTCTGTGGACTGTTTAAATTATAAACCTTTCTTCAACTCTATATTTCAACAGTCTTTGCCTTTAAAAAGAAAAAGCATGCAGAAAAAGAACAACTTATAATACAATTGAATTCTTAGAAATTATGCAAAAGCAGAGTACCAACATTTTTTTTCTTTTAGAAAATCCTTAGTAGAGCTACAAATAATGTAAGAAAAGACAATAAATACATCAATTTCCATTGACTACTTGTTTTCTAAAAGTTTCTGTAATAAAGTTGATAGCTTCTTTTGGTAATTATGTTGAGCTATTGTAATATATGACATATAGGGAAATAATTTTTATAAATAAATTAGGTACATTTATTATATAACCCTAAATCTGTAGAAGTAAACAATTTTAAAAAGATGTATACCACTTTTTTAGGGGAAAAGGACACATTGCTTTTTAAATTGTACTTTAATTAAAACATCTGATGAGATACTTCCTAAAGTCTATGTCATGAACATTGAAAGCTACAAAATTCAAATATGTTTTTGGAGAATAAAAATGATGTCATTTATTGGATGCATTGATAAGGAAATAAAGAAAAAACCTAGATTCAAACCACTCTGAAACCTAGTGTTGGGGAGGGGAAATTTCCCCTCTTCATCTGGTTCTTTTGGCTGGTAATCAAAGTGACATAAAGTCAAGTGAGCCACAGAAATTATTACTATGAACAAAGTTACTGGAGGTGATGAAATTCCAGCTGAGCTATTTCAAACCCTAAAGGATAATGCTGTTTCAATGATGCACTAACTATGCCAGCAAGTTTGGAAAACTCAACAGTAGCCACAGGACTGGAAAAGGTCAGTTTTCATTTTAATTACAAAGAATTTCAATGCCAAATGGTCAAATTGCTGTACAATTGGTAGCAAGATAATGCTCAAAATCCTTCAAGTTAGACTTCATCAGTATGTGAACTGAGAACTTCCAGATGTACAAGTAGGATTTAGAAAAGGCAGAGGAACCAGAGGCCATGGCACCCCACTCCAGTACTCTTGCCTGGAAAATTCCTTGGGTGGAGGAGCCTGGTGGACTGCAGTCCATGGGGTCGCTAAGAGTCAGACACGACTGAGCATCTTCATTTTCACTTTTCACTTTCATGCATTGGAGAAGGACATGGCAACCCACTCCAGTGCTCTTGCCTGGAGAATCCCAGGGACGGGGGAGCCTGGTGGGCTGCCATCTGTGGGGTCACACAGAGTCTAACACAACTGAAGCAACTTACCAGCAGAGGAACCAGAGACCAAACTGTCAACAAACACTGGCTAATAGAAAAAACAAGGGAATTTCAGGAAAGCATATACTTAAATTTTATTGACTATGCTAAAGCCTTTGATGGTGGGAATCACAACAAACTGTGGAAAATTCTTAAAGAGATGGAAATACTAGACCACCTTACCTGACTCCTGAAAAACCTGTATTGCAGATCAAGAATTTAGTTCAGTCTAGTCACTCAGCCATGTCAGACTCATTACAGCCCCATGGACTGCAGCATGCCAGGCTTCCATGTTCATCACCAACTCCCAGATCTTTCTCAAACTCTTGTCCGCCAAGTCGGTGATGCCATCCAACCATCTCATCTTCTGCTATCCCCTCTCCTCCTGCCTTCAGTCTTTCCTGGCATCAGAGTTTTTTCCAATGAGTCAGTTCTTTGCATCAGGTGGCCAAAGTATTGGAGCTTCAGCTTCAACATCAGTCCTTCCCATGACAGTTTAAGACTAGCTTCCTTTAGGATGGACTGGCTGGATTTCTTGCAGTTCATGGGACTCTCAAGAGTCTTCTCCAACACCACACTTCAAAAGCATCAATTCTAGGTGCTCAGGGACTCTAGAGAGTCTTATCCAGCACCATAGTTCAAAAGCATCAATTCTAGGTGCTCAGCTTTCTTTATGGTCCAACTCTCTCATCCATACACGTCTACTGGAAATACCATAGCTTTGACTATACAGACCTTTGTCAGCAAAGTAATGTCTCTGTTTTTTAATACAGTCTAGGTTGGTCATAGCTTTTCTTTCAAGAAGCAGGTGTCTTTTAATTTGATAGCTACAGTCACAATCTGCAGTAATTTTGGAGTGCAAGAAAATAAAGTCTGTCATTGTTTCCATTGTGTGTCTGAAGGGGCTCACTGACACAAGTGTGTGTGAGTGTATTGCTCACACCATGCAGCATGTGAGATCTTAGCTTCCTGACCAGTAATGAAACCTGTGTTCCTTGCATTGGGAGCACAGAGTTCTATCCTCTGCATACCAGCAGGGAAGTCTCAAAACTATATATTTTTTTAATTTTGATGAGATGTAGACCTGGAAATTGTTTGAAAAAGCTTCCTTTTGAGGGTAAATTTTAAAATCTACTGTGATATTTAAAATAAAACAAAAGTAAACACATAAAACCAAACTCAAACACATGTGTGCTATTAAAAAAAAAAAAACCAAAAACCAAAAAACAGCACTACTAAATTTATCATCAGACATCTGTTTATATATATATATATATATATAAAATCAGTGTAGGGTTATATTATATATATATAAATATATATATATATATATATATATATATATATATATATATAATTAGTATAGGGTTATATGTATTGTCTCTCTCTTTCCTGAACCACTTTGATTGAATGATTAAACTGCTGCACAGGAGAGTTTATGCCAGGGGAGCTTGAGGAAAATTCTAACTCTGTCATTCTTTTCTTCATAACTGTGGACCAGTTGGTTATCTTTCTGTATATTTTTTGTTTTCTTTGCTTTTTTTCATTTGTAAACCAAGATGACACATTTCACCTTTCTCCTTCATTGGAAATGTGGGTGGTTATTAAGGTACCAACTGATTAAGAGATCTATGAACTGGTTTTAGGCAAAGGAGAAAAGGAAAGATATATATATATATAAATATATATATGAATTCAGAGTTCCAAAGAATAGCAAGGAGAGGTAAGAAAGCCTTCCTCAGTAATCAATGCAAAGAATAGACAAAATCAATAGAATGGGAAAGGCTAGAGATCTCTTCATGAAAAATAGAGATACTAAAGGAATATTTCATGCAAAGATGTGCACAATTATGGACAGAAATGGTATGGACCTAACTGAAGTAGAAGATATTAAGCATGTGGCAAGAATACACAGAAGAACTGTACAAAACAGATCTTCATGACCCAGATAATGGTGTGATCACTCATCTAGAGCCAAACATCTAGAGCGCAAAGTCAAGTGGACCTAAGGAAGCATCATTACGAACAAAACTAGCAGAGGTGATGTAATTCCAGTTGAGCTGTTTCAAACCCTAAAAGATGATGCTGTTAAAGTACTGCATTCAATGTATATGACAGCAAATTTGGAAAACTCAGCAGTGGCCATGGGACTGATAAAGGTCAGTTTTCATTCCAATCCCAGAGAAAGGCAATGCCAAAGAATGTTCAAACTACTGCACAGTTGCACTCATCTCACATGCTAGTAAAGTAATGCTCAAAATTCTCCAAGCCAGGCTTCAACAGTACATGAACCATGGACTACCAGATGTTCAAGCTGGTTTTAGAAAAGGCAGAGGAACCAGAGATCAAGTTACCAACATCCACTGGATCATCAAACAAGCAAGAGAATTCCAGAAAAACCTCTACTTCTGCTTTACTGACTGTGCCAAAGCCTTTGACTGTGTGGATCACAACAAACTGGAAAATTTTTCAAGAGATGGGAATGCCAAACTGCCTGACCTTCTTCCGGAGAAATCTGTATGTAGGTCAAGAAGCAACAGTTAGAATTGGACAAGGAACAACAGACTGGTTCCAAATCAGGAAAGGAGTTCATCAAGGCTGTATATTGTCACCCTGCTTATTTAACTTGTATGCAGACTACGTCATGATAAACACTGTGGTGGATGAAGCACAAGCTGGAATGAAGATTGCCAGGAGAAATATCAATAACTTCGGATATGCAGATGACACCACCCTTATGGCAGAAAGCAAAGAAGAACCAAAGAGCCTCTTGATGAAAGTAAAAGAGAAGAGTGAAAAAGCTGGCTTAAAAACTCAACATTCAGAAAACTAAGATCAGAGATTCTGGTACCATTACTTCATGACAAATAGATGGGGAAACAATGGAAAGAATGATGGAATTTTTTTTTTCATTTTTTTTTTTTACTTCAAAGTCACTGCAGACAGTTTCTGCAGCCATTAAATTAAAAGATGCTTGCTCCTTGGAAGGCAAGTTATGACCAACCTAGATAGCATATTAAAAAGCAGGGACATTACTTTGCCAACAAGGGTACTTACAGTCAAAGCTATGGTTTTTCCAGTAGCCATGTATGGATGTGACGGTCCCATCATTTCATGACAAATAGATGGGGAAAGTACGGAAATAGTGACAGACTTTATTTTCTTGGGCTCCAAAATCACTGCAGACTGTGACTGCAGCCATCAAATTAAAAGATGCTTGCTCCTTGGAAGAAAAGCTATGTCCAACCTAGACAGCATATTAAAAAGCAGGGACATCACTCTGTCACCAAAGGTCCTTACAGTCAAAGCTATGGTTTTTCCAGTCATCATGTATGAATGTGAGAGTTGAACCATAAAGAAAGTTGAACGCTGAAGAAATGATGCTTTTGAACTGTGATGTTGGAGAAGACTCTTGAGAGTCCCTTGGACGACAAGGAGATCCAACCCATCCATCCTAAAGGAAATCGGTCCTAAATATTCATTGGAATGACTGATGCTGAAGCTGAAGTTCCAATCTTTTGGCCACCTGATGAGAAGATCTAACTCATTGGAAAAAACCCTGATGCTGGGAAAGATTGAAACAGGAGAAGGGGATGACACAGCATGAGATGGTTGGAGGGCATCACTGATTCAATGGACATGAGTCTGAGCAAGCTCCAGGAGTTGGTGATGGACAGGGAAGCCTGGCATGCTACAGTCCCTAAGGTCACAAAGAGTCAGACATGACTGAGTGACTGAACTGAACTGAACTGAAAAGTGGAGCACAGCTGTAGAAATCTTAATTACAACTGACTAAACATCTGCTACTATCTTTAGAGAAGACTCTCGACCCCCTCTACTGATTCTTGATGTTCTGGTCTCTTGGTATATATAAACTTAAGTCTTCAGATTAAAGTGGTCTGATAGAAGCTGAGCAAAAGAAAAACAGACACATTTAACCTTATTTTGGTGAAAGTTTTGATTCTCAAGTATGATGCAAATAACATCTATAAAGTTTCCAAATATTCAAGATATAAGCCTACAAAAAAAATTGTTTCCTTGCAATGCAATGAGATTCAGACCATCTTAGATTTCTTACCTGCGATAGAATGAAGGAAAACAACAGAGCAGTGTCTGCACTAGAGAAAGAGAAGTGAGATTGATATCTAGACATAGTACCATTCAATTAAGGGAAGGCAATGAATGAACTTTTCATTTAATGGCTCATGAAATTTATTTGGGGAAAAAATGAGGAATGTATTTGAAAAGAACAAAAAGTAATTCCAAAAAGAGGATGAAATGGTATATAAAGAATAGTGAAATTAAACTGAAGAATGATGGGAAGAAAAGATGGAGATAGTAAGTGAAAACATTTCTAAAGGTTTTATTATTTTTTCAGGGTTGACAAGAGATATATAGAATAACACATCTGTCAAGAGATATTTATTAAAAATTAAAGGAAGCCAATAGAATAATTTTCAAGAATGTATAATTTTGAAACTACTAGGTAGTAAAAAGGAGTCAATCAAAAGTTTTTTTTTTTTTTTTAATTCATAAAGACTCCTAAATAGGAAAAAGAAAAGTAATAGTAAAAGTGGATGGTTTTAAATAAATTGTAAAAAATTAATTTAGATTAAATTTCCCCATGAAAGTCCTCCATGGTTTTAAAGAAATTTAATTATGTTATTTTCTTAACACACACTACAAATAAAATGATACAAGGGTAAATAAAGATGCGCAAAATCACAACAGGAAAATATGTCAATGATGCATGAGCCAGATAACTTAGAATCATAAAAGAAAAAAATAAATAGGATAAGATACATTATTTTATATCAGTTAGAAGTTGTATTAGCTAAGCAATTTAATGGTAGTTCCATTTAGCCCTTATGAAGAGTCCTGTAAAATTATCTCATTTTGTGGACTCACCTGTGAAAACTGGAGGCTCAGAGAGTTTAAGAAATTTATCCAAGATCACAAAACTGGTGAATGATAGAGTCAAAGCTCTGTGATTCCAAAGTTTATATAATTGATTGTTGGCTGACATTTTATTTAAAGGGAAAACTTGGAATCCTCTAAAAATATTTTACTATTAAGTTATTGCTCATTCTGGTGGTGACTAGGCAGGGAAGAGACTGTCATCCATCTTCGACCTAGCTGCTAATAGTATCTGAACATGGGGATCTGGTCCATTGTGGAGCACAGGTCTGCCACATGCTGGGTGCCATGCCAAAGACAAGGAGCTGTTGCCTTCCCTCGCTGCTAAGGCGTGGCACATAGGGCTGGCCAGTGGTGGAGGTAGGACGAGAACCCAGACGCTGCTGGGTCACAGAAACGCTGCATACAGAACCATGGAGCTGGCCCTGGATGCCTCTGCATTTCCTCACTTATCCTGCTAGTATCCCCTTGGTGGAGGTGGTGTGGCAGTAAATAGCAAATGAAGATCACCATGAAGGAGGGAAAGGAAAAAAAAACAGAGAGAGACTGTGGAAAAAGGAATATTGTATGTATTTAGTTCCTTACACAGCACTTTCTGCCAGGTTTTAAAGGGTCCTCTCAATTTAATTTTGTGCAGGTCCTCACAAATTATGTAGATGACCCTACTTCAAACATATATTACACATATTAATATATATTATGTTATGAGTGTGTACTATAGTTTTAAGGATAACAAATGGAAAAGTGCCAGAGATCTGCAAAAATTCATTTGAGAAAAAGGTGCATATCATCAGCAAACAAAAGAGCTCGTTGATGAAGGTGAAAGAAGAGAGTGAAAAAAGTGCCTTGAAACTCAACATTCAAAACACTAAGATCATGGCATCTCGTCCCATTACTTCATGGCAAATAGAAGAGGAGAAAGTGGAAGCAGTGACACGTTTTGTTTTCTTGGACTCGAAAATCACTGCAGTTGGTGACTGCAGCCATGAAATTAAAAGACACTTGCTCCTTGGAAGGAAAGCTGACAAATCTAAACAGCATATTAAAAAGCAGAGTTATCACTTTGCCAATAAAAAATCTGTGTAGTTAAAGCTACAGTTTTTCCAGTAGTCATGTATAGATGTGAGAGAGTGCTGAAGAACTGATACTTTCAAATTGAGGTGTTGGAGAAGACTCTTGAGAGTCCTTTGGACTGCAAGGAGATCCAACCAGTCAATTCTGAAGGAAATCAGTCCTGAATATTCATTGGAAGGACTGATGCTGAAGCTGAAGATCCAATAATTTGGCCACCTGATAAGAGAGCTGATGCATTGGGAAAGACCCTGATGCTGGGAAAAATTGAAGGCAAAAGGAAAGGGAGTGGCAGAGGATGAGATAGTTAGATAGATAGCATCACTGACTCAATGGACATGAATTTGAGCAAACTTTGGGAGAGAGTGGAGGACAGTCTTCTGCACAGCCTGGTGTTCTGACGCATTCATGGGGTTACAAAGAGTCAGACATGCCTTAGCAACTGAACAACTACAACAATCAAGGAGAGGAAGTGCGAAGTAGAGTAATATAAGAAGTGAGGAATTGGAGAGATGCGGAGTTGAAATCAAGTGACTTTGTGACCCATTAGCAATGAGGAGAGAGAAGAATCTGAGAGGAGTCTCATGTTTCCCACTCTGATAAGCCAGAACAAAAATTATTAGAGGAGGAATGTGAAGATGATGATCTTACTTTTGGGTATGATGGGTTGGAGATGCCTGAAGAAAATTTTGAATTCAGTTGATCAGTTGCTTATGTCTGGAACTATGTTGAGAGCTTTGGATTAAATATGTATGTTTGGGATTTATCACCATAGAGGAAGTAACTGAAGTTTAAGAGGACAAAATTTGAATATTATAATAATATGTGTTATCATTATTTTAACTAACATATATGAAGCTATGTGTCAACAACTATACTAAGTGGATTTCTACATTTAATCTATTTTACCTTGTCTCTATTTCCCTGGCCACTGTTAATACTTTTACCATGATAACAGAACCTGGGCATTACTTATTTGCTTTATTGGAAGCACTTAAAATAAACAATATCGATAATGTAATGACAAGTATATTTTTTGGTGTATTACAAAAATAGCACTGCTTGAATGCAGAAAGAGGAAAGTTATTCATAAATGTTCCAGCTTAAGCTGATGCTGATAACTCCAAAGTGATTCATTTCCTGTATCTGCTTAGACCTGATATTGATAGCTGGAAAAATAGCCAGGCCTATTTTCTGCTGTGTTCTCAACTGAAATCTATATGGACATGAAGCCAAAGTCAGTCATGATAACATGACAGGGCAATAATTAATAGAGGTTTTCTTTCCTTTTTTCTTTCTTTTTTTTTTCCCCCCTTTTTGATATGGCCATGTTCCATCCCTTCCTTCCCCAAACATATCAGTTTTCATGGCAGCATGCAGCAAACATGGCTTTCTTCTGAGCCATAACAATGAAACATTTGTGAATATAAGCTGTTGATCTCCATGTGTAATGAAAAGATCTCTTGTTAGGAAAAATCTGGGGACATTTTGCAAGGCAAAATAGCAATGCAAATCTCTGTCTCTCCAAATCCATAAGCATGGTGCCTGGGCACAAATATCACTGTCTTTTTTCTGTAGTCTCATTTTGTATATTAACCGAGCATTGTGAGGAGCCAGGAGATTTCCACTCCTGGATGAGGCATAAATGTCCCAGGCAGGCCTGGATTAGTAAACTATGAGTAGTAAAAAGCCCTGCATAACAAATGCCTTCTCTGATTCTTATAAGGAACATTTCTAATGATGTGTGGTTTGCACCATAGGGAGGAAAGGAGATTTAAGGTTCTATCTAAAACTGAAAGCAGAAGGCTTTAATCAGTATGTAGTTGGCAGCTTGACTCACTCTCTTGAACACTTTAATTACTTCTGTGGGAAAAAAGAATTCATCTGCATATTCAAATTTTCCACTAGAATCAAACAGCACATGAAACAGGGCATGAGATTAAAGGGCAACATTTTATAAAGTAGGTGAAATAATATTTTGTTGCTTTTTTGGATTGAATTTACATTTTTTTGCTTTCTCTTGGTTATTTACTACTTTGGGACCAAGAATTCTCAGAAAATATTGATTGATTGATTGATCAGGTTATAACATTAATAAATTCTATCATATATTCAGCAACTCATCACATACTTTGTTTCTCTGGTTCCTGTTTAGTATAGTTGCTAAACTGAGGAGAATAAAGAAAATATTCTTTTTCAAATTTCTATGCAGTTTGAGAAAGCAATTTGTGACTGATAATTCACTGTCAAGGAAGTCCACGACAACTGAAAAATTCTGATGTCCTGGAAAATTTTATTTGAATGAATACTATGGGGATTTTGAAATAAGCAAAACCACTAAAAATAATTAGTGAATGAGAGTATTGCATAGCAAGGCTTAGAAGCAGGTACTGAAAATTAATTCCATTTATTTCTAAACCAAGGTCAGGTTTTATGCTTGGAAATTGATTTAAAAACTGGTTGTTGGATATGTTAGAATAAGCCCCTAAGCTTTTATCCTTTCATTCTGTTGGCTTTTATGAGACAGTCTGATAGCTACAGGGCAGGCACCCACATTTTTGTAATGATTTATGATAGCACCAACAATAGTGATAATAAAATAGCTAACATGTGCTAAGTACTTAACCTATCATAGCCTGTTTAATTTTTTCAGCAACCCTCTAAGGCCGGTACTAGTATCATCTGCAGAAAGAATGTATTTCTCAAGGTTTCAGAGATGTTTAGTAAATATACCAGCTAATTTCTGTTATGCTAGCTAACAATTAAAAATAAGACATCTTGATAAATTAAACAAGAGGTTATATGTTACAAGGATAATTGGACTCGGGAGTGGGTAGGAGTTCTTCTAAGAGCCAAGAAGTGGGAATCGCAGCAGTTAGTATCTGGTCAGGGTCATTCTAAACAAAAGAAAAAAAAAAGGAAGTTTCCAACTGTCATACATCTGCCCCACAGCTGTTCTTGGATGGGAAGAAAAGAGATCTTGAGCCCAAAACTCTTAGAACAGGAACCAGGTGTCTGAGTTTACCATCCTGCCAAAATCGACATATACACAAAGAAGACATATTTATTAAAAAGAGATCAGGCCATTCTTAGGAAAACGGGGAATGAGCGCTATGTGACCACACCTGATGATGCTTCCCACGATGGTGCCATATTTGATCCCTTTGCTTAAGTACTTCCAGGATTTATATGATGGCCCCATTCACAGCTCAATGCTAAATGCTACCATCATTATATCACTAAAATTTACATTATATGCCATAAAAAATATTAGGAAGGTTTTTCATCTCAGAATAGAAAATTTATTTTAAGCTTTAGCTCTCTGAAAACATTTATTTCCTTGAAGAATGCAAATGACTTTATCCTCATTTATATCATGGGCCATTTACCATTTCATCATACACCTGGAAGAATCTGAGTGTCTGAACTGGTCCATAGACCAGTCTTTGGGAACCACTGCAGGTTGTTGAGACACTGGAGTTGCTGAGACAGCATGCAATGCAGGAGATGTGGGTTTGATCCCTGAGTCATCCCCTGTAGAAGGGCATGACATCCCACTCCAGTATTCTTACCAGAAAAACCCCATAGACAGAGGAGCCTGGCAGTCTGTATGGTCACAAAGAGTTGCACATGACTGAAGCCTGAAAAGACTAAGGACGCAGGCAAAGGTGCTTTGCCTTTTCAAGTAAGTGCATTAAAAATTCTAAAGTAATACAAAACAGTTTGCTTTATCTGTTACACTCCAATTTTCAATTCTTTCCTCAAAATCATATTAATATGGAATACAAACATGACATAGTCTAGAGCATTATGTCTTCCCTTCTCATGTTTTCAAAGTTGACTTTAATTGCCTCTTCAATGCCTGATGTAGAACTGTTTGCTAAAGTAGGAAATCAGGAAAATTATTTTGATAAAATCTGTTTCTTTTTTTTTAATTTATTTTTTCTTAGTTGAGCATAAATGTGTCTCAAACATTCCATAGGCTGTAATTTGAGAGACTACCAGAAGGATTCTTCTATCCCAGACTGTCTGACAGTCTGGGGCTGATTCTGCCTCTCTTAAGCATAGTTTCATTCCACAGTACTGTGATTATGCAGCACTTGTAACACTCCTCTATCATCCATTCATTCCCAATTTCAAAGCATATGTGATGCTTAGTAGCCACATTACATTTCCAATTGTAATTTAAACATGAACAAGCTGGGTATTGACTTGATCATTCCAAATCAGCAGAGACCATCAAATAGTGATGGATTTTAAGAAACATCTTCTTGAATATACAAAATTTCAGTGCTATTAAGATTAAAACATAGGGAAAAGTGGAATCAGTATTTGTCATTCTGTCCAGTCAAAGTAGCAGTTCTTGTAAGAATATGAAATTTTTATATCCCAGCAAGAGACTGAAATCAGAGTAAGACTATGAAACTAATCATAATGATATATTAATAAATATCAAACTGTCATCTGGAAAGAGATATGGTTCCTTCAGGAGGAGGCTTTTGCTTATTTGAACAAATGAAACAATGCTATGAATTTAAATATATTTCCTCTTTACAGAATAAAGTAGGTAGCAGAGCTGGTCCCGGGCAGGAGGCCTGGAAATTTATTAGGTTCTGCTGCTGCTCCTCACCAGCCTTCTGTCAGAGGCTTGCACCTCACTGACAGCTGTTCAAAGATATGCTCAAATCCCAGTGGCCCTGTCACTGCAGGAGCTAAGGTGAGGAGACAACGACTTTGTGTAACTCTTCACCCTCGGGTTCTTGTAACTAGAAAAGAAAACTGATCAGGAGATACAACCTAGTTTCCAGATGTCTATTAAGCAGAATTTAATTGGCCTGGCAGAATGGTTGGCTTTTCTTTCCCTCCTGAAATGTTGTGTGACCTTAGCTTCCAGTAGCTTTGAGCATCACTTAGTTTCTCCCTTCCTCTCTTTATATCACCTTCCTTTTGTATGTGTCTGTGTTCAAATTTCCCCTTTTCATAAGAACACTGGCTGCATTATAATAGATTAGGGCTCACTCTAATGACCTTATTTAACTTGATTATCGCTATTAAGACTCTATTTGCAAAAAAGGTCACATACTGAGGAACTGAGGGTTTAGGATTTAAACATATCTTTTTATTGGAGGGACACAATTCAACCCTGAATATCAAGTCACCAGAGTTTGAGGACATAATACACAATTCTTTTAACAAACTGCATTCTATGTGGTCAATGATTAAATTTAGAATTAATATAAAATCTTAATTCTGACTTTGCATCATACAAATCAGGGATCTGAACAATATATGGCCTGTAGGAGCAATATGGACTTTACCTTGCTTTTGTAAATAAAGTTTGTTTTTTTTGTTGTTGTTGTTGTTGTTGTTGTTTTTTGGTAATACGGGCATGCTCACTCGCTCATTTGTCTGTGGCTGCTTTCACTTTGCAATAGCAGAGTTGAGTTGTTGCAACAGAAACTCAATGGTCTGTAAAGCATAAAATAGTTTTTCCTTCAAAGAAGTTTGCAGACCCCTGATTCAAATAATAACTCTCTCTGATTGAATGTTTGCTTTGACATGTACCAGCTCTGTGCTTTATGTTTTATATACCATAAGTCATTTGTCTTGGCATATTCCTTTTTTAATAAATGAGGATACCAAGCACTAAACAGTGTAAGATCATATAGCTGGTAAGGAATGGGACTGGAGCTTGAATCCTTATGCATTCCAACCACTCACTTTTTTTTTTCTGTGAAATTATTTTTCCACAGTAGTAAGTTCCTTGTCATCTGTGGTATAAAAAGAAAAAAAAAATATTAATAGTTGGTCTTTATCCTTGGCTCCTGGCACCTTTCAGTTCAGTTCAGTTCAGTTCATTTGCTCAGTCGTGTCCGACTCTCTGCAACCCCATGAATCGCAGCACGCCAGGCCTCCCTGTCCACCACCAATTCCCGGAGTTCACTCAGATTCATGTCCATCGAGTCAGTGATGCCATCCAGCCATCTCATCCTCTGTCGTCCCCTTCTCCTCCTGCCCACAATCCCTCCCAGCATCAGAGTCTTTTCCAGTGAGTCAACTCTTTGCATGAGGTGGCCAAAGTACTGGAGTTTAAGCTTTAGCATCATTCCTTCCAAAGAAATCCCAGGGCTGACCTCCTTTAGAATGGACTGGTTGGATCTCCTTGCAGTCCAACTCCTGAAACCCTTGGAACTTCCTCAGGGATAAGATGATTAAAGTGTGTTTTGTTCGAATGAAGTGACTTTTGGTGGATTCTTAAGAAAGCTTCAGGATGAGGGCTGGCCACCAGGAAGAACAACACTTAGTCTGAGGCTTGAACTTTCAGCTGCAGCCCATAGCCTCTGAGAGGGTAGAGAAACTAGAGACTGAGTTAATCACCAGTGATCCCAATAGTGCCTATGTAATGAAACCTCTATTAAAGACTCTCAAATGACAGGATTTAACATGTCTATGAATTGGCAACACATCCATGTTTCTGGACGGTGACACATCCCAAAGGCAGGGGAGAGATGTTTCTGAGCTCAGGACCCTCTGGTCTTCCTCTTGTATACCTCTTAACCTGGATATTCATTTTTATCAGCTATAATAAATTGTAATATTTAAGTATAGCATTTTCCTGAGCTTTATGAGTCATTTTAGCAAATTATTGAACCGGGGGTGGTATCTCTGGTTTTGAAGCCAAGTAGAAGTGTGGATAAACTCAGGACTTGATGCTTGCAGCTGGTGCCTGAAGTGAGGACAGTTTTATGGGACTGGACTCTTAAATCTGTGGGATCCAATAGGAAATCTGTGTAGTTAATGTCAGAATTAAGTTGAATTTATGACACCCTATTGATTTGAAGAATTGGAAAATTGGTTTGTGTGAGGGAAGAAGAACCTCTCTTCATCTGAAATAAAATAGCACACTTAACCATGCTTATTTGTCCTTTATACTCTGCACCTGTTTTAAATATTTTGAGATATACTCCAGTATAATTTCCTTTTGTTTCTTTTTATTAGAAACATTGATGATATGTTCTGAGCATCCCATCTTCTATGAGATGGGATGAAAATAAAGCCCTCTCTGGGTGAGTGTATGAAATCCAAACATGTAGCTTAGACAAAAAAAAAAAAAAAAAAACACCCTCAGAAAGCAGTTATTCAATCAGTAACTTGTCTGTCACACTACAGTGAAGGATAATCAGTTATGAGAACTTATAAAATATCTTATTCATAAATGTAAACTGAAGTACTTTAAAACATATATTCCTTTAGTTAACAAAGATTGAGAGACCTAAATATCCCAGGTACATTTTTAGGTCCTAAATACCCAAAGACCAATGCAGCTTAGAGTGTCCTTCCAGAATTCAGAGTCCATTTAGAGATATAGAGAAGCTAGTTATAAAATAATGGGATAGGAGATGTAACATAGTCTTATTTAAAGAGCTTTTGGCATATATATAGAAAAGCTAAATGACTTTTCCTTACAAGGGAATGCAGTGAACCTGTTATACATAAATACACTCTCTCTTCCTGACAGGTAGCAGCAAAAGTGACCAACTACAAAGACCCAAATCCCAAAGACCTGAAAGATGTAAAGTTGAAGATAGGAGTGTAATTATAACTCTAATTAGTGGCCTAAATACCAAATCACTCCCTGAATGATCCCACAATCATTCAAAGTTCCATTTTACACATTCAAATTCACAGGCAGTAACACCGGGTACTATCTAACTATTTGGTTGGTAAATGAATGCTTCTATTTTGTTATTTGGTTTTCTTTTTTCCAGGTTTATTGAGATATAATTGACATAACATTGTGTAAGTTTATGATATATGAAGTACAAAAATTCCATTTTTTTGATTAAAAAACACACAACATGAAATATCAGAGTGAAATAAAAGCATTTTAGAAATGAAACCAATAGAAACTTGAATAACACTAGTCTTTAAAAGTTTTCAAAGTTAGGACATATGTATTAGATCTTCTGTATTTTTTCTAAATTTATTCATACCTAAGGAGTTCTATTTATTGTTGAATTGAGCTTTGTATAACTGTTAATTATAATAATTTGAAAAAGTTATGTTGATTTATAATTTAAAAAATTAATAGAGGGATAAAGAAAAATACACTGATACATTTTTATATGAAATTAAGTTTTAGAAACACTATATAACCTTCTTTTGGTGACCTGTGATAGTGTAGATATGCACATATATAATGCAACATAATATTAATCACTTTAATATCGGTGTATTGTTTTGTGGACAAAAAATGATTTCTCCTGAGCTGCCTCTACAGGGATGAGGTCACCATTGCAGTTGCTAATCTTCAACAGACCCTGAAAGGAGTTCAGGGCTGAGGTCAGGGAAGAGGCTCTCTATGGTCTGAGAAAAACTGGCAGAACAAGACTTCAGATAGATATTTTAGAAGACTTTGTGAGCTCAAATTCATTTATCTCCTCATATCTAGAAAAGGACTAAAATTGTTAACAGAAACATCTGCTCATGTGACTGGCAGCAACCATCTGCCAAAATGTGTGCTTGATTGTAATTATGCCTCTTCACTAAAATCACATATATAGTGACCTCTCCCTACCTCTTTGGAGCAGTTCCTGAGAGCTATTTGACAGTCTCATTTTGCCCCCATAAAAATTAACTCACAACTCAACTCTCACACTATGCTGTTATTTATTTATTTATATTGACAGTTTTTATAAGGTATCTGCAGTGGGGAAGTAAATAAAAACCAGCTCAGTTCAGTTCAGTTGCTCAGTCGTGTCTGACTCTTTGTGACCCCATGGACTGCAGCACCCCAGGCCTCCCTGTCCATCACCAACTCCCGGAGCTTACTCAAACTCGTGTTCATCGAGTCCTTGATGGCATCCAGTCATCTCATCCTCTGTCATCCCCTTCTCCTCCTGCCTTCAATCTTTCCCAGCATCAGGGTCTTTTCCAATGAGTCACTTCATTGCATCAGGTGGCCAAAGTATTGGGAGTTTCAGCTTCAGCATCAGTCCCTCCAGTGAATATTTAGGACTGATTTCCTTTAGGATGGACTGGTTGGATCTCCTTGCAGTCCCGGGGATTCTCAAGTGTCTTCTCCAACACCACAGTTCAAAAGCATCAATTTGTCAATGCTCAGCTTTCTTTATAGTCCAACTTTGATGCCATGATCTTAGTTTTTTGAATGTTGAGTTTTAAGCCAGCTTTTTCTCTTTGACTTCTATCAAGAGGTTCCTTAGTTGCTCTTCAATTTCTGCCATAACGATGGTGTCATCTGCATATCTGAGGTTATTGATATTTCTCCATGTAATCTTGATTCCACCTTGTGCTTATCCAGTCTGGCATTTTGCATGGTGTACTCTGCATATACATTAAATAAGCAAGATGACAATAAACAGTCTTGATGTAATCCTGTCCCAACTTGGAACCACTCCATAGTTCCATGTCCAGTTCTTGCTGTTGCTTCTTGACCAGCATACGGATTTCTCAGGAGGCAGGTAAGGTGATCTAGTATTCCCATCACATTAAGAATTTTCCATAGTTTGCTATGACCCACGCAAAGGCTTTAGCATAGTCAATTAAGCAGAAGTAAGTACTGGAATTCCCTTTCTTTTCCTATGATCCAACAGATATTGGCAATTTGATCTCTTTTCAGTTCAGTTCAGTTAAGTCGCTCAATCGTGTCCGACTCTTTGCAACCCCGTGGACTTCAAAATGCCAGGCCTCCCTGTCCATCACCAACTCCCAGAGCTTGCTCAACTCATGTCCATCAAGTTGGTGATACAATCTACCCATTTCATACTCTGTCATCCCCTTCTCCTCCTGCCTTCAATCTTTCCTCAGCATCAGGGTCTTTTCCAATGAGTCAGTTCTTCTCATCAGGTGGCCAAAGTATTGGAGTTTCAGCTTCAGCATCAGTCCTTCCAATGAATATTCAGGACTGATCTCCTTTAAGATGGAGTGGTTGAATCTCCTCACAGTCCAAGGGACTCTCAAGAGTCTTCAACACCACAGCTCAACAGCATCAATTCTTCGGCCCTCAGCTTTATTTATAGTCCAACTCTCACATTCAAACGTGGCTACTGGATTTCTACATGACATACTTGATCTCTTTTATACCTTAACAAACCCTTCTTAATCACTCATTGTGAATGATGTACTCTGCATATAAGTTAAATGAACAAGGTGATAATATACAGCTTTGACTCCTTTGCCAGTTCGAAACCAGTCCTGTCCAGTTTTAACTGTTTCTTCTGATTAAGGGCAAAATTGAAGGACCCCACTTTTATATCCTTCTTCATCATTTACTGTGCTTCAAGCATATTGTGCTAAAGTACTGGAGCGGGGTGCCATTGCCTTCTGCACATTTAATCATACTGTGATACAAAGCAAATGAGAGCATAATTATTTATGGCTATTAATTTTCATTAAATATTTTCCTTAAGAGATAAGTTAAAGCTTCTTTTTGAAACACTCCCTCTCTGTGTCTCTCAGAGGCTAACTAGCCAGTAGACGCCCAGTGACATATCACTCCCCATTATTAATTTGAAACAATTTACTCAAGTACTCATTTTGTACACTCTCTTAGTTGGGCAAGAATTTCCTGTAAATGTACATGCCGAGTTCAAATGATGTGAAGACGTGTAAGAATTGCACACCTAAATCTTATGACATATTTTGTTTCTCTCTTGTCCTTGAAGCCCTGAATCATGACCTGACCTGACCTGATTGTTTCCCTGGATTTTTATTTATCAAGTTGGTTATATCATCAATGGTCTGATTCCACTATATGGGCACTTCTATCTACATCTATTTCTTTTTCCTATGTGTGTGTGAGTGTGTGTTCATTGCTCCTTGTGAGATTTCTGACTAAGTCATTGGCTCTGGCTGCATATATTGATGAGCTCAAGCTGCAGATATGGAACTGTGTCAGCCTCACTCACAGGGTTATGAATGATGCTGTCTGGCTAAGGACACTGCCTTAATAGGCTTTATGGATAGGCCTGTTCTATTTCAAGAACTGTGCTTTTCAAGCCAATTTCTGCGTCTGAGACCAAAGAAACATAGAAGGCTATGACAGAGGATAGAAGTTATTCCTGTTTCAAGTGAAAAATAAATGTAAAAAAAACCCATAAAGTGACTAGATATGTTAGAGATTGAAGAGAATTAAGGCATGCTGGTGAACAAACATCAAACAAACTAATTTTTGCCCCAATAGTCAGTTAAAGCCCAGTCTCATTTTATGTTATGTAATAAACAAAAAACAAAACAAAATAAAACTGTCTTCTGTTATTTTTCAATCTATGTCAAATTATTTCTCTATTGAGAGACTAGATTGAAAATGTGTTGTTTATAAAGTTCAAGTCCATTTTAAAGTTAAAGTGAAGTAGAGGGAAGCTATCCTGGGGCAGAAAGGAATGGAGAAGAAACAGACAAGACAAATGGCTAAATCTGGTTCAACATTAGTCAAAAACCTGGTATTAGAAGGAGCTATTAGGTGTAATGAAGAGCCATATGACAGTGACTTGCCAGGTCAATAACTTTATTTTACCTACAGTATTATTTTGTTTTACTATCCTTTCTTCATAGTAAAACTGTGGAGATAAAGATATATATTTTTAAAATATATAATTATTGATAGCTGAAGGATAAAGTAAAATAGTTTGGGATTTAGAACTTAGGACATCAGGGCTGTTTTCTGCCCTTACACCAAATTATTGTGTGATCTTCCAGCAAGTTGTTTAACCTCTCTGGACCTGATATTTTCTCATCTGAAGAGGAATATGACAATAGTTATTGTGTACTGATGTTGAAAATGTTAACACAATAATATTTAGTGCAAAGTATAAAGCCTGGTATATTTTTTTTTTATTTTTTATTTTATTTTTTTTATTTTTTATTTATTTTTTTTTAAATTTTATATTTTAAGTGATGAATAAAATCTGCTTTTTCTTTTACTCTATACTTTGGCCACCTGATGAAAAGAGCTGACTTATTCAGAAAAGACCCTGATGCTGGGAAAGATTGACAGCAGGAAGAGAAGAGGATGACAGAGGATGAGATCACTGGATGGCATCACCAACTTGATGGACGTGAGTTTAAGCAAGCTCTGGGAGATGGTGAAGGACAGGGAGGCCTGGTGTGCTGCAGTCCATGGGGTCACAAAGAGTAGGACATGACTGAGTGACTGAACAATAACAACAAATTCTTTCCTTTAGACCACTTCCCATCAGTCTTGCCTGCCACAGGCTTCCTTTTTAAAAGATGTGTTTCATGTAAGGTTTTCATATTTCAGTTCAGTGTTTATCTATTATCTGTCTCTGAAATTCTCAGTTTCCCCTTGAGATAGTTGAGTAAGTCCAGTGCAAGGGATGCTTTGTTAACTAGCACAGAATCAGTTAATTTCCCCTAAAAGTGGGGAGAAAATACTGAACCATTTTTACCCTGACAATTTCTGAGTCACTACAGCTAAGACTAAAATAATTTGAGAAAGCAGATTATGTGAAGTTAATGTCATTCAGTCATGTTTTCAATTTAGCAATTTTCTACTGAGTATCGATTACAACTCACACTTAAGAGAAGGTGAATCAACCCATTTTCAGATCATTTGATATAACAGAAAAAATTACTAGGATATTTTATGTAATTTTCAACCCCATTGCTTAAGCCAAAGAAGGAAGATGATAGAGGATGAGAGATGAAAATCTAACCTAATCAGTGAAGTTCCTTCCAGCTAAAGAACTGAAGACTGTTGTAAAATTCTTAACCAAGGAAAAATAAATTCTCATAGTTAAGGTTTTAGACAACAGAAACTTAAACATTAAGAAGAGCAGGGCATGATCAAGCCCCAAAAGAACTTTCACAGATTCCCTAAATTGGTCTGATTTCTTCCTGGTGCCTTGAGAGTGGAGTGTGATTATCTATGAAGTGATAAAGCCTCTCCTTACAAAGCAGCCATGCCCAGGCCCAGTGCAGGCCTTTACCAGGGAATTACAGTCAGTCAGTTACATCTACATGTTTTTGAGCTAATGCAATGTCAAACAAACAGATAAATGGTACCATTTGATTTAATTGTTAATCTCTTACCCCTTGATGGCACCTCTTATTTGTAAAGAAAAACCTTTGAGCTGGAATTTTGTCTTTTTTTTTTTTTCCAGATCTGAAGTTAAGACAAAAGTGTTTATATATGGATGGATTTTTCTGGGGGCAAAATCACCTGGTGACAGTATGGAAGGAGTGGCTGCGGATTGCTTCTATATGCTGCTGCGTGGTTACTTCACCGGTTAACATCTGTCATGGATCACAGCAGAGTTACCAGAGTACTGCAAGCAAATGACTTAGGTGGGCATTAGACTTTTTCCGCTCCTTGTGGGCATTTTGGCTTAAATCAAGATGCCACTGTCCAACCTATTCCTGAATCTATTCTAACAACTCTCATACGAAGGGCCTACAGGGTTACTTCATCCTGACATATACTAAAAGCACACTAATGCCCAGTGGATGTCCCATAAACAGTATTTATGAAGCCATGAAGCTCGACAATAGTCATGCCATCATTGGTGTGTTGTTTATGAAGTGCCATCTGGGTCCTGAGCAGGAAAACCATAATCCGTAGTGTTTAAATATTCACATTTTAAAATGTGGGATTTATTCACCAAGACCAAGTAACCTCAGTATCACATCTCTGCTAGTTTTTGCTTTATTCAGTTTTTTTCTCCGTGTCTCTTCCCTGCCTCCTTTCTCATCTCCCTCCTGCTTTTCTCTTTTCCCTCCTTTCTTTTCTTTCTCATTCATCTCCCCCTTTCTTCCTTTTCCTTCTTTTATTTTCTTTCACTTTATTTACCCTTAAAGCTGTACTTTAAGCCAAGTAGTTAATGATAATAGTAAAAAATACCAATTTACATAAAGTATTTTGCTAAGCACAGTGAGGGATATAGCTATAGACATAACAAATTCCTTATTCCATATCCTTAAGAAACTTACCCAAGTTCACGTGCACATATGCCAACAATGTATACAGCAAAGCAATGATGACAATATATACTAAGGGACACTGTGGATGCTTGGATGAAGGAAGAGAGAAATTCTTCTTGCTGAGAGAAATTTATATAGAAAAAATGGATCTTGAATGGAAGAATGGATAGGGTTTTAAAGAAGGAAATTACTTGAGAGTAAAAGTGAGATAGTATAGATAAATAAATAAGGAAATTGGGGGATCAGGGGATGAACAACTGAGTTTTTAACTGCTTATAAGAAATAGCAAGTAAAGGTTGGTAATACAATTACAACAATACCAAGACAAGCAATACAGGAATCAGCAGCTGATGGATAATTAAGGGATAGGATGGTGAATATTCTATATGTTTATATACTGATTTTTAGATCATACCATTAAAGTATATTCTGAGATAAAGTATGCTAATTTTAATCCCCCCAAAAGAAATGTTTCTTTCATGCTATGGGTCAAATATGATGAATGGATGGACGTCATTTAATCCATATACTGTTTTAAGTTATGTTTAAAATGTTTTAAAAACATGTTTAAAATTGAAGTTTTCACACAAAAGGCGAGTATTTGCATCTTATTTTGAGAAATGGAAGGAATATCTTATAATACAGAGATAGCATTTAAAGTGGCCAGTGATTTACCATAGCTGATTTGCAGTACCTACTGTCATACCCTCTCTGGTTTGTCATGGTCCCCACTACTCTTTATTATTACCTCACCCTGAAGCTGTTATCACTTATCTTTATCACCACACACAATTCTACTCATACAAGATTATTCTTTGTATGTCCGGCAGTCTGCTTTATTATTTAGTTTATCTGCTTGATCATTGTAGTCATAATCTGTGATCCCTGTCCTAAAATGTGCATAGCAAATTCAATACTAACATGAAGTAAATCTGTTTCCAAGTTATAACATCAAGGACAGAATTTGAACCTCCAACAAAGCACTATGGTCAAAGTCAGAAAAATTAATTATTATTTAGAAAAAAATCTGAATATAAGGGTGAAACAAATGTTGCTATCTTCCTGTTACATAGAAAATTCCTAAATTTGAATGTGGCACTCTTAGTAAATGCCAATTAACCTAAATTTCCTGACATTTAACATGTATTTTTTTTCTTCTTGCAAAAAAATAATGTTGAGATGAAGACACCTGTGGATGTGTCTCTTGGAGTCTGTAATCTCTGACATTGTATATAACATTATCAGCGTGTTTGCCTTTGTCTAGAAAGAGGTTCCTTCGCTTTACATAAATTCATAAATAGGCTGATTATACGAACAGTTAATTATAAAAATTGTTCAATATCACTAATCCTAAAATAAATGTAGATCAAAACCAAATGAGATATAGCTTCACACCTTTTAGGATGTTTATGATCTATAAAACAAAAGATAAGCATTGGTAACAATGAGGAGAAAAAGTAACTTTTTTGTGTTACTGGTGGGAATATAATTAAGTGCAGCCATTGCAGGAAACAGTATGGTGGCTCCTCAAAAAATTAAAATAAAACTACCATGAGATCTAGCAATCTCACTTCTGGGCATTCACCCAAAGGGATTTTAATCAGAATCTCATAGTGATACCTAATTCCCATATTTATTGCAGCGTTATTCACAGTAGCCAAAATATGAACAAAAAATCTAAATGTCTATTGATAGATGAAAGAGTAAAGAAAGTATTGTATATTAGTCAACTTTAAATGTAAGGGGATTCTGACATTTGTGACAGCAATGGATGAACCTGGAGGACAATATGCTAAGCCAAATGTCAGACACAGAAAAATAAATACTGTATGATGTTAAGTATGTAATTTAATATAGTAAATTCATAGAAGCGGAGACTAGAATAGTGGTTACCAGGGGCTTGGTGGGAGCCCTGGTGGAGTGGAAAAGTGATTGTCAAAGGGTGCAGAGCTTTGGTTATACAAGATAAATAAATTCCGGAGATCTACTACACAACATTGTCTCTATAGTTAACAATAATATATTATATATTTAAAATTTATTAGGCAATAGAGCTCATGCTAAGTGTTTTAACCACATGCGTGCATGCTAAGTTGCTTCAGTTGTGTCCTGCTTTTTGCAACTTTCCATATGCACCATAGCCTTCTAGGTTCCTCTATCCATGGGATTCTCCAGGCAAGAATATTAAAGTGGGTTGCCATGCCCTTTCTTCAGGGGATCTTCACAACCTAGGGATCAAACCTGCACCTGTTACATCTCCAGAATTGGCAAGAAGGTTATTTACCACTAGTGCCAACTGGAAAGCTCATTCTCACCACATACACATGCAAATAATGAGAAAAAAATAAAACTATGGTGTGTGTACAGACAATAAAAAAAACTCAACAAATAAAGATAATAAAAATAAAGAGCTAAAAGGAAAAAGTTTAAGAGGTGATAAACATGCTTATGGCATTGATGGTGGTGATGGTTTCATTGCTGTATCATTAACTCTAAACTCATTAAGTTGTATACGTTAAATATGTACAGCATTTTGTTTTGTTTTGTTTTTCTACCAAATTCCTTAGTAAACTTTTTTAAAGCATTTTATAAAAGGGAATTAAATAAGGTACTTAAATTGGGCTAGCTGAGCCTGTGTTGAACTTTAACAATTATTCAAAGAGGGAATAAATTTTCTCAGTTGATTTTGATTTTCAGCTACAGTGAGTTGAATGCAGGAATATCACAGAGAAAGAAATCTGTGCATGTGGATACAGATGTGTGCATATGCATGTATGCATGTATTCTTATGATACTATCATTAACACAAAATGAAAATATTTACCATATACAGATGTATGAACCATCTACATTTCTGAGACTATAATGAAAATATGGGAGAAGCTCTGAAAAAGGATTTTGTCCAGTGTGATCTCTTTCAGATGCTGCACACACTCTTTTGGGAGACAGCTCTCTACTGGTCTCTCAAGTTCCATCAAATTTTGAAAGCAGAGGCTTTACTGCTTCTTTTCTTCTGAAACATCTTTCTAAAGATGTTTGTATTAAAAAAAAAAAAAGAAAAAATATTGGAAGAGAGGGATAGTGTCTCTCTCTGGAGCAGGGCACTTTTTATACCGTACAATATAATCAAGATAATGTCTCCCTTCGGAGCAAAGCTTACTTTTTAGTTTCCAAGTAAGGTAAAATCTCAGATCCTTCACATTTTAACATTCAGTCACACCCAATCTCCTTCCTTAGAGCCTTTTTTCTTATTCCTTAGGCTTCTCTTGATTTCTTTGCCTCTCTGGGCTCAATATTTCTACCTATATTAGCATAACCCACTATCTTGGGCCTCTTTTCCCACTGAGAAAGTGAAAGTGAAGTCGCTCAGTCGTGTCCGACTCTTTGCAACCCCGTGGACTGTAGCCCACCAGTCTCCTCCGTCCATGGGATTCTCCAGGCAAGAATACTGGAGTGGGTTGCCATTTCCTTCTCCAGGGGATCTTCCCGACCCAGGGATTGAACCCTGGTCTCCCTCATTGCAGGCAGACACTTTAACCTTTGAGCCACCAGGGAAGCCCTTTCCCACTGAGAACCAAGAGCTAAGTTGCAATTTAAATTTTCCAAGTGATGCAAGTCCTTAGCCCATCAAGGTATTACTGACATCTCAGAAATGTAATATTCCAATTCCAATTCTGAAAGGGATTGGAAAAGAAAGGGAAAAAAAGAAAGGGGGGGGGGGAAACACACACATCTCTATTCAAATATTGATTTTTGAGTTAAGAGAACAGAAACTCAGAATCAGTAAATTGTGTGCACTCATCCTCTCCTCCCTCAAAAAAATAAAAATAAGTATATGTGGTGAAGTGGGTGAAAAATTTATTCAGCCCTGACAATGGTGGGATAACAGGATAGGTTCTCAGACTTTGTGAAGTTCTCACTTGAAGCAAAAAGATATGAATCTTCTATACAAAATGAGAGAGTCTTATTGATTTTTTTTTTCCAGTATAGTGAACCTTCTGCTTCTGAAACCTTTCAGTGATGTGAACTTAAGAATGATAAATGACTGGTTACTGAAAGCTCAATCTTGACATAGCTATTCCTACTAATATTAAAGTACAAGGAGGTCAAAGTAGACAAAAGCAAAACCGGAAATAATAGGTGAAATTTGCATTAGGAGATTGTATTAAGTTGTTTTCTGCTTGCTTTGATTATATTATGTGAGGGAGACTTGCTAAGACAATGGAGAAAATGAAACTTTTTAAGACCTAATTTAAAATTAAACATATTTAGGTATAATTTAAACTAAGAAGGCAGATTTCTGTTGGTGCTTTACACATACATATCCCCACACACACACTTGTATATATACATCTGTGTAAAGAACATTTTGAGAAAATACCTTTTATAGGTAATGGAATGTTCTCAAGAAAGACCTAATTTACCATTTTCCCCTTTGTATTTCCTACTTGTTTTCCTTCTCATTTAAAACTTCATGTAACATTTTGCCTCTGAATGTCTGCAAATGGTGACCCAGGAATATCAAGATACTTAATCAGAAGGCTGTCTTCCAAACACAGGCACAGTGTAATCAACTGGAGAAATGCCATCAAAACTTACAGTCTTCCTCCATCCATTACCTTTTGAGTGGTACAATAGCCTCTTGTTCAGTTTTGCAACACTGCTGATGTTTTATTTATTTTTGCCAAATTAAGATGAATTAAAGTTTAATTTTATGTTGAAATTGTTTTGGAAATTCAAAACACCAGAGATGCTCTAGGGATCAGAGATCAGAAGTAAAAAAACAGGCAAGAGAAGATAAGTTCAAAAACAGGAGTGGAGTTCACAGCATTAGGCTCAGGACTGTTTTCTCGAGCATACAAATTCCTTCCTGGGGTAGAAAAAACTGGGGCTTCTGTACATCAAATAGATATTTTTTTCAGACCCTTTGGAAACAATAAAAGCAGAGCCTGCAAAGTAAATATAGGTGGCATAAGAGATGAGGGCCGCTATACACACTATCCTTTACTCAGGGCAATACACATAAAATAAAAGTATCAGATCATGACAGTTTTTATTGCAATCTGTGCTTCTTTCTCTTACATTGAAGAATTAAGTGAATGCTTCAGCAGAAGCTGGAGGTGTTTTTAATAATTTAACAGATGTGTTTCTTATTGTCTTATTAGACAGACAATGTCATAAAAGAAAGCATATTTCTTAATTCATTTAAGTAAATTTTATTTCTTAAGACAAACTTCAGACATGGTGCTAGGTGCTAGGAGCACATTTATGAATAGAACAGTTAAGATCCTTGCCTCTGTAAGTCTTGTAGCCTAGTGGCCCATGTGTACACAGGTCTTGGGAACAGGGAAGAGAGGAAGTAGAGTGAGAATTTGATTGCCCACAACAATATGAACCACAACAGGCAAGTGTAAGATACTAGTGGCAGGAAGAAAAGAGGAAATTGGGAAGATGCAATAGGAAATTCTTGTGCTAAACCCTATTTAGTTTTCCTCTTTTCCTCGGCACAGGGCAAGATCACTACCCCTAACCTCTTTGAAGCTATACAGGGAGATGTGCTTTGTTAGGGTCAGTGGACTGTAGGGAGAAATGGGTGTGTGACTTCCAAGCCAAATTATAGAATACCCAGGGTGTAACTCTGCAATGATCTCTTTCCTGCCTGAACAACCTGAGAGAACTACTGATGATATGGTAGAACCACAAGGTTGAAGTAGCCTGGATTGTCGAGTTGCTACATCAAGAGAGGTTTTCCTGGACATTCACCCTGATAAACAGTGAATTCTGTATGAAAAACAAAAACAAAAACAAAAAAAAACACATTTTGTTATGTTAAGCTTTAACATGACAGTATACTTTCTTCAACATAACGTATCCTATCCCAATCTTTACAAGGAGGCTTACATACATAACATATGGATATCTGGAGTCAGGTATTTCTTGAAGGTAGGTATGAAGTGTTGTGCAAAGAGTGTCTGTGAAGGAAATAGTGAACATTTTTGCTTTCTTGAAGTCAATAAATGGAATCATAGAAATATCTTGCTGTTTTAGAAAACAGTTCTAATCACACTTGAAAAAGAATATTAAAAGAAAGAAAGAGAGATGTAGAGATCGGAGAACATAAACTAAATGAAATGGGAGTACTGAATATGAAATTTAAAAAGTGAAACAAACTAGATAAAAGTAAAAGATCATCATATAGTCCAGTTATTTTTAAACATGACTGCTCATGGAGAAGTCAATAGCACCCCACTCCAGTACTTTTGCCTGGAAAATCCCATGGACGGAGAAGCCTGGTGGGCTGCAGTCCATGGGTTCGCTGAGAGTTAGACAAGACTGAATGACTTCTTTCTGACTTTTCACTTTCATGTATTAGGGAAGGAAATGGCAACCCACTCCAGTGTTCTTGCCTGGAGAATCCCAGGGACAGGGGAGCCTGGTGGGCTGCCGTCCATGGGGTCGCACGGAGTTGGATACGACTGAAGCCGCTTAGCAGCAGCAGCTCTTTTAGAAAGATATCTGGAGCTCTGGAGAAAAACAGCAATACCTGAGCATTTTTATTTTTAAAAAAATTTCAAGATAATTCTGATATGAATGTTGATTTTTAAAAGTGATTGCAGGTTGTTCTATTGGATCCTAGTTTTGGTGATATAAAGTCGACCAATCATGATACAAGTATTAAGTGAGTAATAGTTATATAATTACAATAGTAAAAGATGTTTATCAGTTTTCACAATCAACAGTCTGACAAAAAATAAAAGATAATTATAATTGCAAGCTATAATGGGAACATTATTAACTTAAAAATATAAAATAATTACATACAATTGGGGTGAGGGAGGGTCCAAGCAGAGTGATGTGGTAGGTGGAAGTGCACAAATGTACATGTTTTCATCTACCAGCCAGTCTGGGTCTTTTGGTTGGTACATTAATCCATTTACATTTAAGGTGATGATTGTTATTTACGATCTTATTACCATTTTCTTAATTGTTTTGGGTTTATTTTCTGTAGGTCCTTTCCTTCCCTTGTGTTTCCTGCCTAGAGAAGTTCCTTTAGCATTTGTTGTAAAGGTGATTTGGTGGTGCTGAATTCTCTTAACTTTTGCTAGTCTGGAAAGCTTTTGATTCCTCCATCAAATCTTAAGGAGAGTCTTGCTAGGTAGAGTATTCTTGGTTGTGGGTTCTTCCCTTTCATAACCTCAAATATATAATGTCATTCCCTTCTGGTTCATAGAGTTTCCATTGAGAAATCAGCTGATAGCTTGATGGGAGTTCTCTTTAATCTTATTTGTCATTTTGTTGTTTTTAACATTTTATTTCTGTCTTAGATTTTTGTCAGTTTGAATACTATGGGTCTCAGTGTGTTCCTCCGGGGGTTTATCCTGCTTGGGACTCACTGTGCTTCTTAAACTTTGTTGCCTATTTCCTTTCCCACGTTCAGGAAGTTTTCAGCTATTATCTCTTCGAATATTTTCTCAGGCCCTTTCTGGCTCTCTTTTCATTCTGGAACTCCTATAATGCAAATGTTGGTGCATTTAATGCTGTCCCAGAGGTCTCTTAGGCCCTCTATTTATTTTCATTATTTTTTCTATATTCTTCTCTGTTACAGTGATTTCCACCATTCTGTCCTCCAGGTAATTTATCTGTTCTTCTGCCTCCATTATTCTGCTATTGACTCCTTGTATTGTATTATTCATCTGTTTGTTCTTTAGTTCTTTTAGGTCTTTGGTAAACATTTCTTGCTTCTTCTCAATCTTTGCCTCCATTCTTTTCCTAAGATCCTGGATCATCTTCACTATCATTATCCTGAATTCTTTTTCTGGAAGATTGCCTATCTCCAATTCATTTAGTGGTTTTTCTAGAATGTTAATTGTCTCTTCATCTGGGATATAACTTTCTGCTTTTTCATCATGATCAACTTTCTGTAATATGGTTTTTGTTTTACCCACTGGGAGACTGTGCTTCTTCTTGCTTCTTCTGTCTGCCCTCTTATGATTGAGACTGTCAGGGGAGTGTGTAATTTCCTCCGTTCTGTCTCATCACAACAAAAATTTGAAGTGACAAAGTTTAAAGGCCTTGGCGTGTCATGGCTCTCAAATAGATCATGTCTCAGCTCTTTGACAGACTGTGTTACATCACTCGAACAGATCAGTGTTGCAGCTCAGTTTTATTTAGAAAATAAAGGGAAATACATCCTCGAGGCATGAAACTGAAAACTGAAACTGTAAGTCACTCAGTGGTGTCTGACTCTTTGCGACCCCGTGGACAGTCCATGAAATTCTCTAGGCCAGAATACTTGAGTGGGTTGCCATTTCCTTCTCCAGAACATCTTCCCTACCCAGAGATGGAACACAGGTCTGCCACATTACAGGCGGATTCTTTACTAGCTGACCCAAATGATGGGACGAGAAGAGAGAGAGAATGAAAGAGCAAGGTGGGGCAGGTAGAGAGAAAGAGAACGAGAAAATGCAAGAGAGAGCCCCAGTCCTTTGGCTCTGCTTTATATATATATATTTTTTTTCTCCCCCTGGCCCCCCCTGTCCTATGTAAATTGGGCTACCCAGGGGTGCTGTTTGTTCTACCTGAGGTCCTCACTCTGATCCTCAGACCCTCTTTTATTCTATTTTCACAGGCTTTTCTCTTCCTTGTCTTTTAGCCACTGCCATTCTGGACTCCTTTTTCCTATTCTGTCTACCTAACCTTCTAAGAGGCTTGTGTAAGCTTCTTGATGGCAGGGAAAAACTGGATCTTGCACTAGTGGGCAAGACTTGCCTGTGAATGTCCAGGAGTCTCCAACTGGGGGCACTGAATGCAACAGATTTACTGAGCATAGCCCCACCCATGAGAATAACACCCAGTTTCTTCACAGTCAGTCTGTCCCATCAGGAAGCTTCCATAAGCCTCTGATCTTTATCTTTCAGAGGGCAGATGAGATGAAAACCACAATCACAGAAAACTAATCAAACTCATCAAATGGACCACAACCTTGTCTAACTCAATGAAACTATGAGTCAGGCCATGTAGGGCCACCCAACAATGATGGGTCATGTTGGAGAGTTCTGACTAAACGTGGTGCCCTGGATAAGGGAATGGCAAAACACTTCAGTATTCTTACCTTAAGAATCCCATGAATAGTATTAAAAGGCAGAAAGATGTGACACTGAAAGATGAACTCCCCAGGTTGGTGGATGCCCAGTATGCTACTGGAGAAGAGTGGAGAAATAACTCCAGAAAGAACAAAGAGACTAAGATAAAGCAAAAACAACATCCAAGTGTGGATGTGACTGGTGATGGAAGCAAAGTCTAATGTTGTAAACAACAATACGGCATCGGAATGTGGAACGTTAGGTATATGAATCAAGGTAAATTGGAAGTGGTCAGACAGGAGAGGGCAAGAATGAACATTAACATTTCAGGAATCAGTGAGCTAAAAATGGGCTGAAATGGACAAATTTAACTTAGATGACCATTTTGTCTACTACTGCAGGCAAGAATCTTAGAAGAAATGAAATAGCCATCAGAGTTAACAAAAAAGTCCAAAAAGCAGTACTTGGGTGCAGTCTCTAAAACAACAGAATGATCTCTATTTGTTTCCAAGGCAAACCATTCAATATCACAGTAATCCTATTCTACGCCCCAAACCGTAATGCTGAAGAAGCTGAAGTTGAACAGATCCATGAAGACCTACAAGACCTTCTAGAACTAACATCCAAAAAAAGATGTCCTTTTCATTATAGGACACTGGAATGTAAAAGTAGGAAATGAAAAAATACCTGGAATAAGAGGTAAACTTGGCCTTGGAGTACAAAATAAAGCAGGGCAAAGGCTAACAGAGTTTTTTCCAAGAAAACACACTGGTCATAGCAAACACCATCTACCAACAACACAAGAGAAGACTCTACACAGGGACATCACTAGACAGTCAATACCAAAATCAGACTGATTTTATTCTTTGTAGCCAAACATGGAGAAGATCTATATACAGTCAGCAAAAACAAGATGGAGCTGAATGTAGATCAGATCATGACTATTTATTGCAAAATTCAGACTTAACTTGAAGAAAGTAGGGAAAACCATTAGACCATTCAGTTATGACCTAAATAAAATCCCTTACAATTATACAATGGAAATCACAATAGATTCAAGGGACTAGATCTGATAGACAGAGTGACTGAGGAACTATAGACGAGGTTCATGAAATTGTACAGGAGGCAGTGATCAAGACCATCCTCAAGAAAAAGAAGTGAAAAAAGGCAAAATGGTTGTCCGAGGAGGCCTTACAAATATCTGAGAAAAGAAGAGAAGTGAACAACAAAGGAGAAAAGGAAAGATACACACATTTGAATGCAGAGTTCCAAAGAATAGCAAGGAGAGAGAAGATAGCCTTCCTCAGTGATCAATGCAAAGAAATAGAGGAAAACAATAGAATTAGAAAGACTAGAGATCTCTTCAAGAAAATTAGTGATAACAAGGGAATACTTCATACAAAGATAGGCACAGTAAATTACAGAAATAATATGGACCTAACAGAAGCAGAAGATATTAAGAAGAGGTGGCAAGAATACACAGAAGAACTATACAGAAAAGATCTTCATGACCCAGAATACTGTGATGGTGTGATCACTCACCTAGAGCCAGACATCGTGGAATGCAAAGTCAAGTGGGCCTTAGGAAGCATCACTGCAAACAAAGCTACTGGAGGTGATGGAATTCTTGCTAAGCTATTTCAAATCAAAGATGATGCTGTGAAAGTGCTGCACTCAATATGCCAGCAAATTTGGAAAACTCAGCAGTGGCTGCAGGACTGGAAAAGGTCAGTTTTCATTCTAATCCCAAAGAAAGGCAATGTCAGAGAATGTTCAAACTATTGCACAATTGCACTCAAATCAAATGCTAGCAAAGTAATGCTCAAAATTCTCCAAGCTAGGCTTCAAAAATATGTAAACCGTGAACTGCCATATGCTTAAGGTGGATTTAGAAAAGGCAGAGGAACCACAGATGAAATTGCCAGTATCAGCTGGATCACTGAAAAAGCAAGAGAGTTCCAGAAAAAAGTCTACTTCTGCTTTATTGATTACTGCTAAGCCTTTGACTGTGTGGATCCTAACAAAGAGTGCATAATTCTTAAAGAGATTGGAATACCAGACCATCTTCCCTGCCCCCTGAGAAATCTGTATGCAGGTCAAGAATCAACAGTTAGAACCAGACATGGAACAGACTGGTTCCAAATAGGGAAAGGAGTACATCAAGGCTGTATATTGTCATGCTGCTTATTTAACTTTTATGCAATGTACATCATGTGAAATGCTTTGCTGGATGAAGCATAAGCTGGAATTAAGATTACTGGGAGAAATATCAATAACCTCAGATATGCAGATGACACCACCCTTTTGACAGAAAGCAAAGAAAAACTAAAGAGCCTCTTGAGAAAGAGTGAAAGAGGAGAGTGAAAAAGTTGGCTTAAAATTCAACATTCAGAAAGTAGAGATTGTGGCATCCAGTCTCATCACTTCATGGCAAATAGATGGAGAAATAACAGAATCAGTGAGAAACTTAATTTTTAGCCTCCAAAATCAATGCAGATGGTGTCTGCATCCATAAAATTAAAAGATGCTTACTTCTTGGAAGAAAAGCTTTGACCAACCTAGACAGCATATTAAAAAGCAGAGATATTACTTTGCAAATCAAGGTCCATCCAGTTAAAACTATGGTTTTTCTAGTAGTCATGTATGGATGTGAGAGTTGGACTATAAAGCAAGTTGTGGGCCAAAGAACTGATGCTTTTGAACTATGAGTGTTGGAGAAGACTCTTGAGATTTCCTTGGACTGCAAGGAGATCTAATTAGTCAATCCTAAAGAAAATCAGTTCTGAATATTCATTGGAAGGATTGATGCTGAAGCAGAAACTCCAATACTTTGGCCACCTGATGCAAAGAACTATCTCATTGGAAAAATCCTGATTCTGTGAAATATTGAAGGCAGGAGGAGAAGGGGATGACAGAAGATGAGATGGTTGGATGGCATCACCAACTTAATGGACATGAGTCTGAGCAAGCTTTTGGAGTTGGTGATGGAAAGGGAAGCCTGGGATGCTGCAGTCCATATGGTTGCAAGGAGTCATACAGGACTGAGAGACTGAACTGAACTGAACTGGTGGTCAGGGCTTTGTTAAGTAAAACTTAATCCAATTATCTGCTGTAGGGTGGGGTAGCACTCCTTCCCTGGTAGTTGTTTGGCCTCAGATGACCCAGCCCTGTGTTCTAAGGGCTCTATGGTAGGGTTAATGGTGAACTCCAAGAGTGTGATGCCAAAGGGGACCTTCCAGTGCCCCCTTTCCTGTTGTGGGCCCCTGCCAACCCACACCTCCACAGCAGGCCCTCCAACTCTAGTGAATAGCTTTGGTTCAATCTTCTATTGGGTTATTGCTCCTCTCCTCTGAGTCTTGGTGCATCCAAAAAAAAATTTATGCCCTTCAAGACTCCAGTCTCTGTTTCCCCTAGACCTCTGAAAGTCCTATAATCAAATCCCACTGGCCCACAAGCCCAGATTCCCTGGGGATTCCCAGTCACTTTATCAGATCCCCAGGTTGAAAAGACTGACATGGGGTTCAGAACCTTCACAATAGTGTGAGAACTTTTTTGATATTACTATTCTCCAGTCTGTGGGTCACCCACCCAATGGGTATAGGATTTGATTTTATCATGATTGTGCCCCTCCCACCATTTCTCTGCAGCTTCTTCTTTGTCTTTGGTCATGGGTCTTGTTTTTCTTTTCTTTTCTTTTTTTTTTTTTTTTTTTGGTGGGTTCCAGAATTCTCCCATCAATGGTTGTTCAACAGCTAGTTGCAATTTTGTTGCTCTCACAGGAGGAGATGAGCACACATCCTTCTTCTCTGCCATCTTGAACCAGAAAGCAAAGTTATGCTTTTTAAGGAGGACTTTAGTGGCATCATTGCAGAGATTTGGGGGAAACTTGTTTTCAGGCAAAGAGAATCATAATTTCAAAGGCCCAAAGAAGGGAAGACCATAGAACAGTTAAGAACAGATAGAAGACAAGTATAGCTTCAGTATACTTGCCTGTCTCCAGTACACTTGTCTCCCTGGAGCAGGGCGAGAGTGGCAAGGTCCAAGATAGAATTTGTGGTTAACTTTATATGTTAACTTGGCTGGGCTAAGGAATGCTCAGATAGCTGGAAATACATTATTTCTGGGTGTGATGGGGGTGTTTCCCAAAGAAATCAATATTTGAATTGGTAGCCTCAGTAAAGATCTGTTCTCACCAACTTGCATAGGCACTATCCAATACCTTATGGGCCTAAATAGGGCAAACAATTAGGGAAGGACAAATTCTCACTCTATCTCCTTGAGTTGAAGCTGTCACTTCTCCTGTCCTTGCACATCAGGGTTCTTGGTTTTCAGACATTCAGACTTGGACTGAATTATTCCACCAGTTTTCCTGGTTCTCCAGCTTACAGATGGAAGATTTTAAGGTCTCTGAGCCTCAATAATTGCATGAGCCAGTTCTCATAGTAGATCTCCTTTTATATATCTATCATAGTGGTTCTTTCTCTGGAGAATTTTGACTAATCCCTCTTTATTATTACCCATACATCATTACTCAGCACTTCAATGTAAAGTTGTAATTTCATCCTCTGGGCAGTAAGAAGTCACTGGGAGATTTTAAGGGGTGTCGTCACTTGACCGGAAATCATTTTATTTTTAATTTAATGTTAATTCTGGACAGAATAACAAAAGGGGTTAAGAAAGGAAGGCTGGAGATGAATTAAAAGAGTTACTGCAGTAGTCCAAGAGATTTAGCGTTACGGATGGAGAGAAATGACTCATTTTGGAAATAAAGTCAACAGGTTTGGATAACTAACTGGAGCTAGTGACCGAGGGAGGACTCAAGGATGACTCATTTATTATTGGTTTAAGCAACAGAGTGCATATATTCATTTACTGATATGGAGATAGCTGAGGGAGATTAAAAGGCTGGCTTAAAACTAAGATCATGGCATCCGGTCCCGTCACTTCATGGCAAATAGATGGGGGAAAAAATGGAAACAAAGGTCCATATATTCAAAGCTATGGTTTTTTCAGTAGTCACATACAGATTTGACAGATGGACTGTAAAGAAGGCTGAGTTTTGAAGAATTGATGCTTTTGAAGAAGAGAAGATTCTTGGGAGTCTCCTGGGCAGCAAGGAGATCAAACCAGTGAATCCTAGATGAAATCAAAATTTCCAAAAAAAATTTTGGAAATCCAAAATTTCCAGTGATCCAAAATCACTACAGATGGCGATTGCACCCATGAAATTAAAAGATGCTTACTCCTTGGAAGGAAAGTTATGACTAACCTGACAACATATTAAAATGCAGAGACATTACTTTGTCAACAAAGGTCTGTCTAGTCAAGGCTATGGTTTTTCCAGTAGCCATGTATGGATGTGAGAGTTGGACTCTAAGGAAAGCTGAGCGCTGAAGAATTGATGCTTTTGAACTGTGGTATTGGAGAAGACTCTAGAGACTCCCTTGGACTGCAAGGAGATCCAACCAGTCCATCCTAAAGGAGATCAGTCCTGGGTGTTCATTGAAAGGACTGATGCTGAACATGAAACTCCAATTCTTTGGTCACCTGATGGGAAGAGCTGACTCATTTAAAAAAAAACCCTGATGCTGGGAAAAATTGAGGGCAGAGAAGGGGACAAAAGATGATGAGATGGTTGGATGGCATCACTGACTCAATGGATATGAGTTTGGGAAACTCTGGGAATTGGTGACGGACAGGGAGCCCTGGCATGCTGCAGTTCATGGAGTTGCAAAGAGTTGGACACAACTGAGCGACTGAACTGAACTGAACTGAACTGAAAGGAAATCAAGCCTGAATGTTCATTGGAAGGGCTGATGCTGAAGCTGAAGCTCCAATACTTTGGGCACCTGATGTGAAGAAATTGGAAAAGACCCTGATGCAGGCAAAAATTGAAGGCCAAAGGAGAAGTGGGTGGCAGAGCATGAGGTGCTTGGATGGTGTCATCAGTTCAATAGACATGAATTTGAGCAAACTTTGGGAGACAGTGAAGGACAGGGAAGCCTGGAGTGCTGTAGTCCATGGGGTCACACAGAGTCAGACACGACTTAGTGACTGAACAATGAGGGAGAGAAAACCGATGCTGTGAAGAGAAATTATTGTTTCAAATATGCTAAGTCTGAAATACCAATTTGATATTTAAGAAAGGATAAGTTGGGCAATTAGATAATGACAGTCTAAAAATGAATGGAAGAAATTATGATTGGAGGAAAAATGAACAAATTAAGAAAATATGTGTAAAACTGTGGGGTCAAACAACATTATCTAGAGAATGAGTGTGTCCTGAGTAAGAAAATGTACAGATAAGGAGAAACAATTGTTCATTGATTCTATGACTCACCTCTGTTTAGAATACTGAAAAGGAGAAACAATGAGAAATGGAAGAAACAATGAGAAAAGGAGAAACAATGAGGAGAGGGGAAAATTAGGCGAATAGATATATTCAAAGATGGGGCAAGGGAGGATTCTAGATTAGCTACATCTGTTGTTACTGAGAGATCATATAGGAAGAAAGAGAAGAGACTCTGGAATTTGACACCATAGAGTTCATTAGTGACCTTAACAACTACAACTATCAAAAGATTATATGAACTCAAACTGGATACACTGGGGAATCCATGGGGAGTGTGACAAAGTAAAGACAGCGACTGTAAACAATTCTAGGAAAAGTTTCTGTGAACCCAAATGGAAAATTTATATTGTTGTTATAGGGACAATCTGAAGCTAAGGAAAGCTTTGTTATTCCTTAAATGAAAATCTCCAAGGTGTATTTTAAGATTTATTGGAGTAATCCAAGAAAAAGGGAAGAATTGATGACAGAAGAGGGAAAAAATTGATTATAGATGAGAAATATTTGAGAAAGGGAGAGGGATTAAAATTCAGAGCCTGAGTTAATCTATGACAGGAGCAGTTACAATTAATCCATTGTAACAGGAGGAAAATCAGACAGTTGACTTGGCTCAATCAATGAAAGAAACTGGACATGAGAATGAAGGATAATGAATAAGAGTAGTCAGTAGGTTTGAACATCTCATTGGGATTAAACTAATGCTTCATCAACCTGTACCAAAATAGGAGGGGAAAAAAAAAAATAAAGGTAAATGGGGAAAAAGGAAAAAGGAGGACTTTTTAGGTTCAAGAAGGTAGGGGAGTAAACTGGTCTAAATAAATTTGGAAAACAGTGTCTTTACTGGTTAGACTAACTACAAAAATACACAAACATCATACTTTTGTTGGAAATGTTGTTTCTCATCTGGTTAGCAATTGTGAAACTACTTTAAATGTATTAATACATAAGGTTACATAAATATGTAAATAAATTACAAGTAATGAAGACTAGCCTTCTCATTGTAAGTTACAGAATTTACAAGGTGAACAGGGCAGAAACTGGTATGAAAATTTTGAGGCTGTAATCGAGTTGTAGATAAGAGTAAGAACAGATATATAAAGAAATAAATATATATGTGTGTATATACTTGAGTTAGTAAGCATGCATATATTTCCTGGGGCTTCTCAGGTGGCATTAGAGGTAAAGAACCCACCTGCCAATGCCAAAGACATAAGAGACATAGGTTTTATCCCTGGGTTGGGAAGATCCCCTGGAGGATGGCATGGCAACCCACTCCAGTATTCTTGCCTGGAGAATCACATGGACAGAGGAGCCTGGCGGGCTACAGTCCAAGGGGTTGAAAGGAGTCAAACACAATTTAGCGACACACTTTCACTTTTTCTCACCCCCTAAAAGAATGAGATGGAAGGACATTTCACTTCTATATTTTCCCTCAAAAAACATATTCAGTCTAATCGTGAGAAAACATTAGACAAACCCAAGTTGAGGGTCATTATATAAAATATATGATCAGTACCTTTCAAGCATGTTATGAAAAAGCAGAAATTGTCACACGTTTGAGGAAACGGGGATATGATGACGAGATGTAGCACGATGCTCTGGATTAGATGCTGGATCAGAAAAAGGCACTCTCAGGCATAATGGTAAGATCCAAATGAAGTCTGTAGTTTAATTAACAGCAATATATCAATGGTGATTTTGTACTTTGGATAAATGTATCAAGATTATGTAGGTTTTAATATTAGGAGAAGTTCAGAGAAGAATATATGAAAATTCTCTGTGCTATTCTTAAATTTTTACCTTAAATCTGAAAGTATTTTAAAAATTTAGTAAAAAGCAAGATATATATTTTTCCAGGCAAGATATATAGTGTAAAACTGTTGGAGATTTGACTCCGTGGCCATTTTCCATGTTCGTTGTTTTTATTATGCCCTAGAACTTTTCTTATGTTTAAGGACGTTAGACTAATTATGGGCTGTGTATCCATACACATGTGATTAATGCCTCTAAGACTCAAATCTCTAATTTATCAAAGGGAGAAAATAATAGTACTTAGCTCATAAGGCCATTGTAAAGATGCAAATAAATGATACCTTTAAAGCAACCACCACTGTACCTGACACATAAAAAGCATTAAATGCATTTTAGCTATTGTCAATACTGCTATGACTATTATCATTATATTTACTATTATTATACATATAGAACCTATGGACATATGATTATTTGGGTGTTAGTGAAAGGTAGAGTTTAGGAAATGTAGAAATCACCAACTGGGAAAATGACAACTTTAAATTATAAGTGGTAAGGCTGTTTACTCCTCAGAGCCTGTGTAAAGGAAGACAGAGGTCTACGGCCTAAGATTTTAGTGTAGAAAGTAGTATTGCCTCTGGGAGAATCATCCATCATTTCCTCAGTGAGCATTTGCCATTTATCTTTAATTAAACAAAAGTGAATGTTAAATGTCAGAGCCTTGCTAAGCACATAATAGACCCTCAATAAGTGGTACTTCCCCTGGTTCTTTCTACTTTCTCAATTTTATATAGAAATATTTATGAGACACTTACTATGTATAAGGCTAGATGCTGGTGCCTAGAAAACCAAGATGAAGACAATATTGCCACTACTATCAAGAAACTTATGTGCTTCCACAGGAATCAGAGTAGTAAGGAAAAGTAAAGAATTAAAAAGACACACTCTCTACACTCTAGGAACTAGCAAACTATTTATGAATTAACCTGAAAAAAGATCAATTTTATTATTAATCCTTTTTATATGGGGGGGGGGGAACTACTTGAGTAATTAAAGATATAAGTTTGCCTTTCAAAGTGTCCTTTGAGGGAAAGACGCTTTGGAAAATGGTTTCACACATGATTTATTAAGAAAGCCATCATTCTGGTTGATTATTCTGTGGATACATACACATTTTTAATAGATATAATTAAAACATGCTAATCTGAGGTCTTTACCTTCAGTAGAGTTTGCACAAAAAGCCTTTGTTATTTGGCAGTAAATTGGAAGCAGCTAATGGGGTCAGATTTCAGACTAGATACGGAGAAGTCCACTTTCCAAAGGCTAGGTTCACAGAGTATGTGTAGCCATAAAAACACAAGATCTTTGGGGTCTTCTTTGATAATTCAGAATTTGCTTGTCTCATTTCAGTAATTGGTATGCTCTGACTTTGAAATACAAATAATACTAAAAATAACAACTAGCATTTATTGACAACTTACTGTGTACTAGACAATTCATGATATATTTTATCTGCAGTATCTCAATGAGTTCGGAGAACACTTTTTAGCATTATCATCCATCTTCTTTGAAAGGAAAAGAGCATGGTAGGCTCTGCTAACAGCCATTCTCCTTTTTTTCCTTATAACTTTTTGTTTCACAAAACAAATAATCATCTTATGTATTCAAACTATTATGTTTAAAACCTTATACAATCTTTCCAAAAACATTATATAGCTATTGATGGCTGAGCTGTGTTGTTAAATATTATGCTGTACCTGTTTCAATATGTGGTTTTGGTTAGTTGTTAAGTCGTGTCCAACTCTTTTGTGAACCCATAGACTGTAGCCCACTAGGCTCCTCTGTCCATGGAGTTTCCCAGGAAAGAATACTGGAGTGGGTTGCCATTTCCTTCTCCAGGGGATCTTCCCGACCCAGGGATCACTCCTGCATCCCCTGCATTGGCAGGGAGCTTCTTTACTACTGAGTCACCAAGGAAGCCCATCTGCTTCAATAAATGCTTAAAAAAAGCAATAATCTGATATGTATTTTTAAAGTTTAACTTAACATTGTTTATTTTAAGTGGACTAAAAGTTGTTTTCCTTCCCTCCATATCTAAAAATGACTGGTCATTACATCTTCTTTGTAAAGATGCACCTCTGTCCATGAGTAAAATATCTGTTTTTCCAATTGTGCACCTTTGTCATCTACTAAGGACATCACTCCAACATTTCTCTCTCTCTTCTCCACTATCTTTTTTTTCCCCCACCCTCTCTTGAATTACGGTCACAAACATACAAAGACGTATAGAGCATCTCTTGACTCACTTTCTCACCAACTACCACTCCACTGCTCTGCTCCTCTTTATACAGCAACTCCTAGAAGGAGTACTCCACTACCCCTGTCTCAAGGTTCCTCCCTCTCATTATTTCTTAACCTTCTCCTAACCAGGCATCCTTCACCTTTCTTCTGAACCCACTCCTGTTGATGCCACCTATGAACACTCACTGGAATGTCAATAGTCAATTCCAGACCTTTAATCCTAGAAAACACTGATCGTTGTTTCTTTCCTAAAACATCTTACTCACTTGGCTCCAAGGACCCAGTATACTTCTTGGCCTCCTGCTCACAGGCTATTTCTTCCCAGCCTCTTTTACTGACTTTCCCTTATCTCTCTTACTTCCTAGTGATGGACCGGCTGAAAGCTCAGCCCTTGGACCTCTTGTCTCCTTTATCTGCACACTGTTTTTGTGACTATTTTGCTACTGCTTAGGACTTACCACTATGCTGATAACTTCTAAAATTTAATCTGCAGCATGAAACTTCCCCAAACATATACTGTTATATTTAATTCCCTCCTAGCATCTCCACTTGGATGCCTAACCAGAGATTTTACATCTACCATATACAAAACAAATCTTGTTCTAAAAATATACGTTTCTAGTGGTTCACAAGGAAACCCATGGTTCATCTTTGACTTTGTTAAGAGACAAATTCAAATGTTCCTAGAGGCTCATTTCCTTCCAATTTTTGATAGTAGCTTAGCAAACAACGAGGTCACTGGGATTGACCCAGTCTGATGTTATTCCTGGCATGTAAAGCTGTTCCCAGGTCCTTAATATGCAGACCTCAGCACTTTGCAGACACACTGTCTAGCATTGTTCCTGGTCAGGAAGTTCATTGATATATTCCTTGTTACCTAGAGAAACTCTGCATGCCCTAGCTTTCTTAGGTTAATCTATAAATATGTAGTAAGCTGTGGGGCTGAGGACCCTTCCCACTTTCAGAATTCTCAGGTTTATATCCAGCCTGTTCGCTAAGGCAGGCCATTTCTCCTGGGACTTTGGTGCATGCAGAACATCTATACTAAGCCCATGTTGTGAAATAATGAGAGTTCAAGACACTATGAGTGGTCTGCTAATTTTCTGCTTCTAAGGCTATCTCCCATAAGCTCTGTTATAACTGCAGCACGTGGGACAAATTCCTCATAGCAATGGCCCCTAAGACCTGACTAGATCCATAATTCCCTGAGCTCTTGGATCTCACTTCCTGGTACGTAACTCTTTGTTCATTGTATTAGCTTATTATAACTACCATAATAAAGCACCACAGATAGGGTGGCTTAAACAACAGAAATTTTTTTTCGCACAGCTCTCATGTCTAACAGTCTGAGATTAAGAGATCAATAGGGATGATGTCTTCTTAGGCATCTCTCCTTGGGAGATGACTGTCTTCTAGTGTCTTCACATAGCCTTTTTATTGTGTTTGTCTGTGTGCTAAACTACTCTTCACATAAAAATGCCAGTCACATTGAATCAGGGCCAACCCTAATGACTTGATTTTAACTTAAAAACTTCTTTAAAAAATATATCTCCAAACACAATCACTTTCTGGGATAAGATTCATATGATTCATATGATTTTGAAGTCTGTCTGTTCTAATTAGAATATAAACTCCTTTAGGACCTTTATTAACTGTTGAATCTCCAGAGTCCAGACTAGTGCCTGGCACATACTGGCATTCAGTAAATATTTGTGGGAAATTGAATTTATCGGGGTCTGAATTAGTTGATTTCTGACTATGGCTTCAGTTCAGTCATTCAGTCATGTCTGACTCTTTGTGACCCCATGGACGGTAGCACACCAGGCTTCCCCGTCCATTAGCAACTCATGGAGCTTGCTCAAACTTACATCCCTTGAGTCAGTGATACCATCCAACTATCTCATCCTCTGTCATCCTCTTCTCCTGCCTTCAATCATTCCCAGCATCAAGGACTTTTCCAATGAGTCAGTTCTTCACATCAGGTGACCAAATTATTGGAGCTTCAGTGGTCAACATCAGTTCTTCAAATGAATAGGCAGGATTGATTTCCTTTAGGATGAACTGGTTGTATCTCTTTGCAGTCTAAGGGAGTCTCAAGAGTCTTCTCCAACACCACAGTTCAAAAGCATCAATTCTTCAGCAGTCAGCTTTCTTTATA
This sequence comes from Capra hircus, assembly GCF_001704415.2. Lineage (NCBI taxonomy): Eukaryota > Metazoa > Chordata > Mammalia > Artiodactyla > Bovidae > Capra > Capra hircus. The sequence continues at coordinate 3,355,952 of NC_030826.1, forward strand.
GTCCAACTCTCACATCCATACATGACCACTGGAAGAACCGTAACTTTGACTAGACAGAGCTTTGTTGGCAAAGTGATGTCTCTGCTTTTTAATATGCTATCTAGGTTGTTCATAGCTTTTCTTCCAAGGAGCAAGTGTCTTTTAATTTCATGGCTGCAGACACCATTTATGGTGAGTTTGGAGCCCCCCAAAATAAAGTCTCTCACTGTTTCCATTGTTTCCCCATCTATTTTCCATGAAATGATGGTACCGGATGCCATGATCTTAGTGTTTGGAATGTTGAGTTTTAAGCCAGCTTTTTCACTCTCCTCTTTCACTTTCATTGAGAGGCTCTTTAGTTCTCTTCACTTTCTGCCACAGAGAGTGAATTAAGAGTATGGCTTAGATGTGCAAAAAACTGTTCATTGCTCATTTCCAAATATAATTTAAAATAAGTTATTAATAATAATATGAATTCATTTAGATGTAAAATAATATTAATAACCAGAAATGCATTTAATGTTTAAAAATAAATAGTATAGAATATGAAAAAAATATATAATGATAAATGGGTACTTCCATTAGATTTTCTCATTTGAACCCTTCTTATTCTATGGGATTCTATAAGGTTAACCATAAACTCACTTTATTATTTTCTAACTTAAAAAACCTTTTCTTTCAAGATGCATAGATTAAAAAAGTGAAAGTGTAGTCACTCAGTCATGTTCAAATTTTTGTGACCCCCATGGACTATAGCCCACAAGGCTCCTCTCTCCCGGGAATTCTCCAGGCAAAAATACTGGAGTGAGTAGCCATGCCCTTCTACAGGGGATCTTCCTGACCCAGGGATCAAACCCTTGTCTCTGGCATTAAGGGCAGATTACCATCTGAGCCACCAGGGGAGACCTGGATAGATATGACTGAAAATAAAAATGAAAACAAAAATGTCTTTGCAAATGGGAAAGTGCTGTTGCCCAGGCAGCAAAGCAGGTGTGAGAATCTCATGAATGGAGTCCCTGAAATCACCTGTCTGGAGGTGAAGAGAAGGGAGCAGAAGAAACTGGAGCAGAAGATAAGAGGCTGCTGGAACAAAGTCCAGAGTTTTGCCAAAGGCAAATGCAGAGGCACTTTTCCCTGTTGATTTTTGCTTCTGCCTTATGCCACTTGGAAGCAGAGAGTGGTTGTTAATACTTCAGAAAGACTGGGAGCTACAAAGAGGAGGAGGAAGAGCTGGAGCACTACTCAGTAAATACTTTAAAGAGCCCCAGGGACTGCAAGAAGAGCCTGGTGTGAGATTGTTTACCAAACAAAGCTTATATCATCACATTTCATATTTTGCTCAGCTCCAGCTATGTGAGCTACATAAAAATTCATTCAACTATGGCTTTCCCTTGCTTCATTGGCTTTAATTAAACTTGCTTTGTGCTTAGGGAAATTAGCAAATTCTTTGCAGTTGAGGGGAGAAAAGTGCGAGTTGTTCTCATGAGTAGATTTTCCCCTTTAACTCACACAGCTCAAATGCCTATCATATTCAGTGATTCTAATGGCTACAGCACAGTGCCAAAATCTATTAGCAGAGTCTGCTTACTGTGCCTGTGGGATGGAATTGCCATTAAACTTTAGTGTGCACGATTGATAACATCAGAGAAGGAGGTCACTGGATTCTGGCTCTTATCAGAGATCTGTCACTCAGTAAATGGCCCCACAACACAGAGTATGAGAAAAGGATTCCCTTGTTGGACCAATGGAGGCAGTGGCCTGTAGATTTCCTAAACTTTCCAATTTACAATAACCCATTTCATGTGCAAATGACTGGCTGGTGTTGGAGATCTGAACCCAGAATAAACTACCTTTCACTCAATACAAAGATGTAAACTTATCTGCTAAATTGTTGGGTATGAAAAATTAATTCTTTGGTGGCAGTAGTATGCAATATTTCACTTAAGAGCTAAGGAGAACCTGAGAGTGAGAAGAAAACAAAATACTTGTTCTTTGCAGAGACAAGGGTTTGATTTTGCTTCACTTAAGGAGAAAACAAAATACTAGTAAAAAATGATTAAGGCATTGATTCTAGACCAGAAATCTGAAACCTCAGAGGCCTCAATTATGTTTGAGGCCAAAAATGATTTGGTGACATGTTCTCTTAAGTTAAAGCCACAAAAACTACAAATTGCCTACCTGCAGCAAAACAGACTTGCCTACAAAATTCCAAAGCTTTAAGAAAAGATAGCTATCCATTAACTACTTCCCTTACTTACTTACCACTTCTTAGATTCCTTGAATAATTTAACCCACTCATTATAGTCTTTCTTTGTGTTAGTCTCCTCTTCTTGTAATATTTCAATGCTTTCTTGCTTTTGCATGTGCTTCTCCTGATAGGAATTTTCCCAAACTGTCTTTTGTAGATTTAGGAACTTCAGATAAGCCTTGCTGTATACTCATGTGACATTGCTATTGCTAGTAGTTAGCAATGAGTCAAACGGTCTTAGGGTGGGTCCTAGTTTTGATTAATGAGCCATCTTGGAGTTTCATGGAGTAATTCTTAAAGGCTGCTGGGCTCAAGGTTTGAATCCTAATATTCCAGTATGAGTTATCTATATGCCCTGTCTATGCATTTATCTTCCTAACATTTGACATGTTTGCTTCCTTATATCTGGATTCATGTTCCTGAGAAGGTGGTGCATTTCCAATTTTTGACACAGTTGTATCAAAAATGTCTGCTTTCACCTCTGCTCAAAGCTCTGGAAAGAGATAGGCATGCAATTTTGAGGTGAGTAGAAAGTGCTGTCTCCAAGGAAATGATTCATTGCCTAAGACATACACACAAGAGTTCAGTTCAGTTCAGTCACTCAGCAGTGTCCAACTCTTTGCAACCCCATGGACTATAGCACTCCAGGCTTCCCTGTTCATCACCAACTCCCAGAGTTTACCCAAACTCATGTCCATCGAGTTGATGATGCCATCCAACCATCCATTCCTCTGTCACCCCTTCTCCTCCCGCCTTCAATCTTTCCCAGCATCAGGGTCTTTTCCAATGAATCCGCTCTTCGCATCTGGTGGCCAAAGTATTGAAGTTTCAGCTTCAACATCAGTCCTTCCAATGAACACTCAGGACTGATCTCCTTTAGGATGGACTAGTTGGATCTCCTTGCAGTCCAAGGGACTCTCAAGAGTAGAAAGAGTAGAAAGTGCTGTCTCCAAGGAAATGATTCATTGCCTAAGACATACACACAGAGAAGTGAAGGCAAACAGAAGTATATAAGACACATTTCAAGAGACTCTAAACCCAACATTCTGGTGCCTTAATGGGACAACTCCTTATCCTTCATACCCTACTTTGCTTAATAAACACTTACATTTATTTTAAGTCACAACCTATATATTATGTTCTCAAAATGGTATTCTCTGAACCCTGAGTCAAGAATAGAATCACACACTGTATCCTTTGACATCATCCTAATTATTCCCCCCTTTATAGTCTTTCCCTCAATTGCAGATGTGGATTTTCAACACTTCAGTTGGGATAACCTTTCTGTTTTGTTTACTAACATATTCTTGCACTTATCACAATGACTTCCCTATAATGAACAAATATTGTTTGTTGAATGAAAAAACAATCAGATTAAATTACAACTATATCTTAGATGGGGGAACACATGAATATTCAAAATAAAAATATCACCTCCCCTTAGAACAGACTCTGATAGGAAAAAATTATTATCTCTAAGGGTGGAAAACACCTTTGGGTTGTGGCTAGACTGTCTTACCTATATGAATATCTGACAGCAAATCACTTTTCCTCCAAGACTATTTACTGGTTAGTTAGCTAGGTTTGTTCTCCAAGCCAGGCTTCAGTAATACGTGAACCATGAACTCCCTGATGTTCAAGCTGGTTTTAGAAAAGGCAGAGGAACCAGAGATCAAATTGCCAACATCCACTGGATCATGGAAAAAGCAAGAGAGTTCCAAAAAAACATCTCTTTCTGCTTTCTTGACTATGCCAAAGCCTTTGACTGTGGATCACAATAAACTGTGGAAAATTCTGAAAGAGATGGGAATACCAGACCACCTGACCTGCCTCTTGAGAAATCTGTATGCAGGTCAGGAAGCAACAGTTAGAACTGGACATGGAACAACAGACTGGTTCCAAATAGGAAAAGGAGTATTCCAAGGCTGTGTATTGTCACCCTGCTTATTTAACTTATATGCAGAGTACATCATGAGAAGTGCTGGGCTGGAAGAAACACAAGCTGGAATCAAGATTGCCGGGACAAATATCAATAACCTCAGATATGCAGATGACACTACCCTTATGGCAGAAAGTGAAGAGGAGCTAAAAAGCCTCTTGATGAAAGTGAAAGAGGAGAGTAAAACAGTTGACCTAAAGCTCAACATTCAGAAAATGAAGATCATGGCATCAGGTCCCATCACTTCATGGGAAATAGATGGGGAAAGAGTGGAAACAGTGTCAGACTTTATTTTGGGGGCTCCAAAATCACTGCAGATGGTGATTGCAGCCATGAAATTAAAAGACACTTACTCCTTGGAAGAAAAGTTATGACCAACCTAGATAGCATATTCAAAAGCAGAGACATTACTTTGCCGACTAAGGTCCATCTAGTCAAGGCTATGGTTTTTCCTGTGGTCATGTATGGATGTGAGAGCTGGACTGTGAAGAAGGCTGAGCACTGAAGAATTGATGCTTTTGAACATCAATTGGAGAAGACTCTTGAGAGTCCCTTGGACTGCAAGGAGATCCAACCAGTCCATTCTGAAGGAGATCAACCCTGGGATTTCTTTGGAAGGAATGATGCTAAAGCTGAAACTCCAGTACTTTGGCCACCTCATGTGAAGAAGTTGACTCATTGGAAAAGACTGTGATGCTGGGAGGGATTGGGGGCAGGAGGAGAAGGGGATGACAGAGGATGAGATGGCTGGATGGCATCACGGACTCGATGGACGTGAGTCTGAGTGAACTCCGGGAGATGGTGATGAACAGGGAGGCCTGGCATGCTGTGATTCATGGGGTTGCAAAGAGTCAGACACGACTGAGTGACTGAACTGAACTGAGGTTTGTTATAAAATGGCATAACCAATGCACATGGAAGTTCTATGCATTATACTCTATCAGTTATTATGAGGATGTTTCCTTATTCTGACTATAGGCTCTTGATCCCTCAAAGTTTTGGGGTCTAAGTGATTAACTCCAAAGACTATTTACGGTAAGTAAAAAACAATAGAGTGCTACAAGGTGAGAGTTAGCTGTCCTTCTCTCTAGTTGTCTGAAATTAATATTTTAGAGTCCATTGTCAAGTATAGGGAGCTAGGTGTGTCATGGCTGATAAGGGAAGATATCATTGAAAATGGTTAAAGTTTATGCAATACGGGAAAGAGTTTTGAAACACTTAAGACTTTGAAAGTTTGAAGTCAAAATTATTGGTTTTTTGTTTTTTTTTTTTTTTTTAAGAAAATCTTGAATCCAAAGTTAGGCTCTACAACAAAGCCACAGTCATCAAGACAGTATGGTACTGGCACAAAGACAGAAATATAGATCAATGGAACAAAATAGAAAGCTCAGAGATAAATCCACACACCTATGGATACCTTATCTTTGACAAAGGAGGCAAGAATATACAATGGAGTAAAGACAATCTCTTTAACAAGTGGTGCTGGGAAAACTGGTCAACCACTTGTAAAAGAAAGAAACTAGGTCACTTTCTAACACCACACACAAAAATAAACTCAAAATGGATTATAGATCTAAACATAAGGCCAGAAACTATAAAACTCCTAGAGGAGAACATAGGCAAAACAGTCTCTGACATAAATCACAGCAGGATCCTCTATGATCCACCTCCCAGAATACTGGAAATAAAAGCAAAAATGAACAAATGGGATCTAATTAAAATTAAAAGCTTCTGCACAACGAAGGATATTAAAAGCAAGGTGAAAAGACAGGCTTCTGAATGGGAGAAAATAATAGCAAATGAAGCAACTGACAAACAATTAATCTCAAAAATATACAAGCAACTTATGCAGCTCAATTCCAGAAAAATAAACAACCCAATCAAAAAATGGGCCAAAGAACTAGATAGACATTTCTCCAAAGAAGACATACAGATGGCTAACAAACACATGAAAAGATGCTCAACATCACTCATTATCAGAGAAATGCAAATCAAGACCACAATGAGGTACCATTTCACACCAGTCAGAATGGCTGCAATTCAAAAGTCTACAAGCAATAAATGCGGGAGAGGGTGTGGAGAAAAGGGAACCCTCTTACACTGTTGGTGGGAATGCAAACTAGTACAGCCACTACGGAGAACAGTGTGGAGATTCCTTAAAAAATTGCAAATAGAACTGCCATATGACTTAGCAATCCCACTGCTGTGCATACACACTGAGGAAACTAGAATTGAAAGAGACACATGTACCCCAATGTTCATTGCAGCACTGTTTATAATAGCCAGGACATGGAAGCAACCTAAATGTCCATCAGCAGATGAATGGATAAGAAAGCTGTGGTACATATACACAATGGAATATTACTCAGCCATTGAAAAGAGTACATTTGAATCAGTTCTAATGAGATGGATGAAACTGGGGCCAATTATATAGAGTGAAGTAAGCCAGAAAGAAAAACACTGATACAGTATACTAAAACATATATATGGAATTTAGAAAAATGGTAATGATAACCCTGTATGAGAGACAGCAAAAGAGACACAGATGTATAGAACAGACTTTTGGACTCTGAGGGAGAGGGAGAGGGTAGAATGTTTTGGGAGAATGGCACTGAAACATGTATACTATCATGTAAGAAATGAATCACCAGTCTATTTTCGATACAGGATACAGGATGCTTGGGGCTGGTTCACGGGGATGATCCAGAGAGATGATATGGGGTGGGAGGTGGGAGGGGGGTTCATGATTGGGAACTCATGTACACCCATGGCAGATTCATGTCAATGTATGGCAAAACCAATACAGTATTTTAAAGTAAAGTAAAAATAAAAATTAAAAAAAAAAAACAACAAAGATGTGACTGATCCATGCAACCTTGAATAGTCATGGATCATGAAGATACCAGTTTGATTCTTACACTCTGATTTCTTTCATACATGAAATGAATTCTTAAGACATAGACTAGGTTAATTGTTAAAACATCACTTGAAACATGACATAATGCTCAGATAATAAACATTGTAGTGCTGATGTCATTAAAACAATAAAAAATAATTTTAAAAAAAGGCAAAGAGTAATTCATTGACAGGTAGTCAGAAAGCAATCAACTTTTAACACATTTTTTGTTGTGCTACAACAAATTTTTCTGAGGTCCTGGTGTTCCAGTGTCATTGTTAAAATGATAAGTACCCTGACCTAGGCCACATGAGGCTGAATTAGTCTTTTTTCACAGTAGCTCAAAACTTACACATTAACTCCCTAAATTTGAACCTTCCCAAGATCAAACATTAGCATGAAGAATGAACAAGAATGAAAAATGTCTTCTAATAGTTTTCTTCACATCTCATAGAATTAAGCATCCAGTTCTTATTTATTTAATGCCAGTTCTCAAGATGTGGCCACCTCATCCATTTCTGTGTCATTAAAACAGCGTTTGGAATTTTATATAGAATAAGTCAGATCTAACTGACAGAGTGAGTGAAAGTTCAGTGATGTCCAACTCTTTGTGACCCCATGGACTATACAGTCCATGGAATTCTCCAGGCCAGAATACTAGAGTAGGTATCCTTTCCCTTCTCCAGGGGATCTTCCCAGGGCAGGGACTGAACCCAAATCTCCTGAGAAAGGTATAATATAATGGTTAATAAAGCAAGTTTACATTAGAATTTGGACCACAGCTTAAGTAATTGGTTTGCATAAATGCTTAAGGAAGAGCTGCACACAATTCTAAACCAGATGTGGAATCATCATGGAAGTGACTTTGTCAGCAATGGAAGGGTTCCCCAAGCCAGGAAAAAAAAAAAAAATGAAAGAACAGGCATGAATACTTTCGATTATTGTGTATTTTTATCTGTGTTAATAGCTCTGTATGAATTAGCAGTAGAGTTCTAGGGGTGAGGAAATGGGGCAGATGAAAAAATGTTGAATCTAGAAGGCACAGAATCATATAAAAGAGATTTTATTTTGTACATAGCCACCAAAAAGGATTAACAAAGAATCAAATAATGAATGAAAGCTCTTTGAAAAGCAACAGAATGTGAGAGTATTATTATTTTGCATTGTATGAAATCAATCTATTCTCCAGGGGGTTGCAAAGAGTCAGACACTACTGAGTGACCAAACACAGCACATGGTATTGTTATTATAAATACATATGGTATATGTAAATCTTTAGCTACATATTTCAGGGGACTTTTAACTTTTAGAGAATTACCAAGGTGGGGTGGAGACATTTATTTTCCATTGCAAACAAAAAAGATTGCTTCTTACAGGATTGTATATTAAAAAGAGATAACTAACAACCAACAAAAGAGCTTCTAGGCTGAGGTTCTATATCAGGCATAGGTTTGAAAGAGTCCTGATCTGGAATAACATTCTATTATCAAATAGAGTCTTAATTTTGAGGTGTGACTCACAGCGTCTTTTTTAGCATTACCGAGGCATTAGTCATGAAACAGATCAAGGTGTGTGGAGGGGATACTCCAGTCCTTTCATCATCTGCTGCTACTAAGCTCTTCACTTTTTCCAGATTGTTCTTGTGGAGTACTCATCTGTTGTACTGATCCTGGAAAGATACTATCCACGTGGTACTACCTTGTGAAATAACCCTTCAGTTCAGTTCAGTTCAGCCGCTCAGGATTGAGGGCAGAAGGAGAAGGGGATGCCAGAGGATGAGATGGCTGGATGGCATCACCGACTCGATGGACGTGAGTCTGAGTGAACTCCGGGAGTTGGTGATGGACAGGGAGGCCTGGCGAGCTGTGATTCATGGGGTCGCAAAGAGTCGGGCATGACTGAGTGACTGAATTGAACTGAGGAATCCCTCCCATGATCTCAAGCTGCAGCCTCTGTGCTCACCCTGGAACACTATTTTGTAAAAGTCCTTGAACAAATGTCAATGATTAACTTTATGAATTATTCTTTCAGCATAGCTGCAGAAGGCTTTATGCCTTCTCATGCTCCTCTCAAAAACAATAAGCACCTTAGTATTTTCTTCAGTCAACTCAGCCGAGGAAAGGAAAAAAACAAGACAGAATCACAAAACCTAACTGCTTTATTCCGGGTCCATGACTATGGAACAAAGGGAGGGGGTTTAGGGTCATGCCTCCATTTTGTCAGTAATTTCTAACGCAGCTCCTGACAGGTATGGGTGTGGTTATATGTGAATATGTCAGTGTGGGTTTTTCTCTTTGTTTTAGGTTGGCCAAAGCTGGGGAGAGTGCTCCTCTTTCTAGGTTAAACTTTATTTTGATGATGAAATCACAATGAGAAGGATATTTCAGGACACTAAGCAATAGAATATATTCAAAGGATTTCATGAATTTTTTTTTTTTTCTCTCAAATGCATAGAAAAAGTAGATTTTGTCAATTTTACTTCTTGGCTTCTTCCTATTGATGGGAAGAATAATCAACTATTTAATTGTTCTTGGGCTTCTACTTTTGCATTCGTTCCTTGATGGCACATGACAGAGCTGGTACCCTTAGCTTATGACTAAGTCACCAGAGGACTTGACTGGGTCTGATTTCAGCACAGTGAGGATAGGTAATGCAGGTGGTTGTCCTATCAATATCCTGGATTTCCCACGGATTGGAGGAAGTGGCCTCGGGCAAAATTCAATCACACCTCTGTCTATTCTAAATTCCATTACGACTTCCTCTTGTTTAGTTCTCTATTCAAAAGAATGTGTTTGGTTCTCTTTAGTAAAATGTAAATGTAAAAAAGGAGCAAGGAATTAAAACTCTGAAGATGACAAAACAGAAACAAAGCTCAGGTTTGAAGATGCACTTCAGTAATTTTTCCTCATGTCATTTTACAGATGACTTAGAGGAAAGTGTCCAAGAAACTCATTTGGCATATCTTGTTTAAGAGAAATGGTCCTACTCTGTCTCCCTCTCATCTTTGTCTCCAGAAGGAAGCATCACTGGCTGTTTGGCAGCAAGAAAATTATAGATTTTTAGCTCCATTTGGGAACTTTCCTGAGAATTTTCACTTTGTGTATGTGTGTGCTTCTTTATGTTATGTGTAATGTTTCCCGTAGTTGCTTCTGAGGAGTGGGACTAAGGATTTAGGGTTTTGTTTGCAAAGAAGACTACTTTTTTACAATCAACTTCTTATTTTGGAATAATGTCAAATCACAAAAAAAGTGGCAAAGATAATATAAAATTTTCATTTAACATTCATTCAGTTTCCCCTGTATGTCGGTTTTTTGTGTTTTCTTTTTTTTTTTTTTTAACTGGGGGAAAATATACATAACACAAAATTGTCATTTGTATAATTTCTGAGTATACAATTCAAATTCAATGGAATTAAGTGCACTCAGAGTGTTTGTGTAGCTGTCACTACCATACATCTCCATAACTCTTCTCATCCTGTAAATTTGAAACTCTTCACTAACTAAACAATAGTTCTCCATTCCCTCATCCCCCTAGTCCCTGGCAAACACCATTATATTTTCTGTCTCTGAGAATGTGACTATTCTATGTACTTCATATAAGTGGAATCATACAGCATTGTCTTTTTTTGACTGATATTTTACTTATATAATGTGTCCAAGATTCATTCATATTGTTAAATAAGTCAGAACATTCTTCCTCTTTAAGGCTGGATAATATTTTGTTATATTTATATGTCTCATTCTGCTCCATTTATCCTTTGATGGACAATTTTATATTACCACAACCAGGTCACAAGGATTCTAATTTCTCCACCTCCTTGCCACACTCTTTATTTCCTGTTTTTTGATAGGCCCTTATCTTTCAACACCATAGTACATTTATCACAATAAAGAAACCAACATCAATACACTACTATTAACTAAAATTCATTTTACTCAAATTTCACTATTTTTTCCACTAATGATCTTTTACTATGAGATGTCATTTTTACTTCATACTTTTTTTTGCGATGATTCACATTTTTAATCTTGTATTTCAGTTTTCTAAAGCTAAATGTTAAAATATATACATCTCCAGTTTATGATTACTTTCCATGCTTCAAAATCTGTTCAATATTTATTTATCAGGCACCTAAAATATGACTAAGCCACTAGAGAAATTGAGAAGAGATAGGTAGAAAGGAAAATACAACCCGTTCCCTTAATTTGGTTGCAGTGCATATTTTAAAATTAAATAGTTTTTAAAACATCAAAAATATTTGACTTGGAATATCAATAACTTCAGATACGCAGATGACACCACCTTTATGGCAGAAAGTGAAGAACTAAAGACCCTCTTCATGAAAGCAAAAGCGGAGAGTGAAAAAGCTGGCTTAAAACTCAACATTCAAGAAGCTAAGATCATGGCATCCAGTTCCATCACTTCATGGCAAATAGTTGGGGAAACAGTAACAGATTTTATTTTCTTAGTCTCTAAACTCACAGCAGATGGTGACTGCAGCCATGAAATTAAAAGATGCTTACTCCTTGGAAGAAAAATTATGACTTAGATGGCATGTTATAAAGCAGAGGCATTACTTTGCCAACAAAGTTCTGTCTAGTTAAAGCTATGGTTTTTCCAGTAGTTGTGAATGAATATGAGAGTTGAGTCATAAAGAAAGTTGAGTGCCAAAGAACTGAAGCTTTTGAACTATGGTGTTGGAGAAGATTCTTGAGAGTCCCTTGGATTGCAAGGAAATCAAAGCAATCCATCCTAAAGGAAATTAGTCATTTGAAGGACTAATGCTGAAGCTGAATCTCCAATAATTGGCCACTTGATGTGAAGTACTTACTCTTTGGAAAAGATCCTGATTATGGAAAGATTGAAGGCAAGAGGAGAAAGGAACAGCAGAGGATGAGATGGTTGGATGGCATCACCAACTTGCTGGACATGTATTTGAGCAAGCTCTGGGAAGTGGTGATGGACAGGGAAGCCTGGTGTGCTACAGCCCATGGGGTTGCAAAGAATCAGATATGACCGAGTGACTGAATGCAACTGAAAGTAAGTCATAATGAGAAAGAACTGAATTATAAAAATTACTAAAATTTAAGTTATAATGTTAAAGGACATTCGTACTTCATATTCCAGCCACTTTGCAAAGCACTTCACATGATTTACATGCATTATCTTATAGTCCAAAATAACTGCCAACAAATAAGTAGGTATTATTTCTATTTTTGTATGAAAACATGAGGAACCAAAGAGTTGGATGACAAGTATAAAGAAAAACTATATGTAACAGAGATAGAATTTGAACTTCTCATTTGTTAAACTTATCTTATTGAAGTATAATTGATTTATAATATAATAACTTTTGCTGTACAGCAAAGGGATTCAGATATACAAATATTCTTTTTCATTATGGTTTGGGCTTCCCCGGTGGCTCAGCTGGTAAAGAATCTGCTTGCAATGTGGGACACCTGGATTCAATCCCTGGGTTGGGAAGATCCACTAGAGAAGGGAACACCTACCCACTCCAGTATTCTGCCTAGAGAATTCCATGGATTGTGTAGTCCATGGGGTCACAAAGAGACAGGACTGACTTTCACTTTCACTTCCATTATGGTTTATTAAAGGATATTGAGTAGAGTTCCCTGCGCTGTACAGCAGGACTTTGTTGTTTACCTGTTCTGTATATAACAGTTTACATCTGCTAATCCCAAACTCCCAATTCATCCCTCCTTCACTGGCAACCGCTAGTCTTGAACCCCTTTCTTTATGATTCCAAAGTCTCTATTGTTTTGCACTGTGTCTTATGGTTTCTGTTAATGACTTACACTTGACCATTGGTCAAGGTCAAATAAGTTGACTTTGCTATTTCTGAACTCAAGATAACTGACAGGTCAGGTAAATTAAGGCAAGAAGATAACAGCAAATAAAAAAGGAGATCCACCAAAAGGAAATTCAATGCACATTAATTATGCACATTTTGCATACTCTCTAGTGGCCACTTTAAAACACGATGTGCTCAAGACATTTGGAATATAAAGCATACTCATCTTCAGTGTCCCTTAGTGTGTTTGTAGCTCATAGCTGGAACTGCAATCCACTGTGATTTGTTCCCATTTTCATTAAATCTTGGGCTTTAAAAAATTTTATTTCTTCCTCCTGTAGATTCACCCATAAAATATGTTGAAGAATCATATCTTCTCTTGAGGCCATTTTTTCCAAGTACTGTATATTTCAAAGTGATAGCCCAGAGGTGGAAGAGAGATTAAGTGGAGGAAGGCACATTGAGAGGGAGGCTGTGATTGCAGTTAAAGAATAAAGCAGGGAGCGATTTGAGGACGAAATAGCTTCTTGGCTTAAAGTGTCATCTTCTTTTAATACAGGTGAGGGTTGGTACTTTTCACCAGAGTTGTATTTTCATGAAACTTGGCAGTATTTATCCACAGGTATTTAAAGTATGAAAAGTAAAACTCAGCTAGAAAGTTTGAAAACTTACTGAAATTCAGACTTCTCTAGAAGTGCAGCTTTTTCTAGATGGAGGGTACATTTAAGATTGGTTTTTATTTGGTTTAGGTTCACTCACTATTCTGACCCTGGAGAGAATGTTACAGCAGTTACTTATGAGATTAGTGGAAGTGAAAGTCACTTAGTCATGTCCAACTCTTTGTGACTCCATGGATTATACAGTCCATGGAATTCTCCAGGCCAGAACACGGGAGTGGGTAGCCTTTCCTTTCCCTTCTGCAGGGGATCTTCTTAACGCAGGGATCAAACCCAGGTCTCCCAATTGTGGGCACATTCTTTACCAGCTGAACCACAAGGGAAGCCCAAGAACACTGGAGTGGGTAGCCTATCCCTTCTCCAGGGGATCTTCCAGACCCAGGAATTGAACAGGGGTCTCCTGAATTACAGGCAGATTCACTACCAACTCAGCTATCAGGGAAGCCCACTTTAAGGTGGTATAAGAGCCATGAATACAACTATGGCTATTTTACTAAGGAGGCAAGTAGAAAATCCAGAATAAAAATAATCAAATGCCAATGCTTAACAGTAGCATTAAAACAGAAATATGTCTTCTAAATCTCACTACTGCAGATAATCTCTATTTGCAGAAAAAGTTGAGAAAAAAGCTATCCAAAGAAAGATTTGAGATTCCTTGAGGTATAAGTGATCATTTAGGTAGGTATAACTAAGATGAATAAAATTCCTATCTTCATTGTATGTTAAGCTGTTCAAAGGCAAGGAGCATGTTCCCGCTTTTTACATATCAGTCATTTAACTTGAGGACTACAACAGTATTTTTTCTCTCTGAACCCATTAGTGTGTGTGTGTGTGTGTGTGTGTGTGTGTGTGATACAATACCTACAAGAGCAAATAATGGAGTTATTAATGTATATCATTACTTAGCAAAATGATCTAAGACTTTAAATTCAAAATACTTAGCTTCTGCTATTCAGCAGTTATTCAGTAATCTATGATTTCTGAAAAGCAATTACAATACAGAGTGGTGATGACATAAGAGAACTTTAAAAATTATAGGCTGATATATAATCTTTTGGGGCTTCCCCAGTGGCTCAGCATTAAAGAATTTGCCTGCAATGCAGGAGATGCAGGTTCAATCCCTGGGTCCAGAAGATCCCCTGGAGGAGAGCATGGCAAGCCACTCCAGTATTCTTGCCTAGAGAATCCCCATGGACAAAGGAGCCTGGCTAGCTACAGTCCATAGGGTTGGAAAGAGTTGACCACAACTGAAGTAACTTAGCATGCATGCATACCTATAATGTTTTGTTATGGGTAGTCTAATATACAGTTAAATAACTTAGTTAACCCTTCGCTGTCTGATTATTTGTATTATATCTACTCAGAATTAGTTTCCCAGGTGGCCCTAGTAAAGAATCCCCTGGCCAGTGCAGGAGCCATAAGAGACACAGGTTCAATCCCCTTGACGAGGGCATGGCAACCAACTTCAGTTCTTGCCTGGAGAATCCCATGAACAAAGGAGCCTGGCAGACCATGGTCCATAGGATCACAAAGAGTCAGACACGACTGAAGGAATTTAGCATGCATGCATGTTACCCAGAGTAAGGATAAAATTAGTGTGTAACAGTTTAAATCAGAGCATAGCCTGTGTCACTTATCAAACATTATTCTAGTGACAAAATAGATACAAGTTTCAATGCAAACACATGGCACAGAATTTGCTCATTAGTAGGAAGGTTGGTTTATAGGTAATACATCAGATTTAATCTGATTTTCAGGTTAAAAGCTGTAATAAAGCTTTAACTGCTTTTCTTCCAAGGTAAGCTTTAGAATAAGGTACTCTATGCCTGAAAACTTCAAATGGTACATAATGACAGTTGGCAGTTCATTCATTTTACTGTGTATAATTATCTATTCTGTCCCTGGCCTTTAAAAGACAGGTCATTGTTTTGGGTTGGATTATCCCAGATGCAGACCTGAAGTTAAGGATCTGAGTGCTAGTGATTTATAAAGTAGATGCTCCTAGAAAAAGGATTAGAGTGGTAAGGATGGGTGAGAAGCAGGTATCAAAGGGGGATAAGCTAAGAAAGGGTGAAATTTCAGAGGAAGTTTCAGTCTCAGCTTGATCCCACAAGGAGCTATATCACAGAATATCTGTCCCTTGGAGGCAAGGGAACACTAGGCTGCGGCCCTTGAGTGTGGCTGGGAGACTGACTCTGTGGCAGGAGGAGAAGGAGCAAGAGAATGGTCATGCCCCAGGTCGGAGTGAATCCCTGGAACTGGCTGCCAAGTGAGGGTCTTTGGCTTTGAGAAGAAGGAAGTCAAAGGTAATCCAAGGTAAAATGAAAGTGAGTTTATTAAAAGGCAGATGCACTTTTCTAAAACCAAAGTGCAGGCCTTCTTGAAGTATAAGAACACCCCCAAGGTATGGGGTTGGTTAGTTTTTATGTGCTTGGTAATTTCATACTCTAATGAGTGAGAGAGATATTTTATATTTGAGGGAAAGGGTGGGGGTTTTCAGAAGTTGGGCCATGACTCATCTTTGTCCTTTTTGGTCATCCTTGGAACTGTCATGGCATTAGGTAAACTGATTTTTAGTATTATAAATCACTACAGATGGTAAATGCAGCCATGAAATTAAAAGATGCTTACTCCTTGGAAGGAAAGTTATGACAGCATATTGAAAAGCAGAGACATTACTGTGTCAACAAAGGTCCATCTAGTCAAGGCTATGGTTTTTCCAGTAGTCATGTATGGATGTGAGAGTTGGACTATAAAGAAAGCTGAGCACCGAAGAATTGATGCTTTTGAACTGTGGTGTTGGAGAAGACTCTTGAGAGTCCCTTGGACTGCAAGGAGATCCAACCAGTCCATCCTAAAGGAAATCAGTCCTAGGTGTTCACTGGAAGAACTGATGTTGAAGCTGAAACTCCAGTACTTTGGCCACCTGATGCAGAGAGCTGACTCTTTTGAAAAGACCCTGATGCTGGGAAAGATTGAGGGCAGGAGGAGAAGGGGACGACAAAGGATGAGATGGTTGGATGGCATCACCGACTCAATGGACATGGGTTTGGGTGGACCCCAAGAGTTGGTGATGGACAGGGAGGCCTGGCGAGCTGTGGTTCATGGGGTTGCAAAGAGTAGGATATGACTGAGCGACTGAACTGAACTGATAGCACTGCTGCTACTGCTGCTACTGCTGCTGCTAAGTTGCTTCAGTCATGTCCAACTCTGTGCGACTCTGTAGACGGCAGCCTGCCAGGCTTCTCCGTCCTTGGGATTCTCCAGGCAAGAGTGCTGGAGTGGGTTGCCATTTCCTTCTCCAATGCATGAAAGTGAAAAGTGAAAAGTGAAAATGAAGTCGCTCAGTCACGTCTGACTCTTCGCGACCCCATGGACTGAAGCCGACTAGGCTCCTCCGTCCATGGGAGTTTCCAGGCAAGAGTACTGTAATGGGTTGCCATTGCCTTCTCTGGCTGATAGCACTAGATAGGCATAATAGTCTGATCATGCTTGGGACAAAATATGGGAACTAAAAAGCCAAAAGAAACTATAGCAAACTTATGTCTTCTGTCTCTTTCCCCAGCATCTCTGTCTCTTTGTGAAGAAACCCACTTTTTGCTGCTCATCTGCTATTTGGACTCCAAGCATCTAGTCTCCTTCTTAAGTCTTCATAAACTGTCACTTCCAAGAAAATGCTGACTGCCTGAAGATTTCTGGGTCTCTTAGTTCAAGGTCTTGGAAGAGGAAATCTGACTGGGTCAGGTAACAATCTCAGTTTCCATATGCTTTGGCTGGGGAGGAGAGAGCTAGTGTAACAAAACATGGCTTGAAGAACCCACCAGTTCACCTGAAGCTTGAATGTGGCAACTCTCAGAGAATTAAAAAGGCTGGGCATGTATCTCCAAAGCACATCTATTTTACTACAAAACACAATTACCCACATTTGAAAGAGTGTGTAAAAGGTGTCAATTAAATGCTGTTCTTTAAAATATATTTATTTTGTGGACTTGGAAGGAAAAAATAAAGCAGATTATAAGGTCTATTTAATGGTATTTTAATGATCTCCTGTTATATACAAAATCAATAAAATGTGGAAATACAGAAATGCATAAACTAACACCTTTGACAGTTGCCTTAAGAATAAGATTATCCTTAAATAACTGAGTTTTATATACACTTAGTAACACTGTAAAATGTATAGTCTCTCAGAAAGTAATTTGATAATGGGCATAAGACTATAAAAATGTTCCTGTCCATTGACCTAGTAATTTCACTTAAGAGTAGCTATCATAAAGAGTTCAAAATATAGGGGAAAAGCTTTATGCACCATGAGTTTATTGCAGAAGTATTTACAGAGAAAATAGAAAATAAACTAAATATGCTTCCAAAAGGGAATAATTAAATAAATTACTGAAATATTTTTGACTCATTAAAGTTCTAGTTATGAAGAGCATGAAATTCTATAGAAAAAGTTTCATGTACTAACTGAAACAGCAGAATGCAATACTGCTCTCAGGTAAAAATGGGGGTAAAACTGCATAGGGAAAAAAGAAATACTCTAAAACACTCTCCAACACTTTGTTTGGCTCAAAGTGATGAGATTATATATTTTTTCCTCTATTTTGTGAGTTGCTTCCAATATGTTTATATTTTTATATACCAAAAAATAGTTTAAAATTGCTAAAGCACTATTACCACATTCTCCACCAGATATAATCTGTATTCTCTGGAGCTCTTTCTTAACATTCTTCAATGGGCTACTAAGCTCTCTTGAAACCTATTACTTTTTGAAAGGATTCCATGAGTTAAAGACTGTATCTCTAAGTACTTGGAAACTTCTGAGAGGAAAATAGAAAAACCAGCTTAAATAACTACTGTGGAGAACTTCAGAAGGGTCTGGAAAAGTGGCTGTTAAAAAAAAAAAATTGTTTACTGGAAGTGGAGTGAACCTATAAATCCTCAGAAGTATCTGAAACTGTCAGTTACAAAGCACGAATGATGCTAGAAGGATCTCCAGCATTCAGTATGTCTTATGAAGCATCCTGGAAAGCTGCCCAAGGAAAGGTAATTAGCAAACGCTCAAGTAACCATCATCAATGTAGATATTCTTTTTAAAGTAACTGTTACTTTGATTTTCATGCCTGTTTATGGGAGGCTGGAGTATTATAAAACCACACAGAAGTAAAAAAAGAAAAAAACTGCATCTCTTATGCTCAAAATAAGTAAACGGTGGTTTTCTTTTTGAAATTGTTTTGAGAAAACAGTGCTATGACTCTAGAGCATGAAAGGAGAACTAAATTATTATGACATCATCGTGGGTTGTAAGTTGTAAGGCAACAATATTTCCAAATTATGTTCTACAGAACAGCAGTCCCAGGAGATGCTCCTTTAATGAAAGCAGTTAAGGGTTGAAATATATGTTGAATACATGTCCTCTTTAACAACCAGTATATTCCTAAAATTTTCCACAGTAAAGATAGCTATTTTATTAGCATCTTCCCATCTTAACTGCTCATGATATCTCCTTCTCTGCCATATTATAAATGTTGTCATTAAGTAAAAGCAGTTTCCAGTAAAATATAGTTTGGCAAATGCTGTGTAATGTTGACAGATTTCATAGACTACTAGAGCTAAGTTCAAATTCAGTTTCTACTACACAGTAGCTTCAAAAATCTAAGTGAGTTACTTGAACTATTTTATTGACCCAAAATCTTTAAATGGTTTTGATTCAGCTAACATGAAATGGTACCCCACTCCAGTACTCTTGCCTGGAAAATCCATGGACAGAGGAGCCTGGTAGGCTGCAGTCCATGGGGTCGCTAAGAGCAGGGCATGACTGAACAACTTCACTTTCACACTTTGGAGAAGGAAATGGCAACCCACTCCAGTGTCATTGCCTGGAGAATCCCAGGGGCCAGGAAATCTGGTGGGCTGTCGTCTATGGGGTCGCAGAGTCGGACACGACTGAAGCAACTTAGCAGTAGCAGCAGCAACATATAGTGAGAAACATGCAAGAATCTATTAGGAACAAAAATCTCTTACATCTGGTAATTTCTGCGATTTTGCACCTACTCACTTCTGTAGAAGATATCCATTTTTATCTTAGCTCTAGCTTCTCTTGGTCCACACACCAATATTTATTATTGGCCTTCCTTGTTTTTGTTACTGACTTTGATACACATTTTCAGGTCTGTTTAGGGACCACAAATTCTGGGCATAGGGTTAGGCAGAGCACTTCATAATGCCCACACATTGCACCATTGAGCAACAGTGGAACAGTTAGAACCAGCAAAACTAGCTCCCTCCTTCCTGCAGTTACCTCTAGGCCCCTCTATGGAGAAATTCTAACATCCCATTCAATGTACAGCAAGAATTCTAGAGGAATCCAATCTAAAATTAAAGAGCAGGTATTGAAGGGCAAATTTGGATGTGAGAAATAATAAATAATAACTGGTTCTATAGTGACATCTCACTCTCATTTTAATTTGCATTTTTTAATGACTAATGATGGTGAACAATTTTTCTTTTGTCAACTCTGTATCTTCTTTGGTGAAGTGTATGTTTACATCTTTTGTACCCTCTGTTTTTAATTGATTTGTCCTCATTATTTAGTAGTAAGAATTCCTTATGTTGTCTTTATGTATTCTTTTACTGAATACATATTTTGCAAATACTTTGTCCAATATGTGGTTTGTCTTTTAATTCTCTTAACTACACCTTTTGAAAAACTTTTAAAAATGTTTGATGAATTTTAATTTTAATGTATTTATAATATATATATTTTCAATTTTGATTAATTTTTAAAATTTTGATGAATTTATTTTATTTTTGTGTTTTTGCCAAACTCAAAATCACTGTTACTTTTTTTATATTGTCTTCCAGAAATGTTATAGTTTAAACACTTACATGTAAGTCTATAATCCATTTCAAGTTAATTTGTGTATGTGATATAAGGTAAAGTCAAGGTTTGCAGTTTACATAAAAGACAGTGAAGACAATTCCATGATGAAAGTGAAAGCAGGTTCAAGGGTGATAGTTACACAGAAGCTAATCTATCCAGTTTGTAGCAAGGGTTTCCAGGAGTCCAAGAATAATATCTCCAAGAGGAAGTAGTAGAATCTCTAATGTATTTGACTATGATGAGATAAGCTTTACATTTTTTATAAAGAATTCAAGGGAATTAATGATAAGGCCATAGAAAACTAAGCAACAAAAAAAGTAATTATTAACCCTAGAAAATACAAAAAAGATTTACAGGAAGAATTATATAATCTTAGTATACTATGTGACACAACTATGTATAATATCTTTTTAGAGAAGTAAAACTATAAAATGTCATAGAAATATATTGGGGAAATGGATAAAAGGAAATGCCTGTGTGTGGGTCGGAGTATGTAATGCTTGTGTGTGAATGCAAAACCCTTCCTTCTTTGGGAGACTGGCAAGATAACTATCTATAATAGAAAAGAAAATCAAGGAACAATATTATGAATATATTATAGAAAAATGTAGACATAAATGGTCAAAACAATAGTTAAAAGAAGAAACTGACTTCTAGGGAATGGGCAGAAATTGGGGCTTGGAAGGAGTTAGGCAGAAAGTGCCATTTTGAGAATATCTATCTGAACTTTTAAGCCATGTATAAGAATAAACTTAGTACAGGGAAAATTTTAAATAAAACTTATGAGGAAATATAAATAATGCATAAAAAGTGGCTTCTTTATTTGAAACTTTCAAAAAATTACTTCACAAAAGAATTTAGTAAAAAGGGAGATTCTTTACATATTTTTTTACAAATGGAAGAAAATCCCAAGAGATCAAATAACAAACCAAATAAACAGCCAAAATAATAAACTACTAATAACAAAATTGACTGGAAGATAAAGCACTTTGTTTAACCCAGGCCCTAACATCCCGCTTGACATAGACTGTATAAGACAATGGTAAAATTCTGAGATTTACTCCCTGTGTTCATACATAATAAGCTTAAAGAATTTGCAGCCTTCAGAAGATTGCCAAAATATTAATTATTATTTCACTGTAACAGTATAAATATTGGTCAATCAAGAAATCTAATATAGGAAATAACTTTTTGCTGTTATCAGTGACAAGAAATTTTTACTTGTCAAAAATTTTCCCCTATTTGAAAATATATAATGGTAACTTCTGGTAAACTTACAAGCATTTAGCCCTAATTTCAAAGAAAACATTGTACTTCATAGAGAATTAATTATATGTGAACAAAGATATATATTTTTTAAATGTTATACTCTTTAAAGCACTTAATAAGATATTTGAATTTATGTTTGAAAGCTAGATAGTTTCACCGACGTGTATAACATCAAAGTACTGAACAGATTAGAGGGTACAGATTCCTTCTGTTGTTCAAGCTACAGTAATCCCATAGTAACCAAGGGATTGTTAGGAAAAAATAAAATTTCAGCATTTGCACATGTGCAAATCACTTTTGAAACTTTATGATAATGCTGATGCTAAAATCCATTAACATATTTTTGAATTTTAGAATATTAGAAATGTGTCTACTTAATAAAAATAAGAAATTAGTATTAATTTTTAGAAATTTTTTAAAGTTTCTAATATTTTTCATTTTCTGGAAAAGAGGTGACATTATTAAAACAGTTGAAAAACTGGATATTGAGAATCAACTTAGTCACTTTGCTTCAAGGTATAGATACATGCTTAGGTCAGCAAATCAAGCAAAGTGGGGAAAATTTTCAAGTACTGCAAAATTAGTCCTAATGGAATGGTGGAACATTATGGAGGACTCAAGTTTGTTCTCATGCCCTGGCTATCTACTGAGTCACTAATAGTCATAACAACAACACTAATAATAATAGGAATTCTTTACTCTAAAACTGCACCCGTAAATGATGCAGATTTTCTAGCTTATCTCTGTGATCCAGCCACTGATTCCGATTGGTTAACCCAGTTTTCATGAAGAACTAGACAGAGCATGGCACCTGATTAATTTATATGCTGTTGGCCAGACACTGCTGCTGCTGCTGCTAAGTCACTTCAGTCATGTACGACTCCGTGTGACCCCATAGACAGCAGCCCACCAGGCTCCCCCATCCCTGGGATTCTCCAGGCAAGAACACTGGAGTGGGTAGAAAAAAGCTGTTACAGGTGGCCTTTGCATCAGGCTCTTGAATATAGTCAGCTTTGGTTAAGATAAGAGGTTTATAGTATAATAAACATGGTGACCTACAGGCAAAGAAGGAAGAAAGCAATATGGTGGCCACAATGGATTTTTCAAACAAGAGCATTTAGTGGGCAGGTATATTTTTTACGCTGCCCAGTAAAAAAATTCTACATCCTTTAAAATTCAGTTGAAGTGCTGACAATTCTTATGATCTTTTCTTGATCTCTATTAAGAATTAATGGCTAATCTGTGAATATGCCTAGCATATTTTTTATGGTTCCATATATTGGCAACTTCAGTTTTTGTTCATTATGGTTTATTAGTTATGTTGTAAAGAATGGAGTCAGATGCTCCAAAGAAAAAATCCCAAGCCTTCATCAAGTTGTCTCAGTTTGCTTTCTGGTTATCTTTTATCTGTTCTGTTCTTATCAGCTGAGAATATGTTCATCCAAGTTATCATCATATATTTTCTTATTTCAATAAGTCTCCTAATATACTGCTTACTTTATAATCTGTTATCTCACTTATAAAGAAAAACTTAGGTTTTTTTTTCCTTCTTATATAGGGAAAAACTGATTTTCCCTACTGTTTCCTTCTTCACTCATATAAAACACATTTCTGGTCACCAAATGAGCATTTTTTTTTTTTTTCTTACACTGGACAATGTTCTGTGATACCAACTGAGCCTTCCAAATTGTAACTCAATTCTAACACTATTTACCTGGAGATAGTGTCAAATCTCACAGATAAGTGCTCAGTCCCACAAGACTACTCCCACTATACTTCACATGTCAATTGCAAGTAGCAGGTTTCCAGGTTTCCCAAAATTGTTTGATTTGCCTACAAATCAGAGGTTGCCATGTTTCCCTCCTAGGGTTTGATTAATTTGCTAGAGTAGCTCAGGGAAACACTTATGTTTATCAGTTTATCAAAGGACATGATAAAGGATACATATGATCAGTCAGATAAACTCTGGGAAGGTCCCAAGGACAAGAATTCTGTCACAATAGAATTGGGGTGTGCCATTTCCAGAGTCTAGGTGAAAGCAGAGACATTACTTTGTCAACAAAGGTCTGTCTAGGCAAGGCTATGGTTTTTCTAGTACTCATGTATGGATATGAGGGTTGGACTATAAAGAAGGCTGAGCACAGAAGAACTGATGCTTCTGAACTGTGGTGTTGGAGAAGACTCTTGAGAGTCCCTTGTACTGCAAGGAGATCCAACCAGTCCATCCTAAAGGAAATCAGTCCTGGGTGTTCATTGGAAGGACTGATGTTGAAGCTGAAACTCCAATATTTTGGCCACCTGATATGAAAAGCTGACTAATTTGAAAAGACCCTGATGTTGGAAAATATTGAAGGCAGGAGGAGAAGGGGACAACAGAGGATGAGATGGCTGGATGGCATCACTAACTCAATGGACATGAGTTTGGGTAAATTCTGGGAGTTGGTGATGGACAGGGAGGACTGGCGTGCTGCGGTTCATGGGGTCGCAAAGAGTTGAACACGACTGAGTGACTGAAATGGAACTGGAATGTCCAAAGTAGATGTGCTCATGAGACTAGAAACTTTCACACTTTGGACTGCTAGGATTTTATACAGATTTCTTCACATAAACATGATCAATAACTGTTTCAATTTCTAGCCTCTCTTGAGGATGAGTACTAGAGCTGAAAATTCCAAGCTTCTAATCATGGCTTCTTGTCCTCCATATAGTTTTCTCAGGAGGCAGATAAGACGGTTTGGTATTCCCATCTCTTTACAAGTTTTCCAGAGTTTGTTGTGAGCCACACAATCAAAGCCTTTGGCGTAGTCAATAAAGCAGAAGTAAATGTTTTTCTGGAACTCTCTTGCTTTTTTGATGATCCAACAGATGTTGGCAATTTGATATCTGGACCATATACCTTTTCTAAATCCAGCTTGAGCATCTGGAAGTTCATGGTTCATATGTTGCTGAAGCCTCACATGGAGAATTTTGAGCATTATTTTTGCTAGTGTGTGACATGAGTGTAATTGTGCGGTAGTTTAAACATTTTTTGACATTGCCTTTCTTTGGGATTGGAATGAAAACTGACCTTTTCTAGTCCTGAGGTCACTGCTGAATTTTCCAATTTGTTGGCATACTGAGTGTAGCACTTTCACAAAAACATTTTTTAGAATTTTAAATAGCTCAGCTGGAATTCCATCACTGCCACTAGCTTTGTTCACAGTGATGCTTCTTCCTAAGGCCCACTTAACTTTGCATTCCAAGATATCTGGCTCTAGGTGAGTCATCACACCATTGTGGTTATATGGGTCATTAAGATCTTCTTTGTATAGTTCCTCTGTGTATTCTTGCCATGTCTTCTTAATATCTTCTGCTTCTGTTAGGTATATAGTTTCTGTCCTTTGTGGCCTCCTTAGAAATCTGTATGCAGGTCAAGAAGCAACACTTAGAACTGGACATGGAACAACAAACTGGTTCCAAATTGGGAAATGAGTAGGGTAAGGCTGTTTATTGTCACCTTGTTTAATTTTAACTTATTTGCAGAGTGAATCATGTGAAATGCCAGACTGGATGAAGTGCAACCTGGAATCAAGATTTCAGGGAGAAATATCAAAAATGTAAGACATGCAGATGACACCACCCTTATGGCAGAGAGTGAAGAGAAATCAAACGACTTCTTGATGAAGGTGAAAGAGGAGAGTGAAAAAGCTGGCTTGCAGCGCAACATTAAAAAAAACTAAGATCTTGGCATCTGGGCCCATCACTTAATGGCAAACAGATGGGGAAACAATGGAAACATAACAGACTTTATATTCTTGGGATCCAAAATCACTGCAGATAGTGACTGCAAACATGAAATTAAAAGATGCTTGTTCTTTGGAAGAAAAGCTATGACAAACCTAGACAGCATAGTAAAAAGCAGAGACATTACTTTGCCAACAAAGATCCTTCTAGTCAAATCTTTGGTTTCTCCTGTCGTCATGTATGGATGTGTGACTTGGACCATAAAGAAAGCTGAGTGTTGAAGAAATGATGCATTTGAACTGTGGTGTTGGATAAAACTCTTGGAAATCCCTTGGACTACAAAGAGATCAAACTAGTCAATCCTAAAGGAAATCAATCCTGAATATTCATTGGAAGGACTGATGCTAAAGTTCCAATACTTTGGCCACCTGATGCAAAGAACTGGCTCATTAGAAAAGGCCCTGATGCTGGGAAAAATTGAGGACAGGAGGAGAAGAGGATTACAGAGGATGAGATGGTTGGATGGCATCACCATGTCAATAGACATGAGTTTGAACAATCTGTGGGTGTTGGTGATGAACAGGGAAGCCTGACATGTTGCAATCCATGGGGTCACAAAGAATCAGACATGATGAGTGATCGAGTTGAACTGAACTAAAACATGGCTTGGACTTCTCTGTAACTAGTGCCCATCCAGGAGCCCATCCAGTTAAGAGATGCTCTTAGAGCTCTCATCATTTAGTGATGTACAAGGTTTTAGTAGCCTTATGTTAGTGACAGGTGAAAGACCAAGCACTGCAACAAGAGATCTCTTTATGTTCTTACCATAGAAAGAAAAAGGAGAATTGATATTGAAGGAACAGATAGGAGTTTTCTACATACCTGATTTCTAAGGCTTTAAGCTGAAATATTGTGTGGCCAAAATGTTCATTCAGTTTTTCCATAAGATGGCTCTAGTAAAAGTAGTACTTATTTATCTTTAACTTCATTTAAAACAATTTTGTGAGACTGTATTGGGACAGCTATCATACTGGCATGCATTAAAAAAAAAAGTTTTTCAAAATTGATGCATTTTTGTGTCATCATTTTAATATTGGAAATGGAATAAAAAAGCAGTATTTACAGCATATTATACTTTATTATTTCAAGAAAGGTAAAAATGAAACAAAAAAAAAAAAAGAAAGGTTTGTGCAGTGTAAGGAGAAGGTGCTGTGACTGATCAAATGTGTGAAAAGTGGTTTGTAAAATCTTGTGGTAAAGATTTATCCTCAGACAATGATCCACGGTCAGGTAGGCCACTTGAGGTTGATAATATCAAACTGTGACATTAATTGACAACAATGAATGTCAGATATCCTGGAATGTAAAGTCAAGTGGGCCTTAGGAAGCATCACTACAAACAACATTAAGGGTGGTATCATCTGTTTATCTGAGGTTATTTATATGTCTCCCAGCAATCTTGATTCCAGTTTGTGCTTCATCCAGCCCAGCATTTCTCATGATGTACTCTGCATATAAGTTAAATAAGCAGAGTGACAATACACAGCCTTGACGTACTCCTTTCCCAATTTGGAAGCAGTCTGTTGTTCCATGTCCAGTTCTAAGTGTTGCTTCTTGACCTGCATACAGATTTCTCAGGGGGTAGGTCAGGTGGAGGTGACAGAATTCCAGTTGAGCTATTTCAAATCTTTAAAAGTGCTATTAAAGTGCTGAATTCAATATGCTAGCAAATGTGGAAAACTCAGCAGTGGCCGCAGGACTGGAAAAGGTCAGTTATCATTCCAATCCCAAAGAAAGGCAGTGCCAAAGAATGCTCAAACTACCACCCAATTGCACTCATCTCACACTCTAGCAAAGTAATGCTCAACATTCTCCAAGCCAGGCTTCAACAGAATGTGAACAGTGAAATTCCAAATGTGGAAGCTGGTTTTAGAAAAGGCAGAGGAACCAGAGATCAAATCGCCAACATCCACTGGATCATTAAAAAAGTAAGAGAGTTCCAGAAAAGCATCTACTTCTGCTTTACTAACTACACCAAATCATTTGACTGTGTGAATCACAACAAAATGTGGGGAATTCTTAAAGAGTTGGGAACACCAGACCACCTGATCTACCTCCTGAGAAATCTGTATGCTGGTCAAGAAGCAACAGTTAGAACTGGACATGGAACAACAGACTGCTTCCAAATTGGGAAAGGAGTATGTCAAGGCTGTGTATTGTCACCCTGCTTAATTAACTTATATGCAGAGTACATCATGAGAAATGCTGGGCTGGATGAGGCACAAACTGGAATCAAGATTGCTGGGAGAAATATAAATAACCTCAGATAAACAGATGATACTACCCTTAATGCAAAAAGCAAATAACTAAAAAGTCTCTTGATGAAAGTGCAAGAGGAAAGTGAAAACATTGGCTTAAAACTCAACATTCAGAAAACTAAGGTCATGGCATCTGGTCACATCACTTCATGGCAAATAGATGAGGAAACAGTGGAAACAGTGAGAGACTTTATATTCTTGGGCTGCAAAATCACTGCAGATGGTGGCTGCAGCCATGAAAGTAAAAGATGCTTGCTTCTTGGAAGAAAAGCTATGACCAACCTAGACAGAATTTTAAAAAGCAGAGGCATTACTTTGCCAACAAAGGTCCAGTTAGTCAAAGCTATGTTTTTTCCAGTAGTCATGTATGGATATGAGGGTTGGAGTATAAACCTGAGTGCTGAATAATTGATACTTTTGAACTGTGGTGTTGGAGAAGACTCTTGAGAGTCTCTTGGACTGCCTGAAGATCCAAGCAGTCCATCCTAAAAAAAATCAGTCTTGAATGTTCTTTGGAAGGACTGATGCTGAAGCTGAAACTCCAATACTTTGGCCACCTGGTGTGAAGAACTGACTCATTGGAAAAGACCCTGATGCTGGGAAAGATTGAGGGCAGGAGGAGAAGGAGACAACAGAGGATAAGATGGTTGGATGGCATCACTGAGCCAATGAACATGAGTTTGAGTAAGCTCTGGGAGTTGGTGATGGATAGGGAGGCCTGGCATTCTGCAGTCCATGGGGTCGTAAAAAGTCAGACATTACTGAGCAACTGAACTGAACTGAACTGAATGTTTCACTATGTTGGTGATAACCGACATACTCACAATATCCAAATCAAGTGTTGAAAACAATTTGAACCTGCTTGGTTACGTTAATCACTTTGATGTTTGGGTTCCATATAAGCTAAGTGAAGAAAACCTTCTTAGCCATATTTCTGCCTGTAATTCTCTACTGAAATGTAACAGAAACCTTTTGTTTTGAAGACAAATTGTGATGGGTCATGAAAAGTGGATATGTACAAAATGTGGAACAGAAGAAATCAGGGGGCAATTGAAATAAAACACTACCAACCACACCAAAGTCCAGTCTTCATCCAAAGAAAGTGATATTGTGTATTATGAACTCCTTCCAGAAAACCAAATGATTAATTCCATCAAATTCTGCTCCCAGTTAGACCAAATGAAAGCAGCACTTGATGAAAAGACTTCAGAATAGGTTAACAGAAAATTTATAATCTTCCATCAGGACAACACAAGACCATGTTTTTTGATGACCAGGCAAAAATTGTTACAGCTTGGCTGAGAAGTTCTGACTCATTTGCTTTATTTACCAGATATTGTACCTTTAGATTTTCATTTATTTTGGTTTTTTCATAATTCTCTTAATAGGAAAAAGTTCAATTCTGTATAAGATTATGAAAGACATCAATAGTTAGAAGTTTTGAGAAGATGGAATTATGAAGTTGCCTGAAAAATGGCAGAGGTAATGGAGCAAAATGGTGAATACATTGTTCAATAAAGTTCTTGGTGAAAATGAAAAATGTGTCTTTCATTCTTCCTTAAAAAATCGAGGGAACTTTTTGACCAACCCAATCATACCCCACAGGAATGTGAAAGAGTTTGAAGTGAGGAGTTTAAGAGGCAGGATGAATACAAAGAAAAGTTATTCTAAAAAATTAAGTACTAAGATGCCATATATTTTTTTAATAAAAAGCAAGACAATGAAACAATAGGCAAATATGATATCCTGGTGAATGAAAGGACCCTAAGGCTTATGATCTTAATCTTACTCACCACTGTGGCACCCGAAATCCAGCAATGGTGATGGCACACTGTTATATAATAACATCAATGAGGCTGAAGCTCAGGCTGTCTGCCTCTTTTTGCTTTCAACTTTGCCTTAACAAATACTAAGGAACATTTGTTTCTCCTTCTCACTCCCCAAATAAGATATGCAATTACAAATGTGGAACAGAAGAAATCAGGGGGCAATTGAAATAAAGCACTACCAACCACACCAAAGTCCAGTCTTCATCCAAAGAAAGTGATATTGTGTAGATGCTGTGGCTATGCATCTGTCTTCATCTTTATCATCAAACATATCATCACCATCCAATAAATATTTAATGAGTGTGAAGTATGGGCCAGACTGTGTTCTAGGAACCATGAATATAATGACTTTCAAAAATAAACCCAAATCCCCTATTACATGGAGATTACTACCCACTGAGGTAAGACAAAAAGTGAATGTAATAAGAAATGTGTCATGGTAAATGGCACAATGAACAACATTGAGACAAGTTAAGCAGGCAAAGGGGTAGAGACTTCTCAGGAGGAAGGCTGTAATTTTAAATAAAGCAATCTTGGAAAACCTCACTGAGAGAACATGCAGGGGCAGCATGATCCAAGGAAAAACAAATCCAGGTGTCCTGACCTTAGTGAGGAGCAGTGAAGAGGCCTGTGTGGCCACAGCAGTGAGCTGGAAGAGATGACTTTAGACAGAAAGGGAGTGAGGTAGAAACCTGCACAGCCAAAGTGTAAGAGGCCTCTTATGCATTGTCAGAACTTGGCTTGTCCTATATTAGTGATGGGGCACTTTCAACCTTAGAGGCTTATGAACAAAGGAGTGATAAGAACTGATTTTTATTTTAATAGATTAATAGCTCAAAAATTAACTCAATTTACTGTTAATCTGTTCCTGGCCCTATAATAAACATATTATGTACATCATTTAATTATTATAGTATTCAAACTAGCTTCAGTTCAGTTCAGTTCAATCGCTCAGTCGTGTCTGACTCTTTGCGACCCCATGAACTGCAGCTCGCCAGGCCTCCCTGTCCATCACCAACTCCCGGTGTTCACTCAGACTCACATCCATCGAGTCAGTGATGCCATCCAGCCATCTCATCCTCTGTCATCCCCTTCTCCTCCTGCCCCCAATCCCTCCCAGCATCAGAGTCTTTTCCAATGAATCAACTCTTTATATGAGGTGGCCAAAGTACTGGAGTTTCAGCTTCAGCATCATTCCCTTCAAAGAAATCCCAGGGCTGATCTCCTTCAGAATGGACTGGTTGGATCTCCTTGCAGTCCAAGGGATTCTCAAGAGTCTTCTCCAACACCGCAGTTCAAAAGCACCAATTCTTTGGAGCTCAGCTTTCTTCACAGTCCAACTCTCATGTCCATACATGACCACTGGAAAAACCATAGCCTTGACTAGATGGACCTTTATTGGCAAAGTAATGTCTCTGCTTTTCAATATGCTATCTAGGTTGGTCATATATTATCCCTATTTCTACAAATGAAGAAATTAAGTCTCACACATTTGAACATTTCTCTACTCACAAGTAGTATTCTTAGGAGGTAATCTCAGATATATCTGTGGGCCAATCTTCACTGTTATTCACATGATTTTATTTTGATCACTACTGTGATAGTTCACATGAAAGGTTTATGTGTGCTTGTCTCTCCATAAAATTTTTCCCATTTTATTATGTCCACTGACATCATAAATAGATGTGATAAAGAGGTATTCTACTGTGTCATTCTGAAGAGTAGTATTACTTAGATAGCAATTATTACTCATTAGCATTTGATGCTGAGAAGGCAATGGTGACCCACTCCATATTCTTGCCTGGAAAATCCCATGGGTGGAGGAGCCTGATGGGCTGCAGTCCATGGGGTCACACAGAGTCGCACACGACTGAAGCTACTTAGCAGCAGCAGCAGCATTTGATGAAAACAACCTCCGTGCCATGACTCTCTTAATCTAAACAGTATATCATAAGTTACATGTCCCTGCAATTGGAGTACAACTTCTAAAGGTTTCCTTTTTAAACTCAGTAATGAGACATTTACATTTATATCTCATTTGCATAATTATATGAGCTTCTCTCAAGTCTCTTTCCTCTGTTTCTTCCAAATCTCTCCTCCGTCTATATGCTTCCCTCCATATATGTTGGCTTTTCTGGTTTGCATTCCTCCCTATCCCCATGGTCCTCACACAAATGCCAGGCACAGCAGTCCCCTTATTTGGAAAGACAGTCATTGGAGGATATTTTGGATATTGCTAATATCTTTATTACCCTTACGTCTCTCTTAGTTGCAGATCAACCACTAACATGTGCATGAGGTGGCCAAAGTATTGGAGTTTCAGCTTCAGCATCAGTCCTTTTAATGAACACCTTGGACTGATCTCCTTTCAGATGGACTGTTTGGATCTCCTTTGCAGTCCAAGGGACTCTCAAGAGTCTTCTCTAACACCACAGTTCAAAAGTATCAATTCTTCTGTGTTCAGCCTTCTTCACAGTCCAACTCTCACATCCATAAATGACCACAGGAAAAACCATAGCCTTGACTATATGGAGCTTTGCTGGCAAAGTATTGCCTCTGCTTTTTAATATGCTATCTAGTTTGGTTACAACTTTCCTTTCAAGGAATAAGTGTCTTTTAATTTCATGGCTGCAGTCACCATCCACAGTGATTTTGGAGCCCCCCAAAATAAAGTCTGACACTGTTTCCACTGTTTCCCCATCTATTTGCCATGAAGTGATGGGACCAGATGCCATGACCTTTGTTTTCTGGATGTTGAGCTTTAGGCCAACTTTTTCACTCTCCTCTTTCACTTTCATCAAGAGGCTTTTTAGTGCCTCTTCACTTTCTGCCATAAGGGTGGTGTCATCTGCATATCTGAGGTTATTGATATTTCTCCCGCCAATCTTGATTCCAGCTTGTACTTCTTCCAGCCCAGCATTTCTCATGATGTACTCTGCATAGAAGTGATATAAGCAGGGTGACAATATACAGCCTTGATGTACTCCTTTTCCTATTTGGAACCATTCTGTTGTTTCATGTCCAGTTTTAACTGTTGCTTCCTGACCTGCATATAGGTTTCTCAAGTGGCAAGTCAGGTTTTCTCATCTCTTTCAGAATTTTCCAGAATTTTCAGAATTTTTAACTGTGATTCACACAGTTAAAGGCTTTGGCATATTCAATAAAGCAGAAATAGATGTTTTTTTCTGAAACTCTCTTTTTCAATGATCCAGCGGATGTTGTCAATTTGATCTCTGGTTCCTCTGCCTTATCTGAAACCAGCTTGAACGTCTGGAATTTCCGGTTTACATATTGCTGAAGCCTCCTTGGAGAATTTTGAGCATTACTTTACTAGTGTGCGAGATGAGTGCAATTGTGCGGTAGTTTGAGTATTCTTTGGTATTGCCTTTGTTTGGAATTGGAATGAAAACTGACCAAAAAGAATGAAGGGATGGAGCCACAGCAAAAACAATACCCAGTTGTGGATGTGACTGGTGATAGAAATTGAATGCTGTAGAAGGAAGGTAGAAGGTAGATAGAAGGTCTGATGCTGTAAAGAGCAATACTACATAGGAGCCTGGAATGTTAGATCCATGAATCAGGGCAACTTGGAAGTGGTCAAACAGGAGATGGAAAGAATGAACGCTGATATTCTAGGAATCAGTGAACGAAAATGGACTGGAATGGGTGAATTTAACTCAGATGACGATTATATCTACTACTCTGGGCAGGAACCCCTTAGAAGAAATGGAGTAGCTTTCATGGTCAACAAAAGAGTCTGAAATGCAGTTCTTGGATGCAATCTCAAAAACGACAGAATGATCTCTTTTTATTTCCAAGGCAAACCATTCTCCTTAGAAGCTGTATCAATTTATGTCCTCACAAACAGTACAAGAGGATTCACTTTTCTCCATATCTTCTCATACTTTTTGTTTGTAAATTTTTTGATGATGGCTATTCTGAATAGTGTGAAGTAATATCTCATTGTAGTTTTGTTTTCCATGTCTCTTATAGTAATGATGTTGAGAATTTTTTCATGTGTTTGTTAGCCATCTCTAAGTCTTTTTTGGAGAAGTGTCTGTTTAGGATTTCTGCCCATTTTTCAATAGGTTAATTAGTTTTTCTGAAATTTAGTTACTTGAGCTAGTTATATATTTTGGGGATTAATCCTTTGTCAGTTGCTTCATTTGCAATTACTTTTTCCCATTCTGAGGGTTCATTCTTGGTCATCATTTCCTTTGATGTGCAAAAATGTTAAGGTTAATTGGTTCTTATTTTTTTACTGTTTTTATTTCCATTATTCTTGGTGGTTGATCATAGAAGATCTTGCTGTGATCTATGTCAAAAAGTGTTCTGCATATGTTTTCCTCTAAGAATTTTATATTTTTTAGTCTTACATTAAGTCTTTAAACCATTTTGATTTTATCTTTTTGTATAATGTTAGCAGGTGTGCTAGTTTCATTCTTTTACATGTAACTGTCCAGTTTTCCCAGAACCACATATTGATGAGGCTGC
Organism: Capra hircus; assembly: GCF_001704415.2. Taxonomy (NCBI): domain Eukaryota; kingdom Metazoa; phylum Chordata; class Mammalia; order Artiodactyla; family Bovidae; genus Capra; species Capra hircus. Next base: position 3,390,019 of record NC_030826.1, read on the forward strand.
CTTACCTCCATTGTATATTTGTGCCTCCTTTGTCAAAGATAAGGTGCCGTAGGTGTATGGGTTTATCTCTGGGCTTTCTACATTTTTTATTGGCTCATATTTCTGTTTTGGTGCCAGGACCATACTGTCTTGATGACTGTAGTTTTGTGGTATAGCCTGAAGTCAGGAAGGTCGATTCCTACAGTAGGTTTTTCTTTCTTGAGATTTCTTGACAATTCAGGCTCTTTTGTGTTCCCATACAAATTATGAATTTTTTTGTTCTAGTTCTGTGAAAAATACTATTGGCAGTTTGATAAGCATTGCATTGAATCTCTAGATTGTGTTGGGTATTATAGTTATGTTCACAATATTGATTCCTCCATTCCAAGAACATGGTATATCTTTCCATCTGTTTGTGTCATCTTTGATTTCTTACATCAGTGTCTTATAGTATTCTGCATACAGGTCTTTGGTCTCTTTAGACAGATTTACTCCTAGGTATTTTATTCATTTTGTTGCAATGGTAAATGGGACTGCGTCCTCAATTTCTCTTTCTGATTTTTCATCATTATTATACGACTTTACTATATTAATTAATTAACTCTAATAAATTTCTGGTGGCATCTTTAGGATTTTCTACATAAAGTATTATGTCATATGCAAACAGTGAAAGTTTTACTTCTCTTTTCCAATTTAGATTTATTTTATTTCCTCTTGTTATAGCTATGACTTCCAAAACTATGTTGAATAACAGCAGCAAGAGTGGGCATCCTGGTCTTGTTCCTGATCTTAGAGGAAATGTTTTCAGTTTTTCACCATCGACATTAATGTTTACTGTTGGTTTATCATATAAGGCCTTTATTACATTGAGGTGTGTTCCTTCTATGTCCATTTTCTAAAGAGATTTTATCATAAGTGGATGCTGAATTTTGTCAAAAGCTTTTAGCATCTATTGAGATTATCATATGGTTTTCATCTTTTAATTTGTTTAGTGTGGTATATAACAGTGATTGATTTGCATACATTGAAGAATCCATATATCTCTGTGATAAATCTGACCTGATCATGGTGTATGATCCTGTTAACGTGTTGTTGGATTCTGTTTGATAGAATTTTGTTGACGATTTTTGCATCCATGTTCATCAGTGATATTGGCCTGTAATTTTCTTTTTATGTGATATCTATGTCTGATTTTATTATCAGGGTGATGATGACCTTGTATAGTGAGTTTGGAAATATTCTCTCATTTGCAATTTTCTGGAAGAGTTTGAGAAGGATAGGCATTATTGATTCTATAAGTGTTTGATGGCATTCACCTGTGAAACGATCTGGCCCTGGACTTTGTTTTTTTTTTTTTGAGTTGGGGAGGAAGATAGATTTTTGATCACGATTTTTATTTCAGTGCTTATGACTAGCTTGTTCATAATTTCTACTTCTTCCTGGTTCATTCTTAAAAGTTTGAACTTTTCTAAGAATTTGTCTATTTCTTCCAGGTTATCCATTTTACTGAGATATAATTGCTCATTATATAATTTATATTTCTGTCTTGTCGATTGTAATATCTCCTTTTTTATTTCTAATTTTGTTGATTGAATCTTCTCCCTTTTTTTTTTCCCTTGATGACTCTGGCTAAGGATTTTTCAATTTTGTTTATCTTCTCAAACAACCAGTTTTAGTTTTATGGATTTTTGCTATTGTTTCCTTCATTTCTTTTTCAATTATCTCTGCTCTGATCTTATGACTTCCTTCCTTCTATTAAGTTTGCATTTTTGTTGTTGTTTTTGTTGTTCATCTTTTCTCCAGTTGCTTTAGATGTATATTTAAGTTGTCTATTTGGTGTTCTACTTGTTTCTTGAGGTAGGATTGTATTGCTGTAAACTTCTATCTTAGAACTGCTTTAGGTGCATCCCATTAGGTTTTTTTTTTTTTTTTTTTTGGATTCATCGTGTGTTTCTTATTTCTTTCTAGGTATTTTTCCCCCCTTTTAATTCTTCAATAACCTGTTGGTTATTTAGAAATGTACTGTTTAATCTCCATGCATTGCATTTTCTAGCTTTTTTTTTTTTTCCTGTAATTGATACCTAGCTTCATAGCATTGTGGTCCAAAAAGATACTTGATACAATTCAAATTTTCTTATATTTCTCTAGGCTTGATTTGTGACCCAAGATGTGATCTATTTTGGAGAATATTCTATATGCACTTTAGAAGAAAGTTTATTCTTCTGTATTTGGATGGAATGCCTTGAAGATATCAATTAGATTAATTTGATCTAATGTGTCATTTAAGTCTTGTGTTTCCTTATTAAGTATCTGTTTTTATGGTATATCCATTGGGGTAAGTGAGATGCTAATGTCCTCTATTATGTTACCATTGATTTCCCTTTTTATGTCTGTTAGTGATTTTGCCTTAGGTATTGAGGTGCTCCTCCTATTTTGGGTGCATAATAGTTAAAACAGTTATGTCTTCTTGGATTTATCTCTCGATCATTACGTAGTGTCTTCTCTTCCACATAATGTTTTTTTTTTAAGGTCTATTTTGTCTGATATGAGAATTGCTCCTCTGGATTTGTTTTGATTTCCAGTTGCTTGGAATATTTTTTTCCATCTACTCACTTTCAGTCTGTATGTGTCTCTAGGTCTTTTGTAGACAGCATATGTATGGGTCTTGTTTCTGTATTCATTCAGTCTCTGTGTCTTTCAGTTAGAGTGTTTAATCCATTTACATTTAAATCAATTAATGATATATATGTTCTTATTGGGGGTTTCATAATTGCTTTCAGTTTGTCTATATAGGTTTTTCACTTCTCTTATGTTACCTGCTTACAGAATTCCCTTTACTATTTGTGGTAAAACTGACTTGGTGGTGCTAAATTCTCTAATCTTTTGTTTGTCTGTAAAGCTTTTGATTTCCTCATTAATTTTGAAAGATATCCTTGCTGGGTAAAATAATCTTGGTTGTAGATTTTTCCCTTTCATTACATTAAATATATCTTGCCATTCACTTCTGGCTTACAAGGTTTCTGCTGAAAGATCAGCTGTATGAGGCTTCCCTGTATGAGGAAACTGTATGAGGTTTCCCTGGTATGTTATTTGTTGCTTTTCTCTTGCAACTTTCAACATTTTTTTTTAAACTAACAAACTATTAAATTAAATATATTCCATGCCTACACAGAACAATAAGAATGTACAAAAATTATCTTTTGTTCTTTAAAAATTATTTTTGAAGCCCTCTTTTGTATTTTTATTTTAATCATGATTTCAACTTCTTCACAATATTAGATAATAAATGAAAAAAGTAAGATGGAACTGTATTTCAAATGTACAAATTTAACATATGCTATTAAAATATAATCAATGTAAAAATTACAAAATTAAAATCATTTTATATAAACTGAAATGCTATTTTATCTAATACTCAATGCATTAAAATTAAAAGGTAAAATATAAATTATATAATTAGAAATGTATATATCAATTATATTATAGAAAAACAATAACCATCAATATATAAAATAAGTAAGCTCAATCTGTTGCTTATTTTTTTTAATTTATCAGCTCATAAATATTTAACATACTAAAGTCATTCACAGCTCTGTCCTTCAATGTACATCTAGTTGCATATATCAATACAGTCAATACTTATTTGCAGATTCTATATTTGCAGATAGGCCTACTTATACAAATTTATTTGTAACATCAAAATCAGTATTCACTATTTTTCACACCCAGTTCTAGACGTGCACATTCCACAGAATAGTAAAAATTTGACCCACAAAGGTGCAACTTCTTTCTCAGAAGACATCAACAAAACAAACATTTTACTTCTTGTTTCAACCCTCACAGTGTAAAATGACTATCCTTTTTTGCCTATTAGTCTACTTAGGGTCTACTTTTCCTCTCTTTTCATGCTTTTAATTGGTGATTTCACTGTTTAAAATGCTTCCTAGCAAAAGAAGGCTGTGATTTTCTTCTCACTTTTTATTAGGAGAAAATAAGTGTGCCAGATGAATTTTGTTCAGGCATATCTAATACTGCTTTGGACCATGAGTTCAATGTTGATGAATCAAGAACATATATTATATAAAGTATCTTTAAACAAAACATGAATGGATAAGAAAGCTGTGGTACATATACACAATGGAGTATTATTCAGCTGTTAAAAAGAATTCATTTGAATCAGTTCTGATGAGATGGATGAAACTGGAGCTGATTATACAGAGTGAAGTAAGCCAGAAAGAAAAACACCAATACAGTATACTAACACATATATATGGAATTTAGAAAGATGGCAATGACGACCCTGTATGCAGGACAGCAAAGGAGTCACAGATGTGTATAACAGACTTTTGGACTCAGAGGGAGAGGGAGAGGGTGGGATGATTTGGGAGAATGGCATTCTAACATGTATACTATCATGTAAGAATTGAATCGCCAGTCTATGTCTGATGCAGGATACAGCATACTTGGGGCTGGTGCATGGGGATGACCCAGAGAGATGTTATCGGGAGGGAGGTGGGAGGGGGATTCATGTTTGGGAACACATGTAAGAATTAAAGATTTTAAAATTATAAAATAAAATAAAATAATAAAAAAAAACACACCTAAAACAAGGTTATGTGTACTGATTGATTCATAAAATTGTGACCAGAAGTTCATGAAAACTTAGCCCTATATTTCACCTTGGAGCAATGATTTGTTATTGGCTAATTTAGTGTGTCAGGTGGCTAAGTTTTAAATAAACCACCTGCCAATGCAGAAACTGTGGTTTTGATACTTGGGTTGGGAAGATGCCTGGAGAATAAAATGGCAACCTGCTCCAGTATTCTTGCCTGGGAAATCCTATGGACTGAGCCTGACAGGTTATATCATGAGGTTGCCAAAGAGTTGTACATGACTTAGCAACTAAACAAAACAACAACAACAACTCAGTGTGAAAGAAAATTTTGTATAGAACATAACTACTTCAGAGGAATTATCTGTTTTGTTTCATATATCAAAGAGCATGTAGGTATTTCATGTGTTAAAGTAGATGTTGGGTGAATATCTTGCATGGCTTTTGTGGAAAAAAGAAATCTGTATTTTATATATATATATATATATACACACACACATTAATATACCTGAATAAATCTTCAGTTCAGTAGCTCAGTCGTGTCTGACTCTTTGCGACCCCATAAATCCCAGCACCCCAGGACTCCCTGTCCATCACCAACTCCCGGAGTTCACCCAAACTCATGTGCATCGAATTGGTGATGCCATTCAGCCATCTCATCCTCTGGAATCCCCTTCTCCTCCTGCCCCCAATCCTTCCCAGCAACAGGGTCTTTTCCAATGAGTCAACTCTTCGCTTCAGGTGGCCAAAGTATTGGAGTTACAGCCTCAGCATCAGTCCTTCCAGTGAACACCCAGGACTGATCTCCTTTAGAATGGACTGATTGGATCGCCTTGCAGTACAAGGAACTCTCAAGAGTCTTATCCAACACCACAGTTCAAAAGCATCAATTCTGTGGTTCTCAGCTTTCTTCATAGTCCAACTCTCACATCCATACATGACCACGGGAAAAACCATAGCCTTGACTAGACGGACCTTAGTTGGCAAAGTAATGTCTCTGCTTTTCAATATGCTATCTAGATTGCTTATAACTTTTCTTCCAAGGAGTAAGCATGTTTTATTTCATGACTGCAGTCACCATCTGCAGTGATTTTGGAGCCCCCCAAAATAAAGTGTGACACTGTTTCCACTGTTTCCCCATCTATTTCCCATGAAGTGATGGGACCAGATGCCATGATCTTCGTTTTCTGAATGTTGAGCTTTAAGCCAACTTTTTCACTCTCCACTTTCACTTTCATCAAGAGGCTTTTTAGTTCCTCTTCCCTTTCTGCCATAAAGGTGGTATCATCTGCATATCTGAGGTTATTGATAATTTTCCCAGCAATCTTGATTCCAGCTTGTGCTTCTTCCAGCCCAGCATTTCTCATGACGTACTCTGAATATAAGTTAAATAAAGAGGGTGACAATATACAGCCTTGATGTACTCCTTTTCCTATTTGGAACCAATCTGTCGTCCCATGTCCAGTTTTAACTATTGCTTCTGACCTGCATAGAGGTTTCTCAAGAGGCAGGTCAAGTGGTCTTAGTTCCCTTCTATTTAACCATAAGAAAACAGAATATTCCAGAGAAATATAGAAAAATGAAAGCTAATTATTCTATAATAAAGAAAATAAAAATTAATGAAATTAAAAAAGTTATTAATTAGCATCTGTGAAACAAACAAACAAACAAAGGACTCAGTCTCTGCCATAAGATTAAAAAGGTGACCAAAGAAAGAGAGAAGATTGTGACAAGTTTCTTAATGCTAATACCAGAGTCCAAAAGAAGTATAAGAAAGTAAAATTTGAGGCAAAAATCATGAAAACTCCAATTAATGGCCCACAATTTCAGGGATACACGTCTTAACTATAGAATCCATTAAGTAGTAGAAAAAGAAATGCCCACATTTAAGGAAAATGCTTTGAACTGATGAACTATTACAAACACAAGCATCCTTGCACCTTGAATTGAGATAAACCCATGGGGGGGAGGGGGGCAGTGGCATGAAACATGGTATAGAACATCTAAAAAAAAAAAAAAACTCAAGCCTAGTTTTGATTCTTTCGTCCTCTTTAAAACACCACTACCCATAGGACCCCCATTAGCTTCATTCTTAGTGATGCTTCTTAAGACCCACTCACTTTGCATACCAGGATGTCAGGATCTAGGTGAGTGCTCACACCATTATAGTTATCTGTATCATTAAGATCTTTTTTGTAAATTAAAATAAATAAATTTATATTAAAAATAAATCTAAGTCTGAAAACAAAACAAAAAAAAATCCTTTTTGTACAATTTTTCTGTGTATGCTTGCTATCTCTTCTTAATATCTTATGCTTCTGAAAGGTCCATACAGTTCTTCAGTCCTTTATTGTGCCCATCTTTGCATGAAATGTCCTGGTATCTCTAATTTTCTTGAAGAAATTTATAGTCTTTCCCATTCTATTACTTTCCTTCTTTTTTTTTTTTTTTTTTTTTCATTAATCACTTAGGAAGGATTTCTTATCTCTCTTTACTATTCTTTGGAAATCTGCATTCAGATGGCTATATCTTTCCTTTTCTCCTCTGCCTTTCACATCTCTTCTTTGCTCGGGAGTTTGCAAGGCCTCCTCAGACAACCATTTTCCCTTTTTGTGTTTCTTTTCCTTATGGATGGTTTTGATAACCACCTCCTATACAATATCATGAACCTTCATCAGTAGTTTGTGACACAGATAACCATGAAGGTGTGATCACTCGCCTAGAGCTAGACACCATGGAATGTGAAGTAAAGTGGACCTTAGGAAGCATCACTATGAACAAAGCTAGTGGAGGTGATAGAACTCTTGCTGAGTTATTTCAAATCCTCAAAGATGATGCTGTGAAAGTGTTGCACTCAATATGCCAACAAACTTGGAAAACTCAGCAGTGGCCGCAGGACTGGAAAAGGTCAGTTTTCATTCCAATCCCAAAGAAAGGTAATACCAAAGAATGGTCAAACTACTACACAATTGCACTCATTTCACACACTAGCAAAGTAATGCTCAAAATTGTCCAAGGTAGGCTTCAACAGCACGTGTGTGAACTGAGAACTTCCAGATGTGTGAGCTGGATTTAGAAAAGGCAAAGGAACCAGAGATCAAATGGTCAACATCCATTGTCCACTGGATCATAGAAAAAGCAAGAGAATTACAGAAAAACATCTACTTCTGCTTTACTGACTATGCCAAAGCCTTTGACTGTATGGATTACAACTAACTGTGGAAAATTCTTAAGGAGATGGGAATAGCAGACGACCTTACCTGAATCCATCAAACACATTATGAAGCTCATACACCATGAATAAGTCCAGCTTATTTCACGGATGCAAGGATTCTTCAATGTACACAAATCAACCAATGTGATATACCATATTAACAAATTGAAAGATAACAATCATATTATCATCTCAATAGATGCAGAAAAAGCCTTTGATAAAATTCAGCCTCCATTTATGATTAAAAAACACTTCAAAAAATGGGCATAGAATGAACCTACCTCAACATAGTAAAGGCCATAAATGATAAGGCCTCAGTAAACATTATTCTCAGTGGCAAGAAACTGAAAATATTCCCCTAATATTAGGAACAAGACAAGGGTGTCCATTCTCATGGCTAATATTCAATATAGTTTTGGAAGCTATAGCAATTAGAGAAGAAAAAGAAATAAAAATAATGCAGACTGGAAAAGAAGAATTAAAATGCTCACTGTTTGCAGAAGACATGATACTATACATGGAAAACTCTAAAGAAACTATCAGACATTTATTAGAGCTAATCAGTGAATTCAGCAAAGTCATGGGATATGAGGTCAATATGCAGAAATCACTTGCATTCCTATATATTAACAACAAAAAAATCAGAAAGAAATTAAAGAATCAATTCCATTCACCATTGCAACAAAAAGAATAAAATACCTATGAATAAACCTACCTAAGGAGGCAAAAGAACTATATACAGAAAATTATATAAGACACTCATGAAAGAAAACAAAGATGGCATAAACAAATGGAGAGATATTCCAAGTTCCAAATTAGGAAGAATCAATATTGTGAAAATGACTCTACTACCAAGTTCAGTCTACAGATTCAATATGATCCTTACCAAATTATGATTGACATTTCTCATAGAACTAGAACAGAAGTTTCATAATTCATAAAGAAAGAAAAATGATCCCAAGTAGCCAAAGCAGTCTTGAGAAAGAAGAATGGAGCTGGAGGATTCAGCCTTCCTGACTCAGACAGTAATACAAAGCTACAGTGATCAAGACAGTATGATACCGGCACAAAAACAGAAATACATACCAAATGACAATGGAGCAAAATAGAGAGCCCAGAGATAAACCCATGCTCTTATGGGTATCTTATTTTTGACCAAGTAAGGAAGACTATACAGTGGGACAAAGACAGCTCCTTCAATAAGTGTTGCTAGGAAAACTGGACAGATACATGTAAAAGAATGAAATAAGAACATTTCCTAATACCATATACAAAGATAACCTCAAAATGGATTAAAGATTTAAATGAAAGACCAGACAATATCAAACTCTTAGGGGAAAACATAGGCAAAACACTCAATAACACAAATCAGAGCAAGATTCTCTATAACCCACCTTCTAGAGTAATGGAAATAAAAACAAAAATAAACAAGTAGGACCTGATTAAACTTTAAAGCTTTTGCACAACAAAGGAAACTACAAACACAGTGAAAAGACAGCACAAATTTTGGGAGAAAATAACAGCAAAGGAAACAACTGACAAGTAATTTCCAAAATATAAAAGCAGTTCATACAACTCAATACTAGAAAGACAGTTCAGTCAGTCAGTCGTGTCCGACTCTTTGTGACCTCATGAATTGCAACATGCCAGGCCTCTCTGTCCACCACCAACTCCCGGAGTTCACTCGGACTCATGTCCATCGAGTCCGTGATGCCATCCAGCCATCTCATCCTCTGTCGTCCCCTTCTCCTCCTGCCCCCAATCCCTCCCAGCATCAGAGTCTTTTCCAATGAGTCAACTCTTCGCATGAGGTGGCCAAAGTACTGGAGTTTCAGCTTTAGTATCATTCCTTCCAAAGAACACCCGGGGCTGATCTCCTTTAGAATGGACTGGTTGGATCTCCTTACAGTCCAAGGGACTCTCAAGAGTCGTTTCCAACACCACAGTTCAAAAGCATCAATTCTTCAGCACTCAGCTTTCTTCACAGTCCAACTCTCACATCCATGCATGACTACTGGCAAAACTTAGCCCTGACTAGACGGACCTTTATTGGCAAAATGTCGTCTCTGCTTTTGAATATGCTATCTAGGTTGGTTACAATTTTCCTTCCAAGGAGTAGTTCAGTTCAGTTCAATCGCTCAGTTGTGTCCGACTCTTTGAGACCCCATGAATCGCAGCATGCCAGGCCTCCCTGTCCATCACCATCTCCTGGAGTTCACTCAGACTCATGTCCATCGAGTCCGTGATGCCACCCCGCCATCTCATCCTCTGTTGTCCCCTTGTCCTCCTGTCCTCAATCCCTCCCAGCATCAGAGTCTTTTCCAATGAGTCAACTCCTTGCATGAGGTGGTCAAACTACTGGAGCTTCAGCTTTAGCATCATTCCTTCCAAAGAAATCCCAGGGTTGATCTCCTTCAGAATGGACTGGTTGGATCTCCTTGCAGTCCAAGGGACTCTCAAGAGTCTTCTCCAACACCACAGTTCAAAAGTATCAATTCTTCAGTGCTCAGCCTTCTTCATAGTCCAACTCTCACATCCATACATGACCACAGGAAAAACCATAGCCTTGACTAGACGGACCTTAGTCGGCAAACTAATGTCTCTGCTTTTGAATATACTATCTAGGTTGGTCATAACTTTTCTTCCAAGGAGTAAGAGTCTTTTAATTTCAAGGCTGCAGTGATCTTGGAACCCAAAAAAGTAAAGTCTGACACTGTTTCCACTGTTTCCCCATCTATTTGCCATGAAGTGCTGGGACCGGACGCCATGATCTTCGTTTTCTGAATGTTGAGCTTTAAGCCAACTTTTTCGCTCTCCTCTTTCACTTTCATCAAGAGGCTTTTCAGTTCCTCTTCACTTTCTGCCATAAGGGTGTTGTCATCTGTATATCTGAGGTTATTGATATTTCTCCCAGCAATCTTGACTCCAGCATGAGAAATAGATAGCCAGTGGGAATTTGCTGCATCACTCAGGGAAGTCAAACAGGGGCTCTGTAACAATCTATAAGAGTAGGATGGGAAGCAAGAGGAGAGGGAGTTTCAGGAGGGAGGGGACATGGGTGTACCTCTGACATTCTTGTTGATGTTCAATAGAAAACAACAAAATTCTGTAAAGCTATTGTCCTTCCATTTAAAAATATACAAATATTTTTAAAAGAAGCAAGAGAAATATTGAATATACAAATTAACTTTGCACCTAAAAGACTGGGAAAAGTAGAAACAAAACCCCCAAAGTTAGCAGAAGGAAATAAACCACAAAAGTCAGAGCAGAAAAATCGAAAAGGACGTTAAAAACAAACAAACAAAAAAAAAAAATAGCAAAGATAAATAAAACTAAAAACTGGTTATTTGAAAAGACAAATTTGGCAAACCTTAGTCAGACTCATCAAGAAACAAAGACCAAAGAATGAAATCAAAGAAATCAGAAATGAAAAAGGAGAGGTTATAACAGACAATGCAGAAATAAAAAGTATCATAAGAGACTATTATGAGCAACTATATGGGAACAAAATGGATAATCTCAAAGAATGGACAAATTCTTAGAAAAGTTCAATCTCCCAAGACTGAACCAGGAAGAAATAGAAATTATGAACAAGTCAATTGCAAACACTGAAATCAAAACTGTGATCAAAAATCCCCCTGAGCCTTTGGTGTAGTAGCACTGAACCCAACATCCTAGTCTACCAGAGAACTAATCTTAGGGGATATCAGATAGTGAGTACTCACACAAAGGAAACCACTGGAATAAAGATACATCATCACCCAACAACCAATAGCACACTGTGCAGAATGCCTCATCTAAATAACAAACAAAACAAAAATACAAACCCAGTAATCAGCAGAAAGGATTAAAACCTCATTCAATCTTGGCCATCACAGGAAAAGCAAACAAACAAAAACTCAGCACAAATCTCACCCTATACAAAGCTTACACAAAAGATTACACCAACCTTAGGAGGGCAGAAACCAAAAGAAAGAAAGAATTCAACCTTGAAGCCTGGGAAAAAGAGATCTCAAACACAATAAGTTAAAAAAACAATAAAATGAAATAATGAAAAGGCATAGAAATAAAACACAAATGAAGGAACAAGCTAGAAGCACAGAAGTCCAAATAAATAAAAACAAAATAGGCAAACTACCTGAAAAAGTATTCAGAATAATGGTACTAAAGACGGTTTTAAAAACCTTGAAAACAAAATGGAGAAAATGCAAGAATCAATTAACAAACACCTAGAAGAATTAAAGAATAAACATACAGAGAGAAACAACAGAACTATTGAAATTAAAACTACTCCAGAAGGAATCAATAGCAGAATACCTGAGGCAGAAGAACCAATCAGTGAGCTGGAATATAAAATGGTGGAAGTAACTACTGAAGAGCAGAATAAAGTAAAAAGAATGAAAAGAACTGAGGATAGTCTAAAAGACGTCTGGGACAATATCAAATGCACCTACATTCAAATTATAAGGGTTCCTGAAGATGAAGAAAAAAAGAAAGGGTATGAGAAAAATTTTGAAGAGATTATAGTTGAAAATTTCCTCAACATGGAAAAGGAAGTAGTCAATCAACTCCAAGAGGCAAGAATAGTCCCATACAGGATAAACTCAAGGAGAAACATGCCAAGACACATACTAATCAAACCAACAAAGACTAAAAACAAAGAAAGAATATGAAAGGCAGCAAGGGAGAAGCTTCAAGTAACATACAAGGGAAACCCCATATGTTTAACAGCTGATCTTTCAGCAGAAACTCTGCAGGCCAGAAGGGAATGGCAGGATATATTTAAAGTACTGAAAGGAAAAATCTAGAACCAAGATTACTGCACACTGCCAGGGTCTCATTCAAAATTGATGGAGAAATAAAACGCTTTTCAGACAAGCAAAAGTTAAAAGAATTCAGTATCACCAAACCATCTTTACAATGAATGTTAAAGGGACTTACATAGTCAGAAATAGAAGAAAAGGAAAAAAGATCTACACAATCAACCTCAAAAGATTAAGAAAATGGCAATAGGAACATATATATCAATAATTACTTCAAATGTAAATGCTCCAACCAAAAGACACAGACTGGATGAGTGGATACAAAAATAAAAAAGACCCATATATATGCTGTCTATAAGAAACCTACTTCAGACCTCAAGACACATATAAACTAAGAGTGAAAGGATGGAAAAATAAATTTCATGCAAATGGGAAGCAAAAGAAAGCTGGAATAGCAAGTCATATTAGACAAAATAGACTTTAAAATAAAGAAGATTATAAGAGATAATGATCAAAGGATCAATCCAAGAGGAAGATGTAATAACTGTAAATATCTATACACCCATCATAGGAGTACCTCAATGGTAAGACAAACACTAACAGATATAAAAGGAGAAATTGACAGTAACACAATAGTAGTAGGAGCCTTAACACCCCACTCACACAAATGGACAGATTATCAAAACAGAAAATTAATAAGGAAGCACAAGTCTTATGATAAATTAGATGAGATGGATCTCATTGATATCTTTAGGACATTCCATCCAAATGCAGAATACACCTTCTCAAGTGCACATGGAATGTTCTTCAGGATACACCATATCTTGGGCCACAAATCAAACCACAATAAATTTAAGAAAATTGAAACTATATCAAGCATCTTCTCTGACCACAATGCTATGAGACTAGATATAAATTACAAGAAATAAAACTGTAAGAAACACAAATACATGGCTATTAAGCAAAATGTTTCTAAATAACCAACAGGCTACTATAGAAATAAATAGGGAAATTAAAAAATTTCTAGAAACAAACGACAATGAAAACAAAACTCAAGTGGGATGCAGCAAAAGCAGTTCTAAGAGGGAAGTTTATAGCAATACAATCCTATCTAAAGAAACAACAAAAACATTGAATAGAAAACCTAACTTTACACCTAAAAGAACTGGAAAAAGAAGAACAAAACAAAACAAAAACAAAAATTAGTACAAAGAAAGAAATCATAAAGATACGAACAGAAATAAATGTAAAATAAATGAAAAAAATAGTAAATGTTAATAAAATTAAAAGCTGGTTCTTTGAGAAGATAAATAAAATTGACAAACCTTTAGCGAGTTCATCAAGAAAAAAAGGAAGAAGAATAAAATTTTAAAAAAATAGAAATGAAAAAGGATAAATTACAACAGACAATGCAGAAATACAAAGGATTATAAGAGACTATTATGAACAACTAAATGGCAATAAAATGGATAACCTGGAAGAAACTGACAGATCCTTAGAAAAGCTCAATCTTCCAAAACTGAACCAAGAAGAAATAGAAATTATGAACAACCCAATTATAAGCACTGAAATTGAAACTGTGATCAAAAGTCTCCCAAAAAACAAAAGCCCAGAACCAGATGGTTTCACAGGAGAATTCTATCAAACATTTAGAGAAGAGCTAATGTATAACCTTTTAAAACTCTTTCAAAAATTTTTCACAGGAAGGAACACTTCTAAACATATTCTACAAGGCCACCATCAATCTGATACCAAAACCAGACGAAGACAACACACAAAAAAAGAAAACTACAGGCCAATATCACTGATGAACATAGGTGCAAATTTAGCAGAGTTCTGCAACACATCAAAAAGCTCATACACCATGATCAAGTTGGTGTATTCCAGGGATGCAAGGATTCTTCAATATACACACATCAATCAATGTGATACACCATGTTAACAAATTGAAAGATAAAAGCCATATGATAATATCAATAGACGCAGAAAAAGCCTTTGACAAAATTCAACACCCATTTATGATTAAAACTGTTTTGACAAAAGGAGGCACAAATGTACAATGGGCAAAGATAGCTTCTTCAATACATGGTGCTGGGAAAACAGACAGCTATGTGTAAAAGAATGAAATTAGAACACTTCCTAACACTACACACAAAGATAAACTGAAAATGGATTAAAAACCTTTATGTAAGATCAGAAACTATCAAACTCTTAGAGGAAAACATAGGCAGAACACTGTATCACATAAATAATAACAATTTCCTCTATATCTAACATCCTAGAGTAATAAAAATAAAAACAAAAATAAACAAGTGAGACCCAGTTAAAAGGTTTTGCACAGCATAGGAAACTATAAACAAAGTGAAAAGAGAATGCTGAGAATGGTTGAAAATAATAGCAAATGAAACAACTGACAAAGGATTAATTTCCAAAACATATAAGGAGCTCATACAACTTAATACAAGAACAACAAACACCCAATCAAAAAGTGGGCAGAAAACCTAAGCAGACATTTCTCCAAATAAAACAAAACAAATGGTTAATAGACACATAAAAAGATTTTCAATATTGCTCATTATTAGAGAAATTCAAATCAAAACTTGAAGAATTTTCATGCAATGCAAGAGACTTAGGTTTGATTCCTGGGTCAGGAAGATCCACTGGAGAAGGTCATGGTAACCACTCCAGTATTCTTGCCTGGAGAATTCCATGCACAGAGGAGCCTTGCAGGTTACAGTCCAAAGGGTTGCAAAGAGTCAGACATGACTGAAGCAACTTAGTATGCAAATTGAAACTACAATGAGATATCAGCTCATATCAGTCAGAGTGGTCATCATTGAAAAGTCTAAAAAAAATAAATGCTGGATAGGGTGTGGCAAAAAGAGGACCCTCTTGCACTGTTGGTGGGAATGCAAATTGATACAGCCACTATGGAAGATAGCATGTAGATTCCTTTAAAAAACTAGGATTAAAGCCACCATATGACCCAGCAATCCCACTACTAGGCATATACCCTGAGGAAACCAAAATTGAAAAAGATACATGTATTTCAATGTGCACTTCAACACTATTTACAATAGCTAGAACATGGAAGCAACTTAGATGTCCATTGACAAATGAATGCATAAAGAAGTTGTGGTATGCATATACAATGGAATATTATTCAGCCATAACGAGGAAAGCCTTTAAGTCAGTTTTAATGAGGTGGATGAGCCTAGAGCCTATTATACAAAGTAAAGTAACTCAGAAAGAGAAAAACAAATATCATATATTAACACACATATATGGAATCTAGAAAGATGGTACTGATGAAATTATTTGCATGGCAATACTAGAAACATAGACATAGAAAACAGACTTATGGACTTGAGCTGGGGGTTGGGGAGGAAGGAGAGGATGGTATGTGTGGAGAGAGAAATATACAAACATATGCCATATGTAAAATAGATAGCCAGTTGGGAATCTGCTGCATGATTGAGGTAATTCAAACAGGGGCTCTGTAACAAACTGGGGCTAAAGGGCTGGGGTGGGGTGGGGGAGGTGGAAGGGACATTCAAGAGGGAGGGGCAGATGTATATCTATGGCTGCTTCATGTTGATATTTGGCAGAAACCAACACAATTCTATAAATAAATTATCCTTCAATTAAAAAATAAGTTAATTAAAAAATAATAATTTTTGAGCAGCCACCATGTAATAAGAACTAGAACTGTGTGAGATAAAAAGCAGTATGAGCAACCACTAGATTCACCACTAGATTCTTCCTTAAAATGGTTCTTGTAGCAAGGGTCAGAAATGAAGAACTAGATGGAAAATGAATTGATCTGTCATAGCTTTTCCTATACGTTTCCATTCTTAATCTGCCTGCAGTATGGGAGACCTGGGTTCGATCCCTGGGTTGGGAAGATCCCTAGAGAAAGGAATGGTTATCCACTCCAGTATTCTGGCCTGGAAAATTCCATGGAATGTACAGTCCATGAGGTCACAAAGAGTCAGACACGACTAAGCGACTTGCACTTCCACTTTTCCATTCTTAATGCAAATGCTAAGGAAAATGAAAGATTTCTTTTGCTTTTCTTCCCAGCAGCCCCTACTTTATATAGACAATGAAGTATATGTGTGTGGGGGGGCACTCTTGGGTGAATACAAATCCATTTACAATGAGAAAAATGTCTTCAGAGATGAGTTATCAAGTTCTATGGTATTAGTCACAGAAACCAGGAAGCTAATGACATTTAGGAGTTAACCATTTTCTGAACTTTGTGAATCTTGTCCCACACAGCTGGAAGATGCCATCAAAGCAAAAATTTGTATCAGTGATTCTTACCCCTTTGAGATTTTCAGAACTTCTTTGAAAATCTGATTGTATTACATCCTTCTTTTCTAGAAAATGTGGACAGCATAGTTGAAAAATTACATATTTCAAGTAGTTGGTATTTTTCTTGAAAACTATCCATGGATTCCTAGAGTATGATAGAGACCTTGAATTAAGAGCAATCATTATGTAAAAATACTTTGCTGATACAAATTAATACAACTGTAGTTAATTCATTTAATCAATTTAATGAATTATTGTATATAAAATGCTTAGAATAGTGTCTGGCTCACAGTAAGTATTCAATAAATGTTAGATAACTTTCTTTATATTGTAGTTACATTGAGTTTCTCATGTACTATGTATTTTCTCAAATGCTAGACTAACATTTACTTTGTTTGTATAGGCTAGTCATATATTTAATTTAATATTTCTATTTCTCCTAAGCTGTAGAAATTTTAATACTTACTGTTTTATAGATGAAGAAACTGAATCTTTCCCAATGACGTGATCTTTCCCAATGTCAGAAAGGTTTGTATGCAAATCTAGTATCTCTGATTTCAGATCCTAACCTTTTATTCCTTCTAATATATCACTGTTGGTTGATTCCATGCAGCCTATTGAAACCTCGTCTGGGATAATTCACTTTTATCCCCAGTTGGAATACACATATCTTAGAGAAGGAATTTTAGTTAGTATCATCAACTCAGATCAAAGCTAAAACCAGAGAGAGGCAAACTCCCTACTTAAACTAAATGCCATATATTCGCATTGGCAGTATGCTCAAGTGTCATATTTTCATAAAGTCAAAGAATATTTAAATTATAATAAATTCCCCTTGTCAAGTGACCTCTACCCCACACTCACCTCAAAGAAAAGGCTGAATATTTTAATTCCTTTACTTTTAATATTAAAAATTCTAGGATACATTTTAAAGGTTATATAGTTGAGAATGGAATGAGGCCTTGAGACATTTAAAAGGTTATATAGTCTGGGAATGGAACAAAGTCTTGAACCTTGTTTTTTTTCTTATTACAGTGCAAGTCAAAGGTGCTATAGACTAAAATATTCTTAGTTAAATCTCAGAGTTAGGAATTTAAAATCTAGAGAGATGGTTAACACTCTTATTTGTCTTGAGAGTCAAGGCAAGTTTTTTAAAACATCTAAGATGTTCTAATTTTAAATATTTCTTAGAGTACTTGAGTCTTAAATGTTCAGATGCAAGAAAAACTGGAGCAATCTGTTTATATTTGAATCCTTAAGAAGGCAGAAAGATTCATGCAGGCAAGTCTTTAATCACATTTCTGATCGAGTGATGAAACTAAGATATCAATGGAAAGATCATCCAGTTTATCAATCAAAGTCAATTGTATCTCCAGGAATCTAAAAAGTTTGGGCAAGAAAGGGACAGAAGTTTCATTGTTAAATAGACGCTGCCTTTTGAATTGTTTTCCACTATTAAAGCAAACATTAATGGAACTCCTCTTTCCTCCTACTACCTCTCATGTCCCTCAAAACAGATTCGTAATCTCATCTACCCAATCAACTAAACTGTTGTCATCTTCACATATTCTACCAGATATTGCATTTTTAAACAGTCACTAGAAAAATGGTTTTGTGAATAGTTACATAAGATTCAGAAAGAGAAAGAATATTAAAATGTGATGAGAATCCTAAGAAAATACCTGTGTGTAGACATGTGGGATGGGGGCAGGAAGAATCCATGGAAAGAAAAACAATGAAACCTGTACTTCAATCCTCTTTGTCAAACACATTTGATGAGTTTCAGAAAAATGCCTAACACCAAGAAGGGAAGCGAGCATATAGCACCCCCAGAGCATCAGACTTTCTGGCATCCTTTTCCCCAGGTCCTACCCTGAATTATGTCTTGTGCAAAGTATGAGCTGGACTGGAGAGGGGAGGGGAGGGCAGCTATAGCCACTTCTTTGGATTACTTTCTTGTTTTATTAGGTGTGTGCCAGAGTACTCAAGAAAGGAAAGAGGCATAAAAAGGAGTCTGGAAATAAGGAACTGGATGATTTTGAGTGTCATAGAGGTAAGTAGAGAGTTATCATATACTGTTCCTGGACCCTTCCTCCCAACTGGTTATTTGGGTCATACTCTGGTCTGACCCAAATGAGTTCCACAGTGACCAGATACAGATGCTTTCAGTCTCTGAGGCAGCTGGCTGATTTTACTTCAGCAGGTGACACAAAGATGATTATTTTATGAGTTCAGAGATGTGAAATATGTTGGGAAGCACTTCCTACATAGTATATGGCCCATACCTTGATCACCACTCAGGTCAGTTCAGTTGCTCAGTCCTTTCTGAATATTTGTGAGCCCACGGGCTGCAGCACATCAGGCTTCCCTGTCCATCACCAACTTCCAGAACTTGCTCAAACTCATGTTCATTGAGTCGGTGATGTCATCCAACTATTTCATATTCTGTTGTCCACTTCTCCTCCTGCATTCAATCTTTCACAGCATCGGGGGTGTTTCCAAAGAGTCAGTTCTTCATATCGGGTGGCCAGAGTATTGGAGCCTCAGCTTCAGCCTCAGTCTTTCCAATGAATATTCAGGACTGGTTTTCTTTAGGATTGACTGGTTGGACCTCCTTGCAGTCCAAGGAACTCTCAACAGTCTTCTCCAATACCACACTTCAAAATCATGAATACTTTGGCGCTCAGCCTTCTTTATGGTCCAACACTCACATGCAACATGGCTACTGGAAAAACCATAGCTTTGACTAGACAGACCTTTGTCAGCAAAGTAACGTCTCTGATTTTTAATATGCTGTCTAAGTTGGTCATAGCTTTTCTTCCAAGGAGCAAGCATCTTTTAATTTCATGGCTGCAGTCACCATCTGCAGTGATTTTAGAGCCCAAGAAAATAAAATCTCTCACTGTTTCCATTGTTTCCCCATCTGCTTGCCATGAAGTGATGGGACCAGATGCCATGATCTTAGTTTTCTGAATGTTGAGTTTTAAGCCAACTTTCTCGCTGTCCTCTTTCACTTTCATCAAGAGGCTCACTCTTTAGCTCATCTTTGCTTTCTGCCATAAGTGTGGTGTCATCTGCATATCTGAGGTTATTGATATTTCTCCCAGAAATCTTGATTCCAGCTTGTTCTTCTTCCAGTTCAGCATTTCACATAATGTACTCTGCCTATAAATTAAATAAGCAGAGTGACAACATACAACCTTAAGGTACTCCTTTCCCAATTTGGAACCAGTCTGTTATTCCATGTCTGTTTCTAACTGTTGCTTCTTGACCTGCATACAGATGTCTCAGGAGGCAGGTCAGGTGATCCGGTGTTCCCATCACTTTAAGAATTTTCCACAGTTTGTTGTGATCCACACAGTCAAAAGCTTTGGCATAATTAATAAAGTAGAATTAGATTTTTTCTGGAACTCCTTTGCATTTTCTATGATCCAGTGGATGTTGGCAATTTGATCTCTGGTTCCTCTGCCTTTCCTAAACCCAACTTGAACATCTGGAAGTTCTCTTTCCATGTACTGTTGAATCCTCACTTGGAGAACTTTGAGCATTACTTTGCTAGCATGTGAAATTAGTGCAATTGTGCTAACCAAGTCCATGCCCCAACCAGTAAGGCCAAAGAAGCTGAAGTTGAATGGTTCTATGATGATCTACAAGACCTTCTAGAACTAACACCAACAAAAGATGTGCTCCTAATCATAGGGGACTGGAGTTCAAAAGTAGCAAGCCAAGAGATACCAGGATAATAGGGAAGTTTGGCCTTGTAGTGCAAATGAAGCTGGACAAAGGCTAACAGCATTTTGCCAAGAGAACACAGTGGTCATAGAAAACACTGTCTTCCAACAACACAGGAGATCACTCTACATATGGACATTACCAGATGGTCAACACTGAAATCAGATTGATTATATTCTTTGCAGCCAAAGATGGAGAAGCCCTATACAGTTAGCAAAAACAAGACAGAGAGCTGACTGTGGCTCAGATCATGAACTTCTTATGGCAAAATTTAGACTGAAATTGAAGAAAGTAGGGAAACCACTAGACCATTCAGGTATGAACTAAATCAAATCCCTTATGATTTTACAGTGGAAGTGACAAATAGATTTAGGGGATTACATCTGATAGACAGAGTACCTGAAAAACTATAGACGGAGTTTCATGACATTGTATAGGAGGCAGTGATCAAGACCATCCATAAGAAAAAGAAATGCAAAAAAGCAAAATGGTTGTCTGAGGAGGCCTTACAAGTAGCTGAGAAAAGAAGATAAGTGAAAGGCAGAGGACAAAAGGAAAGATATGCCCATGTGAATGCAGAGTTTCAAAGAATGGTAGATAAGAAAGCCTTCCTCAGTGATCAATGCAAAGAAAGAGAGGATAACAATAGAGTGGGAAAGACTAGAGATCTCTTCAAGAAAATTAGAGATACTAAGGGAACATTTTATGCAAATATAGGCTCCAAAATGGACAGAAATGATATAGACCTAACAGAAGCAGAAGAAATTAAGAGGATGTGGCAAGAATACACAGAACTATGCAAAACAGATATTAATAACCAAGATACCTTGATCATAGCCTGCAGTTCAGTTCAGTTCAGTCAGTCAGTCATATCCGACTCTTTGCAACCCCATGAATCTCAGCACTCCAGGCCTCCCTGTCCATCACCAACTCACAGAGTTCACCAAACTCATGTCCATTGAGTTGGTGATGCCATCCAGCCATCTCATCCTCTGTCGTCCCCTTCTCCTCCTGCCCCCAATTCCTCCCAGCATCACAGTCTTTTCCAGTGAGTCAACTCTTTGCATGAGGTGGCAAAAGTATTGGAGTTTCAGCGTTAGCATCAGTCCTTCCAATGAACTAACACACACAAAAAAAGATATCCATTTTAATTATAGGGCACTGGACTGCAAAAGTAGGAAGTCAGAAGATACTGGGGTAACAGACAAATTTGGCCTTGGAGTACAGAACGAAGCAGGCCAAAGGCTAATAGATTTTTTTCCAAGATAATGCACTGGTCATAGCAAATACCATCTTCCAACAACACAGAGAAGATTCTACACATGGACATCATCAGATAGTTAATACCAAAATCAGATTGATTACATTCTTTGCAGCCAGAGATGGAGAAAATATATAGTCAGCAAAAACAAGACCAGGAGCTTACTGTGGCTCAAATCATGAACACTTTATGCCAAATTCAGACTTAAATTGAAGAAAGTAGGGAAAACCACTAGACCATTCAAGTATGACCTAAATCAAATCCCTTATGATTATACAGTGGAAGTCAGAAATAGATTCAAGGGTTTAGATCTGATAGACAGAGCACCTGAGAGACTATGGATGGAGGTTTGAGACATTGTACAGGAGGCAGTTATCAAGACCAACCATAAGAAAAAGAAATGCAAAAAGGCAAAATGGTTGTCTGAGGAGGCCTTACAAATAGTTGAGAGAAGAAGAGAAGCAAAAGGCAAAGTGGAAAAGGAAAGATATACCCATTAGAACTCTGAGTTCCAAAGAATAGTAAGGAGAGATAAGAAAGCCTTCCTCAGTGATCAATGAAAAGAAATAGAGGAAAAGAATAGAATGTGAAAGACTAGAGATCTCTTTAAGAAAATTAGAGATACCAAGGGAACATTTCATGCAATCATGGGCACAATAAAGGGCAAAATGTTAGGGACCTTACAGAAGCAAAATATATTAAGAAGAGGTGGTAAGAGTACACAGAAGAACTTTACAAAAAATATCTTCATGACCCAGAGAATCATGATGGTGTCATCACTCACCAGAGCCAGACATCTTTGAATGCAAAGTCAAGGGGGCCTTAGGAAGCATCACTATGAACAAAGCTAGTGGAGGTGATGGAATTCCAGTTAAGCTATTTCAAACCATAGAAGATGATGCTGTGAAACTGCTGCACTCAATATGCCAGCAAATTTGAAAAACTCAGCAGTGGCCACAGGACTGGAAAAGGTCATTTTTCATTCCAATCCCAAAGAAAGTCAATGCCAAAGAATGTTCAAACTACCACACAATTGCACTCATCTCACATGCTAGTAAAGTGATACTCAAAATTCTCCAAGCCAGGCTTCAACGGTACGTGAACTGTGAATTTCCGGCTGTTCAACCTGGATTTAGAAAAGGCAGAGGAATGAGAGATCAAATTGCCAACTTCTGTTGGATCATCGGAAACCGCAAGAGAGTTCCAGAAAAACATCTACTTTTGCTTTATGGACTACGCCAAAGAATTGACTGTCTGGATCATGGAAACCTGGAAAATTCTTAGAGAGATGTGAATACCAGGCCACCTGACCTGCCTCCTGAGTTATCTGTATGCAGGTCAGGAAGCAACAATTAAAACTGTAAATGGAACGACAGATTGGTTCCAAATAGGGAGGAGTACATCAAGGCTGTTTATTGTCACTCTGCTTACTTAACTTATATGCAAAGTACACTACACAACATGCTGGGCTGAATGAAGCACAGCTGGAATCAAGACTGCTGGGAGAAATATCAATAACCTCAGATATATAGGTGACACCACCCTTATGGCAGAAAGCAAAGAAGAACTAAAGAGCCTCTTAATGAATTGGAAAGAGGACAGTAAAAAAGTAGGCTTAAAACTCAAGATTCAGAAAACTAAGATCATGGCATCTGGTCCCATCACTTTGTGTCAAATAGATGGGGAGGCAGTAGAAACAATGAGAAAGTTTAGTTTGGGGCGGGGGGGAGGGGGCTCCAAAATCATTGCAGATGGTGACTGCAGCCATGAAATTAGCAGATACTTTTCCTTGGGGAAAAAGTTATGACCAATCTAGACAGCATATTAAAAAGTAGAGACATCACTTTGCCAACAAAGGTCTTTCTTGTCAAAGCTATTGTTTTTCTAGTAGTCTTGATGTGCGAGTAGGACTATAAAGGAAGATAAGGGTGGGAGAATTGCTGCTTTCAACCTGTGGTGTTGGTGAAGACTCTTGAGAGTCCCTTGGACTGCATGAAGATCCAACCAGTCCATCCTAAAGGAAGTCAGTCCTGAATATTCATTGGAAGGACAGATGCTGAAGCTGAAACTCCAGTACTTTGGCTCCTGATGTAATGAACTGATTCATTTGAAAAGACCATGATGCTGGGGAAGATTGAAGGTGGGAGGAAAAGGGGATAACAGAGGATGAGATGGTTGGATGACATCACCGACTCAATAGACATGAGTCTGAGTAAAGCCCAGGAGTTGGTGATGGACAGGGAGGTCTGCCATGCTGCAGTCCATTGGGTGGCAAAGAGTCAGAGATGATTGAGCAACTGAACTGAGCTGAACTGACTGAGCATCATATGTCCTGGGACTCTGCTTGAGAATGTTAATTTAATGAAGACTCAACAGCAAACATAAAATTAGATGTCAAATGTGTGAAGGGGTAATTAGTTATGTTAAACCTTAAATCGTATTTTATGAGATGTACATGCAAAAAGATATGTAGACAACTTGCTGACACTGAATTTAGAGAGCCACAATATTAAAATCATGCTAAGAGATGCCTTTTCAGAATAGAGTGGTCCTTATAATTCTTGAAATGGTTCAAGCAACTGAAGCATGTTTAGCTATTTAGCCTAACGAAGAACTAGCCTTGCTTATTTTAAAGACTTTTTTTTTTTCAAAATGGAATTAATCTTGCTAATTTCTAGAATACAGAACTAGAACCAGTAATTACTTTCAAGAAAGGAGATTTTTTTCTTAACATAAACTAGACCCCCTGAACGTTACAGCTGTTCTAAAATGTAGATTTCCAGCTCTGAAAGTGTCTGAGCATAGGCTAGAAAACAGTTGGGGGAAGAAGTATATTAAGTTAGGTCATTTCTAGCTTTCAGACCAGAGAAAAATTAGCAGGTTCAGTGACTAGCTAGTTACAGAACTTGAGCTTAAACCTTAAAGAAGGAGAAAGCAAATCAAACTCTTTTTAGTAATGGCCAGTTTTCTGTCCTTTCTGATGATCCAGTAGTGGAGAATCAGAGACAGCATTTTCCTTTTCTATATGGCAATAGTTTCAGGCAAATTAATTTGATATTTATGAGGCCCATGTAGATGCACCAAAGCAGAAAGAGAATCTTGGGATTCAATTACTTTTCTGCTGCAACAAAACCTCTCAACAGCAAAGTGGCAGGCAGCATAATTTCACAACTCCTTTTCTTTTTTTCTTTTTTTCCCAGTCATCAAAGAGATTTTTCAAGTTTAGTTCTTCTTGTCTCAATGGATATGAGTCTGAGTAAGCTCTGGGTGTTGGTAATGGACAGGGAAGCCAGGTGTGCTGCAGTCCATAGGGTTGCAAAGGGTCGGACATGACTGAGAGACTGAATTGAACTGAACTCTCTCTTGTTTGCAGTATGGGTATTATTTATTCCACTTCCTTAAAACAAAAATTCACAGCCAAATTCTTAACAAGTGTCCTTTTGTTTACTCTAACTATAAATAAATTCTCCACTGACTGACGCTCTTTGGCTGCCACCCCTGGAAATGTTACCACAACCAGGCCTCACTTTCCCCTCCAGTTTCAGCATCTCTATATCTGACTCCTTTGGTGTTTTATTATCACAGAAGATATTTCCACTATACATATATATATATATATATATATATATATATATATATATATATATAATCAAAGTTATGAAAGGGAAAGGGAAAGGATGAGAAAGAAACCAAAAGTTACCAAAGAAACCAAACTTACCTCTCATTTTTAAAAAGATTCTTTACATTGAAAGAATCTAAGTCATAAGTGTATGACCTTTGATGATGCTGCAACTCCATAGTATTCTGAAAATAGAGAAACTCTTGAGTTATTCTCTGTGTACAAATAAATTCCACATTTCACATTTCTTGCTAGCTGATTAACTTAATCAAATCCATATCAGTTAATATTTAAGCACGACAGAATTGTGAAAGCTAATAAATACATTTATTCAGTCAGCAAATATTCACTGAGGCCTGTAGCCATGCTTAAGGTGCTGGGGATATGGAAGTGTCTGATATCTCTGTCATCATGGGACTTTTTTTCTAGTGTACATGTGCACTAGATATGTTTCAAGACACACAGAATCAGTATTGAAGCTGGAAAAAAGACATGATTTAAGTTAAGTCTTGGTTCTTTCAAGTTGATTTATATATATATATATATATATATATATATATATATATATATATATATATTGCAGGTAAGGGCAAAATACTCATTCACTTTATTCCTACATTTTATGCTTGTTCTCCTCTATCTAATGGAAAGAATCTGTATTGTGGCTGGAAGAATAGTGAACTGAAATTCAGTGAACATGGGTATGTTTTATTTATAACTTTATCAACTGTCTACCCAGAGCATTGTTTTTCTCTTCCCTCTAGTGGTGATAACAACAGATACTTCAAAAACTGCAAGACAAAATAATAAGTAGGGTGTTGTGGACATAGTAAGTGATCAGCAAATTTTTCTTATTTTCTTTCCTGCACCTTCTTTTCCTTCCATTCTTGTTTGCCACCATGAAAGGCAGACATGGAGATATATTCAGCATTTCAGACAGGGCAATTTGATTAGGTTTCTTTCTTTTCCCTTTTTCATATGCCCAATGGGTAGACTGTGAAGTCCCTAAGAGATGTGACAGCGTGGCTTTCATCACAAAATAGTTAATTTTAAGTTCAGTCAGCCCCCTATCTTCAAATTGCGAGCTTTCAAGGATGTGAACATGGATTCTCTCAACATCAGGCATGAGTGAAGTTGTAGCTTGCCCTCCCACCTCCTATTGCTGATCCTTCAGCTCTACCATCTCCTACCACCTCTCCCTCCTCTAGTCAGTAAATCTGCTTGCCTGTTCACTCAGTGCCAGCCCCTGTATGCCAGCTGTTATATTACTTTACTGTATTTTTAAGGCACTGTACTGTAAGATTAAAAATGTTTTCTTTACTTTGTGTTTGTCTTTTTATGTACTATTTGTGTGAAAAGTATTATAAACCTATTACAATACAGTACTATAGAGCTGATTGTGTTAGTTGGCTAACTTTGCTGTACTTATGAACAAATTAGACTTATGAACCCACTCTCGGAACAGAATTCATTCATATATAGGGGGTCTACTGTATTTGTTTCTACATTTTTTTTCTTAGCTCAATTTAGTTTGTTTACAAGTCAGAAGGATTCTAATATTTACTGAATTTAACATATTCATACTCATTTACATTGAGAACACAGGGAGGGATCTGGAAGATTTTGAGTGGGACTACCCCTATGTGTTGCAGTAGCCACTTGGTCCATTGCCTAGGCAGCAACAATATAATAACTGGTTGATGTAGGGACAGAAAGGCCTGGCTCACTTGATGGAAACTAAGGCTAGTCTATTCATACTGCTCATGGGGTTCTCAAGGCATAAAAACTGAAGTTGTTTGTCATTCCCTTCTCCAGTGGAGCACGTTTTGTCAGAACTCTCCACCATGACCCATCCATCTTAGGTGGCCCTAGGCAGCATGGCTCATAGTTTCATTGAGCTAGACAAGGCTGTGGTTCGTGTGATCAATTTGGTTAGTTTTGTGTTGTGGTTTTCATTTTGTCTGCCTTCTGGTGGATAAGGACAAGGGGCTTATGGAAGCTTCCTGATGGGAGAGCCTGTGGGGGAAAAAGGGTCTTGCTTTGTTGGGCGGGGCCATGATCAATAAATCTTTATCTGTTGATGGGCAGGGCTATGTTCTCTCCTTGTTGCTTGGCCTGAGGCCAAACTATGTTGGGGTAATGGCAAACTCCTTCAAAAGGACTTGTGCAGGCACTCTAGTATTCAGTGCCCCTGACCCCACAGCAGGCCACTGTCGACCTACGCTTCCATCAGAGACTCTTGGACACTCATAGGTAAGTCTGGCTCAGTCTCTTTTGGGGACACTGCTCCTCCTTCTGGGTCATGGTGAGAACAGGTTTTGTTTGTACCCTCCAAGAGTCTGTTTCCCCAGTCCTGTGGAAGTTCTGTAATCAAATCCCACTGCCCTCCCAAGTCAAAGTCATTGGGGGTTCTCAGTCCCTTAACTAGATCCTCAGGTTGGAAAATCTGGGTGACAATATGCAGCCTTGATGAGTGCTTTCCCAATTTGGAACCAGTCTGTTGTTCCAAGTCTGGTTCTAACTCTTGCTTCTTGACCTGGCTAGAGATTTCTCAGGACCAGAGATGCTCAGAGAGTTCACACAAAGCCTTGTGCATACCAGGATCCAGAGACTCCACAAAGACTGAGCCAGACCTGCCTTTGAGTTTTGGAGTGTTTTCCTGCAAGGCACGGGTCAATGGTTGCCTGCTGCGGGAACAGGGGCTCTGGCTGCAGCAAGCCTGGTGCAGCATGTGGTATAAGCTCTCTTGTAGGAAGTCAAGATTAGCCCCACCATAGAGCAGCTGAGCAGACAATCCACAAATGTCTCTGCTTTTTAATATGCTGTCTAGGCTGGTCATAGCGTTTTTTCCAAGGAGCAACTGTCTTTTAATTTCATGGCTCAGTCACCATCTGCAGTGATTTTGGAGCCCAAGAAAATAAAAAGTCTGACACTGTTTCCATTGTTTCCCCATCTATTTGCCATGAAGTGACTGGACTGGATGAAATAATCTTAGTTTTTTGAATGTTGAGTTTTAAGCCAGCTTTTTCAGTCTCCTCTCTCACCTTCATCCAGATGCTCTTTAGTTCCTCTTCTTTTTGCCATAAGGGTGGTGTCATCTGCATATCTGAGGTTATTGATATTTCTCCCTACAATCTTGATTCCAGCTTGTGCTTCATCCAGCTCAGCTTTTCACATGATGTACATTGCATATAAGTTAAATGAGCAGAGACATTACTTTGCTGACAAAGGTCCATCTAGTCAAATCTATGGTTTTTCCAGTAACCATGTATGGATGTGAGAGTTGGATCATAAAGAAAGCTGAGTGCTAAACAATTGATGCTTTTGAACTGTGGTATTGGAGGAGACTCTTGAGAGTACCTTGGACTGCAAAGAGATCCAACCAGTCAAATCTCAAGGAAATCAATCCTGAATATTCAGTGGAAGCACTGATGCTGAAGCTGAAACTGAAACTCCAATACTTTGGCCACCTGATGCGAAGAACTGACTTAGTGGAAAAGACCCTGATGCTGGGAAAGATTTAAAGTGAGAGGACAAGGGGATGACAGAGGATGAGATGGCTGTATGGCATCACCAAATTGATGGACATGAGTTTGAGCAAGCTCTGGGAGTTGGTGATGGACAGGGAAGCTTGTTATCTCGGGGGTTGCAAAGAGTTGTGCATGACTGAGCGACTGAACTGAACTGAACTTAAGGCTAGTCTAATGGGCCATCCTTGGTAGGGCTGGCTGAGGCCTCATCCTGCTTCCTTCCCCTCCCACAGTGCTTGAGAGAACACTGTCCAACATGCTTCCTGTACATTAATCACCACCTTAGATGTCATTTTTCCAGGAAACTGACCTGCAACAAAGTGTCGTGTCTTTTCCCTCCCACTTGACATCAGTGTCCTGCTCAGATTCACAATCTGATGTCATAACTCAAAGTCACATGGTTGTATATTCATACAATGGAAGACTGTATATTAATTAAAATAAACACATTATTGCTACATAAAAACTACTGCTATGAATCTCATGAACCTATTATTGAGAGACAGCAGCCAGACATGAAAGAGTAAAAAGTGAATCTATATAAAGTTGAAAAACAGGAAAAACTAAAGTGTCAGAACACAGAATTGTGATTACACTTGGAGAGGGAGGTAATGGGAATGTTGTCTTTCTTGATCTGGGTACTGGCTACACAAGAGTGTTCATTCTGTGAAGTACTCATCAAACTGGATATACATAATTGTGCAGTTTTTAGCAGGTGGATTATTTTCCACTAAATTTTTATTGTTATTAAAAACAGAACAAAATTTGGTAAGGTAGCCTTCAGTAAAATGAAGTGACTACAAAAGTTAAGACTGCACAGGCATTTTAAGAAGCTCAGAAAAAGAAACTGCTGCTTATCATGGTGCAATGGTAAGGAATCTGCCTGACAGTGCAGGAGAGGCAAGAGATGCGGGTTTGGTCCCTGGGTCGGGAAGGTCCCCTGGAGTAGGAAATGGCAAGCCACTCCAGTATTCTTGCCTAGAAAATTCCAAGGACAGAGGAGCCTGGCAGACTATAGTTTATGGGGTCACAGAGTTAGACACTACTGAATGACTAAGCACACTCATGCAGCTTATTGTAAGTCAGGTCATCATGACACCAAATATGAATATATCTGCAGAATCATTTAAATATAAGTCTTACAAAAATATTTCCTCCTTCTTCATGATAACAAAATATCATGGCAGACAGGTGATCACCACCGGAATATTTAAAAAGCACTTGCTGCTGCTGCTGCTAAGTCGCTTCAGTTGCATCCGACTCTGTGCGACCCCATAGACAGCAGCCCACCAGGCTTCCCTGTCCCTGGGATTCTCCAGGCAAGAACACTGTAGTAGGTTGCCATTTCCTTCTCCAGGAGAAAAATCCAAGAATCAACATCTAAAATCCATTAAAAGAAAACTGCTCTCCAAAGAGCTGAAAAGCAAAAAGGGCGGTTGATGGCAATTTATGACACAACAAAATCAATTACTTTGTTATCGGATTGGCTTGCTTTTAGAATGAATGTGTTGAAGACAATAACAAACTCAGTTAACTCTTTTCTATCTGTCCAGTATGACAAACAGAAATCATGAAAAGAATGAAAGTTGTAGGACTTTCCTGGTGGCCCAGTGGTTAAGAATCCTCACCTGTTGAAGCAGGGGATACAGGTTCGATCTCTGTTGTGAGAGGATTCCACATGCTGCAGGGCAAATAAGCCTAGGCACCACGTTTACTGAGCCTGAGCTCTAGAGCCCCATGCCATTACTATTGAAGCCCACGGGCCCTAGAGCCCATTTTGCACAAAGAGAAGCCCCTGCAATGAGAAGCCCACTCACTTCAACTAGACAGTAACTCTCACTTGCCACAACTAGAAGCCTGTGTGCAACAAAAAAGACCCAGCACAGGCAAAATAAATTAAATTATTGAAAGCAAGAATGAAATTTGTAGCTAAGAGTTGTAGTTAAGACTAAGATCTTTGGTTTCATAATTAAATAATAAGTATATAACACCCGTTATGGCTTATATACATACACTAAAAGTATTTATATCAAGTTATAATAGTATTTTGTTTCTTTAAATTCATTCCCATTCACAGAACCATATTCAATGAAATGTTCTTTAAAATTTTGAGATACATTGAGGACTTAGGTGGGACAAACCTTCCACTTCACAGGATGTATTAAAATGCATGACTAGACGCTTAGGAAATTTTTCTCCCCTAGCAAACGTCCACATTGATCTTAAAATGTGCATCAGAGAACATCACTCCTCTCTCCATATAACTCACAGTAAGATTCAAGATCATGTAATGGTCTAAAAAGCCAAAATTTCTCAACTGGGAATACCTGAACAAATTAAGGTATTATAAGGTATCCACTGCATAAAATAAGTTTACTTATTTTTTATGCATCTTGGATATACTAGCTCTGTACCATCCTAGAAATAATTGGCCAAAGCAGTCACTCATTTTGTATGATATAGCTCTCTTGCAGAGTTGAGAAAGTCTGCCAGACTCTTTATCCTCAAACCACGCGCTACTTTACTTCTCTTAACTAATTCTCTCCTCTTTACTATTCTCTCCTCTTTACTCATCCCAGCCCAGCTTTAAGTGTTGTCTTATGATGCCAAAAGGAAGCTGACAAGTGTTCTACCTTAGAATCTCTGTACTTGCTGTTCCCATGACCTGCAACAGCCCCTCAGTGTTTACACGTGACCCCATATTACCAGCAAGGCATACACTACTGCCCCATTGCTAATCCCACACACTCACTCTATAACTTTTTCCACCTTTAATTTTCACAAATCATATACTATATATTATTTTTTGTTGTCTGTCTCATCTCTGACATAGCTTCCCTGGGGGCTCAGATGGTAAAGAACCCGCCTGCAATGCAGGAGACCCAGGTTTAATCCCTGAGTTGGGAAGATCCCCTGGAGAAGGAAATGGCCACCCACTCCAGTATTCCTGTGTGCGAATTCCATGCACAGAGGAGCCTGGTGGGCAAACAGTCCATGGGGTCACTTATATCAGAACAGAAGCCTAGTGGGGACTTCTCTGGAGGTCCAGTGGTTAAGAATCCTCCTTGCAATGCAGGGGACGTGGACAAGATCCCCAGTGAGACAACTAAGACCTCACATGCCACACAGTAAGCCTGTGTGCTGTAACTACTGAGCCTGTGCACCACAGCTAGAGAGTCCACGCTCTACTGTGGAAGATCTCGCATGATGCAACTAAGACCTGCCACATTCAGATTAAAAAAAAAAAAAAAAGAGGAAACGAAACAGAAGCAGGATGTGGGGGAGGTGGGAGGGAAGCTTAAAGGGACAGAACGTCTGTATGCCTATGACTGATTCATGTTGATGTATGGCAGAAACCAACACAGTATTGTAAGGTGATTATCCTCCAATTAAAAATAAATTAAAAACAAAAACAAAACAGAATCAGCTTGCATTTGCTGTGTCTCCTAAAACAGTGCCTAAGTTCTCCATGGATTTGTTGAATGAATAAATGAATTTCTATGGAAAATAGTCTTAATGATTACAATTTTCAGCATGTTGAAATAGAAAAAAAAGTTATCTAAAAAATGTGATTAACTTTATAGATCAAGTTATAGAAAATCATTTTCTCAACTGCCAGTGATAAGAACAGTTCTGCTTCCAGAGAATGATAGAACATAGGGTTTTTCAAGGGTGTTTATAACCTATGCATTTTCTACAAAGGCATAAGGAACTCCTCTGTGTAAATCCTTATTTGTCAGATGCAGCATAAAGCATTCCTTAACCAAGATTTCAAGTCTCTTCTAGTTCCATGACTCCCTTTGAGGTCAAATCTGGGCTTTCATCTCAGGTCCATCTGTCCAGTAAAATCATAAATTCAGGTTATACATTCCCAGGCTATGAATTTACTTGGAAACAGTGTGATGACTGCCAGCTCCAAGGGCAACCATGAAAAAGGATGCAATATTCTTTCTATTGGGCTTCCTAGATGGCTCAGTGGTCAAGAATCTGCCTGCCAAGCAGGAGATGCTGGTTTGATCCCTGGGTTAGGAAGATCCCCTGGAGAAGAAAATGGCAACTTACTTCAGTATTCTTGCCTGGGATATCCCATGGATAGAGAAGCCTGGTGGACTACAGTCCATGGGGTCACAAAAGACATGACTTAGCAACTAAACAACATCTTTTCTGTTCTCAGATCCATACCTTTAAGGGTGGTTTCCATTTTCATAACTGCTCTTCAAAGTTGATCCCAGTGCTTTTCATCACATCCATGCCCTTGTGGAAGTCCCTTTCAATGCTGAATATGTACATGAACACAAAAATGTTTTGTGAACGTGTTGGGTTTAAGCTTTAAGAAGGACTAGAAGCCTCTACTTGTATCCTCTTAGCAGCCTTGAGTTGCCATGATAGAAGCCAACTAACTTGCTGGGGGAAAAAAGAAAACATAAAATGAAGCAAATAAACAAAAAGCATAATGAGAAAGAACAAAGGGGAATAGGCCCTAAAGCTACCTGGAGAGAAACTGTGCACTTGAGAGAGAAAGAAAGAGCGACCTAGCCACCCTAGTGCCCTAGCCTAGCTCGGCTTAGACTTCTGGCTGGCCATCAGGGCACCAATGATGTAAATAAGCTATCTTGAATGTTTCAGTCCAGCCGAATCCCTAGATAATTTCAACTCAAATAAATTCCATATGAAACATAAAACATATAGCTAAACATACTCAATGTACAAAATAATGAGAAATTATGATCGATGATAAGTTGGTTGTATTAGGCCACTAATTTGGAGATCATTTTGTTTTGCAGCAACAAAGAATTAAAACTTATGGCTACTAATACACCTTACTGGGGCTTGATAAAGCCCCACCTGGTAGTCCAGTGGTAAAGAATCCATCTGCCAATGCAGGAGACACAGTTCAATCCCTGGTCCAGGAAAATCCCACATGCCATGGAGCAAATAAGCCCGTGAGCCATAACTGTTGAGCCAGTGTTCTAGAGTAGCTACAACTACTGAGCCCATGTGCTACAACTACTGAAGACCGCGCTCCCTAGGATCCATGATCTGCAGTGAGAAGCCCATGTACTACAACTACAGACTCACCTCCACTTTCCACAGCTAGAGAAAAGCCCATGAAGCAAGGAGGAACCAGCGCAGAAAAAATAAATAAATTTATTTTAAAAAATAATACACCTTGAAACTGTGAAAGTAGCTGAAGAAAAGTTCAGGATGACTACTTCCACAATGATTCTTCCGAAGTGTTTCTTTCATGAGAATGAAGATTCTGAATTTTAAAATATTAATTATTTCTTCTCTAATTATATGACTGCTGCTTTTGCTGACCATGAAGAAGTGCAGGCTTCTTTTATCATCTCAAATGGGGTTGGAGAGAAGAAAAAGTTTTTAAGTATGGTGTGGCTGGGCAACACCATTAACACTTCATCTATTATCCTGCCACCTCTCTTCAGACCAGATAGACATATGTCAAAGCAAATCCTCTAGGGCTGACAAAGTATTCCGGTAACAGAAACCTACCCTCACTTCTTACTGGAGTTGACCCAATAGTTGGATTATTATAATAAATGTTCATTAGATTTTACTACCATTAGATTTATTACCATTCATTAGATTTATTGCAACTTATATCCTGAAGGTATAAAATTAACTATAAAGAAAAGTCTTAAGATAAGAATCTATCTATGTTTCAATAAAAGAACTGAAAGATTTCAGGATTAGAGGCTTTACTCGATAAGATTCCTGACCCAACTTCATTAAAGCTGAACCCAAGAGAGCAATCAAGCAGTCAGAAGTAGAAACTTATACTTTTCAGATTTGTATTTACTTTCCTTTTTATCAGATTTATCCTATAGCTTCTGAAATAACTCTTCTGGTTGATTTTTGTCTTAAAGCAAATAAATGTAACAATATAATCTGCTCACATTCAAACAGAAATTCACAAATCCCTTTATAAAAAGATGTGTTAAATAATTCAATGAGCAGATTATTATTACAATGAATTAATAAATGGATGTGGTATATCTCCAATACTCTTGTGTAAAGCCTGTTTTAATTCCATAATCCCAACTGGATGCAATATACTTAAATGAGAACTATTAACTGCATTTTCTTTTCTATTCTGTTTAGAAACATAATAACAGTTGAGAGACATTTATTAAGGAAACATCAACTCTATTTGCACATTCTTAAAGAGAATATTAGAAAAACAGAATTTTAATTTTCATGTGTGTAATTTGTTAATATAATTAGAATGGGACACAATTAGGTTCTTTCAGATCTTTCAGTGTTAATTAAAAAGCTAATAACTTGAATGATTATAAATACTGAATTAGTGAGACTAATGCTCCAGGCAGTTAATCTTTTATTTGTCATTTACTGAAGATCACTTAACTGGAATGTCATCTTTATGTCAGAGATCTCTTGCCATGGAACTTCATGAACTGTAAGATTCCTAAATCTTAGATGATGTGTCTCTGAAATATGTGCCAATACACCGCACCCCCCTCAGGAGTTTCCTAACAATCAGCAACCACTGCCTTTGACTCATTCCATTAAGGAATTTTACTGTCAGCAATTTTCCTGTCTCTCTCAACCCTAACAGTAATTTCTAAGTTTTAGAGAAAGGAAAAGTAGCTCCCCTAGAAAAATAAAAGTGAAGAGTCCAAGTTCTATGATTTAAGAGGCTTATCAATACTGAACTTAAATAGAAACAATGTTTTAAGAGTAGATAGTATGAACATCAAAAAGATTAACATAATCAATTTGTGAAAATACATCAAATAGTGTTTGATGTACATTTTTAATGATGAAATTCATGAGTACATAACACTTAAAAAGAAAGAAATCTCATTAGTTGCCTTTAGAGGATGCTAGGGAAATTTATTTGCTAGTTTTAAGAACAGAATCCACTATAACATCTCTAATAGAGAGAGACAACCAGATATGTGTCTCCTGATGTGATAAAATAAAAAGTAGGTAACACAACCTCTGACACATTCTAAAAAGTGAAAGTGTCAGTCACTCAGTAGTGTCCTTTGGTGTCTCTTTGCAACCGCATGGACCTTAGTCCACCAGGCTTCTCTGCCCATGGTATTGTCTAGGCAAGAATGTTGCAGTGGGTTGACATTTCCTACTCCAGAGGAATTTTCTCAACCCAGGGATCAATCCTGGGTCTCTTGCATTGCAGGCAAATTCTTTACCATCTGAGCCACCAGGGAAGTACTCTAACTCAGCCTCTATATCAAATGACCAATCTACAGCAAATAAAGGGGCAAAAGAAGATATTAAACATCTCAAGGAAGTAACTGGCAAAATCTAGAAGGTGGAAAGCTTTACAGAGAAATAATAGGGAGGAAGGGAAAAATTGTTTTCATCAAACAGATGTAAATGTGGTTAAGAGGTGGATCCTTTTGAGAAGGTGTTACACTGCAGTCTTTTGCTTAAATTTCCCTACTTATGCCCTGTACACAGGTCAAATTTTTTTCATCTTACTGTGGTAATAGTGGTAAAAACTAAGGCCCCTCACTGTGCATTTCAAAGGTAAAAATGGGTTAATCATAGAACCTTTTTTCCCAAGAAAAAAATTGTGGATTCTAAGAACTTCTTCTCCTCTAACCCAGCAAGAGAAGACCTGCTGCTGCTGCTGCTGTTAAGTCACTTCAGTCATGTCCAACTGTGCAGCCCCATAGACGGCAGCCCATCAGGCTCCTCTGTCCCTGGGATTCTCCAGGCAAGAACACTGGAGTGGGTTGCCATTTCCTTCTCCAATGCATGAAAGTGGAAAATGAAAGTGAAGTCGCTCATTAGTGCCCAACTCTTTGCGACCCTCTGGACTGCAGCCTACCAGACTACTCCATCCATGAGATTTTTCCAGTCAAGAGGAAAATCCCCACTGGAGTGGGATGCCATTGCCTTCTCTGAGAGAAGGCCTGAGAAGACATCAAAAACAGATGTGTTTAGACTCTCCCAAAGATTGCCTCTTAAAGAGCTTAAAACTACTCTAGTGAGCAGAGTGCTTTACTTAGTTAGGTAAGATGTTTCTTAGCAAAAGAAATTTCCTCAAATCCTTTCATATCTACAAAATATTTTGTTTCATATCCAAGGAAACAGAGCCACTGTGCAATTATATTTCATGTTTTCATAAGAGAGTGAGAATGTGTTTATTTTATAGAGAAAAAAATACCAATTTTATTTGAAATTATAATCAAATGGCAGTACGATTTTAGTAGTCACAAAAATGGAATTTCAAGAAAACCAGCATTAAAAAAAAACCATGTCAATATGGACCTCACATTATCTTCCCCCCAAGAAAATGGGCAACAGTTCCACCTGTATGTCATTTCAATCCACTGTGATTTACCTGAAGGAAAAAATTAAATCTTGTTAGCATTTTAGAATAATAGCAAGATGATGAGACACCTAAAAAGCACTCAGAGGAAACACTGGCTGCAGTGCCTGTCCAAATTGTTTGTTTGTCAAACTTGAATTGCATTTGAAGGATACATTGCTAGTAATGGATTTCCAATTCTGTTTCCACGTGGGCAAAGTTTTGTAGCCATTACAAGCTGAAGCTTATTACCTTGCATTATGTATGAAATGATTTTTTTGAGTAGGTCCATAATCACAAAGACACACATACAAAACAGTGATTTCTTTCATTGCTCAATATATAGCAGTTAGAAATAATTTGGAAATTTTTCAAATGCCACATTTAGGGAAATTCTTAAATCTTCTTAAGAGTAATTATTTTTTTTTCAGTGTTACTAAATAATTTAGCTGTAGCTAAGACTGGCATTAATTCCTAAAGGAGTTATGTCTAGTTGTAGAATAAAGTAAAATGCCAAAAAAACAGGTGTTAAATTCTGAATAAAATTGTTTGTAACACTGATTAGCTGTGTGTGATTTCGATCATATAATTGAACTTCTCTGGACCTCAGTTACCTCTTCATAGAACAAGAAATAATACAGCCTGCTTCTTATAATTGTAGTGAAGATTTCATAAGCCTAGTTCAATGATTACTAAAAAGCAGACATTCAAAATTATTAGTCTAATCCAAATTATTAAATTAGAGCTAATAAAAGCAACTGAATTTGTGAGCTGAAAGCACTATACAAACATAGAGCACACACAAGATAGGAGGATTTTGTTTGTTTTGTAAAATTTGCTTTTAGATGTCTTTAGATGTTTTGCCAAAGACTGTTATGGGTTTTACTTTATTAGTGAAAAGACCATGTGTCAAAACTGAAATCATTCTGTCTTTTTACCTTGATATATAATCAACCAGTTTGTGGACTCTCATTAAATAGGAGCTTGAACTTCTGGTGTAAGAAACAAAGAACTATTATTAGTGGTGCTATGAAAGGGCTTCAAA
The DNA here is from genome assembly GCF_001704415.2 of Capra hircus. Classification (NCBI taxonomy): domain Eukaryota; kingdom Metazoa; phylum Chordata; class Mammalia; order Artiodactyla; family Bovidae; genus Capra; species Capra hircus. The sequence goes on from NC_030826.1 coordinate 3,428,411, forward strand.
ATGGTAATGTGTTTTGATGTGTAAAATGCTGTAGGTAAGTCACAAAATGTGAAGGGAAATCCTTCTGTATAAAGTCGAGCCACTGCAAACTGAGCAACAACCCCCATGCACAAAGTGCCAGAGAAGCTGTGCCTTATTCCTGTTGGTGCCACTGACTCACAGCCATACAGTCTGTAATTTATGTGCAGATGAGTACAAGCAAGGGAGATGTGTGTGTTTTTCATGATTTTGGCACACAGTTGCCACTTTAAATTCAAAACACTCAAACCTGGCCAATTTTTCTCCACACTTTGAAAAAATCACTTTCTCTTGGCTGTAAGACTCACTGTAAGAATTTTCAGGCCTAGAGAGAAGGTTTTGTTTACAAATTCAAAAGAGAGAATGATCAAAATCTAGGTAAAGACAGAGGAGGCCTTGCAACCTTACCTCTACATGGAATCAAAGTTCCGAATGAGAGCTGGCTACATTCAGCAAAAAAGTCAGTTTTCTTTCAGATGAATGAGATAGCTCCCCAGTCAAATAACACACTTCCCATACCAGGGCATATGTTCTTCAGCAGAATTTTGCTCAGAGACACCGGTACAGTCTCTGTGAGAGTGCACATAAAAACACATTAGCTACAAGTAAGGAAGGGAAGACTAAAATCCACGGGCCCCGTGGAGGTGCACGAAGAGGAAGATCACACAGAGAAGGCTGCCGTGCCAGATCCCATCTCAGAGCCACAGGACCCAAAGGAAGTTACCACAAGTCCTACTTATTACCTTCCGTTTCTATGGATGAAAAATACCAGTTACCCACCATTCTGAACAATAATGAAGATTCCCTGGAGAAGCAATGGCAACCCACTCCAGTGTTCTTGCCAGGGAAATCCCATGGGCAGAGGAGCCTGATGGGCTACAGTCCGTGGGGTTGTAAGAGTCAGACATGACTTCGCAACTAAACTGCGACAAGACCGCAGTAAATATCATCCTATTAGTCATCTGCCAAAGATGTCAGAGTATACTATGTTCTATTTTCTTCCATTCCTTTTCTTAATAGGAGTTTCTTTCACTATAACACTTCGCCATAAACTGGAGACATGTGATGTGGCAAATTTAGAGTTGTATGTAAGCTCAAATTCCAGCCTCTACAAGCAGAGAATTATTGTCTTGGAGCCTTACATTTCTTATCAGGTAAGTGAAGATAGTAATGCATCAGAGAATTATAAAATTGTTTAAAAAATGTTTAAATATATATTTAAATACACACATATATATACATATATATATATAATATGTGTTAGTCACTCAGTTCTGTCTGACTCTTTGCGACCCCATGGGCTGTAGCCTTCCAGGCTCCTCTGTCCATATATGGTATAGAAAAAGTTTTATATAAAATATTTATATATTTTACACACATATATGTATATGTAAATCATTAGTTACAAGCTTATCTTGGGGTCTGGCACATAATAGTATCTATCATTAGTTTTACTCATTTCCATTCACAAATATTTGAGCTTCCCTGGTGGCCTAGATGGTAAAGGACCTGCCTGCAATGCAGGGCACTTGGGTTTGATCCCTGGGTTGGGAAGATCCCCTGGAGAAGGAAGTGGCTACTAACTCCAGTGACATCTGTATTGTATACTAGAGATAACATAGTTAAAAAATGAAGTCACTATATTCAAGAAGTTTATTTTGCATTGTAGAAAATATGCAAGGGGCAGATTTAAGATAGGGCTTCAACAGAGAAAATGATATACATAGGAGAATTATCACTGCAATCTTAAGAACTAAGGGACACACTCTTAGATAAAATAACATGTGTGTTATGAAATACCTGAAGCACACAAAGGAGAGGATCAAGAGAAACAGGGGAGAGGAAGAGATAAGGGAGGTATGGAATTCTATGTAGAGGGGACACTGAAGCAAATACAACGATCAGCCTTTTTAGAGAGCTTTCTATGGGTCACACACCATACTAATCCACTTGCATATTGTATTTAAACCTCAAGATCAGAAACCAATCACTACCGAACCTACCGTCTGTCCACCTGACCTGATGCATGGGATGCTCACTATGATGCCACAGTGTGTCTGGATCTAGCACATCTTGGAGCAGGAGCACAGAGTGGGACACATCGTATGAAGACTAGAAAGGAAAGGATGGAGGCACGAGTGCTTTGAAAGGCATCGCCAATGGGACTTTGTGGAAGACAAGAAAATGCCTCAGATGTGTAGGTTAGAGAAGACTTTGGGGCTTCCCTGGTAATTCAGATGTTAAGAGTCTGCCTGAAATGTGGGAGACCTGGGTTGGATCCCTGGCTCAAGATCCCCTGGAGGAGGGCATGGCAACCCACTCCAGTGTTCTTGCCTGGAGAATCCCATGGACAGAGGAGCCTGGTGGGCTACAGTCCATGGGGTTGCAAAGAATCAGACACAACTGAGTGTCTAACACTAGGGTGACTTAGTGCACAGAACTGGCTGGATCAGAGACAAGCCTGGAAGGAGAGGAACAAATCAGAAGGCTGTTGTCAGTTATATAAGAGACAATGGTAGCCCAAATTAAGACAGTGACAGAAGGAATGGTAATATATGATTCAAGAGGTTTCCATGGAAGTGGGATTGATAGAACAGAGTTAATTATTAATAAGGAAATCAGGAAGTAGGAGAACTAGGAGAGGAGGTTAAATGACTTTCAAAGCAAAACTTTGTAAGATGTAAAGTGCTTAGTACATTAGAGCCATTCAACATATTTTTTTTTTTTCCTCTCACTATGTGCCTGGTTCTCTTTCTTTAATGAAGCTACTATCATCTATCTCCTGGTTCCAGTTTACCACTGAGCATTTTGTCAGATACAGAAGTGAATTACATTTGTCATTATTCTCTGAGACAAGAAAAATCTTGTAGGAATATTTTTAAAATAATCATTAAAGTAACAGATCTAATCATTGTCCTTGTATATGCACATTCACCTTGGTGAAACAAAAATGGACCAAGGGGGCCCAAATCCAACTTTAAATCAAACTCTTTGTTTTTTAAACAGGGTTTTATTTTATCACACCATAAATTCTTCCTCCATTATCCTTTAAGTGTGACTGGGCATCTGAAGGTATTCTTTTTATCTATGTACTTTCTCAAACAACCTTTAGTCATTGTTTTTCTATCATAATTCAGCAAAGAATTCATTATTTATCAGATAGACCAAAATTCATTTTCAAGAATATTTTATAAAGTAGAAATACTTATATCACTTTTGGAATGGGGCTTAACTATTTCAAAATTAGAAATATTCTTACTTAATGGTCAGAGAAGAATGGACATATTTGATTCAATCTCTTCCTTTCTTTTTGCAAATGAGGAAATGGAATTTCAGAAAAGTGATGTTTCATGCTCAAGATCAAACAAGTTTCAATGCCTAAGCTGACAACCTAGGTCTTTTACTCTGGGTCTAAGGCTCTTCATATTAAAGCTACAGCTTCTTGGTCCTTTTCTCTACACAGTGACAGTTTAATAGCATAAAAAGAAAAATAAGCAATAAATAAGCAAATAAATATAGTAATTATAAAATACGGTAATAAAAAGCAACATTTACCAAGTTTTTAGTGTGTGGCAGGGACCATTCTAAGCACGTTTTTCATTAATTTGTATTCACTGCTTATACACTCCTTTGAGGTGGATACTACTGCTAAATTTTATAGATGGATAAACCTGAGGCATAGAGAGATTGAATGATTTGTTCATGGTCACAGAACTAGGAAGCAGTGGAGCAGAATTCAAGCCCAAAAGAGACAGAGTCACAGAGCCATTAAGTGTAAGGACCAGATTAGAAAGGAGCCAGTCCCCAGTAGAGCAAGGTATGAAAAGTTCTTGAATTACGAAAAAGTTGGATGTGTCAAAACACTAATGGAGGAAGAATGACATAAGGTAACAAGGGAAAAAATGGCAAAGGGCAAATTACACAGGGTGTTGAATGCTTGAATAAAAGGTGAGTTTTTAAGCAGCAAAATGGAAAGCACTGAATACTTTTTAAATGTATCATAAGATGATATGAATTAGATTTAAGTTCACTCTGGCTAGAGAATCCTTATTGAGATTTGGGAAATAATTTGACAATCATTTCTTTCTTCCTTTATTCAATAATTCATTTATTTAACAAGAATTTGCAAAGTGCTGATTTTAGCACCTAATCTCACCCCATAGTTCCTTATAATTTCCTATAATAAGAAATATCTCTTATTTACCAAACCATATATTCACTAACAGCAAATAGTTATAACCAGAAGTTTTCCAATAATTTCTGAAAATTAGCAGCTTATACAGCACTAACACATGTAGTGTCTTTCCAGTAGTCATGTATGGATGTGAGTTGGACTATAAAGCAAACTGAGCATTGAAGAATTGATGCTTTTGAAGTGTGGTGTTGGAGAAGACTCTTGAGAGTCCCTTGAACTGCAAGGAGATCCAACCAGTCCATCATAAAGGAAATCAGTCCTGAGTGTTCATTGGAAGGACTGATGCTGAAGGTGAAGCTCTAATACTTTGGCCACTTGATGCAAAGAACTGACTCATTAGAAAACACTGTGATGCTGGGAAAGATTGAAGGCAGGAGAAGGAGATGACAGAGGTCGCGATAGTTGAATGGCATCAGCAATTCAATGAACTTGAATTTGAGTAAGCTCTGGGAGATGGTGATGGACTGGGAGGCCTGGCATGCTGGAGTCCATGGGGTCACAAACAGTTGGTCACAACTGAGCAACTTATCAACAACAACATGTCCTTGAAATATAAATTAATCAACTGGTTATCTCTATTAAGTCAACCAATTGTTTAAAGAAAATACTCTTTTTTTGGAAACAACTTATTTTGACATCATGTACTATTCCTTAGAATTTTAGTGTTCTTGCTTTGTATTTCCAGATAAGAATATAAAAACTGTTGCAAAATAGTAAATATACATTACTCTGAGAGATGGATACTAGGCTCCAACAATGTTAAGTAGTGCTTATACTCTCAGCTACAGAGATTATACTGAGACATGGCACAAACCTAAGGGTTTTCAGTCTTGGTAGATCATTCACCTTATATATTTAGCAAATAGACAAAAGAAATAAAAAATCATGAGTACCCTGAAACATATATATTTCCCTCATGTATCCAATAGTTTGATTTATTAAGTATCTACTATGTACAAGGTGTTATTCTAAAGCACTATGGAAGGGATAAATTATATGCATGTAATTTTCCCTTAATGATATGAGGCTTTGATATCATGCAATATTACCTCATGTTGTTAGACAATAATACCAAAGATCAGATTTTGCAGTAAACCTTTTGCAGAAACCTAAAAGTAGCTTTCCCTGTAAAACTGCATTGTGTCATATTTACTGAAGCAGAAGTATCTTCAAATGTTCAAAAGACTAAAAATGAAATTTCAATGGCCACAGATGTATTAAAGGATCATTCATCTTTTTATTCACAGAACCACAGGTTCATAAAATCTCTGAATAGAAAGAGACCTACAGGGCATTCAGTCCAATGCTCCTGGATGCACGGTAACAGAAGAATTACCTGGGGTGCTTTTAAGCAATATAGATTCCCAGGCTCTGGACACTAGAGATTGATTCAGCAGGTCAGGATGGAGCCACGCAATCTGTACTTTGTACAAGATTACCAGATAATTCTGATATATAGCCAGGTTTGAAAACACAAATTTAGTCCAACACCTGGATCTGTTATTTAAACATGGTCTGTGCTATCTTTCCTAACAAGTTGTCATTTATGATTAATCTCTGCTTTAATATACCTTAGAATAGAATAGGACCTTGACTCTAAGGCAGCTGTAATTGCTGTAGTTATTAGAATGTCATTAATATTATATACAGATGTATTATAGACACTTATGTGTAGTTGCCTGTTGATATGTGTGTGGGGGGCGTGGTGGGGGGGAGTGGTGAGGGCTTGCTAGGTAGCACTAGCAGTAAAGAACCCACCTCCCAGTGCAGGAGACTTAAGAGAAATGGGCTCGATCCCTGTGTCAGGAAGATCCCTTGAAGGAAGGCATGGCAACCCACTCCATGTATTCTTTCCCGGAGAGTCCCATGGACAGAGGAGCCCGATGAGCTATGGCCCATAGGGTTTCAAAGAGTTTGACATGACTGAAGCGACTTAACATGCACATACGAGTTAGGTATGTGTGCTCAGTCATGTCCGACTCTTTGTGACCCCGTGATAGCCACCAGACTCCTCTGTCCATGTAATTTTCCATGCAAGAATACTAGAGTGGTTACCATATCCTACTCCAGGGGCTCTACCTGACCCAGGGATTGAACCCGCGTCTCATGTGCCTCCTGCATTTGCTGGTGGATTCTTTACTGCTGTGCCACCTAGAAAGCCCCATTTGTAAATATATGTCTCTAAAAACAAGGCTGTAAGCTGCATGACGGCAGATTCTAGGGCTACTTTCTTTACTGTTTCACATCCAGCACTTAGTTCAGACCTTGACATTTAGGAGGCAGTCATTAACTTTTGTTGAATATTTATCTGATTGAATGCTGCTACTGCTGCTGCTAAGTCGCTTCAGTCGTGTCCGACTCTGTGTGACCCCATAGACGGCCTTCTACCAGGCTCCTCTGTCCCTGGGATTCTCCAGGCAAGAACACTGGAGTGGGTTGCCATTTCCTTCTCCAATGCATGAAAGTGAAAAGTGAAAGTGAAGTCGCTCAATGGTGTCTGACTCTTAACGACCTCATGGACTGTAGCCTATCAAACTCCTCTGTCCATGGGATGTTCCAGGCAAGAGTACTGGAGTGGGGTGCCATTGCCTTCTCCAATGATTCAATGAGGTCCTTCCTTTATTTGACTTGATGCCTCTCTGAAATATCCATCTACTGTGCTAGTTTTTATAATTCCAGGAAACTGGTTAAGTCCATACTTTAAATACTAGGCATAAAAACACAAATAAACTGCATTCTTCTCTTCTCTCAAGGCTCTTAATTATTTACCTAGAAGGGCTGAGACAGATACTTTTAATCAAAAATGGTTATGTAATGTCAAAATAAGTATGAAATAAAGGTGGGAACTGAGAGGAAGGTAACTCACCTTGCTGCAATTAATGTAGAGGAGGGAGAGAAATAAATGTCAAGATATGTTTTTCAAGATAAGTGTTTCTGGGACTTCCCTGGTGGTCCAGTGGTTAAGACTTCACCTTCCAATTCAGAGTTGCCAGGTTTGATCCCTGGTCAGGGACCTAACCTCCCACATGCCCCTGGGACAAAAAAAAAAAAAAAACAGAAACATAAACAGAAGCAATATTGTAACAGATTTGATAAGTATATATATATATATTTGATAAGCATATATATATTTGATAAGTGTGTGTGTGTATATATATATATATATAAACAAAAAACAAAGCAAGTGTTGCTGAAACTTGGCCTCTGTTCACCAGTGCCAAGTATAAAGGAGGAGGCAGCGTTTGGGGTAAAGTGAAAAAAACTAGCTTTAAATTGCTCTGCAGGCAAAGGGGGCCATAGTGGGCTAATGTGACCCACCCTGGAGATGCTAGCGAGGAGTTTGACAGTGTTCAAGGAGCAGGGTGTGATCAGTTCAGGGACAATTCAGGGATTGGCTGGCATCAAGGTGAAGTTTCAAGCACTATCAACCTTCTAGCTTCAACTAGTCTAGGGTTTATGTTCTTGGAGTCAGCAGTTTTCCTCTGGAAGGGGTCTGCTTCCTGTAAAAACAATTTACAAATGTGTGTCAGGAATCTATTTGTATCTTTCAGGGAACTGTGAGTTTGATGATTCTGCTATGTAGCAGAATTATAGTCTAACTTGTTACCAACTCCGCAGCCCAAAAGCTATACTTTGTTTCTACATCTTCACCTTTCCCAATCATTAAATTTTTTTTAAGCTTTTTTTTTTTTTTTTTTTTTTTTTTTTTTACTTTACAATATTGTATTGGTTTTGCCATATATCAACATGAATCCACCATGGGTGTACACGTGTCCCCAATCCTGAACCCCCTTCCCACCTCCCTCCCCATACTCTTGAGTCTGCATTTTACTTCAAAAAATAAGGACAGAGGAGCTTGTACATGGTTTCACAAGTGATGCTAAGTTGAGTCTTGATGGTTTAGCACTTGAATTATTGAACATTCACATGCATTAAATCAAGTAGAACAAATTATATTCCTCTTCTATAGGGTAGTCTTTTAAACATAGATAACTTGTCTCCCAAACTTTTTCTAGGACAAATATCCAATTTCCTATAATTATTTCTCACAAAACTATTTTTTTGTTTGCTTATTTTTGTTCCATAGCAGAGTAAATAATCTAAAGAAGACTCTGATGGCAAGAAATGTAGCACATGACATTCAAGTTAAAGAGGTGCAGCTGAACTCCAAAGGCATCTACTATACTCATGAATAGCATGATTCCTGTAGTCACAGTGTGAGCTACAAAGCAGCAGCACTGGTATACAGACCATCAACAAAACCCAAGCTTCCTCCCTCAGCATCCTAAATCAAATTGAAAGCTGCAAGATGATCAACACAAATGGATTTAAAATGAGACAATAATAATTGTGAGTCTTACCATCTTGGTTAACTTCATAGACTAACTTCCACAATCAACAAATAGAGGAATCATGTAAACATTTCCAGGTAAGCAGTGCTATTTAATAACCTAGGAAAAGATAGCTCAGAGTTGATGTTGTCATAGAAACAATTCCTGCCTATTAAATCAGTGAAAGGGTAAGAAAAAATGTGGACTTATCTGTTCTGGTTAAGTGTAGTGCATGCAAAAGAGGTTGAAATGTCATAAGGCAGAGATAATAGCTGCAATGGTAAAATACTATCCCCATTTTAAGTTGATTTCCGCCCCCCCTTTTCTAAAGGCATACACTTAGTAAGGTACCTAGCCACTCTTCAAAGAGAAAAATAAGAACTTTTAAATTGGAAATGATGAATCCCATTTTTTAAAAAAAGATTTGATTCTACTGTGCCCCTCTGAAGAACTAAATTAAACTCAGATTGCATCCATCTCTACTGGAAAAGTACAGACCACCAAGGTGATCAAACACTCAGAACAGCTGCTAGATGTCCATTAAAACCATGCAAGAAAGGCACTTATTTGATGCATTTCTCCTGGGAGGTTTGTATCTAAAACAAGACTAGAAATAACATTGCCTCCTATAAAGTAACTCTGGCAGATCCCAGCTGGGGAATATACTTGCAATTAATAATGAAAATACTAAACTCATTTCCTGTGCTTACTTCCCCCCATACTACCCTATACCTCTATGCTGCTGCTGCTGAGTGACGTCAGTCGTGCACAACTCTGTGTGACCCCATAGACAGCAGCCCATCAGGCTCCCGTCCCTGGGATTCCCCAGGCAAGAACACTGGAGTGGGTTGCCATCTCCTTCTCCAATGCATGAAAGTGAAAAGTGAAAGTGAAGTCACTCAGTCATGTCCGACACTTCACGACCCCATGGACTGCAGCCCACCAGGTTCCTCTGTCCATGGGATTTCCCAGGCAAGAGTACTGGAGTGGGTTGCCACTGCCTTCTCCCTATACCTCTATACTTATGGCTTTTGAATAAAGGGGATTCCAAATGAAGTAATTGTTATATCAGTTGTTTGTTAAGGCATGGGCTTCTTAGCTACTACATAGAACAATAAGTTCTTTGAGAATAAGGTTCCTTTGACATAGGAAATAGAATATGGTAAGCATTTCATATGTGTGCGTGTGTGTGTGTATGTGTGTGTGTGTGTGTGTGTTTGACTGGAGATTTCAAAGAAACAAGGAGGTATAGAGAGGCTATTTTAGTCAGAGGACAGAAAAAGTACTTCTCAAAGTGTGTGTCCCAGGCCTGGGTAGCATCAGCTTCACCTGGGAACTTGTCAGATATTCAAATTCTCAGTTTCATACTTCAGACTCACTGAATCAGAACCTCTAGGGTGGGGGCCAACAATCTGTGTTCTAACAAGCTCTGTAGGTGAGTTTCATGTACTATAATACTGAGAATCATTGGACCAGACATCAGTAATTTGAAAGAAAATGTCATGCTTGAAGAACGAGAACTTCAGTATTGCTCAACTTTACACAACCTGTGGACAGTGGGAAAGTTTGAGGATGAAAAAGTAATACAAGATGGCATAGTGCATGATGTTCCCTCTTCTGGAATGTGTATTGTATTGATTAAGATGATAGACAGCTACTAAAACATCTTTAAGCAAGTAATTAAATTAACTCTAGGGGCAATGCGAGAAATAGGCTGAGTTCCTCACTGGATGAAATTGCCCAGGGAAATAAGAAGATACAATAATTGGCTGGGAAACTAAAAGATGCCACAGTTACAGAAGACTTCTAGAGACTGGGCAAGGACTACCCAACTTCAAATCAGGATGGGCTGAAGAGGAGGAAGAAGTCAAAGGTCTATTTCACCCTTCTGTTAGTGGTTAGATGCTAAAGTGACAAAGGGCAATTAAAAACACCTAAAAGGTGTGTCTCTCTCCATTCTACTCTCTCTCTCTCTCTCTCTCTCTCTATATATATATATATATATACATGAATCTCCAACTTAAAAAAAAAAATTTAAATGTGGTAACAAATGAGATACCTAAGGAAACTATTTAAGAGAGAAGAGAACTGAGGGGAAAAAGCCCTGAAATAGCTAAAAAGAACCTTATGGGTATGCTTGACAGCAAAATAAACTTTAGTCTCTGATTTGTGCACCTCCCCACAGACTTAGCCATCTGCAAAGCTATTGGTTTAGCTGTAAAAATAGAGCTAACTGATAGAAGCTCTAGATTTCCTAATTTTGAGAGAGGCCTAGCTTTTTCAAAGGTAAAGATTAAAAAAAAAAAAAAAAACTATTAAGTACTCTAAAGCAGTAATATTTCCAAAGATAATAATTTAACAAAGAGATTAAAACATTTCACTAAAGCCCTTTACACTAAAAGAAAAAAAAATTATTTAAACATAACTTTATATATTGATAATTTGGCAAATAAAACTAATAATCATAAAATCATGACCAAGTAAAGCCCTCTCTCCCATCCTTTCATTGACATTCACTATCTCCCTGAAGGGAGATAATTACCCAACTTATCCAATACCACTGCCCTGCAACTTCTTTTCAAAACATTTCCACTTAAAAAAAAAAATCAGTTTATAATAACATATTTCCATATGTTACTAGGTCCCAGGGAGCGTTGTAAGGACACTTCATGCTACTATGAAACTTTCCATGCAATTACCCCCTGAAGCAGGGCCCCAAAGGCAATGTGGCACTTGGGGGAAAAGAAAGTTCAACACAAAGTGTCACCTTAATCCTTTTGGCCTTTCTGGCAGTTGATGTAAATTTTTGTTGTTTTTCGTGGAAAAAAATTGGAACCTTGCCAGAATATACTGCTTCTGAGCATTTTAGCTGCCTTCCCATTTCCCATTCCACAAGCCCCCCTCTGCCCACCCACAACTCCTGAAGGAAATACATACTCTGTAGGGTAAGGAGCGGGTATAAGATGAATTATCTCTTTCCACCAAACACCACTCCTTTCCAAATTATGGATAATGAGGCCAGAAGTGTAATTACTGAAGGAGTTTGGAAAGTTAATCACTGAAATAATCTAAAAAATAGTGGTGACTGTAATGAGTACAACTCACTTTATAGCTGTCAGAATCACTTAGAATGTGATAAACATCTTACATTTGTAAACCCAGATGCTGCACCAAAGGAAGTTTCATATTAGCAAATTACCGCGAGAACCCACTCCAGTCAACTCATTTTGATTTTGTAATGAGAAACCTCATTAAAAGGGAACTTTAAGTTGTGATTGTTAAGTTGTGAAGCAGGGGAAGGACAGAAGAAAGATCCCAAGTCTGAGGAAATCTGTCTGGGATCCTCTCCTTGAAGCCTACCTTCCTGTTGACAAGCAGCTCTACCTGCCTTGTTCCCACTGTTCACTGGAAGGTTGTGAAGTTTAAGGTAACAGTCACTGGATCTCAAACTCAAAGCAGTTAGCTTTGAGATTGCAGGTCGACTGCAGGAGACAATGGATATTTTTGAACCTTAGGCACAAATATCCGTGGAATACACACCCCACTCCCAATTCTTATTGCTATAGTCTCAGTGACAGAGGGCTTCCCTGGTGGCTCAGAGGTTAAAGTGTCTGCCTGGAATGCGGGAGACCCGGGTTCTATACCTGGGTCGGGAAGATCCCCTGGAGAAAGAAATGGCAACCCACTCCAGTACTTTTGCCTGGGGAATCCTATGGAGGGAGGAGCCTGGTAGGCTACAGTCCATGGAGTCGCAAAGAGTCGGACACGACTGAGCAACTTCACTTTCTTTCAGTGACAGAGGGCAATTTCTCTATTCCAGCTGCTTCTGCACCTAGCACTTAGCATCAGGAAAGACGTGATTCCCCGCCCCTACCCCCACCCCACCCCCCCACCCCGGCCCCGGCACTCTCCACTAGATGCCCCTGGCTCGGCTGCCTTTTCTCCACATCCCTTTGTGACGCAAATGGCTCCAGGACAAGGCCTAGTGCTCACAAAGGCAGGTGCAAAGCAGGCGCGCACTCAGTACTCTGCGAGCTTCAGACAGATCTGGGCTCCGGTCCTGCTGCTCCAACCCCAAGGCCGGGGGCGAGCCCTGACACCGCCATCACGCGCTATGGCCAACCAGTTATTCCTCCCTGTCACCCCGCGCCTCTCGTCCTTGACGCCTGTGAAGCCGCACTTCGGACACCTCCAAGCGGGCATCAGCGTGGCGATCCAGCGCACCGATGGGAGAATCCATCTCGCAGTGGTCACAGAGGTCAAACGGGACAACGCTTGGGTAACGGTAGAGTGGGCCGAAAAAGGGGTCAAAAAAGGCAAAAAAATTGCTCTAGAGACCATATTCCTGTTGAATCCAGCTCTGGCCTTGGCTGGGCCCGCGCAGGGCAGGGCTTCGCGCTTCGTGTCTCTGGCGCCCCCTTCTTTTATCGGGGACCAGCGCACAGCCGCGCGGTGGGCTGGGAAGATCCCCCAGAGAAACGAAACGCCCTCGGGGGACAGCCTGGCCGTGAGAGTTCCCAGCAGCCCTTGCCTGATGACGCAGCGGAAATCTGCCTGCCTACGAGAAATTGAAAAACTGCAGAAGCAGCGCGAGAGGCGCCGACGGCTGCAGCGCGAGATTCGCGCCCAGCGCGCTCGGGACGCCGACACCGGAAACGCCCACTACGAGATCCGGCGCCTGATCGAGGAGTGCCGCCGGCGCCTGCGCGGGGGCCGGGTTTTCGGCCCCGAGCCGCGGGACGGCCGCCGCATCTGCGTCTGTGTGAGGAAGCGGCCTCTCAACCGGCAGGAGGCCACGCAGGAGGACCTAGATATTGTCACCATCCCCTCGGACAACGTGGTCATGGTGCACGAGTCCAAGCAGAAGGTGGACCTCACTCGCTACCTAGAGAACCAGACCTTTTGCTTCGACCACGCCTTCGACGACACCGCCTCCAACGAGTTGGTGTATCAGTTTACTGCTCAGCCGTTGGTTGAGTCCATCTTCCGCCATGGCATGGCCACGTGCTTTGCCTATGGACAGACAGGCAGCGGGAAGACGCACACTATGGGCGGAGGCTTTTCGGGAAGGGACCAAGATTGTTCTAAAGGCATTTATGCCATGGTGGTGCAGGATGTTTTCCTCTTACTGAAAACTTCCGCTTATGAAAAGCTGGACCTCAAAGTCTATGGGACGTTTTTTGAGATTTATGGGGGAAAGGTGTATGACTTGTTGAACTGGAAGAAGAAGCTGCAAGTCCTTGAGGATGGCAATCAACAGATCCAGGTAGTCGGGCTTCAGGAGCAGGAGGTGTGCTGTGTGGAGGACATGCTGAACCTCGTGGAACTAGGGAACAGTTGCCGGACTTCAGGACAGACATCAGTCAATGCCCACTCTTCCAGGAGCCACGCAGTGTTCCAGATCATTTTAAAGTCTCGAGGGAAACTGCATGGCAAGTTTTCCCTTGTTGACTTAGCTGGGAATGAGAGAGGAGCAGATACTGCCAAGGCCAACCGGAAAAGACAGCTGGAAGGAGCAGAGATTAATAAGAGTCTCCTGGCACTCAAAGAATGCATCCGAGCTTTGGGTCAGAACAAGTCTCATACCCCATTCAGAGCCAGCAAGCTCACACAAGTGCTCCGGGACTCCTTTATAGGCCAAAACTCCTCCACTTGCATGATTGCTACTATCTCTCCAGGGATGGCCTCTTGTGAAAATACCCTCAACACTTTAAGATATGCAAATAGAGTAAAAGAAATAACTCTAAATTTAAGGCCTCACCATCCTTGTCTTTATCCTGCTGAACGTGAAATGCCACGAGTGTTGGAAAATCACATTAGAAATTCAGAACTGTCCCTTCAGGGGGATGAATTTATTAGAATACCTTGCCTACAGAGTGAGGAGGAGGAAGAGACTGAAGAAATCAAAGCGCTATCCTCTCCATTAATGGATACGACAATTTCTTGGAAGGAAGCAAGCCAATTGCCAGATAATAAAATCCAGGAGACATCTGATGTGGTAAACTGTGATGTTGACTTTTGCATTGCCCAGTTACTGTCCATTTTGGAGAAGAAAATAGATATTCTGACTGAGATTCAAAGGAAACTGAAATTATTACAAGCTGACCTTCAAAAGGAGAGCAGGCATGGTGAAATCAATGGTGAGAGATCAGATCTGAAATGATGAATACAGTGCTGCAGTTTCTAAGTTTCTTATAAAGGAAAATTGTCTAAATGATCTGGATAGAAAGATCCTCCTGGAAGGTTTAAAACCTCTTTAAATATGGCTGTGAGAAATGTCCTCTTTTTTTTTCTTCTGTATTTCTGTAATTTATTATTATTCTGTAGGACAGTGATTTGTGACCTGGAACCATTTTACTCCGTAGAGACAATTGGCAATGTCTGGAAGCATTTTTATTTGTCAGAATTGGGTATGAGAAGAGTGGTGGTACTATAATATCACTAGAATACTAGAATATAGAATGATACTAGTAGAAGGCCAGAGATGCTGTTAAACATCCTGAAATATACAGAATAGCCTTGAAATAATTATCCTGTTGAAATTATGATCAAATAATATATATAAAATCAAATATATAACAAATCAAATATATAACAAATAATTATCCTATTAAAAATATCAGTAGTACTGGGATTGAGAAGGAGAAGGCAATAGCAACCCATTCCAGTACTCTTGCCTGGAAAATCCCATGGATGGAGGAGCCTGGTGGACTGCAGTCCATGGGGGTCGCTTAGAGTCAGACACAACTGAGCAACTTCACTTTCACTTTTCACTTTCATGCATTGGAGAAGGAAATGGCAACCCACTCCAGTGTTCTTGCCTGGAGAATCTCAGGGACGAGGGAGCCTGGTGGGCTGCCGTCTATGGGGTCGCACAGAGTTGGACAGGACTGAAGCGACTTAGCAGCAGCAACAGCAGCAATAATGCATATGCACGAGTCTTTTTCTGCTACACTGGTGTGTAGATTCAAATGGTTTCTAAACTCTAGATATACTAGGGAGATGGGAGTGGAGAAGGGAGAGATTTTCTTTGAGGCTTTGTATGAGAACCTAGAATTGAGAAGATTTTATTTTTAATCTTTGAGTGAAATCACAAAGTGCTCCCTAAGAGTGATAAAATGAAGTGTTGTATTGCAAAAGCATTGCATTACTAACTATAGTGTCTTAATGTTTTGTTTTCTTTTTTTTTTTTTTTTTTCTTCTCACTCTCCTTACCAAATTTTGTGCTTACGTGATTCCTATAAAAAGCTTGTCCCATCAAGTTAGGATGTTAAGGTATTGAATAAGAAAAATAGAAAAGTTCTGTCCTCAAGTGGGGCGTTTCCCATTAAGACTGCATAGGGAATGTAGTAAGAATGTGGTAAATATCAATGCCCTAGTTTAATTGTATACGGAGAATATTTTCCTGATTCAAGGATCACAAAGTCCATTCTTTCGCAAAAAGAAAGAAGCAGCAGCTAATTTAATATGCAAATATAAATGTAATAAATAATCTAATGCACACTTACCTTCAGCAAACACTTATGGAATGCTATAATAAAGATCTTTTGTCTCCAAGTCCAGCAGTTACAAACTCTTTTTTGAAGAAAAAGGAAGTGGAATTATTTGCAAAGAAATTGAATGGTGGAGTAGGGAAACTGGAGACACAAAAAATTAGTGCCCAAATTCCTTTACTACCTTTGGCAGATGTGCCTAATTGCAGAGGCCTTGCTGTTACAAAGGAAAATGAACACTTCTGCCAGAGAGTGGGCTTCCCAAATGGCTCAGCAGGTAAGGAATCCACCTGCAGTGGAGGAGACAAGAGATGTGGGTTCAATCCCTGGGTGGGGAAGATCCCCCAGAGAAGGAAATGGCAACCCACTCCAGTATTCTTTCCTGGAAAGTCCCAGGGACAGACTAGTAGAATGGTAATGTCCTAGCAAAAGCCATCAGGTTTCATCCTGGTATCATCAGGATCATTGGAAACATAGTCCTTGGTAGATAATCAAAATGGCCATTAGATATTTTTTCCCTCTGCTGAAACAGGAGGGGAGGGGGCAGGGCACAACTTTTGAAAGAATGATATACTCCAAGAACACAATATAAACAGATTAGAATCAAACAGGCTGAAGACAAGTCAACTTCCATTGGACCTTGATCCTTAATCAATGAGATAAATGGCATACCCAGAGATACTGTGACAGTTCCAAGGTACCATCCAAAGACCAAAAAGTGGGTGGTGGCCCAATTCCTATAAATCTCCATCACTGCCCCAAAATAGTTGGAATAATCCTCCCACTCATTAGCTTATGAAATTATCCAGCCCATTAAAACTAACCACACCACATTTCAAGGCCACCATACTTGCCCTCTGTGATGGCCCTCTTATCTGTGGAGTGTGTGTCTCTCTGAATAAATCCTCTTCTTATCTATCACTTTGTCTCTCACTGAATTCCTTCTGCAATGAGACATCAAGAACCTGATTTTCATTACTGTGGGTTTTGGCTGAGTTTGAGTCTGGCCACGTGGGATAAAGTCTCATTCTGAGGAGAACAGTTTCATAGGTAAAGCCATATATTATTATCATTAAACCAAACAGAACTTTGGAACTCTATCATCCCTTAGCAAATGCTAGCCTTCCCTTCATAATGAGATGTTTTTAATCAGTATTTTTGTAGTTAGTGAAAAAGATGGGGGTTAAGAATCTTATCCCAGTTAAGAATAGGAGCCTAGAACTGGTTTTAAGAGTCTAATCCCAGTTCCATAATACAGATATCTGTGATTTTGGGCAAGTAATTTAGCTACATTGAGCTAGTTCTTTCTATATGAACCTGGGTAGTTATCTCACCTATTTCAAAAGATTAGAGGGTGACATTATTTTCCTTCTGCTCTCCTATTTTTTTATGCCAAAGACTCACTTCTTATTATTGTTACTGTCTTTATTCTATTACGACACTCACATCTCCCCTTGCTCTCTACCACAGATAAAAGTTAATAGTCTGCTAGGAGTTTCAACATTCTAATACCAATTATATTATTTTTGTGTGTATTTAATTTTTAAAGAAGTATAACACAGTGAAGTGCACAAATCTTAACTATACAATTCCACAAATGTTTACAAAGTGAATATTCCTAAATGACCACCACACTTAACCAGATAGAGAACATAACCAGTGTTCCAGATCTCTTGTTCCTGGATCGTTTCACTCATTTTCTAAGCAAAGGTAAGGCATATTGGGACCAAAATCATTATAGATGTTTCCCTCTTTAGAGAACAACTGTACGTTTTGAATATGGGTAGGATCATATACTAGGTTCTCTTGCATCTCTGTTTTATTTTACTTTTTAATCAAAATCATCTGTGACTTGTCATTTTTACATTGTTCTATAGTGTTCCATTGCATAAATAGCTCATATTTTATAAAATTTACTCTTGAGCAAACTTAGGTTATTCTGCTTTAAGCAATTAATAGTGATGTATGAGCATTATTATATGTGTCCTTTGGTGCACATGTATATGTTAAGAGGCCTAGGAAAGGAATTCTTGGATCCATAATATATGTATAATCAACATAATAAGGTAGTTCAGTTCAGTTCAGCCAAGGAGTTTTCCAAAGGACTTGTTTTAATTTTAGACAACCACCAGCATTTTGTGTTTGCCTACATTTAGTATTATTAGCTTTAAAACTCTAATTTTACACTTTCTGATGTGTGTGCGAAAGTATCTCAATTTTTTTTCTCCCAATGACTAATGTGGAACATCTTTACCTATACTCACTGGTTATTTGTGCAGTGGAATGTGTGGATGCTCAGTCATGTCTGACTCTTTGAGATTTCATGGACTGTAACCCTTCAGGCCCCTCTGTCCCTGAGGTTTTCCAGGCATGACTACTGGAGTGAGGTGCCATTTCCACATCCAGGGAATCTTCCACCAAGTGATCAACCCAGGAACCCACCTCTCCAGTATCTCCTGCATTGTCAGGTGAATTCTTTTACCTCTGAGCTACCTCCTACTTCCTATCCCTAGACAATGCTAATCTGTATTCCATCTCTATAGATCTCTGATCCTTTATGTCCTGACTTCCTTTGGTTTGTTGTTTTTGTTCAGTAGCTCAGTCATGCTCTACTCTTTGTGACCCCATGGACTGCAGCACACCAGGCTTCCGCATCCTTCAGTATCTCCCAGAGTTTGCTGAAACTCATGTCCATTGAGTTGATGATGCCATGCAACTCTCTCATCTTCTGTCACCCTCTTCTCCTCCTGCCTTCAATCTCAGCATCAGGGTCTTTTCCAGTGAGTCAGCTCTTAGCATCAGGTGGCCAAAGTTCTGGAGCTTCTGTTTCATCATCAGTCCTGCCAATGGCTACTGCCAATGAATAATCAGGGTGGATTTTCTTTAGGATTGACTAGTTTAATCTCCTTACTATTCAAGGGACTCTCAAGAGTCTTCTCCAGCACCACACTGTTCAAAAGCATCAGTTCTTCAATGCTCAACCTTCTTTATGCTCCAATTCTCACATGCATACACAACTATTGGGAAAACCATAGCTTTTACTATATGGACCTTTGTCAGCAAAATGATGCCTCTGTTGTTTTACCCCTTCCTAACCTATTGTATTTGGTAATTTTAACTTTGTTGTGCCCTTAATAATGTAGCTTGATAATTTGTTTATACATATATAAATATATGTAACATTATTTATGCATTTTTTACATGATATTGTAGAAAAAACTACATTTCAATAACATTTCTTACAATAAATTCTAATCAATCTCAACCAAACTAAAAAGAGTTTTATTCTATGTTAAGTTTAGCAAGTAAAGAAGGGCAGCATATCAACATAAGTAACTAAGTAGGGAAGTGGTTACAAAGGCTACAGGATAATTTTGAATGCATCATTTGTCATATATATATATATATATATATATATATATATATGTTCAGTTCAGTTCAGTCGCTAAGTCTTGTCCGACTCTTTGCGACCCCATGAATTGCAGCACGCCAAGCCTCCCTGTCCATCACCATCTCCCGGAGTTCACTCACACTCATGTCCATCGAGTCCGTGATACCATCCAGCCATCTCATCCTCTGTCGTCCCCTTCTCCTCCTGCCCCCAATTCCTCTCAGCATCAGAGTCTTTTCCAATGAGTCAACTCTTCGCATGAGGTGGCCATGAATATATATATGTTTGCTCAGTATCAGTCATGTTCAACTCTTTGTGACCCTATGAACTGTAGACAGCCAATCTTCTCTGTCCATAGCATTCTCCAGACAAGAGTACTGGAGGGGATTGCCTTTTCCTCCTCCAAGGTATCTTCTGGACCCCGAGATTGAACCCGTGTCTCCTGCACCTCCTGCATTGGCAGGCAGATGCTTTACCACTGAGTCATCTAGTGACTTTGTATCTTATTTTTGCTTATGTATTACAAATTTGGGAGTTGAGCACAAGTGGCCCAAGTTTTTGAGAGCAAAACCTGTAGATTTACTTAACTCCTCCACTGGAAAGACTGTGTACACAAATTTTTGTGTGTGTGTATGTGAATGCACATACATATACAGACACAGTTTTACATGTATGGTTATATATATATTTCCCATGGAGTCTTATATCTGCAGAGTAAAACTTAAAAATTTCTCTTTTAGTAAAAAAGCAATTGCTAACAAATCAGTCTTAGCATAACTTTTTCTGTTGAGTTGCCATTCTTCCTTAACAAGTACACATTCATATTTTTCCTAAGAATATACCTGGTACTTGAAATGGTCTCAAACACAAAGCATAACGTTTAATATGAATATTAGAAAATAAGATATTATATAAATGAAAAAACTCAGAAAGTAAGTTAATTGGGGTCTACTAAAAGAGAGTTGCTGACAGTTCACACAGATGACTTGAAGTTAACAAAGAGGATTGCAAAGTAAATTAATGCTTTAATAATATTTTTCAGAAAATGTCAAAGCTTCTAAAGAAAGAATGGTAAATACTTTCAGTTCTTTGGAAACTTACACACAAAAAAGTTGACATATCAATTACAAGTTATGCTTTACTATTAGTTAAAGTAGCTTGTCTTCATTCTTGTAGTGGACACACTTATTTTGACTTCCTGCCTGAACTTACACTTAATAAAACTGCTTTTAAAATACCGAACTTAGGGCTTTAAAATTTCAAATTCTCATTTGCACCATTAATGCGATAGTAAGTTTTTTATACTATTATTCTGTTGGTCGTCTCAGTAAGGTTATTCTTAACAATCTACATAATGAAATAGTATGATAGTCCTGGATAAATATTTACATGCTGGTTAAATGAGAATTATTTTTCCTTTTCAATTTGATTACTGATTTAAAATATCATTCTAATAACAGAAACATAGTTTCAAGCATGTGTTGCTTACTAAAATAAGTGTCAAAATTGCTATTCAAAGTGCTGAATATTATCCTCAAAGCAAACCTGTCATTTATGAATATTTTGTGCAATTCTTTTTATTCTCCAGAAAAGAAACTGTTGATAGAAAATCTTAACATGTATTTTATCTAAAATGTGATTTTTTTCTATATTTATGGCACTTTCTTTCTAATCTTAAATAAAAGTAATCTCAGAAATTATAAAAAACAATGGCTTATAGAAGATATTGAACCAAGTTCATAATTGAACATAAATTGGATAGACTCTGGCAGCCTTCTGTACCTGTGTGTTTGAGGTCATCCTGAACATGTAAGAGCTAGAATACAGGGCTGCAAAGTGCAACTGAGGAAATGAATGGAATAATCAGGAGGAGAAAATGGGAGAAGTCATCAAAGTAATAATTACGGAGGGTTTTACCCTGAAATAATAAATTTTAAAACAAAAATTAAAACACAGAACCAGTTATATAATACATCATCTGAGGTTTAGGTTTGGCATGAGGTTTGTGAGGACAAGAAAGAGAAGGCTGGTCTGGGCCACGTGAGCAAAACTAAATTGTGGATCTTATACAACTACTGACCACAGTTCTAAATGCCAAGGTTGGAACCGAATGAGCTGAGTGAAAATGCAGATTTAGAGTCAGACATTTTGTCTTTGTTTAAAGCTTTGCCACTTTGCAGCTATGTGACTTCAAACAAGTAATTTGACATACTGCATTCTTCATTACTTTCAAATCTGCTATAAAAGCCAAACCAAACCAAACAAACAAACAGCCACAACAACAACAACAACAACAACAAAAACAGTATTCATACAGAGTGATTTTGGAGAATCAGCATAAAAAATTTCAATAAAATTGAATTTTATTGGTAATCTTCTATGTACTAGATGATAAAGATAGAAAAATGGGCATATAAGCATCCCTGCTTTTAAGGAACTTATTTAAATGAGAGACAAAGCCTTGTACAACTAAGAGATATATATTAAAAATGTGCTATCCTATATAAAAATTGCTATGAGGATATAGAAGTTGATTAATTTAGCCAAAAGTGTAGAGGAACACTTCACAAATTGATCCATCCCTAAGTCTTGAATGAGTAAGAAATGGAGCATTTACTGCCACATCAGTAAGCAAGGACTACATAACCATCAGTGATTCCAGCTCTCCAAATGTGAATTTCTGAGCCCAGAAGGAGCCCAGGAAGGAGAATCCAACCTGACACCCTGACATCTAGCAAGAAACTCCATGGCACACCTGCTAGGTTACTAATTCGTCTTAGCCACAGGGCTCCCCCAGGCCCTTTGGCATCCACTGTCACCTCTCTGCCAGTGTCGCCTCTACAAGAAAACGCTTGGGTCTTAGCTGCCACCTACCAGAGACCTGCCCTGAGGCTCCATAGGTTTCGATTCAGCCATCACTTGGTCACATGCATATTTTTCTATACTTGAGGAGTTGTCAGAATCTAGGAACCCAACCAGCAAGCTGAACATAGGCTACTTTGCTCCTTGGCTCTTTAAATCCTTGTAGAGTTTGACCACTACCCTTTAGGAAATGGCTTAAAGGGAAGAGAACATAGATTATGCTTGGCTGTCTCTAGTTTCCTCACATTCAATAGGATGTGATGGGATTTTATTTGGGTAGGCAGGCAGAAAAAAACTCTGTTGTTAGAGAATTTACTTTATGCCATGAATCCCATATATCTGTTGTTTAGAAAAACTAAAACTTATCCTCTTGCACTTCTAAAATCCTTTTATTGCAAGACAATAAAACTGACAATCTTAATTGTCAGTTGCAAAGGTATAACTCATACTCAGCATTAGTATTTTGACCCATTTCTTTTCCCCTCAACCTTTGTGTTAATGACCTCAAAAGTGAGATCGTATAATTTCCTAGCTGCTAGGGTACGGACCAAGAGCACAATACAATGTATTTGAAGCATAAGGGCCTTGAAGGAGAAGGTATATATGCACCCATCTATTACTCAGTATATTCCCACACATGCCCTTTTCCTAACTGATGAACTAAAAGACTAAAGTCCTGGGGGAAGAGACAATAACACTCCCAGTGATTCCTGTGTGCCCAAAACTTGAAACAGCACCCAGTACACAGTGGAAATGATTATTTGTTGAATAGTGAATTATACAGAAAGTAGCTTTAATGTTTCCCACCAAAATAACCATTCAGAAAATCATTCAGAGAGACAAGGATCAGAGGCAGAAATCTGAGGACATAAATATTTAAGTAACAGAACAGTGGAAAATTGTCAGAGAAAGAAAATAAGAGGAGGTCAGAAAAGTAGTAGAAAAACCGGGAGGCGGGCGAAGTGGTACAGAAAAAAGTGGAAGAGAGAAATTAAAGGCGAGAGAGCACTTTGCTATGTGAGGTGGGGTTGGGGGGAAGAAAGCAGTGGTTGAATAGAATAAGGACTTAAGAGCAGGTCCGTGGTTTTTGACAATTTGTGGGTCATTAATAATATTTGAGAGATCAGCTTAAGTGAAATAGTTGGTTGAGAAGCCATTTTGTAATGGGTTGAGTCACAGAACAGCCTGGAAAATTAGTGTGAAAGTGCTTCATAAATCCTAAACCACTTTACAAATGCAATTATCTTGTTAGATTCAGGGACTGGCTGTTGCTCATTCACCAAACTTTGAATTCTTCCTTTTTTTTTTTGCATCAGGCACACTCTTCCTAGGATTTGCCAGAATATGTTATAATCAATGGAGAACTTAAGGAAACAGAGGTTAAATTTTAACAGTTTTCTTTGCCTTAACCTAATTTTCTTCCACAATATGTCTCAAGTATAAGAAGAAAAAAAAAAAAAAAACACTATCATTAAATAATTTCTGAACACTCCCTATTGTTTTTTTCCAAGTCATCTTCCTGTTGCAATCTTCTTAGCAACTTCACCTTAGTTTCTTGAAAACTTCTGATTTATTTAGGCAAAATTAATATAAATTTGAATGTGGCCTTGACTCCATCCATAAAATTTGTAACACAGTCCATCACTTTGCCATCCTTCACTGCTGGATCCAACTACATTACTTTCAATACCTCTTCTTTCTTGGCTTCTCTATCCCTAATTTCCATTTTGTATAGATTCACTGTCAATTGAGGTAGCTATTAGACATTACATGGCCTTAAAATACAATTAGTGGTACTCTGAAAGATTTCTTTCTCTGACCTGAGCCCATATTCCTCAAATAAACTTATTCTAATTCTCCTGTAATAACACCTAACTGTCAAAATATTAATATAAAGGTATAAAATAACAATCTTTAAATTAGTTATATGTAAAATGATTCAGAAAGTAATGGATTAGTATATCAATGTGTTTTTTTTTAGAGAAAACACTACCAGACATTAATATTTAAAAGATGCCGCTACTGTTTGAGATTTTTCTACCAAAAGCTTGTAACTTATCTATTCAGCACAAGGATTATTTATGAAGAAAAATAATCAAATGAAATAATTCTGTAGCTGTTTTTTTTCTGGCAAAACAGTGACATCTATTGCTCAGTGTTATACAAAATGGAGTTTACAAAAGAAATATTATCTTTTTATATGGTTAATTATAAAATAATTTTTTAAATTTGTTGTCTTAAAAAGATGATATCTGGAAATCTATTTTTAATTTAAAATCAAATCCAACTGATTATTTAGGAGTTCAAACATTTAATCACTACTCAAAACATCCAGGATCTGTCTAGTTGCTAAAAACAGGGAGAGAGAAATAAGACAACAAAAATATGGAATGCAATTCTTAAAGCTGATTACATAGTACAATATATGTGTTTTTCTCCCCACAAATCACTCAAACACACCACTACTGAAATCTGTGAAAGCCCAAACTGAATTCTGAATTTAAGGCAAGTTCTGCTCTCTTCTTATGTTTGTTGTCAACTAAATCTATGTATTTAGAAAAGTTGTGTACCATCTTAGCTACAGTCTATTTTCTATAAAAGTATGAGGCTGTACCTGAAGATGATCTATTTCCTTCTAGCTCTTACATTTCTTAAAGATGTCTCCATCTAAACAAGTCTTTTTCTAATGACAGTCAAATAACTGAGATAAGTTAGGGAAGGAAAGAGTTTAATTTTGTGAGGAAGCATTTACTAGATACAACTTTTTAAAAATAATTGGCCAATTCAGTGAATATGAGTACAGATCTGGTCATGTGTGAGTACAACATTAATAATAACCTTAGTTATCATCAACCTGCAACAAAAGAAAAATCCCAAAATAGGACCCTTTAAAGGAACATGAAAATAACACTATGAGCATTTTCCAGGATATAATAGATAATGTTCCAAGGCACTAGAAACCAGAATCCTAATGTGACTTCAAAGGGCTTCTAAGCAGTGGATCAATCTATATTGTGAGGTGCTCTGTTCACCTGAAACCCTAGGGACTGCTGATGGAAAAGGGAAAATCGGATATTGCCAATTGTTACCTAGAGTCCTGGCCCTGGAAAGTAGTATTTTCTCCTATCATCAAAATATTGTACTTTTACTAAAGCTCTAAAATAATAAAAATGATCAAACTGATAATAATCTTGGGGAAAAGTTATCCTTCGAAAATGTGAGACTCACGAAGTGTAATACTAGAGAATAACATTAAAACAAGGCCTCTTTTTAAAATTAACATATATGTAATCTATAAATTTATTTTTTCTATGATTATTTTTGAGCTTCTATAACATCACAGCACTCAACTGAGTGTTCATTTGCCCTTCATGCCCTTCTTCAAAAAGCATCAGAAATGTCTTTGAGGTTTATCTATGTGGGAAGGGGTGGAAAGTGTCAAGAGAGAACTTGCAGTCTAAAGTTGGTCCTGACAGTACAGGACAAGAAGCACATAGTCAGAGTTCTACACCCAGCTCACCTTCCCCCTCCATTCAAGCTATTTCACTGCCACTCACTTCTCTCCAGCCCTGTGCTCAAGTAGAAAGGCGGGTTGTTTCTTTTGCATACATATATGAAAACATATGCTGAGGCTACTATTTTCTGGTCTAAGATCATGTAGAGGAAATATCTCACATCCTCATGACATCTCCTCACCCTCTGCTGAGTCATTTGGCCAGGGACATACCTGTAAAACAGAAGAGAAGGAGATTCAACAGCCAAGTGGGCAAGTCCCCATTGACATGCCCAAG
This sequence comes from Capra hircus, assembly GCF_001704415.2. Lineage (NCBI taxonomy): Eukaryota > Metazoa > Chordata > Mammalia > Artiodactyla > Bovidae > Capra > Capra hircus. Next base: position 3,454,492 of record NC_030826.1, read on the forward strand.
TGAGTGAAGAGCATTTGAGGTCAGAAGTTGGGCAGCACATACCCATCTGAAAAACAGGGTATATGAATATCTGGCTTCTTATCCTGCTATTTCCAAATATCTCCGTGTCCCCAGTTTTAAAAATTTACCATTCATTTTTATTTATGTAAACTTTGTTAATTATACTAATATTAATAAAGACAGTATATACAAAGTTTCTACTGTTGGTATAAAAAATTACTATTAACCTAGTGTCTTTTAAAAAACACACACTTATTATCTCACAATTCTACAGGCTGAAAATTTAGTATCACGAGGCTAAAATCAGATTTGGCAGTAGCAGTGTTATGTTTCTTTCTGAAGGCTCTATGTTATGGCTTATCCAGCTTCTACAGTTCATCTACATTCCTTAGCTCGTGACCCCTTTCCTCCATTTCCAAAGCCAGCAAGGTTGTATCTCAACTCTCTGACTTTTCTTTATCGTGACATCGGTCTCTCCCCTTTCTCTTTCAATGCAGTAAGAAAAGGTTCCTTGCTTTTAAAAATTTGTGTGATTACATTGGATCCACCTAAATAATCCAGGATAATATTTCCACTTTTGAGTCCTTAACATTGATTACATCTTCAAAGTCCCTTTTACCATATAAAAAAGAAGAGCATCCACATCTTTGGGGAGACTTGAAATATTAAGAACATCAACATAAATTAGGTTTAAGAATTGAGAACTAACCCTTACTTGTTTACTTGTCTGGGACTTTAAATATATTATCTTGCTGATTTTTCAAAACAGCTCAGCAAGTTTGACAGTATTCTTAAAAGCAAGCAGATTTTTAAAAATGTTATCTCAGAGTTTAGTAATTTACCCTAGATTAGGTAGTTTACAAGAGTTCATTCCAAGACTTGAACACAGACTACATTTTGCTATCAAGGCAATAGACCAATCTGAAATTAAGTATACTTAAGAGGAAGATATATTGCTAACATGAAAAAGCTAAAAATTGAAACCTTTCTGATTAAATAATTTACTTAAAAGTTTGACCCTTAATCTAAACCTGACATTTTTATGTCTGCTTCTAATAGAAATGCTCTCTGTGTTCTGATTGCCCAGTCAGAAACCTTGCTATCTTTTTGATGTACCCTCCTTTGCTCATCATCACCATTTATAGCCAGGACATCACTGGATCTTCCTCTTACCTACATCTCAAACTCATCTGTTCACACTGCCATTCCTTTGGTATACATGAAATTATTACTCTCATAGTTGATGACAAAAGCCTTCAAACTGTTTCTTTTACTTCCCATCTTGTCTGCCTCCCAATTATCATCCATTCTCCCTCATTATAAACAGAGTGAGCTTGTGAACTCTTTAATATGTATCAGTTCAGTTCAGTCACTCAGTCGTGCCCAACTCTTTGCGACCCCATGAATCGCAGCACACCAGGCCTCCCTGTCCATCACCAACTCCTGGAGTTCGCTCAGACTCAAGTCCATCGAGTCAGTGAAGCCATCCAGCCATCTCATCCTCGGTCGTCCCCTTCTCCTCCTGCCCCCAATCCCTCCCAGCATCAGAGTCTTTTCCAATGAGTTAACTCTTCGCATGAGGTGGCCAAAGTACTGGAGTTTCAGCTTTAGCATCATTCCTTCTAAAGAAATCCCAGGGCTGATCTCCTTCAGAATGAACTGGTTGGATCTCCTTGCAGTCCAAGGAACTCTCAAGAGTAGCATAGCCTTAAACTCTCTTGCTGAAAGACTTAGAAAGGCTCCTAATTTTCCTCATTTCCTTTAAGATGAAGAACAACTCTTGACCTGATAAATCCGCCTGGTTCCTGCTTTCCTTTCCAGTGTAATTTCTCTCTCAGAACCACCCCATATTTTCTTCCTTCCTTTACACAATCTCATGTACTATTGAGTTTTCTTACCATTTCTACAATATCCACTTTATCTTTCATCCTCTCTTTCCTTCCATTTCTCTCCACCCCCTCCTCTAACGTGGACTTTCCCACATGCTTCCTCAAAACCTCTCACATAAAATCTTCATGTAGATGACTTCTGCACATGCTCTGAAAAGACTTCTCTGAGTTCCCTACTCTGAATTAGTTACCCTTGTATGTGTTCCTACAGCATAATATAAACCAAAACACTTATTGCACTGTATTTATCTTCTCTGCTTATAGATTGTACCTCACCACAGAACTACATCCTACATTGGAGGGAAGGAGGCATATCTCTTAATATATGCAGCTTATTGTATATTTTGTTTTTTCTGAGGGAATAAATACTTATATATATATATATATATGCATCTTATGTAATTAAAATTTCTACATATATTCTAACCTAAAGCTAAAAAGATAGAATTATTATTTAAAATTGCCATAGCTACTGACAAGAACAAAAATTGCTTTTTTTATAATAAAATTGTTTCAGTTTATGGTAAACTTTAAATTGAACATAAATGTTATAGTTTCTGCCATAAATTTTCAAATTTTGTTAAGTGCCCATGTTATCTACTATATGACTCCCAAACTGTTGTATACATTATCGTTCCTATAAATAATTGTTATGATATATATGTTTGTATTCCAAATGATGGCTAATTGGGAGTGTCTTTATACATAAGTACAACAAATTTGAGACTACAATCATTAAAAATAAATATTTTTATTTGAGTCAATCACTTTATAGAACTAATGCAAAAAAATATTAAACGTGATGGCCATATTTTCTTCTTTCCAAACTGTTTCCTGTTGTATAAGATGGAGGATGGGGAAACTTACCAAACTGATCTTTTATGTTGAAATTTTGTTTCTAAAAAAAGTAACTAATTTAATGGATATTTTAAAGTCATTTAATATGTGCCTTGTTTTTTGTTTGTTTCTGAATCATTAAATACATGCTGATTGACCATCATAACAATCAAATTAACAGAACAATTGCAAATGTTTAGTTTAGACTTAATGTGTCTCTTTTCAGCCTGCTTAAATTCACACCTACTGCAGAACTGAACATTTGGTTCTCAGATTTTGTTAATGAAAGTGTAGATTCTAACTTTGAGGAGAGTTAAATATTGTAATGAAACAGTGATTGCAATAGGGCAATAGCAAGATTTTCATAACAAGATTAATATTGGGTATATAGAATACATGATCAAAATAACAGAATGTATGTTGCTGTGTGCTGCTAAAGTTTCCACTACAGATGCGAAAAACAAATGTCCTCGCATTTTCTGTGATCATGGCAGCCAAGATTAAATGAGAGACTACAGAGAAAAGCACAGTAATACAGGGCAAAACATTGACAGAGAATTTTTGTAGCTCAGAAATAACTTTGCAAAGAATGAAGATCCTGTTTCACTCTAAAAAAGAATCCAAAATTTGAGTTAAATATTAGAACAAAAAGAAAAGTATAATGTTATATTATTTCTCATCATTGCTGTGTGTGTGTGCTTAGTTGCTCAGTTGTGTCATAGGGTCAAACAAACTGGTTATTCAAGCAATGCAGCTGTTATCAAAATGCCACTTCTTGAATTCCACTGGGTTTCTGGTTTTCTCATTATGTAAAATATATGGATAGATTGTTCTAATAATGTTTCCTAGTAAATAATTCTTTAAGTTTTGGGCATGGGAAATATTGTCATTTTGCTTTGAAAACTCAACCAGAATTTTTTTTTAAAGCAATTTTTAAAAAAAGCATTCTATAATATTATTTTAAAGTTCCATTTCATGCATCACATTATATCTCACACTAGTCCTATGAGGTTGGTTAGTAGGTGTTTTAGTTGGGCTTCCCCAGAATCAGACCCTGAGACAAGATTTTGTATACAAAAGGTAAAATAAGGAAAATTTTTCAAGGAAATGAAAGCAGCTGATCAAAAGGTAGCCTTAATCTCATCTGCACAGGCATTTCAGAGCATGAATTAAGCTTCAGAACTCTACTGAATGAGGTAAGGGATCTGAACTTCCTTATGTCTACTGCCTCCAACAATGACTAGGCATCTTCAAGGGGAATATAATTTTCCGGATAAGTGTCTCCTCACTATTTGTAGGCAAAATAGATTTCAGTAGTCCAAGGGTTACTTGAATTTTCTGTAACAGAAGCAGACAGTGGGAATGCTCAGATGCTCAGTCATGTCTGACTCTTTGCGACCCCATGGACTATAATCCACCAGGCGCCTCTGTCCTCTCCATGGGATTCTCCTGGCAAGAATTTTGGAGTGGGGTGGTGCTGGGAAGGGGGTCATCAAAACAATATTAAAAACATTGATGCAAAGAGATGTAAACAGAAACCTTATAAAAACATGTCAGGTTTTACTGTCATGCTCAAAGATTAGAAAAGAAAGTTCAAAAAGGAAATGTGATTTACATATAGACATCCACAAGTAAAAGTGTAAAACAGACTATAAGACCCTGGCTGTAAATTCTGTTTCTTTTGTTCACCACCCTACCATGCCTTTCATTATGTGTTATTTATTTTCATAATTAACATATAACCTTATAATAAAATATGACCTGATACTTTATAGCACCCTACACATTTCTGATTGCTTTGATATTTTACTTTTCTTCATATGAGTAGTTTTATATCCAGTTAAACCAGAGGTCACAAACATAAGGTTTTGTTGGATAATATAAATCAATGAATCAAAACCAATGAGAAAGCCAATAAAGAACTGAGATGCCCTGAAGAGTTGTTGCCTGTCTATAAGAGGAAGCTTCTTCTTAGGCCCAGATTATTGTTGCCACAGAGGAATACAGATCCAGTGTAGCTAGATTTTCCATTTTTTTCATGCTCTGCCTGAAATCAGGATGCTTCACATTATAGTCTCCTAATATCTAAATTCTGGCAACTGACCACCCCTTCAGACATCCCTTACTTTCTCCCCCCCACCCCCCGCCAGTGGGAGTCAATATTTTATTAGTTATAACAGATGACGTGCTGTTTTACTCCTTTGGTATATGCCAGCGGGGTTGGTACATCTTAAAGTATGTATTCAACTAGTCATTCAATTTACAACATTTTTGAACTATGATTGTTGGCCAAATAAAAATTTACAGAGAATAGGAGTTAATTTGTAGGTCTTGAGTTTAAGATCTTTAAATTAAGCTAATACTTCCATGAACTGTTAATGTTACTCAATTCAATCATAAGAAATAGTTTCTTTTCCAAGCAAATAAGACTTTCTTGTGTTTCCCTATTTGTTTGTTTTTGTTTTTGTTTTTGGCTTTTGAATGTTTCATAAACTACAAATGAGAGTGAAAGATTTCAAGATCCTTTAACACTGTTCTAAATTCTGTCAAAGGTGGCTCAGTGGTAAAGAACCTGCCTGCCAATGCAGTTTCAATCACCAGGTGAGGAAGATCCCCTGAGGAAGGAAATGGCAACACACTCCAGTATTCTTGCTTGGGGGAATCCCCTGGACAGAGGAAGAGAGTCTGACATGACCCAGCAAGTAAACAGCAGCACACTCTGTTAGAGTCATTGCACTGTGATGAAAGAAATGACATACAGTTTAGTAACATCCAACATTACCTTTAATAACAGTTCTAACACTACCTCTATCATCTTGGAATAAAATTCTTAAGATACCATCACATAGCAACACATGTAAGCTCTAATATAATCAGTATACAGCCTTAACTCCAATATAGAGGAGTGAGAAAAACAACTTACAATTAAATAATATGTATTTCGTTTTTATTGAATTACAGTTGATTTAAATATTAGTTTCAGATATACAGCATAGTGACTCGGTATTATTGCAGATTTCACTCCATTTTAAGTTATTTCAAGATAATGGATTTAATTCCCTGTACTGTAAGTTTATCCTTATTGCTGATCTATTTTATGTATAGTAGAGTGTATTTCTTGGGGCTTCCCTGGTGGCTCAGAAGTTAAAGCATCTGCCTGGAATGAGGGAGACCTGGGTTTGATCCCTGGGTTGGGAAGTCCCTGGAGAAGGAAATGGTAACCCACTCCAGTACTCTTGCCTGGAGAATCCCATGGAGGGAGAAGCCTGGTAGGCTCCATGGGGTCGCAAAGAGTCAGACACGACTGAGAGACTTCACTTCACTTCACTTACTTCAGATTGTATTTCTTAATCCCATACACCTAAATGGCCCTCCACCTTATTACTCTCCCATTTGGTAAACCCAAGTTTGCTTTCTATAACTGTGGCTCTGTTTCTGTTTTGCATATACATTCATTTGTATTGTAATTTAGATTTTAAATATGTGATATCATACAGTGCTCTTTGTCTGATTTTTCACTAAATATAATATTCTGAGTCCATTCACATGGCTACAACAGGCAGTATCTCATTATTTTTCTGTCTGAGTACTATTTAATTGTGTGTGTGTGTGTGTATATATATATACATGCCACATCTTAAGATAGGTATCTGCTGATTGGCAGTCTTGGTTGTTTATATGTCTCAGCCCAGACTGCTATGAACATTGGGGTACAACAGCTCAGTTCAGTTCAGTCACTGAGACATGTCTGACTCTATGAGACTCCATGGAATGCAGGACACCAGACTTCCTTGTCCATTGCCAACTCCCAGATACTACTCAAAGTCATGTCCATTGCGACGGTGATGCCATCCAACCAACTCATCCTCTGCCATCCCCTTCTCCCACCTTCAATTTTTCCCAGCATCAGGGTCTATCTAATGAATCAGTTCTTCTCATCATGTAGCCAAAGTATTAGAGTTTCAGTTTCAGCATTGGTCCTTCCAATGAATATTCAGTACTGATTTCCTTTAGAATCGACTGGTTGAATCTACCTGGTGTCCAAGGGACTCTCAAGAGTCTTCGCCAACACCACAGTTCAAAAGCATCAATTTTTTGGCACTCAGCTTTCATTATAGTTTAAATCACACATCCATACACGACTACTGGAAAAATCACAGCTTTGACTAGATGGATCTTTGTTGGTAAAGAAATGTCTCTGCTTTTTAATATGCAAGCGTCTTTTAATTTTATGGCTGAAATCACCATCTACAGTGATTTTGGAGCCCCCCAAAATTAAGTCTCTCATCATGTGCGTTGTTTCCCCATATATTTGCCATGAAGTGGTGGGACCAGATGCCATGATCTTCGTTTTCTGAATGCTGAGCTTTAAGCCAGCTTTTTCACTCTCCTCTTTCACTTTCATCAAGAGGCTCTTTAGTTCTACTTCACTTTCTGCCATAAGGGTGGTGTCATCTGCATATCTGAGGTTATTGATCTTTCTCCTGGCAAACTTGATTCCAGCTTGTGCTTCCTCCAGTCCAAAGTTTCTCATGATGTACTCTGCATATAAATTAAATAAGCAGGGTGATAATAAACAGCCTTGATGTAGTCCTTTCCTGATTTGGAACCAGTCTGTCTTTCCAAGTTCAGTTCTAACTGTTGCTTCTTGATCTACATACAGATGTCTCAAGAGGCAGGTCAGGTGGTCTGGCATTCTCATCTCTTTAAGAATTTTCCACAGTTTTTTGTGATCCCCACAGTCAAAGACTTAGGCATAGTCAATAACACAAAAGTAGATATGTTTCTGGAACTCTCTTGGTTTTTCAATGATCCTGCAGATGTTGGCAATTTGATCTCTGAGTCTTCTGCCTTTTCTAAATCCAGCTTGAACATCTGAAAGGCCATGGTTCCCGTACAGTTGAAGCCTGGCCTGGCGCATTTTGAGTGTTACTTTGCTAGCACATTGGGGGGCATATGAGTGAAATTCCTCATTCCAGTCTATTTTAGTTCAAAGATTCTTTAATGTTGAGATTCACTCTTACCATCTCCTCCTTGACCACTTCCAATATCACAATGATATGATCACTCTCCTAGAGCCAGACATCTTGCAATGTGAAGTCAAGTGGGCCTTAGGAAGCATCACAATAAACAAAGTTAGTGGAGGTGATGGAATTCCATTTGAGCTATTTCAAATCCTAAAGGATGATGCTGTGAAAGTGCACACTCAATATGCAAGCAAATTTGGAAAATCAGCAGTAACCATAAGACTGGAAAAGGTCAATTTTCATTCCAATCTCAAAGAAAAATAATGTCAAACAATGCACAAACTACCACACAGTAGCACTCATGTCACACACTAGTAAATTAATTCTCAAAATTCTCCAAGCCAGGGTTCAACAATATGTGAACTGTGAACTTCCAGTTCAAACTGGATTGAAAAAAGACAGAGGACTCAGAGATCAAATTGCCAACATTCGCTGGATCATTGAAAAAGCAAGAAAGTTCCTGAAAAGCACCTACTTCTGCTTTATTGACTATGCCAAAGCCTTTGACTGTGGGGATCATAACAAAATGTGGAAAATTGTTAAAGAGATGGAAATACCAGACCACCTGACCTGCCTCCTGAGAAATCTGCATGCAGGTCAGGAAGCAACAGTTAGAACTTGGCATGGAACAAACTGTTTCCAAATAGGGAAAGGTGTACGTCAAAGCTGTATATTGTCACCCTGCTTATTTAAATTTTATGCGGAGTACATCATGAGAAATGCTGGAATCAAGATTGCTGGAAGAAATATCAATAACTTCAGATTTGCAGATAACACCATCCTTATGGCAGAAAGTGAAGAAGCGCTAGAGAGCCTCTTGATGAAAGTGAAAGAGGAGAGTGAAAAAGTTGGCTTAAACTTCAACATTCAGAAAACTAAGATCATGACATCCGTTCCCATCACTTCATGTAAAATAGATGGGGAAACAGTGGAAACAGTGTCAGACTTTATTTTTTGGGGCTCCAAAATCACTGCAGATGGTGACTGCAGCCATGAAATTAAAAGATGCTTGCTCCTTGGAAGAAAAGTTATGAACAACTTAGACAGCCTATTAAAAAGTAGAGACATTACTCTGCCAACAAATGTCCATCTAGTCAAAGCTATGGTTTTTCCTGTAGTCATGTATGGATATGAGAGTTGGAGTATAAAGAAAGCTGAGCACTGAACAACTGATGCTTTGAACTGTGATTTTGGAGAAGGCTCTGAGAAGCCCTTGGATGGCAAAGAGATCCAACCAGTCCATCCAAAAAGAAATCAGTCCTGAAAATCCTTGGAAGGACTGATACTGAAGCTGAAACTTCAGCCACCTGATTCATAGAACTGACTTGTTGGGAAAGACCCTGTTACTGGGAAAAATTGAAGATGGGAGGAGAAGAGGATGACAGAGGATGAGATGGTTGGATGACATCACTGATTTAATGGACATGAGTTTGAGTAAGCTCCAGGTGTTGATGGTGGACAGGGAACCTGGCCTGCTGCAGTTCATGGTTGCAAAGAGTCAGACATGGTTGAGCAAATGAACTGAACTGATTCTGACAGGTGGCAGCTCATATTTCTGTTTTGATTTGCATTTCTCTGATGATTAACCATGTTGACCATCTTTTCATGTGCCTGTTAAAAAATTTGTCCTCTTTGGAGAAAAATCTATTCAGGTCTTTGCTCATTTTTTTATGCAATGTTTGTGTTTGTGTGTGTGTGTGATATTGAGTTGTTCGAGCTGTTTGTGTATTTTGTATTTTAACCCATTGTTAGTCTCATCATTTCCAATTATTTTCTCCCACTCTGTAAGTTATCCTTTTCTTTTGTAGATGGTTTCCTTTGTTGTCCAAAGCATTTAAGCTTAATTAGGTCCCAGTTGTTTATCTTTGCTTTGCTTTCTTTTGCCTTAGGAGATCGAGTCAAGAAAATATTGGTAGGATTTATGCAATGGAGTGTTCTATCTATGTTCACTTCTAGGAGTTTTTCGGTTTTAGACCTTATATTTAGTTCTTTAAACCATTTGAAGTTTATTTGTATACATGTGGGGGGATATTATAATCTCATTGTTTTATCTGTAGTTGTCCAATTTTCCCAGCACCACTTGCTGAAGAGACTTTTTTTTCTCCACCATATATCCTTACCTTTTTTGTCATAGTGATTGACAATGAGTATGTGTGCTTATTTCTGAGCTCTCTGCTCAGGTCTATCTGTCCGTTTTTGTACCAATATCATGCTGTTTTTATTACTGCGGCTTTGTAATATTAGTCTGAAGTCTGGGAGGGTTGTTCTTCCAGCTTTTTTCTTTTTCTGAATCGGAAAGATTCCCTGAAGAAGGGAATGTCAGTTCACTCCAGTATTCTTGCCTGGAGCATTCCAGGGATGGAGGAGACTGACAGGCTCAGTCCATGGGGTCTCAAAGAGTCGGACAGGACTGAACAACTAACACTTTCACTTTTTCTTTTTTTCTCAAAATGTTTTTGGAAATTAAGCTTTTTGTGTTTTCATAGGAATTTTAGAATTATTGTTTCTAGTTCTGTGGAAGATGTTGTGGTATTTTTATAAAGATAGCACGGAATCTGTAGATAGCTTTAGGTAATATGGCCATTTTAACAAAATTAATTCTTTCAATAAAAAAGGAATTTTCCCATTTCTTTGTATCATCTTTAATTTCCTTTTTCAATATTTTAGCTTTCAGAGTATATATAGATCTTTCACCTCATTGATTAAATTTATTCCTAGGTATTTTATTTGTTGATGCAATTTTAAATGGGATTATTTTTTTACTTTCTCCTTCTGATATTTTATTATTACTGTATGGTCTTTATATTGCTGAGATATGTTCCCTCTATAGCCACTTTGGTGATAATTTTATCATGAATGGATTTTTAAATTTTTCACTTTTTTTCACATAATCATCTACTGAGAAAATCATATGATTTTCATATTTACTTTTGTTAATGTGATATATCATGCTGATTGATTTGTGAATGTCAAGCCATCCTGGTTACCCTGAAATAAATCCAACTTGATCATGGTGCATGATTCTTTTTGTTTATTATTAGATTCAATTTCCTAATATTTTACTGAAGATGTCTGCATTGATATTTATCAGAGATACTAGCCAGTAATTTTATTTTTGTATTGTTCTTGTATGCTTTTGATATCAGGGTGATGGTGGACTTATAGAATAAATTTGGAAGTACTCTCTCCACTTCAATTTTGTGGATTAGTCTGAGAAGTATAGGTATTACTTCTTTATATGTTTGGTAATATAAAACACCATGAAACCATCTGGTTCTGGAATTTTGTTTACCAGGAGTTTTGCATTACAAATTTCATTTCATTTCTAGTGATCAATCTGTTCAAATTGCCTGTACCTTCTTGACTAAGTCTTTGCAGACTCTATGTTTCTAGAAATTCATCCATTTCTTCTAAGTTGTCCAATTTGTTATCATATAACTGTTCATAGTATTCCCTTATGGTTTTTTTTGTATCTCTATGGTATAATTTATATTTCTCCTCTTTCACTTCTTATTTTGCTTATTGGGTCCCTTCTCGGTGAACCTGGCTAAAGTTTATCAATTTTGTTTATCATTTCAAAAAAAAAAATAGCTCTTGATTTCATTGAATTGATTATTTCCATTGCTTTTCTTTTCATAGTTATTTATTTCTTCTCTGATATTGATTATTTCCTTCCTTTTTCTGACCTAGAAGAAGTGGATGAGTTTCTAGAAATTTTTCTTTTTATAATTCTTTTAGGTGTTAGTTTAGGTTGTTTGAGATTTTTCTTGTTTCTTGAGGAAGAACCTTGTCCCCAGTTTTAAAACTTTGCCTTTTAATCTATGCCATTGGCTTATTTAAATGATCTTCAGTCCTTACTATATATTTGCCTTTCCTATTGGGATTTTTCATAGAGATACTTTGCCTTTTGCTTCCCTGGTGGCTCAGAGGCTAAAGCGTCTGTCTGGAATGCAGGAGACCCAGGTTTGATCCCTGGGTTGGGAAGATCCCCTTGAGAAGGAAATGGCACCCCACTCCAGTACTCTTGCCTGGAGAATCTCATGGAGGGAGGAGCCTGGTAGGCTACAGTCCATGAAGTCGCAAAGAGTCGGACATGACTGAGCGAATTCACTTTCACTTTTCACTTTCATGCATTGGAGAAGGAAATGGCAACCCACTCCAGTGTTCTTGCCTGGAGAATCCCAGGGATGGCAGAGCCTGGTGGGCTGCTGTCTATGGGGTCGCATGGAGTTGTGCACTACTGAAGCAACTTAGCAGAAGCAGCAGAGACATCATATGTTGCAATAATTTTTTAAATCTCTTTTGTCTTTGTGTCTGATGTTTTATTTTGGTGATTTCCTTTATTTTATCGTCCATATTATTTATGTATTCTAATAAGATATATTTTTAGGTCTGAATACTTGGAAATGACTATACTAGAAGATTTTATTAAGTAGTTGATGCCTTCATCAGATATAAAAACTGGCCATTCAGATGTCACTTATAACCAAAGACAAATAAAGTTATGGGCACTAGTGGTCTGAATTTCAGTGCATTATTTCTGGTGAAATATTTTCCAAAATATTAAATAATTATTGGCATCAATTTCCAAATATATAAATAAAACATACTCTTCCCTTGATTTTCAAACTGCTTGAGTATCTGAAAAGTGCACTAGGTACCTTAAAACAATCAGCAAACATATCTAGATTTATATGTAAAAACGAGGTAGATTCTGGGCTCAGACAAATGCTATAGCACTGTTTAAACTAATTGAATGACCATTAGGACATCTGACAGTTATACAGAACATTCATTGTGTTCACTATCTCTTACATTAAATGGGATCTTGCATCCCTGTTCCCTCCCTAGTAGGTGTTGGTGAAGCTTTCCAATTATTGTGACAACACAGAGTCTTCTAGAGATGTCCAAGTTGTTCCTAAGGGGAACTTTCCTCTTGAGAGCCAACATTCTAAAGTTATTATGAAGCTAGAAGCCAGATGATTAAACTAACAAAAAAATGTTGAATGAAGCAGGTTATATAGACTTCATTTTTTTTTCCAAATGAAAGCTAACACAGTACCTCAGAGAATGTATAATTTTGAAATCAATATCAGTCAGAGTTGATCAGTCCTAAGCATAGGGCTAAGTAACTTATTATCCATAGGTGTTCTGTCAAGCACATCAGACTGATGAAACTAAACACTCTTGCGACCATGACTTTATACCTTAGATGTAATAGAAGGTCCGCATGAATTAAGCCAAAGTCTTTCTCTTATTCAAATAGTTTCATTCAGAGCCCTGACATGTGCCAATTTCTTCAATCTAGAGATCACCATATAATCTTTTTAGTTGAGACTGTAGTGATTTATGATATAGATAGACTTTGAAACAAGTGCCTTTGCTTTAACAATTTTGATGAGAATAGCTGGCAATAATGACATTATCAATGATAATCACATCATCATCCTGACAGAAATTAAAATAGAGCTCAGATTTTTCAGACAGTTTTCAGGTCACAGGTTCAGATACATCATCTTTTAAGGTAAGTCATAGGGTAAGTAATATCTATTTTAAGTCATTTTTCTATGAAATGATTTTGAGAAAATAGCAAGCAATATCTTTCTAAAATATAGTATCATCATGATATAGTCTGTAAAATTTGAATATTCTTTTAAATTATTAATAGGACTATTTTCATTAAAAACATAAAGTTAAAGAAAATACTGTAAAGGAAATCATTATTTTCTTAAGCCTTAATAAATGACAGAGAAAAGACACAAATGTATTGTAAAATCATCTTGCTAACAAAAACAAATATTGCTGAATCAAACAAAATTACAAAAAAAAGTACTAATAGATAACCCAACTGATTTCAGTATTCACTATCTGGTGATGTCATGTGTAGAGTCTTCTCTTGTGTTGTTGGAAGAGGGTGTTTGCTATGACCAGTGCATTCTCTTTGCAAAACTCTATTAGCCTTTTGCCTGATTCATTCTGTACTCCAAGGCCAAATTTGCCTGTTACTCCAGGTATTTCTTGAGTTCCTACTTTTACACTCCAGTCCCCTATAATGAAAAGGCCATCTTTTCTGGGTGACGGATAAGCACTGTACAGTCAGCAAAAACAACACCGGGAGATGACAGTGGCTTATATTATGAACACCTTATTGCCAAATTCAGACTAAAATTGAAGAAACTAGGGAAAACCTCTAGACCATTCAGGTATGACATAAATCAAATCCCTTAGGATTGTAAGTTGAAAGTGAAAATAGATTCAAGGGACTAGATCTGAAAGACAGAATACCTGAAGAACTATGGACAGAGGTTCGTGACATTGTACAGGTGGCAATGATCAAGACCATCCCCAAGAAAAAGAAATGCAAAAAGGTAAAATGGTTGTCTGAAGAGGCCTTACAAATAGCTATGAAAAGAAGAAAAGCAAAAGGCAAAGGAAAAAAGGAATGATATACCCATTTGAATGCAGAGTTCCAAAAAATATCAAGGAGAGATAAGAAAGCCTTTCTCAGTGATCATAACAAAGAAACAGAGGAAAACAATGGAATGGAAAAGACTAGAGATCTATATAAGAAAATTAGAAACACCAAGGGAACTTCTTTGTAAAGATGGGCACACTAAAGGAAAGAAATGGTATGGACTTAACAGAATCAGAAGTTATTAAAAGGTGGCAAGAATACACAGAAGAAGTAAACAAAAAAGATCTTCATCTCCCAGAGAATCACAATGGTGTGATCAGTCACCTAGAGCCAGGCTTCCTGGAATATGAAGTCAAGTGGGCCTTAGAAAGCATCACTATGAGCAAAGCTAGTGGAGCGGATAGAATTTCAGTTGAGCTATTTCATATCCTAAAAGATGATGCTGTGAAAGTGCTGCACTCAATATGCCAACAAATATGGAAAACTCAGCAATGGCCACAGGGCTGGAAAATGTCAGTTTTCATTCCAATCCCAAAGAAAGGCAATGCCAAAGAACGTTCAAACTACTGCACAATTGCACTCATCTCATAGGCTAGCACAGAGAAAGGCAATGGCAACTCACTCCAGTACTCTTGCCTGGAAAATCCCATGGGTGGAGGAGACTGGTAGGCTGCAGTCCACAGGGTCCCGAAGAGTCGGACACAACTGAGCGACTTCATTTTCACTTTTCACTTTCCTGCACTGGAGAAGGAAATGGCAACCCACTCCAGTGTTCTTGCCTGGAGAATCCCAGGGACGGCAGAGCCTGGTGGGCTGCTGTCTATGGGGTTGCACAGAGTCGGGCATGACTGAAGTGACTTAGTAGTAGTAGCATACACTAGCAAACTGATGTTCAAAATTCTCCAAGCAAGGCTTCAACAGTATGTGAACCCTGAACTTCCAGATGTTCAACCTGGATTTAGACAAGGCAGAGGAACCAGAGATCAAATACCCAACTTCCATTGGATTGTTGAAAAAGCAAGAGAGTTCCAGAAAAACATCTATATCTGCTTTATTGACTAAGCCAAAGCCTTTGACTGTGTGGATCACAACAAACTGTGGAAAATTCTTAAAGAGATGGGCATACCAGATCATCGGACTTGCCTCCTGAGAAATCTGTATGCAGGTCAAAAAGCAACAGTTAGAGCCTGACTTGGAAAGACAGACTGGTTCCAAATCAGGAAAGGAGTATGTTAAGGCTGTTTATTGTCACCCTGCTTATTTAACTTATATGCAGAGTACATCACAAAAAACTCTGGACTGGAGGAAGCACAAGCTGGAATCAAGATTTCAGGGAGAAATATCAATAACCTCAGATAAGCAGATGACACCACCCTTATGGAAGAAAGCAAAGAAGAACTAAAGAGCCTCTTGATGAAAGTAAAAGAGGAGAGTGAGAAAGTTGGCTTAAAACTCAACATTTCAAAAACTAAGATCATGGCATTCGGTCCCATCACTTCATGGAAAATAGATGGGAAAACACTGGAAACCATGAGAGACTATTTTTGGGGGCTCCAAAATCACTGCAGAGGGTGACTGCAGCCATGAAATTAATAGACAATTACTCCTTAGAAGAAAAGTTAAGACCAACCTAGATAGCATAGTAAAAAGCAGGGACATTACTTTACCAACAAAGGTCTGTGTAGTCAAAGCTATGGTTTTTCCAGTAGTTATGTATGGATGTGAGAATTGGACTATAAAGAAAGCTGAGCACTGAGGAATTTATGCTTTTCAACTGTGGTGTTGCAGAAGACACTGAGAGTCCCTTGGACTGCGAGGAGATCCAACAAGTCCATCCTAAAGGAAATCAGTCCTGAACATTCATTGGAAGAACTGATGCTGAAGCTGAAGCTCCAATATTTTGGCCACCTGATGTGAAGAACTGACTCATTAGACAATACACTGATGCTGGGAAAGATTGAAGGCAGGAGGAGAAGGGGACGATAGAGGATGAGATAGTTGCATGGCATCACCTACTCAATGGGCATGAATTTGAGTAAATCCCGGGAGTTGATGACGGACATGGAGGTCTGGCATGCTGCAGTCCATGGAGTCACAAAAAGTCAGACACCACTGACCATCTGAACTGAACTGAACTAAAAGGTAAGAGTTGGAGGGAAAAATCTAAACAAATTTATGAGCTAATAAAGCTCAGTAGTCATAGAACATCAAAAAATTATTAAATAAACTGTGTAGCCATTTGTAATGAGATTGGGATCTTCATATATTATGAGTGCACAGAGAAAATACAGTGAGTAACAAGTTTGATGTGGGAATATAAATTTTAGTACATGAGAAGATGTTCTCCTACATAGTCAGTATATATATTTTCCATTTTTTCTCATTCCTCCTCAGATTTAGCAATCAAAATATATTTCTTTGACAAGATGGTTGGTTGATGGGTCTTACAAATTAAATGAGAAGCCAAAAGGTCAAGATTCTAGTTGTTACTCAACTCCTGACACAAGCAATATTGGACAAGCCATTTAATAACTTTCATCACCAAAATAGATTGGATAATTTTTAACCATCTTTAGCTCACAACATTTTATATTATTTCAGTAAAATTACATAAACAAAACATCAGAAACCCTATTATTCTTAACTCATCAGAAATGTATTACCTTAATGTATTTAAAAATATTATTTAATGGGGCTTCTTGACCAAGATTTATCTAAAGTGTTAAAGAACAAATTATTAGATAAATAAAAACTCTTACTGATTTTTAGCAAGCTTTTGCCTAACAGAGATATTTATTTATTATGAAAACAACTTTTGCTAAACTCATCTAATGTGACAATTAATTTTCTAACAACTGTGGAAATATACTGCAGTTTTTGAAATCACTTTTAAATAAACACTTTATAAGGTAAATATTAAATAGACTGTGCATAAAAATTTTTATACCTTATATGCAGAGTATTTAACTTATTTGCAGAGTACATCATCAGAAATGCCAGGCTGGATGAAACATAAGCTGAAATCAAGATTGCCAGGGAAAATATCAATAATCTCAGATCTGCAGATGACACTACCCTTATGGCAGAAAGCAAAGATTAACTAAAGAGCCTCTTGATGAAAGTGAAAGAGGAGAGTGAAAAAGCTGGCTTAAAACTCAACATTCAAAAAACTAAGATCATTTCATTTGGTCCCATCACTTCATGGCAAATAGATGGTGACACAGTAGCAGACTATTTTCTTGGGCTCCAAAATTACTGCAAATGGTGGCAGCAGCCATGTAATTAAAAGACACCTGATCCTTGGAAGAAAAGCTATGACCAAAGTGGACAGCATTTTAAAAAGCAGAGACATTACTTTGCCAACAAAGGTCCATCTAGTCAAAGCTATGGTTTTTCCAGTAGTCATGTATGGCTGTGAGAGTTGGACTATAAAGAAAGCTGAGCGCCAAAGAATTGATGCTTTTGAACTGTGGTGTTGGAGAAGACTCTTGAGCATCCTTTGGACTTCCTGGAGATCCAACCAGTCCTTCCTAAAGAAAATCAGTCCTGAACAGTCATTGGAAGGACTGATGCTGAAGCTGAAGCTCCTATACTTTGGCCACCTGATGTGAAGAATCGACCCTTTGGAAAAGACCCTGTTGCTGGGAAAGATTGAAGGCAGTGGGAGAAGGGGATGACAGAGGATGAGAGGGTTGGATGGCATCACTGACTTGAAGGGCATGAGTTGAGTAAGCTCTGGGAGTTGATGATGGACATGGAGGCCTGGTGTGCTGCAGTACATGGGGTCTCAAAGAGTCAGACTTGACTCTGTGACTGAACATAACTGAACTGAAAAATTTATAAATCAGTGTGAATTTATACTGTGTAAGTTGGGCTTCCTTGGTGGTTCCAATCCACCTGCAAGTTAGGAGATCCAAGTTCAATCCCTGGCTCAGGAAGATACCCTGGAGAAGGAAATGGCTCCTCTCTCCACTATTCTTGCCTGAAGGATTTCATGGACAGAAGAGCCTGGTAAGAGCCTGGTAGGAGCCTGGTAGGAGTTCATGGAGTTGCAAAGAATCAGACTTGACTGAGCAGCTAACAAATAGTGTAAGTTAAATGCAATGAGAAATCTACCTACAGGTGAAGAAGGAAACATGCCTGGCTGAAGGAATTATATCAGGCTTTCCTGAAGATTTAGACCCTTCTGGGGTCTAAAGAATGGATACATTTTCACCAGAGAGGTTTGTAGAGGGAAGGGGATGGAGAGAAATGATTACACAGTAAAAGAAATTTCTGTCACAGGGACTAGCTTTAGGAAAAGTAGTATCTTGGTAAATAGCAAGAATTTACATATTTCCCTGAAGACAGTATAGAGGGAGATATTATGGGATAAGACTGAGAAGATGAGATATGATAAAATCATTCAGTGGCAATAGGAGAACTCTGAATATTTAAATGCATGAGAGTCACCCGTGGCGGATTCATGTCAATGTATGGCAAAACCAAAACAGTATTGTAAAATAAAATAAAGTAAAAATAAAATAAAAAAAAAAGAAAAGCTCTTTATGTTTGCTACACTACTCAAAAATATGGATATTGTTAAGAGATCATCCAATCATAATGCAGAAGAAGATACATATTTTTCTAATATAGTGAAAAACTTTGAGAATTTAGTGACATGTGCCTTTTATATTCCCTATATGGAGGGTAACATAATGGAAATATGAAAGAATGTGATTTAAACTTCAAACACCGACTATGAACTTTAAAGTATAAAATCCTAAAATGTAGATGTCATTCTCAATGTGCAAAACAAGAAAATACCCCCCATGACACTGTCCTTCTCCAAATCTCTGGAAATCTGTGGTCTCCTTCAGCAGCAGAAAGCCTCAACCTCTGTGCTTCATACAGAAGATACATGATTTTTGCATTTGTTTATCCAATTTTCCATGAGCTTAATCTGAATAGTTATTTAATTTATTCTCTGAGGATGGAGTAAAACAGCTTGTCTCTTTTCAGAAAATATGTGGACTGAATTATTTATTTCTAACTTCTTAAGAAGTTTATAAAATGCAGGATGAAAGGTCAGGATTAATTAAGAAAATTCGTGTGAATTCCAACAGAAGAAATGTATACTAATTGGCAGAAAAACTGCTATAGGCATTACCTTATTGATATTCAGCAAAACTCAACTGGACTGAAAAAAGAATGTCTTGGTTTCAACAAGTTGTGTGTTGTGATAATGTTGATTTCTTGTTGGAGGTGCATACAGTCTGTGAATAATAATACTTCTCAAAAGTGACTCTCAGTGACAGTGTCTTTTCTTCATTTTCAGAGGCAATGGAAAGCTTTTCAAGATTTGGCAGCGAACTACTAAGGCCAGCAGACTGGGTTGTAAGGACAGAGGCAACATTAGGGAAGTTGTAGCCAGTACCTTATAATTCCATGTTCTCTAAATAATGCCACTTTAGAGAGTATACCTTTTATGTTAATGAGAATTTAGATCAGCCTCTCATCCATTGAGAAGTAAGAGTTTGTGCTGACTGCTGTTTGTTGAGTTAATACATGGTAAAGTCAGAGTGCTGATCCGGGACTCAGAAAATGAGAGCTGTGCCCTTGAGAATTGTTCTTACTTTCCCTTCTCTATCTCCACATGGACAGAGGGGGGATTTTGACTTGGATTTACTACAGTACTGACTCAAACAACATCTTCCAGTCTCATATTCTTCCTTTCTAAGCTGAATAATTTTTGCTCAAGTCCCAACCATTTACTTCACCTCAGTAAGTATTTTTTGTCAGGTGTAGTCCAAAGTTTGGATTTATAAAGACAAATCTGCAAGTGAATTGCCCTCATGGAGAGTATAACCAAATAAGAGATAGTCATGTAAAATACATGTGATGCACAGAGTTTAACATGTTACATGCTATGATAGTAATATGTAAAACTCTTTGGTCCTTAAATCCTGTGAAAATTAATAAAGAGAAACCTCACTAAAGTGGAGTCAGGAGAGCAGAAATAGGAGCTCTCAGGCATTATCACTGAAGGTCAATTATAGATTTTTCAGTTCCAAATTTCAACAGAAGAATCATCAATCATAGGAGCCAACTGGAAAAGATGAACATTATATCTCCTAAAGAAGCTGAGTGCCCCAGTAACTCAACTGAGAAACTATGATTACTCTGAATTGCTTTTCTCCACTGGATTTTCATTCAAAACGACACCTTCCAACTTCTCCCTTTCTCTCTATAAAATAGCATTCTTTTCCTTTGTTTGCTGGACTTAGCCTATGGTTTTCCCCTGGTTTACTTTTTCCAAATTGCAGTCCTTGACCATTACCAAATAAACTCACCTATGCTAGTAAAATAACTTTTAATTTAAGGTTAGCAACCACTACACCAATCTGTCACCTAATTTTGGTAATTCTCCCTTCAAGTGTTAGTCCTCCTTCACTGGACTGAACATAAGTTCTAAAAGAAGAGAAATGGTGTTTGAACATAATAGATCAATAAACATTTACTGAATAAACTTATTAAGAGCCTGGAATAGTAATAAAAAAGATTGTAGATACTGAATAAATATTTGTTAACTGAATAAAAGTGTATTTCCTTTTATTCAGCTAGAATGGATATAAGTTATCATTACTTTTTGCTTGGATTATTGGAGAATATCCTTAGTCTCAGCTTTTCCCTTTACTAGCTAGCATCCAAAAATAAAACTACCAAATGTATTGCTCCAAGTGTATTGTAAACAATTAGCATCTAATACAAAGGTAGAAATGGCAACCCACTCCAGTATTCTTGCCTGGGAAATTCCATGGACAGATGAGCCTGGTGGGCTACAGTCCATGGGGTCGTAAGAGTCGGACATGACTTAATGACTAAACCACCACCACCACCACAAGTGTGGACAGACTGTTTTATGAAGAGTCACAAAGTAAACATATCCAGCTTTGTGATCTTTATTGTGATCTTTATTGTCTCTTTGTTGTTCAGTCGCCCAGTCGTGTCCGACTCTTTGTAACCCCATGGACTGCAGCACACCAGGTCTCCCTGTCCTTCACCAACTCCCAAAGTTTGCCCTAGTTCATGCCCATTACATCAGTGATGCCATCCAGCCATCTCATCCTCTGACAGCCTCTTTTCTTTCTGCCTTCAATCTTTCCAATAAGTCAGCTATTCGTGTCAGATGACCAAAATACTAGAGTTTCAACTTCAACATCAGTCCTTCCAATGAGTGTTCGAGGTTGATTTCCCTTGAGATTGACTGTCCAAGGAACCCTCAGGAGTCTTCTCCAGCACCATAGTTCAAAGGCATCAATTCTTTGGAACTCTGCCTTCATTATGGTCCAGCTCTCACAACCATATGTGACCACTGGGAAGAGCATAGCTTTGACTATATCAATCTTTGTCAGCAGAGTAATGTCTCTGCTCTTTAGCACACTCTTTAGGCTTATCAGACCTCTCCTGCCAAGAAGCAAATGTCGTCTGATTTCATGGCTGCAGTCACCAGCTGCAATGAAGCCCAAGAAGAAGAAATCTGTCATGACTTCCACCTTTTCACTCTCTTTTGCCATGAAGTAATAGGGTTGGATGCCATTATCTTATTATTATTATTATTATTATTTTATGCCAGCTCTTTCACTCTCCTCTTTTACCTTCATCCAGAGGCGCTTTAGCTCCTCTTCACTTTCTGCCATTAAAGTGGTATCATCTGAATTCTGAGGTTGTTGATGTTTCTCCTACCTATCTTGATTCATTTGTAACTCATCCAGCTCGGTATTTCTCATGATGTGTTCAGGGTATAGTTTAAACAAACAGGATGACAGCAGGCAGCTCTGTTATACAACTTTCTCAATCGTGAAGCAATCAGCTGTTTCATACAGGGTTCTAACTGTTGCTTCTTGACCTGAATACAGTTTCCTCAGGAGGTAGGTGAGGTGATCTGGCATTCCCATCTCTTTAAGAGCTTTCCACCGTTACTATGATCTGCACAGCCAAAGGCTTTGATATAGTGAAACACAGGTACTTTTTTTTTTTTTAATCCCCTAGCTTTCTCCATGATCCAGTGGATGATGGCAATTTGATTTCTTGTTCCTCTTCCTTTTCTAAATCCAACTTGGGCATCTGGCAGTTCTTCATTCACATAATGTTGAAGCCTAGCACGCAAGGTTTTAAGCATGTCCTTACTAGCATGGGAGATGAGTGCAGTTGTCCAATGGGTAGCACATTTTTTAGTACTACCCTTCTTAGGCATTACCTTTTTAGCTGCTTCTTAATTCTACTACTGTAATGCAAAATAGCTATAACCAGTATGTAAATGACTGAGCAGGTTAACCTATGTTCTAATGCAACCATTTACAAAATTAGGCAATAGATCTGGTTACATTTTAGTTTGCTCACCTCTGCTATAATAGCTATCTGATGTTCACAAAGCATTTCATAAATGTTTTCTAGTAGACTGTATGATGACATTATAGTGGTTTTGTGCACTTACTTAACAAACAGTAATTGATTTCCTATGTGTAAGGAATTGAGTAATGTATTAAAAATAAGAAGGTATGAATGACAATTTCTGTCCTAGTAGAATAACTCAGGCAATACTAAAGACAGAAGACTGTAATAGGTAGAAAGCTTATACTGAGATGAATGCTATATTAATATTACACATAGAATGTTAAGAGAATAGAATAGGTGCCAATGATCATGTCAGTAGCACTTAGGTATTAAATAAACAGATCATAGAGCTTCTTAAAACTGTTCAGAGAAAATATATCAAACTTCAAATTCCACTTCTCTCAAGTTGCAAGGTGCTGAGGTATAATCTCAATTACATTTTGATGCTAGTGTAATTCTTTCATATTAGTAGCTGGTGGAAGAAGCCTGCACTCATTCACTTTGTTGTTGAGTCCAAACTCTTCCTGCTTGCCACATGACAGGCCAATGAATCAAGAGAGAGTTGTTGTGGCAAGAAATAGCGATTTTATTCAGGGAGACAGTGGACTGGTATCCCAAAGAACTCAAGTTGGAATACAGGCTTCTTTTACATTAAAAAGAGATTGGATGTGGTTTGTTGTTGCAGACTCCCTAGTGTCCTTGTTTTTGTTATCATTGAAATCTTTTGTTATTGATGCTGTCTTGTGTTTGAGTCAAGGTGTTCCTCTAAACATTCAAAAAGACAAATGGTATTCTCTGCTCTGCAACTTTTTATCTCTGTACGAATGGAAAAGTGTTGTACTCTTAAAGGTGAGAACCTTGAGAATGGGCTGTCCTATATATTCCAGGCTATAGGCAACTTTCTTAAGTTGCTCAGTTCAGTTCAGTTCAGTCGCTCAGTCGTGTCCAATTCTTTGCGACCCCATGAATCACAGCACCCCAGGCCTCCCTGTCCATCGCCATCTCCCGGAGTTCACTCAGACTCACGTCCATCGAGTCAGTGATGCCATCCAGCCATCTCATCCTCGGTCGTCCTTTTCTCCTCCTGCCCCCAATCCCTCCCACCATCAGAGTCTTTTCCAATGAGTCAACTCTTCGCATCAGGTGGCCAAAGTACTGGAGTTTCAGCTTCAGCATCATTCCTTCCAAAGAAATCCCAGGGTTGATCTCCTTCAGAATGGACTGGTTGGATCTCCTTGCAGTCCAAGGGACTCTCAAGAGTCTTCTCCAACACCACAGTTCAAAAGCATCAATTCCTTGGTGCTCAGCCTTCTTCACAGTCCAACTCTCACATCCATACATGACCACTGGAAAAACCATAGCCTTAACTAGATGGACCTTAGTCGGCAAAGTAATGTCTCTGCTTTTGAATATACGATCTAGGTTGGTCATAACTTTTCTTCCAAGGAGTAAGTGTCTTTTAATTTCATGGCTGCAATCACCATCTGCAGTGATTTTGGAGCCCAGAAAAATAAAGTCTGACACTATTTCTACTGTTTCCCCATCTATTTCCCATGAAGTGATGGGACCGGATGCCATGATCTTCATTTTCTGAATGTTGAGCTTTAAGCCAACTTTTTGCTCTTCTCTTTTACTTTCATCAAGAGGCTTTTTAGCTCCTCCTCACTTTCTGCCTTAAGGGTGGTGTCATCTGCATATCTGAGGTTATTGATATTTCTCCCGGGAATCTTGATTCAAGCTTGTGTTTCTTCCAGTCCAGCATTTCTCGTGATGTACTCTGCATATAAGTTAAATAAGCAGGGTGACAATATACAGCCTTGATGTACTCCTTTTCCTATTTGGAGCCAGTCTGTTGTTGTAGCAAAAGCAATTGAACACAATGGTTAAAATAAAACAAATGTCCAATATAGAGTCAGATTTGTTCTCCCCTATTACACTGTGACTTCTCTAAGTCCTGTGGGATAAAACACAGGTTTAATCCTTCAGCAAGAAGCCTACATCTTGCTCCTAAAGACACACATTTATCTTCAAGAGTGTAAATTGAGACTTCAACTCAAATTCAGACCCCCATTATCTATTAACATAATGATGCTGGGGAAGCATCTCTCATCCTCAGTTTCTTCACCTATTAGTATTTATTATAGCAGAATTTGTGAGAATTAAATGAAATAAAATGTTTAAACAGCTTCAGTCAGTCTTTACTTCAGTTGTGTCTGCTTGTCTGTTACTCCATGTAAATTGCTTACTTTCTTCCTCTCAGTTTTTCTCACTATCTTTTCAAGATTTTATACCAGATATCTTCTCTCAGCTTTAAACTCATTTGCATACTCAGCATTTTAATATTGGGATTGGGACTCTGCAAGTTTTATTTCTTCTTTGCCAACTGATCCCAAGGTTGGTTCTTTCAAAAAGAGGTTCTAGAGGGAGACTCTAAAGCTGAAACAAGCAAAGAAGACCTCTCCTTCCTTCTCCTCCCCTGATGGCAGCATTACCTCATCTTCTCTTCTTTGTTGTTATTTAGTTGCTAAGTCGTTTCCAACTCTTAGTCACACCATGGGCTGCAGCACACCAGGCTTCCCTGTTCTTCACTATATCTTGGAGTTGGCTCAAATTCATGTCCATTAAGTTGATGATGCCATCTAGCCATTTCATCCTACATCACCCCGTTCTCCTGCTGCCCTCTATCTTTCCCAGCATCAGGGTCTTTTTCAATGAGTCCACTCTTCACATCAGGTGGCCAAAGTATTGGAGCTTCAGCTTCAGCATCAGTCCTTCCAATGAGTGTTCAGGGTTGATTTCCTTTAGGATTGACTGGTTTGATCTCCTTGCAGTCCAAGGGACTCTCAAGAGTCTTCTCCAGCACTGCATTTCAAAAGCACTCAGTCTTCCTTATGGTCCAACTCTCATGGCCATACATGACTACTGTAAAAACCATAGTTTTGACATATGGACCTTTGTTGGCAAAGTGATGTCTCTGCTTTTTAATATATTTTCTAGTTTTGTCATAGTTTTTCTTCCAAGGAGCAAGTATCTCTTAATTTCATGGCTGTAGTCACCATCCATAGTGATTTTGGAGCCCAAGAAAATAAAGTCTGCCATTTCTTCCCCATCTATTTTTCCATGAAGTGATGGGACCAGATGCCATGATCTTAGTTTTTTGAATGTTGAGGTTTTGTTTTTTGGTTTTTTTTTTTTGTTTTTTTTTTTTACTTTATTTTACTTTACAATACTGTATTAATTTTGCCATACATCAACATGAATCTGCCATGGGTGTACACATGTTCCCAATCCTGAACCTCCCTCCCGCCTCCCTCCCCGTACCATCTCTCAGTTTTCTCTCTCCTCTTTCACCTTCATCAAGAGGCTCTTTTATTTCCTCTTCACTTTCTGCCATTAGAGTAGTACTGTCTGCATATCAGAAGTTATTGATATTTCTGCCAGTAATCTTGATTCCAGCTTTCAATTCCTCCAGCCTGGCATTTCACATGATGTACTCCACATAAAAGTTAAACAGAGTGCAATATGCATATACAGCCTTGGCATACTCCTTTCCCAATTTGGAAATAGTCCGTTGTTCCATGTCTGGTCCTAACTGTTGCTTCTTGACTTGCATACAGGTTTCTCAAGAGGCAAGTAAGGTAGTCTGGTATTCCAATCTCTTTAAGAATTTTCCACAGTTTGCTGTGACCCACACAGTTAAAGGTTTTAGTGTAGTCAATGAAACAGAAGTAAAATGTTTTTCTGGAATTCTCTTGCTTTTTCTACAATCCAATGAAAGTTGGCAATTTGATCTCTGGTTCCTCTGCCTTTTCTAAGTCCATCTTGCACATCTGGAAGTTCTTGGTTCATGTAGTGCTGAAACTTAGCTTGAAGGATTTTGAGCATTTTCTTCCTATCACGTGAAATGAGCGTGATTGTATGCTAGTCTGAGCATTTTTTGGCATTGCTCTTCTTTGGAATTAGAATGAAATCTGATCCTTTTCAGTCTCTGGTGGCTATTGCTGAGTTTTCTAAATTTGCTGCATATTGAGTTACAGAACTTTGACAGCATCATCTTTTAGAATTTTAAATAGCTCGGCTGGAATTCTACCCCCTCCACCTCTTCTCTTTACGCCTTAATAACAGTCCTTTGCAGAAGCAACGGTCAAATCCGTTTCAATATTTTCAAATCTCACAGAACCAGCTGTAATTGTGTCCCACTCACATGCACCAGCTCCAGTCTGGCACCCTTTGCCTCAGAGGTCTGTGACCCAAGTCCAGTGGACCCTCCTCCAACTCAGAGGCTCCAGAAACAGCTCCAACAAACCCTATCCTCAAAGTTCTGAGTCTGACTTCACAGGACTTCTCCACCTCCATGCTGCTCAGTTTTAATACTTTCAGCTTCTCTTATTTGTTTCTGCAGCCTCAGGAGTGGTAGCTGCTTCCTGGGAATGCTGCCACTGTGATGCCTTACAGTTTTCTCTTTATCCTTTTCAATACTTGGTTAATAATTTTATTTCCATACAATAGTCAATGTAGCTTTTATATCCCAACAGGATTCTGATTAGTTCAAAAGCATTTGAGATCCAATTTTCTCTTTGGATTCTTCACTAAAATGCATATTTTCTAAAAACTTCCTAGAAAATATTCACCTTATTCATTTTGACAGTTCATTTATTCAACATCTATTGGGAACAAAAATGTGTCAGGAATTATCTTAAAACTCAAGATACATAGAAGAGTAAGACACAGTTTCTCTCTCCAAGGAGTTCACAGTGCCATAGGGAGGAAGAAATATAAACATGCAACTGCAGTTATAAGGTTGCAAGTGTTATGATAAAACATACAGAGATAGCCCACTTTAGGGAGTGATAAGTATTCAAGGGGCTAAAGAAAAGTGGTCCCATTAGAGTATAAAGAACATGCATACAGTTAGCAGAACAGGAAAGAATGGGGATTCTCAAGGAAACACAAAATTGCCTGGAACTATCTGACATCAAAGGCTTTCCTTGTGGCTCAGTTGGTAAAGAATCCACCTGCGATGCAGGAGACCTGGGTTCGATCCCTGGGTTGGGAAGATCCCCTGGAGAAGGGAAAGGCTACCCACTCTAGTATTCTGGCCTGGAGAATTCCATGGGGTTGCAAAGAGGTGGACACGACTGAGTCACTTTCACATCTGACGTTAAGTGGTATTACTTTAACTGAAGAGAAAATTGTGAGCACAACACTTAAAAAGGAACTTTAGAGAGTTTTATGAAATCATACAGGTCTTTGTTAAGATGCTGGAGAGTTTTTGCTTCATTCTTTAGGCCAGGCACGTTAAAATGAAATCACTACAATCATTTAAAAACTGGGAGACTTCACAGAAATTTGATTTTTCTTGAAATATCTGACCATTCATCTATATTGGCCCCATGTTTCTGTACTATGACAATTATTGGAACTGAGTAATTACTGCCTTCTTTAAGTGGAACTCTGTTTTCCATGTGGCCAAAGTCTGCTTGCTGCCATTTTCATTATTTGCCTGGGTCACCTATGTGGACAATTGCCATCCTGCTTTACTAAATGAGAGATATTTAATTAAGGAAATCCAGTGATTAAATGTAAAGTTTAAGAAAGTCACTGGAGGTAATATAGTAGATGGTCTAGAAAGAGTCAGAAGGTTGCATGGTGATGCTATCAAAGCAATGATGCCTAAAGCCTTTAAGGAGTCAGTCGCACTGGGGGTAAAAATAAATGGGCTAGATTTTTTTTTCTTTTTTAATGAAAATAGATCAATACAGTTTGGGAAAGAACCAGCTAAGGAAAGTGAGAGGGAATAATGCATCCATTACTTTCAAGTTTTCTGGCTTCAGTGTCTGTTAGTAAGATATTAGGTGTATATTAAAAATTATGGAGAAAGGGATCTCTGGGCAAACTTAGAGGTGAGTCTGTTGAATCTGAACTGTCCATCAGATTTTCAGGTAGAATGATCAATAAGTAAGTAAGCGTAGAAGTTTAGATAAGACTTGGTCAGAGATATGTATTTCTGAGTCACCAACTTATGGGTGGGGTGAGTAAACCATTACTTAGAAATAAAATATACTATATATATATTGTCATTTACTGCAGTTGAAGGTGCCCCCCAACCCCTCCAGTATTCTTGGGCTTCCCTTTGGCACAACTGGTAAAGAATCTGCCTGAAATGTGGGAGACCTGGGTTCAATCTCTGGGTTGGGAAGATCTGCTGGAGAAGGGATAAGCTACCCACTCCAGTATTTTGGGGCCTCCCTTGTGGCTCAGCTAGTAAAGAATACGCCAGTAATGTGCGAGACCTGGGTTTGATCCCTGGGTTGGGAAGATCTCCTGGACAAGAGAAAGGCTTCCCACTGGAGTATTCTGTCCTGGAGAATTCCATGGGCTGTGTGGTCCATGCGGTTGCGAAGAGTCATACATGACTGAGTGACTTTCACTTTCACATAGGCTAACTATTCCCACTAAATAAAATAATTATGCCATGTCACCTGGCAGTTTGTTATCAATAGCAGAATGTTCAGACTGTCATCCATGGTTTACTAGTTTGTGATTATTACTCAGATCAGATATAATGTCACATGCTTAGAACCACATTATAGGCCTACATTAGTTCTGCCATTCACTATACAGTATAGACTACTGAAGGCACAAATGGTCATGTTTAAGAATCTAGAAAAGTCACAGAGGGTACATGGAACTCAAAGAATTAAGTGTGCCGTTCTAGTTTGCACAATGGGTAACAGAAGAGAAGAAAGCTAAGAAAGCTATTTCCTGTCTTCAAGTAGATGATGATGTAGTAAAAGTATCATTATACGCATGGTTGAAATTTATATCTGAATAATTGTTGATTTTTTAATTATATGATTAACAACTTTTCTAATTATTACTATTTGTGTTTTCTACCAAATAAGATTTTCTTTGTGGTGCTATAATAATAACTTTTAATAGTTATTTAATTGGACATGCACATGTCTCAATCATAAGATCACAAGTGTTTCCCATTTCTCATTTTCTTTAATATATTAAGGTTTCATTAGGTAAATGTTCCCAAATTTAAAAGTGAGTACATTTCTTCCAATGAATACATTAAACAGTATGTAAATGTTATGAATAGATATAAATAATAAATAAAATGGACATTCAATAGACTCAAATCACAAAGGAGACCATTTGCCATTAGTTTCTGAATCTGGTCCCATAGGGTACTCCATACAAATCTTATGTTACAGTCTTGCTTATACCATATACTTTTGTGGGCTGTTTATCCACCAAATTACATGAACTAACTCACTTTTAAGGAAGGAAATAGTGCTAAGGCACTTAGGAAATTTAATCAGACTTGTTACATTTTTGAAGACATCAGTAATTTAAACACTGAATTTATAGTATACAAAGCCAAATGAATTGGGATACATGAACACTCAGCTGATTTCTATGCATTAAAATGAAAAGATTCCAAGGTTTAAATCCTCGTGAAATGTCTGATCAAGTCTCAATTATTGATTTAACTGGTGTCCAATTTACTTCTTTGAAATCTGACATTTCTATATAAGTATTATTGCTAGATAAAGTCTTTTTCACATAATGCAATTAATCAAACCATAATTATTCTAAACAAAGATAGGTAGTTTTGAAGAATATGAAAAATAAAGTCCATCACTGAACCATACTTCCCCTTTCAGGGTTTGGAAAAGAATGTATGGAAGTTCTCACCAAATAAGACTGGATTAATTTTGAGTTTCAGGGACAAAAGAAAAAATAAGTAATTAATAGTGTTTGGAATTACTGGTGTAGAAAAAGCAAAAAGAATAAGTCTGGTCCAAAATTTTAGAAATAATAAGATCAACTTAGTAGATAAGTCAGATGATTAAATAATTCTACATAACACTCAAAACCCAAATCTAGTGGCTTAAAATGATCAGCATGTATTTAGCTCCAGAGTCTGAGAGTTCACTGGGTGATTCTGCTGATCTGGACTTGGATGATCTCAGAACTGTCTTATGATTTTGCGATCAGCAGACAATCTGCTGAAGGCTGTGTGTTCTCAGATACCTTCTGCTTGGATGGCTTGTCCCTCAGACAGAAGGCAACACAAAGCACCTGGAGGCCTAAACTCAGAATTGACACCCCATCAGTTCTGCCACATTCTGTAGGCCAAACAAATCAAACTCTAATCCAGATTCAAGGGAAAGCAAAAGACTGTACTTTTTGTGAGGAGAAGCTATGAACTTGCATTGTAAAGAATATAGATTCAAGGAGGCCAATTCAGGCTATCAGTGCAATAAATCTATATATACTGTTGCAGAAGCTTGAAAATATTCATTTAGGCTTGAAAATATTCATTTAGGGTTGAAAATAGGAATCAAAGCCAGATATCAAAAGCTGGAGAGAAATGTAATGAACACTGTGTGTGTGTGTGTGCTCAGTCATGTCCAACTCTTTGGGACCCTATGGAATGTAGCCTGCCAGGTTCTTCCATCCAAAGAATTTTCCAGGCAAGAATACTAGGATGGGTTGCCATTTCCTCCTCTGGAGGATCTTTCCAACCCAGATATTGAACTCACATCTCTTATGTCTCCTGTATTGGCAGGCAGATTCCTTACCACTGCACCACCTGGGAAGACATGTTTAAACATAAAGAGAGTCCTGGATAATTAAAAACAGTTTACATAACCATGATTTGATTTGTGTGCTTGATGTTTGATTCGTTAAAGTGAAGATAACTCACTTTTAAAGGTACGAGGATCATATAATGTTTTTTTTTATTCTAGGATTTTCAGTGGTTCTCTGTTGGGAGTGATTTAGCTGCCCCCTGCCAAGGTATACTCAGCAATGTTTAAAGTCATTTTTATTTGCCACAACTGGGTAGGGTTTGCTATTGGAACCTAGTGAGTCAGGAGCCAGGGATGCTGTTAAACATTCCACAGTGCTCAGGACAGCACCATATAACAAAGGAAAATGTCAATACCACCAAGATTGGAAAACTTTGTACTGGCCTGATCCTCACCACGGAGGAATATTTTCAGTGAAAAATGATCCAGATTTCTCATGAGGATTTAAAAAAAAGGATTAAAGATGTCATTTACATTCATATTGACAGTTTACGTATACATCTGACTTAACTAATGCAAACCTATAATAGCACAGCTATACTCAGAAGAAGGAAAGATTTCTGAGGAGCAAAGTCATCAAGTCCATGAATTCTGCTCTGCAGAACTTCCATGGAAACACACTCAGTTCTTCATTTAAGCAAATGAGAAAATTAAGTAACAGAATGGATGAAGTTGGAGAGACCGACAGCTGCAAAGGAATTGAAGACTGAGGAAATGCTATAGAAGTATAAAACCCTTGGGTATCTCGGTTAAAAGACAAATATAATACTTAATCATTCAATAGGTATTGTAGATATTGTGATATTGTAGATATTGTGTTAGAGTACAGTAGTATTGTGTAAACTACATGATTTCTCTTCCTTTGAGTGCCATTTAAAAATGTAAACATTTTGTTTGAAGCCATCATCTAAATTTTTAAGTTTTACTGTGTTTTCCTAAACGAAGTTAGAGAAACTAGTTTTACTTAATTCTTATATACAAAAATTATACACATACATATATACAAATGGCACATACACATACGAAGAGGTTATTCTTTAATATTTATACTAACTCTTAGTATAGATCTGTAGACTTATTGGCTTAAAACAGTAAGTTTTTAACCAATGAGAACACATAGTAATGATTTTAACCACTTAATCAATTTATTAATTTATCATGAATGCACTAACATTTAATAAATGACTTGTAATGCCTTATGACTGGAGGAGGGCATGGCAACCCACTCCAGTATTCTTGCTTTTTCAATCCCCATGGACAGAGGTTACAGTCCATGGGGTTGCAAAGAGTCAGACAGACTGAGTGACTAAGTACAGCAAAGCAATGCCTTCTGACAGCCGAGGATAATGATGAGAAAAATATAAGAGTTGTCTAGGGTTGAATTACTCAACAACTATCATTGGTCCCTTACATATGACAATTCTTCTCCTTGGTCCTTATATATTGGCATTTGCTTTTCCTTGGTAACTTCTAAGTAGCATGTAAAAGAAAAATGTTCCACATGAGTTTATATAATACCAATTAATCTTTGGATAAATATTATAGCTCAGTCTTACTTACTTATTAATTTATTAATGCCAATAGCAGTTTTACTCAAATTACTAAATTTTATTCCTAGAATTTTTTTCCCAGTTATCTTGAAGAGACTATCTCCTCCTAAAGCTGTACCATTTTCCTAAAGAGATTAAAAGGCAGATTGAGTAAGAAGGAGGCACAAGATTATTAATTATTCAGCAAATACAGAGTAAACAACCAGGCAGTGACCCTTATACACACGAGAGCCACACAAAGAAAGAAGATATTACTACTTATTATTTTAAGTTATCTATAAAATATGCAAAAGAAGCAAAAAGAATCAAATAGCCCAAACTCTCACAGGAGCCCTTAAATTCATACACAGGTGGATACACATACACGCCTGTGTGCACACACAATCTCCGCAGATCAGGACTTCTGGAGATTCCCGACAATCATGAGACCCCCTGTCCTGCTGCCTGCGAAGAACTCAAGCTGAGCACATCAGGCTGTAATAATGAAGCTGTTCATTAGCCAGCAGGTGGCTAGGCTAATTGATTTGGGAGGCAGTGCGGTCTAGTCAGAGAAGACTAAGCTTTGGAGTTAGACAGCTCTTCATCTATGACCAACCTCAATGCAAAATTAGCTGTAACTTGTTTTGCATCTTGGAACTTCAGTTTCATCAACTTCAGATACAGGTTTGCTGCTAAGTCACTGCAGTCGTGTCCAACTCTGTGCAACCCCAGAGATGGCAGCCCACCAGGCTCCCCTGTCCCTGGGATTCTCCAGGCAAGAACACTGAAGTGTGTTGCCATTTCCTTCTCCAATGTATGAAAGTGAAAACTGAAAGGGAAGTCGCTCAGTTGTGTCCAACTCCTAGCGACCCCATGGACTGCAGCCTACCAGGCTCCTCCATCCACGGGATTTTCCAGGCAAGCATACTGTAGTGGGGTGCCATTGCCTTCTCCAAGATACAGGTTTAAAGTCACTTAATGTTTTCTTAAGTCAAAGTTTCTTTAAGAGTAATTTTTAGTTTTCCTTTTCCATTCTTGTTGATATTGTTAAAAGGTTTTCTTGAGTCCAGAAATGAACTCCTTCCTTACAACTGTTTAGTGAAGTCATTCATCAGGAAAGAAGCATTAGTCTAAGCAAGTCTGGTTAGAAAGATTGACTAACCATTGGCTTGGACCCAGAAAGAACTATAAGTGGGGTCAAAGTTCCTCTGGAAGACTCCTCCTGACTAGAAGCCATGTTTTATTATTCCTTTTTTTTTTTTTTTTTTTTCATCTCATAACTGCTGGAATAATCTTGGATGAAAGCATTATTCAGCTTTAGGATCTGAGAAGCTGCCATTCAGATCAATGTTGGTTTTTCAAGAACTGTGTTCTAAAGTTAGTATTGATATTAATATATCCCTGCCTTCAAAGGTTGAGAGATTCATAGGGAAATAGACATAGTATAACTCAGATTACATTGTCACACCGTGAAGGATCAGGGCCAAAGAAAGATTCCTGTAGCACAGAACACCTGGATATTGATAAAAGGATCAGACAGAGAACACAGGAAAATATCTCAACAAAGCATATAACATTGTATATTGTCAGGCAATAAAATATTCAGAATAAAATTACACAGTAAATCTAGTACTGGGAAAGGTATCTCAGTGCTGATTGGGAACATTTTACATTTCTTTCACTCTCCCTAAAAATCTCACCCATTACTCCTCTCTACCCCTAGGAACTTCCCTCCTTATCTTTAGATCTTAAGTTAAACAGCAAGGTAATCAAAAGACTTTCATCTGAGAAGATTTCTTGACCACTCAAGTCTGAAATCTGATCCATGTGTTTTCATAGAAGCCTCTATTTATTATACTGTATAGTATGACATTATACTTCAGTATTTATTATATTGTATAATAATTGCCTCTTTACCTGCCATTCTCTATGTGTTTAACTTCTGTATGGGCAAGGCCTCTATCTTGTTTATCCCCACATTTTTTATACTTACTGTACATTTTATGCAGTCAATAAGTATGCCAAAATACCTAATGAATAGATGTATGGGATATAAAATTGCATTAATATATGTATACAATTATGCACCTCCCTATGCACATACACACATCAACAGTGAATTTCTTATTTCTTTTATTTTTAGTACCTCTAGTGGATCTGGCATTTACTTAATGTAAAAAGTAAAAATTAAAGTATGCAAAGTGGGAGCTGCAAATCAGAGGCTGTCATTGGAGCATCTTGCTAAGTAGGTTCTTGGTTAAAGGGAACAGTTATTGAAATTGTTTCAGATCTCAGCAATCACTTAAGGAATAAACTTCAGCAGAATTAGGGTTTCACAAATTTCCTAAGTGAGACTGCATAAAGAACGCTGACTGCATCAATTAAGAGATGAATTCACACGCAGGGACTTGAGTACATGTGTGGGTTTAGTCGTTCAGTGGGGCCTGACTCTTTGAAACCCCATGAAATGTAGCCCATCGAGCTCCTCTGTCCATGGGGATTCTCCAGGCAAGAACGCTGGAATGGGTTTCCATGACCTTCTCCATGGGATCATCCCAACCCAGGGATCGAACCCAGATCTCCCTCATTGCAGGCAGGTTCTTTACCATCTAAGCCACTAGGGAAACCCTTTGAATACAAGAGATGTCTTCTTTTCCTCTTTCCCAGCACCATACCATTAATAAACTAAAACTATCTTTATTTGAAACTTAACTATATTATTTCTTGTTTCCAATTTCATTGCTTTGGTCTTGTCAGAAGGTATGAGTCTAGTTCCAAGGAGTCTAGTTCCACTACTTGAAACATCTAAGAAAAAATGTAGCCACTTTGTAATACTTTAAAAAAACAGGTGCCCTGATTAATCAGTTTTTTCTTTCTGGGGAAGCTGACAGACACTCTGGTTACCAGGCAAAGGTTCATTTCTCATAACAAGTATCATATCTCACATCATAAACTGAAGTATCAATACACAGCTCTCCGTGAG
Organism: Capra hircus; assembly: GCF_001704415.2. Classification (NCBI taxonomy): domain Eukaryota; kingdom Metazoa; phylum Chordata; class Mammalia; order Artiodactyla; family Bovidae; genus Capra; species Capra hircus. The sequence continues at coordinate 3,490,154 of NC_030826.1, forward strand.
GATGAGCAAAGACTTAAAGTGGCAGTAATAGGAGCTTGGCAGCAGGGGTGGGTGAGGGGACTTGGATGAAGGATAGTTATACAGGCACCTGGCAGACAAATGGAAGAAATGTTTGGGACTCTTCTCTCATTCTAACTGAGGCTCTGTAAACTGCATTTTGTCAACAGACCCTGGAGCTCAGCTGTTCACCTGGTGGCAAGCACTGCTGGGAATTTGAACAGCTGTGAGGAATTTTCCTGTTAACCTTGAACTGGCATTGGATGACAAGATGGTGAAGTATCAAAGCCCTCTTTGGTTCTCCTTTAAGTACTATTGCCTGATGATTAAGCAAAGTGAGATTCAGGTCTTACAGCATGGCTGATTGGTCTAGGTGCTATGCCCTTTGTACTATATTATAGAATAGTGGAGAGGAGAGACAGTCTCTTCCCCTAGCACTTGAGAGTCCTTTAGCTCAGAAGTAGTGTTTTCTCTGCCTAAGGCTTTACAGAGAGTGTGAGAAAACTGTGTCTTCTGTAATCTTGAGTAGTCAGCGAATCGGTGAGCCTCCAGAGACAGGTCTCTGGAACTGGTGGGGACATCCAAGAAGTATTGGCTAGTATTTTTATGTGGAATAAGATTTTTCCCTACAATTTACAAAGAGCAAGACTTTACAAGAAAACAGACAGCATGACCATACGAAAAGTACTGAAACTTAAAGTCAGAGCAATTGATTTGGGGTCTTGTTCCCACTATGCTCTGACTTAGCTGATGACTGTGGGCAGTAAATGTAAGCGTTTAGTTTGAGTTGTGCCATTTGTCGTGTTCTGATAATAATGTCAAATTTTAATACTGTTTTTAGCCAGAGCAGGGGATATATATAGGCTCCTCCACTTAAGATGTAGGGATCCAGTAAAAAAGAGCAGGATAATAAAAATAGCATTTAGTAGATTTATTGCTTTTATTATTTTCAGTACTATAATATGCTTTAAATACATGATTTTATGTAGTCTCATGACAGCTGTAAAGAGAAAACGCCTCTGTTTTCCACAACATTCACAATTCCGGTCTATGATTTTTTTTTTTTTTTTTTTCCCCACACTAAGCAATTCTCTGATACTAGTTGAGTGTCTTCCAATTTAATTCAATTCTTAAACTATACACCTGGAGTTAGTGTCAGACCTCATGGTTAAGATGTAGTCCCATAAGACTTTTCCCACTTCAGACACCAAACACAAGTCCAGAATGTCACCTGTGTTTCTGACTGACCATCTAAAAGTGGGAGGTTCCCACGACTCCGTCCTGGAGTTAAATCACTTGCTAGAAAGGCTAATAGAACTCAGGAAAAGAGTTCAGTGAGTAGATTACCAGTTTATTACAAAGGATGCAATTTAGGAACTCTTTTCCTTGTTTTCTCATCTATTTGCCATGAAGTGATGGGACCAGATGCCATGATCTTAGCTTTCTGAATGTTGAACTTTAAGGTAACTTTTTACTCTCCTCTTTCACTTTAGTCAGGAGGATGATGAAACAGAAACAGTGAAAGACTTTATTTTGGGGGGCTCCAAAATCACTGCAGGTGGTGACTGCAGCCATAAAGTTAAAAGACACTTGCTCCTTGGAAGAAAGGCTATGACCAACACTCCATGTGTTAAAAAAAAAAAAAAAACAAACAGAGGCATTACTTTGCCAACAAAGATCCACCTAGTCAAAGCCATGATTGTTCCAGTAGTCATGTACAGATGTAAGAGTTGGACTATAAAGAAAGCTGAGCACTAAAGAATTGATGCTTTTGAACTGTGGTGTTGGAGAAGACTCTTGAGAGACCCTTGAACTGCAAGGAGATACAACCAGTCCATCCTAAAGAGAATCAGTCCTGAATATTCATTGGAAAGGCTGATGCTGAAGCTCCAATACTTTGGCCACCTGATGCAAAGACCTGACTCATTGGAAAAGACCTTGATGTTGGGAGAGATTGAAGGCAGGAGAAGAAGGGAACAATAGAGGATGAGATGGCTGGATGGCATTACTGACTCAATGGACATGAGTTTAAGTAAGCTCCGGGAGTTGGTGAAGGACAGGGAAGCCTGGTGAGCTACAGTCCATGGGGTTACAAAGAGTGAGACACAACTAAGCGACTGAACTGAACTGATTGTATCAGGAACAGCCACACAGAAGGAATACTCAAGGGAAGGTAAGAGGGGAAAGGTGCACAGCCTCAGGGCCTTCTCTAGCCATGCCACACACCCAGCTTCTCTAATGTTTAGCAACCAGCATGATTTCCAAACTTCATAACTTAAAATTTTTTTTTTTTGAGGTTTTATTATGTAGACATGTGATTAAGTCTCTGGCCATTAGTGATTAACTCAATATCCACATTCAGCTACTCTGCACTCAGTGATATTGGATGGCATCACTGACTCAATTGACATGGGTCTGGTGGACTCTGGGTGTTAGTGATGGACAGGGAGGACTGGCGTGCTGCGGTTCATGGGGTTGCAAAGAGTTGGACACGACTGAGCGACTGAACTGACTGGTATTGCAAATTAAGTTTGTGCTAACATTATTACTGCCAGTTTATATATAAAGAAACTGAGACAGAGAATGATTAAATAAACTTTTCAACGGTGTGCTTGTTTGTGGATAGACATTTGACCATGAAGTCCTCATAATCAAGAAAGAGTCCAAAATGCAGTATTTGAGTACACTGTCAAAAATGACAGAATGATCTAAGTTCATTTCCATGGCAAACCATTCAATATCACAGCAATCTAAGTCTATGCCCAAACCACTAATACTTAAGAAGATGAAGCTGAAAGATTCTATGAAGACCTGTAAGACATCCTAGTGCTAACACCAAAAAGATATCTTTTTCATCATAGGTGACTAGAATGCAAAAGTAAGAAGTCAAGAGATACCTGGAGTAACCTGGAGGTGTGTTTGGTCTTGGAGTACCAAATGAAGCAGGGCAAAGGCTAACACAGTTTTGTGAACAGAACACACTAGTCATAGCAAACACCCTGTTTCAACAACACAAGAAACAATTCTACATGTGGACATCACTAGATGATCAATATTGAAATCAGATTGATTGTATTCTTCACGGCCAAAGATGGAGAAGCTCTATATAGTTAGCAAAAATAAGATCAGGAGTTGACTGTGATTCAGATCATCTGTACCATATTGCAGAATTAAGGCTTCTATTAAGGAAAGTATGGAAAACCACTAGGCCATTCAAGTATGACTTAAATCAAATCTCTTACGATTATACAGTGAAGGTGATGAATAGATTCAAGGGACTAGATCTGGTAGACTTAGTGCCTGAAAAACTATGGACAGAAGCTTGTAACACTGTACAGGAGGTGGTGAGCAAAACTATTCCCAAGAAAAAGAAATGCAAGAAGGCAAAGTAAGTGGTTGTCTGAGGAGGCCTTACAAACAACTGAGAAAAGAAGAGATGTGAAAAGCAAGGGAGAAAGGAAAAGATATACTCATCTGAATGCAGAGTTCCAAAGAATATCAAGGAGAGTCAAGAAAGCATTCTTCAGTAAACAATGCAAAGAAATAGAGGAAAATGGTAGAATGGGAAAGACAGAAGAGCTCAAGAAAATCAGACATACCAAGGGAATATTTCATGCAAAGATGAGCACAATTAAAGACAGAAATATTATCAACCTAACAGAAGCAGAGGAGACTAAGAAGAGGTGGCAAGAATACACAAAAGTGTACAGAAAAGCTTTTAATGACCCAGAAAACCACGATGGTGTGATCACTCACCTAGAGCGAGACATCCTGCAGTGTGAAGTCAAGTGGGCCTTAGGAAGCATCACTACGAACAAAGCTAGTGATGGTGATGTAATTCCAACTGAGTTACTTCAGCTTCTAAAAGATAATGCTGTTAAAGAGCTGCACTCCATATGCCAGCAAATTTGGAAAACTCAGCAGTTGCAGATCTGAAAAATGTCAGTTTTCACTCCAGTCCCAAAGAAAGGCAGTTCCCAAGAATGTTGGCTTTGATATGGGCTTCACTGGTGGCTATAATGGTAAAGAATCTGAGTGCAATGCTGGAGACCCTGGTTCAATCCCTAGGTCAGGAAGATACCTCAAGAAGGGAATGGCAACCTACTGTTGTATTATTGCTTGGTGAAATCCATGGACAGAGGAGCCTAGCAGGCTACAGTACTTGGGATCCCAAAGAGTTGGACATGACTGAGCGACTAACACACACCACAGAGGAACTAGAGGTCAAATTGCCAACATTGATCACTGAGGAAGGCTTTCTTATCTCTCCTTGCTGTTCTTTGGAACTCTGCATTCAAATGGGCATATCTTTCCTTTTTTCCTTTGCTTTTTGCTTCCCTTCTTTTCACAGTTATTTGTAAGTCCTCTTCAGCAGCCATTTTGCTTTTTTGCATTTCTTTTTCTATGAGTCAATGAATGTTGGCAATTAAAGATCTCTTTAAGAAAATTAGAGATACCAAGGGAACATTTCATACAAAGATGGGAGCAATAAAGGACAGAAATGGTAGGGACCTAACAGAAACAGAAGATATTAAGAGGTGGCAAGAATACACAGAAGAACTGTACGAAAAGATCTTCACAATCCAGATAATCACAATGGTGTGATCACTCTCTTAGAGCCAGACATCCTGGAATGTGAAGTCAAGTGGGCCTTAGGAAACATCATTATGAACAAAGCTAGTGGAGGTGATGGAATTCCAGTTGAGCTGTTTCAAATCCTGAAAGATGATGCTGTGAAAGTGCTGCACTCAATAGGCCAGCAAATTTGGATAACTCAGCAGTGGCCACAGGACTGGAAAAGGTCAGTTTTCATTCCAATCTCAAAGACAGGCAATGCCAAAGAATGCTCAAACTACTGCACAATTGCACTCATCTCACACGCAAGTAAAGTAATGCTTAAAATTCTCCAGCCAGGCTTCAGCAGTTACATGAACCATGAACTTCCGGATGTTAAAACTAGTTTTAGAAAAGGCAGAGGAACCAGAGATCAAACTGCCAACATCTAATGGATCATTGAAAAAGCAAGAGAGTTCCAGAAAAATATCTATATCTGCTTTATTGACTATGCCAAAGCCTTTGGCGGACCTTTGTTCGCAAAGTAATGTCTCCGCTTTTCAATATGCTATCTAGGTTGGTCATAACTTTCCTTCCAAGGAGTAAGCATCTTTTAATGTCATGGTTGCAATCACCATCTGCAGTGATTTTGGAGCCCTCCAAAATAAAGTCTGACACTGTTTCCCTATCTATTTCCCATGAAGTGATGGGACCAGATGCCATGATCTTCGTTTTCTGAATGTTGAGCTTCAAGCCAACTTTTTCACTCTCCTCTTTCACTTTCATCAAGAGGCTTTTTAGTTCCTCTTCACTTTCTGCCATAAAGGTGGTGTCATCTGCATATCTTAGTTTATTGATATTTCTCCTGGCAATCTTGATTCCAGCTTGTCTTCTTCTAGCTTCTCTTATTTTCTTAGCTATTTGTTTTAAAAGACGCTTGCTCCTTGGAAGAAAAAAGTTATGACCAACCTAGATATCATATTCAAAAGCAGAGACGTTACTTTGCCAACAAAGGTCTGTCTAGTCAAGGCTATGGTTTTTCCAATGGCCATGTATAGATGTGAGTGTTGGACTGTGAAGAAAACTGAACACCAAAGAATTAATGCTTTTGAACTGTGGTGTTGGAGAAGACTCTTGAGAGTCCCTTGGACTTCAAGGAGATCCAACCAGCCCATTCTAAGAGATCAGTCCTGGGTTTTCTTTAGAAGGAATGACACTAAAGCTGAAACTCCAGTACTTTGACCACCTCATGCGAAGAGTTGACTCATTGGAAAACACTCTGATGCTGGGAGGGGTTGGAGGCAGGAAGAAAAGGGGATGGCAGAGGATGAGATGGCTGGATGGCATCCCTGACTCGATGGACGTGAGTCTGAATGAACTCCGGGAGTTGGTGATGGACAAGGAGGCATGGTGTGCTGCGATTCACTGGGTCACAAAGAGTCAGACTCGACTGAGCGGCTAAACCAAACTGAACTGAACTGAAGGCCTCCTCTGACAACCATTTACCTTTTTGCATTTCTTTTTCTTGCTCCCTTCCTCCTGTACAATGTCATGAACCTCCATCAATAGTTCTTTAGGCACTCTCTCTATCAGATCTAATCCTTTGAATCAATTGTTACTTCCACTGTATAATCATAAGGGATTTGATTTAGGTCATGCATGAATTGTCCAGTGGTTTTCCCTACTTTCTTCAATTTAAGCCTGAATTTGGCAATAAGGAGTTCATGATCTGAGCCTCTGTCAGCTCCCAGTCTTTTTTTTGTTGACTGTATAGAGCTTCTCCATCTTTGGTTGCAAAGATGTAATCAATCTGATTTTGGTATCAACCATCTGGTGATGTCCATGTGTAGAGTCTTCTTTAGTCTTGTTGGAAGAAGGTATTTGCTATGACCAGTGCATTCTCTTGGCAGAACTCTATAGCCTTTGCCTTGCTTCATTTGGTTTCCAAGACCAAACTTGGCTCCAAATTACTCCTGGTATCTCTTGACTTTCTACTTTTGCATTCCAGTTCCATATATGTACAGATTATCTCACAGACATATTGAGAAAAATGAAAAACAGATCCAGAAATAAGCATGCATACACAAATGATGGAAATAATCAACATACTCTTGGCTGTGTTTCTCTTTATGCAAGAGTATTTTTATATTTTATATTTTGATATTTAATATACTTAAACTACAATGCACTAAATAAAAATAGAAATACCTGCTTTAAGTATGTAACTCTACCAGCCCTTAGGCTGTCAACACTCTTGAAGATAATTTTTAAGTTCAAATAGTTGGATTATGTAATATTGGATTCTGGAAATTTTTATTGTAGAAATTATATAAATGAAAAACTTGCAAGTGAAAACTATATTAATCTGTCCCCTATTTACCTTTCTCTATTTCATCTGATAACTAGGGCTTTTGTTAAGCATTTGCTTGCTTTGTAATCCAGCTGTATTGTTCAAGGTTGATGCAGTATTCAGATCAGATATGCATCAAACATTCTATTTTGTATATTTCATATATTTATGATTATTGTTTAAGACATCACTTCTCCTATCTTTCAGCTGAATCCCTGACAGAATGACTCTTTAACAAAATAGTCTGAACAATAGCAATTGTAGTTAGCATATTTTCCTCTAAATAACTGACACTTTGACAGGAAGTGAGAATCTCAGCTTGGCCTGAAGGTTTAATGTAAATAAGAATCTAAATGAGTCAGTTATTTATTATTAAGCTCTGTCTGTGATAGAATTCCAGTCACTTTAGCCCCCATAGGAAGAAGCTGACATGGATGCCAGCCTGTAATAGACTATTCAATTAACTAAGTGTAAAGTTGACTCTTTCTTGTCCAGTGGGAGTCACAGCTAAAACAAAAACAGAACAACTGACAAATGAAGAATCCTTTATTTTTTCATGTGAATGTATTAGATGACCTTGCCTGCCAACAAGTCCTTCCTGATTTTATAATTGCTGATTTTTGATGTTGCAGGCCACCTCGGCCCATGAAATACAGCATGGAATATAAAAACACTGTATTTGTCAAGGGCTTTAGAGTTTTAAAAAGTTGTTTTATGTATCTTGTCTCTCATAAAAATTCACATGAAAATTTAGGTAAGAAATATTATCATCTTCATGTAACAAAAAAAGAAATTGAGAGTTAACTTAATTGAATGGCTTGTCCACCATGTAATTGATGGAGTTGGTGTGCAAACGGTAGCCTGTCAGCTCTTTAGGTTATGGGTTATTTCACAACTGCATGTTGCTACATAGTTTACCACTGTAGATTCCTGTGGTTCGGATCATTTTATAGCTTCTAATTACTGAAAATCAACAAATCACAGTTTTCTCCAATAGCTGGAAATTGAGACTCTCATTCACTCAGAGAGGAATAGGAAAACATAAGTGAATAGGCAAAATCACTAAACCATTTTTATAGCTAACCAAATCTTCTAGTTCTAAACTGCTTTGGAAATTTAAAAAATTCAGATTTTGCCATATTTTTATACTGTCCTATCACAGAACACAGAAATGTTTCTGCAAAAACAGACAAACAAAAAGCCCTCAAAAGTACTGATTAGTATGTTATTCTATTAGGAAGATTGAGCTTGCTAAGAAAATATTGTGTGATTGCATTTTTATTGTTGTTGGGTTTTGTGTGTGTGTGTGTGTGTGATATGGATATAGTTAACAGTCTCCTGATTCATTATGTATTATAAGTTTAAATTTTCTTATATCAAGGGTTCTTGAAATCTGAATGTTTACTCTTCCAAAAGCTGAGAAGAGATACTTTGGAACATGAGTGGGTGAAACTGAAAGGCACGTTTTACTTATTGGCATCCTGCTTCATGAGAGCCATTCTGAAAGACCACCAAAGAGTTAGCAGTTAATTCATGCCAAAGCTAAAAGCTGTGCTGGCTTAATATCTTTGCAGAGCTATGATGCCGTATATAGGACAAACTATTTTCTATTTTCTGTGTGTGTGTTTAATTCTCATATTTAATATAAACCTATGGTTTTTAACTCCCTCAATTCCATAGTCCATTTTCCAATCCAGTCTAGATCACAGGATACATCACCCTTCAATATTTTAAACTGTCACAGCTCTATTTCAATTTCCTGCCCTGTTATCACCACCATCCCCACCATCACACCGTGTTCAGTCCTCTCTCTTACCACTTGTATCAGTAAGAAAAGTGATATACTTCCTCAACTTACTTTACTTCATCCCATCCACCTTCCTTTTAATTCAGTGGCATTTCCATCTCTCCTTCCTTTTGATAAAAGTAAAAAATCCCATATTGAGGTTTGGGGAAGCCATTCTGGTTCATACATGAGTTAACCTGGATTTTATGCTCACTAAAACAGACTGCTTATGGCCTATCACACACTGCACATTTGCTTGAATTATTTAAAAGAGGGAGGCCACACTGACCAAAATTAAAGCATGTTCATGTTAAAAATGAAGATTAAATGCCACACCTAGCCTGGTCCTTCTTTGATAAGACTGGCTCCCCAGGTCCAAGGCCATAGTGACTCACTGTGTACTTGCTGTTGTTTTATTTGAAACTCTGGAATAATGTATCCCTGTTTAATGTTCTTTGTTCTGACAGATTTAAAACTGTGCTGAAAACCATGCTTCTCCAGAGCAGTTTCTCAAAGTAATTCTGGAAGCTAGTTTTTATACTATGGGCCTCAGTTTGGTTCAGATAAAATCTTATCATTAATTGTTCATTGATTATTTTTGTCAAAACTTCCTAGCTCCACAAAACAATGAGCCATCTTCCTAAAATTATTTCTCCTCTGTACTGTGACGATTATCTTATCCAGCCTTCTCCAAGAACTTTTCTACCAATTGCACGATTTCTTTAACTTCAACCATTTCCCTCCATTTATAAATGTTAAGCAAATAAAATGTTGGCCTCTTTTATATTAAATCAATGTATTTTTCCTCACCATACATATATGTGATTACAGCCAAGGTATTAAGTCTATATGCACTGTCTTCATTTTCACATCACCCACTCATATTTCAGCTAAGATATGGCTTCCAACCTTAGTCCCCCATCACATGCCTCTAAAACTGTTCTGCTGAAACTCCTTAATGATTTCATATTTTCTCATGTTTTCTAATCTTTACTGAGGTGTAAAGACCACAAAGACTTCTTAATTTCATATTTGTAAAGTTCAATGGCTATGTTTTCATTTTCAAAAATAATATTTATTTACATGTTCAATCATAAAAACAAATAACCTATGCTAATTATAGAATATTTGATGTGTGGATATTTATGTATATATCTATAATTACCCTTTTTACATTTTCAATAGTTTTCTTGTGTCTCTTTTATTTTCACTTTCCACATTTTAATTAGAATTGCTGATTGTCCTACTTTATTTTCAGCATACTTTTTATTTTACTTTTTAAAAATTTTATTTTATATATTTTATTGAATAATATCTTCAATTAATTTTTTCCTCTTAGTTACACTAGAGTTAATATTTTGTGCATGAAATTCTGAATTGAAGTTCATTTTTTTTCTTATAATGAAAAAGATTTTAAAATATAGCTTTACATCTGAGGAGACACTTAAGGAACCCATACTTTGACTAGCAAAATTTTTATATTTAATACTTCCTAAATATACTGAAGTTGTACTTTAATTTAGGATTAATAGTTACCTGGGAGAGGTGGTTTTTTTTTTTTTTTTTTTTTCCTTTCAACTGATGATTCTGTTTTAATCTATTTGTTTAACAAGAAGCTTTCAATTTATTTCTCTTTTTTTAAATGATATTCTGATTGGAGAATGTGAATCAGGTGTTGTCTTCTTTTTCTAGAGCCAAATTTTCTTTATTCTTTTTGTTGTGGTTGTTGTTACTGTTAAGTTGCTAAGTCATGTCCAACTCTGTGATTCCATGGATTGCAGCATGCCAGGTTCCCTTGTTCTTCGCTATCTCCCTGAGTTTGTGCAAATTCATGTTCCTTGATGCCATCCAGACATCTCATCCTATGACTCCCCCTTCTCCCCATGCCTTCAATCTTTCACAGCATCAGAGTCTTTTCCAATAAGTCAGCTCTTTGAATCAGGTGGCCAAAGTATTGGAGCATCAGATTTAGCATCAGTTCTTCCTCTGAATATTCAGTGTTGATTTTCCTTAGGATTGACAGGTTTGAGCTCCTTGAAATCCAGGGAGCTCTCAAGAGCATTCTCTAGCACCACAATTTTATTTTTAGAAAAGTATATAATGAATTTTATAGTTAGCATATAAAAGGTAATAGGAGGTATGCCCATGGAAGCAGAGTAGGAAGATCCTCAGCTACCTACTCCCATAAGAACACCAAAAGTACAACTATTTACAGAGCAACTATGTATGAGAATGACATGAAGACTAGCAAGAAAGATTTTTCAGAGCTGAAGATGTGAAAAAGGAGTAACAATATGGATAGGAAGGGTGAAGACAAGTATAAAGATCTACAACGTGAGATAGGAAGTTCCCATAAGGAAGGATAATCACAACTGCAGAGGTTCTTTCCAATTCAAGGAATTCAAGCCAGGAAGTTCTTCATTAGGAAAACAAGACCCCAGAATATCTGTGTTTGAAAGTATGTGGGGTTTGAAATTGAGAGCACTAGAGTGCTATGGAAAATCAAGGCCATATGTAAAATCTCACATTTTACAGGTGGCCAAAGTATAGGAGCTTCAGTTTCCACATCAGTCTCTTCCAGTGAATAATTGGGACTGATTTCCTTTAGGGTTAACTGATTTGATCTGCTTGCAGTCTAAGGAACTCTCAAGAGTCTTCTTCTATGCCACAGTTTGAAAGCATCAGTTCTTTGATGCTCAGCATTCTTTATGGTCCAACTGTCATAGCAGAACCTGACTACTGGAAAAAACATAGTTTTGACTGCACAGATCTTCATCAGCAAAGTGATGTATCTGCTTTTCAATGCACTATCTAGATTTGTTATAGTTTTCTTCCAAAGAGCAAGAATCTTTTGATTTCATGGCTGCAGTCACCATCCACAGTGATTTTGGAGCCTGAGAAAATAAAGTTTGTCACTGTTTCCCTTGTTTCCCATCTATTTTCCATAAAATGATGGGACTGGATGCCACTATCTTAGTTTTTTGAATGTTGAGTTTTAAGCCAGCTATTTCACTCATGAAACAATTGACTGATTCAAATTGGAAAGGAGTAAGACAAGGCTGTATATTGTGACCCCATTTGTTTAACTTATATGTAGACTACGTTATGCAAAATGCTAGGCTAGATGAGTTACAAGCTGGAATCAAGATTGTTAGGAGAAATATCAACAACCTCAGATATGCAGATGATACCCCTCTAATGGCAGAAATTGAAGAGAAACTGAAAATTCTCTTGATGAAGAAGAAAGAGGAAAGTGAAAAAACTGGCTTAAAACTAAAGATCATGGCATCCAGTCCCATTACTTCATTTTTCTTCTTGTGCTCCAAAATCACTGTGGATGGTGACTGCAGCCATGAAATTAGAGGGTGGTTACTTCTTGGAACTAAAGCTGTGACAAACCTAGACAGAGTGTTAAAAGCAAAGACATCACTTTGCTGGCAAAAGTCTGTATATTCAAGGCTATGGTCTTTCCAGCAGTCATGTATGCATGTGAAAGTTGGACTATAAAGAAGGCTGAGCACTGAAGAATTGATGCTTTCAAATTGTGGTGCTGGAGAAGACTCTTGAGAGTCCCTTGGACAACAAGGAGATCAAACCATTGAATCCTAAAGGAAATAGACTATGTATACTTATTGAAAGGACTGATACTTTGGCCACCTGATGGAAACAGCTGACTCATTGGAGAAAACCATGATGCTGGGAAAGATGGAAGGTAAAATGAGAAGAAGGTGGCAGTGGATGAGATGGTCTGATAGCATCACCGGTTCAATGGACATGAACTTGGACAACCTCCAGGAAATAGTGAAGGACAAGACGTCCTGGTGTACTGCAGTCCTTGGAGTGGCAGAGTTGGCCACAACTTAGTGGCTGAACAATATCAACAGCAAATCCTACCATAAGGACACTGGTGCTAGTAAACACCATTTTGGAGTCCTCTCTCCCTCAAATTAGTGCTAAGACCTCACCCACCACTGGCTGGCATAAGCTCCAGAAAAACCTGAGCCATCCAGCCAGTGATGGTGGGACCTGACCCCACCCAACAACAGACTGGCACCATACAAGTATGACCAGAGGAGAATGCACTGCCAGGCCCCACAGGATGTCTACTACATGATGCTACTTCTTCAAGACCAGGAAACATAAATGACCTATCATAGAAACAAACACAGAGAATTAGGCAAAATGAGGAAACAGAGGAATGTCTTCCAAATGAAAGAATAAGACAAAACCTCAGAAAAATAATTAAAAGAAATACAATCAGAAATCTACCTGATGCACAGTTTAAGGTAATGACCGTAAAGATGTCTGATTAACATAGAATGGATGGAAACAGTGAGAAGTTTAACAGAGTTATAAAATATAAAGAGGAACTAAACATACCTGAAGAATACAAAAACTGAAATAAAAAATACACTAGAAAGAACCAACAGCAGATTAAATACAGTAGATACAGAAAATAGTAGATATAGAGAAATGATCAGTGAATTGGAAGATAGAGTAGTGGATATCCCCCAAGCTGAACCTTTTTTTTTTAATTAAAAAAAAATGAGTATAGTTCATGAGTCCTCTTCAGATGATATAAAGTGTACTAACATTGGCACTATAGGAATCCCTGAAAGAGAAATGTCTTTCCAGGTGGCTCAGATAGTAAAGAGCTCACCTGCAATGCAGGAAACCTGGGTTTGATCCCTGGGTTAAGAAGATCCCCTGCAGAAGGGAATGGCAACCCACTCCAGTATTCTTGCCTGGAGGAGCTTGGCAGGCTAAAGTCCATGGGGTCATAAAGAGTTGGACACAACTGAGCAACTAATACGTGCACACAGCAGAAAGAGAAAAAAAGGGGCAGATAACTTATTTGAGAAAATAATAGCTGCAAACTTTCCTAATCATGGGAAGGAAACAGACATCCAAATCCAGGAAACAGAATCCCAACCAAGTAGAACCCAAAGAAGACCACAGCAAGACATTATATTTAAAATGGCAAAAATTAGAGTAAGAAAGAATGTTAAAAACACCAAGGGAAAAGCAACTAGTCACCTGCAAGGAGCTGCCACAAAACAAAGAGTTGATTTTTTTGGCAGAAACTTTGAGTGGGGGCCAGAGTGGCATGGCCTGATGTAGTCAGTGTGATAATAGGGAAAAATCTACACTCAAGAATACCCGAACTGCCAAGGCTATTATTCAGATTTGAAAGAAAGATAAAGACTTTTAGAGATAAGCAAAAGTAAAAACAATTCAGCACCACTGAAATACCAGAGGTAATCAGTCAGAGGTATTCCTCATTTCAACGTATACTGCAGAGCTACAGTCATCAAAATTTATGGTACTGACACAAAAATAGACACACAGATCAATGGAACTGAACAAAGAGCCCGGAAATAAGCCCACATTTACATGGTCAGTCAAACTATGACAAAGAAGGCAAGAATATAATGCGGAAAAACAAACAAACAAAAACCCAGCCTCTTCAATAAGTTGTGCTGGGAACATTATATAGCTACATGCAAAAGAATAACACTAGGCTACTCTCTCACAAAATATACAAAAATAAACTCAAAATGGAAAATTCAGTGCATGAAGCAGGGCACCAAAAGCTGGTGTTCTGGGACAGCCTAGAAGGACAAAGTATGGAGGGAAGTTGCAGGGGGATTCAGGATAAGTGGGACACATGTATATCTGTGGCCAATTCATTTTAGATGTATGGCAAAAACCATCACAAAATTGTAAATGAATTATCCTCCAATTAAAATTAATTAATTTTTAAAAGATATAAATGGAAGACCTGAAGCCATAAAAATCTTGGAAGAAAATATAATCATAATATTTTCTATTTTAATCTCAATTATAGGAAATTTTGTGCGTCTATCTCTTTGGGTCATAGCAACAAAAGCAAAAATATACAAAACATACTACAAAAATTTAAAAACCTTTCACACAGCAGAGGAAACTATCAACTAAACAAAAAGACAGCCTAGAGAATGGTAGAAGATATCTGCAAATGATGTATCTGATAAGGGGTTAATATCTAAAATAGTCAAAGAACACATACAACTAAAATTCAAAAAAGCAAACAATCCAATTAACAAGTGGGCAGAGAACATGAACAGAAATTTTTCTGAAGAAGATATACAGATGGCCAATAGACACATGAAAAGATCATCAACATCACTAATCAGTGAAATACAAATCAAAACCACAATGATATAGCACCTCACACCTTATCACCAAAAAGACAACAAATAAAAAGTGTTAGCGAAGATATAGAGGAAAGGGAATGATCATTCATTGTTGGTGGGATTGCAAATTGATGCAGCTGCTTTGAAAAACAGTATGGAGGTTCCTAAAAAAAAAAAAAAAGAAAAGAAAAAAAAAGAACTGCCATTAGATTTAGCAATTTTACTTCTCGGTATTTATCTGAAGAAAAAAAGAAAAAAAAACTAATTCCAAAAAATATATTCCCCCTGCCAACAAGGACATACTGTATTGCATATAGAACTCTGCTCAACATTATGTGGCAGCCTGGATGGGAGGGAAGTGTGACGGGGAATGAGTATATGCATATGTATGACCGAGTCCCTTCAAGGTGAATCTGCAACTATTACAACATTGTTTGTTATTGGCTATTGTTGTTGTTCAGTCACTAGGTTGTGCCCAACTCTGCAACCTCACGGACTGCAGCACGTCAGGCTTCCCTGTTCTTTACCATCTCCTGAGGTTTGCTCAAACTCTTGTCCATAGAGTTAGAGATGCCATCCAACCATCTCATCCTCTAGCACCCCCTTCTCTTGCTGCCCTCAATCTTTCCCAGCATCAGGGTCTTTTCCAGTGAGGCACCTCTTTGCAACAGGTGGTCAAAGTATTGGAGTTTCTGCTTCAACATTAGTCCTTCCAATGAATATTCAATCTTGATTTCCTTTAGGATCGAATGGTGTGACTTCCTTGCTGTTCAAGGGTCTCTCAAGAGTCTTTTCAAGCACCATAATTCAAAATGACCAATTCTTCAGTGGTTAGTCCTCTTTATGGTCAAAATCTCACATTTGTACATGAAAGTCACTCAGTCATGCCTAACTGTTTGCGACCCCATGGACTACACAGTCCATGGAAGTCTCCAGGCCAGAATACTGGAACAAGTAGTTGTTCCCTTCTCCAGAGGATCTTCCCAACTCAGGGATCAAACCCAGGTCTCCCACATTGCAGGCAGATTCCCTACCAGCTGAGCCACCAGGGAGGCCCTGTACATGACTACTTACTTGTACATGACTACTTTAAAAACCATAGCATTGACTATACAGACCTTTGTTAGCAAAATATCTCTGCTTTTTAATATGCTGTCAAGGTTTGTAATAGCTTTTCTTCCAAAGACCAAGTGTTTTATAATTTCATGGCTGAAGTCACCATCTGAAATTATTTTGGAGCCCAGAAAAGTAAAATTGTCACTCTTTCTACTTTTTCCCATCTGTTTATCATTAAGGGATGGGATCAGAAGCCATAATCTTGGCTTTTTGAATGCTGAATTTTAAGCCAGCTTTCTCACTCGCTTCTTTCACCCTCATCTTTAGTTCCTTTTCACTTTATGTCATTAGAGTGGTTATTGTTGCTGTTGTTGTTTATTTCCTAAGTCATGTTAACCGAGGGACTGAAGCATGCTAAGCTTCCCTTCCTTCACTATCTCCTAGAAATTGCTTAAATGTATATTCATTGAGTCAGCATCATCTGTATATCTGAAGTTGTTGATATTTCTCCTGACAATCTTGATTCCAGCTTGTGATTCATCCAGCCTGACATTTCTTATGGTGTATTCTGAATATAAGTTAAATAAACAAGATGACAATACACAGCCTTGATGTACTCCTTTTCCAGTTTTGAACCAGTCAGTTTTTCCATAAAGTTTCTAACTGTTGCTTTTTGGCCTGCATACAGATTTCTCAAGAGACAGGTAAGGTGATCTGGTATTCTTATTTCTTGAAAAAATTTCCACAGTTTGTCATGAGCCACAGAGTCAAAGGCATAGCCAATTAAGCAGATTTTTTTTTTTTCTGGAACTCTAACTTTTTCTATGACCCAACAGATGTCAGCAATTTGATTTCTGGTTCCTCTGCCATTTGTAAATCCAGCATATACATTTGGAGGTTATCAGTTCACATACTGCTGAAGCCTAGCTTAAAGGATTTTGAGCATAATCATACTAGCACATGAAATGAGTGAACTTGTGCAGTAGTTTGAACATTCTTTTCCATTGTTCTTGGATTACAGTGATATTGAATGGTTTGCCTTGGAAATGAACTGAGATCATTCTTGTAGTTTTTGAGATTGCATCCAAGTACTGCATTTCAGACTCTTTTTTTGACCATGTGGGCTGATCCATTTCTTCTAAGGTATTCTTGCCCACAGTAGTAAATATATTCATCATCTGAATTAAATTCACCCATTCCCATTCATTTTAGTTCACTGATTTCTAAAATGTTGATATTCACTTGTGCCATCTCCTGTTTGACCACTTCCAATTCACCTCGATTCATGGAGAAGGAAATGGCAACCCATTCCAGTGTTCTTGCCTGGAGAATTCCATGGACAGAGCAGCCTGATGGGCTGGTGTCCATAGGGTCACACATAGTCAGACACGACTGAAGTGCCTTAGCATGTGTGCATGCATTGGAGAAGGAAATGGTAACCTACTCCAGTATTCTTGCCTGGAGAATCCCAGGGATGGGAATGCCTGTTGGGCTGCCATCTATGGGGTTGCACAGAGTCAGACATGACTGAAGCGACTTAGCATCAGCAGCATGAACCTAACATTCCAGGGTTCCTATGCAACAGTGTTTTTATAGCATTGGACTTACTTTCACCATGAGACACATCCACAACTGGGCATTATTTCTGCTTTGGCTCAGCCTCTTCATTCTTTTAGAACTTTTTGTCCAAGTTCCCCCAGTAGCGTATTGGGCACTTACCAACCTGAAGGGCTCTTCTTTCAGTGTCATATCTTTTGTCTTTTCATATTGTTCAAGGGGTTCTTGAGGAAAGAATGCTGAAATGGTTTGTCATTGCCTTTTCCAGTGGACCACATTTTGTCAGAACTCTCCACCATGACCTGTTCATCTTGTGTGGTCCTGTATGGAATGGTTCATAATTTCACTGAATTACACAAGGCTGTGATCCATGTGATCAATTTTGGCTAATTTTCTGTTATTGTGGTTTTCATTCTGTCTGTCCTCTGATGGATGAGGATGAGAGACTTGTGGAAACTTCCTGATGTGAGGGACTGCCTGTGGGGAAAACTGGGTCTTGCTCTGCTGGGCAGGGCGATGCTCCTTAAATCTTCAACCTAATTGTCTGCTGATGGGTGTGGCTGTGCCCCCTCCCAGTAGTCTGGCCTGAGATGGCCCAGTCCTAGAGCCTGCAGTCTCTATGGTTGGATGACAAGCTCTGTGGCAGGGATAATGACAACTTCTTCCAAGAGGAATTATGCCAACATGCTGCACCTCCCAGGACTGCTACTGCCAGTGCCCCTAACCCCAAGGTAGGCCACTGTCAACCCTCACCTCTGCTGGAGACTCCAAAACACTCATAGGCAAGTTTGTCTCAGTCTCTTGTGGGGTCACTGTTCCTTTTCCCTGTGTCCTGGTGCTCAAAAGATTTTATTTGTGTCCTCCAAGAGTCTGTTTCCCCAGGCCTGTGGAAGTTTTGCAATTAAATCCTGCTGACCTTAAAAGTCAGATTCCCTGGGGATTCCTGGTCCTTTCCTTTTGCCAGATCCTCAGGTGGGGAAGTCTGTTGAGGGGCCTAATGCCTTCATAATAGTACAAGAATTTATTTGGTATAATTACTCTCTAGTTTGTGTATTGCCCACCCAGTGGCTCTAAAAGCGACCTCCTCCAGTGTGGCTTATGCCACATGCTGTGTCCCCCAGGACTGCTGCTGCTAGTTACCCTGTCCCCACAGCAGGCCACTGCTGACCCATGCCTCTGCAGGAGACCCTCAAACACTCACAGGCAGGTCTGGCTCAGTGAGTGGGGATCATTTCTTATATCATAGACAAATTGAATCATTTCCTAATGTAAATGTGGATAATTTTATAATAGCAACACAGAATTTTTGATTTACTTCAAGAAACAAAGGGTCTGAAAAACTGGATCCACTTTCCTTTAGCAGTAATAAGCAGAAACTTGTTCAGAGGTATCTCCAAGAAAGAGCTTATGTGTTCCTTCTGGCTTCATGCTTTGTTACCTACTTGAACTCTACAACTGTTTCATTTGCAACCTTTGTTTATGCACTTGATTTAGATGTTGCTTGCTGCATAATCTAAGTCCCTTAGTAGTGATCGACCTTTCTGTCTATCCTTGTCTGAAGATATTCATTTGTCATCTCTTTCCCATCTTTTCATTATGGAGAAGTGGAGAAACCAAAGGAGAACAACCTTTGCCCTTGGATCAGAGGACAAAAAACCTGATCTGGGCTGGGTTTACAAATATTTGAGGTGTGGAACTGACTTATTTACATGCAAAGCACCAACTTTCATGTCTAATATTTTCGATATCCTAACCTTTTAACTGAGCATCCTTTGGCATTGTCTTTCTTTGGGATTGGAATGAAAACTGACCTTTTCCAGTCCTGTGGCCACTGCTGAGTTTTCCAAACTTGCTGGCATATTGAGTGCAGCACTTTCACAGCATCATCTTTCAGGATTTGAAATAGCTCAACTGGAATGCCATCACCTCCACTAGCTTTGTTCGTAGTGATGCTTTCTAAGGCCCACTTGACTTCACCTGCCAGGATGTCTGTCTCTAGGTGATTGATCACACCATCGTAATTATCTTGGTCATGAAGATCTTCTTTGTACAGTTCTTCTGTGTATTCTTGCCACCTCTTCTTCATATCTTCTGCTTCTGTTAGGTCCATACCATATCTGTCCTTTATCGAGCCCATCTTTGCATGAAATGTTCCCTTGGTATCTCTAATTTTCTTGAAGAGATCTCTAGTCTTTCCCATTCTGTTATTTTCCTCTATTTGAATTGATTGCTGAGGAAGGCTATCTTATCTCTTCTTACTATTCTTTGGAACTCTGTATTCAGATGTTTATATCTTTCCTTTTCTCCTTTGCTTTTCACCTCTTCTTTTCATAGCTATTTGTAAGGCCTCCCCAAACAGCCATTTTGCTTTTTTGTATTTCTTTTCCATGGGGATGGTCTTGATCCCTGTCTCCTGTACAATGTCACGAACCTCAGTCCATAGTTCATCAGGCACTTCATCTATCAGGGGATCTATCAGATCTTTTCAGAGCTATCAGATCTATCAGATCCCTTGAGAGTCCCTTGAACTGCAAGGAGATCCAAATAGTCCATTCTGAAGGAGATCGGCCCTGGGATTTCTTTGGAATGAATGATGCTAAAGCTGAAACTCCGGTACTTTGGCCATCTGATGCAAAGAGTCGACTCATTGGAAAAGACTCTGATGCTGGGAGGGATTGGGGGCAGGAGGAGAAGGAGATGACAGAGGATGAGATGGCTGGATGGCATCACCGACTCGATGGACGTGAGTCTGAGTGAACTCCAGGAGTTGATGATGGACAGGGAGGCTTGGCGTGCTGCAATTCATGGGGGTCACAGAGTCAGACACAACTGAGTGACTGAACTGAACTGAACTGAACTGAACTTTTTAATTCTATTTGCTTTCTTGAACTTGTATTATTGTTTTTTGTTTAATTCATATTGACAACCTGAATTTTTTGTCACTATTCATAAACCTATCTCTCCTCCCTCCTATTAAAAAAAAAAAAACTTTACGAACTTTAAACTTGACTTAAAACTTGGCTCTCTATTCCTGTTCTGCTCCTGAGTTGGTGAGACACCAGCTGACAAAGAGAGAATATTTCATTTTTGTGCATGAAGAAAAAAACATGACTCTCATTCAATAAATGTGTTCCACTTCCTATTGAAGTTCTCAAATAGAAAGCAAACCACACAAAAGAAAACCGATAGCAAAACAATTACCTGAAAAGGGAGTACATTCTTTCTCATGCATTTAGAGGGAGTTTTCAAAGAAGAATCATTCCAAAGGCAAGACGCCTGAAATTTTCAGGCCCAAGGTGTTTAAATAATATAATGGGAATTCAAGCAGAGCTGCTGGATACAGTGTTATCCTTGCAACTCTATCATCGATGTTCATGTTTTTGTGGCTTACTTTTTATAAGGCTGTAATGTTTGAATTTATTTTGTCAAGCACTCATTTTCTCTTCATCTATAATGTTCTAGATATCCAAGTACATATTTACATCTTCGTGTCTTTTTTTCTAGCCATCTTTCACCTGTTTTTTATGCTTTCAAAACGTCATATATCTTTATTTCTCTACTTACATTTCTATTATTTGAGCTGGACTTAGGCTTGCCACACTCTTTTTAAAGACTTGAGGTGCCATTAGAAATAACACCAGTTGCATCTCCTTATCATCACTGACTCCTTTATACCCAGACTCTTTTCATTTGATATTGTATGTTAGAATGAAGTAAAATGCACACTTCTGCTGCTGCTGCTAAGTCGCTTCAGTCGTGTCCAACATTGTGCAACCCCATAGATGGCAGCCCACTAGGCTCCCCCATCCCTGGGATTCTCCAGGCAAGAACACTGGAGTGGGTTGCCATTTCCTTCTCCAATGCATCAAAGTGAAAAGTGAAAGTGAAGTTGCTCGGTCGTCTCCGACTCCCAGTGACCTATGGACTGCAGCCCACCAGGCTCCTCCATCCATGGGATTTTCCAGGCAAGAATACTGAAATGGAGTGCCATTGCCTTCTCCAGCACACTTCTAATGACAGTAATTTATACAGATTTCAGAGAGATTCGTAAAGGCATGGATGTACTTGAAAACAAATGTGTAGATGATTAGCTAATAAAAACTGATTACCAA
Source organism: Capra hircus (assembly GCF_001704415.2). NCBI lineage: Eukaryota > Metazoa > Chordata > Mammalia > Artiodactyla > Bovidae > Capra > Capra hircus. The sequence continues at coordinate 3,511,742 of NC_030826.1, forward strand.
GTTCAGTTCAGTTCAGTTCAGTTGCTTAGTCATGTCCAACTCTTTGGGACCTCATGGACTGCAGCACGCCAGGCCTCCCTGTCCATCAACCAACTCCCAGAGTCTGCTCAGACTCATGTCCATCGAGTCGGTGATGCCCTCCAACCATCCCATTCTCTGTCGTTCCCTTCTCCTCCCACCTTCAATCTTCCCCAGAATCAGGGTCTTTTCAAATGAACCAGCTCTTTGCATCAGGTGGCCAAATTACCAAGACAGATTATAAATATAAGTGGAATGTGCATTGTGCATGAATTGGTATTTTTGCATATGCCATTAATTAAATGATTTAGAATTTTTATTTCAGTAGTGTACTGTGTATTTCAAATATTTCATTTGATCTTTTTCTTGGTATTGTTTCACCAAGAAACTCCATGACATTGGGCATAGATTTGAGAAATGTGGGCACCTTTCAGACCAAGCACTTGATGATATAGACTATATTCCCTTGTTTCTTTGCCTGTTGACTTTATGGCATGTTAATTACTCAGTGAAATACATTTTGCTTAGTCAACTAATGCTCAAAAACATAATAAACTTTTATTTTAATTTAAGAGGGTGAACTATGTTAGTTTTAGATGTTTAGATAGCTGATGCAGTTCTTATAGGCAGCAGAGAGATGAACAGCCTAACTGAATACCTGTTGGTGTTTATGAACTATGTTAGTTTTAGATGTTTGGATAGCTGATGCAGTTCTTACAGGCAGCAGAAAGATAAACAGCCTAACTGAATATCTGTTGATTTTTAACCACCTGGTGTCTGTTTCCCCTTCCTAATGATACTTTGGTTTGTTTTTGAAAAACTATCTCATCAAATACAATGGGAGATCTTTCTTATCACTGCCTAGCACATATCAGAAGCAGGAATCTGATCCAAAACTAGATAAGTGCTGCTGTTTACTAGGACACCACATCACGAGCAAACAAAGCAAGAGATTGGCAATTATTACCAGGATGAAAAACTACTTTTGTCCCAATAGTAATTACTAACCTGGAGACTCTTTTTAAAAGATTGTTGCTGTTGCTTCCATATTCTAATACTTTAAACTGAATTTCTAGTCTGCAGTATTTCCACTGTAAAATCCAACAAAATGCATAGAACTTTAGAGCATCAGAACTAAAATCAGACTATCAATTCACCCTGGAATTTATAACTAACCAGATGACATTGGACTTGGAGTTTGGTCCCTTAATTCCTTTATTTCTTCCCCTGATAAATAAGTATAGTTATGTTGTCTTTCCCAGGAAGTCATATGCATGTAAATCACTTAGAATAGAGCCTGAGATAGCATATATTTTCATGATTTAATTATGATATCTATTGTCTCAGAAATATCTCCAAAAATTTTAGTTTAGTCTCTTTTCACACACACACACACACACACAATTATCTCAACTAATATCTTCACAAAGTCTTTCATCATTCTGCTTATAAACATTTAACAAATAAAAAAATTAACAAATGAAAATAAATAAAACACCCAAGTTGGTTCTTATTAAAAACAAAGAAACTCACAATTACCAAGTTCTAGATGATTCAGTGGGTAATATAGCTCCACTAATTTCCAAAGAAAGCACATGGAGTATCATTCTGCAAAATGTTGTGCTGTGGTAAATTTGGATGTAAGTTATATTTATTCCAGGCAATACCTCAAAGAACTTTCTCTTATAATGACTCCAGTGTCATTTTATCATAAATACATCTCTTACAGCATCTTATAGAACTCACCATGATGAAACATTATGAAGCATGTGTATTATTACTCGCAGCAGCAGCAGCAACCCAAATTCATTGATGGTTGTAGATGTGATGCTGCTTTAAAGTGGTTGATTGATTGAAGGGTTGAAAAACACTGGGCTAAAAATTAGACCATAGACATAGAAAATAATGAAAGCATTATGAGGCTTTTTGACATATTGGATACCCCTGTATTTAAGGTTAATTCTCCTTGCTCAAAAAATAGAAGAAAGAAAAAAAATTGCAGTAATCTGGAAACTATATCAATTCTTTAGTAGTCATAATACTTGAAAGGAATATATAGTCATTCTCATTGTTTTTAACTGGTTTATTATACTTTTACTACAAAAGCTATATATTCTGAAATGCTTGGGGAGAGAAAGAGAAATGCCCTAGAATGATAACTAGTTGGAAGCAATTTAAGTAGCTGGCCAACTCTGATATCTGTCAGCAAATAACACTAATAGCATCCAATAGACTCTGTAAGATTAATGGTACAAGATAGGGTATTTTATATCCTTACTCTGTTTACCAGCATAAAGTAGAATGGAAATGGCTTTTAAAATATGGAAATTCTTTTGTGTATTTTATTGAAAATATATATCTTTTAAGGTATCTCTACAACATTAGTGCATATCTGATGCATTTTACTATTTTAAAAAGATTTCAGCTCTGTAAAACATATAGCTGCTCCCAAGGATAAAATCAAGGTTTTAGAAGGGAGCGGGATTCAAAGTACTTCACTAGAGACTCTTTTGATCAATAGGAAAATAGAAAATGCTCTTTTTAACTAAAATGTAGACCATGACTTGCACAGTAACTTTTTTTCTTTTCTTTTTTTAACTTAGAACACCTTTCATTTAACATAAACAAGCTAGGGGAATGAAATATTAAAAAATAATATTTTAATGACCCAAATAAAATAAAACAGATTTAAAATAATTCTCACGACTCCTATTTTAAAATATACGTTTTATCATAGCTTGATGCCAGAAACAGATTGTTTTTTTCATTCTGTATTCTTATTTTCCATTTCTTGAAAAAATAAAGAATCAGAGGTTCTGAACTATTAGATAAGTTAGAGCGGGACTCACTTTATCAATATACCATCAAAGACATTTTTCAAAAATTAATATTTAATAGTTTCATTAATACAAATGACATTTCAAATAAGTCCTTTGATTACATCATTTTAATAAAAAATGCATGAAACAATCCTGAATTAATACTAAAGCTTGACAAATCCTTTCTTCAAGAAAGTTATTACAAATCCAGGACTAGGAAAAACAGGGCAAGGGACATGCTACTAAAAGGCATCCTAACAAACCTTCAGTTATTTTCAAAGAGATTTTGAATTAAAGTGGACACATTGGGAAGCAGTTTCATAATACAGAGAAATCTTTTAATGAAAGTCTTGCAAGAATATTAAAATATGCTGGCCAAAAGTTTGAAATATGTGCATGTATTACTTTTTTTATTAGATTGGTACACACATAACACATAACACATTGTACCCTGCAACACCTCCTTTCATGGACTTTTCTACATTAAATGATTTTCTGCTTCAATTCATCTGAAACTGTCACCAAAATCTTCTCTTCTAAACTTTTTTAAAGTTCATTCCACCCCATCCTCACTCCCAACCATGTTATATAGGTCTTTATTACATCACTATAGCAGGTAGCTTCCCTTGTGGCTCCGCTGGTAAAGAGTCAGCCTGCAACGTGGGAGACCTGGGTTTGACCCCTGAGTTGGGAAGATTCCTGGAAAGAGGAAAGTCTACCTACTCCAGTATTCTGGCCTGGAGAATTCCATGAACTGTATAGCCCATGCAGTTGTAAAGAGTCAGACATGACTGAGTGACTTTGGACTTCCCTTGTGGCTCAGCTGGTAAACAATCCACCTGCAATGAGGGAGACCTGGGTTTGACCCCTGGGTTGGGAAGATCCCCTGGAGAGGGGAAAGGCTACCCACTACAGTATTCTGGCCTGGGGAATTCCATGTATAGTCTATGACATTGCAAAGAGTCAGACAAGACTGAACAACTTTCACTATAGCTGGTAGGGCATGTATATTAGGCAAGAATTTTTGAGGATACTCACCTATTTGGTTAGTAGTGTGTGTGAGAAATTATTTATCTACTAGAAGCTGATCATGGAGAATCAGGGGCAAGCAGAAGAAAACTATAGTCCAGGCCAATATTGACAGGTTTAAATTGTGCAGAGCATGTGTTTATGTGTGTGTGTGTGTGAGTGTTTGTGTGAGTATCTGTGTGTGTGTGTTGTGGAAAATGAGAGTCCAAATAGGTTTGTAGGCAATGAAGAAACTTGAAAGTTTTTTTTCTATTTTGTGAACTCTATGTGTATTTATTGGATGTTTATATTATACTAGGCCATGAGGAAATATAATGTGTATTGTGTAGTATCCACAGAAGACACTAGGAAGAGATGGCAATTACACAGTTTGGAAGTATCATAGTTGGGATAAGGACAAGGGACTATTGGAACACATAGAAAGACACAAAGCAATCTTTAATGCAGACACAGGAGATAACAGAAAATTGAGCCAATTGAAGGAGAGAAGTGGGTGTGATCTGTAGCACTGGAAGATTTTTTAAAACAGAAGGAGCAAAACATGCTGGTGCTTGCAGAGCTGAGAATGTATGGCACATTTTAAAAGTTGCACTTAGTGCATTTGATTTGGAGAGTTGGAGATTGAAGGATTGGGGATGCAAAACTCTTCCTGTCTCCATAAGAATTAGCTTGGACTTTTGTGTAAGGCGGCAGGTGGTGTCCTTCCATGATTCACTGCCTTGTTGTGGCAAAGGGTTTTGTGTAACTCAATGAAGCTATGAGCCATGCCATGCAAGGCCGCCAAAGACAGACAGGTCATAGTGGAGAGTTCTGACAAAACGTGATCCACCAGAGGAGGGAATGGCAAACCACTCAAGTATACTTGCCATGAGAACCCCATGAGCTGTATAAAATGGCAGAAAAAATATGACACTGAAAGATGGGCAACCCCAGGTTGGAAAGTGTCCAATTTGCTACTGGGAAAGAGTGGAATACAACTACTAATAGCTCCAGAAAGAGTGAAGCAGCTGGGCCAAAGTGGAAATGATGATCAGTTGTGGACGTGTCTACTGATGAAAATAAAATCCAGTACTATAAAGGACAGTATTGCCTAGGAACCTGGAATGTTAGGTACATGTGAAGTCACTCAGTCATGTCCAACTCTGCGAGCCCATGAACTGTAGCCTAACAGGCTCCTCTGTCCATCGGATTTTACAGACAAGAGTACTGGAGTGGGTTGCCATTTCCTTCCCCAGGGGATCTTTCTGATCCAGGGATCAATTCCAGGTCTCCCACATTGTGGTCAGACGCTTTACCATCTGAGCCATATGACTCCCTTAAGTCCATAAATCAGGGTAAATTGGATCTGGTCAAGTAGGAGATGGCAAGAGTAAACATCAACATCTTAGGAATGAGTAAAATAAAATGGATGGAAATGGGTGAATTTAATTCAGATGACCATTATATCTACTACTGTGGGCAAGAATCCCTTAGAAGAAATGGTGTAGCCCTTATAATCAACAAAAGAGTCCAAAATACAGTAGTTGGGTGTAACCTCAAAAACAGCAGAATGAACTTGATTTGTTTCCAAGGCAAACCATTCAACATCACAGTAATCCAAGTCTAGGCCCCAATCACCAAGGTCAAAGAAGCTGAAGTTGATCAGTTCTATGAAGGCCTACAAGACCTCCTAGAACTAACACCCAAAAAGATGTCCTATTGATCACAGGGGATTGGAATGCAAAAGTAGGAAGTCAAGAGATACCTGGAGTAATAGGCAAGATTGGCTTTGGAGTACAAAATGAAGCAGGGTAAAGGCTACCAGAATTCTGCCAAGTGAATGCATTGGTCATTGCAACTCACTTTTTCAAAAACACAAGAGATGACTTTACACATGATCATCACCAAATGGTCAATATTAAAATCAGATTGAGTACATTCTTTGTAGTTAAAGATGGAGAAGCTCTATACAGTAAGCAAAAACAAGACCTGGAGCTGACTGTGGCTCAGATCCATCAGCTCCTTATAGCAAAATCCAGGCTTAAACTAAAGAAAGCAGAGAAGACAAATAGGCCAGTCAGGTACAAATTAAATCAAATCCCCTATAAATATACATTGGAGATGACAAATAGATTCAAGGGATTAAATCTAGTAAACAGAGTGCCTGAAGAACTATGGACAGAGGTTCATAATATTGTACAGGAGGAGGCAAACAAAACCATCCCCCCCAAAAAGGAAGAAATGCAAGAAGGTAAAGTGGTTGTCTGAGGAGGCTTTAAAAATAGCTGAGGAAAGAAGAGAAATGAAAAGCAAGGAAGAAAGGGGAAAGTACCCCTAACCAAATGCAGAGTTCCAGAGAATAGCAAGGAGAGACAAGAAGGCCTTCTTCAATGAACAATGCGAAAAAATAGAGGAAAACAACAGAAGGTGCAAGATTAGAGATATCTTCAAGAAAATTGGAAATATCAAGGGCAAATTTCATCAAAAGCTGGGCACAATAAGGGACAGAAATGGTAAAGACCTAGTAGAAGCAGAAGAGATAAAGAAGAGATGGCAATAATACACAGAATAACTGTACAAAAAGATCTTAATAACATGGATAACCATGATGGTGTGGTCACTCACCCAGAGCAGGACATTTTGGAGTGTGTAGTCAAGTGGTCCTTAGGAAGCACTGCTGCCAATAAAGCTAGCAGAGGTGATGGAATTTCAGCACCTATTTTAAAATATTTTAAAAGTCTTTTAAAATCCTAAAAGACACTACTGTATGCAATATGTTAGCAAATTTGGAAAACGCAGCCGTACCACAGGACTAGAAAAGGTAAACCTTCATCTCAATTCCCAAGAAGGGAAATAATAAAGAATGTTCAAACTACTAGACAATTGTACTCATCTATGCTAGTACGGTTAGGCTCAAATCCTTCAAGCTAGACTTCAGCATTGCATGAACCAAGAACTTCCAGATGTTCAAGCTGGGTCTAGAAAAGACAGAAGAACCAGATATCAAAATGCCAACATTTGCTGGATCATTTCTCTATGAATTCTAGAAAAGCATTTACCTTTGTTTCATTCACTACACTAAAGCCTTTGACTGTTTGGATCATAACAAACTGTGGAAAACCCTTAAAGTGATGAGAATACAAGATGATCTTACCTGTCTCCTGAGAAACCTGTATGCAGATCAAAAAACAACAGTTAGAATCTTGTATGGAAAACCTGATTGGTTAAAGATTGAGAAAGGAGTAGAAAGAGGCTGTTTATTGTCACCATGTCTATTTAACTTATAAACAGAGACCATCATGTGAAATGCTGAGCTGGATGAGTTACAAGCTGGCATCAAGATTGCCAGGAGAAATATCAACAATCTCAGATAGGCAAACGACAGCACTTTAAAGACAGAAAGCATAGAAGAACTAAAGAGCCTCTTGATGCAGGTGAAAGAGGAAAGTGAAAAAGTTGGCTTAAAACTCAACATTTTAAAAAACTAAGATCAATCCCATCACTTCATAGTAAATAGAAGGGGAAAAGGTAGAAGCAGTGACAGATTTCCTCTTCTTGGGATCTGAAATCACTGAAATCACCCATAAATTTGAAGATGTTTGCTTCTTAGCAGGAAAGCTATGACAAACTGAGACAGTGCATTTAAAAGCAAAGACATCACTTTGCTGACAAAGGTCTATACAGTCAAGGCTATGGTCTTTTCAGTAGCCCTGTATGGATGTAAGAGCTGGACCACAAAGAAGGCAGAGGGTTGAACTGTGATGCTGAAGACTCTTGAGAGCCCCTTTTAGCAAGGCGTTCAAACCAGTCAGTCTTAAAGGAAATCAACCCTGAATACTCATTGGAAGGACTGATACTGAAGCTGAAGCTCCAATACTTTGGCCACCTGATGCCAACAGCCAGACTCATTGGAAAAGACCCTGATGCTGGGAAAGATTGAAGGCAGAAGGAGAAAGGGGTGACAGAGGATGCAATGATTGGATAGCATCATCAATTCTGGGAAATGGTTTGGGGCAGGGAAGACTGGTGTGCTGCAGTTTATGCGGTTGCAAAGAGCTGGACACGACTTGACAACTGAACAACAACAACAAAGCAGGTGGAGATATTCCAGAAAAGGATTGGTGAATTACGTGCAAGCAGAGACTGAGGGACCAAGAAGAATATTGAGATCAACAAATGACTTCCTATCACCTCCAATCTGCTCCTAAATATCTGTTTCTTGCTAGGCATTGTAACATTTAAGGTTGCTTCTTTGGTTATAAACAATAAAACTCTTGTTTAATTAACTTAAAAAGACAATTTATTGGAAGAATCTTGGTGGCCTATAAGAGAAAAATAGAAAATTAACTTCAGAAGGAAGTAGTAATGAAGTCAGTTTTATGTTCAATAGGGCCTCTCTTATAATTCACCAAAAGTATACTCACCACCTGCTATGTATCATACACTGTAGAAGGCTGGGAACTGAGGAAAGATAAATAAAATAATTTGTTGTCTGCCTTTATTATTCTCAAAGTCTAGATGGGTCAGAAGTAGAGGGAATGTATATGAAATATTCCCCAAAAGCGCTTATATAATTATGAAATGTGATAAGTGATATGCAGGGTACAATGAAAGAAAAATAAAAAGTGAAAGTCGCTCAATTGTGTCAGACTCTGCGACCCCATGGACTATACAGTCCATGGAATTCTCCAAGCCAGAATACTGGAGAGGGTAGCCTTGTCCTTTTCCAGGGGATCTTCCCAACCCAGGGATCAAACTGGGGTCTACCTGCATTGCAAGTGGATTCTTTACCAACTGCACTACCAGGAAAACCCAAGAGAGAAATAGAAGAATTTTAAATCAGCATGACAGCTCAGGAGGTGGCATTTAAACTTAGATGTGAAGAATATGCAGGTACCCAGGTAAGAAGCAAGTGTAAACTCCTTGAAATGTGAAAGAAGTCAGTATACTAGACCATTGTAAACGCGCTAGAGTTGGAGCATTGTAAGTAAAGAAGATTGTTGGAAGAAATAAAACAGAGGAAGACTGAAACAAAGTCATGCAGAGTTTAGTAAATCATGCAAAGATCTGGTGTATGGTAAAGGCACTGAGAAGCTATCGAGGGGTTTACAGCTAAAAAATATGAAAAGGCTTGCATTTAATGGCCAACCTGGTACATAGTGAGTAGAGCATAGGAATAGAAGTGAAAAGAAGACACAGGTTTTACAGAAAGTAAAAGTGAAAGTGAAGTCGCTCAGTCGTGTCTCCTCCATCCACGGGATTTTCTCGGCAAGAGTACTGGAGTGGGTTGCCATTTCCTTCTCCAATTTACAGAAATCTGCATACATTAAACAGTTGTTACTGTTTGCCCACCATGCTTTTGCATTTCTGTTCTTCCAATTCCTTTGGCAAATTGCTTTTCTCTGTTTGCATGTCCTGGAGGAAATTCTTAGTCTTGGTGCCCAGAGGTGTTTTCTCAGAGTATTTGCACACTAGTCAGTGTGCTTGGCTCGCAAAGAGGCAGAGACTCAATCAGCATATTCTGTAGAATTCAAGGATATGCACTAGAAAAGAGAAGCTCTTTTTCATTGGAGGGGCTAAATTGGAGATATGTATGCAGAGTGCTGCTGGCAGCCATTTAAAAACAGATACAGTGAACAAAGCCATCAGGACCTTGCCTCAGGCACAAGATTTAAGCCAGGATCCATATTACTGGTTTTCCTTTTTTCTCAGCTTCCAGTTGGGCTCATAAGGCGTGGATATTGCTCTTTTATTTAAAATTTTGACCTTTAGTTCGTTATGATTTTTTTGCATTCATTTCTTAAAATATAACATTAAAATACTATTGTTCATTGCACCTAGGATGAGTGGTTCACTCTCCTGGCCCTGGTCAACACTAATCATTTTGAATCTGTGCAGCATTTGAATTCTATTCTTCTGTTCAGAAAATGTATCTCATATGTCTTGGTGGGGAACAGATCCCACCTTCATTTGCAACCAGAAAATGCCAACTACATCTAGGGTGGATACAGAAGGTTCGTTCACTTCACATCCATTTTGATGGCCTTATATATTGTCTTCCTTTATTTTAGAACCTAAGAAACTAAAAAACTCATTCCTCTATATTTTCTTGTGATTACTGAGCAGGCGCATAACTAGGTACTACCAGTCTTACAGCTTCCCAGAAGACTTGGATGCATGTGAAGTGAAGGGGAGGTATATAGTGATCATGTACTCTCATAAACCTGCTGGCAGAGGCAGACACATGTAGACTTTGGTAGTGCATCTGTTAACTAGGACTGATGGAGAGAAGCGCTACATAGCATTCTTTAACAGTGTGTTCCCGTAGAAATATCTCACTGGAAATAGCGCATAGCACTCACAACTGGTTCTTCTGATCCTCTTAAGAATTCTGAGAGTAACTTAATGTTTTTCTTAATTCCTCTTTGTTTAAACAAGCTGAAGGGACTCTGGTGTGTAATGAAAGAGATCAGTTCATAGGCTAGCTTTTCCAGTCTCCTTTGCAGCAAAGGCAGAGACATACCAATTAGAGTCAACAGTCAGATGCATATAGTTTGTACCTTGAATCGGGGGCTAGTGACACAGAGAGCAAAAGGGGCCCTGAAGTGTGAGAGGAAACGACAGCAGAAAAACTCTGGTTTTGTGAAAGTGTCCAGAGCAGGTATCAGAGGCAGCACGTGGATTCCTTTCTTTCAGCCTGGTGAGATCCTGACCTGAGGGATGACTCTGCTAACCTGTGTCTGGACTCCTGACTCATGGATCTTGTGAGATAATAATTTCGTACTGTTTTAAGACCTTACGTTTGTGAGAATTTGTTATATAGCAAGAATAAATAAAAGCACTATGTTAATGTTTAATTGACCTTTCATTTCTCTTTCTTAGCAGTGCACAAACAATGGAGTGTCTCAGAACTGGAATCATCAGGGATTCAAGAAAATGTTTACAATTATTTAAAATGTCCCTGCTATTTGACTTTGCTGACAAGAGGAATAGAGTGGAGATGCACCCTACCCTGATGAGGAGGGTTTTTCATAAGCATCAAGTGATCACTTTACAGTTAAACATGGAGCTACAGTGGATCCACACTTCCTTGAAATAAAAGACCTTTAGAGCATTTTGCTTTTAGAGAAATAGATCTTTTTCATACACATCTGTGGTGCAGTCCACTTATCAGAACTTTCTTCCCACTGGTGAGAAAAATATTTCCATTTCAAAGAAGCAGTGCTGTCTGCCGACCTTACCCAACATGCAAAATACAAGCCTTTAAAATGCTTTATGCTATTATTTAAATGAAGAGCATTGGATGAACTAACTACTACTATATATTATTGATTTTGAAAGCCATTAGGAAATATCCTGGTCCTCCACAGGGCTTTTCACTTAGATTTATAATACCTCAATGCCTACTGAAGATATTCCTCAGAATAGTATGGCAATCAGCCTAGATCCAAGTAAGAAATCATTTGTTCAGGAGATCTTTACTAAGCACTGTCTGTGTGCAAAATACCGGCCTAGATACTGGGACACAAAAACATACATGTGTAGCTTTAATAACCAAGTATGCCAGAGTCTATTAGGAAAGCCAACACAAAAATATAATATAATGTGATCTGTGTTATAAGATACACTGTTGGCAGAAAGGTAATCATGACCAATACTGCTGGAGCATGCTTGCAAAGTGTCAGTCTTGGAAAACTTATGGAGGAGGAGCCAAAACTGGGCTAGAATTTTAAGGAGATTTATTATTTTTAATAATAAATTGACACTTTCATAAAAAGAAAAAAATTCAAGCTACATTATGTAAAGAGAAGTTTAGAGTGTTGCATCTCAGTGATTCAGAAAGACAGTTCATAGAAGATTGTAACACTCTGTGAGAGAATTAGATTACACACCAAATAGAGGGATATAGAGAATGAAATTGTGTGAGAGATGTTTAACAGAACTGGGTGATTAATCAGAATGGAGGTGAGAAGAAAAGGAAAGAGTAATGATGATTCACGTTTCTTACTTGAGTAATGAAGTATACAGTATACAGTAGAGTCTTTTATAAAGGTTAGAAATACAGGTAATATGCTAGAGATGTTCAGTTTGGCATGATGCTTTAAACCAAATCAACAAATGTTAGACTTAATGTTGTGAGTCTGATTCAGATACTGTATTTGGCATCAGAAAAATGCACTTTTTGTTAGAAACTGGCAAGCTAGCAATTTCTGCAGGGTCTACGATTGTAGTATATAATTTACAGACTGTGGGACGCTTGGTTTAGCTACAGAGCCAGAAAAACAGTTTCAGTCAATGCCAGTTTATAGTACAGCATAGTGTATGAATTAAAATTAAGCAATTATCTCTATTTCTTATGGCATAGAGCCAGAGTACTGTTACATGTAATCAGTTGAATTTAGACAGTAGATAAACATAGGATGAGATGGTTGGATGGCATCATCCACTTGATGGACCTGAGTTAGAGAAAGTTCCGGGAGCTGGTGAGGGACAGGGAAGCCTGGCATGCTGCAGTGCATGGGGTCACAAAGAGTCAGACATGACTTGAGTGACTGAGCTGAGCTGAACTGAACTAAACCATCAGTTCACTTACTTACAATAAGTAAGGTCAACTACAAATGTCCTTGTGGGAGTAAATAACACTCCCTAGGGATGTATAAAGATACAGTAAGTCCCTTACATATGAACCTTCAGGTTGCCAACTTTCAAGATGTGAACCTGCATTCACACGCCTACTTAAGACAGTTCACATGTGTGGTGTGCATTCACATGTGTGCTCATCCCCAACAAGTGGTTGTGCTTTTATGTCCTTTACTGTACTATAAGATTTAAAGTGTTTCTTTATTTTTTTGTTTTTTTTTTAAATGTATTAGTTATGTGTTAAAATATTATAAACCAATTGCCATACAGTACTATATGACAGATTGCATTAGCTGGGTACATAGGCTAAATTTATAGGACTTATGTACAAATTGGACCTACCAACATGCTCTCAGAATGGATTTCATTTGTATGAGGGGACTTACCGTATTTGAATAACAGTATCCACTATTCCCAGAATAAACTAATCTTACCTTGTTATGCTCAGTCACTCAGTTGTATGCAATTTTTTGAGATCCCACAGACTGTACATAGCCTGCCAGGCTCCTCTGTCCATGGGATTCTCAAGGCAAGAATAGTGGGTTGCCATATCCTCCAGAGAAGGCAATGGCAACCCACTCCAGTACTCTTGTCTGGAAAATCCCATGGACGGAGGAGCCTGGTAGGCTGCAGTCCATGGGGTCACTAAGAGTCGGATACCAACTGAGCAATCTTGATCCCAGCTTGTGTTTCATCCAGCCCAGTATTATGCATGATATAGTCTGCATAGAAGTTAAATAAGCAGGGTGACAAAATACTGCCTTGATGCACTCTTTTCCCAATTTGGAATCAGTCCGTTGTCCCATGTCTGGTTCTAACTTTTGTTTCTTAACCTGCATACGATTCATACAGGAGGCAGGTAAGGTGGTCTGGTGTTCCCATCTCTTTGAGAATTTTCCACAGTGTGTTGTGATACATGCAGTCAAATGCTTTGGTGTAATAAATAAAGAAGAAGAAAAGTTATGACCAACCTAGATAGCGTATTGAAAAGCAGAGGCATTACTTTGCCAACAAAGGTCCGTCTAGTCAAGGCTATTGTTTTTCCAGTGGTCATGTATGGATGTGAGAGTTGGACTGTGAAGAAGGCTGAGCACCAAAGAATTGATGCTTTTAAACTGTGGTATTGGAGAAGACTCTTGAGAGTCCCTTGGACTGCAAGGAGATCCAACCAGTCCATTCTGAAGGAGATCAGCCCTGGGATTTCTTTGGAGGGAATGATGCTGAAGCTGAAACTCAGTACTTTGGTCACCTCGTGCGAAGAGTTGACTCATTGGAAAAGACCCTGATGCTGGGAGGGATTGGGGGCAAGAGGAGAAGGTGACGCCAGAGGATGAGATGGCTAGATGGCATCACCGACTCGATGGACATGAGTTTGAGCGAACTCCAGGAGTTGGTGATGGACAGGGAGGCCTAGTGTGCTGTGATTCATGGGGTCACAAAGAGTCAGACATGAATGAGCGACTGAACTGAACTGAACTGAACTGAAATGTTTTTCTGGAACGTTCTTGCTTTTTCTATGATCCAATGGATGATGGTAATTTGAACATTGGGAAGTTCTTGGTTCACGCCCAGCTGAAACCTCACTTGCAGAATTCTGAGAATTACTTTTCTAGCATGTGAGATGAGTGCAATTATTTGGTAGTTTGAACATTCTTTGGCATTGTCTTTCTTTGGGATTGGAATGAAAACTGACACTTTGTAGTCCTTTGGCCATGGCTGAGTTTTCCAAATTTGTTGCCATATTGAATTCAGCACATGAACAGCATCATCAACTAGGATTTGATTTAGCTAGGCTGGAATTCCATCACCTTCACTAGATTTGTTTGTAGTGCAAATTTGGCTTCAGATTCCATGATGTCTGGATCCAGGTGAGTGATCACACCACTCTGGTTATCTGGGTCATGTATATCTTCTTTGTAAAGTTCTTGTGTTTATTCTTGCCACCACTTCTTAATATCTTCTCCTACTGTTCATTTCAGTTCAGTTCAGTCACTCAGTTGTGTTCGGCTCTTTGCAACCCCATGAATCACAGCACACCTATCCATCACCAACTCCTGGAATTCACTCAAATTCATGCTCATCGAGTTGGTTATGCCATCCAGCCATCTCAACCTCTGTCGTCCCCTTCTCCCTGACTCCAATCCCTCCCAGCATCAGGGTCTTTTCCAAGAGTCAACTCTTCGCATGAGTTGGCCGAAATATTGGAGTTTCAGCTTTAGCATCAGTACTTCCAAAGAACACCCAGGACTGATTTCCTTTAGGATGGACTGGTTGGATCTCTGTGCAGTCCAAAGGGCTCTCAAGAGTCTTCTCCAACACCACAGTTCAAAAGCATCAATTGTTCAGTGCTCAGCTTTCTCCACAGTCCAACTCTCACATCCATATATGACCACTGGAAAAACCATAGCCTTGACTAGACGGACCTTTGTTGGCAAAGTAATGTCTCTGGTTTTTAATATGCTATCTAGGTTGGTCATAACTTTCCTTCGAAAGAGTAAGTATCTTTCAATTTCATAGCTGTAGTCACCATCTGCAGTGATTTTGGAGCCCCAAAAAATAAAGTCTGACAGTTTCCACTGTTTCCCCATCTATCTGCTATGAAGGGATGGGACCAGATGCCATGATCTTCGTTTTCTGAATGTTGAACTTTAAGCCAACTTTTTCACTCTCCTCTTTGCTTTCATCAAGAGGCTTTTTAGCTCCTCTTCACTTTCTGCCATAAGGGTGGTGTCATCTGCATATCTGAGGTTATTGATATTTCTCCCAGCAATCTTGATTCCAGTTTGTGCTTCTTCTAGCCCAGCGTTTCTCATGATGTACTCTGCATATAAGTTAAATAAGCAGGGTGACAATATACAGCCCTGACATACTCCTTTTCCTATTTGGAACCAGTCTGTTGTTCCATGTCCAGTTCTAACTGTTGCTTCCTGACCTGCATACAGATTTCTCAAGAGGCATGTCAGGTGGTCTAGTATTCCCATCTCTTTCAGAATTTTCCACAGTTTATTGTGATCCACACAGTCAAAGCTTTGGCATAGTTAGTAAAGCAGAGATAGATTTTTTTCTGTAACTCTCTTCCTTTTTCCACGATCCAGCAGATGTTGGCAATTTGATCTCTGGTTCCTCTGCCTTTTCTAAAACCAGCTGGAACATCTGGAAGTTCACGGTTCATGTATTGATGAAGCCTGGCTTGGAGAAGGTTGAGTGTCACTTTGCTAACATGTGAGATGAATGAAATTGTGTGGTAGTTTGAGTATTCTTTGGCGTTGTCTTTCTTTGCGATTGGAATGAAAACTGACCCTTTCCAGTCCTGTGACTACTGCTGAGTTTTCAAAATCTGCTGGCATATTGAGTTCAGCACCTTCACAGCATCATCTTTCTAGATTTGAAATAACTCAACTGGAATTCCATCACCTCCACTAGCTTTGTTCATAGTGATACTTTTTAAGGCCCACTTGACTTCACATTCCAGGATGTCTGGCTCTAGGTGAGTGATCACACCATCGTGATTATCTTGGTCATGAAGCTCTTTTTTGTACAGTTCTGTGTATTCTTGCTGCCTCTTTTTAATATCTTCTACTTCTGTTAGGTCCATACCATTTCTATCCTTTATCAAGCCCATCTTTGCATGAAATGTTCCCTTGGTATCTCTAATTTTTTTGAAAATATCTCTAGTCTTTCCCATTCTGTTGTTTTCCTCTATTTCTTTGTATTGATCTCTGAGGAAGGCTTTCCTATCTCTCCTTGCTATTCTTTGGAACTCTGCATTCATATGCTTATATCGTTCCTTTTCTCCTTTTCTTTTCTTTTCTTTTCTTTTACAGCTATTTGTAAGGCCTCCCCAGACAGCCATTTTGCTTTTTTTGCTTTTCTTTTCCATGGGGATGGTCTTGATCCCTGTCTCTGTAGAATGTCAGGAACCTCAGTCCATAGTTCATCAGACACTCTGTCTATGAGATCTAGTCCCTTAACTTTATTTATCACTTCCATTCTATAATCATAAGGGATTTGATTTAGGCCATACCTGAATGGTCTAAGGGTTTTCCCTACTTTCTTCAATTTAAATCTGAATTTGGAAATAAGGAGTTCATGATCCAAGCCATAGTCAGCTCCCAGGCTTGATTTTGCTCACTGTATAGAGCTTCTCCATCTTTAGCTGCAAAGAATATAATCAATCTGATTTTGGTGTTGACCACATGTAGAGTCTTCTCTTGTGTTGTCGGAAGAGGGTGTTTGCTTTGATCAGTGCATTTTCTTGGCAAAACTCTATTAGTCTTTGTCCTGCTTCATTGCATAGTCCAAGGCCACATTTGCCTGTTACTCCAGGTGTTTCTTGACTTCCTACTTTTGCATTCTAGTCCTCTATAATGAAAAGGACATCTTTTTTGGGTGTTAGTTCTAAAAGTTCTTGTAGATCTTCATAGAACCATTCTCCTTCAGCTTCTTCAGCATTACCGGTTGGGGCATAGACTTGGATTACTGTGATATTGAATGGTTTGCCTTGGAAACGAAGAGATCGTTCTGTCATTTTTGAGATTGCATCCAAGTACTGCATTTTGGACTCTTTTGTTAACCATGATGGCTACTCCATCTCTTCTAAGGGATTCCTGCCCACAGTAGTAGATATAATGGTCATCTGAGTTAAATTCACCGATTCCAGTCCATTTTAGTTCGCTGATTCCTAGAATGTTGACGTTCAACTCTTGGCATCTCCTGTTTGACCATTTCCAATTTGCCTTGATTCATGGACCTAACATTCCAGGTTCCTATGCAATATCGCTCTTTACAGCATAGGGCCTCGCGTCTATCACCAGTCACATCCACAGCTGGGTATTGTTTTTTGCTTTTGCTCCATCCTTTCATTTTTCTGGAGTTTTTCTGTCCTTTATTCTGCCTATCTTTGCATGAAATATTCCCTTAGTATCTCTGATTTTCTTGAAGACATCTCTAGTCTTTCCCATTCTGTTGTCTTCCTCTATTTCTTTCCTCTGGGCACTGAGGAAAGCTTTCTTATCTCCCCTCGCTATTCTTTGGAACTCTGCATTCAGATGGGTTTTTCTTTTGTTTTCTCCTTTGTCTTTCACTTCTCTTCTTTCCTCAGCTGCTTGTTAGGCCTCCTCACACAACCATTTTGCCTTTTTGGATTTTTTTTTTCTTTGGAATGGTCTTGATCACTGCCTCTTGTTCAATGTCATGAACCTCCATCCACAATTCTTTAGCCACTGTGTCTATCAAATCATATCCCTTGAATCTATTTGTCATTTCCACTCTATAATTGAAAGGGATTTTATTTAGGTCATACCTGAATGGTCTAGTAGTTTTCCCTACTTTCTTCAATTTAAGTCTGAACTTGGCAATAATGAGTTCGTGATCTGAGCCATAGTCAGCTCCTGGTCTTGTTTTTGCTGACTGCGTAGAGCTTCTCTGTCTTTGGCTGCAAAAATATAATCAATCTGATATCAGTATTGACCATCTTGTGATGTCCATGTGTAGTGTCACCTGTTATGTCATTGGAAGAGGGTGTTTGCTATGACCAGAGTGTTCTCTTGGCAAAGCTCTGTTATCTTTTGCCCTGTTTCATTTCGTACTCCAAGGCCACACTTTCCTGTTATTCTAGATATCTCTTGACTTCTTACTTTTGTGTTCTAGTCCACTATGATGAAAACGACATCTTTTTTGGTCTTATTTCTAGAAGGTCTTATAGGTCATCATAGAACTGCTCAACTTCAGCTTCTTTGGCATTAGTGGTTGTAGCATACCCACGGATTGCTGTGATATTGAATGGTTTGCCTTGGAAATCATTTTTGAGATTGCACCCAGGTACTGCATTTCTGACTCTTGTTGATTATGAGGGCTACTCCATTTCTTCTAAGGGATTCTTGCCCACAATAGTTGATATATTCATCATCTGAATTAAATTCACCCATTCCCTTTCATTTTTTTTCACTGATTCCTAAAATGTTGATTTTTACTCTTGCCATCTCCTGTTTGACCGCTTCCAATTTACCTTGATTTATGGATCTAACATTTTAGGTTCCTATGCAATATTGTTCTTTACAGCACCAGGTTTTACTTCCATCAGCTGTCATATCCAAAACTGGGTGTTATTTTTGGTTTGGTTCTGTCTCTTCATTCTTTCTGGAGATATTTCTCCACTCTTCTCCAGTAGCATATTGGACACTTACCAACCTGGAGTGTTTTATGGATTACTTTTTGATAAGAGTTAGACAAATTATTCTAAAGGAGATCAGTCCTGGGTGTTCTTTGGAAGGACTGATGCTAAAGCTGAAACTCCAATACTTTGGCCACCTCATGTGAAGAGCTGATGCATTGGAAAAGATTCTGATGCTGGGAGGGATTGGGGGCAGGAGGAGAAGGGGACGATAGAGGATGAGATGGCTGGATGGCATCACCGACTCAATGCACATGAGTTTGGGTGAATTCTGGGAGTTGGTGATGGACAGGGAGGCTTGGCATGCTGCAATTCGTAGGGTCACAAACAGTCGGACATGACTGAGCAACTGAACTGAACTGAGGCAAATAATAATAATTACCACTCACCATAGTCTTTTGAATAATATTTAGTAATATTTGGCTTTTTGTCACTCATGGTTCAGGAGTTCACAGTAATAATGTAATTGTAGGTGAGCTCTGCATAGCTCTTTTCTGACTGTGCTTCTTACTAATCAAACCCAGAAGAAGGATCCTCATGATTAGTATGATGTTGTGTGTTACTACTTCTTTGGAAACATCACCTGAAAAACTGCTTTGAATAAAAATACATCATAATTTACACTGATAATGTTATGTTGCAACTCACTAGTATCTAAACCATGTACTTGTATGAACTTGATTCGCTGTCTTGTCTAACTTGATGAAACTATGAGACATGCTCTGGAGGGTCACCCAAGATGGACCAGTCATGGTGTAGAGTTCTGACAAAGCATCGCCCCCAGGAGGAGGGAATGGCAAACCATTTCAGTATTCTTGCCCTGAAAACCCCATGAACAGGATGAAGAAAGATGTAGTAGACAGAAAAATGCCCTCTCCCCTCAAAAGATATTCACATACTGATACCTAGATCCTATGAACACATTATCTTATATGACTTTGCAGATACGATGATGAATCACAGTATGGTATAGCATTATCTATGCAAGCCTGGTGTGATCACAAAGGGATTAAAAAGAAAGTGTCAGGAGGGTCAGAGACAGAGAAGGAGATGTAATAATGAGAGCAGAGGGTGAGAATCAGAGAGATTTGAAGGTGCTATGCTGGTGGATTTGAAGACAGAGGAAGAGGCCATGAGCTAAGAAATGTAGGCAAAACTGCACAGATTGGAAAAGGAAAGGAAATAGATTCTCCCCAAGAGCTTTCACAGACTGTGCAGCCTTGCTGATATTTGAGTTCAAAAAAGTAAAACCTGTTTTGGGCTTAAATAAATGTTGCTTTAAGCAAAAAGAGATGTGGAAAGCTGTTATACTAATAGCAGCAACAGGACATTGATTTTAAAATTCCTGTGCAGAGACTATATAATCAGGGTATCTGCTTTGGAATCTCCCATTTCAAACATGATTTTGAAATTCTATTGAGATCTCACCTTAAAATGCTTCTTCAATTTTCTTTTTCTGTTAAAATAAACAGCAACATCCGTAGTATGACCAGGAAGGCCCTGGTGACCCATCCTGTGTATATTTCTCCAGTTTCACAGGATGCAGCTGTCCCCTTGACCTCGCCGTTCCATGCATGCTGCTCTGCTTTCAGTTCTTTAGAATGAGTGATATCCCAACTCCTCCCCCTCTGCCACCTCCACTGCAAGGCCTATAGACAGCATCCAAGAGGATGCCAACTGCTGCCTCTGTCCTTCCTCCAGTTCACCCCATCTTATCTTCAAATCTATTTTCAATTGTTGCTTCTCTATTTCTGTGAATGGTGAGTATACTACATGTCAGGGGAGGGGGGATTTAAGTTTATTTACATATTGAAGAAAAACACCAAATTAGAAAAGAAGAGACGGCCAGCACGAGAAACAAACACTAATACTGTGACTTTCTGGAAGAGAGACTGAGAACCTATGAGAAAGACCATGAGACTGAGAGCAAAAATATTAGTCTTAGGAGAAGATGATACTTCTCTAGTTTTTTCTTCTTTCCTTTGTTCATTCTCATTTTCCTCACTTTAAATTTGGGATGCTGCAAGTTTTAGTCTGAAGTTCTTTTATGCTGTCACCTTATATATAAATATAGATATATAGATATATTCTGCTTAGTTTATCTTTTTTGTAGAAAAACTAGATTTCAAGTTACCTTGCTGGGAGGGGGGCTATAGAGGAAGCCAGGAGGAACTTGCTATCAAACTGTGTAAGCTATGGGTTTTGCCTTCTGTGGTCATAGGAAAGAGGAAAATAACTATTTGGATTCTTGAGAGGTAAAATGCTGAGGCTGAGTTGAGAGTTCTAATGAGCCTGTACAAATATAAATCTGTCTAAGTAAGGCTGGATGACAAAAATATCCCAGAGAAATAAAGGTTGTATCCATCAGAATTAAGAAATTAGCATTCATTTAGAAAGTAAGAATGTAATAAAATAGAAATGTAGAAAAAATAATGCAAAATGCATGAAGAATAGAATTCTGAAAGAGACTACTGTACTTAAGTGTGTATATTTTGATTAAAGAAACACAAAGACAGTAAGGGAATAGAAATAAAATAGACCAAAGTGAAGGACAAAACATATACAAATTCTAGAAATTGTCTTCTTTATGAATTGACTCTTTTTTCATTATAAAATGAAAAAACATATCTTTCATTAAATATCTTACAATATACCTTCTAGTAAAATCTACTTTGTATGCCAGCTTATATGTGCTCAATATTTGTACTGAATTTTGTTTTCCAATTATTTACATTCAAATTTCTATATCTTTATATTCAAAGTACATACTTCTCATAACCACATACAGTGAGTCTTACTTTTTAATTAGCACTTAATCTATTTACATTTACTGTAAGCATTGATGTGTTTAAGTCTCCTGTCTTTTGGTTTGTTTTCTATAAGTTCTATCAGTATTTGGTTATCTTATTATTCCTTTCTAGTTCCTATTAAGTGACTTGTATTTTAAAAATTTTTCTATAGAGATTAAGATAAACACTTTTCACTTATTTATTTATGACAGGGTTCCCAGAGCTCTATCAATTAGTTTCATAATGGAAAGAATCTCATATATATATAAACTGGGATTGAAAAGGCAGAGTTAGAAAAACCCTGAAAGATAGTGAAGAGTGCTCAAATTGCACAGAAAACTAGAGGGGGTTAGAAAGCTTTAGATGTTGAACAAAAATTTTGATGATTATCTCTGAAATCCTTCTGATGAAAATAGATAGACTCTAATCAAATCCTATGAGAAAGGAAAGGGTAAATCCACTGGAGACATAAAGGATAAGCTCTTTAACAACTTCAGATAATACTCAGGAGTATATCCTGAAGTAAATGTGAACATAGCATTCTCTTCTTCTTCTTTTCTTTTTTTTTTTTTTTTTTTTGGGAAAAGATTTAACCAGAAGTAGAAGATTTAGTATGCAAAAAAACTCAAATGAAAAATAATCCCTTTCTCAAATCTTCTGCTCGTTGAATATTTTTATGAAAGCAAAAATAGACTAATACCTAAAATAAACCAATGTCTTACAAATAAAGCAACTAAATGTTCCAATCTCAGTGATTTTAAGGATCATAAGATGAAATGCCTTCTTAGGACACCAGTGCATATAGCATAAACAAAAATGACATTTGGGAAAAAATATACAATTGTCCAATGTTAACTAAGAAAGTAAAAGAAAACAAACTAAAGTAGACAGTCAATAAAAGTGATATGTTGCTGTGTCATCAACTCATGTTCAACTTTTTGTGACCCTATGGACTGTACCACACCAGGCTTCCCTGTCTCTCACCATCTCCCAGAGTCTGCTCAAGTTTATATCCATTGTATCAGTAATGCCATCCAACCATTTCATCCTCTGCCACCCTTTTCTCCTTCTCTTTTACTCTTCCCCAATATCAGTTGAGAAAACTTTCCCTCATTGTCTTTTCCAATAAGTTGGCTGCTCACAACAGGTGGCCAAAGTATTGAAGCTTCAGCTTCAGCACCAGTCCTTCCAATGAATATTAAGGATTGATTTCCTTTACGATTGATTGGTTTTATCATCTTGCTGTCCAAGGGACTCTCAAAAGTCTTCTCTAGCACCTCAGTTCAAAAATATCAATTTTTTTGGTGCTGTGCCTTCTTTATGTGAAATAAGGAGTCAAATGTTCATTTTTTTGTTGTTGTTTAATTTTTAAAGTTACAAGAAGAAATTTATCTAAATATTTGAGGGCAGCCTTGTAAATTTTTGATTGACATATATAGTAAAATTGCTAAGCATAAAGTTTTGCACTGTTATACAACCTCTGCTTTAAAGTTAATAAGCTGTTCAGGGGTAAAGTGTCTCAATCCTCAGATACACACTCTCTTATGTTTAACTGATACTGTTTCCTCATTTATTCATAGAGAGGGGTGTACTCTTCAAATTTCCAGGTTCAATGTTCTGATAGCTCCTTACTTGAAATTCTTCAGGACTTTCTTACTCATAAGAGGGTCATCAATGATTTGTGCATTGACTTACTTGAGTCTGAATCCAACTCAAATTGAAGATATTCCAAAAGAACTGAATGCTGTGGATCAAAATATCCACTGATATTAGCAGAATTATTAGAGCTGGATCCATGAAGGTTCAGACAGACCTATTCAAACTTCTATCAAAATTTTTTAAATAGTCTCTAAAATCAGAACTCAAAAAAGAAGACTAAATCAATAGATAAAAACCTAAAAAAGAAATAATACATTATCCCTGTGTCAGTTACCATAATATTTTTATCCTCCAAGTCAAGAAACTCTACAGGCAAGGATACAGAGTGGTTTCATGATCATAAGGTCATCAATAAAATAGTTACTCCCAACTTCCCTGTTATAGCAAAACAAAGACGGTTTTATAATTGGTGTCACAGGCGGCCTTTTATAGTCAAATCATAGGTCTGCTTTCTTTATTGTTCTTTTGTATCAAGATAATCTGTTCCTCTAAGCCTTCTCCTTGCAAGGTCAAAAATATACCTGGGCACTTATGCTTCAGGATTTAAAAACACACCTTCTTATTTTTCACAAGTTCTTTAGCAGGGACTTCACAACCTTACATACCCTTCTGATTCTATTGTTATTCATCATATATATCACCTTTGGCCATATTGTAAAGATTACTTTAACTTAGAGACAATTCCTTTTGTTTATGCACTATTTTAGATCAAAAAGGATATAAATATTTTCTAAAATAAATTGCAATTTAACCAATAAATATGCATTAACTAAACATGAACAGGAGTCAATTTACTTACCCTTGACAGTTTAATAGTCATGTAAAACTTTCAGAAACCAGTTACCAAGGGAAAATTAAAATAATTCCTTGGTCTCGTGAGTTTCCAATTTTTTTCTGAAATCAATACATCTCATTATGGTTTAAGCAGGTATTCAAGAATGAAACTTCTTTGGGAACATAATCATATGTTCTGAAAGCACAGAGTTTGTGATCTAAAATTGACAATATAGTTCTCAATCAAGAATCTAAGAACCTGGAAAGAATGTTGTTCCTAAAGATATAAAAACAACAAAAACCTGGAAAAAAAATTGTCATGCTTTTTTAAACTCACCAGAAATTGAGGTAGTAGGGCAATGAACTGGACTAAATTGAAGATGAGACAAGCACCTGAAAGAGAAGATTCATAAATTCTGGCTTAATTGAATGGATGCAGAAACAATTATGAGAATAGCTTAGTAAGGGAGATTGGTATAGCATTAGAGTTTGACTGTACAATAGCAAGGAAGCGTGATGCATCTAGAAATGGAAAACATGAGAGGAGTCCACACAGTCTTGCAGGCTTTTCTCCATGAATCCAACTCATTAAAATGATTAGAAATGCCCCACATCTTTTTAATGTTACATACATTGAGGAGGGGAATAGAAGTAGCCACTGCAGGAAGGCATGAAATTCTTCTACTGGGATCATTCTCCTCTAAATCTCTTGCAAAAGCATTAATTTGTGAAGGAAGAGGAAATGCAACAAACATGGTGCTAATTAGGGTACTGGTGAAGACCTGTTGCAGCCAGAAGAGAACAAGGGGGATAAAGTGTTCCCTAACCTCGCAGAGGCACAGGAATATGTACTAAGAGTCAGAGATATACCCCAAAAGGGGCGGGAGTACTGAGAATGCCACACCCCTGAAACTTAGGATAGGAAAACTGTGTAAGACTAAAGCTTAATAAAATACAAACCCCCCCCCCTCATATTCCCAACCCAAGACTAACAAGCAATAAGTTAACTACAGAAAATATACCCTCTATGAGTGTGCATTAAAGGGGATACCTAAATCTGAGGATGGAGCAGTCACTGAAAAAACCCCTTAGCAAATCAGCCCCTATCCTAAACACATAGTCCCCCAAACGTGTTTGTAGCTTGTGGTAAATTGAAAGTAACTATAGAAACAATTAAAACCCAACTCAACTCCTTATTAGATAAACTAAATCACACACAAAGGACTAGCACAGAGAAAGATGTACCTATTTTCAGGGATAGATGAAGCATTTACCTCAGTCTCTACTCTCCTACAAAATATGACTGATTTTCAACAAAATCAAGAAAAAACAACACACATACAACCAAGAGAGAAAAGAATTGTTAAATCCCAAATGGAAAATAAATTTATAAAAACATAAATTTATACTTTTATTTTATTTGCTTTATTAGTTAACAGGGAAAAATATAAATTAATACAAAAGAGATCTAATTCAGACCCTTTTGGTTTGCAAAATAAATGAGCTTCCTTGTATTTGAGGATGTGAAGCTATGAATAAATTACTAATAAGAATATATTGGTTCAACCACTGTGGAATATAATTTGGCCATTCCTACTGAAGTGAATATCATTCAACTTAAGAATTTTACTTTTAGGTTTTAATTTATGTGAACTAATGCATGCTCAAGGAAGTATATGCAATTAAGTTCATTGCTATTCTGTTTTTAATGGTGAAAGTGAACAACAGTGTGTGTGTTAGTCACTAAACTGTCTATGACTCTTTGTGACCCCATGGACTGTAGCTCACCAGGTTCTCTGTCCATGCAGTTCTTCAGGCAAGAATACTGGGGTGGGTTGCCCTTTCCTTCTCCAGGGGATCTTCCCAACGCAGGGATCGAACCCAAGTTTCCTGCATTGCAGGCAGATTCAAAATAAGAAATAAAGTGGTTGAGAGATATGAAGTTAATATGGTAAAATATAATAATCTGTTTTATTTCTTGGCAGTCCATAGTTGTCTATTATTTTACTTTTTATATTTTTCTTAATGTTTGAAATATATTTTTATTTTCATTTCAAAAGAAAGACAGCCGAAACTCTTTCTGATTTTCTTCCCCTTAGTTTCCAAGCGTATATTTGTTTCCTAGTGATCTTCAAGGTACTTCAGAACAGCCCCTGATAATAACAGCTGACACTTACATGCCAAAAAAGTATCTGTAAGAAGTAGAACAGAAAAAAAGACTTAAGAAAAAAGAAATTTTCTCTGCAAGTACTGGGAAGTTAGTTATTCAGTAAATATTTTAGAATTCCAAAATCATACAAGTATTTAGCTTCCTGTACATGAAGGATAATTGCTCTTTGAAATTATTCAGCTGAAAAGCAGCAAAACCTATAAAAAGCTCAGAGAAAGTAAACTAACCACAGGGAAGTAATCAATTCACAAAACATGAACAACAAAAATATTATGGCACAGGAATACTTCTAAATTAGGGTAAGATAATAGGTGGTGCTTCTCTTAACTTAAATTTTTAAGTGTGAATGTGCATAATGGTCAAAAAAAACCCAAAAGACAGGGAAAATAAGGCTGATTCTCCTTCAGTCCATTTCAGTAAATTATGCAACTTAGCACAAGGTCATAAGACAAAGATATTTTGTAGCCATTGTGATTGTGGTTAGGATTTTAATTATGTGGGGACAGATGTGTAATGCCTAGGTTCCTCTGGAAACGCCCTGTCCTCAGGATATTTTTTCTCCAGCGAGGACAAAATTAGGAGGATTCTGAAGAGAGGCTCCCTCTTGGGAGCAAATCCAACTCTGAAATTGAAAGTGTAGCATTGATGGTTTTGTGTGTGTGTGTGTGTGTGTGTGTGTGTGTGTGTGTGTGTGTGTTTTATCCTAACTTTTCACGTTTTTCCTGTATTCATCTTTAGGGTCTAACGCTGCTCCTGTGACTTGGAAGGTATGGGGATGGTTTCAACCACTAGAGAAAGGTTTTGCTCTAGCTCTTCATTTTTATCTTCACATGATCTTCTTTCTTTCATGTCTCCCTGAGCTTTTTTCACTGGCTGCCTTTTCCTTAGTGTTTATATGGGCTTGCCTGAGTGCTAAGTCCCTTCAGTCAGGTCTGACTCTTTGTGACCCCATGTACTATATGGGGCTCCTCTGTCCACAGGATTCTCCAGGCTACAGTACTGGAGTGTATTGCCCTGCCATCCTCAAGTGGATCTTCTTGACCCGGGGATCAAAACTCGTGCTTCCTCTGGCTCCTGCATTGCAGGCAGATTCTTTTCTGCTGAGCCACCATGGAAGCCCTTTAGTATCTGTACCTATCTCTAGATAGAAATATTCTGATTGTCTTAAGACTATCAGATGAATCTTCTCTATGAAAATGGTTTAAGAGATGGTTTCTTGAGACCATCTGTAGCCTCAAGATCTCAACAATTGTTGGTGGACAAAAACAAATGAACTCATCCATGTTTCTGTCCTTTATTGAGCCCAACTTTGCATGAAATAGTCTCCTAGTATCTTTAATTTTCTTAAACAGATCTCTAGTCTTCCCCATTTTGTTGTTTTCCTCTATTTCTTTGTGTTGTTTGGTTAGGAAGGCTTTCTTATCTCTTCTTTCTATTCTTTGGAACTCTGCATTCAGGTAGGTATATCTTTCCTTTTCTCCTTTGTCTTTCTTTCTCTTCTCCTCTTTTCTCAGCTATTTGTAAAGCCTCCTCAGACAACCATTTTGCCTTTTCAAACTGTGGTGTGGGAAAAGACTGCTGAGAGTCACTTGGACTGCAAGGGGATCCAACCAGTCCATCCTAAAGAAAATCAGTCCTGAATACTCTTTGGAAGAACTGATGCTAAAGCTGAAGCTGCAATTCTTTGGCCACCTGATGCAAAGAACTGACTCACTGGAAAAGACCCTGATGCAGGG
The DNA here is from genome assembly GCF_001704415.2 of Capra hircus. Classification (NCBI taxonomy): domain Eukaryota; kingdom Metazoa; phylum Chordata; class Mammalia; order Artiodactyla; family Bovidae; genus Capra; species Capra hircus. The sequence continues at coordinate 3,539,527 of NC_030826.1, forward strand.
AAAGATTGAAGGCAGGAGAAGAAGGGGAGAACAGAGGATGAGATGGCTGGATGGCATCATGGACTCAATGGACATGAGTTTGAGCAAACTCTGGGAGATGGTGAATGAAAGGGAACCTGGCACTGCATTCCATGGGATCACAAAGAGTCAGACATGACTCACTAAACAACAATAACAACAACAACAACAACATGTTGGGTCAAGATATTAGTTTCACGTAATCAGTGCTACACTTCAGTAGGGAAGTAAAGCTTTATTACCAAATTCTGAATTTGGTTTTTAATTAATACCCATAATGATTATAGTTATATTTGCTATAAATTAATAAAAAGGAAAGAATCTTCAGTAAACTGGTTTAAATCTTTATCTCAGCGAAAAATTCTGTGTCCCTCATAATATCCTTAATTTTCTTCATATTATTTCAGTGGAAGAGATTTTTTTAATCTTTAACCATTTTATACATCCTTATATAGCCCTGTTTTCCCAAAATTTTTAACTGCTTCTTATAATAAGAAATATATTTTAATTGTATTCATATACACATCTACATATGTTTATGCATATGTGTGTGTACTTCACCACATGGATGTAAGGGAAATTAAATAAATAGTCTTGTTTAGACATCAGGGACAAAGCAGGGAAGGCCTCTGACCTCGCTTCTAACCTTCCTGGACACTGCCCTGACGGTGAGTACCTTGACTGATATGAGTGCCAGACTTCAGCCCCATAGATAAGACAGGGGAGGAATAGTGAAACTGTTGAGCCTCTGGAGGGGGTCTGGCTAACCAAGCCCCAAGCTTAAGAATATTCCAAGTTTTATTAAAAAAAAAAAAAAAAGAAAGAAACACCATTGACATGAAACCAGAGCTGCAATAATGATATCAGTTCAAGTCCTGGGATTATAAGTGGGAACCCTAAACTATAATTTTTGAAGTCTCTCAGAAGCAGTGGACACTCTGCCTGGGATGCTTTGCCAACTGGGACTCCAGATGTGCTGTGTCACGTGACTTCCTAGAGCTGTTTAAGTCTGGATGTTGGTCAAAACCCAATCTGGTGAGGTATCCCCTTTGCTGATATTTCTATTTCTCTTTTCTTTTAGTGTTACTATATTGAAAATAAACTAGATAGTTCTCTAATAAATATTGGTATTCTTTATTTGTATACAGTGAGTGGCTTATTTTGTTAACAGATCCTTTGAACTGAGACAAAAGTGAAGACTTTCAGCAAAAAAATGAAACAGTTCTACGTGAAACAAAAGCTTCAAGAAGCAGCACTTACTGTCATGGTCTCTTCGTGGGTTGGACAAAAATTTCCAGGCATGAGACAGAATGAGAGGGAAATAAAGTTTATTAGAGGGGGAGACGCTGTTAGGACAGCAGGCCAGCACAAGGGAGAACCAGTGTTGAAGAGGGGTCCTTAGCCCACTTTTATAGCCAGGGTACAAGGGGTGGGATAGGAGCCTTATGGGTCATTTGCTGATTGGATGAGGCATGTATACTGGGTGGGGGAAGAGTAAGGGAAATGCCTTCTCCCCGTGTGGGGTAGGAGAGGGGGGGCAGGTTATACTGGTCAGGAGGACCTGAAATTCATTAATAGTTCTAACATTGGGGATGGGAGGGAAGGGTGATGAGGGTCTGGGTTTCCATTCCTACATTCCAAGACCCTCCTTGGTTTCATCTTCTCATTTGACCTTGAGTCACCACACTTACATTTCTATTTATGCAGTTTTTAATAATAATAATAAAAGTATTGATGCTATCTCATTAAAGTCATGACCAGATTATAGACTATAGTTTTCAAAACACTTGTTTGTTGACATAAGTATAAACCTATCATATTAAGGTAAATGATATATCTATATATATTGTTGACCCCTGAACAATGTTGGGAGTTAGGGCACCAACCCTCAGTGCAGTCAAAATTCACATATAACTTTACTGTATGTATGTATTTGTATAAATTAATCAATATTAATATTATATATATATCTTTGCCACATAGTATTTACTTATTGGATTTCCCTACACTTATTTCTAAAATTTTAACTATACAACTATACTAGTAAGATTTGTTTGTTCAGTTCCTAAGTAGTATCTGACTCTTTTGAGACCCCTATGGGCTGAAGACCACCAGGCTCCCCTGTCATTGGGATTTCCCAAGTAAAAATACTGAAGTGGGTTGCCATTTCCTTTTCCAGGGGGTCTTCCCGACCCAGGGATGGAACTCACATCTCCTGCATTGGAAAGCAGATTCTTTACTGTTGAGCCACTATGGAAACCCCCATACCAGTAAATCAGTTCAGTTTATTTCTGTCACTCAGTCATGTCCGACTCTTTGTGACCCCATGGATCGCAGCACGCCAGGCCTCCCTGTCCATCATCAACTCCAGGAGTTCACTCAGATTCACGTCCATCGAGTCAGTGATGCCATCCAGCCATCTCATCCTCTGTCGTCCCCTTCTCCTCTTGCCCCCAAGCCCTCCCAGCATCAAAGTCTTTTCCAGTGAGTCAACTCTTCACATGAGGTGGCCAAAGTACTGGAGTTTCAGCTTTAGCATTATTCCTTCCAAAGAAATCCCAGAGCTGATCTCCTTCAGAATGGACTGGTTGGATCTCCTTGCAGTCCAAGGGACTCTCAAGAGTCTTCTAAGCATATACAATTTAGATGGCCATTTAAAAATATATATTTTTGTTTGTTTTAAATTCAAAACTATGAAGACAATGAAAAAGGTAGATAAGAATGGAAGAACTCACATATAAGATAAAGTACAGCTTAGCCAAAATTGATATTCATATAAATGTATGGAGCTACCTATTAAGTATTAAGATATCCTTTGAATTCTTACTTAGTGATAAAATTGATTAAAAACAAAACAAAACAAACAAACAAACAAAAAAACCCTTAGTCTGTTATGATCAAAGAGTTTAGTTCCACATAGAAGATTCTCAGTCAATACTAATCCTTATCTACTCTTCATTCTGTATTATTTATTTTAAGCCCATCTTTATGGATATCTGAAGATGGTATCAGTTGAGATGATGCACTGAGATTTTTGTTTTCATGGGATTACTGTGGTTCTGTCTAAATAATAATTGAAACTTTTGCTGAAATTTTAAGTTATCTTGGACTTTTAATGGCTTTTGTGATAAATTCAGACAATAAGCTACAGACAATTGTCTTACTCCTGACTTTTTTTTTTTAGTTTTTTATTTTTTTAATTTTAAAATCTTTAATTCTTACATGCGTTCCCAAACATGAACCCCCCTCCCACCTCCCTCCCCATAACATCTCTGTGGGTCATCCCCATGCACCAGCCCCAAGCATGATGTATCCTGCGTCAGACATAGACTGGCGATTCAATTCTTACATGATAGTATACATGTTAGAATACTCCTGACTTTTTTACACTTCTTTACCCCTACTGTTCTTCTTCCTCAAGCACAAAAGTACTGTTTCTGGCTTATGATTTTATCTATTATCAGAAAATAATGGATCCTATCTATTACAAATGTGTAGCAAGAACTAAAGGGGATTTCCTGTTTGGGAAGAGTAATGTTGGGGAACTAACTAGCTGTGACTGAATCTATGCATCATTTTGTATTACTGCAACAAGTACATTTTTACTTAGATAAATAAGATGTCTTGTTTTAAGACTTAGTGTTTTGCCTATGACACATTAGCAGAAAAGTAAACTCACATAGCTCGCATAGTCTGAAGATAAGGGAATAGGTCAAATCCTAAAACCAGAATCTAATTCCCTAGCAACCTATAAGAATTCTGAGAGGACACTCAGATTTTTGAATAGAAAATTCAGAAGTTTTTGAATAGAACCTTTTTAACTGGCCATTGGAATAACACATGAATGAGATTAGTAGAATTACATTTTAAAAAGATTACTGTGACAGCAGTCATCATATCCAAGGTCAAAAACAAAAGGAGAAACAACCTCCATCAACTTTTAGCTCTTTATTGAATAGCTTCCAAAGCAGAGGAAATGTGGGATAATGGGATGCAATGCAGAATAATGTATGAATATATAAGGAAGGACTAAGTGTCCAGCTGTGAATAGTGCTGGTCAAGGAGCACTCAGTTTCATTGAGAACTGGTCATTTGGTGGGCTTTCCTGGTGGCCTCAGATGGTAAAGAAACTGCCTGCAATCCAGGAGACCCCCCTGCAATGTAGGAAATCACCTGCAATGCAGGAGACCTGATATTGATCCCAGGATTAGGAGGGTTCCCTGGAGAAGGGAATGACTACCCACTCGAGTATTCTTGCCTGGAGAATTCCATGGACAGAGGGGCTTGGCAGGCTATATAATCCATGGGGTCACAAAGAGTCAGACACAACTGGTCATTTGGTGCATGGTTGAGGAATCCAGAGTCAAAGGCTCAAGATTAGACTAGATGTGGGTGCTGATTTTTTGAAATCCACTCCGGAGAGTGAGCAAGACAATTGTCTGTAGCTTCTTGCCTGAATTTATCACAAAACCATTAAAAATCCATGGTAACATCATTAGCATTAGCATTCATAGTTCTCTTAAACAAAATAACTTAGAAGAAGAATTTGAAAGATAATTTTCTCGGTATCACTACATTCTGTACTCGTATATTAATGCTGTAATAAGATGCACTAGCATTCCAATGCTGAGCTATTTGTTTAAAGATTTTTTTACTCATCTTCTGTCTTTACTAAAGTATTTTTTTAAAAATCTGACACATTGAAAGATACTTTTCTACATATGTATTTACCTAAAAATATTTAGATGAATTAACTGATCTGGAGTGTTTTCAAGTGGAATGTTTTCAAAGTTGAAAACAATTCCAATCAAATCTGGTTTCTTCATTCATTGGGGATCCAAAGGTCCAAGTGATATTTCACAGAATCACAAGCACCTCCCCACAGTCTTTACTGTTAAGAGTAGGACTTCATATCCACAGATATGACATCCTCCTAAGTGAAGATATTCACAAGAAACCCACCAGCCCTTTAAGGTGTTCGCTTTCTACCATTTCTTCAGCAATCTTTTTCAACAGGTAAGTTTTTATACAATCTGACAAGATGAGCTGGTGTAGTCTTAGTTTCTATAAATCTAAAAGGGAATAGATTACTTGGAAAAGTTAGCCTTTGTTTTCTCATCAGAGACATTTTCTATTCACTCATTTATTCAACATACATTTATTGTGGTTTACTAATTTACTGATAATTCATTAATTAAATAAGCATTTGCTGTTCACCTTCCTTCATGTTTTTTCTATGCTAGCCCGTGAAAATTCAGGAAAGAAGAGGCAAAATCCCACTTCTCATTGTCCCTCTTCTAGTGAATAAACAGAATAGTAATCTGATAAAGTGCTATAACTTCTGCAATGTTGGCATAAAATGTTTTGAGTAGAACCCAGGGAGCTAGAAGCCTGATGACTGTAATCTCCCAATGAAACAGCCCATGACATCAGATGACCTAATTTGCAGTCCACTTAAGCAGACTGCTTAAGGCCTAAGAGAATGGTAGAATCTGGCTCAGGAATTTGATGTTGGATTCCAAAAGGGCTTAGCAGCTCAATGTTGCTATGGATAGATTTTCATTTGAAGGTTTAGACCATCTGTCCACTTATTTCTCAGTGAACATTTCCCTTTGTATAAACAACTCTTTTATTTTGTATTTTAATTATACTCTACCTATTAAATGATACACATATCAAATCAAGTACAGAGTCAACCTCAGAACTGTGGAAAATATAAGCTTGTGATTTCATAATAGCATTGTGGAAATATTTTCACAACTCAAAGATGATTTTCTTATACTGATAATAAGGAATTGTATGTATTTTTTTAAAATAGGTAGTGTAAAATCCTCTTATAATGGAAATAAAAGTGACAAGGTGGAAGTCAAATAACACACTTGAGTCTTAGGTAGATATGTTTGCAGTAGTGTCCCCTGATGAGTGATTGACAATAAGATAGGAAGAAATAAATATGTATGTAAAGGATTTCAATTATTCATGTTTCTTAGGAGGCAGCTCAGTTTAACCTAATAGCATCTCATTTACTGTCTGTTACACTCGGACCAGGTAGTCTAGCAGGTCTAGAGAAGAGAGTATCTTTTTCAAGAAAACTCCGTTGCAATACAAAATATGAGAAAGGACAGCTTCACAACAGTTCCTAGGAGGGAAGGAAAGGCTGAAAATTCCATGTTGTTTTGAATACAGAATATTCAAGTGCATTTAAATCACTTACCTAAATTTATTATGATAAACTCATGAATTATGTTTGCTCCACATTTGCAATTAGACGGCACAACAGATGGTGAAGATTTACAGAAACATTAACATTCTGGATAAGACAAGTTTAATAAATTTGTCGATAGGAGTCTCTAGGGCTATGGGAAAATGTTTACATGCCAAATAGGATGGTAGGCTTGTAAGAAGGCACAGGCCCAGAGAAGGGGATTTTCACATTTCCATTACCAAATTCTGAAAGCTGAAGGGTTTTTGCAAAGGTTTTTTATTGCTGTGAGAACTCTAGGTAGTTTCAAAATTTGTTTCACGGAAGCTCACACATTATGCCAAGGGTAAATCTGCCAAAAAAGACATCTACGGACAAAACTGCAAAACATCTATCTGTCTTTGAACAGTCCCTAAACTCAGTGGCATCAGGTCATCTGGGGTTTGGCTTCTCTTTGAAATACAAGGAATGAAGAGTTATTCAAATCAGAGTCAGCCCCATCTCAGCTCTCACAGCTTTTTCAGGCCATAGAAACCATACACCTCACATAACAAGTCATTTCTTTTTCTGTTCATTCAAACAAACATGAACCAATTCAATGTTTCCTATTCCAATAACATAATAGTAAATTTAATGTTTTTTATATGGGGAGGAATATTTATTTCCTAAACATTGTATCAACACAGTGAGAATATAGAATCTTCTTTATAATCGATTTAGCTTCATCAGTAAAATTCTCTCTTGAATTAACTCTGATGGAATTTTCTCATTTGTGGTGAAAATCACAGTCATCAGATTAATAAAATATATTTTAAACAGTCACTAAAATTTCATTATGCCAAACAATAAAATCATTCCAGTTTTAAGAAAAATGTTAAACTAATCTTGGCAGGAGGAGAAAGGGACGATAGAGGATGAGATGGTTGGATGGCCATCATTGGCTCGATGGACATGAGTTTGAGGAAGCTCCAGGAGTTGGTGATGGACAGAGAAGGCTGGTGTGCTGCAGTCCATGGGGTTGCAAAAAATTAGGCAAGACTGAGTAACTGAACTAATGAAATCTTGCCTATAAGAATATTTTTAATGCTGTACATCAAATCTTGAAAATTTCCATAAGAACCATTTTATACATCAAACTAAAATCACTGTGGATGGTGACTGCAGCCAAGAAGTTAAAAGATACTTGTTCCTTCGGAGAAAAGCTATGTGAACCTAGACAGCATATTAAAAAGTAAAGACATCACTTTGCCAACAAAAGCCCCTATAGTCAAAGTTATGGTTTTTCTAGTAGTCATGTAAAGATGTGAAAGTTGGACCATAATGGAGGCTGAGCACCGAAGAATTGATACTTTCAAATTTTGGTGCTTGAGAAGACTCTTCAGAGTCCTTTGGACAGTAAGAAGATCAAACTAGTCAATTCTAAAGGGAATCAACCCTGAATATTCACTGGAAGGACTGATGCTGAATTTGAAACTCCAGTACTCTGGCCACCTAATATGGACAACTGACTCATTGGAAAAGACGCTGATGCTCAAAAGAGCAAAAGGAGAAGGGGGTGACAGAGAATGAGATGACTGAATGGCATCACAAACTCAATGGACATGAATTTGAACAAAGTCTAGGAGAGTGAAGGCCCAAGAAGCTTGGCATGCTTCAGTCCATGAAGTCACAAAGAGATGACAGGACTTAGCAACTGAACAACAACAGCAACAAGGGCTATACGATGCTTTTTAAAGGGAATTTGATGGGTCTTCCCTGATAGCTCAGTTGATGAAGAATCCACCTGCAATGCAACCCAGTTTGATTGCTGGGTTGGGTAGATACTCTGGAGAAGGGATAGGCTACCCCCTCCAGTTCTTGGGCTTTCCTTGTGGCTCAACCTGTAAAGAATCTGACTGCAATGTGAAAGGGAAAGGCTACCCACTCCAGTATTCTGGCCTGGAGAATTCCATGGACTGTATAGTTCATGGGGTCTCAAAAAGTCATATACAACTCAACTTCCTAATATAAATGGTTTGGTAATGCTCAGAGCATTGAATTAAGGGAAATCAATACTGAATATTCATTGGAAGAACTGATGTTGAAGCTGAAGCTCCAATACTTTGGCCACTTGATGTGAAGAGCTGACTCACTGGAAAAGACCCTAATGCTGGGAAAGATTGAAGGCAGGAAGGGAAGGAGACGACAGAGAATGAGATGTTTGGATGGTATCACCAACTTGATGAACATGAGTTTGAGTAAGCTCCGGGATTTGGTGATGGACAGGGAAGCCTGGTGTGGTTCCCTGCAGTCCATGGGATCACAGAGTCAGACACGACTGAGCGACTGAACCGAACTGAACTGAATGCTCAGAGCCACCCATCTCAGAAAGGATGGGGTTTAGATGGCCCTCCAGCTCTGTCTGAGCTGTCTATAGCAGAGCTGTCCATCTCTGCTATACTTTGTTAGCAATACTGCCTATTCTTGCTTTCTTATGGTTTGGACAGAACTTCATATTCAGAGCTATATCAGTAATAGCACCAGCAAAGCTTCAGTTCCTGTTAAGTTACTGGATTATGTTTTGATTTTTTTCTGTTTTTGAACATTAGTATCCTACCTATCTTAACCCTAGCACTCTGGCTGAGACAAAACTGAAATTCTATTTTCCTCAGTATTGATTAGACTACAGGAATGGCAGCACCACCCCACTGGCACTAGTAGTTTGGTCTCTGATGCTCTCATAATAGATTTTCCTTCTATTATCCTGTCATTTCATTGGTGTATAATTATATTGCTTTATTCATGGTGGACTGAGTCATTGAAAACAGGGTCTCCAACTAACTACACTCTGAAGGGTAATTCAGTTAGAAATCTGCCCCATTCAATAGCTTATACTTTGTGTGTCTACTTGAATAATAAATGAAAAATAATAAGATTCCTAATATTAAGACTAAATAAAGCACAATCTTCAAAGCAATTTTAATATGGAAAATACTTCAAATATTATACTGCTGTAGTGTTATTTGAGTTTTATAAGTTATTCTTAATAAGGAAAACACAAATGTAATGGAAGATTGATCTTGGTAACTAAAGCAAAGATATATGCTTTTTAAAAAATGGAAAGAGAAGAGTAAAAGATGTGTACAGTAAAAATCTATTAAATAAAAATCTGATGATATTTTCAGAAAAAAAATGTATTGGAAATTCTATCTTGAGATTCAATTCTATCTTGAGAACAAAGGATAAGTAAATATACCTACTTTGTTTCAAGTTTTTAAGGTATAGAAAGTTTTCATCCTACTTAAACTGTTCCAGAATCTTTTAAAATTTTTCTAATTTACTTTATTGAGATTATGTAGCTTGAAAATTAACAATAAAATTACAATGACAGTACAAAATAAAGCATTTATACAACCATATATTTTACAAATATAGATGCAAAAATGTTTGCATCCAAATTTCAAAAAATCAAACCCAAGCAAAATAGATACTGAAATAAAATAAAACAGTAATGGCTGAGTAAATTCCAAGAATGCAAATGTAGTTTAAAATCTGAAAATAGTACCTTATATCAGTATCTAGATGGCAAAATTTATCTTGCAAAGTCTGTAGGAGCTAGTGTAAAGCTAACGTCACTGTATGCTTGCTGCGTGCTTCAGTCACATCCAACTCTGCAGCCCTATGGGCTCCACTGTCATGAGGTGCTTCTGGCATGAATACTGGGATGGGTTGCCATGCCCTCCTCCAGGAGATCTTCCCAACCCAAGGATCAAACCCTTGTCTCTTTCATTTCCTGTGGTTTCTTTACCACTAATGCCACCTGAGAAGCCTATGCTGCTGCTGCTAAGTCGCTTCAGTCATGTCCGACTCTGTGCGACCCCAGAGACGGCAGCCCACCAGGCTCCCCCGTCCCTGGGATTCTCCAGGCAAGAACACTGGAGTGGGGTGCCATTTCCTTCTCCGATGCATGAAAGTGAAAAGTGAAAGTGAAGTCTCTCAGTCGTGTCGGACTCTTCGCGACCCCACGGACTGCAGCCTACCAGGCTGCTCCATCCATGGGATTTTCCAGGCAAGAGTACCGGAGTGGGTTGCCATTGCCTTCTCCATGAGAAGCCTATAATCACTTTTTATTATAACTCTTATAATAAGGAAAACAAAGATATTTCATTAACCAAGGAAACATATCTAGCTTAAGACAATATTCAATATTTTAATGTGGAAAAGGAAAGCATAATCAATTTTTCTATTAAGAATGTTTTTCATTTTGAAAATATAGCTATTGGGTTGGTCAAAATTTTCCTTAGTCTTTTTAAAGTAAAAATAAAAGACACAATTTTCCATTTTCATTTTCACCAAGAACTTTATTGAACAGCATATTCACCATTTTGTTCCACTAATATGTGCCATTTTTAGGCAACTTCATAATTCCATCTTCCCAAAATTTTTGTAGGAAGAAACAATTAGAACAAGAACAAGGAACAATAGACTGGTTCAAAATTGGGAAAGGAGTACATCAAGGCTGTATATTGTCACCCTGCTTATTTAACTTGTATGCAGAGTACATCATGCAAAATCCTGGGCTGGATGAATCAAGATTTCCAGGAGAAATATCAAGATAATCAGATATACAAATGATATCACTCTAATGACAGAAAGTGAAGAGGAACTAAGGTGCCTCTTGATGAGGTTGAAAGAGGAGTGTGAAAAACTGGCATGAAATTCAGCATTTAAAAAACTAAGATCATGGCATCCTTTCCCATCATTTCACGGCAAATAGAAAAGGGAAAAGTGGAAGCAGTGATAGATCTTTCTTTTCTTGGGCTCCAAAATCAATGCAAACAACAACTGTAACCATGACATTAAACGACCATTACTCCCGAGAAAGAAAGATAAAATAAACCTAGGCAGCATAGTAAAAAGCAGAAACATCACTTTGCCAACAAAGGTCCATATAGTCAAAGATTTTCCAGTAGTCCTGTATAGATGTGAGAGTTGAAAAATAAAGAAGGTTGAGTACCAACGAATTGATGCTTTCAGACTGGAGAAGACTCTTGGATTACGAGATCATTAACACAGTCAGTCCTAAAGGAAATCAACCCTGAATATTCATTGGAAGACTGTTGCTGAAGCTGAAGCTTCAATACTTGGGCCAGCTGATGCAAAAAGCTGACTCATTGGAAAAGACCCTCATGCTAGGAAAGGTTGAGGGCAAGAGGAGAAGGGGGTAACAGTGGATGATATGGTTAGATAGCATCACCAACTCAATGGATGTGAATTTGAGCAAACTCTAAGAGATAATAAAGGACAGATGAGTCTGGCATGCTGAAGTATGTGGGGTCACAAAGAGCTGGACTACAACTTAGTGAGTGAATAGCAACAGCAATGTTTTTTTTTTTATCTTTTCAAAAAGATTAAAAAAAAAAAAAACTGTTCCATGTGCCTTTTACAGTTTTCCAAGCAGTGTAAAATTTTCCCATTAAGAGAATTTTATAAGGATTAACATAGACAGCCAAAGATGCAATGTCTAGTGAATATGACAGATGAATCAGAACTTCCCAGACAAGCTATAATAGTACTTGCCTCTTCATCAAAGAAACATGTGTTCTTGCAATATCCTGAGGGAAGATTATGTGCTTTCTGTCAAGTAATTTAGTATGCTTTTCATCAAATACTGGTTTCATTTGGTCTCACTGGGAACAATTCTTGCTGGAATTCATTGCTTGGTTTTCCCAAAGGAGCTCATAGCAAAGGCTCCCTTCTAATCCCATCATACACACAATTTTACCTTTGGATTAGGACCAAATTTTGGTGTGGTTGTTGGTGATTTACTTTGATTACCCCATGACTTCTTCCATTCCACATTATTGTACAGTATCCACTTTTTATCACCTGTCAAAATTTGTTTTAAAAACAGAACATTTTCTTATGTTTCAGTAGAGAATTGCATGTGGAAATATGGCCAATAAGGGTTTTTTTTCTCTTAATTTCTGTGGAACCCAAACATCAAAGTGATTAACATAACCAAGTTGGTGCAAATGATCATCCACACTTGATTTGAATATTTCACCCTCATAGTACAACATTGGTTGTCCTAATTAATGTCTCTGTTTGACTGCTATTAACTTCAATTGTTCTACCTGACCTTGGAGCATCGTTTGAAAAGATCGTTTTGCTATTGTTGTCATTCAGTCATTAAGTTGTATTCAACTCTTTGTGACACCACAGACTCCAGCACAAACTTCACAAACCACTTTGACATGTTGGACCCATCATAGCATTCTTCCTACATAGTACATATCATTTTTGTTTTTTTTTTTTTTATTGCATTTCAGTTGTGTTTTTACCTTTATTGAAATAATAAAGCATAATATGTTGAAAATGTTGCTTTTTTTTTCCATCTTCAATATTAAAATGGCTACACAAAAGTTTACCAATTTTGATAAGTTGTTTTTAATGCATGCTGATAAGACAGCTGTCATGATACACTATAACAAAATTGTTTCACATGAAGTTAAAAACAATGAAGCACTTAGAGGTATCTTACAGGAAAAAGAAAAAAAAAAAAAGAATGTTTTGTCCAACCAAAGAATTTTAATTAAAATGGTGTTCCTTGTGTTAACATGCAATGTTTTATCATTATTTTTAATTAATTAAATATATTTTAAATCTCAACTTTAATTACTATTATCATAAATATGGCCACCTGATGTGAAGAGCTGACTCATTGTAAAAGACCCTGATGCTGGGAAAGGTTGAGGGCAGAAGAAGGAGGTGACAGAGGATGAGATGGTTGGATGAAATCATCGACTCAATGGACATGAGCTTGAGCAAGTTCCAGGAGATAGTGAAGGACACAGAAGCCTGGTGTGCTGCAGTCCATGGGGTCACAAAGAGTCAGACACAACTGAGCAACTGAACAACAGCAGAAACAATGATAGATATTGATGGATGTAACTCGCCACTGTATCTTGGAGTTATGCCCAAAGGTGGAATTTTGGGATAACAGGAGTGGTATTTATTTACCTGTGTGAGAAAGTACTAAACCGTTTTCCAAAGTGTTTTACCATGTTATAGCATCAGTGCATGATAATCCTCTGCTTCACATTCTGGACCACACTTTGGAGGCTTCATAATAATATCACACTTGACTTTTATTTGCATGTCCCAAATATATGGTAACACTGAGCACTTTTCCATGTACTTATTAACCATTTGGAAATCTTATTAAAATCTGTTCAAGATTTTAAGCCATTTTCTTTTTTTTTTTTTTAGCTGGAGGAAAGGAGCTTGTCTTTTTCTTATTGACTTGCAAAGATTGCTGTATTCTGAATGCTAAAACAGAGAGAAATTCTTAAAATCAACAAGGAAAGATCAGACATACAATGAGGAATATGGTATGGTATATGGGTTCCAAAAATGGCCCCAATTTTCCATATACAGCATACATGTTCTGTGTTATGTAATATTGCACTGTTCTTCCATTCTAGGCAGAGTCTCTGCACCCACAGTTCTTACCTCCTGCTTTTGTTTCTGGGTCTAACCATGTAATTTGCTTTGGTCAATAGTATGTTAATAAACATAATATAATTAGAGGCTTGGAAAATGCTCATAAGCTTCTATTCTTGCTCTTGTTTTTTTTTTTTCCTACTTACTCCATGGGAAAGAAAAAAATGCCTAGAGAAGGCTTCTGGAGGATGAAGCATAAGGAGCAGAACTGAGTTAACCTTGTTACCACAGCCATTGGCATCTGAATAGTTAAGCTCAACCCATCCTCCAGCTTGTGAGACAGCCCAGGCAAAATCAGCCATGCCTCCTCAGAAATATAACTGACTGTAAATGCATGAGTAAACCTAGACTAGAGATCTCCAGCCAATCTAAAACTGTGGACTGACTGTTCACAGTAATTACTCACAGCTTAAATGAACAGTTTTTCTTTTTAAACCACTGGGATTTGTGGTTGGTCGTTACGCAGCACAGTTGTTACAGTAGATAATTGATACATATGTGCAAATGATTACATAAAAGGGCAAATAATTAATAAAAATTATTAACAAATAATCAATACAAATAATGCTAAATCTTTTAAAATTCTTTATCTATCAGAACAATTCAAATTGTCAACAAGGAGATATCGTTTCTCACTCATCAAGGTGAAAATTATTTTGTTTGACAACATACAAAGTATCCAGAAGTGGTGACTATAACAGTGGAACTGAGATGTGTTATACTCTTTCTGAGGGATACCTGTAGTATACATCAAAATTTAAAGGATAACCATTTGACACAGAAATTTCAATTGTCTCAATTCAGTTCAGTTCAGTCACTCAGTCGTGTCTTACTCTTTGCTACCCTATGAATTGCAGCACACCAGGCCACCCTGTCCATCACCAACTCCCAGAGTTCACCCAGACTCACGTCCATCGAGTCAGTGATGCCATCCAGCCATCTCATCCTCTGTCATCCCCTTCTCCTCCTGCCCCCAATCCCTCCCAGCATCAGAGTTTTTTCCAATGAGGCAACTCTTTGCATGAGGTGACCAAAGTACTGGAGTTTCAGCTTTAGCATCATTCCTTCCAAGGAAATCCCAGGGCTGATCTCCTTCAGAATGGACTGGTTGGATCTCCTTGCACTCCAAGGGACTCTCAAGAGTCTTCTCCAACACCACAGTTCAAACGCATCAATTCTTTGGCACTCAGCCTTCTTCACAGTCCAGTTCTCACATCCATACATGACCACTGGAAAAACCATAGCCTTGACTAGACGGAACTTAGTCGGCAAAGTAATGTCTCTGCTTTTGAATATACTATCTAGGTTGGTCATAACTTTTCTTCCAAGGAGTAAGCGTCTTTTAATTTCATGGCTGCAGTCACCATCTGCAGTGATTTTGGAGCCCCCCAAAATAAAGTCTAACACTGTTTCCACTGTTTCCCCATCTATTTCCCATGAAGCGATGGGATCGGGTGCCATGATCTTCGTTTTCTGAATGTTGAGCTTTAAGCCAACTTTTTCACTCTCCTCTTTCACTTTCATCACGAGGCTTTTTAGTTCCTCTTCACTTTCTACCATCAGGGTGGTGTCATCTGCATATCTGAGGTTATTGATATTTCTCCCGGCAGTCTTGATTCCAGCTTGTGTTTCTTCCAGTCCAAGTAGTTTGAATTAAAGACTTGCAGATGTTTTATACATGAATTTACAAAGATGTTTACAAAACAATGTTCATTACAAAACAATTTTAACAAAACTAAATGCAAATAATGTAAATAACCTTCATTGCAGGAAGAGTTAAATAGTTTATAGTGCATCCACATTATAGAATGCTCTACAGTTGTCAAAAATAATGGAAATTATTTCTTGTTAAGAAATATATCTGAGACTGCTATTAAATTTAAAAAAAGGCATGAAAGAGACTGTATAACAAAATACAATTTACACAAATATGTATGGTAAGTTATGTGTATATATGTTAGTAAATCATGTCCAACCCTTGTGACCCCATGGGCTGTAGCCTGCCAGACTCCTCTGTCCATGGGATTTCCCAGGTAAGAATACTGGATTGGCTTGACATTTCCTTGCTCAAGGGATTTTCCTGACCCAAGGATTGAACCCAGGTCTCTTGCATTGCAGGCAGTCTCTTGCATTGCTGGTGGATTATTTAGTGCCTGAGCTACCAGGAAAGTATAGGCATGTATATTTACAATTACTTAGAAAAAATATTTATGATATATACCACATGTTAACTTTATGACTTTGGTTGGAAGAAGAAACAAAATAGGAAGGAAGCAAAGTTAAATTCTCATATTTTCTCAAGATTTATATATTTCTTGAACTGTTTTCAATGAGAGTGTATGCATTTAACAAATGCATTCATAAATAAAAAGTATCAACTATCAAAAAAATCAAAACTGTGAGGAAATCTAGATCAATTCATGAATGTTTAATAGGTTTTAGATTCTAGTAAGTTGTCCAAAAAGGAGTTAAAAAAATAAAAAAAGAAATCATAAAAGAAAAATATTGAAAAAAATCTCAATATGTAAACACTGAACACTTTTCCATGTAATAAAACATTGAAAGCAAATTAAAAGCTAATGAACAAAAATATTTAAAAAGCATTCCCACAGGAATATAGTTAATATACTTCATATATAAATAGCTCTTTAAAAACAAGAGAAAAAGAGTAAAAAGTACTAAAGAAGGTGGAAAGCATAGAATATTCTTTAATAGCTCAATTTATTATGGAAAATGTTTATCTAACTGTGATTTCATTGGAGGAAAGGATGGTTTTCAAACTATAGAACACCTTACATCATGTGGTTCTTTTTCAATCTATTTTTAATATCTCAAATGAGAAGCACTTTTATTGTTTTAACTTCAAATCTTTCTCTTATTTGTTTTACTTTGTTTACATTGTACCATCAAGAAATGCTTCCTATTCTTCATCCTACATATTTTTTTCTTTTATTAATGTCTTCCCCTGGCCTTTGAGAGAGTTCAAAGAAATAAAGGTCTCTATAGGTAGGAAAGACTTGTGCTGCTTAAATAATTTTAATCGTAACATTTTTTTGCAAGTTCTTTATGGTACTCCCTCTCATATCAGCTAATTTGCTCCTCTTTCTCCTGCATTCTGCCTACAGAAATTCTACTTTAACTGTATCACTGTTGAAACTTCAAAATAAATCTGTGGCACCATGAATTTATTCTTATTTGGTTTTATTCTACTTGTTAAAAGAATTTTCTTTTACTTGCAGATACAGAAACCAAAATAGAGTTGAGTTTTATTAAAACTTGTCTTAAAAAAGTTTTAATTCAAGCATTTTAAATCAGATTTGGTATGATGAAGATCAGTCACTATATATATGTAAGATAATAATGAGTAAAGGCATTCATTCCATCAGTTTTTACTTTTTTTTTTTTTTTTTTACTGAAGTCATTTTTATGATGGGAAATACATTCTGTTCTCCCATTTAACATACAATATTGCTCTAAAATCCCTTAAATTAAACTGAATGAAACAAATATAGTAGCTCAAATAAAATTCAGCCTGGACAGAATCAGAAGATAAAGGGATAAAAAAATCTGAGCTCTAGACCACTGAATACTTTTATAAATTTTCTGCTATAGCTTCTGATTTAACTCACTAACCACCCTGCTAGCATTCATTGGCTTTCCATTCCACTTTAAATAAAACCAAACTCCTGGCCATATACTATAAAGCCATGATTGGTTTCATATTTACCTTTCTAACTTCATCTGGTGTGACACTATATTTCCTCCATTCTGACTGCTGTCTAGTTTCTAGAAAATAGATCAGTCCCAATTCAGTGTCTCTGAATTTATAATTGCTTATTCCTGGAATGTTTTTGTATCCATTTAATATAGCTGATTTCTTCCCATCTTTCAAAGATGAAAATGTTCCACTTTAATAGATTTTTCTTTCCTTAATTGCATTTTAATTTATGATCCAGTCTTTTTCTTTCTAAGCATCCATCACAATTTGTATATTACATATTTATTTATTGGGAATCTTAACAGCAGTCTCTCTCTCTGGATGCTGCTGTTCAGTCACTCAGTCATGTCCGACTCTTTGCGACCCCATGGACTGCAGCACGCCAGGCTTCCCTGTCCTTGACCATCTCCTGGAGCTTGCTCAAACTCATGTCTATTGAGTCAGTGATGCCATACAACCATCTCATCCTCTGTCTTCCCCTTCTCATTCTGCCTTAAGTCTTTCCCAGCATCAGGGTCTTTTCTAATGAGTCGGATCTTTCCATCAATTGGCCCAGGTATTGGAGCTTCAGCCTCAGCATCAGTCCTTGTAATGTATATTCAGGATTGAATTCCTTTAGGATGGACCGATTTGATCTCCCTGGAGTCCAAGGGAATCTCAAGTCTTCTTCAACACCACAGTTCAAAAGCACCAATTCTTAGGCATTCAGCCTTCTTTATGGTTCAACCCTCACATCCATACATGACTACTAAAAATACCATAACTTTGACTCTATGGATGTGTTTTGGCAATGTAATGTCTCTCCTTTTTAATACGCTATCTAGATTGTCATAGATTCTCTTCCAAGGAGCAAGAAAGTGTCATTTAATTTCATGGCTGCCGTCACCATCTGCAGTGACTTTGGAGCCCAAGAAAATAGTCTCTGTCACTGTTTCCATTGTTTCCCTATCTATTGGCCATGAAGTGATTAGACCAGATGCATGACCTTCAGTTTTTGAAAGTTGACTTTGAAGCCAGCTTTTTCACTCTCCTCTTTCACTTTCATCAAGAGTATCTGTAGTTCCTCTTTGATTTCTGCCATAAAAGTGTTGTCATCTGCATATTTGAGGTTATTGATATTTCTTCTGGCAATCTTGATTCCAGCTTGTGCTTCATCCAGCCCAACGTTTCTCATGATGTATCTGCATTTAAGTTAAATAAGCAAGATGACAATATACAGCCTTGACATACTCCTTTCCCACTTAGGAACCAGTCTGTTGTTCCACATTGAGTTCTAACTCTTGTTCTTGACCTGCATACAGATTTCTCAGGAGGTAGGTAAGATCATCTGATATTCCCATCTGTTAAGAACTTTCTACAGTTTGTTGTGATCAACAAAGGCTTTAGTGTAGTCAATGAAGCAGAAGTAGATTTTTTTCCTGCAATTCCCTTGCTTTTTCTGTGACCCTACAGATGTTGACAATTTGATCTCTGGTTCCCTTGCCTTTTTTAAATCCGGCTTGAACATCTGCAAGTTCTCAGGTCACCTACTGTTGAAGTCTAGCTTGGAGGATTTTGAGCATTACCTTTCCAGCATGTGAAATGAATGTAATTGTGTGGTACCTTGGACATCCATTGGCATTGCCCTTCTATGGAATTGGAATGAAAACTGACTTTTTCCAGACCTGTGGCCACTGCTGAGTTTTCTAAATTTGTGCAGCCCTTTCACAGAATCATCTTTTAGGATTTCAAATAGCTCAATTGGAATTCCATCACTTCCACTAGCTTTGATTTTAGTGATGCTTCTTAAAGCCCACTTGATTTTTCACTCCAGGATACATTGCTCTAGGTGAGTGATCACACCATCATGGTTATCTGAATCATTAAAATCTTTTTTTGTATAGTTTTTTGTGTATTCTTGCTACTTCTTCTTATCTTCTGCTTCTGTTAGGTCCATATCAGTTCTGTCCTTTATTGTGCCCATCTTTGCATGAAAAGTTCGCTTGATATCTCTAGTTTTCTTGAAAAGATCTCTAGTCTTTTCCATTCTATTGTTTTCCTCTTTTTATTTGCAATGTTCACTGAGGAAGGCTTTCTTATTTTTCCTTGCTATTCTTTGGAACTCTGCATTCAGATGGGTATATATTTCCTTCTGTCCTTTGCTTTTTGCTTTTCTTCCTTTCTCAGGCAATAATTTTGCCTCTTTGCATTTATTTTTCTTGGGGGTGATTTTGATCACTGTGTACTGTACAATGTCATGAACCTCTGGCTATAGTTCTTCAGCCACTCTGTCTATTAGAACTAAACCCTTGAATCTATTTGTCACTTCCATTGTATAATTGTAAGGGATTTGTTTTAGGTCATACCTGAATTGTCTAGTGGTTTCCCCTATTTTCTTCAATTTAAGCCTGAATTTTGCAATAAGTAGTTTATGATCTGAGTCACAGTCACCTCCCCAACTTGTTTTGCTGACTGTATAGTGCTTCTCCATCCTCAACTACAAAGAATATAATCAATGTGATTTCAGTATTGACCATCTGGTGATGTTAATGTGTAGAGTCATCTCTTGTGTTTTCTGGATGCTAAGAACAAAGAGGGCTAGTATTAACTTAACACTTAGCATCTAGTAGAAAGTAATCAAGCAATGCATAGTCAGTAATTACATAGTAAGTGAAAAACCAGATATTTTGCTGCTTTTTTTTTTCAGTCACTTAGTTGTGTCCGACTCTTTATGATCCCATAGACTGCAGCACACAAGGCTTCCCTGTCCTTCACTGTCTCCAGGAGTTTGCTCAAATTCATGTCCATTGAATTAGTGATGCCATCCAACCATCTCATCCTCTGTCATCCCCTTCTCCTCCCGCCTTCAATCTTTCCCAGCATCGGGGTCTTTTCCAATTGGTTGACTGTTCACATTAGGGGGTGAAAGTACAGGAGCTTCAGCTTCAGCATCAGTCCTTCCAATGAGTACTTAGTTTTGATTTCCTTTAGAATTGACTCTTTTGATCTCCTTACTATCCAAGGGAATCTCAAGAGTCTTCCCCAGCAACAAAATTTGAAAGCATCCAATATTTGGCACTCAGCCTTCTTTAAGGTCCAACTCTCACATCTATACATGACTACTGGAAAAGCCACAACTTTGACTAGACAGATCTTTGTCAACAAATAATGGCTCTTCTTTTTAATATACCACCTATGTTTGTCACAGATTTTCTTTCAAAGAGCAAGCATCTTTTAATTTCATGGATGCAGGCAGTCAACCAGATATAAAAGTATGCATACGTACAATCTATACTAATAAAAGCACACTTCAAAGACTATTTTATAAAAAGTCATGGCCTAAGTCTTATAGAAAATACATTTTTTAGTCTATTTTGCTACTGAGTTTGTATCTGTATATCAAAGCAATATATAATAATTAATAGACAAAAATATTCATAGAGTCACAGATAAAAATCCAAAGGGATTTAAAATACTTTGGTTTTTGCCTTTTTCTAGGGCTTCGTGAAAGGTGTTAATAGATTCAGACAATGTTTAAAACACAAAAACAGGGCACCACTGAGCAGCAATTCTAAAAAGTAAATCCATAGGAGAAAGACCAGAAGTTTTCTCCTAGAAGTTGCCAAAGGCTAAAGATGAGACTAAATAATAATAATAATAAAACTGAAGATTCTGAAGTGAATCTTAAAATATTCTGCTTGATCCAACCCTTCCTGCCTCTCTGTCCACCACCCACTGCTCTCCTACTCATTTAGAGAATTCCAACTACACTAGCACTGCTTATTCACTTGCTGCCTCGAATAATTTTCCTTTTATTTAAATGAATAACTCACTTTTAAAGATCACCTCCACACTCCTGAAGAATAGAGCACCACCCCTGTAGCATTCATCATTTCCTTAGGATCTATGTTAATCTTTACTTGTGCAGTATCTTTATTTCTGCTCCCTTACTTGATTCGTTTCTAGAATACATATTGTCTCTATTTTCTTTGCCATTTTGTATTAGTTTCCTAGGGCTGCCATAACAAAGTACCAGAGATTGGGTGGCTGAAACAATAATTTATTTTCACACAGTTGCAGAGGCTAGAAATCAGGTCAAGTTGCCCACAGGACTGATTTCTTCTAATAGCTCTCTACTTGGCTAGTAGATGGCTATCTTCTCCCTGTATCAGAACAAGGTCTCCTTGTGAATGTTTATTTCCTAGCATTCTCTTTTTATGTCATCAGCCATATTGGAATAGGACCCATCCTATAAATTTCATTTTAACTTAGTCATCTCTTTAAAGACCCTATCTCCAAAATGCAGTTGCATTCTGCAGTCCTTGGCATTAAGACTTCTTTGGGGGAGGGAAATAATGCAGTTCATAACATCAATATATTACCAGTGCATTTTCCAGAAGTTGGTGTATAATAGGTGCTTTTGCTTAAAAATATTTATAAAGTACATGAATAATTTAGTGCAATATTTCTTTGTTCAGTTAAAAGAAATGAGAAACAAACCACTTTTGAAGAAATCTTGCAACGCAGCTTTTCAAAAGCTGTACTTACAGGAAAAGTACTGGTTTTGGTTTTCAAATATAAAACAGCCAAGATTTCTCTGAAAGACTCAGGTAGGTTTCTTTTAAGTGAACACCTCAACAAGGGACAATCCAATAAAATTTTCAGCCAGAAAAGCAAAAGAGACAAACTTGAATCTAAAATCTATGCATGATTTTAAATATTTAAATGTTTTTAAGTACAGCATTTAGTCTTAGATGCATCAGGTATGTGAAGAGTTTGTAAATTTACCTTCCTTGTAAAATGAGATCATTACTCTTAAATTTGTGAAGTAAATACAGTTAGAATTGGATCTCATTAGGTCAATAATCAGATAATGCCTTCATAGAGAGAATAATTATGGGAATAGCCATAAATATTCATTCCTATTCAATATGTATTCACTCTGGAATCCCTAGATGTGAATAGTAATATCTTATTACATGAACCAGAGTATTCATTAAATGCTTTCAGACAATTTTTACAGAGTGCATTAAAATTCAATTGTTTCTATGCATATGGTTCATCTATAAGACTCAAAAAAAAAGTTTCAGAAGTAACTGGTGAATATCTACCTAGAATAAAAATCTATTAATAAAAACATCAACATCAAAGTGAAGGTCCAGTGGTTACGCAGAGCCAAGTTTGTCAATAATAAACCTAAAAGAAGAATATATTGATAAAGATTGATATTGTGTGTCATAATTACAGCATTCCAGCAATATGTTTTTTCAGTGCTATTTACTTATAAATGCTTTGTTGCTCCTTTGCTTTTCATTCTTATTGTGTTCTAATTTATTATTTTTTTGTTTTTATATGGTAGAATGTTTGCATATATTTGTGAAACATGAGAAAAGAGACATTTTAGAAATATTAGTATGAATTTTGACGATTTCAATATTTTTAGGTGTTTTAAAAATATCACATACTGTTCACAGTTCTATGAATTTTAACACATTCAGCTGATAAACAATCCGCCTGCAATGCAGGAGACATAGTTCAATTCCTGAGTAGGGAAGACCCCTGAAGAAGTAGTAGGCTGCCTACTCCATTATTCTTGGACTTCCCTGGTGGCTCAATCAATAAAGAATCCACCTGAGAGAACTGGGTCTGATCCCTCAGTTAAGAAGATCCCCTGGAGGAAGGCATGGCAAGCCCCCCCACCCCCCTCCAGTATTCTTGTCTGAAGAATTCTCATGGAAAGAGGAGCTGGGTGAGCTACAGTCCATGGGGTCATAAAGAGTTGGACATGACTGAGTGACTAAGCACAGCACACACAGCACAGCACGCATACATGTTGCTATACCCATAGTAAGACAAAAAAGCGGTTCTATCACCACCCCCCCACCACTAAAAAAAAAAAAAAAAAAAGCACTCTCTTGGGCTATCTCTTCATGGTCATTCTCTTTTGTAAAACCCAACCCCTAGAACAATGATGCTTTCCCTTGCTAGAGTTCTGAGACTGTTATATAAATGGAGACTCATTCCATTTAGCTTTTAGAGACTGACTTTTTTCACTCAGCTTAATACATGTAAATTTCATCGAATTTGCCTGTATTAATAGTTCATTCCTTGAATATACACATGTATACCTGAATGACTTGTCCTAACACTAACACATTGTAAACCAACTATAATCTAATGGAATTTAAATGTATAAGCAAAAGAAGAAAAACAATGGATACAATCATTCATTTTTATTGCTCAATCAGTTCAGTCACTCAGTCCTGTTTGACTCTTTGCTATCCCAAGGACTGGATTTATTGCTCAATAGTACTTCATTTTTATGGATTTATCACAATATATTAACTCATTCTCTCACTGAAAGACATTGAGTTGTTTCTAGTTTTGACAGTATAAGTAGAGCTTCTTTAAACTTTAATATGTAGATTTTTGTATTGTGAATGTAAGTTTTCGTTTCTCTAAGGTAAATGACTACAAGTAGGATTTCTGGATTATATAAATGGTGTATGTTTAAACTTATAAGAAACCATATAATTGTCTCAGTAGAAGTGTCTGAGAGATCATTATTCCACATATCACTGGAAACTATTGTCAGTATTTTTTCCATTTTGGCTGTTATAATAGAAAATACAGGCTTCCCAGACAGCTCATTTGGTGAACAGGATAGGCTACCCACTCCAGTATTCTTGGGCTTTCCTTGTGGCTCAGCTGGTAAAGAATCTGCATGCAATGGGGAAGACATGGGTTTGATCCCTGGGTTGGGAAAATCCTCTGGATAATGGAAAGGCTAGCCACTCCAGTATTCTGGCCTGGAGAATTCCATGGACTGTATAGTCCATGGGGCTGCAGAGTCAGACACAACTGAGCAAATATATGTATATGTTATAATAAGAAACACAATGGCTTCTCATACTGGCTGTAATTCATATTTTCCTAAAGATTAATAATGCTGGATATCTTTTCATGTGTGTATTTGCTCTTTTTATATTCTCTGTGGTAAACTTTTCACTCAAATCCTTTGACTAGTCTTCCATATAGTGGGTTATTTTCTTATTGTTCGGCTATTTTTGTGTTTATATATTCATCATACAAGTCTTTTGCTGAATATGTGACTTACAAGTCTTTTCTCTAATCTGACCACTTGTCTTCATGCTTTAAACATGCTTTCTTCAAAGAAAGAAAATGAGCATGGCATTGCCCACCAGAGTAAGACCTAGTGCCCCACAGCCAGTCCCTTCCATCAGGAAGCTTCTACAAGCCTTTTACCCCCCACCGTCAGAGGGCGGACAGAATGAACCATAGCCACAGAAAGCTGACCAAGCTGACCACATGTATCACGGCCTTCTTTAACTCTATGAACGTATGAATCATGCCTATGAGCCATGCCGTGTAGGGCCAGCCAAGATGGATGGGTCATAGTGGCGTGTTCTGACAAAAGTGGTCCAAGAAGGGAATGGGAAGCCACTTCAGCATTCTTGCTTTGAGAACCCCATGGAACAGTATGAAAAGGAAAAATATATGACACTGAGATATAAGCTCCCCAGGTTGGTAGGTGCCCAATATGCTACTGTAGAAAAGCAAAGAAATAGCTCCAGAAGGGATGAAAGGGCTCAGCCAAAGCAGAAACAACACCCAGTTGTGGATGTGTCTGGTGGTGAAAGTAAAGTCTGATGTTCTAAAGAACAATATTGCATAGGGACCTGGAATGTTAGGTCTAAAATTAAGGTAAAATGCAAGTGGTTAAACAGGAGATGGAAGAGTGAACATTGACATTTTAGGAATCAGTGAAGTAAAATGGACAGGAATGGGTGAATTTAATTCCCATGACCATTATATCTACCACTGTGGGCAAGAATCCCTTAGAACAAATAGAATAACCTTCTTAGATAACAATAGAGTCCGAAGGTGCATCTCAAAAATGATAGATCTCTGTTCATTTCCAAGGCAAGCCATTCAATATCACAGTAATCCAAGTCTATGCCCCAGTAACTAATGCCAAATAAGCTGAAGTTGAACAGTTCTATGACGACCTACAAGACCTTCTAGAACTAACACCAAAAAATGTTGTCCTTTTCATCATATGGGAATGGAATGTAAAAGTAGGAAGTAAAGAGATACCTGGATTAATAGGGAAAGTTTGGAATTAGGAGTATAAAATAAAGCAGAGCAAATGCTAACATAGTTTTGCCAAGAGAACACACTGATCATAGCAAACACTCCCTTCCAACAACACAAGAGATGACTCTACACATGGACATCACCAGATGGTCAATACTGAAATCATATTGATTATATTCTTTGCAGCCACCTTTGCCATTCTTTACAGCCATCTTTGCCATTCTTTGCAGCACCGAAGATGGAGAAGCTCTATACAGTCAGCAGAAACAAGACTGGGAGCTGACTGTGGCTCAGATCATTAGCTTTTTATTTCAAATTCAGACTTAAACTGAAGACAGTAGGGAAAATCACTATGCCATTCAGGTATGATGAAGTCAAATTCCTTATGATTATACGGTGAAAGTGAAGTCGCTCAGTCATGTCTGATTCTTTGGGACCCCATGGCCTGTAGTCTACCAGGCTTCTTGGTCCATGGAATTTTCAAGGCAAGAATAGTGGAGTGGGTTACCATTTCCTTCTCCAGGAGATCTTCCCGACCCAGGGGTTGAACCCAGGTCTCCCACATTGTAGGCAGACGCTTTACCATCTGAGCCACCAGGGAAGATTATACAGTGGAAGTGACAAATAGGCACAAGGGATTAGGTCTGACAGAGGGTCTGAAGAAATGTGGATGGAGGTTCATAACATTGTAACTGTATCGTTGATCCTTCTCACAGTGCCAAATGTCTATCTGTTTACACTGTCCATACTCTTCACTGAACCTAGGATCAGCAATGCTCAAGCTAAAAGGCTGGAAGAAGATGCGAGGAGATGTAGGAACTGCAGACACGCTTATTTTCTCCTGGCTAACATGGCAGCCATAACACAGCCTTTTTCTGGCAGACACAGCAGCCTTAGCAGCAGGCATAGCATACCCATAGTGTAGCAATAACACAGTCACAACATAACCTCATATAACATAACCATGGTGTCACTCCAATGTAGCCTCAATGCAAAAGCAGCCAGGGCTTTCATGCTGAACTCATACAGGCATACTGCGCAAAGTAGCTCGTGACCAAGTGATTACCTTGTGATCAAGTAACTACCTCGTGATTCACATGCATAGTGCTATAAATGATCTCAAAAGTTGCATAAATCTCACGATGCACATGTGCAGAGCTATAAATGATCTCAGCTGTAACATAGTCATATTTACAAAACATGGGGCGAGAGAGCCTAAACACGTGTTCTTGGCTAGTTTGCTGTATCCCCACAGAACAGAAGGCAGTGATCAAAATCATTCTCAAGACAAAAAAATGCAAAAAAGCCAAATAGGTGTCTAAGGAGACCATACAAATAGCTGGGAAAAGAAGAGATGCAAAAGGCAAAGGAGGAAAGGAAAGATATAAGCCTCTGAATGCAGAGTTCCAAAGAATAACAAGGAGAGACAAGAAAGCCTTCCTCAGTGATCAATGCAAAGGAATAGAGGAAAGCAATAGAATGGGAAAGGCTAGAGATCTCCTCAAGAAAATTAGAGGCATCAAGGGAATATTTCATGCAAAGATGGGCACAATAAAGGACAGAAATGGTATGGACTTAACAGAAGCAGGAAATAATAAGAGGTGGAAAGAATACACAAAAGAACTATACAAAAAAGATCTTAATGACCTGGCTAACAATGATGGTGTGATCACTCACTTAGAGCCAGACATCCTAGAGCGTGAAGTCAAGTGGGCCTTAGGAAGCATCACTATGAACAAAGGTGGTGGAGGTGATAGAATTCCAGCTGAGCTTTTCAAATCCTAAAAGATGATGCTATGAAAGTGGTGAACTCAATATGCCAGCAAATTTGGAAAACTCAGCAGTGGTCACAGGACTGGAAAAGGTCAGTTTTCATTCCAATCCCAAAGAAAGGGTAATGCCAAAGAATGTTCAAGCTGCCACATAACTGCACTCATTTCAAATGCTAGCAACGTAATACTCAAAATTATGCAAGCCAGATTTCAACAGTACGTGAACCAAGAACTTCCAGATATTCAAGCCAGATTTAGAGAAGGCAAAAGAACCAGAGATCAAATTGCCAACATCTGTTGGATCATACAAAAAGCAAGAAATTCCAGAGAAACATCTACTTCTGCTTCACTGACTATGCTAAAGCCTTTGACTGTGTGGCTCACAAACTGTGGAAATTCATAAAGAGATGGGAATGCCAGATCATCTTACCTGAATCTTGAGGAACCTGTTTTTAGGTCAAGAAGCAACAGTTAGAACCAGACATGGAACAATGGACATGGAACAAACAACTTTCCAAGTTAGAAAAGGAGTATGTCAAGGCTGTATATTGTCACCCTGCTTATTTAACTTCTATGCAGAGTACATCATGAGAAACGCTGGGCTGGAAGAAGCACAAGCTGGAATCAAGATTGCCAGGAGAAATATCAATAATCTCAGATATGCAGATGACACCACCCTTATGGCAGAAAGTGAAGAGGAACTAAAGAGCCCCTTCTTGGTGAGGGTGAAAGAGGAGAGTAAAAAAGCTGGATTAAAACTCAGTTTTCAAAAAATGAAGGTCATGTATCTGGTCTAATCACTTCATGGCCAATAGACAAGGAAACAATTGAAACAGTGACAGACTTTCTTTTCTTGGGCTCCAAAGTCACTGCAGTGACTTCAGCCATGAAATTAAAGGATGCTTGCTCCTTGGGAAAAAAATTCATGACAAATCTAGACAGCGTATTAAAAAGTAGAGACATCATGTTTCCAGAAATGTCTGTATAGTCAAAGCTCTGGTTTTTCCAGCAGTCATGTATGGATGTGACAGTTGGACCATAAAGAAGGCTGAATGTTGAAAAACTGATGCTTTCCAACTGTGGTGCTGGAGATGACTTTTGAGATTCCCTTGGACTGCAAGGAGATCAAAATTGTCAGTCTTAAAGGAAATCAAGTCTGAATATTCACTGGAAGGACTGATGTTGAAGTTGAAGCTCCACTACTTTGGCCACATGATGCAAAGAGTCCACTCATTAGAGAAGATCCTGATGCTGGGGAAGATTGAAGGCAGGAGGAGAAAGGGATGACAGGACAAGATGGTTGGATGGCATCACCTTTTCAATGGACATGAGTTTGAACAAACTCCAGGAGATGGTGAAGGACAGGGAAGGGTTGTGTGCTGAAGTCCAAAGCATGGCAACGAGTGAGAGACTACTGAACTGCTGAGCAACTACTAGAACTTTTTTCCTCAGCCTAAGTCACAGAGTTATTCTCCTCAATCTTCTTCTATGTGTTTTATATTCTTGTGTCTTATATTTATGATCCATTTTGAGTTGTTTGCGTGAGTATGAGGATAGTTTGAGCTTTTTTACATATATGCGCTCAGTTGTCTCAACATCATTTTAAGAATAAAAGCTAACCATTTTTTTTCTTTTCTTGCCTTTGCACCTTTGTCAAAAAGTAATTGTTCATATTTGCTTGAATCTACCTGTAGATTATTCTCTTCCATCAATCTATGTCTTTATTCCCTTGGTAACACCATAATATTTTGACTATTGTAGCCCTTTATATTAAATCTTAAAATTGATAGTGTGATTCTTCCCACTTACTTTTCTTCTTAAATTATTGTAGTTGTTGCAGTACTTTTGCCTTTCCATATAAATTTTACAGTCACCTGCTGAATATCTATAAGATCTTTCCCTGAAAATCTGAGAAGTGTTGCGTTAAATGCATGGATCAACTTGAGGAGAATTGACATAGTTAGTATACTGAATATTCAAAGCTGTGAATGTTTGTGTGTCTCTAGGTCTTTGATTTCTTACATCAGGATTTATTTTTTTTTTAAGTTTGCAGCATAGAAATTATGCATATGTTTTGTGAGATATATACAATTTCAATTTTTAGGCTTGTTGTAACTGGTTTATTTTCTCTTTTAAATTTTGGTTTCTAGTTGTATATTAGTGTATAGAAACACAATTGATTTTTGTGTTTTCATTTTATATCCTATGACCTTGGCAATTTCACTTTTAAGTTATAGGTTTTCTTGTTTGTTTTTTTTTTTTTCTTAATATATTTCCTGAAATTTCCTACATACATATTCATGGTGACTGTAGGCAGAAATAATGTTATTTCTTCCTTTCTAATCTGCATGTTGTTTATTTCTTTTCTTTGCCTCATTGCACTGGCTAAGAGCAACAGTAGTATGTTGAAGAGCAGTGGTGAACATGAATAGCCTTCCCTTCTTCTGAACCTTGAGGGAAAACATTTAGAAACTTTGGATGAGTGTGCCACTTTGATGTACGGGGGGGGGGGGGGGGGGGCGGTGCTGTGTAAGAGAAGTCAGTGAGTAGCTATTTCTTTTTTCCCAGATGAGAAGACCTTAACTTCATCTACAAATTAGGTTGTTGTACCTGAGGTAATTTCTGCCCCTTTCAGATAACACCTTGATACCCAACCCTATCTTTCTAGCACTTTCTGGGAATCTCAAGTGACCAAAACCCAAAAGTGTCAGTTGAGTCCAACAAGTCACATTTATCTTGATGACAAGCTTGTCTGTATTCAAATGAACCTTCTAATCTGAGGTCAATATTTATTTAAACCTATGGTTTAGGAGTATAATCTCTTTCCAAAACTAAACTAAACTAAAATAAAAAATTTCTTATCTTTTCAAATGCTCTTTATTAAATATTGCTTAGTTCATTTGAACCATCTTATGGTCTAAAGATAATGTGCAATAATATCTAAGTAAACTATGGAAAATTCTTCAACAAACATGAACACATATATTTAGGGTACATGTGATGCATATTTATATATACATGATATGTTATATAATTGCATTCATATTAAATGTATGATATATATATATATATTTGTAGTGTATCAAAGTAGATAATTGTATAAGCTCCTCTGAAAACCTAGAAACAGTTAATAATGTTTACTAGGTCTCTCAACTGATACTCAAAAATGAAAAGGATGCTTCAAATGAACAAAGAAAGCATTTAATAATACTGAGTCTCTCCCCACATCTCAGGACTGTGTTAAAGAATCAGCAGAAAATAGGTGTAAAGAATCTTTAAATCCTTAGAGAAAGTCTGTTTAAATATTGTTTTTTGTATTTGCATACCCCATATGTATGCTAATAACAAAGTTTCTCTGGAGATGTTTTTTCTGCTCAGGGCAAAATATATTAAAGGTGATATCAAGTTATGTTTATCATGTGAGAAAATAAAGCAGCCCTGGTGTATCAAGCTCAAAAATAGAGTCACAAAAGAAAAAATGATGTATTATTTTAATAACAGTTTGCATTCATATTGCATATTTCATCATAATGATCAATAAAATGTTAGAACTAATAATAAAAACAGGAATTATTCAACTTCCTGTCTTAACAAATTATCTCAGGAATGGAAGACACTAACTATATTTTCACCTATCCTGCAAGGCAGTTCAATTATTTATGATAGAAAGTCAAAATCTCAAGAATTGTATACTCTTCAGGAGTTGTGTCAATCAGAGCTTGAGTTAGGGAGAGACTGACCCCAGAAAGTAACCAAAATCCACAGACTAGGCTTTTGCATCTTGAGATATGTATCTGGTTTTTCACAAATAAAAATAAAATCTATAAGAGTTGCTCACTGCTATTTTCTTAAATTTTTAAAATAGAGATTTTTTTCACGTATTTTTCATAATTATTAACAAAAACCTAAAAGGGAGGAACTTGAAACCTTTCCCATAGTTAACCTACCTCCTTTCTGAAGAGGAGGATAATGAGATTTTCTTCATGAGACCTAGTGCATGGAACTAGGAGAAGGCAATGGCAAGCCAAGCCACTCCAGTACTCTTGTCTGGCAAATCCTGTAGACAGAGGAGCCTGGTAGGCTGCAGTCCATGGGTTTGCTAGGAGTTGGACATGACTGGCGACTTCACTTTCACTTTTCACTTTCATGCATTGGAGAAGGAAATGGCAGCCCACTCCAGTGTTCTTGCCTGGAGAATCCCAGGGACAGGGGAGCTTGGTGGGCTGCCATCTCTGGGGTCGCACAGAGCCGAAAGGACTGAAGCGACTTAGCAGCAGCAGCAGCAGCAGTGCATGGAAAATGTGAGTCTTACACAGTCTATCAGTTGCAAAGCTTTCCATCTTCAGTGAAACAACAACCTCCTTCAGGCATGTTGTTGCTAGGTTACTATTAAATAGAATTTCAGTAGTGTAATATATTCATAAAGGAAGAGTCAAGAGATAAGTAAGAAAATAATTATAATAACTTTGTCATGTCTGGGCTACCTGATGCATTAATATATATCCAGAGGCATTATTCTAGGTGGAAGGAAGAAAGATTTATTTTCTATTTTGAATAGTCTCAGTGATTCATTGCATGTCTCTCATATATACCAAACATTTTGAAAGCATTTCAATTAAAGAGAATACTTAGTACACAAGTCTAGGCTTCTGGATTTCTCATTTAATATTGCACTTGATTGACGCAGTTGCTGACATTTTACAGGGAATGATTACAAATGTTATATATATTTGAAGAGAACCTTGAGTTGTACGTATTCTAGCCTAAAATCTTAAAACTAAGTTCAAAGAATCTCAGTTTAAGGGATTATGTGGTTCATCATTGAAATGTTTTCATCAAATAATGCTCCTTCTTACAAAGTGCTAAGTGCAGTTAATATTTTATTTGCCTTTGTCATACAAACTAATGATCACTCATGCATTATGATCATTGGACAAAATTTTAAACATGAGATCCCCAAGCCAAGAACTTGTAGACAGGGCCTGACATCAATTTATTTTAAAAAGCTCCATTGGGCAATTTGATGAGCAATTTGATTTGCAAAGTAGAGATGTACAAGTCTGTAGCCCATCAAGTAGTATATTCTTCCCTCAGAAGATTTTAAGATGAAAGGGCAAAGAAGCAAACACATTTAGAATTGTGCATTGATTGTGTTAATTATAGTAGAATACCAGAATCATAATATATAATTTACACTGAAGAGGAAAAAATTTTAACCAAATTTTATTTCTTGCATCAGGTCTCTTCAGTCTCTCTCATTCACACTCCAGAAATTATATTGCTTTAGAGAAAGTAAATGGATAGAATGAGCAACTAACTCCATCTGTAAATTTCTAAAAATACAGCTAGAACCAAAAATTGCACCTCTAAAGTGTGAGTTATAGATTTGGAGATTTTTTGCAAATGAAGATTAAAAAAAAAATAGCCTGCCATAAAATAGAAAACAGATTTTATTTTTCCATTTGCCATTTTATGGAAGTGACTATGGAATGTGCAAAATCACCATTGACATTCAGGCAATCCCTGAAAAATAGGTTTGAGTAGGATGGAGGATTAAATATGAACTGAACTGTGTGAATTCTACATGACCAATAAATAAATAAATAAATAAATAATCCAAAATGGTAGAGATTGTACTGAGTTTTTGATATTCTATTTTCTTATACTAATGGTTCAGAAAGCAGGGACAAATGTTATCAAAATTTTTCTCTGCTCCACATAAAAAGTTTTATTCTTTGGGTCTCATCATAACTAGTAAAATATATTATTATCCTTCATTTTAGGAAACTTCAGGAAAGTGGGGTTCTAGTAAGATACTCAACATTTGAAAGAGAAATCTTTTTAAATTTCTACTATTGCCATCCTTCAAATTTTTACCTGTGGGCTGGAAACCCTGCAAGATAAAAATCGAGTTTTTCCTCTAATTCTTAGATAGTAGCAGCTAGCTTGTTGCATCTCCCTGCCTTTCCTCTCCACTTTCAGCCTCAGGTCAGCCAGCCAGCTGCTCTGGAAGAGAACCAAATTGGCTTGGGGCCTGTCAGGGCAAATTCTGATTCCTCCAACCCTCAGGCAAATGCTTCAAAGTCTGTAAGTGACCCCCAGCCTTGCCATCTTGGTCTTGGATGTTTTGAATGTTTCCCAAAATCTTTGAGGGGATTATAGCATAATCAATTAGTGAAGAGTTTATCAAAAATGAGTATCTTTGATTGGCAACAGCTCCTAACTAAGAGTCTTTTATATTCCACAGTTCTTCATAAATAAGTACTCAATCTTCATAAAGCATAGAAAATCAGCAAGGATAAAGTACCTCTCCTTGGGAGAGAGTGGATTGAGGTTGGCAGTCAAGGTAGCATCCACTTGTTCTATAATATTCTAATTTTATATAGTTGATTTATAATTTAAATGTGCAATATTAAATTTTACATCAATAGCATGATTTTAGTATAAATTAACATTTAATAAACTAATAAGTTATATGAAATATTCTGTAAAGTAAGTACTGCAATACTGGAGACCATATGGTTGCAAAGATCACTTTTCTTTGACAATGGGAACATATTTTAATGTATTTTGATTGATCCCACTCAGAATATATATATTTTCTTGCACACTGACCCAAATAACTAGATATTAATTGCAAATGTTATAACATTACTAATCAGCTGTTAAGTAAGAAGGAGAGAGGATAAAAATATGGTGTGTGATACTCAGCTCTCCATTTCTACGCCCAAGGTAGACAACACTGTGATGGCACCTATCTTCAAAATCCTCTATTAAGTGTTGGTGCATATTAAGCTCTAACATCTTCTCTTGAAGCCGAGGTTTCTTAATGAAGCAGATATTAAACCCCTGTGCTGGATTTTCTTACCAAGGGATTGCATCTGAATAGCTCAGGGAGCTTTCCAACTCATACACACCGAAGTTTCAACACTGGAAAATCTGACTTTATGTAAGCATGATTGGACCTTAACATGTGCATGTTGAAAACAAAACCTCCAGCTGATTCTGATGAGTTCATTATGAATTACAATTCAGTTCAGTTCAGTTGGTCAGTCGTGTCCAACTCCTTGTGACCCCATGAATCGCAGCACGCCTGGCCTCCCTATCCATCAGAAACTCCTGGGATTCACTCAGACTCACGTCCATTGAGTCAGGGATGCCATCCAGCCATCTCATCCTCTGTCGTCCCCACTTCCTCCTGTCCCCAGTCCCTCTCAGCATCAGAGTCTTTTCCAATGAGTCAACTCTTCGCATGAGGTGGCAAACTACTGGAGTTTCAGCTTTAGCATCATTCCCTCCAAAGAAATCCCAGGGCTGATCTTCAGAATGGACTGGTTGGATCTCCTTGCAGTCCAAGGGCTTCTCAAGAGTCTTCTCCAACACCACAGTTCAAAAGCATCAATTCTTCAGTGCTCAGCTTTCTTCACAGTCCAACTCTCACATCCATACATGACCACTAGAAAAACCATAGCCTTGACTAGATGGACCTTTGTTGGCAAAGTAATGTTTCTGCTTTTCAATATGCTATTTAGATTGGTCATAACTTTTTTTCCAAGGAGTAAACATCTTTTGATTTCATGGCTGCAGTCACCATCTGCAGTGATTCTGGAGCCCAAAAAAATAAAGTCTGACACTGTTTCCACTGTTTCCCCATCTATTTCCCATGACGTGATGGGACCAGATGCCATGATCTTTGTTTTCTGAATGTTGAGCTTTAAGCCAAATTTTTCACTCTCCTCTTTCACTTTCATCAAGAGGCTTTTTAGTTCCTCTTCACTTTCTGCCATAAGCATGGTGTCATCTGCATATCTGAGGTTATTGATATTTCTCCCGGCAATCTTGATTCCAGCTTGTGCCTCTTCCAGCCCAGCGTTTCTCATGATGTACTCCGCATATAAGTTAAATAAGCAGGATGACAATATACAGCCCTGACGTACTCCTTTTCCTATTTGGAACCAGTCTGTTGTTCCATGTCCAGTTCTAACTATTGCTTCCTGACCTGCATATAGATTTCTCAAGAGGCAGGTCAGGAGGTCTGGTATTCCCATGTCTTTCAGAATTTTCCACAGTTTATTGTGATCCACACAGTCAAAGGTTTTGGCATAGTCAATAAAGCAGAAATAAATATTTTTTGGAACTCTCCTTCCTTTATTGGTGATCCAGTGGATGTTGGCAATTTAATCTCTGGTTCCTCTGCCTTTCCTAAAACCAGCTTGAACATCTGGAATTTCATGGTTCAAGTATTGCTGAAACCTGGCTTGGAGAACTTTGAGCATTACTTTACTAGCATATGAGATGATATAATATAATTTCCATTATAAATTCATAAACATTGATGTTGGTGTAGGTCTACTACAGGTGACTTTTGATGATTTGCTTGTAGTTCTGATCCTGTGACTGAAGGGTTGTTGTTGAATGAAAAGACACCAGGATTCTTGGCTTCCGGAGGAGAAGAATTCAATCCAGGGCCAGAGACAAGGCTTGATTGCTCAGAGCTTTTGTGTAATAAAGTTTTATTAAAGTGTAAAGGGGATAGAGAAAGCTTCTGACATAGGCATCAGAAGGGGGCAGAAAGAGCACCCCCCTGGTAGTCTTCAGCTGAATGTTATATAGTCACTAGCAGTCTGTTAATGAAAGAAAGGAATGTCTTAAAATTCAGAATGGCATCAGGCCCCTCACCCATAAGATGCATTTTAGGATAATCTTGGCACCAAATGATTCATCCAGGGCCATAAAACGATTGATCTGAATCTTGTAGAAGGGAAGATTACCATACAAATGGTTTTGTTTACATAGATTAGGGGAACAATATCGAAGTATAACATGCTGGTTTGTCAAGTAGGTTCTGAGCCATTAGGCTAACAGACTTGAAGACAGAGTCTGGGGTAAATGCATAGTACATTAACATAGCTTAAGACAAACATTTCCATATGGAAAATGCATTGGTTAACTCAAGGTTTGAGAATAGTTAACTTCAGGTGAAACCAGGTGTCATTATGGCAACACAGTATCTTAAGAGAAACCTCCTTTTAAATTTGTATAGAGAAGGAAAAAAAAAAATCACTAGTTTATTTCCTCCTGCCGCTTAAGAGAAATAAAAATGTCTGACACTTGCAGCCTATTTCCTCTGTTTTGAGACCCCTGGCCTTCCTGCCTGTTACCCTCTTATGACCTTAGGCAGACATATAGTTGGCCCAAGGTTTAGGGTTTTCATTGACAAATGGGATTAATAATATGTTACCTTTATTTCCATAGTCAATTCAACTCAAAAGTATTGCTGGCTTAGCAGTATATACTATCTGTGGGACACTGGACCTCACCTCTGAGTTCTCAATATATTCATCTTAAAAGCTGGAATTGTGCTGCTTAATCAGTGGTTGTCAATCTCTACTCTGAATCAGAACTCTCAAGGGCAAAGTAGTCTCAGGGGATGAGGGGGTGTAGCGGGGTGTAGCTAACAAGCAACAGGGTCCTGAGCCCTCTTCTCCTCCTCACCCACAGTGTCTTATGTTTGCATATTATATCTTTGTATGAGATTCTTTCCCCACAAAGTATGTTTTAAAGCACTGCATTCTGAAGTCAGATCTAGCTCAAAATTCTTTTAATCAAATGCATAGGATTGTTGGTCTAAAATTAGATAAATTGTTGTCAGTGAGTTTTGTAAAATGAAAAGTTTTTAAGCTGAATGAAATTAAAAGATGCTTGCTCCTTGGAAGAAAAGCTATGAACAATCTAGACAGCATATTAAAAAGCAGAGACATTACTTTGCTGATAAAGGTCTGTCTTGTCAAAGCCATGGTTATCATGTATGGATGTGAGAGTTGGACTATAAAGAAAGCTGAGCACCAAAGAATTGATGCTTTTGAACTGTGGTGTTGGAGAAGACTCTTGACGGTCCCTTGGACTGCAAGGAGATCCAACCAGTCCATCCTAAAAGAGATCAGTTCTAAATATTCATTGGAAAGACTGATGCTGGTGCTGAAACTCCAATACTTTGGCCACGTGATGCAAAGAACTGATTCATTGGAAAAGACTCTGATGCTGAGAAACATTGAAGGCAGGAGAAGAAGGGGATAACAGAAGATGAGATGGTTGGATCTCATGGACTTGATGGACATGAGTTTGAGCAAGCTCCAGGAGCTGGTGATGGACAGGGAAGCCTGGCCTGCTGCAGTCCAGGGGGTCACAAAGAGTCAGACATGACTGAGAAACTCAACTGACTGACTGAATAAGCTGAATGACCTTGGAAGTATCATAGTACCAGCTTAAATTTTCTCAGTTTTCAGAGTGAACTAAATTTCCTCGGTCTTGGCTTGGCTTCTCTTTCCCTTGCACCTTTATACTACTCATAAAGAACACTTAGATCCCTGGTCACATTCTTTAACCAGACACTTTGCTCCCAACCAAATGCTGGCCTCAGTCACTTTAAGCAGAGATAGAACATATATTCATAGCAACTCTTCTTCCTCCCTTTTCCATCTGACAGGTCTTAGAAAATAACCACATGCCTCCATTGGAAATATGGGTGTTTAGGGAAGATTGCTGGGTCCAAGATGCTAATTATCTTGACCTCCAAACAAAACTGAGTCTGTGGCAGTGAGTCTTTCCTTGAACAATGTAGCTGAGAGAGCAGTTGTGCCTTGGCAGTGGGGTCAATCTCAACTCTCCCTTCTCATGAACTCTGTTCTCACACCCATTCATGCTTCAACCCCGAAGGTCCTCAGAATGAAAGGGCTCAATTTTGAATCTAGTCATTCTGTACTGATAACAGTGAAGAAATAATTCGGCCCATTTGAGTTAGGAATGACTTGTGATGGCTTAGTACAACAAGCATATGATTCATAATGTGTCTTCTATGCATCAAGCTGACAGGCTACACAGATAAGTAGAAAGACTGATTGGTCTTTATGAGCAGAGAATCTTGAGGAAGAGCTAGACTCATAGATAGATACTATAAATGCAGTGCAGGTAAGTAGAAAAATAAGTGTCCATGTGGGGTGTTGGGGCATCCTTAGGAAATTTGGATGCTTTCAGTAAGTTTCACGGAAATACACATTAAGCATGTGTACTCATGAAAATTAAGTAAGAGTTAGCAAAATAAAGAAAGTGGAATGGACTTTTTTTCAAATGAGAAAATTATTTAATCTCTAAAGTAGTTAAAACTACAATCAGTTTGCTATTACCAAAGCATACTATGTGAAGTCTATGCAGAATGACTGGGAACTTAGCTGAAGAATGAGAATGTGTCTTGGAAGGAGTTTATGCTAATGTTAAGGCATTTAGATTTTATTCTATGAGTTATAAGAGAATCCTTGAAGCATTTTAAGCTGAGAAGTAATCTACCTCCATAAATTCTGCTTTTTTTTTGCATATGTCTTGAAATGATTGTTTGGGTAAACCTCTGCTTCTAATTTGCTATTTACAGTTGCACATCAAGAGGTTTTTATAGAAATATACATGTAAATTATATGATACCAGTGCTATCAATGCAACTACTCGGAAAACACTTTGCAAATACTGCTGTGGAGCATTATAAAGCATATATATTTATATAGAAATCCAGATTCCTAAATGTTGACCTCTTTCTGAGTGTTTGCAATGATTTCATCACTGGCAAACACATAGCTCATTTAGTAATGCTTACATTTTACAGACTCTGACTGAACAAGGCACTAGCAGCTTTATTTTACATTTCTGCCTAAAATGCTCTTAGAATTATGCAGATCTGTTCCTGTCCCTGCCATTGCTCTACCCAATTATTTCTTGCATAATCATTTGAGTGTTTGCTTCATTTTCTTTAGCGTATTTTCTGACTTTAAAGTGTTCTGAGGTCCCCTCATGCATTTTTTATATTTCTCTGCTAACTAGATTCTAAAATGTGGCAGTTGGCTACCATTTATGAGGTGGCTTTGGGAGATTTTAATCCTCTGGCTTTGTTAGGTTGAAGTGATGGCATCTCACGTCCTCTCAGCTGTGTTAGCAGGAAAAGAATCCTAAAAGTCCACCATAGTTCCTCCCCAGTCCCTTTTCCTGTTCTTTGTTAATCCCTGCCAACCGGTTCCCCATATACCTTTGAACAGTGGAAAAGAAGATTGATCTAAATTCTTTCCTCTATTCGGTTTCCACATCTATTCTGCTATTTGTCCTCACTTCATGCAAGGCTCTCAGAGAAGGAAGATATTTTTACTGACCTCCAACATTGAAGGAATCAACCTTATCAAATACTTCAGTTTTCTAAGTTACAGCTTTAGAACAAAATCTGAATAATAATAATATTACTACCAAAACCAAGCAGGGCTCTGTGGTGTTTCCAAGCATGGAGGCTTTTCTGCCCCCCACCCCCCATTTCCTGTAGGCAAGACTCTAGCCTCTGTGCCCTCCCTTGAGTTCCATAGGGCAGATTTGAACAGTTGCTAATCAAGAAGGGAGCAGCCCAGAAATCACAGAGAGGCAGAGATTGAAGGGACCAGAGAAGCTCATCAGGATCAGGAGACATCACCTGAGGTGAGACTAAGGGGTTGCAAGCCCTGCTTATACCCTAGTCTTGGCAGAGACCCAATCTTTGACTTCACTGTTATAAAAACCCTCATTCTCTGGGGTTGGGACACAACAAAGCCTGGCGTATCTCCTTTTGCCTAGCAAAGCAATAAGGTTATGCTTTTCTACTTCACCCAAACTCTGTCTCAGGATTTGATTCAACACTGGCATATGGAGAGGCCGAGCTTTTAGTAACATTACTACCACTACCTCTGCTAAGAGCAGTTACCAGAGATGGAGCAAGTGCCGTTATGATTTACATAAACTACCTCACTTAATTCTTCAAGAGATGGGAATACCAGACCACCTGACCTGCTTCTTGAGAAATCTATATGCAGGTCAGGAAGCAACAGTTAGAACTGGACATGGAACAACAGACTGGTTCCAAATAGGAAAAGGAGTACGTCAGGGCTGTATATTGTCATCCTGCTTATTTAACTTCTATGCAGAGTACATCATGAGAAACGCTGGGCTGGAAGAAGCACAAGCTGGACTCAAGATTGTTGGGGGAAATATCAATAACCTCAGATATGCAGATGACACCACCCTTATGGCAGAAAGTGAAGAGGAACTAAAAAGCCTCTTGATGAAAGTGAAAGAGGAGAGTGAAAAAGTTGGCTTTTCACTCTCAGCATCAGAAAACTAAGATCATGGTATCTGGTCCCATCACTTCATGGGAAATAGATGGGGAAACAGTGGATACAGTGTCAGACTTCATTTTTGGGGGCTCCAAAATCACTGCAGATGGTGACTGCAGCCATGAAATTAAAAGATGCTTACTCCTTTGAAGAAAAGTTATGACCAACCTAGATAGCATATTGAAAAGCAGAGACATTACTTTGCCAACAAAGGTCCGTCTAGTCAAGGCTATGGTTTTTCTAGTGGTCATGTATGGATGTGAGAGTTGGACTGTGAAGAAAGCTGAGCGCTGAAGAATTGATGCTTTTGAACTGTGGTGTTGGAGAAGACTCTTGAGAGTCCCTTGGACTGCAAGGAGATCCAACCAATCCATTCTGAAAGAGATCAGCCCTGGGATTTCTTTGGAGGGAATGATGCTGAAGCTGAAACTCCAGTACTTTGGCCACCTCATGTGAAGAGCTGACTCATTGGAAAAGACTCTGATGCTGGGAGGGACTGGGGGCAGGAGGAGAAGGGGATGACAGAGGAGGAGATGGCTGGATGGCATCCCTGACTTGATGGTGTGAGTCTGAGTGAACTCTGAGAGTTGGTGATGGAGAGGGACGACTGGCGTGCTGCGATTCATGGGGTCACAAAGAGTCGGACATGACTGAGCGACTGATCTGAACTGAACTGAAACTGTATTTATTCAGATGGAATAACATTTCTCAGATCAGATAGCTAGTAAGTAGAAGAGCTAATACTAATCCCCAATCTCTCTGATACTGAAGCTCGTATTGTTAGCCCCATCTCATGTCTGCTCTGCAATCCATACCTTTAGACATTCATTGATTCATTCAGCAGATAAACAGATAGCCCACTTCTGGGGATTGTTAGAAACTGCAGAGAACACAAAGAAAGTAAAACCTGCATTCTGCTGTCAGGAATCATGACATTCATCAAGTAAGTATAATATAAAACAGAAAAAGAAAATAGTAAAACAGCACAATGTTGAAGATGTGTTGTCAAAGTTCCAAGGGACAGAGATTTCCCAGGTGGATGACTAGAAGGTCTTTTAGATACATTGTGTCATTAATACTCAGAAAAAGGCAAACTGAAGCTACAATGTAACATCTCCACACAACAAAGAGATTGGTAAAAGTTTTAAATTCTACTTCTAGTGTGTCATAGATATAGAATAAAATGAGTATTGTAGAATCAATATTTATTGATAAATACAATTTATTTTCCATAATCTAGAGAAATTGAAGGGGCACATACTTTCAGGATTCAACAATTCCTTTTTCTAGGATACTCTTTAGAGATACACTTGAAAAACTCTATTGGGTGAGATATACAAGTATGTTCATAGAAGTATTGTTTGTAATAAGCCCAAATTAGATAACATAATAATTGAGTTTATAAATTAAAAAAGTGTGATGCACCCATGCAATGGGATACTAACATAGCATTAAAGAAGCTTTCTATAACTAACGTCCTGTCATCACTGTATTTCACAAACAGCGTTAAGTGAAAGGAGCAGATAGCTGAATAACTTAGAATTATTTCAGTTATATAAAATGGTAAAAGAGGCAAAATCAAGCTATTTTTTAGGGATATATACATATATGGTAAAACTGATTCTCACAAAGGTCAGGCCAGTGATGATCTCTATGAGGAAGGCGGAATGGCATGCATATGTGTGCCAACTTGCTTCAGTCATGTCCAACTCTTTGTGTCTCTGTGGACCATGGCCCCCCAGGCTCCTCTGCCCATGGGACTCTCCAGGCAAGAATACTGGAGTGGGTGGCCATGCCCTCCTCTGGAGAATCTTCCCAACCCAGGGATCAAACTCATGTCTTATATCTTCTGCATTGGCAGGAGGGTTCTTTATAACTAGCACCACCTGGGGATACCAGAATGATATGCACAGAGAATTTATCTGTAATGGGAATTTACTCTGTCTTAAGGTGTTAGATAGTTGAATTATTTTGAATTAGTCTCTATGTTTTACTACTCTTTTATATTGTCTCATTTTTAAATAGTCTACATGAAAGATAATTTTTAAATATACACAGTTTTTTAAAAGGCAGAGCTATGAAAGAGTTTTAATGGATTTATTATATATGTAAGCATCAGAAAAAAAGGCTTTGACATTAGAGAGAAAGGTAGAAAAGTTACATAGGCAAATTTACTGTATAACTACTGCTACTACTAATTTAATTTATGGTTATCATAAAATACAGAATGAATGATCAGGATCAATGTGGAAATGAAACCTCTAAATCATCACTATGTATGTTTCTAGGGACTCAGTTGAGAAGTAACACATGCATGAACATGAGCTGTTGTGAACAATAATTCCTGGAGATGTCTGTGGGTAGGCTGAAGCAAGAGATTAAAATCAACAAAATGAAAAGTTTTTGCAATAATATCTGCCTGCTGTAGAAAGTTCCAAAAATGTGCCTGTGAGGAAGAAATATCTACTTAACAAAGACAGCGAAAGACGTGAAAGTGAGTCCATCTGAAGATCATAAACCCTAAAATGTGGCAACAATCTAAAAGCATGTTATGTCAATATTTGTTACATAAAAGTAATATTTATTACATACAATTCACATAGCATCCTGAGGACAAATGAAGCAAATATTATGATACAGAGACTGTAGGCCTTTTGAGAAAAAATCCACAATAGAGTCAACAGAGGAAAACAAAGTGTGTTCAGACATTTAAAGCTTAAATATACAAATGGTGCAAAATATGTATTGTTCTAGCAGGAACCAAAATTCCTAAGTTTCCATAGCTGCAACAGACTAAGGGCTCACTCAAAAATCTTAAATGCTTTGGGTCAGAGAAAAAGCAGTGGCAGGAAATGTAATTAATTGAAGAGAGACCACATCACAGACAGGTACTCAGAATTACATTTTTAAAATGAGTAATACAGATATGCCTCCAGAACTCAGCCTTCAGAATATGATCCAGGTCACTAGACTGTGACTTTTGATGGCTGATTGCCTTGGATGAGCCTAGAAATGGCATACCATGATGTGAATCTTGGTCTTTGTCCTTGTCAGTCAGCACTCTTTCGATTATCACTGCATGTTACCTCTTTTCAGTGTTATATCATGAACTGAGAGTGTTGAAGAGTTGCAACAAACAGAGTGATTTCTATTTTCTATCTTTGAATGTAGAGGAATTTAGACTTTCATTTTTAAAGTATTATCAATTCATTTCAAAGGCACACAAACCTAAATTAATATACAGGTTTGGAGTTTAAAATCTCATGAAATAAATGAGGTTATTGTATTCAGTACATTCTTGACGTTTTAATGAAGCATATTAACAAAAATTATGTCTCAAAGTCATTATACTAAGTTATTATTCTCTGTGACACTGGAACACTGGAACATTATTGGATCTGAAGGAAAAACTCCTAATAAAATTATGTTACGGTAATATTATCAATAATGACAATTATAGTGACACTAATGAAGATATGAAGGACTTCATTCTAAATTATCACTATGTGCTCAAACAAGTTGAGTGTAAATAAGAAGCCATGAGCAATTCATGAGCAATTATCTGTTTAATTTTTTTTTTTTAATTTTTTATT
Source organism: Capra hircus (assembly GCF_001704415.2). Taxonomy (NCBI): domain Eukaryota; kingdom Metazoa; phylum Chordata; class Mammalia; order Artiodactyla; family Bovidae; genus Capra; species Capra hircus. The sequence goes on from NC_030826.1 coordinate 3,583,587, forward strand.
TTTTTTTTTAATTTTAAAATCTTTAATTCTTACATGCGTTCCCAAACATGAACCCCCCTCCCACCTCCCTCCCCACAACATCTCTCTGGGTCATCCCCATGCACCAGCCCCAAGCAAGCTGCACCCCATGTCAGACATGGACTGGCGATTCAATTCTTACATGACAGTATACATGTTATAATTCCCATTCTCCCAAATCATCCCATCCTCTCCCTCTCCCTCTGAGTCCAAAAGTCTGGTATACACATCTGTGTCTTTTTTCCTGTCTTGCATACAGGGTCGTCATTGCCATCTTCCTAAATTCCATATATATGTGTTAGTATACTGTATTGGTGTTTTTCTTTCTGGCTTACTTCACTCTGTATAATTGGCTCCAGTTTCACCCATCTCATCAGAACTGATTCAAATGAATTCTTTTTAACGGCTGAGTAATACTCCATTGTGTATATGTACCACAGCTTTCTTATCCATTCATCTGCTGATGGACATCTAGGTTGTTTCCATGTCCTGGCTATTGTAAACAGTGCTGCGATGAACATTGGGGTACATGTGTCTCTTTCATATTATAGTTTACAGTAAAAAAAATGACAATATCACGACTCATTTTACTTGACAAGAGGAAAGCTGAACTTTGCCTGTTACTTGTAACCGAAACTATCCATTCCAGGACATTTGACTTTCCCATTCTCCCAACATTTTGTTAATACAGTGAGATTGTTAAAACAGTCTAGTGGACCCTTTATTATTATGGAAATGATGACCTGAAGGTGGCAGGTTCAGGGACTCAATAAGTGAAGCAAGTGAACACATGAAATTCTACTACTATTCACCCAATTACGTAATATGACTGGTCTCATTTCTAAGAATAGTTTCCACTAAAATCTAAGGTAGGACTTCCCTGGTGGTCCAGTGATTAAGAATCCGCTGCCAATGCAGGAGACATAGGTTCAGTCCCTGGTTCAGGAAGACCCCACATGCTGCTGTGGAATAACTAAGCCTTTATGCTCTAAAGCCTATGAACAGCAACTAACAAAGCCTGCACATCTAGAGCCCATGCTCTGCATCAAGGGAAGACCCCCAGATGAGAAGCCAGTGTAGCACAAGGAAGAGTAGCCCCTCCCCACTGCACCTCGACAAAGCCTGAGTGCGGCAACAAAGACTCAGGATGGATAAAATTTTAGCAACAACAAAATTAATACAATCTAAAGTAAAAGAGGCACTGTCTATTTCCTCACTTGCAAGGTAAAGGGCTTTTGAAGTATCATTTTTTTTTATAACATGGTAAGTTCCTAATGGAAAATAAAAGTGAAAGACCAAAGAAATCAGCTGGGGAAGATTGGCTGGCCACGTGACCAAAGAATCTACCTTTCCTCAAAGTCATGTGCACAGTTGATCTGCCTTAGATTCAACATTTCCAAAATTCTGGACTCAATCAAATTCTGTATAATGCTTTACACTAGCAAAATCTGCAACACAGGGAACATTGAAAACAGTTCATGATAATTTTATATTATGGAAGAGAAATAGTCCCTAAATGTAACCTAACCCCCCAGAGCCTCTGTGAGCAGTATGAATAGCACTGTTCATGCTATTTAAATGAGTTGCACTATGTGCTGTGGTATGTTTAGTCAGTCATCTGACCCATTGGACTCACTCTGAGACCCATTGGGCTATAGCCCACCAGAAATTCCATTTCTGTCCATGGAATTCTGCAGGCAAGAATACTAGAATAGCTAGTCACTCTCTTCTCCAGGGGATCTTCCTGACCCAGGGATTGAACCTGGGTCTTCTGCATTGTGAGCAGATTTTTTACTGTCTGAGCCATCAGATATGTTCTCAATAGGATGTCAACCTCTCTAATATGTATGCTCAAGCAGAAAAGTCATCCATCCTTTGTTGGACTTCTGCTGATTACACAAAAACTGAATCAAAGCCTTGTAATGACTAGTTTTCTATACTTGGTCAATCTCAGCTCTTAGAGTGTCCCAGGAATATTCTGTGGAAAAAAAAAAAAATATATATATATATATATATAGCCTCCTTTTAAAATATATAAGCAACTCAAAAAATTAACAAAAAATAGAGAATGGTAATAATGAATTCTTATATATCTATCACAACACATAAACAATTATCAAGGTATATCTGATCTTGCTTATCTATAATCCCCTCTACCCTCTTACTGCTTTTAATAGCTACAACAAACCTGTGGGTCAGAGTCCATCACTATCTCAGTTTTGTAAATAAATTGATTCTTCCAAGGATTAAATAATTTGGCAGAGGTCACTTTTAAAGAGTGCTAGACTGAGAATCAAAAACATTTCTATCTTTTGCATTGTCTTGTCTGCTTTTTTCTGCTCCATGAAAGTTGATTGAGCCTAGAGTCATGTGAATTGCCACATCAGTCACAGCATTGCCATAAAGTATATGACACACTTAAATTGGGTAATTCAAGGAAAGGTTGGTAAAATGACTATTTACAAAGGACTAATGTAGTTTCAGGAGTTAATAAAATCAGGAGGAAGTGTCAAAACCCTAAGCCCAGACAGGAAAAGGAATAAGAGGTTACAGGAATCCAGATTCAGAAATGACTGTCTACAGAGTTGCCTGGTAAAATTTCCTTCATTCAAAGAACACAGTCAACTTTAATGAGTCAAGAAAGAGTGGTCAGGGCTATCTCACACTCTCTTCCTGTATTTCTTTTCTTCTCAAATGGAAATTAAATCAAATGTCAGAGGTCAAAGTAGCTCATTGATATAGTCCACAGTGGTCAGACTCCCAAGGCATAGAACAAAGTGAAAATGGTGAATTTGAATTTGAAGGAGACAAAAGATGATGTCCAGCACAATTGTCTATCTGTAAGCGGAGAAGATATGTTGTGTTAATTTGATATGGCTCCATCCTTATCAGAAATTTAGGAACCTTTGTGAAGAATAAAGATGATAGTTATCTTTCATCAAAAAGCCTGAATTGCTTATTACATTGGTAAGGGAGACATAAGTTTTTCAATTATTTCTAGAAGTCATTAAATCAAAACCTGAGTCAGCTAGTTTAAAACATGCTTGTATACAACACTTAAACCAGCATGTAATTACCAATAGAATATGCAAAACACTTTACATACTTAATGTTTGTTGTATGCATGTTGATATGGAATAGCCCAGTGGGGTCTGGATCCTAAGGAAATGTGTCCTGCCCATCACTGTTTTGAAAGGTTTTAATCTGTGCTCAGTGTCCAAAAGATCACAGGTTCAATCCCTGGGTCAGGAAAATCCCTTGGAATAGGAAATGGCAACCTACTCCAGTATGTTTGCTTGGAAAATTCCATGGAGTCTGGTGGGCTATAGTCCATGGGGTCACAAAGCACCGGACATGACTGAGCATGCACGTTCCCCTTCCCCATCCAAAACATTCCATGGACTATGTATTATATGATTATATTTATATGAGAGGTCCAGAAAAGGCAAATCTAGAAAGATAGAAAGTAGGATAGTAGTTACCAAGGGAGATGGGAACATTGGGAAGGGGAGTGAATGGCAATGGGTAACTGTTGCGGAGTTCATTTCAGGGATAATGAAAATGTTCTAACATCAATTGTGAAGATGGGTACACAACTGTGAATATGCTAAAAGCCAGTGAATTTAAGTCATTTAATTGTATGGTATGTGAACTATATCTCAAAAATGATATTTTTAAAAAACTACTTCCCTGAGAAGTAAGCTTGGAAACATTTCAAAAACACATTGGCATATTAAAAGTTCTGAGGGATCCTACAGTGAAATACAAACAATTAAATTATGGTAAAATGTATTTGCCCATGGTAGACTATTTCTGTTTGTTTTGCCTTACCATATACACTAATATAGTAGGACTTCCCTGGTGGTTCCGACCAGAAAGAATATGCCTACAAGGCAGGAGACAATCCCTGGATAAGGGAATAGCTACCCACTCCAGTATTCCTTGCTGGAGAATCCAAGGGACAGTGTAGTCTGGTGGGCTACTGTCCATGGGGTCGCAAAGAGTTGGGCATGGCTGAATGACTAACACACACATAATGTCCACTAAAATCCTTAAGAGTTTTCCCCTAGTGTCCATCTAGTTAAGGCTATGGTTTTTCCAGTAGTCATGTATGGATGTGAGAGTTGGACTATAAAGAAACCTGAGCGCCGAAGAATTGATGCTTTTGAACTGTGGTGTTGGAGAAGACTCTTGAGAGTCCTTTGAACTGCAAAGAGATACAACCAGTCCATCCTAAAGGAGATCAGTTCTGGGTGTTCATTGGAAGGACTGATGTTGAAGCCGAAACTCCAATTCTTTGGCCACATCATGCGGGGAGTTGACTCATTGGAAAAGACTCTGATGCTGGGAGGGATTGAGGGCAGGAGGAGAAGGGGACGACAGAGGATGAGATGGCTGGATGGCATCACCGACTCCACGGACATGGATTTGGGTGGACTCCGGGAGTTGGTGATGGACAGCGAGGCCTGGCGTGCTGCAATTCATGGTGTTGCAAAGAGTCGGACACGACTGAGCAACTGAACTGAACACAGATTTTCCAAAAACTCATTTAATCTTTATAACAGTTTTTATATGAAATAAGTATTCCTATTTTCACAGATAAAATCACTGAAACTTAGGGAGATAATTAAATTTGTCCAAAATATTACAGATAGCAACAGGTGAAGTTAAGATGTGAACCCAGATTATCATATGCATCTATGTTATTTTTGTTTAGTCACTAATGTGATTGAATGTTGAATGGACATCAAAATATGATGCCATTCTATATTTGTTGATGTGGAGAGAGAGTTACAATAAATTTGGGGGAGAAAGTAAACAATCATATCTTATGTAGCATACACTTTGCAGAAGGTACATAGTTTAATGTGTAAAATGCCTATGTGCCTTTGTGTATGTATATAAATATGCACATGTAAATAATTTATTTACATACATATTTATGTATGTAAATAAATATATAAATAGAGTTGGTAGTGTTTCAAACTGATAAAAAGTATATTTTCAATTTATAAGTATATTCTAATTTTTCGACAGAATGCATGTATTAGTTGTAAACAAAAATGAAGGTAAAAGATCCTCTTTTCCTACTTCCCATCCCCTTTTCATGTTTCCTATAAGGATAAGAAGCATCTTGAGAATGTTTCTTAAGATAGAGATGTAGCTAGGAATCTCAAATATTCTTTTTTAGGAAAGTAAGATTTTTAAATTTCCTATCAAATATCTCAGAATGACCCTGACTTTTATATTTTTCTTTTAACCTTAAAATTCTGCTTCTTTCTCCATAGATAATGAAATATAGAATATTTATTTTCTTTTTATAGTTAATACATTGTGGCAGTCTGTAAAACACCAAGAAAATCAGAGTCAGGGAGACCATAAGAGAGAAACCAGCCAAGCCTCTTGACTATAGAGCTGAGGGCAACAGAAGTGCAGAGAGCTGGAATAATTTCTCCAAGCTCATAGAGTTTAATGGGAGAGTGAAAGTTAGTCTTTACCTCTCACAACTCCCAGACCAGCCCTCTTTCTGCTAAATGACAATATGTCCCACCAGAAGACCTAAATTGCCACATAGTCCCACACTAATTAAAAACACTCAAGCTTCTTTGCATGGGCAAAACCTGTCAGATGGCACCCAGCAGGTGTCTCAAGATCCAAGGCTTCAGAGCGACAAGAAGGAATGCTTTTAGTTGTCCCTCTATCCCAATAAACAAGAGAACACATGTTTTCAATATTGGTTCTGTGGCAGAACGTGCCATGCTAATGTAGTGTCACATTGTACCTGCCAAGGAGAGATTTCTAAGGCCCTATTCCAATCCTGGCCAGTGGTTGATATACTTTAGAGCTGAGTTACAAAATTTCCTTGCTCTAAATTGTTGCCCTCATGAGATTCTCTGGCACGTAATTTTGTGATTGGTTTTGTTCTTCATCAGGGAAATGCTGGGAACATAGGAAAGCTGAAGAGTATAATGCCTAGGAGTTCAGGAATTTTCCTTTTCACATTTTAGTAGTCAAATTTCAATTCTAAAAGCAGAAATATGATATCTAGCTAGTTGGTTAGCTAGATATAGACAGATGACAAATAGAGTGTTTTTAAAGCAACCTGACATTTTGGAACTGATCTGACATTCATATCTAAGCCTCAGTGTTATTACAAACTGATCTGATGCTTATAATTAAATCATATTCTTATGCTGGACATAGTCTCACAGAATATCTACTTCAAACAAGGTCACTATGCAACACAAAATATCTAGCATTTCCCTGCTATTGAATGAGTGATTTCTACTTCTTTACCAAGGACAGCTTAATCTTTCCTTTTTTATGCACCTTAATTTGCCTCTGCTTTCTAATAATATCCAATTTATACCGAACCACTGATTCTTTAGACTTTCCCCAAAATTGCTCAACCAAAACCTAAATCCTGCTATTGGATCTTTCTGATATTGTCTTACTGAGATACCCTATATTTCTCCATGGTATATAGTCTCTCTCACTTCAATGAGTAATGAACACTTGCAGTAAATGATCCACCTGCAATGCAGGAGCCATAGGAAACACAGGTTAGATCCCTGAGTCAGGAAGATTCCCTGCAGGAGGAAATGGCAACCCACTCCAGTATTCTTGCCTGGAAAATCCCATGGACAGAGAAGCCTGGTGAGCTAGTCCATGAGGTTGCAAAGAATCAGACATGACTGAGGTGACTTAGCACACACACTTCAGTGAGTAATAAGCACTTCTTCAACTTTGGTGTTCTTGTGGTCCTTGACTTAAGAGCATTGGCTATATATTCTCTCTCTACATAGATATACAATTGACCCTTAAACTGTATAGGACCACTTGTACATGAGTTTTTGTAATAAATATGCACTACTAGTTTGGTTGAATCTGTAGATTTTCTACTACACAGGAGCTCAGTGGTCCTAATTTTCACATTGTTTGAATCAACTATATATGTGTATATTTCCGTATAGGTATATAGATATGCATATAGGTAGATAAATGAGTTTATTTTGTTGCAGGGATTTGATCTTGAACAATTGTGAAAGCTGGTTTAATAGTCTCTTTAATGCTGTTATTTGCCTATCTGATGCTGGATCTTGAAGTGCATAGGGCAGGCAGCTAGAAAAGAAAGATAAAGAGTGGGTGAGTGCAATATAGAGTGGGTGAGGGCTGATCATTGGTAACACCAATATGAACTCATGTTTAGCATATAGAAGCACATATAGAAACATTTATATGTATGTCTCTATACACTGGCTAGTATAAACATAAATGTCTCCTGGACCAATTAGTTATGAGGGCAAAGAAGCAAAAACACCTCAGTAACAATGAGGACACTTAGTGCCCAGATCTTGATTTCTAGTATCATTCTCTATAAAAGGAATCAGGACTCCTTGGAAAAATGGCTATTCTAGAACTGGGGCAGAAAATTTACAATACAAGCCAGAAACATCTTTTAACTCCAAAAAAATAAGAAAGTTCTCCCCAAAAAGTCACTCTGTTGGGGATTTGTTAAAGAAATATAGGAGCCACTGAGAAAACTCCTGATGGACAACACTGGAACACTTCAAGCCAGAAAATAAAGTGCTATTTTATTTATTACCCAAAGAATAAAATAAATATGGGTCCATAATAACACAGGTAAATGATTGAAGAAAACTAAATGGGATAATAGACCAATCCCTCATGCAGAAAGATCCCAAATAAAAGATGTTGCTATTCTCCATTTAAAGAGGTGGAACCAATGGCCTTCTTTCAAAGAATTCAGTATAGAAGGGAGAAGGAAAAAGAGTAACTTTACAGTGGACAAGTTTGACAAATACTACCACAAGCCAGGAAATAAAAGCTAACAACAGTGATAAGTCATATTGATAGTTTGTATGATTGAAATCTCGTGATGAGAATGCTACTCTACTTCTGTGTTCTGCAGAAACCATTACTCTAGAACAATCATGAGAAAGAAAAATCAGAAAATTCAAAATAGAAGCACTTTCTACAAAATAGTTGATTAATAATTCTCAAAACTGTCAAAGTTACCAAAAACAAGGAAAATTTGAAGAACTGCTATAACCAAGAGGAGCCTAATATAATGTATCAATATTGGTTTATTAATTGTGACAAATGTATGATGCTAATATAAGATGTTAACAGGGAAAATTGGATCTGTGGTGTATAGAATTCCTATCTTCACCATAATTTTGAAAATCTGGAACACTCTAAAGTTAAAAGTTTATTTTAAAAAAGAATGATTTGGAACCCACAACTTCAGCTATGGTCCACAAGGATGTATCAGTTCTAGTGGCCGCTGGCCTTGACGGCGTGAGTGTCAGGGCCCTGTGTGGTTAGACCTTCACCATGGAGGGACAGGCATGTTCTCAGGAGTCTAAGCAGCTGGAGGTGGATCCAGGGAACAGAAAGGGGAGCAAGGACCACAGGGGGCAGTTACAGGCCCTTCTTGTGCTCTGGGTCAATTAGGCAAGCCAGTAGGTAAGTGACAACAGGTATGAACTACAATACAGCTGCCCTTCCACTTCTGCCTTCCAGATCTCACGCAAGAATCTCACCTGCCTATGGTCCACCCTAAACAGACGCATACAAGCCAGGGAATTCTGGAAAGCATAGCCAAGTTAACATGTTTCAAAGCTACCACCCATTTACATTATATCCTAACACTTGTTCAATGGGGCAGAAATGCCACATTGCAAACTAAATATAGCCCCAAGGAAAGTTGAGCTGCCTTAAATGCACACTAAGGCATTTATTATAAATGTTCATCATCTCTTTGGAACCGATTTTGATAGAAAGAGGGCATCCAGAGCCAATGTAAGTTTAAGAGTCCCTGGGAGTGAGTAGGAGGGAAGCAGGAACAGAACTGGAAAGTGGGCCTGAGAGAAGACAGGCTTTGCCAGATGCCAAGGCAGCATTAACTCAAAAACAAAGCAAATCCTCCTCTTGTGGATAAAACTGTTTATTTTAACCTAACAAATATTGATATTCTTATTTGTTAGAGATCTCACTCAAGTATGACCATTATGTTTTAACATAAAATTTAATGATAGCTTGGTTATTTTCCAAAAGCAATTCACAACTAGGAATTCATCTGTTTGATTCAGTCAAAACAAGTGTTGAATTTTAATTTTACATTCTGACTCAAACATACAACAGCTGGCCTAAAGTTTCTTCTTTGCTGCCTTGTTTGTCATTGAGACAATAGGAGCTTCTTAACTCTTTTAAGCTGTGATCTTCTCAGGTTGCCTGAGACTGACTCTTGACTAGACTGTGTCTGTTTTGAGACAAGGAATCACACAGCTTGTTTTCATCTCTTCATCCTCAGCAACTTGCCAAGTGTCCAGCACAAAGGAGGACTAATAAATACTTATTGAATGAATGATTTAACAGAGTTGGTGAATTTTCAAATAAAAAATTAGTAGTATCATGGTTTAGTAGAAAGACCATAAGCTTCAGAGTCAGACAACTCACCACTTGGGCCTTGAGGAAGTTATATAACATCTAAACTGAAAGCACATATAATCTACACACAGATGACTTCAGGTTTTACAAGTTTAGTCCAAACTACTTCTCTGAACTATAGTTCTATCCAGTTGCCTGCTTTATATCTCCATTTGGACCTGGAAAACTCAGCACGTCCAACATTAAGCTCCAGAGGAGTCCTCCCCCATAACAATAGCTTTTCATGGACTGTTTCATATTTCTTGCCAAATATTTGATGTCACATTTAATCCCTCACTTTTTCTCAGACCCTTCAACTGGTTCATCAGCAGATTTCGTTATATCTAATTTTCAAGGTATTTATCATTTGACCATTTCCACCATCCTTACTGTCATCACTCTGATCTAAATCACTATCACCTGTTATTGATCTAAGGCATTATCACCTCTCTTTGCAATATGGTCTCTCTGTTTCTGTCAGTGTTGTTCCTGAAGCCTTTTCTCAAACAGTAGTGTAGAAAAGAATATCACACATTGGGGAAACAAAGGATGTAGCTACCAAGCCATCAACCACTGTAGCCACCCACAACTGCACCCTGAGGGAATTCAGGGTAGAGAAGAACAGGACACTGGCCCTAGATAGGCGCATAGCAAAGAAATGATTTCATTAAGCTAAGACTCTTACATCTTCCCATATATAAAAAAGTTTTAAATTCATTAACTTGAGATGTCTGTTTTTTCTTTAATTAGCAGTAATCTTTTGATGTTTTTAACTATCTGGGTTTTTGTGTGTTTTTTTTTTCTTTCTTTTCTTTTTTTTTTTTTAACAAAAACTCCTCCTCGATTCTGTCTCCCCCCTTACCTCTTTGAAACAGTTTCTCAGAGCTTTCTAAGAGGCTGTCTTTCAGTGTAAATTCACAGTAATACCCCCAAATGAAATAAAATTCTCTACTTCTAGGTTCTGCTTTTTTTTTTTTTCAGTTGACAGTAGCCACATTTATCTCCTTGAACATATGCCATAATTCTGTTTCTACTCAGAGAAAATACCAACAAGCCAAAGCTCTTAATATGAGATTTTGTTGTTGTCATTTAGTTGCTAAGTTGTGTCTGGCTCTTTGTGACCCCATGGACTGTACCCTGTCAGGCTCCTCTGTCCTCCACAATGTCCCTGAGGTGCAGAGCACTATAAAACCTGCCCCTGTTACCCACTGACTTACTTCTATGCCTTATCTCCTGTTGATTTCTCCCTTATTTGTTGATTCCAGCCACACTGTCCTCCTTAGAGTTCAATTTCAGCTTCAACAAACAAATGGTAATGATAATAATACATAATCTAGATTTTATCAAAGCTAGTATATGAGATAATGTCCACAGAGTTTGACCCAGAGCTTGCTTCTGGGAAGCACTAATAGAAGTGAGTGGTACTTGTTGAAGCTCTTATCCTCCTCCTCCTCCTCATCATCACCACTATTCTTCTCAAAGAAACAATTTCAAAGATGGCATATTCATCTTGATCATTGACCTCTTTAATTATATGATTAAAAGAAGGATAATTGCTTTACAGAATTTTGTGATTTTCTGTCAAACATCGGCAAGAATCAGCCATAGATGTATCCATATCCCCTCCCTCCTAAACCTCCTTCCTGTACCCTTCTCCATCCCACCCTTCTAGTAAAAATCACTTTTAACTGCTTATCCAAGTCAAGTTTACTCTTCTAGGTTAAAAAATTGTCATAAATTTATTTCCTTAAAATTTTTCTTCAGACCCAGGAGGCACTTCCAAAATGCATTTTCAAAATTATTCCGAATTTCAGATATAATTTGAATAATACCATGAAGAGCCACCAATAAGACAAACTTTCTTTCTTATAGTAGGTGAGAGCAAGTAGAATATTTTGTTGCTATCGTTTTTGCAATTTATTTGTTTGTTTTTAAGTTTCCCTTGGGAAACTTAAGGCTTCATTTATTCAGACTTCAGAACTTGAATTCTGATACCAGTTTTACCCTGCTGTATAACCGGTGAACTTGAGAAATAAAATTTCTGTATGCTTTTACCATTGTTGTTGTTCAGTTGCTCAGTCATATCTGACTCTTTGCAATCCCATGGACTGCAGCACTGCAGGCTTCCCTATCCTTCACTATCTCCCAGAGTTTGCTCAAACCCATGTCCACTGAGTCTATGATGCCATCCAACCATCTTTCACCATTGAATTATTTAATATCAGGGTAAATTTTTGTCTATGCTTTATAGTATTATTCAAAATTTTAAGGAATGTTCAGAAATTTAAACTCATATGATTTGAAGAAAGCTCCCTCAATCATTGGCCCATTGGTGGTGGACCACCATCATGTTTCTCATACAATAGCAGTCCTTTGGATAGGAGATTCACTTTTCTGGACTGAAGCCTTCTAGGCAGACCAGTGTCCCCTTACACAGAACTACATAAACTGTTCAGATTCTTTTCAATGAGGGCCTCTAAAGACCCAGAGACCTTGAATTAGAAGGGAATTTTGCCCATATCCTCTTCCCTTCTCTTCTGTTAGTCCTTCAAACTTCTCACATTCAGAAACCTCAGATCAAAAATAGTCATAAGTGTTCATGCACACCCCCTCAGCACAGAGTCTGCATGTTAAAAAAATATATGTTTATGACCCATCTTTCTCCATAGAATATAAATTTCAGGCATACACAAATGTGTGTGTGTTTTTCCTTGATGTATTCATTATATCTAGAGTAGTGAATGTAGACTGAATGAATTAATTTTCCCCCCTATAGAACATGTAGGGTCCATGTAATTTTAGTATCTATTATTTTGTTAACTGGTGGCTCAGTTGATAAAGAATCTGCCTGCAATGCAGGAGACCTGGGGTTGGGAAGATCCCCTGGAGGAGGGCATGGCAACCCACCCCAGTATTCTTACCTAGAGAATTCCCATGGACTGAGAAGCCTGGCAGGCTACAGTCCATGGGGTCACAAAGAGTTGGACACGACTGAGCAACTAAACACAGCACATTTTTTTAATAGTCCACATGAGGGAAATCCAAGAAACGACCTTGCTTTGCAGATTTTGAGAAAAGTTCCAGTGGTCATGTGTGTGGCTATCGAATGATACAAAATGTCAAAGTCTTGCAAGAAACAAACTAAAGAAAATTATAAAGGACACTGATCACCATGAGGCTTACCAAAAATATAGTTACAGTAGTCTATTTTATCCTGATAACAATTCAATTTCACTTGCATGCAAAACTGTACCTTTTTCCTTCTCTGTTCACATTACACATTAGTGATGTCACAATTTAGATCTAATTTGTGTATTCATTAAAAATAATTTAGTTATGGTTATTTTTAATACTTTTGTCTTTTGAAGTTTTATAATAGAATTTAAAATGGCATGAGTTTTATTTTTTTATTTTTTATTTTTTTTTAATTTTTAAATTTTTTTTATTTTTTAAATTTTAAAATCTTTAATTCTTACAAAAATGAATGAGAATTTCCCATTCTCAAGACTTCCTGGACACAACTAGGTTAAAGGCAAGAAATTACACTTTCAACATAGAATAAAATACAGATTGCATTACAGTAATAAACAAAATTAATTTCTCAAACTCTTTACCATTACAGTAACACATCATTCTGTGTTTATCTAGACACTTATTTTACCGATGAATTCTATACTTTCTAATGCTAACACAGGATGTGATCAGAGCTCTGGGCTCCTGAGGGTCTAACACCACACCAGACATTGTCAGCGATTTCATCACTATTGTTTTCTCATAAGGTGAGATATTAAAATAGCCAGAAAGGTGTATCTAATAATGAAAAGCACGAAGATATAATTTCTGGAATGTGAATGGGAAGAGATGAGGTAGCTGAACATGTACTGATGACACAATTACAAATATGTAGCAAGCTTTTTTCTACTGATTATTCTAAGTCTTCATCAGTTAATCATTGCACACCACATGAACAGTTGAATTTTATAAATCAGTTTAAATAAAATTATGTATATAGACAGGACTCACTATATATATATATATACATATATATATATGTCCAAGGTCTGCACATTTCAGGGCTGTTCCTGCCTAGATTAGTCACAAATTATAATCACAATGTACAAACAATTGTGCCTTCTGCTATGCTATAAATACTTATTTATATTATAGTGCAGGAATGTCCTAGCCCTTTTTATAACAGCTTCATAACAGTACAGAATGTGGAGTTAGAACAATTTATGTAATTATCTTCATAATATTCAACACTTTCTTTGGTAGTGAATTCATTTCTCTTTGACCTTTCAGTTTTTCCCAGATTAATTTGGTTTTGCCTTGAAAGTTATTTTCTCCCATATTTATTTTTTAAATTTTCTGTGTTGTTGCTTTCATTTCTTTTGTAGGGGGTACTCTTCTGTTAATGACTGGGTTATTTATAACTATTATTTTGCTTCAGTCTTTGGCTTTATTCTCTATATTCAAATATCTCTTCACATCATAGATCGACAATGCAATCCTGCTCTAACTTCTCCTATTAGATATCTTTAACTCTTACTAGACATCCAATTTTTTTTTTTTCATTTTTCTGGTTTTAATTCCAATTTGCACTAGTTCTATGTGCCAAATTTTAAACTCTTGAGAAATTAATTGTGGGTATTACTGTAATGCAATCTGTATTTTAGTCTATGTTGGAATTGTAATTTCTTGCCTTTAATTCACTTGTGTCCAGAAACCCACTCCTAACCTTGATCATGAGAAATTCTCATTCATTTTTAAAACTCATGCTCAGATATTACTTCTACGAGGCCCTCCCTGCCCTTACTCTCAAGCAAAACTGTTTCCTCAATTGTCTGACAACACTGATTTATGAATATTTATTAAGGCAAAGGCTAACAGAGTTATGCCAAGAGAACACACTGGTCATAGCAAACATCCTCTTCCAACAACATAGGAGATGATTCTACACATGGGCATCACCAGATGGTCAATACTGAAATCAGATTGATTATATTCTTTACAGCCAAAGATGGAGAAGCTCTAAACAGTCAGCAAAAACAAAACTGGCAGCTGACTGGCTCAGATCATGAACTCCTTATTGCAAAATTCAGACTTAAATTGAAGAAGGCAGGGAAAACCAATAGGCCATTCAGGTATGACCTAAATCAAATCCCTTACAATTATGCAGTGGAATTGACAAATAGATTCAAGGGATTATATCTGATAGATAGAATGCCTGAAGAACTATGGACAGACGCTCGTGACATTGAATAGGAGGTGGTGATCAAAACCATCTCCAAGAAAACAGAAATGCATATGTAATTTGGGGTAGAAGTTGAATAAAATTTTATGGAATAAAAAGTGTAAGATTTTGAATTACTTCATAAAAAATCTTATTGGATTCTGATCAGCATTCTTGTTTAATGATAATTTTGAACCTTGATTGATTTTTCTATCGTATTGGTAACTCTTTCTACCTTGGTATCATATGCAAAAATGACAGGTGCTTTTGTATCTCCATCAGCATCATAAAACTCAGTTGTAGCTGTGTAACATAAAAAGGGAGCTGATTTGAAAGTCAGGCAATGATTGTGTTGAGAATACTGGAATACAATAGTTTGCTGTAAAGAAATCAAGATAAAGAATCGAATTATGCAATTTTTACTTGAATTGTACTTACATCTGTGTGTTGAGGAAGCATATAATGCAAAATGTAAGAAGGTAATAACCACAATCATAAGCTAAAATTAAGTGCTTACTTTGAGACAGATAGTTCTAAGTGCCTTATGAATATAAATTCACTTGATCCTCACCAGTCTGTAGAATAAGCACCAATAATTAACCCCATTTTACTGATAGGCACAGAAATACTGATTAATTTTCTGAAGGCCAAACAATCAATAAGAGCAAAGTCAGAATTTAAATCTGGGAAGTTTGGCTCCGAAATCCATGTTTAATGGAGAAGAACAAACCTGACTCGCTCTAACCTTAGTGCTCCTTTGCCTGTGCTTAGTCATGCTGGCTCTGCAACTTTGTCTAGTCAAACAGTAAAAGAATGTTTCCTGTAGCTTAAAATATACATTATAGCCTTTTCTCAAGGCTCTGCCTCCCAGGCTTGACCTTTAAGCCATAACACTTTTCATTCACATATAGATAAAAAGCTGGAGAACAGAAAATAACATTTGCTTGGTTTCCTGTGGTCATGTATGGATGTGAGAGTTGGACTGTGAAGAAGGCTGAGTGCCGAAGAATTAATGCTTTTGAACTGTGGTGTTGGAGAAGACTCTTGAGAGACCCTTGGACTGCAAGGAGATCCAACCAGTCCATTCTGAAGGAGATCAACTCTGGGATTTCTTTGGAGGGAATGATGCTAAAGCTGAAACTCCAGTAAATTGGCCACCTCATGTGAAGAGTTGACTCATTGGAAAAGACTCTGATGCTGGGAGGGATTGGGGGCAGGAGGAGAAGGGGACGACCGAGGATGGGATGGCTGGATGGTATCACGGACTCGATGGACATGAGTCTGAGTGAACTCCGGGAGATGGTGATGGACAGGGAGGCCTGGCGTGCTGCGATTCATGGGGTCGCAAAGAGTCGGACACGACTGAGCGACTGAACTGAACTGAAATGGTGAGAGTTTATAGCAACATAGTGACCAGACCTAACGGGAAAGCAACACGAACAAAGGATTATCACATTCCCTCTAGGGTCTGGTCAGCAACAGGAGGTATGCAACAACCAACTGGAGCCCCTTTCCTTTATTATTGTCTATTAAGGCAATGACTAACAGCGTCTGGCCAAGAGAACACACTGGTCATAGTAAACACCCGTTTCCAACAACACAAGAGATTTCAAACACTTAGCACAAATTAGAGTATTTCATAGCTGTATTTCATACCTGACCTATTTCATCCATAGGTCAATGGATGCCTGTCTTTGTAGCTGTTCCTCAGAAGAAAACAAATTCAAATCTATTTTCCACTGTGATTAATTTCTTTTTCATTTTACTTAATTTTAATTATATACTATTTTAATCAGCCACAAAAGTAAAATAATTCACACATCTCCTCAGATTAAAAAGATTTTAATAGTTTGCACTCCTTGCTTTTCACATCTTCTTAATTTAAAATAGGTGAAACTTTATAAACATGACTGAAACCTCAATATCTTTCACTCTTCTTTTCTTCCTTCCCTCCCTTTTCAGAGTTAATGTCCTAAAGTTGGTGTATATGATTCTCATGCATGCTTTTTGACATTTTATATATATATATATAAACAACTTATATATCTGTGTTGTGTGTTTTAAAAATATCTCAAGTTATATTGAATATAAAACTGTGATAATTTTTTACCACTATCTTCCATTTATAGACCTTCATTTTGAACAATATGAACAAAAAAAGCAAAGAAGCAGATAAACAAACTTTCATTTATTTATCCTTATGGTCTATATCTAATCTTCTAGCATCACAAATACATTTTTTTTTTGTATATTTAGCTCACATATTATTCAAGGTTCTCCAGAAAGGAAATATCAGGAAGGTGTGTGTGTTTGTACAAAGAGATTTTATTATAAGGAATTGGTCCACATGATTACAGAGACTGGTAAGTCCAAAATCCACAGAATGGGCCAACAGGCTAAAGACCCATGAAAGCTGGCATTTCTTTTTGTTTCTGAAGGCTGTCTGCAGTATAGCCAGAAAGAGCAGATGTTGTAAATGAAGTGTGAAGAAGTCTGCTGAAGAATGTCTCTTCCTCCAGGGAAGTTAATCTTTTTGCTCTACTCAGGCTTTCAAATGATTGGATGAGACCCACTCAGATCCTGGAGATCATCTGCTTTATTCAATGTACACAAATTTAAATGTTAATCTCATCTAAAAACACCCACAGTAATGTTTAACCAATAACTGTTTACCTCATAGCCCAGCCAAGTTGACACATAAATTAACCATCATACTTCCTAAAATTTGTTTTCTTATGTTCAGGAGAGTTATGCCCTAGCTGAAACACATTTCTTATAACAGTTCTCTTGGACATAGACATAGTCTCATAGTTAATTGCTGTTGTTGTTAGTCAATCACTCAGTCATGTCTGACTCTATGCAACCCACATGGACTGCAGCATACCAGGTTTCCCTGTCCTTCACCATCTCCCCGAGTTTGTTTAAACTCATGTCCATTTAAATCAATGTTGCCATCCAACCATCTCATCCTCTGTTGCCCCCTTCTCTGCATGCCCTTAATCTTTTCCAGAATCAGGGTGTTTTCCAATGAGTCAGCTCTTCACATCAGGTGACCAAAGTATTGGAGCTTCCACTTCAACACCAATCCCTCCAATGAATATTCAGGCTTGGTTTCCTTTCGGATTGACTATATTTTGACCTACTTGCTGTCCAAAGGACTTTCAAGAGTCTTCTCCAGCACCACAGTTCTAAAGCATCAATTCTTCAACACTTAACTTTCTTTATGATCTAACTCTCACATCTGTATATGACTACTTAAAAAACGATACCTTTGACTATATGGACCTTTGTTGGCAAAGTGATGTCTCTGCTTTTTAACACCCTGTCTGCTGTTGCTGCTGCTGCTAAGTCACTTCAGTTGTATTCAACTCTATGCGACCCCATAGATGGCAGCCCATCAGGCTCCCCCATTCCTGGGATTCTCCTGACAAGAATACTGGAGTGGGTCGCCATTTCCTTCTCCAATAACACCTTGTCTAGGTGTGTCATAACTTTTCTTTCAAGGAGTAAGCATCTTTTAATTTCATGGCTGCAGTTACCATCTGCAGTGATGCTAGAGCCCAACAAATTAAAATGTGTCACTGTTTGCATTATTTCTCCATCTATTTGCCATGAAGTGATGGAATTAGTTATTCTTAAAGAGATGGGAATACCATACCACTTTACCTGCCTCTTGAGAAACCTGTATGCAGGTCAAGAAGCAACAGTTAAAACGGGACATGGATCAACAGACTGGTTCAAATTGGGAAAGGAGTATGTCAAGGCTGTAAGTCATAATCCTGTTTATTTAACTTATATGCAGAGTACATCATGCAAAATGCTGGCTGGGTGAATCATAAGCTAGAATCAAATTTGCCAGGAGGGGAGAAATATCAGTAACCTCAGATACATAGATAACACCACTTTAATGGCAGAAAGCAAAGAACTAAAGAGTCTCTTGATGAAAGTGAAAGAGGAGAGTGAAAGAGCTGGCTTAAAACTCAACAATGTTAATTGCCAACCTAGCCTTAATGATAGTAAGAATATCTTCTCCTTTCCAATCTTGTATCTTTCCATGGACAAGTTATGAAGAAATCCATCTTGATATGCCTTTCTTCATCTAACTAATAGGAATGAGTAAAATACAATATTTTACATGAAATAATTAGTCTTCTTCAAATTGTTCTCCTTCTCAAGTGAATATTCCTCTGGTTCTTTTCTGTTAGTACCCCTAGGCTAAAGGCCTAGCCTTCTGCAGCCTTGCACGCTACACCATTCAGGCCTAAATGAAGTGATGTTTAACCCAGTTTGTGAGATTTTAATTAATCCTTCAAGCTTTCCTTCAAGCAAACATTCCCACTTGAAGTTTCACTTCACTTTTATTTGTAAGATTTTAATTAGTTCTCCAAGGCTTCTTCTTTTGAATTTCCTCTTTCCACCGATCTGGTGCCATTTTTCTTAGATTGTAAGATGCCCTCTATTGTAAGATGCACTGTGGATTAATAAATTTTCTTTCTCCTGTGGGGGGAATGGACCAGGTTGAACTAAATGGACATATTTTTTCCTATTAAAAAAACTATCTGCCAAAACAATGTGGTTATCCATTTAGCTACATAGCACTTTCTTTTCAATATCACAGTCAAAATTTTTATTAAAAACATCTTCTCTTTTGCCAGAGTCCAAGGAATCTTCTCATTCTTTTCTAGCCACAGGCAGTTAGAAATAGACCATAGTAACAAGCTGCTGCTGCTGCTAAGTCGCTTCAGTCGTGTCCGACTCTACACGACCCCATAGACGGCAGCCCACCAGGCTCCCCTGTCCCTGGGATTCTCCAGGTAAGAATACTGGAGTGTGCTGCCATTTCCTTCTCCAATGCATGAAAGTGAAAAGTGAAAGTGAAGTCGCTCAGTCGTGTCCAACTCTTTGCCACCCCATGGACTGCAGCCCACAAGGCTCCTCTGTCCATTGGATTTTCCAGCCAAGAGTACTGGAGTGAGGTGCCATCGCCTTCTCCTAGTTCAGTTCAGTCGCTCAGTCATGTCCGACTCTTTGCGACCCCATGAATCACGCAGCACGCCAGGCCTCCCTGTCCATCACCATCTCCTGAATTCACTCAGACTCAGGTCCATCGAGTCAGTGATGCCATCCAGCCATCTCATCCTCGGTTGTCCCCTTCTTCTCCAGCCCCCAATCCCTCCCAGCATCAGAGTCTTTTCCAATGAGTCAACTCTTCACACGAGGTGGCCAAAGTACAGGAGTTTCAGCTTTAGCATCATTCCCTCCAAAGAAATCCCAGGGTTGATCTCCTTCAGAATGGACTGGTTGGATCTCCTTGCAGTCCAAGGGACCCTCAAGAGTCTTCTCCAACACCACAGTTCAAAAGCATCAATTCTTGGGCGCTCAGCCTTCTTCACAGTGCAACTCTCACATCCATACATGGCCACAGGAAAAACAACAGCCTTGACTAGACGGACTTTAGTTGGCAAAGTAATGTCTCTACTTTTGAATATACTATCTAGGTTGGTCATAACTTTCCTTCCAACAAGTAAGCGTCTTCTAATTTCATGGCTGCAGTCACCATCTGCAGTGATTTTGCAGCCCCCCAAAATAAAGTCTGACACTGTTTCCACTGTTTCCCCATCTATTTCCCATGAAGTGATGGGACCGGATGCCATGATCTTCGTTTTCTGAATGTTGAGCTTTAAGCCAACTTTTTCACTCTCCTCTTTCACTTTCCTCAAGAGGATTTTTAGCTCCTCTTCACTTTCTGCCATAAGCGTGGTGTCATCTGCATATCTAAGGTTATTGATATTTCTCCTGGCAATCTTGATTCCAGATTGTGTTTCTTCCAGTAACGTGTTTCTCATGATGTACTCTGCATAGAAGTTAAATAAGCAGGGTGACAATATACAGCCTTGACGTACTCCTTTTCCTATTTGGAACCAGTCTGTTGTTCCATGTCCAGTTCTAACTGTTGCTTCCCGACCTGCATACAGATTTCTCAAGAGGCAGGTCAGGTGGTCTGGTATTCCAATCTCTTTCAGAATTTTCTACAGTTTATTGTGATCCACACAGTCAAAGGCTTTGGCATAGTCAAGAAAGCAGAAATAGATGTTTTTCTGGAACTCTCTTGCTTTTTCTAGGATCCAGTGGATGTTTTGGTCTCTGGTTCCTCTGCCTTTTCTAAAACCAGCTTGAACATCAGGGAGTTCATGTATTGCTGAATCCTGGCTTGGAGAATTTTGAGCATTACTTTACTAGCAGTGAGATGAGTGCAATTGTGCTGTAGTTTGAGCATTCTTTGGCATTGCCTTTCTTTGGGATTAGAATGAAAACTGACCTTTTCCAGTCCTGTGGCCACTGCCGAGTTTTCCAAACTTGCTGGCATATTGAGTGCAGCACTTTCACAGCATCATCTTTCAGGATTTGAAACAGCTTAACTGGAATTATATCACCTTCACTAGCTTTGTTCGTAGTGATGCTTTCTAAGGCCCACTTGACTTCACATTCCAAGATGTCTGGCTCTAGATGAGTGATCACATCATCATGATTATCTGGGTCATGAAGATCTTTTTTGTACAGTCTTCCATGTATTCTTATCACCTCTTCTTAATATCTTCTGCTTCTGTTAGGTCCATCCCATTTCTGCCCTTTATCGAGCCCATCTTTGCATGAAATGTTCCCTTGGTATCTCTAATTTTCTTAAAGAGATCTCTAGTCTTTCCCATTCTGTTGTTTTCCTCTATTTCTTTGCATTGATCACTGAAGAAGGCTTTCTTATCTCTTCTTGCTATTCTTTGGAACTCTGCATTCAGATGCTTATATCTTTCCTTTTCTCCTTTGCTTCTCGCCTTCTCATAGTAACAAGCTACTATTCCTAATTTGTGTTTATGCCAATTTGGAAACTTCCTTTCTTTGGTCTTCTCCTGTACGTGTTCTCATCTCCAGTAGCAGATTGGGCACTTACCGACCTCGGGAGATCAGCTTGCAGTGTCCTATTTTTTTGCCTTTTCATACTGTTCATGGGGTTTTCATAGTGTTCATACTCCCTAGGTAGGTAGGTGTCCAATCATCTCCTGGAGATCAGTGGAGAAAAAACTCCAGAAAAATTGAAGGGAGCCAAAGCAAGAACAACACACAGGTGTGGATTTGACTGGTGATGAAAGCAAGGTCTGATACTGTAAATAGCAATATTGCTTAGGAACCTGGAATGTTAGGTCCATGAATCAAAATTGGAAGTGGTCAAACAGGTGGTGGCAAGAGTGGATGTCGACATTCTAGGAATCAGTGAACTAAAATGGACTGGAATGGGTGAATTTAACTCAGATGACCATTATATCTACTACTGTGGGCAGAAATCCCTTAGAAGAAATGGAGTAGCCATCATGATCAACAAAAGAGTCTGAAATGCAGTACATGAGTGCAATCTCAAAAACGACAGAATGATCTCTGTTTGTTTCCAAGGCAAACCATTCAATAGCATGGTAATCCAAGTCTATGCCCTGACCAGTAGCACTGAAGAAGCTGAAGTTGAATGGTTCTATGAAAACCTACAAGACCTTTTAGAACTAACATCCCTAAAAGACGTCCTTTTCATTATAGGGGTTTGGAGTGCAAAAGTAAGAAGTCAAGAAACACCTGGAGTAACAAGCAAATTTGTCCTTGGAGTACAGAATGAAGCAGGGTAAAGGCTAATAGAATTTTGCCAAGGGAATGCATGGGTCATAGCAAACACCTTCTTCCAACAACACAAGAGAAGACTCTACAGATGGACAGCACCAGGTGGTCAACACTGAAATCAGATTGATTATATTCTTTGGAGCCAAAGATGGAGAAGCTTTATACAGTTAGCCAAAAAAAGACCTGGAGCTGACTGTGGTTCAGATCCTGAAGTTCTTTTTATCAAATTCAGACTTACATTGGAGAAAGTAGGGAAAAACACTAGAGCATTCAGGTATGATCTAAATCAAATCCCAGAAGTGAAAAAATAGATTTAATGGACTAGATCTGATAGACAGAGTGCCTGATAAAATATGGATGGAGATTTGTGACATTGTACAAGAGACATGGATCAAGATCATCCTCAAGAAAAAGAAATGTAATAAAGCAAAATGGCTGTATGAGGAGGCCTTACAAATAGCTGGGAAAAGAAGAGAAGCAAAAAGCAAAGGAGAAAAGGACAATTATACCCATTTGAATGAAGCATTCCAAAGAATAGCAAGGAGAGATAAGAAAGCCTTCCTCAGTGATCAGTGCAAAGAAATAGAGGAAAACAGCAGAATGGGAAAGACTAGAGATCTTTTCATGAAAATTAGAGATGCCAGGGAACATTTCATCCAAAGACAGGCTCAGCAAAGAACAGAAATGGTATGGACCTAATAGAGTATAAGATATTAAGGAGAGGTAGCAAGAATACACAGAAGAACTACACACAAAAAAAATCTTTATAATCCAGTTAATCACGATGGTTGTAATCACTTATCTAGAGCCAGACATCCTAGAATGAGAAGTCAATTGGGCCTGAGGAGGCATCACTATGAACAAAGCTATTGGAAGTGATGGAATTCCAGTTGCGCTATTTCAAATCCTAAAATATGATGCTGTGAAAGTGCTGCACTCAATATGCCAGCAATTTTGAAACACTCAGCAGTGGCCACAGGACTGGAAAAGGTAACTTTGCCAAAGAATGCTCAAACTACCGCACAATTGCACTCATCTCACACTCTAGCAAAGTAATGCTCAAAATTCTCCAAGCCAGGCTTCAACAATACATGAACCGTGAACTTCCAGATGTTCAAGCTGGATTTAGAAAAGGCAGAGGAACCAGAGATCAAATTGCCAACATCCACTGGATCACCGATAAAGGAAGGGAGTTCTAGAAAAACATCTATTTCTGCTTTATTGACTATGCCAAAGCCTTTGACTGTGTGGATCACAATAAACTGTGGAAAATTCTGAAAGAGAATGGAATACCAGACCACCTGACCTGCCTCTTGAGAAACCTGTATGCAGGTCAGGAAACAACAGTTAGAACTAGACATGGAACAACAGACTGGTTTCCAGTATGTCAATTTGGTTGTATATTGTCACTCTGCTTATTTAACTTACATGCAGAGTACATCATGAGAAATGCTGGGCTGGATGAAGCACAAACTGGAATCAAGATTGCCAAGAGAAATATCAATAACCTCAGATATGCGTATGACAGCACCCATATGGCAGAAAGTGAACAAGAACTAAAAATCCTCTTGAAAATGAAAGCAGTTGCTGCTGCTAAGTCACTTCAGTCATGTCCAACTCTGTGTGACCCCATAGATGGAACGTCACCAGGCTCCCGTCCCTGGGATTCTCCAAGCAAGAATACTGGAGTGGGTTGCCATTTCCTTCTCCAGTGCATGAAAGTGAAAAGTGAAAGTGAAGTCACTCAGTCGTGTCCAATGTGACCCCTTGAACTGTAGCCTACCAGGCTCCTCTGTCTATGGGACTTCCCAGGCAAGAGTACTGGAGTGGGGTGCCATTGCCTTCTCCTGAAAGTAAAAGAGGAGAGTGAAAAAATTGGCTTTTCACTCTCAACATTCAGAAAACTAAGATCATGGCATCTGGTCCCATCACTTCATGGCAAATAGATGGGGAAAGATTGGCAGACTTAATTTGTTTGGGCTCCAAAATACTGCAAATGGTGATTGCAGCCATGAAATTAAAAGACACTTACTCCTTGGCAGGAAAGTTATGACCAACCTAGTCAGCATATTAAAAAGCAGAGACATTAGTTTACCAACAAAGGTCAGTCTAGTCAAGGAAAAGGTTTTTCCAGTAGTCATGTATGGATGTGAGATTTGGAGTATAAAGACAGCTGAGTGCTGAAGAACTGACTCTTAAGAGTCCCTTGGAGTGCATGGAGATCCAACAAGTCCATCCTAAAGGAGATCAGTCCTGACTGTTCTTTGGAAGGACTGATGTTGAAGCTGAAACTCCAATACTTTGGCCACCTTATGCGAAGAGCTGACTCATTTGGAAAGACCCTGATGCTGGGAATGATTGAAGGTGTGAGAAGAAGGGGACAACAGAGGATGAGATGGTTGGATGGCATCACTGACTCGACAACCAGCAGTTTGTGTAAACTCCAGGAGTTGGTGATGGACAGGGAGGCCTGGCATGCTGCAGCCCATGGGGTTGCAAAGAGTCAGACTTTGACTCCGACTGAACTGTACATGTTCTGTGTATGCTTGATTTTGGAATGCATGTGTTTTAACCTACAGTAAACAATTTTGCAAATATTTCTTTTCCTCTATTCTGGAATTCATAACAATAAACAGTGTTTTGTAGGCTTATTAAAAAAACATCAATCACAATGTAGAATGATGTTTTTTATTTTAATTTTTAGCTTTACTTTATTTTACTTAACAATACTGTATAGGTTTTGCCATACATTGACATGAATCTGCCACGGGTGTACATGAGTTCCCAATCCTGAACACCCCTCCCACCTCCCACCCCATATCATGATGTTTAGAACTAGACCTTTTCAATTTTGTTTTATGATTAACCATATGTCTTGAGTTATTTCATTCAATTATGATTTCCTTCAAGAGGAAGAATAAGGGGATGACAAAGGGTGAGATGGTTTAATGGCATCACTGACTTAATAGCCATGAGTTTGAACAAACTCCAGAAGCTGGTGATGGACACAGAAGCCTGAAGTGTTGCAGTTTTGGGGTCACAAAGAGTTGGACATCACTGAGCGACTGAACTGAACTGAAGATTTTCTTAAATTTGTCATTTAATAGGTGTCTAGATGTTTGGATGTAAATTCATAAGTGTGTTATCTTATAGTCTTACTGTCAGATGGCATTTTATTTTGTTTTTAACTTTATTTTCATCTTTTTGCCTACAATTTCCCCTTAATAAATACCTTCCTTCTATTCTCTTTCATATTCTCTCTTTACCTGATTTTATTGAATACTTATTTATTTTAAAATGTTTTGTTTGTTAATATGATGGGAGAATTTTACATGCACACACAAACACACACACAAACTTCATTCATCAGAATGGGACGGCTAAGTCCAAAGGCTAAGTCAAAATGCACCTTCATTAAATTAACAAGCACAAATATTAAAAAGATAATGAAGTTTGTTGTTATTTTAACTGGCTTATCCCACAAAAGTTGGAGCACTCCTTTAGACTATTAGACCTCACCTTCTGAGTGGAAGGAGGAATGTATAGCACTACAATCATTTTATCATAAAGGAATTAAGTTATCCTGGAGAGACATGAACTTTGGTAATAAAATAATTCTGACAGAAAATGACAAAACCTGTGTGATCTCAATTATATGGAGAACAAAAAAATCTGAACTCATAGAAATAGAGAGTAAAATGATAATTGCCAGGTCCTAGAGAGTGAGGAAAATGTTGGTCAAATAGTACAAACTTCCATCTACAAGATAAATATATTGTGAGAATCTAAGGTATAGCATATGGACTATAGCTAATAATACCACATTGCATACTTAAAAGTTGCTAAAAGAAATTTAAGAGCTTCCTATACACATTGCTGCTGCTGCTGCCAAGTCCCTTCAGTCGTGTCCAACTCTGTGTGACCCCATAAACAGCAGCCCACCAGGCTCCCCCATCCACAGGATTCTCCAGGCAAGAACACTGGAGTGGGTTGTCATTTACTACTCCATACTATACACACACACACACACACACACACACACACACACACACAATGACATAAGGTGATGAATGTGTTGACTAACTTTATTGTGGTGAACATTTAAAATATGTTCATGTATCAAATCATTATATTGTACAGCCTAAGCTTACATAATGTCATGTTACTTATAGCTCAGTAAAGCTGGGGGAAAAAAAGATAAGCTAACACAAGTTAGATGTAAATAGGAGAGTACATTAGGTTTCACCTTCATGGAACTAAGTTAGGCATGGAGTTTACTGAAAAGAAATACCTCCAGTCCCTAAGAGCTTCTCTATTGAGGTCTAAGAAAAATAACCCTAGTTATCTTTTCTTTCCTCCTTAGTGCCACCAGAAATTAATGTGTATGTTAGTTATTGGCTCCTTACAGTCTTAATAAAAGTTTATTAAACACAATGAAGTTGAGGCTGAATCTTGAAAAAAGCTAATAAGTTTTATAAGTGTGGGTGAGGAAGAAAAGACCTAGGAAAAGTGAAAGTCACTCAGTCGTGTCTGACTCTTTGAAACCCCATGGACTATAGTCTGCCAGGCTCCTCTGTCTACGGAATTCTCCAGGCAAGAATATTAGAGTGGGTAGTTGTTCCATTCTCAAGGGGATCTTCACAACTCAGGGATCGAATCCAGGTCTCCTGCTTTTCAGGCAGATTCTTTTCCGTCTGAGCCACCAGGGAAGCCCAGGAAGAGGAAAAGAATAGACAAAGTGCTGACACTCATTCTGAATGCAAATTAAGTCTACAGCCACACCACCCTGAATGCACCTGATATTATCTGAATACACATTACACTGAGAGAAAGACTTGGAGATGTGTAAAGATAGAAATACCAGCTTTATTCCTGGTGAAGATTATACTGAAGAAAGTGATGTAGATGTGTGACCATGAGACACTTTCTGATACTCTCATGTGGTAGACAACATTCGACAGGGCTCCTGATGATGCTGGTATACAACCAATATATTTCTGGTTTTCAAGCCCTTGTGTAGTCCCCTCCCCTGGAACAGGACCTGGAGACTGGCTTGCTTCTAATAAGTAGGGTAGAGCAAGAATAAGATATCACTTCTTAGACTCAGTTATAAAGAAGCTCTGACTTGCATCTGCTCTTATTCAATTATTTCTGTTCCTGGCTCTTCTCTGCTTGCTGACTGAGATGAAACAAGATGCCTTGTTGAGAGCTATCCTATGGAGAAACACACATTGTTTGTCAGTCACTAAATCATGTCTGACTCTTTGCAGCTCCATGGGCTGCAGCATGCCAGCATGCCTGTCCTTCACTATCTTCCAGAGTTTGTCCAAACTCATGTGCATTAAGTCGATAATGCCATCCAACCGTCTCATTCCCTATCATCCCTTTCTCCTCCTGATCTCAATCTTTCCCAGCATCAGGGTCTTTTCCAATGAGTCGGCTGTTTGTATCAGATAGCCAAAGTATTAGAGCTTCAGCTTCAGCATCAGTCCTTCCAATGAATATTCAGAGTTAATTTCCTTTAGGATTAACTGGTTGGATCTCCTTGCTGTCCAAAGGACTGTCAAGAGTCTTCTACAGCACCACAGTTCAAAAGCATCAGTTCTTCTGCACTCAGCCTTCTTTATGGTCCAACTCACACATCCATACA
Source organism: Capra hircus (assembly GCF_001704415.2). Lineage (NCBI taxonomy): Eukaryota > Metazoa > Chordata > Mammalia > Artiodactyla > Bovidae > Capra > Capra hircus. The sequence continues at coordinate 3,611,600 of NC_030826.1, forward strand.
TTACTACTGGAAAAACAATAGCTTTGACAAAACAGACCTTTGTCCACACAGTGATGTCTCTGCTTTTTAATATATTGTCTAGGTTTCTCTTAGCTTTTCTTCCAAAGAGCAAGCATCTTCTAACTTTATGGCTGCAGGCACCATCTGCAGTGATTTTGAAGCTCAAGAAAATAAAGTCTGTCACTGTTTCCACTTTTACCCCATCTGTTTGCCATGAAGTGATAGGACTGGATTCCATAACTGGAGAAACACACATAGAAAGGACTTGAGAACAGTTTCTGGCCAAAAGCAGTAATGACATGAGTGAGCTGAGAATTGGATCCTTCCCCAACTAACCTTGAGATGATGGCATCCCTGGCCAGTATTTGATTTTAACACTTATGAGATAGTGGAGGAGAGGATAAGCCAAATCTTGAATGGCTGGTTCACGAAATTGTGATATAGTAAATATTAAGTTACTAGGAATAGATAACTAATAAACTTATAGAAAACACAGTATCATCTGAAAAATAAAGTTCACGGATGAGGAAAGAATTCCTATATCCGAAGAGAAACTTGAGTCTATAGGAAAACAAAAACCAGAATGTGCTTAGCCATACACTCCTTTTCCCAAATCTACTGATTAGATAAACATTTCACTTTCCCCTAGAAAGAATTATTTAGTATTAAAATTGTCCAAATATGACCATATGTTGTTCAGACCACAAGATAGCTAGAATTTGGGAGCTCACCCTTCTCCTAGCTAAAGTGGAAACCATTTAAATTTCCATAGCACTAGGAGCAGTTTTTTCATGATCTAAGATACTGTGTCATCCCACAGATCTCAAGTTCCAGGTTCAGGGTAACAGGCTTTCCAGACAATATTGTAAACAGCAAGCAGTACAAATCCAGAGCACGAAGAGGCAAGTAATCTGTGTGTTTCTCCGCTGATAAAGCCCCTTTCTCTTGCTTATGCTAGAATAAGTGTCATCCACGGATGGGTTGTTGTTCCACTGGTGCAGAACCCATCCTGGGTTTAGTTGATACGCTGGCAATGGGGGACAGAATTTCATAAAACTCTGTCTTCTTGTTTCTGGCTTATGAGAAAGCCTTTCTCCCAATGTAATATATTTCACAATTTATGGTGTGTTAAGTTATGTAGCCCATTCCAATCACTTGCATGACACTCCCTTACTCAGTGAGACAGAGAGGTGTGGGTAAGAGGTGAAGATGTGCCAAAAGTCTTTCTTTTGTGCTGTCCCATTCATTCGAGTGGAACTGTGAGGTCAGTGTTAAGGATACCTTCCCCACATCGCATTCACATGCATGTGCACATGAACAAATTCACCTACACACTTGCCAATGAAAAGTAGAGAAATATGAAAAGTTACAAGATATTTGGGAGACACAGGTGGGTCTGCAAAACAAGATAAAACAGTTAAGTTTAAGAACATGGTGTGGAGGAGTGTCAGAATGCCACATTAATGGGCCAACCTGTTTTAAAATGCCACGTTGCCCAACCCAGAAGGAGTGTTGCCCCTTGAGTTGTACAATGCAATGGCCTTAGCAGAGTCCTTAGATGACATCAGTCACCCCTATCTCCTCCTCTCCTTTCACTTGTCTTATTTTAAGGATGCTAATTTTATAGGTACTACCAAAAAAAAAAAAAAAAAGAAAAAAAAAGTGAAACCTCTAAATGAATCCTAGACCTGCCACCAAGGCATTGCTTCTTACCTTCTTGTTGTATTTGTGTGGCTGCTCAAAATAAGTAGCAGGATGATTCATTGTGGCCTCTGGAAGTTGTCTGACAGTACTCTATTCCAGTGTTTGACTGAAACTACTTATATCTTGTGTCACTTTCTGCAGTGACTGAGTTTCAAGCAAAGATTAATGCAGTTAGAACATCTTGCAGAAATAGTAAATCACCCTTGCATCTGATTGCGACTCTGGAGCTGCCTAGCCTGTGAGTTATTCATGTAGCTCTCCAACATCACTTTCATAAACAGCTATTGTTTCATTGATTGCTAATCATTCTTGCAGAAGTTAGAGTGGGCCCAAGGCCAGGTGAACAACAAGTTTTTATTCAAAGAAGCAAAAGTTTGCAAGATGTACAGAACGTCAAGCTACTCCATGTCCCAGACTTTTCATATGGTGATGAACAATGAATGCACATAGAATATATATTTAGGAAGTTTATATTTAAAGCTACCGTCTATATAACTCACTTGAGCAGTCGTTTCTTGTATTCAATCTATTATTTAGTTTTCCATAAGTCTCTCTTTACCATATTGGCTGCATTTAGCATTGATACTTTTCCTGTGTCAAAAATAAATGAGTCACACAAGTAAATATCACAAGGAGATTTGTCAGGAAAACTAATCTCTTCTTACTTTATTTTTTTTTATTACCTATCCCCAGAAGATAATATTTCTACAACAATTTAATTTATAGTATCAAAATCAATACTTTGCTCTTTGTCTTTTAACCATTAAAACCGTTTCAGGGTTGTAAAGGTACACACACCAAAAGCCCTTTAAACACAGGTACCCTAGAAAAGTGTGTTGCACATGGGAGAGACTTGAAAGTTCTCCTGAATTGTCGACTTCCGCAGTCTAGCAGGACCATGTGACTTTCTTGAGCTTTTCGGTGATGCTCATTTAGATTTGGGAAACTTTACCTAACAGTAATAGATAAAGAAGACATTTCATTTGAAGTCTTCATTTCTCTCACTATGGGACCAAGACAATTTTGATTTCCAACTTCTTTATTGTATTGCTCAACCAATCTTTGAAATAAAGTTAAGAGGAAATCATCCTTGGGAACATCAACCTAAAACTTGACTGTGCATCAGACACACCTTCCTGCTTGGTTTTCAACAGTCAAAATGTTAATGCATCTTTTGTAGTCAGGGGAAATGTCTTGAGCATCTCCTTCCATTGCTTATTGTCTAATGAGGCTCAGTGGCTAACTGTCTAAATTAAAAGTGGCATAACTAGATAGGTGACGGGAAAATAGTTGCCTTGGGTAAATCGCAGGCAAAGAACTTCAGAGAAATATTTTTTTCTCCATTTTATGACTCTGTTGGTATCATGTTCTTTTTACTCAAGGTCATTGCAGCCATGTCCATCAACTATTGCAGATTAAATTTGAAATCTCTAAGTTTACTTCCATTGTTGACATTCAATTTCCTCCCCAAATCAAGTCCTTTATCTTCTATTATCCACAGTTTCAGAGATTGAATTATGCTTCCCATTCATCTTCCATGTCAAGTAGGAGGCTTAAGAAAAGGTGGACAATGCTAGAACTCATCATCTAGTGAGTCTAAGTGGACTTAAGGTAGCACACTTCTTCTTGATTATGAAGTTCAATTTAGGATCAAGTAGCCTTAAAATTGTCAGGTTAAACTGGTAAAACACAAATTCCTTTGCCAATGTAGAGGACCTGAACAGATTGTGGGAACTGAGGTGTGGGATACAGATATTAGGAAAGCTTAAGAGTAGGGTGGCAAAGCAAGCAAATGGAAAGCTATGTGAAATGGTCTCAGAAGTGTGCCAGACAATCATGAGGGTGAAGCTCTTGTTATGGTGTTACTGCCCTCATATGAAGAGATGCAGCAGAGCATGGCTTACTCTCTGCCCTCCACCATGCAAGGATACAGGGAAAAAGCAGACTTCAACAGCAAAGATGTGGGCCTTTATCAGACACTGGTTCTGCTAGCACATTGATCTTAGACATCCCAGATTCCAGATCTCTGAGAAATAAATTAATGCTGCTCAGGTCACCCAGTCTATTGTGATTTTTTATAGCACCACAAACTAAGATGCTATTGAATTCCATTATTTTGCTAATCTCATTTAAAGGACATGCTAAATAAACATTTATCTTTAGGAAACAGATAAATTGGTGTATGTTGTCATATAATGTATTTTAATCATTTTTTAAGTTTTATTTAGCTAATAGGGAAAGAGAAAACCAGTCTTTAATATCCCTTTAGTCCATACAAAAAAAAAAAAACTTGGAGCAGTGAGGATGGAATAGAATTGCCCTTGAAAAGTGCTAAGGCAGAATAATCTTTAAGTAGCATCTCCACTTTTGTACTGTCTGAAAATGATCCACTGCTCCAATATTATCCTACAATAACCAAGAAGCTAATACGCTTAGTGCATAAAATCTAAACAACCTGAAAATCCACAGCAGTACTGTAGAATGTAACTTTCTGCAATGTGGAAAATAGTCTATGGCTGTACTGTCCAATATATGACTACTAAGCATTTGAAATATGGATAGTGCAGCTGAGGAAATGAATTTTAAAATTGTATTTAATTTCAGCTAATTTAAATTTCAATATCCACTTGTACTGGATATATTGGGCAGTGACAGTTCTATAGTTTCAGCATTGTCTGCCTTACCTTCTTACAGAGACTTTTGAATTATTCAAGCCTGACAAAGTATGACTCAGGCTAATTTTTCACTATTGTTCAGGCTTATGAACTCAATTAGGATATAGATTTATTTTACCTGTGATTCTCATTAAAAACTTTTACTTTATACACACATATTCACACCCGTCCATCTTACTTACCAACATGTTTATATAAAAACACAGTCTTAATTTAATGGTGAAAGAAATCCACAGACTTCAAAGGATGGCTTATGGTATCTAGGCAGCAAGGGTTTTCACTCCTGTTTATTTTGAAAAAAGCTATTAAAGTCAGGACCAACTTTTATTCAGTAAACTTATCTTCTAAAATAGCTATAAATACTAGCAATTCATATGGGATATTGAGTTTGTGTGAAAAGTTAGAGCAGAAAATGTAAGAAACAAGACTCTGGAAAAATATAGATTATGGTTCCTTGTGGATCCAGCTGTGGAGAGTCATCATGGCTAGGGGAATCAGCGTGCTCCTAAAGATCATAAAAAACTGCATTCTGATCCCAATTCTACCACTCATGGCTATGTGATGACACTGTCCAAGTAAAAGACTTCTCAGAATCTGAGATTTCTTATCTGTAAAGGAAGATATTAGTTCTTGATTCTTAAAATCATTTGGAAGATGAAATAATATGTAAATAGTATTTAACAGAATTTAAATACTTTAATTCCTTGCCTATTTATTTTAAGGCAAATATTTTGAAACATCTGAAAATTGATTGAAGCTGTGTATCTTCCAGAAATACTCATCAGTCAGACATTTCTGTGAAATAAAATTTCAGTGTGACTTTGTAAGCAGGCTCTATAAAACCAGGGTATCTCCATGCTCCAGCCAGATGGCCACATGCTGAAGGGAGAAATAAAAAAGGTTCTTTTTCAGAAAATCCTCTTTCGTTGGTTCCTTCATTAGGATTCGGCAAAATGCCACTGCAACAGATGGATATGAATACAGGCAACCAAAGAGGCTGTGCTTGTACCCCAAGTCTTGGCATATGGCACCAGATCCTCTCACCAGGCTGTCAAAACAGCTGCTGCGCACTGTCCCCACCTGCCATTACAAAGCTCTGCCAAGGGTGTCCAAATTTAGAGAAGAACCTGCTGCTAGGCAATGTTCCTGTCTTAGAAGCCATACCTTTGCCTTTTGAGCAGTGGAGACCCTTTTCAAATCATTATTTACACTTCCTGGGGATGAAGGACATATTTAACCATTCAGGCACATCTATCCTTTCATTAATATTGAGGGAAAAACAAGTCTTTGTAGAATAAAGTGGATAGAGCTGTATTCAAATCTCAACTTGACAATGTATTTGCAGTTCAAAAAAGTTATTTAACATCTTTGATCTTTAGTTGTCTCTTCTTCAAGTGGAAAAAAATCATACTTGATAGAAGTGTAGTGATTAGAAATATTGATTCAAAGCAGAATTGCGTGGTCACAATAATATCAGCAGAGGTCACAGGAGTAACAGTAGTGATACTTAACATCAGCAAAGTAGTGCTCAAAATTCCCCAACACAAGCTTCAACAGTGCATGAACTGTGAACTTCCGGATGTTCAAGCTGGATTTAGAAAAAGCAGAGGAACCAGAGATCAAATTGCCAACACCTGCTGGCTCATCAAAAAAGCAAGAGAGTTCCAGAAAAACATCTACTTTTTTTAAAATTGACTATGCCAAAGCCTTTGACTGTGTGGATCACAACAAACTGTGGGGAATTCTTAAAGATGGGAATACCAGAACACCTCATCTGCCTCCTGAGAAATCTGTATGCAGATCAAGAAGCAACAGTTAGAACTGGCCAAGGAACAAGAGGCTGGTTTCATATTGGGTAAGGAGAACATCAAGGCTGCATATTGTCACTCTACTTATTTAACTTATATGCAGAGTATAGCATGTGAAATTCTGGGCTGGATGAAGGACAAGTTGAAATCAAGATTGCTGGGAGAAATATCAATAACCTCAGATATGCATATGACACCACCCTTATGGCAGAAAGTGAAGAGAAACTAAAGAGCCTCTTGATGAAAGTGAAAGAGGAGAGTGAAAAAGTTGGCTTTAAGCTCATCATTCAGGAAACTAAGATCTTGGTATCTGGTCCTATCACTTCATGGCAAATAGATAGGGAAACAATGGAAAAGGTGAGAGACTTTATTCTTTGGGGCTCTAAAATCACTGCAGATGGTGACTGTAGGCATGAAATTAAAAAATGCTTGCTCCTTGGAAGAAAAGCTATGATCAAGCCAATTAAGAAGCAGGAACAAAGGTCCATCTAGTCAAAGCCATGTTTTTTTCAGTAGTCATGTATGGATGTGAGAGTTCGGTTATAAAGAAAGTTGAGCGCCGAAGAATTGCTGCTTTTGAATTGTGGTGCTGGAGAAGACTCTTGAGAGTCCCTTGGACTGCAAGGAGATCCAACTAGTCCATCCTAAAGGAAATCAGTCCTGAATATTCATTGGGAGGACTGATGCTGAAGCTCAAGCTCCAATACTTTGACCACCTGATGCAAAGAACTGACTCATTGGAAAAGACCCTGGTGCTGGGAAAGATTGAAGGTGGGAGGAGAAGGGGACAACAGAGGATGACACGGTTGCATCACTGATGCGATAGACATGAGTTTGAGTAGGTTTTGGCAGTTGGTTCTGAACAGGGAAGCCTGGAGTTCTGCAGTCCATGGAGTCGCAAAGAGTTTAACACGACTGAGTGACTGAACTAAACTGAACATTTGTTGAACTTTTATTATGTATGAGATATGATTCTAAGTATTTCTACAAAAGTAAGTTATTTAATTCTTACAGCCACCTCACAAACAGATGAATAGTTAGGAAACAGATAAAGAAACTGAAGCAGAATGAGTTTAAATAATATGTCCAGGATTACAAAGCTAGAAAGGTTTGAAATGGAGATTAAAACCCAGGCAGTCTACCCTCAGAGCCTGCACACTTAATATCATCACTGCAAGTGTTAAAGGAATGTTAAGTATTTTCATGGGGGAAAAAAAAAAAGATTCACAGGAAATTGAGTATGTTAATGAAATCTCCATTGGTGAAAAGCAAATGACAGCTATAGGGTCTGTGAATGATTTCTAACTGGCACTTCTTGCTTAGACAAGAAAATTTGCTAAGAGAAGGATAATTCAAAGTCACTGCTTTTTATGGGAACCCAGAAATAGTGCTACGAAAGTCAAAATCATTACAGGCATATTACAAAGAAGTATAATTTAAGCAATTGAGCAAATCCTGAAAGAATTGTTTTTATATTTTAATTGCTAACAGAATAAATTTAGTTAATGGATTTTATATTCTTTAATTTACATTTGATATTAATGCTAGTCTATTTATGTGATTTTATATACAGTACATTAAATGCAGCCTGACCTGATGAAATTGATTTTATTAAATCTGGAAAAAATTAACCACTTGTTGAAACTGGATTGGTCTCACATGTATATTTAAAACCTCTTTTAACTAGGTAAATATCTTTATTTTCTTTTATGAAGGACTATAGGCTTAAGGAGAGGAATATCAATTGAAATCTACAACAAAGTTTAAAATAGATTCATTTAGATTAACTTTTAAACCTATAAAATTAACATCTTCACTGTGCTTACTTTGAACACTTAGAACATGCAACACATCCTTTAGTTATAAATGCAACAAATCCTAAAATATATATCTTGATGCAGTATAAAGCCTGTAATGAGAAAGAATGTTAGTGCGGTGGATACAGATTGAAATAGAAACACATACAATTGGGCAAAGGGACATTAAGAGGGAACAGATAAGAGAAAGAAGCTGAACAAGAAACAAAGAAGACTCCAGTTCTCTCTTCTTTAAATTCAGATCTGCTTGGGTTCTCCCTTCCTCTGCCTCTGTCCAAAAAGTACATCTATGAGGTCTCACTCAGAGGTCTAGTCCTACCTTGCCTCTTGCATAGTATCTTCATTTAGTTGGGTCAAATATTTTAGATCATTTCATAGTCACGTATGGTATGATAAGCTGAATAATGTCTCCCTAGATGTATGTGAACTAATCCTGAGAATTTTGAATATATTACCACACATGACTGGTGGCTCAGACAATAAAGAATCTGCCTGCAATGCAGGAGACCAGGGTTTGATACTTGGGTCAAGAAGATCCCCTGAAGAATGGAACAGCTACCCACTCCAGTGTTCTCGCCTGGAGAATTCCATGGACAGAGGAGCCTGGTGGGTTATAGTCCATGAGGTTTCAAATATTGGACACAACTGAGCAACTAAGATTTTGGGGGAGGGACATCCCAGGTGGCCCTAGCGGTAAAGAACTTGCTTGCCAATACAGGAGATATAAGAGATAAGAGATGTGGGTTCAATTCGTGGGTTGGGAAGATCCCTTGGAGCAGGAAATGGCAACCTACTCCAGTATTCTTGTCTGTAAAATTCCATGGACAGAGAAGACTAGAGGGCTATAGTCCATGGTGTCACAAAGAGTTGGGCACATAACACACACATGACAAAAGGGAATTGACCGATATGAATAAATTAATGATCTGTAGATAGGGAGATTACCCTACATTACCCGGGCAGGCACAATGTAATTTGAAAGTCTTCATAGGAAAATAAAATAGGAAGATCAGAGTATGAGAGACAGAAATTATATATCCTTTATCCAATTCCACTGTCATTAGAAGCTAAAAAAGGCAAAGAAAACGGTTCTCTGATAGAGCTTCCAGAAGGAATGCTGACTTAATCACCCATTTTGGACTTCTGAACCCCAGAATGATAAGAAAAAAATTGTGTCGTTTTAAGCCATGTAAGTTTGTGGTGATTTATTATAGAAGCAGTGGGAAACTCATATAGAAGGCCCAGCCTAGAATTAATTTTTTATCACTACAAAATATAGAAATCTCTGTTTATAGATTTTCAAATGCTCATTTTCCCCCAAGTCTTGAGGACCTAGTGTGGACAAATAACTACAACAGTATCCCAAATAGGAGAAAGTGTTTTTTTCCAGAAAAAAAAAAATGATAGTATCTAGATTAAACTTACCTCATCTGTTCAAGAAATACCCTCGTTGATAGATTCCACCCAGGATGTAGAAAGTTGAAAAGTTGTTCTGGCCTAACAAAAATTCTTAAAAGCCAAAATAATCTAAAAACCATACTTTTCTTGAATTTGTCCAAGAGTTAGAGTTGCAAGATGAATAACTTGCCTGAAATGTAAAGAAATATAAGTACATCCATGACGAGAAGGACAAAATGACTGACTGACCTTAAGAAGAGCATAGGGGAAACTTGAGGTCAGCAAACAACTGGTAAGAACAATTCAACTGCAATTATTAATGAATTGTTAAAGGCCAAGTCTGGGCTGGTATGAAGATAATAGAGCCTGGAAGATTCATACACAAGAGAAGTGCATGCCCACTGGGATATTCTCTGTGGATCCTCATGAAGTGTTCAAGGGAAAGAGTAGGGACAGGGCAGAAGACCAGAGAAAGAGGCAGTAGGCCAGATAAATATTCCTTCCATGATTCACAACTCAAAGAATCATATAATCCCACATGCACTTTTCAAAAATGATAACTCTGTTTAACTTAAAAAAAAAAAACAACTTTTTTTACTTTACACTGGGATATAGGCAATTAACTTTGTTGTGATAGTTTCAAGTGAACAGAGAAGGAACTCAGTCATATATATATATATGTATATATATATATGGATATATATATATGGATATACACACACACACACACACACACACACAAGTATCCAAAGTGAAAGTGAAAGTGAAGTCGCTCAGTCGTGTCCGACTCTGCGACCCCACAGACTGTAGTCTACTAGCCTCCTCCTTCCATGGGATTTTCCAGGCAAGAGTACTGGAGTGGCTTGCCATTTCCTTCTCCAGGGGATCTTCCCGATCCAGGAATCGAACCTGGGTCTCCCGCATATGTATCCAAACTTCCCTCCTATCCAGGCTGCCACATAACATTGAGCAGAGTTCCAAGTACTATACAACAAGTCCTTTTTGGTTATCCATTTTAAATATAGCAGTATGTACATGCCCATCCCAGACTCCCTAACTGTCCCTGATCCCCTGCAACTGTAAGTTCATTATCTAAGTCTATGAATCTCTTTCTGTTTTGTAAGTTAATTTGTATCATTTCTTTTAAGATTTCATATATAAGGGATATTATACAATATTTCTCCTTCTCTGTCTGATTTGTTTCACTTAGTGTGATAATCTCCAGGTCATGTTCCTGTAAATAACATTATTTCATTCTTCTTAACAGCTTAGTAATATTCCATTGTATATATGTACCATAGCTTCTTTATCCATTTCTCTGCCAATGGACATTTAGGTTAGTTTCATGTTTTGCCTATTATAAACAGTGTTGCAATGAACATCAAGGTACATATATCCTTTGAGATCATGTTTTTCTCCTGATGTATGCCCAGGATTTTTTATTAATAGAAATATCTTTGCCTTTTCCTTTGTAAAAACTTGATTTATTTAATTATTTTTTGCTGTGATGGGTCTTCATTACTATGTGTAGGTTTTCTCTAGTCACAGCAAGTGGGCTCTCGAGCATGGACTCAGTAGCTGTGGCACACAGGCTTGCTCTGTAGCAAAACCCCACATGAGCTTTTGTCCCCTAAGAAGGAAAAAAAAAAAAAAAAACACTTGAGTAAATGGATGAGAGTCAGTTCTGTCATTCCCAAGGCACAGACTCATTGCAGTAAGAAAATATAAAGAAAGGAGTGAGAGGAGGAGAAAGTCATTTTTCCTTTTTGGAGGAAATCAGTTAATCATTTTGGGCATAGTCACTTACCACCAAGGGAAGGAGAGAGATCACAGGAGCTTTTTAAGATAAACCTCAACCAGAGCAACTGTCACACATATCTGTTGCCCACCCCACACCAGGCTACCAAATACTGAGGAACAAGTAACAGAAATGTAATGTTGTGAGGGGAGAGACAAAGGAGAGAGAATCTCTCAGAGGTAAAGGCATGCAGGGAAGCGTTAAAACGAGGGTGGAGCAAAGTCACTGAGAAAATTCTCCTGACAAACCATCGCACCCTTTAAACACAAGGTAAGGTTAGAGGAGTTGTGAATAGGTGCCTCACTGGAGATAACCAATAGTGACAATAAACCCAAAACTAGTCCTCTGACTATACTGACCCAAGAGTTACCTCTCCCAATAATGGTCTATGAATTGTAGCCAGGAAAAAATAAAAATAATAATATACATACAAATGAATAAAAATAACATTCTCAGAAAATAGAAAAAAAACTAATAAAATCAAAAGCTGTCCCTTTGAAAAGATCAATAAAATATTTTAAAATAGGTTTAAAATAGGTTTATATCCTAATCATTCTGATCAGGAAAAAAAAAAAAAAAACAACAAGCAACATGAGATAGAAAAGGAATATCACTGTAGATACTACAGACATTATAAGAAAAGTAAGGGAATACTATGAGTATTTTCATGTTAAAAATCCATCAATACAGATAAAATGCAAAAAAAAATCCTTGAAAGGTACAAGTTGCCAAATTTCACTCAAAAAAAAAAAAAAAAACCCCTAAACCATATAAAATTTCCAGGTGAAAAATTAGGAGAAAATGTTTTGACTTTGAGTTAGAGACCTTGGATACAACACCAAAGTAACAACTCATTAGATAAATTACAAATGTGACTTCATAAAAATTAACATTTTCTACTTTTTTTTAAAATTTTTTAAAATATAAATTTATTTATTTTAATTGGAGGTTAATTGCTTTACAATATTGTATTGGTTTTGCCATACATCAACATGAATCCACCACAGGTATACATGTGTTCCCCATCCTGAACCCCCCTCCCTCCTCCCACCCCGTACCATGCCTCTGGTTCATCCCAGTGCACCAGCCCCAAGCATCCTGTATCCTGCATTGAACCTGGACTGGCAATTCATTTCTTATATGATATTATACATGTTTCAATGCCATTCTCCCAAATCATCCCAACCTCTCCCTCTCCCACAGAGTCCAAAAGACTGTTCTATACATCTGTGTCTCTTTTGCTGTCTCGCATACAGGTTTATCATTGCCATCTTTCTAAATTCCATATATATGCATTAGTATACTGCATTGGTGTTTTTCTTTCTGGCTTACTTCACTCTGTATAATAGGCTCCAGAGTCATCCACCTCATTAGAACTGATTCAAATGTATTCTTTTTAATGGCTGAGTAATACTCCAGTGTGTATATGTACCATAGCTTTCTTATCCATTCATCTGCTGATGGACAACTAGGTTGCTTCCATGTCCTGGCTATTATAAACAGTGCTGTGATGAACATTGGGGTACACTTATCTCTTTCAATTCTGGTTTCCTCAGTGTGTATCAAATGAAAATATTGAGAGAATGAAAAGACAAGCCATAAGGTAGAGGAAAATAATTGCAAATAACTAAGATTTCACTTATATGACATTCTGGAAAGGCAGAACTATTGAAACAGAAAAAGAATTAGTCGTTGCCAGAGGCTTGAGGTGGAGAGAGGTTCTGACCACAACCTTTCTAAGGCTGCTGTATGATTTTATGTATTTGTCAAACCTCAGAATTATTCACCAAAGATGTTAAATTTCACTGTACCAAGTAAAAAGAAATCCTTATTTGAACTGCAGAGATTTACAAATCAGACAAAGTCCCTCTTTTTTAGAGTACAGATGACACTGGAGAAAATGGAGAGTAGACAATTAAATATGTAAACACATAATACAATTGCATTTGGCTGAGTCATTTATACTAAGAAGTGCAATAAGAAATAAGGCAGGCCAAAACAGTGTGCTTTCCAAACTCATTCATGTAATGGTCAATAATAAATAATAACAATATTTACCAGCACATTGAATTAAGTGAGCTAAGGCTGTTTTTCATCAGAAGGAATTGGTAGTGGCTTGGGGACAGGAAGACACAATCTCGCCAGGCATTGTCTGCTTATCCCAAGAAGTAAGGTGACCTATACTTGGCAGCTGTTACAATTTATGCCTCATAGACTGGAGAATTCTTCAGTAAAGGAATGGATTGGGAGTTGGCCTCTGTTTTACATAGGGTGGTCAGGTGAAACCTCTGGAATCACAACATTTGAATAGAGACCTTGATGAAGGAAGCAAGTCTTGAAAAAAAATCATCTGAGGAATAATTGTTTCAAACAAAGAAAGAGCAATCACAATGGATCTCATTCCTGGAAAAGAAATTCTGCAAGTGAGGGAAAGAACGAGAACTATGGGACTGGAGATATGTAACCAATGGAAAACCTTATAGAGGTTAAAAGGTAAGATTAGGGAGGTGGTCAGAAGTCAGATCATGCAGACTTTAGAGGTTATAGAGGAAAGTTGGAGTTTATTTATCTGCAAAATCAGCCATTAGAATGTTTTGAGGAAGGAGTAGAGTGTTATTATTTATAAATTAAAAGATCAATATGAGTTTTGGACCAAAAATATTTAAGAGATCAGATGTAAAGGCAAAGAGATTGGTTAGAGGTCTAGTATATTAGTGCAGGTGAATAACAAGAGAGGCCTAGCTCACTGTGTTAGTGGGAAAGGGGTGAAAATTGATTAGATTCAGATCAATTCAGTTCAGTCACTCAGCTGTGTCTGACTCTTTGCAACCCCATGAATCACAGCACGCCAGGCCTCCCTGTCCATCACCAACTCCTGGAGTTTACCCAAACTCATGTGTACCAAGTCGGTGATGTCATCCAGCCATCTCATCCTCTGTCATCCCCTTCTCCTACTGCCCCTAATCCCTCCCAGCATCAGAGTCTTTTCTAATGAGTCAAATCTTCACATGAAGTGGCCAAAGTATTGGAGTTTCAGCTTTAGCATCAGTCCTTCCAAAAAACACCCAGGACTGATCTCCTTCAGAATGGACTGGTTGCATCTCCTTGCAGTCCAAGGGACTCTCAAGAGTCTTCTCCAAATTAAGAAAGCAATCTAAAAATATCCCAAATGCTGTTGGATTAGACACGGGTATGAGGGTAGAAATGACATTAAATGCTTCTAAGATTTTTAATCTTAACAACTGATTACACTGATGTCATTTAGTGAAACTGGGAAGATTAAGGAAAAGCGTATTGGGAGATTTGGTTCTAGTTATATTAATTCAACATAACTATTAGATATCTGTGAGGTGATGTGAAATACAGAGATAGATATAGAGAATGTAACTTTGGAAGTAATCAATATATTGATATGTGTTTACAAATTTGTTTAAACCATGAAGGTAGATGAGATCATGTAACAAAGGGAATACAGACCAAGAAGAGGAAAGTACTGAGTCCTCTCCACTTCAAAATCTTGAACAAAAAGTACACTTGGAATTAGCAAAAAGACTTACAGAGAAGACAGTGGACAAGAGAAACACCATGTAAGCCTGGTGTTCCAGAAGTCAGGTGAACAAAAATGTTTCCAAAAGGAAAAAGTGATTGACCAAATAAATGCTCATGAACATTCAAGTATTGTGAAAACTGAGAATTGAATAATGGATTTGAGAAACTGTTAGGCACAGTGACCGTGACAGTTAGTGGAGTAATGGGAACAGAACCTAGTTGAAGTGGCTTAAAGTGACAATTAGGAATAGAAACAGGGGGTGTAGTTTTTGAGTTACATTCTCTTACAAGGAACAGAGAAAAACATTGTAAGATAGTAGACACTGCAATATCTTTAAGGCTCATGGGAATGAACCAATGGAAGACAAAAAAATAATGATGCAGGAAAGAGGAAGAGTAATTACAAAGACTAAGTCTTCAAGTAATCCACTCCAGTGTTCTTGCCTGGAGAATTCCAGGGATGGGGGAGCCTGGTGGGGGGTCGCACAGAGTCGGACACGACTGAAGCGACTTAGCAGGAGCAGCAATAGCAGCAGCAGCAGCAGCAAGTCTTCAAGTGGCTAAGGTGGATAGGGTTCAGCTAGCAAATTTAAGAGCAGGAACAAAACAGGAGTGGGGAAAAAAAAATTGTATGAGTGATTTACCGATTGACTAAGATCAGAGACAGAGAAAGCTCAAAGGCAAAGATGTAACTGGGAAAGAGAGAGAAAATTAAGAGCTGGGAGCCCTGCTGACTAGTGAATGGAGTCCAGTGGGGCTGGAGCTGTAGACTACGTTCTTCACAAGTCTGTTTCACAGAGCAAATTCAGTAATTCTCTACATATTCATTTTAAGTCAAAGAATTTTCTGGAAACTTCACAATGACTTTGAACAAAGAACAAAAATCCTCCCATTGCTACCAAAAATGCCTGGATAGACAGCTTTTAGGTGGCTAAGTGAGACAGATTACATTGTATCCTAGATCTATTCCATTCTTTAGGTTTTCAACTAAGAGAAAGGATAAGGTCACAAAAAATTCTAGCTGTCTGATTTAAATGGAAATGTCCCCCCCCCCTTTTTTTTTTACAGTCTTTTTGCAGGAACCTCTGATTGAAGTCTAGTATAGCAAGTAGTCCAGATTCAGTCTTCTTATTTCTCAATAACTTTCTTATGAAAACCTCTCTTCTTTCTAGGAATAGAATCTTTCATTTGGGGAAATTGTATCTCTTCTCCAACTAAAAATAAGCAGTTTTAGTAAGAGTTGCCCCGCTTTCTGAGGTCACAGGAGAGAGGAAGAGAATGGTGATGGGAAGATATGATTCAAGCAGAGTACTTTCTCAGAAAATTTTAATTTAGAATAAATTTTAAAATATCTTTTCTATCGCAACAAAGCTGAAAAATATGAGCTTGAGAAGTGACAGGCTCATTGAGAATATTGATTCAAGAGAATGAGGCTGACAAGGCAGAAGCAGGATGAATAATGAAGATGGAGCCCTGACAGAATTCAGTCCATAGCTCAAGGGCCCCCACATTCCATGCCCTTTGCTTATATGATCTCAATTTATGTTTATGGATCTCAATTTTTCATTTATAGGCTTACAGATTTCAATATGTTTATAGATCTCAATTTTCCCCTAAGTCAGTTATTATCTCTTCTTCATCTCAAGCACAAGAAATCCTAAATAATATAAAAATGAATACCTGCCAAAAGAATTATTGCAAGTGATACATCCATCCTGGGGAATTTATGATATGCAATAGCAAAATCACTATTGAACTATCATCGATTAATACAAGGACACAAACACTGGGTTCCCTATAGCTAAAGCCATACAGTATTTGGTAGAAAAATATCAGATGTTGGAGATTTTGCCTTTGTTTTTTGTCCATTAGTAGGCGGGAGACAAGCTAGCACTACTGAATGCAGACAGAAAAGAGCATGAGAACTATTTTGCTCACTTTTCAGACTCTGGTCAATGATCCCAGAGTAAGTAACATCAGAGAATTATGTGCAATTGAATTACATGTGCCAAATCCTCTTCTACATTTCAAATGGATGTGATATTCAGAAATGCAGATACCAAAAAGCCAGAGGATTTGGCAAAGCGTGGTCTCAGCAGACATCTACCAAGCATCCCCTGCCAGGCAGAGGTGGCAATGCCTTGCTGTAAACTGCACTGATAGAATTGGAGGTAGCCTGGGGCAGACAGCAGATTAGTTCTGTGTCAGTATCCCAATCAAGGCAGAAACAGAGGCTGAGGCAAAGAGAAAAACTCTTAATGCAAGGCCATTATGACTCAGGCAAGTACCCGGAGTCTGTTACTATTTCAAAGCGTGAATGAGACAAATAGAGTCAAGATAAAAGATTACGGCTAACCAATATTTTGTAATTGTCATTCACCAGCCGAACCTCACACAATGAAATCATCTCACATTTAAGCTGGATTTAAGAAGGTTCAGTTCAGTTCAGTCGCTCAGTCATGTGCGACTCTTTGCGACCCCATGAATCGCAGCACTCCAGGCTTCCCTGTCCATCACCACCTCCTGGAGTTCACTCAGACTCACGTCCATCGAGTCAGGGATGCCATCCAGCCATCTCATCCTCTGCTGTCCCCTTCTCCTCCTGCCCCCAATCCTTCCCAGCATCAGAGTCTCTTCCAATGAGTCAACTCTTCACATGAGGTGGCCAAAGTACTGGAGTTTCAGTTTCAGCATCATTCCCTCCAAAGAAATCGCAGGGCTATCTCCTTCAGAATGGGCTAGTTGGATCTCTTTGCAGTCCAAGGGAGTTTCAAGAGTCTTCTCCAACACCACAGTTCAAAAGGTATGACTCCTTGACTGTTTTCATTGTCCCAAATATTTAATGGTGGATAATTTTTTTTTTAAAGAAATTTCAACTAAACTTTCTCAATTACAGAAGAAAGAAGAGGATATAGCCTGTAATGTTCACTACTCCAGAACATATATTCAGCTGGACTTAGCAAAACTTAATTAAAGTGTAGAGTTTATTTCAGGAAATATATTTTTATATATTAATAATTTTAAATACAATTGATTATATAAAGGAAAGAACATTCAGTACTAGAATCTTAATGGCCTAGAAGACAAAATCAAAGAAATATCTCAAAGATGGCATAAATACAAAGTAATAGAAATAATAAAGAAAAAGAGTCAGATATTTGGATGCATTTGAAGAAAAGTTAACTGACCCCCAAAAAGAAAAATGGATCAAGAAGAAAAAGGAATAAGATGGGCAAAAGAATATTATTAAACAAATATAAGACAGAAACTTCTCTAAGTTGAGGAACAGTTCAAAATTCTTCGGTGCTCAGCTTTCTTCACAGTACAACTCTCACATCCATACATGACCACAGGAAAAACCATAGCCTTGACTAAATGGACCTTTGTTGGCAAAGTAATGTCTCTGCTTTTTAATATGCTATCTAGGTTGGTCATAACTTTTCTTCGAAGGAATAAGCATCTTTCAATTTCATGGCTGCAGTCACCATCTGCTGTGATTTTGGAGCCCCAAAAAATAAAGTCTGACACTGTTTCCACTGTTTCCCCATCTATTTCCCATGAAGTGATGGGACGAGATGCCATGATCTTCGTTTTCTGAATGTTGAGGTTTAAGCCAACTTTTTCACTCTCCACTTTCACTTTCATCAAGAGCCTTTTTAGTCCCTCTTCACTTTCTGCCATAAGCGTGGTGTCATCTGCATATCTGAGGTTATTGATATTTCTCCTGGCAATCTTGATTCCAGCTTGTGCTTCTTCCAGCCTAGCGTTTTTCATGATGTACTCTGCACAGAATTTAAAAAAGCAGGGTGACAATATACAGTCTTGACGTACTCTTTTTCCTATTTGGAACCAGTCTGTTGTTCCCTGTTAAGAAGGTTAGATTGCTAGAAAACCTCAAAAATGCCAAGGTACGCATATGCCCAAGGCAACTCCTCAATTTCTGTATGCTTGTCAAAGGAACAAGGCTGATGGATCCTAAAGCATGCTCTGGGAGTATACTACTAATATGGAAGTTTCTACTTGTGCTATTAAATTTATTAAAATTTAAAATATTAAAGATTCTCTTCCTCAGTCACACTAGTCCTATTTCATGTATACATGTTGGTGGCTTACACATCTTTTACTGCCAAAGAACATTTCTAACATCTCTCACTATTGGGTAGTGCTGCTCTAAGAAATAAACGACCAAACCTCCTGATGGGTGAAAATAATGAGCACGCAGTTTTAAAACAGAGGAAGCAGGGTCTGGGATGGCCACCTTGGCTCAGCACACAACACACTACAAAGACAGGAGAGGTTATCAGCAGTGGTCCCATCACCCAAGGCCTTCTAGCCCTGTTTTTCACAAAACTATGCAAGTCCAGCTGAATATGATATATGTTCTGGAGTAGTGAACATTACAAGCTATATCCTCTTCCCTCTTCTGTAACTGAGAAAGTTTAGTTGAAATTTCTTAAAAAAAAAAGTGTATGCACCATTAAATATTTCGGGGCAATGAAAACAGTCAAGGAATCATACCTTGGTAACTGACTATCACTGAGAAGTAGCAGTTGATTCTATATTTTCCGTTAACTGTGGGACTCCTGTCAGAGTTTTCTGATAAGTAAACCGTAGAGAGGCAGCACTTATGAACAGGCTCAGCCATTAGAGAAAGGAAATGAAATTAGAATCAATATATAGAAAGATAGATCTCCTGGAGAGAGCAGACAGCCATTGGAATAAACACAAATGAAACAAAACCACTTAGCAAAACTTAATCAAAGTGTAGAGTTTATTTCAGGAAATATACTTTTATATATTAATAATTTTAAATACAATTGATTATATAAAGGAAAGAACATTCATTACTAAAATCTTAATGGCCTAGAAGACAAAATCAAAGAAATATCTCAAAGACGGCATAAATGCAAAGTAATAGAAATAATAAAGAAAAAGAGTCAGATATTTGGATGCATTTGAAGAAAAGTCAACTGACCTCAAAAAAGAAAAAAATGGATCATAGAAGAAAAAGGAATAGATGGGCAAAATAATATTATTAAACGAATATATAAACTTCTCTAAGTTGAGGAAGTACGTGAATTTACAGTTTTAAAACATATACAAAATTCCTGGCAGGTTTTATGGGTAAAATTTCTGAATTCCAAGAATAAAGAAAAATTCTACTAGTTTTTTAGAAGAAAAGCAAAAAAATAATCTATAAAGAAAACATAAGTGGTTCTGGCATCAAATTTTGCAAATCAAAAAAATATACTTATGTATTTATTTATTTTTAGGAAACTTCATTCACTCTTTTTTTTTTTTTTCCAAAAAGGCTCTATAGAGGTCAACATTCTGCGTTATTCTTATGTCTAAGGTTTTTGTTGTTTATTTGTTTGTTTTTGTTTCATTCTTTGTCCCACTTGGGACATAACTTGTTATTATTGTTGTTTAGTCGCTAAGTCTTTTGTGACTCTTTTGCAACACCATGAACTATACCCTGCCAGGCTCCTCTGTGTCCAAGATTTTCCTGGCAAGAATACTACAGTGGGTCACCATTGCCTTCTCCAGGGTTTCTTCTCGAACCAAGAATCCAATCTGCATGTGTTGCATTGGCAGGAGGATTCTTTACCACTGAGCCACCTTGGAAACCTGTCAAGACATGGTTTAGGTGCTTATATAATTCTCTGTGTGTATGTTAGTGGCTCAGTAATGTCAGACTCTTTGTGATCCTATGATCACAAAGAAGACCCCCCAGGCTCTTCTGCCCATAGAATTCTCCAGGCAAGAATACAGGAGTGGGTAGCCATTCCCTTCTCCAAGGGATCTTCCTGACTGTGGGATCAAACCCAGGACTCCCACACTGCAGGCAGATTCTTTAATGTCAGAGCCACCAAGGAAGCCAAACTTAAAGGCCAGGCTCACCCAAAATTTGAATTCAGGACCCTCGCACACAAAATGAGAATCGCACCCCTAAACCAAAGAGCTGACACTCATTATATAATTATTTTTCTCATAACCTTAGAAGTTCTCTCTCTACTATATTCTAGCTTCATTTTACTTCGAATGCAACTTAAAAGAGTTAACATCACCAAAATTGTGGAGAAGGTGATCCTAGCCTCTATCCCTCAAGAAAGATAAACAATTAGACAGCTATCCACCAATAAAAAAAGCTCTGAGCTAACTCAGAAATCCACTTAAGGAGCTTCAGCAACACAGCAGAGCCCCCAAAAAAAAAAAAAAAAGCAGGAAAGAAACTTGTGACTGACCGCACAAAAAGAGGAGGAAGAAAAGTTTCTTTAGCATGATGAGCCCCTGCCCCCCAAAGGCAGGCACTACACACATTTCCAAGAGGGAAATTCCCCTCACTGGGAAAAGGAGAATGAATGGGATGAGTGACCAGCTTCTGGGCCGCTGCACAAAAGACCTGACTCAGTTTCGTCACACCCTGAGACCAGCTGAGACATCTAGAGATTGAAAGCAACAAGGAGAAAAGGCAGTGGCAATCCGTACCAAGCACGCGGTGGCGACAATATCTCCCAATGGCCTACTCTGAAGAGGACCACAACAGCCTTTGCGGCTGAGCATCTCAAGAGCCTTTATCAATGCTGTGGATGCCCAGAGTTTAGATCCATGAGAACCCTGTTGTAGAACCCAGTATACAGCTCTGTTGAAGATCCCACAGCTTTTTCCACTGAAGAAAACAACGGCCAGCAAAGCAGCTCCACACTCCTTAAAGTTTCACAACTGAGGGCCCACAAGTTTTTGGGTTCACAGACTCCAGCTATTTGAATTCCTCTCCATCCCACCTGCCAGAGCTACTCCAACTGGCCCTGCCACAGATGTCCTGGACCCTGGAATTCATGTCAGCAGACAGTCCTGGCCTTCATGGCTATACAAGTATACAACGCTAGTCCAGGCCCCTGTGGTCAACACCCACTGCTATGCATGCACTAGCAGCTAGTCCTATAGCCACAAGAGTATGTATTCATAAACTAGGTCCCTGAAGCTGCCCAAACACCCAGAGCCAGCCGTAAGTACTGTCATTGGATTTCACTGCCAGGCATGCCTGTGGCTATCCTCTGGAGTAGTACATGCATATTTCCAGCCCCAACTCCTACCACCAGACTCCACTGCCCTGAATATACTAGAGACTAGCCCTTGTATCCACATTAGTGTTTGTTGATAGCCAAAGCACCCATAGCTGCTCCTGTGCCAGGAGCTGGTTCCAAGCACTTTCATAGACCTATGCCACTATGCCTGCATATAACTAGCCCCTGCTGCTGCGCAAGTGCACACCAGTGGCTTGGATCATCATAGCTGCTTATGCAGAGTTGGCCCTGACTTCCTCCTTAGTGTGACATTGATGGGATAGTGGTGAGCATAACTGCCTTCCAAGCAGTTAACCTGGGTTCGATTCCTGACCAATGCAGAGTCACCCTTTAGGGCTTCCCTGATAGCTCAGTGGGTAAAGAATCTGCTTGCATTGCAGGAGACCCTGGTTTGATTCCTGGATCAGGGAGATCCCGTGGAGAAGGGATAGGCTACCCACTCCAGTATTCTTGGGCTTCCCTTGTGGCTCAGATGGTAAAGAATCTGCCTGCAATGTGGGAGACCTGGGTTCAATCCCTGGGTTGGGAAGATCCCCTGGAGAAGGGAAAAGCTACCCACTCCAGTATTCTGGCCCAGAGAATTCCATGGACAGGCCATGGGGTCACAAACAGTCAGACACAACTGAGCGACTTTCAGTTTTACTTTCTTTCCTCGAGAGCTGGCTCTGGGACTCACTACCGCACCTGGGCATACAGCCATCCCCTGCTTCCACATGCACACCTACAGCCAGCCCCAACAGTCAGGTATGAATACCATGAGTTTCAGCCAGCACTGGCACCTGGCTTCAACAGTCCTGTGGCAACCATGAGCCTGGTGCAAGTCTTGGTGCAAGTCTTGCCGCAAGATCATGCAGTTAGTGACGTCATGGACTCAGTTGGCTGAACCAACAAGACACCATACCCCTCAGATCCAGAGCCAACATTTGCCCTTATACATTATGTACCGCATGACTAATCCCAGAACAATAGTACACATCAGATTTCACTCACCGGGAACTTATCAAAATCCATAAAATTTGCAAGAGGTGACAGTTTCTTTAAAAGTGAGACAACTATGCAAGGCAATGGGGCTCACAAAGAATCATGGAAATATGATAACACCAAAGCAATGCAATAAACTTTCAGTACTGATCCCAAAGAAATGGAGATCAATGAATTTCCTGACAAATAATTCAAAATAATAGGTCACAATAAGCTCAGCTAGCTATAAGAAAGCGCAGATAAACAATCTAACAAAATCAGGAAAACAATATAAGAACAAAATAAGAAATTCAAAGAGAAATAGAACACATAAAAAAAGAATCAAACAATTTTGGAGCTGAAGAATACATTGATGAAACAAAAAAAAAATAAATGCTACAGAGTGTTTTAGCAGCAGACTCAACCAAGTAGAAGAATCAGTGTACTCAATGATAAGTCATTTGAAATTATCCAGGCAAAGAGAAAAATAGAAAAAAAGAATGAAAGAAATGAAGAAAGCCTATGAGACTTAAAGGAGTCCATCAAGTGAAATAATATTTGCGTTATGTAAATCCCAGAAGGAGAAGAGAGAAAGAAACAGAGTTTTTATAAGGCAATACTGGCATAAAACTTTCCTAATCTGGGAAAAGATATAAGCATTCAGGTACATGAAGCTCAATATACTCCAATAAGTTTCAATCCAAAGAAGACTTCGCTGAAATGAGACACAAAAGCAATAACTGTCAAAAGTTAAAGACAAAGAAAGAAGCTTGTATGCAAGAAGAGATAAAAAGATCATCACATTTAGGAGATCCATGCCTCTCTCCCCCGCCACAAGGTTATTAGTATATTGCTCAGCAGAAACCTTGCAGACCAGGAAAGAGTGAAATGATATATTCAAAATGCTAAAATAAAAGGAAATAAACAAACAAGCTATCAACCTTGAATACTTTAATAATAAAAGTATCCTTTAAAACTGAAGGAGAGCTGAAGACATTTCAGTTCAGTTCACTTCAGTCGCTCAGTCGTGTCTGACTCTTTGTGACCCCATGAATTGCAGCACGCCAGGCCTCCCTGTCCATCACCGACTCCTGGAGTTCACTCAGACTCACATCCATCAAGTCAGGGATGCCATCCAGCCATCTCATCCTCTGTCGTCCCCTTCTCCTCCTGCCCCCAATCCCTCCCAGCATCAGAGTTTTTTCCAATGAGGCAACTCTTCACATGAGGTGGCCAAAGTACTGGAGTTTCAGCTTCAGCATCATTCCCTTCAAAGAAATCCCAGGGCTGATCTCCTTCAGAATGGACTGGTTGGATCTCTTTGCACTCCAAGGGACTCTCAAGAGTCTTCTCCAACACCACAGTTCAAAAGCATCAATTCTTCAGCATTCAACCTTCTTCACAGTCCAACTCTCACATCCATACACGACCAGTGGAAAAACCGTAGCCTTGACTAGACGGACCTTTGTTGGCAAAGTAATGTCTCTGCTTGTCAATATGCTACCTAGGTTGGTCATAACTTTTCTTCCAAGTAGTAAACATCTTTCAATTTCATGGCTGCAGTCACCATCTGCTGTGATTTTGGTGTGCAAAAAAATAAAGTCTGACACTGTTTCCACTGTTTCCCTATCTATTTCGCATGAAGTGATGGGACCAGATGCCATGATCTTCGTTTTCTGAATGTTGAGGTTTAAGACAACTTTTTCACTCTCCTCTTTCACTTTCATCAAGAAGCTTTTTAGTTCCTCTTCACTTTCTGCCATAAGGGTGGTGTCATCTGCATATCTGAGGTTATTGATATTTCTCCCGGCAATCTTGATTCCAGCTTGTGTTTCCTCCAGTCCAGCGTTTCTCATGATGTACTCTGCATATAAGTTAAATAAGCAGGGTGAAAATATACAGCCTTGACGTATTCCTTTTCCTATTTGGAACCAGTCTGTTGTTCCATGTCCAGTTCTAACTGTTGCTTCCTGACCTGCATATAGGTTTCTCAAGAAGCAGGTCAGGTGGTCTGGTATTCCCATCTCTTTCAGAATTTTTCACAGTTTATTGTGATCCACACAGTCAAAGGCTTTGGCATAGTCAATAAAGCAGAAATAGATATTTTTTCTGGAACTCTCTTGCTTTTTCCATGATCCAGCAGATGTTGGCAATTTGATCTCTGGTTCCTCTGCCTTTTTTAAAACCAGCCTGAGCATCTGGAATTTCATGGTTCACGTATTGTTGAAGCCTGGCTTGGAGAATTTTGAGCATTACTTTACTAGCATGTGAGATGATAGGAATATGAAATCATATGAAAGTGAAAACACATTAATAAGTTAAAAATTTACTGACATTCAGAAGACACTAATACTGTCACTTATTATTGTAGTACAAGTGTTAAAAGGTAAAAATAAATAAAATAACTATAGGAACAGTAATTTGTTAAAGGATATACAATGTAAAAGGATGTAAATTGTGATATCAAAAACTTGATTGTTAAAGTTAATAAAAGTGTAGTATTTTTTACATACAACAAAGTTAAGTTGTTATCAGCTTAAAATAGACTGTTATAGGTGTATTTCATGTAAGCCTCATGGTAAACACAATGCAAAATAATCAGTATATACACATAGTATAAAGAGAAAGTAATCAAAGCATACCAACACAGAAGGTCATTAGATTACAAAAGAAGACAGCCAAAGAAGAGAAAGAAGCAAAGGACCTACACAAGAGTCAGGAAAAATGAGCAAATTGGCAGTAAGTCCTGACCTTAAATAAAGCCTGAAGTGGACATTTTTCCCATCTCTTTCTGAACAGTTGTTACAATGTTTCTTAAGACTTCCTTTGCTCTCTGTTTCTAGCCTGCATACTGAGTGCAGTCAGTGTGTTTACCAGTTGTAGCTCCTCACTGCATAGTGATGGTATTGGTAGGAGGGTAGCCCTTGTGACCCAGATACTCAGAATGCTTTCCTTTAATTAGTTGCTATGACAGTTGTCCATAAACCACATTTTACTTTGGGTATTTTTCATCCTTTGTGGGGAGTAATTCCTCTTTCCTACGCATCTTTGAATTCAGATTTCCTCTACTCTTATTTGTCTATCAACCAATCCATTCCTTTTCGTCTTTTATCTTTCAAGAATTTCTGAAATATATGAACCAAAGATGATATATTTTCTTATTTGTTATTGTTATTTCTATTTATCCTTTTAAATTTCTTTTTTGTAATATAACTTTGTAAAGAAGGAATATATAGATGTCTAATCTGAAATCATTTCATCTTTATTATTTCTTTTGGAATTAAAATATGCATCAAAAAGACTTACATTTGGAAAGAGAAGTGGGGAAAAATCATGAACTTTCTGGTTTTCTGGATGCAATCTCAAAAATGACAGAATGATCTCTGTGTGTTTCCAAGGCAAACCATTCAACATCACAGTAATCCAACTCTATGCTCCAACCAGTAACGCTGAAGAAGCTGAAGTAGAATGGTTCTTTGAAGACCTAAAGACCTTTTAGAACTAACACCCCTAAAAAGATGTTCTTTTCATTAGAGGGGACTGAAATGCAAAAGTAGAAAGTCAAGAAACACCTGGAGTAACAGGCAAATTTGGTCTTGGAATACAGAATGAAGCAGGGCAAAGGCAAATAGAGTTTTGCCAAGAGAACGCACTGGTCATAGCAAACACCCTCTTCCAGCAACACAAGAGAAGACTCTACACATGGACATCACCAGATGGTCAACACCTAAATCAGATTGATTATATGCTTTGCAGCCAAAGAAAAGCTCTATATAGTCAACAAACAAGACCGGGAGCTAACTGTGGCTCAGATCATGAACTCCTTATTGCCAAATTCAGAGTTAAATTGAAGAAAGTAGGGAAAACCGCTAGACCATTCATATATGACCTAAATCAAATCCCTGATGATTATACATTGGAAGTGAGAAATAGATTTAAGGGATTAGATCTGATAGATAGAGTGCTTGATGAACTATGGACAGAGGTTCGTGACATTGTACAGGAGACAGGGATCAAGACCATCCCCATGGAAAAGAAATACAAAAAAGCAAAATGGCTGTCTGGGGAGCCATTACAAATAGCTGTGAAAAGAAGAGAAGCAAAAAGCAAAGGAGAAAAGGAAAGATATAAGCATCTGAATGCAGAATTCCAAAGAATAGCAAGAAGAGATAAGAAAGCCTTCCTCAGAGATCAATGCAAAGAAATAGAGGAAAACAACAGAATGGGAAAGACTCGATATCTCTTCAAGAAAATTAGAGATACCAAGGGAACATTTCATGCAAAGATGGGCTCGATAAAGGACAGAAATGGTATGGACCTAACAGAAGCAGAAGATGTTAAGAAGAGGTGGCAAGAATACACAGAAGAACTGTACAAAAAAGATCTTCACGACCCAGATAATCACAATGGTATGATCACTCACCTAGAGCCAGACATCCTGGAATGTGAAGTTAAGTGGACCTTAGAGAGCATCACCACAAACAAAGCTAGTGGAGTTGATGGCATTCCAGTTGAGCTATTTCAAATCCTGCAAGATGATGTTGTGAAAGTGCTGCACTCAATATGCCAGCAAATTTAGACAACTCAGCAGTAGCCACAGGGCTGGAAATGTTCAGTTTTCATTCCAATCCAAAAGAAAGGAAATGCCAAAGAATGCTCAAACTACCACACAATCGTACTCATCTCACACGCTAGTAAAGTAATGCTCAAAATTCTCCAAGCCAGGCTTCAGCAGTACGTGAACTGTGAACTTCCAGATGTTCAAGTTGGTTTTAGAAAAGGCAGAGGAACCAGAGATCAAATTGCCAACATCCTCTGGATCATGGAAAAAGCAAGAGAGTTTCAGAAAACCATCTATTTCTGCTTTATTGACTATGCCAAAACCTTTGACTGTATGGATCACAATAAACTGTGGAAAATTCTGAAAGAGATGAGAATACCAAATCACCTGACCTGCCTCTTGAGAAACCTATATGCAAGTCAGGAAGCAACAGTTAGAACTGGACATGGAACAACAGACTGGTTTCAAATAGGAAAAGGAGTATGTCAAGGCTGTATATTGTCACCCTGCTTATTTAACTTCTATGCAGTGTATATCATGAAAAATTCTCTGCTTATTCTCAGAATCATCTTATTATAGAAATGTAATCAACACGGATTGCCCAGGCCAGCATTTCACAGCATACCTCTCACTGTCCCTTATAATAATCTGTGGAAAAAAATATTCAGTGGTTAATGCATTTAAGAAACTTTGCATAATACTCACCTCCATATTAAAGATTTATCAAAGGAATGGGAAGTCTTGAAATGAGGAAATCTAACTTTATAAAGAAATACACATGATAGTTTAACAGACCATGGACCCTAGAGCTAAACTTCACAGGGGAAGCCCAGCTTTGCTTCTCAGTGGTTTTGTGACCTTCAGATGGTTTCTTAGCCTCTCAACATCCGTTTCCTTAAATTTTGTAATAATACCTACTTGTAATACTATTCTTGTGAGAATTTAAGTGACTTGATATATATGGAAACAGAATTTATATACAACATATTATAAACATTACAGAAAACTTCAATTATCATTTCTCAGATTTAACTGATCTTGTGTATGTACTTGCGTGTGTTTACCTGTTAATGGCCTGTAGAACATGGTCTTGTAAAGAGAAAATCACACCCACAGAAGCCTAATCTCATTTACAGGGTTCACAAGAAGTAGTGGGCTACTACTAACAGCTAGGGCTCTAGCTAAGATTTTTCTTCATCCCTATGCAGTTTTGGTGTACTCTGGCATTCTAATTTTCAGCCAGCTGTCTTCTAGACTAAAGCACCTTTCTGTGTGTATTTCTCCATCACCCATAGGCAGCCAATTGATCTATATGTACTTCTTCTTCCTTTAAATTTCAAAACCCCAACTTTTTTGAGATTTATAGGTAATATCTTGAAGTTTCAGAAAGACCTCAAAAATCTTCCCTGAAATTATTGTCGTAAATTGATAATATTGTTCAGTAATGGAGAAAAAAATAGTTGTGCATAAACTTTGCAAAATTTTCTAGTTTTTATATTATAAATATATTTGAAGGAAAAAGAAATCTAAGTTTCCACTTTGAATAAATTAGGAAACGAAGGGCCAATGAAATATTGATTTAGTATAAAATTGTTTCCTCAAAATACAGTTGCTTTCTTTTCTTTTTGATTTTATAACTGTTTCCCCAGTATACCTGAGACCCAGGCTTCAGATAAAGCTGCAGCTTTGAATGAAAACAAAGAGAGTTGTTGCCCTGGCAACGGGAACCACATAAAGTCCCTATACAGCACTTCCATCTCTAACAATTCCCTACTAATTCTGTAAGGTTTGAACCTAGATAACATGGAGAATGGAGTTCTGACCCTGGGTTCTTTCAGTAAGGAAATTCATTGAAATTCTCCTCAGAATTAGGCTGTTTCATGTGGGAACACAGCGGCAGATTTCAGATGTCTTCTGTGAATGTGACAAATGTAAATTCGTGCAAGTGAATCAAATTTGGTCATATGACTAGCTCTAGGTAAACATCTGCTCCTTCTGTTTTTTTTTAATGGAAACTGAGTTTGGGGAGCCTCACACTTTAGGCTGTGAAAAATAAAATCTGTGTTACTGGAAAATTCACCATATGTCTGCCACTCCTAACCATCCCTTTTTAACTTTAGTTCTCAAACTATTTCACTGAAGGCACATGGTAGTATATATATATATATATATATATATATATATATATATATATCCTCTTTAGTAGAAGGAAAATAAAACTTTGTCCAATTCCCATTCCTTTTATTTTTCAGTATTGTGCATGACCACTTAAATTTGAAGTTGAAATTTTGAAGTTGGGCCACGTTGTAGGTTTTCCCTCTTTCCACTCTCAATTATACACCAGAAGTTAGAGTTGATTTATTCCTTGATTCATTCATTTGTGCTCATAAAATGAAGTGGATGTGCCTGTTATGTTGCTGTGTTAGAGATTCAACATAATAATAAACTCCTTGAGAAGTTTGCAGTCTGGGTAGGAGATGAAGTATGTCATGAAAATGAAGAACATTAAAATTTAAGAGAAAATGAGCCTTACAGGTAGTCTTTTATGAGTAAATTTTCTGGAAACTCACCCTCTCTTTAGCCTAACACATCAATGTCATCCTTTGATATCATTTTTATAAAAAGCATTCTAACGAATTCCTTCTCTCATCTTCTTTTCCTCTCCTCTTCCAGACTCATCCCCTCATTTTTATTAAGTCAACAAATGCTTGTATTCCTGCTACACACCAGACTCCATGTTAAGTTGTAGAGATAAAAGGGGGAAAAATGGAAAAGGATTTATAATCCACTGAACAAAGCAGATATTGAAGTATTAATCATAACATATAATTATAGGATTACCCAACACTGCAAAACAGTAAATTTTCAAAAATCCAATGTGCTCATGACCACTCCTTGTAATGCCTCCTGTGATTCCACCCCTAGCAATAAGGATAGTTCACTTCCCATCACAGTCTCCTATATACACCAAGTTCCAGTCATATCATATTACCAGCATTTACCAAATGAGATATTCTTTCTTCTGCGTCTGTGCTTTGCAAACCTCATCCCTCCATCTAGAATGATCTATCCCACTCATCTAAACAGGAGTCTTTTATCCTTCCTTTATATTCAAAACAAACTGCAATTGGCACCCACAGTCCATAAAACATCTCCTTAATTTCCTAGACAAACATAGGAATTGCTTTTTTCCTATATATTAATGTTTACTGAGCATATTCCTACATAGCAGCTTTTTTCACCAAGTAATAAAATTGTTGATAACTTTTGCCCACTCTGAAACAGTGAGCCCTGTAAACCCAATTAATATAATTTGCATTTTAAATAGGAGATTGATAAATATTGATGACTGAATGAATGGGTAAAGGGAAAGTGTGATTAGAATTAAATATATGAGAAAGGAAACTTGATCTCTAGACAAGAAGGCTCTTTTCTGTCACAAAGTTGTTAATGCACAGTAGTGGCTGTATCATAACATTCTTTTGAGGGTCTTAGCAAAAAATACTCAAATGAATGTAAATAAAAACACATTCCTATGCCTGCTCCCTTCCAACTTGAGATCCCACTGACAGAGATTAAGCCTAGCATAAAGGTCAGGGAGAAAAGGAATTCTGTCTTCTTCCAAGGAAATCAAGAAGTCTTTTTCTTCAAATGAGAAATTTATTTTGGGATTATTTGCTAGCATGAGTTAATTAATTCAAATGTAAAATATATTCATTGAAATTTGATATTCATATAGCATAGTTAATATATTCACTTTAATTAATATAGTTTTAATAGAAATTATAAGGTTTTGCTACATTGCAGTCTAAGACTTGTTTGGAAGAGAAATATGTGATGTATAAGGATTCTGGTAAAAGAGGTAGAAAAATATCACCATGAATTTGCATCAGTCTTTTCCAGTTCAGACTGTGAGAGATGGTGATTGGACTAGAAAATTTGGATATAATAGGCAGAAAATGTGAGTTAGGGCGCAAGTTCAGTGTATAAAACCAACAGACTTTAAAGATAGGACTTGGAAGGAGTGGCTCAAGAGAGAAAGGATATGTATGTATTTATGGTTGATCCATGCTGATTTACAAAAGAAACCAAGATAATATTGTAAAGCAATACACTCCAATTTAAAATAAAATAAAAAATAGGACTCAAAACACATTTAGCCACTGTCATGGAATCACTAATGAAATCTAACCCCACAGTCTAAAAGCCCTCCACTCTTCTCCACCTGTGGCAAACCCTGAGGTACACTGAATAGAAAGTGTTTTCCACATTTCCACCACAATTCAGTAATGACATCTGACTCGAACAAGAGAAGGAGCTCACCCTTCCTTTCTCTTTGGTAACTTTCCCTTCTGTTAAAGGTCGATATGCCCTTGCTTGGCATGTTGGTTTCTTATAGTTGCTGTAACAAATCACAGACTGACTGGGCTAAATGACAGAAATTTATTCTCCCACAGTTCTGGACATCAAACCCCCAAATCACAGTATCAGCAGGGCCATACTCCCTCCTATGAGAAAATCATTCCCCCCTAGAGAAAATCTGTCCCTCGCTCTTCCCAGGCCCTAGAAGTTCAGGTGTCTCCGAGCTTACGGTTGCACCACTTCAGCTTCTGCCTCAACGTGCATTTTGCCTCCTCCTCTTCTCTCTCAATACGACTTTTGACCATCTCTTAGATATGTGGTAATCCATTTAGATAATCACAGCTGCTTCTCTCAAAAATCCTTTTCTCAATGACATCCTGTGCCATTTTAAAACAACATTTATTATTTTGTCATATAAGGAACATAGGTTCTGGGGGTTAGGACATGAATGTCTCTTTTTTAGAGGCTACCATTCAACCCATTAACTACTCTTGGATAGTTTACTAGAGAAAGAAACTGTCTCAGTGATGCCACTTCCATTTGAGCACATTGCATGTTCATCTTGGGGCAGTAATCTCACACCCCGCACAGTGAAGAGGTTTCTGTGCTGCTGTGCTGCAAAAGCAGTTGTAACAGTTTTCTTTGACTACTGGCCTTTTGGAAGCCTTAATGGACACTGAACACTTTTTGGGATGATGAAGCAGTTAAAACTACCTAGAATAGCTGTTCATATTAAGTGCCTCTTCCTTGCTTCTATATCTCCCTGAAACCCAGTACTAATTAATTTATATATTAAGGTGTTATATATCATATTTCCACTTTTAACTTTTTCACGGCAGGAATCATACCTTCTTCATGTTTGTATAGCTAGTAACTCTCCAAGCACCTAATCCATTAGTGATTTTTACTTTCTATTCTTGCCTGGAAAATCCCATGGACGGAGGAGCCTGGTAGGCTGCAATCCATGAGGTTGCTAAGAGTCAGACACGACTGAGTGACTTCACCTTCACTTTTCACTTTCATGCATTGGAGACAGAAATGGCAACCCACTCCAGTGTTCTTGCGTGGAGAATCCAAGGGACAGGGGAGCCTGGTGGACTGCCGTCTATGGGGTTGCACAGAGTTGGACACAACTGAAGCAACTTAGCAGCAAACTGTATCAAGGGTAGCAAGATATCTAGATTTTGAAAAAAGTTGTGGCCTTTGTGAAGACAACATTAGAAAATCTCTTGTTCTTTCACTCCATGATGTAAAAGTAGCTTTGTTTTCTTCCTAGGATATGCATTGTATTAGAGACATCTTTGGTTTTTTTTTGTTGTTCTGTTTGTTGAGATTTATTGATTGGCAGTCATCCTTAAATACATGTGATGTTGTATTTCTCTTTCTTATCAAACACTCATTACACACTCATGAAAATTACCAAGGAATTTATTGATTTTGTGTTTTTAAATATCCTGGGCAATTTCTCTAAAGTCACTTGAAAGAGGTTCCTTCTTGAAAGGTTGATTGTAAATTGATGTAAAGAGGAAGTGAAAGCTATAGACAGCCTTCCCACCCACGTAATCAGCCATGTTACAGATGCCTACAATTTCTTTAAAAGGGAGTCAAGTTTGGGCAGACAAAAGCAAAGGACATCAACTTCCACAAAGAGGAAGGAAATCTCAAGGCCATTTTTTCCTTTTTATTTTAGATTTGTTTTGGATTGAGATAACATTGGTTTACAAGATTATAGAAATTTCATGTGTACAACATTATATTTTTGCTTCTGTACACCCTACAGCACGCTCACCATCACAAGCTGAGTTTCTATTTGTCACCATTGAGTGATCCCTTTTACCCATTTCACCTTCCCCCTGCCTCTTCCCCTGTGGTAATATCTAGTCTGTTCTCTGTGTTTATGTTTGTTTTTGTTTGGTTTGATTCAACCATTTTTATACATAAAGGGTGACATACTTCTGTTGAAATGATCTATCCCTTTATTTTTCCCCTTCTCATTATTTCAGTGCGCTATTAGACACAGTCATGTAATTAGACGGATTTAATTCAAAGGGAAATAAACAAACAGAATAGCAGGAATTTGAAGTTATCCTTACTAAAAAAGCAGTATTTAGAGCCCCTGAATACCTTGAAACATATAATTAACATTCACAATAATTATGCAATATACTTAATTTGTGTTTTGAAAGAAATGAAGCATTGTAGTTAGATTTGAGCTTCAAAAAAAGGTACACAGACATATTTACTTTCTATTCAGTCCTGCATTATGCAAACTACCTTGTTATTCTAAGTGCTTCCTTAAAATGACCTTGCCCCCATAGAAATGCTGTCATCAGAAAAAACTAATAGAAAGCAAGCAGCCCTTGCCTCAAGAGCATCTCATTTTTATCTCCACACAAAGCTACAGTTATGTTAATAACCTGGGGGTCTGAAGCAATTCTATTAGGTGATGACATCCACTTCCATGAAGCTTTTGTCATCAATCAGTCTCCTCAATTTGTTTGTGTCACTGGCATTAAAGGCACCTCCTTCATGCTTTATTTCACCTACCTGGGAGGCCAGGCTTAAGAAGAACAGTCAGGATGGAGGTGAGAGAAGAAAAGCAAAGATGAAAAATATACAACAAAGGGTTTGGATGCTAAGAGATTGCAGACAGGAATCCCAAATAATTTGTGTCAAGAGAAGAACTATATGCACAGGACAATAAAAACAAGAAAAGCCTGTTCTAAAGAAGACCACAGTGTATAACTATGTATACTGCTGCCCATGATCCCTAAAACACAAACTAGCCATCACCAGTTCGCAGAATGTCATAACAAGTACTAGACCATTAACAGAGTGGTCAGATTTAAGGGCCCCATGAGTGTTTCTAAAACATCTGTTTCAGAAGACCTTCAAAATGGCAGAGGAATAGGATGGGAGAACATCTTCTCCCTCACAATTATATTAAAAAATCACCTACATGTAGAACGACTCCCACAGAACATCTTTTGAATGCTGGCAGAGGGCCTCAGACTTCCAGAAAGGCAAGTCAATTTCATTGGAGTTAGGTAGGGAAAAGGAGACAAATTATTTTGGGATGGGTAACTGAACCCTGGAGAAGGGAGACATGAGGAGAGGAGGTTTCCACACATAGGAAACCCCCTCATAGACAGATCAGAGAAGCTTTGAAACCTCAAAGGAGAGAACAGTGAGACGTGCTCTGAAGGCAAAACGGAGAAAACTCACCACAGAGATTGCGCTGAAGGGTACTTCCCAACCTAGAAGCAGCTCTTGTGCTCACATCTGCCTGCAGCCAGCGGGGTGCTGGGTGCGGCAGTGCGGGCTTCCAGAATGCAGCCTCAGGGAGAGGACTGGGGCTGACTGCCTTTCAGATACCCTGAGAGGGCTGGCCCAGCACAGCAGAGGCAGACCAGGAAAACTGTGGGGCCACCAGAAAAACAAAGGATCATTCTTGCAGGAAGACTCTAACTCTGCACTTTGAGTGCAGGAGCTCACGGAAAAAGGGAACACACACAAGTGAATGGTGAAAGAGAGCTAGCCAGCTGTGGGCTGCAGGGCCAGGGGCAGAGAGGCAGCATGGTGCCAGAGGTAGAAGACAGGAGACTGCTACAATCTTGGCTCCAGAGACTGCAACTACCCCCAGCCATCGTTGCCACTGTCTTCTTGGGAACCTGAGTGACTTGGGTCTACCAAAGGCCCCACAACCCAGGGCCAGCTCCCCTGGGGAGGCATGACTCTCTTTAGATTGTGGCAACCTTGGCCCAGTCTCCCTGACCTCTCCCCATACACCTCAGCAGCATCTCCTAAACCGCTCTCTCTCCCTGGTGCAAATGACCAAGTAAGCCCAAATAAGCAGCTACTTTCATCTCCTTGCGTCTGGTGGTCAAGACATGGGAAAGAGACAAAAAAGCAAAGATGGGCCCAAGACAAATGTGGAACACAGGGGCTGCATGAGGAAAGTAAGGAAGGGGAAACCTTCCCAGAAATTATAGATGCAGTGGTTTAAATTCCAGCATTTAGCCTGAAGCTGCACCTTAGAGGCAATTGTAGAGTTTGAGAGAAAGTACAATATGGAACAAGACAAGACCTCAGTCTGAGTATACCCCCATACTGACCACAACAGAGTCAGAGACCTTCCTAGGTATATTGGAGGACTTTCTGAGTAGGCAAATCAAATGGAGAAGGAAAGTGAAGAAATTACTGGGGCATTCCTCTCACTACCACACTTTGTATTCCCTCCCTCTTTTCTCCACCTTTTTATTTCTTTTCTCATATTGTCCTAATCTGGTTCTTTATTACTCCTTTAATTTTTATTTTCTATAACCTACCTTTTTCTCTTAAAAGTACACTTGATTTTATAAATAAATTTCATGTTCTTGATTTTTATTTTAGATGTTTCTTATTTTGTGAATCTAATTTCTTCCTTGTTTTTTGCTTTTTTATCTTTTGTTTTTGACTTTGTATCTCTGTAAGTCTATTAATAATTTTTAGTGTCTGTTTTCATTTAGGGATTTGATTATTTGCTTGATTGTTCTCTTCTCTTTGACTCTTCTTTTTATCTTTTTTTATTCTCTCTTTCTCCTTTTTCCCCTCATTTCTTCTCTATGTGTGTCAGTCTCTGGGTGATCTTGGCTGTTGAGGGTTATTTCACCAATAGTCAAGGGTTTTGTCTTCTATGCTGTGTGGCCAGTGAAATTTTGATGCTACAGTAAATGGTCAGGCTTGAACTCCAGAGGCAGCAAACTGGACCCCAGGAATTTGGACAACTAGAGAAATCCCAACTCCATAGAATAATAAAACCACAAAGAACATTAATAGGTGAGAGCCCTCCCAAAGGCCTCCATCTCAACATTTATATAAAGCCACAGCCAAAAGCCAGCAAGCACCAGTGGTGGAGACCCTACATCAATCCTCCAGCAAAATAGGAGCACAACTCTGTGCATTTCCAGACAGGCTGCCCTAAGCCATACAGAACTCATGGACACTTCAAAACATACTACTGGACTTGTTACTATCCTTCAGAGAGACAAAAATTAGCTCCATCCAATCAGAAAAGAAGCACAAATCCCCCCAACCAGGAAACCTTCACACGTTATCAGTCCAATCCCACCCAAGGGAGGCAGACTCCACAATGGAGGGGAAAAACAACCTTCTACCCTCCAGAAAGAAGACCCTAAATGCAGTAAATTAAACAAAATGAGAAGACAGAGAAACATCCAATAAATAAAGGAACATGGTAAAACCCCACAAGATGAAACAAATGCAGAAGAAATAGGCAATCTACATGAAAAAGTATTCAGAGTAATGATAATAAAATGGAGGCATTGATAGACTAGAGGTACATACTGAGAAAAGGCAAGAAATGTTTAACAAGGACATAGAAGAATTAAAAAATAAACAATCAACAAAGAAGAACACAATAACTGAGATTAAAAATACAATGGAGGGAAATCAGAGTAGAGTAACTGAGGCAGAAGAACATACAAGTGAACTGGAAGATAGAATGGTGGAAATAATGTGTTCTGAAACAGCACAGTAAAGAAAAAAGAATAAAAGTAATGAGAACAGCCTTAGAGAACTATGGGACAACATTAAAAGTAACAACATTTGAATCATTGGGGTTCAAAATTGAAAATTTCCCTAAAATGGGAAAGGAAATAGCCACCCAAGTCCAGGAAATCCAAAGAGTCCCATACAGGATAAACCCAAGGACAAACATGCCAGACACACATTAATCAAACTAACAAAAATTAAACACAAAGAACAAATATTAAAAGCAGCCAGGGAAAAGCAACAAATAACATAAAAGGGAATCCCCATAAGGCAAACAGCTGATCTTTCAATAGAAACTCTTCAGGCCAGAAGGGAATGACAGGACATACTTAAAGAGATGAAAGAGAAAAAACCTACAATCAAGATTACTCTACCCAGCAAGAATCTCATTCAGATTCAAAGGAGAAATCAAAAGCTTTACTGACAAGCAAAAGTTAAGGGAATTCAGCACCACTAAACCACCTCCGACTAAAGCAATTTAGCAGCAGCAGCAGCAGCAGCAGCAGCAAACCACCTCTACAACAAATGCTAAAGGAACTTCTTTAGACAGGAAACACAAAAAGAAGAGGCCTAGGTGTGACTAGAGGTAAAGAATCTTCCTGCCAATGCAGGAGATGCAAGAGACATGGGTTTGATCCTTGGGTTAGGAAGATCCCCAGAAGGAGGAAATGGCAACCTGCTCCAGTATTCTTGCTTTGAAAATTCCATGGGGTCACAAAGAGTTGAACATGACTGAGCAACTGAGCACACACAAAAACAAACCCAAACCTATACAGCAAAATGTGTCCAACTCTGCAACCCTGTGGACTGTAGCCTACCAGGCTCCTCAGTCCATGGAATATTTCAGCCAGCATACTGGAGCGGGTGTCATTTCCTTCTCCAGAGGATCTTTCTGACCCAGGGATTGAACCTAGGTCTCCTGCATTGCTGGAGACGCTTTACCATCTGAGCCACCAGGGAAGCCCAACAGGATCATACATACCAACAACAACCATAAATGTAAATGGGCTAAATCCTCCAACCAAAAGACACAGATTGGCTGAATGGGTACAAAAATAAGACTCCTATATGTACTGTCTAAAGAAACTCACCCCAGACCTAGGGACACATACAGACTGGAAGTGAGGAGCTGGAAAGAGATATTCCATGCAAATGGAAGTCAAAAGAAAGCAGAAATAGCAATATCCATATCAAATAAAATTATTTTTGTTCAGTCACTCAGTCATGTCTGACTCTTTGCAACTCCATAGGCTGCAGCACACCAGGCTTCCCTGTTCACGATCTCCTGGAGTTTGCTCAGGCTCATGTGCATTGAGTCAGTGATATCATCCAACCATTTCATTCTCTGTCACCCCCTTCCCCTCTTGCCTTCAATCTCTCCCAGTATCCCATTCTTTTCCAATGAGTCAACTCTTTGGATCAAGTGTCCAAAGTATTGGAGCTTCAGTCCTTCCAATGGATATTCTTGGTTGATTTTCTTTAGGATTGACTGGTTTGATCTCCTTGATATCCAAGGGACTTTTAAGAGTCAGATAAAATAAACTTTATAATAAAGACTATGACAAGAGACAAAGAAGAGTACTACATAAGGATCAAAGGATCAATCTAAGAAGAAGATATAACAATTATAAATATATATACACCCAACATAGGAGACCCTCAATACATAAGGCAAAAGCTAACACCTATTGATGTTAACAATAGGGAAATTGATGATAACAAAATAATAATAGGGGATTTAATATCCCATTTACATCAATGGACAGATTATACAGACAGAAAATTAATAAGGAAACACAGGCTTTAAAGGATGCTTTCGAACTGTGGGCTTCCCTAGTGGTTTAAACAGTAAAGAATTCACCCTCAATGTGGGAGAATTGGGTTCTATCCCTGGTTTGGGAAGACCCCATGGAGAAGGGAACAGCTATCCACTCCAGTATCCTTACCTGGAGAATTCCATGAATTGTATAGTCCATGGGGCCTCAAAGAGTTGGACATGAATGAGCAACTTTCACTTTCAGTTTCACACTGTGGGGCTGGAGAAGATGCTTGAGAGTGTAGGAAACAGGATCCAAAAGCAGGATCCAACAACAGGATCCAAAAACAGGATCCAATTTAAAAAGATCCTATATAATGATCAAGTAGGCTTTATTCCAGGGATGCAATGATTCTTCAGCAAATCAATCAATTGATATACCATATTAACTAATTGAAAGATTTAAAAGATATGATTATCTCAATAGACACAGAGAAAGCTTTTGACAAAATTCAACAACCGTTTATAATAAAAGCTCTCTAGGAAGTAAGCATAGAAGGAACATACCTCAGCATAATAAAGCACATATATGACAAACCCACAAAAATATTGTTCTCAATGGCTAAAAATTGACAGCATTTATTCTAAAACCAGGAACAAGACAAGGGTGCAAATTCTCATCAGTCTTATTCAACATAATTTTGGAAGTCCTAGCCACAGCAATCAAAACAAAATGGAATAAAAAGAATCCAGATTGAAAAAGAAGAACTAAAACTCTCACTGTTTGCAAATGACATGATTCTTCACATAAGAAACCCAAAAGACGCCACCAGAAAATTTCTAGAACTAATCATTAAATACAGTAAGTTGCAGGATATAAAATTAACACACAGAAATCTCCTATACACTAACAATGAAAGACCAGAAAGAGAAATTAAGGAAACAATCTCATTCACCATTTCAACAATAAAAAAAAATAAAATATTTAGGAATAAAATTACCTAAAGAAACAAAAGACCTACATATAGAAAACTATAAGATGATGAAAGAAATTAAAAATGATATAAGCAGATGGAAAGATATTCCATGATCCTGGGTTGGAAGAGTCAATGTTGTGAAAATAACTATACTACTGAAAGCAATATATAGATTCAATGTGATCCCTATCAAACTAACAATGGTATTTTTCATAGAACTAGAACAAATAATTTCACAATTTGTGTGGAAACACAAAAGACCCCAAGTAGCCAAAGAAATCTTGAGAAAGAGGAATGGAGCTGGAGGAATCAACCTGACTGATTTCAGACTTTACTGCAAAGCTACAGTCATCGAACAGTTTAGTATGGAACAAAAATAGAAATGTAGACCAATGAAACAAGTAGAAAGACTGGAGATCAATCCATGCCTCTATGAGCACCTTATCTTTGACAAAGGGAACAAAATATACAATGGAGAAAAGACAGTCTCTTCAATAAGTGGTACTGGGAAAACTGACAGCTACAGGTAAAAGAATGAAATTAGAATACTTCCTAACACCATGCACAAAAATAAACTCAAAATGGATTAAAGATCTAAATTTAAGACCAGAAACTATAAAACTCTTGGAGGAAAACATAGGTAGAACACTCTTTGACATAAACCACAGCAAGAGCCTCTATGATCCACTTTATAAAATAA
Organism: Capra hircus; assembly: GCF_001704415.2. Taxonomy (NCBI): domain Eukaryota; kingdom Metazoa; phylum Chordata; class Mammalia; order Artiodactyla; family Bovidae; genus Capra; species Capra hircus. The sequence continues at coordinate 3,652,306 of NC_030826.1, forward strand.
TGAATATAAAAACAGAAATAAACAAATAGGACCTAACTAAACTTAAAACTTTTGCACAACAAAGGAAATTATAAGCAAGGTGAAAAGATAGTCCTCAGAATGGGAGAAAATAATAGCAAATGAAACAATTGATAATGAACTAATTTCCAAAATAATCAAGCAGCTCAAAAATCTCCGTATTAGAAAAAACAAACCAATCAAAAAGTGGGCAAGAGACCTAAACAGACATTTCTCCAAAGAAGACATACAGATGGCTAATAAACATGAAGAGATGCTCAACATCACTCATTATTCGAGAAATGGATAGTGACATACCATCTCACTCTAATCAGAATAGCCATACTCAAAAGTACAGACAATAAATGATGGAGAGGGTGTGGAGAAAAGGGAACCCTTTTGCAGTCTTTGTGGGAATGCAAATGTATACAGCCACTGTGGAAAACAGTATGGAGAATCCTTAAAAAACTAGAAATGAAACTACCATATGACCCAGTAAATACCACTACTGGGTATATTCCCTGAGGAAACCATAATTTAAAGAGACTCCATTGTTCATTGCTGCACTGTTTACAATAGCTAGGACATGGATTCAACCTAGATGTTCATGGACAGATGGATGGATAAAGAAGTGTGTATGTATGGATATATGCCATGAATACATATGGGTACACATATGGAATGTATATGTGAATATACATATGGAATGGATAAAGGTACATATAATCACTGGAGTATTCAGTTCAGTTCAGTTCAGTCTCGCTCAGTTGTGTCTGACTCTTTGTGACCCCATGAATCGCAGCACGCCAGGCCTCCCTGTCTATCACCAATTCCCAGAGTTCACCCAAACTCATGTGCATCGAGTTGGTGATGCCATCCAGCCATCTCATCCTCTGACATCCCCTTCTCCTCCTGCCCCCAATCCCTCTCAGCATCAGGGTCTTTTCCAGTGAGTCAACTCTTTGCATGAGGTGGCCAGAGTATTGGAGTTTCATCCTCAGCATCAGTCCTTCCAATGAACACCCAGGACTGATCTCCTTTAGGGTGGACTGGTTGGATCTCCTTGAAGTCCAAGGGACTCTCAAGAGTCTTATCCAACACCACAGTTCAAAAGCATCAATTCTTCGGTGGTCAGCTTTCTTCACAGTGCAACTCTCACACCGATACATGACCACTGGAAAAACCATAGCCTTGACTAGATGGACCTTTGTTGGCAAAATGTCTGATTTTTAATATGCTATCTAGGTTGGTCAAAACTTTCATTCCAAGGAGTAAGTGTCTTTTGATTTCATGGCTGCAGTCACCATCTGCAGTGATTTTGGAGCCCTCCAAAATAAAGTCTAACACTGTTTCCCCATTTCCCATGAAATAATGGGACCAGATGCCATGATCTTCATTTTCTGAATGTTGAGGTTTTAGCCAACTTTTTCACTCTCCTCTTTCACTTTCATCAGGAGGCTTTTTAGTCCCTCTTCACTTTCTGCCATAAGGGTGGTGTCATCTGCATATCTGAGGTTATTGATATTTCTCCCAGCAATCTTCATTCTAGCTTGTGCTTCTTCCAGCTCAGCGTTTCTCATGATGTACTCTGCATATTAAGTTAAATAAGCAGAGTGACAATATACAGCCTTGACGTACTCCTTTTCCTATTTGGAACCAGTCTGTTGTTCCATGTCCGTTCTAATTGTTGCTTCCTGACCTGCATATAGGTTTCTCAAGAGGCAGGTCAGGTGGTCTGGTATTCCCATCTCTTTCAGAATTTTCCACAGTTTATTGTAATCCACACAGTCAAAGGCTTTGGCATAGTCAATAAAGCAGAAATAGACAGTTTTCTGGGACTAGCTTGCTTTTTCCATCATCCAGCAGATGTTGGCAATTTGAGCTCTAGTTCCTCTGCCTTTTCTAAAACCAGCTTGAACATCAGGAATTTCATGGTTCACATATTGCTGAAGCCTGGCTTGGAGGATTTTGAGCATTACTTTACTAGCATGTGAGATGAGTGCAATTGTGCAGTAGTTTGAGCATTCTTTGGCACTGTCTTTCTTTGGGATTGGAATGAAAACACATTTTCCAGTCCTGTGGCCACTGCTAAGTTTTCCAAATTTGCTGGCATATTGAGTGGAGCACTTTCACAGCATCATCTTTCAGGATTTGAAATAGCTCAACTGGAATGCCATCACCTCCACTAGCTTTGTTTGTAGTGATGCTTTCTAAGGCCCATTTGACTTCACATTCCAGGATGTCTGACTCTAGGTGAGTGATCACACCATTGTGATTATCTGGGTCGTGAAGCTCTTTTTTGTACAGTTCTTCTGTGTATTCTTGCCACCTCTTAATATCTTCTGCTTCTGTTAGGTCCATCCCATTTCTGTCCTTTATTGAGCCCATCTTTGCATGAAATGTTCCCTTAGTATCTCTAATTTTCTTGAAGAGATCTCTAGTGTTTCCCATTCTGTTGTTTTCCTTTATTTCTTTACTTAGCTATAAAAAGGAATTCATTTGATTTGGTTCTAATGAGATGGATGAACCTAGAGCCTATTATACAAAGTGAAGTAAGTCAGAAAGAGAAAGGCAAATTTAATATATTAATGCATTTGTATGGCATCTAGAAAGGTGGTAGTGATGAACCTACCTACCGGACAGCAACAGAGATGCAGACATAGAGAACAGACTTGGATACAGTGGGGGAGAGCGAAGGTAGGGTAATTTGAGACAGTAGCATGAGAGAGTAGAACTGGAACTTACACAGTACCATAAGAAAAGTAGATAGCCAGTGGAGATTTGCCCTTTGATTCAAGGAATTCAAAGCAGGTGTTGTGACGACCTAGAGGGGTGGGAGGGAGGAGGTGGGAGGGAGAATTAAGAGGGAGGGGACATATATATATATATATGTATATATGTCCCTATGGCTGATTCATGATGATGTAAGGCAGGAAACCATCACAATATTGTAAAGCAATTATCCTCCATTTAAAAATTAAATTAAATTTAAAAAAAAATTTCTGTTTCATTCTCCTCTTCTTCCATCCTGAGGCCAGACAGTTCACCATTGCAAATCCATTGTTTCCAGAGAAATACAAATTGCTCTTTCAAGGAAGATTTTCAAATTAACCATTTCTTCTCTGAGCCTGACCTTGTGCTGCCTATAGCTAACAAAAAACTTTTTGGCTTTGTAAATCACCCAGAACATAATTTATAAGAAATGTTACTGTAGTTTATTAAGGGTACCCTTTCACTTCTCATTTAGGGTGATTTTCAAATTGTATTTTTATTATGCTTATGCTGACTTTTGTTTAAAAATTTCCAACAATTTAGCTAAATAGTTTAATAGTGGAGAGTCTAGAATACAGTATTTCTTTTGGAGAGCTGCTGCTTTTGGAGGCCTAAGGCTGTTTCAAATACCTCTATCTCAAAAGTGAAAGAGCCAAGGAAGAAGATTAAAAATACATTCAAGTTCCACAAAGAACTCAGTTTCCTTTCATTTAAAAACAGGATTCCAGCAGATACATTAAGTGTTTTCAATGATACCAGAGTGAAATTTGTATATGATCAACTCAGCAAATTCTAATACATTTTCATCAAATATTTAACACTTTGTCTGCCAATTAATAGTTGGATGTTGGTAACAAGAAATGTACTTGACAAAAATAAGCTCTAACAGCCAAGTCAAGGAAAAGAATGCTTTTGTCTCAAGTAAATTGCCCTGAGGATAGATTAACTATACATAAAAAGAAATTGAAATTAGTTGTAAGTTCAACCCAGTTTTTGAGCCAGTTTTACAGAAACTTTAAATGTTCAAGTTTCCTCTCCTATAACTTCTTTTTTTTTAATCTGATTTTGATGAGAATTAGAAGATGGATTTAAAGAAGAAATACATTATTTTTTTCATATTGTACCTGGACCAATGATTCTGAAAACTCCTGGAGACCTGTAAAATAGCTGGATTGAACTTATGAGTAGATTAAAAAAAAATCTATCAGTGAACAAATATACTTCCATAACATTATCAGCTTCAAAACCACATTAAGGGTGATACAGGGAATATTAGTAACCAAAAAATATTGAAAGTCATTACAGAAGCTTGAATTTAGCCTTTTCTTTATCTGCCATTCATCAAATACATGAATATTTCTTCATGATTTTTCATTAACCATTCTAATGATTCACTAGGCTCATCCTTGTTCTTAGTTACATTTACACTTGGGGAATAAAAATAGAGCTACAGATTTTTGCAAGAACAGTAATATTCTTAAATGACAAAATCACAATTTAATATAATATAAACTACTGCAGCAGTTGTATTCCACCACATCAAATAGACCTATTAGCCTTCTGCATTTTGTTTAGCTAATGGATAGTATTGCCATATGCGGTTCATTTTGGTCATAACGCATTTCTTATTACATTTCTTAGCGTAGTGGGATGACTCCTTTTCATTTGAAAGAACATTTGAACAGTCTTATAGCAGACATTTTAATGGTTTATCTTTTAAGTTTCATTCATAGTTAAAAGTAAATGAAAATAAAATCTGTTCAGTTCAGTTCAGTTACTTAGTTATGTCCAACTCTTCGCAACATCACGGACTGAAGCATGCTAGGCTTCCCTGTCCATCACCAATTCCCCGAGCTTGCTCAAACTCACGTCCAGTCCATTGAGTGATGCAATCTGACAATTTCAATCTCTGTTGTCCCCTTCTCCTCCTGCCCTTAATCTTTCCCAGCATCAGGGTCTTTTCTAGTGAGTCAGTCCTTCATATCAGGTGGCCAAGTATTTGAGTTTCAGCTTCAGCATCAGTCCTTCCAGTGAATATTCAGGACTGATTTCCTTTATGATTGACTGTTTGATCTCCTTGCAGTCCAAGGGACTCTCAAGAGTCTTCTCCAAAACCACGGTTCAAAAGCATCAATTCTTCGGTGCTCAGCTTTCTTTATGGTCCAAGTCTCATATCCATATATGACTACTGGAAAAACCAAAGCTATGTAGACCTTTGTTGGCAAAGAAATATCTTTGCTTTTTAATATGCTGCACGTCTCACTCAGTATTCACAGATACATATCCACAATAACTCTCAAAATTTTGGCTACATCAGTAAAAATTCATTGATATGCATGTCTTGGGCTAGAACAAAGGAAGAAAAAAAAATTCCCTAAAAGGCAGCAGTTGCATTTTACATTCACCTCAAATTATAAATCTTTAAAATAATTCAACTTAAAATTATGATTTAATTTTTATTTCCTAAACAACATATGTAATTATCATACCACAAAAATGAACACAAAAATGGGATAAACGGTCTGATAATGCAACAAAAGCAGGCAGATCTAGGATATATACAAGAATTCATTATTTTTTCCCTATTACTAGGCCCTACAGTCAAAAACCAAATACATGCACACCCACCTCCCTTATACCTTGCCTCTTATGTTTCAGTATGTCCTCTGTCTTCTGATCTCAATACAAAATTCCTTTTTATTATTTATAGTCTACTATGAACTCAAGGGGCTTCCCTGGTGGTTCAGACAGTAAAGAATCTGCCTGCAATGCAGGAGACCCCGGTTAGACCCCCTGGGTTGGGAAGACAACTTGGAGAAAGGAATGACAACCCACTGCAGTGTTCTTGCCTGGAGAATTCCATGGAGAAAGGAACCTGGTGGGCTACAGCTCATAGAGTTGCAGAGTCAGACATGACTGAAATGACTTAGCACGCGTGCACTCAAATCTTCCCACCAATAGCAGACCACACCATATAAGTGGTTTTCAAATTTGAGCTTAATATCTGCATCACCTTGGTAAAACACAAATTGCTAAGTCTTTCCCAGAGACTCTGGGTCAAGAATTTGCATTTCTAATAGGTTTCCTTTCTTGAAGAGAAAATTGATATCTGACATTATTTTGCTGACTAAGATCCATATAGTCAAAGTTAAGCTTTTTCCAGATGTGAGAGTTGGACAATAAAAAAGACTGAGTGCCAAAAAAATTGAAGCTTTCAAATTACAGGGCTGGAGAAGACTCCTGACAGTCCCTTGGACTGCAAGGTGATCAAACCAGTGAATCCTAAAGGAAATTTGAGTTGGTTTCAATGAGGTGGATGAACTTAGAGTTTTTATACAAAGTGAAGTAAGTCAGAAAAAGAAAGACAAATATTGTATATTAGCACATATATATGGAATCTAGAAAGGTGGTGCTGATGAATATTCACTAGAAGGACTGATGCTGAAGCTCCAATAATTGGCCTGATGATGCAAAGGGTCAGCTCCCTGATGACTCTCAGACCTGATGTTGAGAAAGATTGAGGGCAAAAGAGATGAGGGTGGCAGAGGATGAGATGGTTAGATAGCATCACCAATTTAATGGACATGAATCTGAGCAAACTCTAGGAGATAGTGAAGGATAGGAGAGCCAGGTGTACTGAAGTCCATGGGGACACAAAGAGTTGGACATGACTTAGTGACTGAACAAAAACAACAGGTTTTCAGTTATGCCAATATTGCTGTTCCAGAGACCACACTTTGAAAACTATTGTCCTATAGTTTCATTGATTATCCTGGGCTCGGGAAGGCAGACCTGATTTCAGATACTCTCCTCAAATTATCCTTCAAGGTTATTATTTCTTATCAGATTTTAAACTGCTGAGATGAGGTGGGGTATTTATAAAATGAGAACAAGATTAAACACTTGAACAAAGTCACTTTCCTTCTCATTGTCTTTGTCTTCCCTCTCACATATCCCACCCTCACAGGGTGGCTAATCTCATCTATTTCATTCAGAAAATATTATCTCAATCAGTGGTCCCCAACCTTTTTGGAACCAGGGACAAGTTTAGTGGAAGACCATTTTTCCACAGATGGGGAGGAGGGTGATTTGAGGATGATTCAAGTGCATTACATTTATTGCACACTTTATTCTATTAGTATTACATCAGCTCCACCTCAGATCATCAGGCCTCAGATCCTGTACACTGGGGACCCCGATCTAAATTATACCATTCATTCTATCGTGTAAATCGCTTACTTCAGTTATATTAAGTCATTTAATCATATTCATTTGTTAAAAGAAGTTTGTTAGATTAAATGATCAGATCCTTCAGTTATAAGTATTTCAGCCACATAGATTATTAAAAGTAAAAGACCATCTTGGGATCAACTGATCTCTTTAATCTTTAACTTAGTTTTGTTATGTATGGTATGTGTGTGTGTGTGTGTGTGTGTGTGTGTGTAGACTTCCCATTTACTTATTCTTGATATAAATAACTTAATAAGAAATAATTTTCAACAATGCCTCTAGTGACAATAAGAACTATTGAATTAGGTCTTATGCCTTCAGCTCATCCACTGAGATGTGGGTGAAGTGAAAGTGACACCCATTCCAACATACTTTTGGGTTTTTTTCTCCCTCAAGAAAGCTGAATTGGTTCTGCTTTATAAGCGAATGAAGAACTGCTCTATGCCCCAAGAGAAGAAAAACAGATAAGATTTAAAAGAATAAATACTTACATGTAAAAATGCATTAAATAAGTGAATAGACAGATAAAAGTAAATGATGACAGAGATGATAGACAGACAACGAAGAGATTTCTCTAACTGACTGATTACTTTCAAGAATTAAAATTCAAAAAGAAAACCATAGGAAAAATTCTTGCTAATGAAAAAAAAGACATGGAGCTTTATATCTTCACTCAAACTGAAAAGGAAGGACCTCAAAAACAGGTAATCGTTATTAATTTTTTCTAGAATCTGGCTAACAAAGGTATTTCCTTCATATATTTTTACACAAAGTAAAGTATAAAATATGATTAAGTAGAAATTCCCTTTTCTCACTTTTTCAGGCCTTTTTTTTTTCCTCTTGAGAAAACCATTGTCATTAATTTATAATATATCCTATTTATTGCATTTGTATGCATCTATGGGAAAATATATTGTTTTATAATGTTGCATATATTTTTAAAGGATTATTCTTCATATTTTTTTCCATATTAACCTCTCCCACAAACACACACACACACATTGGGAACTCATGTACACCCGTGGTGGATTCATGTCAATGTATGGCAAAACTAATACAGTATTGTAAAGTAAAATAAAATAAAATAAAATGAAATACATCTTTCTTGAATTCTTTTTTGGTTATTTTCTAATTAGAGTCATTCTCACACAAGCATTTGTATGGTAGATTGATATACTTTTGTGAAACTCCAGTTTTCATAGATTATGAGAATTTATGTGCAAGTTAACTACTGACTGGAAAAAAAAAAACGGACACTGTGAGAGCTGTCAGTTATTCTGGGCAAAATGAGGACTATACTCCATAGACTAATGCCTATAGACAGCATTTTAGATAGCTCTGAAAAACTTCCCCAAAGATGTAGGGGGAAAGTGCTGCATATATGTGGTTTTGATGAAGGTCATGTAATCTAGCCCTTTTTTTTTTTTTTTGCTGAATTTTGCTGCTAGTCTCATGAAAATTACTTCTAGTCATGAGGACCAGATGTCACCATGAAGGATTTTAATGCTTTTCTACATATGAGGAGATGAAAGAATTGGGCTCAGAAAATCTTCTGAAATTATCTATCTGAAGATTTGCCAGATTTTCTCAGAGCACAGACTGCCTCATTCCTGATCTCCGCCTGAACTCCTTTCAGGGATTGTTGAAGGTTAGCAGCTGCAGCAGCTCACAGTTTATTCATTGTAGAGGTAAATGGCAAGTGTCAATTTGTATTTGGCGTAACATCCAGAGTCCTCAATTTTATTTATTTTACTTTTCTATTAGCAGGTTTATTTGAAGAAAAAAGCTGGAACACATCAAAGGCAAGCAAGGTACATATCAGTTTAGTTGCTCAGTCATGTCTGACTATTTGCGACCCCATGAACCACAGCACACCAGGCCTCCCTGTCCATCACCAACTCCCAGAGTCCACCCAAACCCATGTCCATTGAGTTGGTGATGCCATCCAACCATCTCATCCTCTGTCGTCCCCTTCTCCTCCTACCCTCAATCTTTCCCAGCATCGCGGTCTTTTCAAATGAGTCAGCTCTTCGCATGAGGTGGCCAAAGTATTGGAGTTTCAGCTTCAATATCAGTTCTTCCAATTAACACCCAGGACTGATCTCTTTTATGGAGATGGACTCCAAGATGGACTGGTTGGATCTCCTTGCAGTCCAAGGGCCTCTCAAGAATCTTCTCCTACACCACAGTTCAAAACCATCAATTATTTGGCGCTCAGCTTTCTTTATACTCGCACATCCATACATGAAAAACCATAGCCTTGACTAGACAGACCTTTGCTGACAAAGTAATGTCTCTGCTTTTTAATATGCTATCTAGGTTGGTCATAACTTTCCTTCCAAGGAATAAGTGTCTTCTAATTTCATGGCTGCAACCACCATCTACAGTGATTTTGGAGCCCAGAAAAATAAAGTCGGCCACTGTTTCCACTGTTTCCCCATCTATTTGCCACGAAATGACGGGGCCAGATGCCATGATCCTAGTTTTCTGAATGTTGAGCTTTAAGCCAATTTTTTCACTCTCCTCTTTCGCTTTCATTAAGAGGCTCTTTAGTTCTTCACTTTCTGCCGTAAGGTTTTTCCCCAAGTAAAAGAAATGCAAAAAAGCAAAATGGCTGTCTGAGGAGGCCTTACAAATAGCTGTGAAAAGAAGAGAAGTGAAAAGCAAAGGAGAAAAGGAAAGATATACCCATTTAAATGCAGAGTTCCAAATAATAGCAAGGAGAGATAAGAAAGCCTTCCTCAGTGATCAATGCAAAGAAATAGAGGAAAACAATAGAATAGGAAAGACTAGAGATCTCTTCAAGAAAATTAGAGATACTAAGGGAACATTTCATGCAAACATAGCCACAATAAAGGACAGAAATGGTATGGACCTAACAGAAACAGAAGATATTAAGAAGAGGTGGCAAGAATACACAGAAGAACTGTACAAAAAAGATCTTCATGACCCAGATAATCACAATGGTGTGATCACTCACACTCACTTAGAGCCAGACATCCTGGGATGTGAAGTCAAGCAGGCCTCAGGAAGCATCACTAAGAACACAGTTAGTGGAGGTGATGGAATTCCAGTTGAGGTATTTCAAATGCTGAAAGATGATGCTGTGAAAGTGCTGCACTCAATATGCCAGCAAATTTGGATAATTCAGCAGTGGCCACAGGACTGGAAAAGGTAAGTCTTCATTCCAATCCCAAAGAATGCTATATTTATCAAGGATCTTTTCTGCTTTTCTGGATACTTAGATGCAAGCATAGTAAGTTGCTTCAGATATGTCCGCCTCTGTGTGACCTTGTGCACTGCAACCCACCAGGCTCCTCTGTCCATGGGATTCTCCAGGCAAGAATACTGGAGTGGGTTGCTGTACCCTCCTTCAGGGGATCTTCCTGACCCAGAGATCAAACCTGCATCTCTTGCATCTCCTGCATTTCAGGTGGGTTATTTACCACTGGGGCTTCCCTGATAGCTCAGTGAGTAAAGAATCTTCCTGCCATGCGAAAGACCTGGATTCAATCCCTTTGGGAAGATCCCCTGGAGAAGGGAAGGACTAGCCACTCCAGTGTTCTGGCCTAGAGAATTATATGAACTATAGCCCATGGGGGCAAACAGTTGGATATGACTGAGTGACCCTTACTTTCACTTTTCTTTACTGCTAGGGCCACATTGGAAACCTGGATACTTAGGTAGTGCTAAGCATATTAACTTCACAGGTTGCATTAGTGCTAAAGAACTCACCTGCCAATGCAGGATTTAGAGTTAGATCCCTGGGTTGGGAAGATCCCCTGGAGATGGGCATGGCAACTCACTCCAGTATTCTTGTCTGGAGAATCACGGACAGAGGAGCCTTGTGGGCTACACATCCATAGGGTCTCAAAGAGGCGGACACAACTGAAGGAACTTAACACACACACATGCATATTAGCAAATGACTTTATTCAGAAAATGTTCTACCATTTAACAATAATGAAAGGTATAAATTCCCCCCCCCCTTTTCAGTCTTAAGACTGTTGATTGTACCCAAGATACATCTAGAATGGCACTAGTCTATCAGTTACCTGAGGAAATGCTTGTGAAAAACTTTGCTCCTCAGTTATGTATATAGCTTATTCTAAGCCCCACACAATGAATCTTAAAATGGAGTGCAGATTTACAGGAATACTAAGTTTGAATGAAAGATCATGGAAACAAGTTGCATGGTCTAATGATTTCTACTTTACTCTAGCAGAGTTTTATTTTAGGAAACTGAAAATGTGAATTTGTCATTTCAAATCTACCAGATGCATTTATGATACAAGTGTATGTCATGAAAAAATTGGAGCAAGTATTTTCTTGCTAAATTTGCTAAAATATTGGTTGACACTAGTTTCTCTTTCTCTAGAACACATCCCTAGGAGAATATACAATACATTATTTTGGTAGGTATGAATTTTAAACTATTTGAACAAAATTTATTCATGCATTTAAATTCACAAAGCTCTATATGAGAAGATAGGTGTTCATAGTTTGGGAATGTTAAGTTATTATGCCTATTTAAGAAGTTTTATTTATGTGCAAAAAAATCTGAAGTGAAAGATTCAAGGACTAAATTTTGGTTCTGTTTCTCACCGATCATCTCTATGATGATAGATATCGTATTTTAATAATTTAAAATATTAATATTATAGTGTTATTTTATTATAATATGTTCATATATGAAAGGAATTTTAACTAATATTTTTCTATACAATATTTAGAACAGGACACTTAGCAAGTTTGTCTTTCAGTTTCTTTATCTGATTAAAGGAGCTCAGATTAGACAGATTGGGTGATCTCTCAGATCCTTTCCAGTATTACCAATCTTCAATTCTATCCCCAACTCCCTCTTTCTCTGATTCCCATCTGGTGAGGGACATTAAATGTTGTAAGCTGGAATAGTAGGAAACTGATCAATTTTGCTTATTGAGTAACAATAATAATAATAACAACAACAACAAGAACAACAACTTCATTGTTAAATGCCCAGAGTGTGCCTAACGACTTTATAGTTACTCTTTATGGGCAATTCTGCAAAGTAGTTCTATAATTACATTTATAGATTTTGTAAAAAATAGAAGCTGAGGGAGGAAGAGAGTGATTAGGTAGAGCACACAGAGTTTTTAGTATCACTGAAAATACTCTGCGTGGTATCACAAATGATGAATGCCTGTCATTATACCTTTGTCCAAATACATAGAATGTGCAACACCATGAGTGGACCCTAAGGTAAAGTATGGACTTAGACTGATATGTTGCATCAATGTAGGCCCATCAATTGTAGCAAATGCACCACTATGGTGAGTGACGTTGATGATGGGAAGGCTGTGCACGTGTAGAGCAGAGAGCATATGAGAAAATCTGTACCTTCCCCTCACTTTCAGCGTAAACCTAAAACTTCTCTAAAAATCAGTTAAAAAAAAATACACAGTACAGATAACATGGCAGAACTAGCATTTTACAAATACTAGTTATAAGAAAGTATTAAGACCAAATAAAAACAGAATTTCTGTTTGTTTGGATTAGAAAGATAAACATTAAGCCAGCAAAAATATGTACAGAAACACAAAGAATACTGGCATGTGTGTGCTCTTCTCCTCAGTACAGTTTAGTTCAGTTCAGTCACTCAGTCATGTCTGACTCTTTGCAACCCCATGAATCACAGTACGCCACGCCTCCCTGTCCATCACCAACTCCCAGAGTTCACCCAGACTCATGTCCATCGAGTCAGTGATGCCATCCAGCCATCTCATCCTCTGTCACCCCCTTCTCCTCCTGCCCCCAACCCCTCCCAGCATCAGAATCTTTTCCAAAGAGTCAACTCTTCACATGAGGTGGCCAAAGTACTGGAGTTTCAGCTTTAGCATCATTCCTTCCAAAGAAATCCCAGGGCTGATCTCCTTCAGAATGGACTGGTTGGATCTCCTTGCAGTCCAAGGGACTCTCAAGAGTCTTCTCCAACACCACAGTTCAAAAGCATCAATTCTTCAGTGCTCAGCTTTCTTCACAGTCCAACTCTCACATTCATACATGACCACTGGAAAAACCATAGCCTTGACAAGACGGACCTTTGTTGGCAAAGTAATGTCTCTGCTTTTCAATATGCAATCTAGGTTGGTCATAACTTTCCTTCCAAGGAGTAAGTGTCTTTTAATTTCATGGCCACAGTCACCATCTGCAGTGATTTTGGAGCCCAAAAATATAAAGTCTGACACTGTTTCCCCATCTATTTCCCATGAAGAGGAATATTGGCATGTGTGTGCTCTTCTCATAGTATTACATAAATTCAGATGAGTGGACAATTTCACAATCTCATTCACACCAGAAATTACTCAGATTTAACTTTTGCACATGTAAATCTATCACAATTACATACTTGGTATTTCTTTAATGTGGGAAATTTTTTTGAAATGGTAAATGGCTAGACAGTTCTAAAAAAATTCTTCTCTGAGAACATTATTAGGAAAAAGTCCCAGGTGGCACTAGTGGTAAAGAAACTTCCTGCCAATCCAGGAAACATAAGAGATGCAGCTTCCAGCCTTGGGTTGACAGATTTCCTGGAGGAGGGCACCGCAACCTGCTCCAGCATTCTTGCCTGGAGAATCCCACAGACAGAGGAGTCTGGTGGGCTATAATCCATGGGGTCGCAAAGAATTGGACATGACTGCATGGCTAAGCACACATCCAGGAAATGGAACACTGTCAGGTAACCTTCCTTTTGCCTCAGTTGTTCTCCGATTATACAGCAGACAGAAACTCAGTCATTAGGACTGTAAAAATAAGAGAGGGGCAGTGTAACGTATATTGATTAATTAATGTATATCGTCACCCTTCTTATTTAACTTATATGCAGAGTACATCATGTGAAATACCAGGCTGGATGAAGCTCAAGCTGGAATTAAGATTGCTGGGAGAAATATCAATAACCTCAGACATGCAGATGACACCACCCTTATGGAAGAAAGTGAAAAGGAACTAAAGAGCCTCCTGATGAAGGTGAAAGAGCAGAGTGTAAAAGCTGGCTTAAAATTCAACATTCAGAAAACTAAGATCATGGTATTTCGTCCCATCAGTTCATGGCAAAGAGATGGGGAAAAAATGAAAACAGTGACAGACTTTATTTTCCTGGGCTCCAAAATCACTGCAGATGGTGATTCCAGCCATGAAATCAAAAGACACTTGCTCCTTGAAAGAGAAGCTACCAAAAACCTAGACAGTGTTTTAAAAAGTAGAGACATCTCTTTGCTGAAAAAGGTTTATATAGTCAAAGCTAGGTTTTTCCAGTAATCATGTGTGGATGTGAGAACTGGACTGTAAAGAAGGCTGAATTTGTAAGAACTGATGCTTTTGAATTGTGGTGCTGGGGAAGACTCTTGAGAGTCCCTTCAATAGAGAGGAGATCAAACCAGTCAGTCCTAAAGGAAATTATCCCTGAATATTCTTTGGAAGGACGGATGCTGAAGCCAAAGCTCCAATCCTTTGGCCACCTGATGCAAAGAGCCAGCTCGTTGGAAAAGACCCCGGTACTGGGAAATATTGAAGGCAGGAGGAGAAGAGGTTAACAGAGGATGAGAGGGATGGATGGCATCAGCAATTCAATGGACACAGATTTGAGCAAACTCTGGAGCATAGTGAAGGACAGGGAAGCCTGGTGTGATGCACTCATACAACTGAGGGACTGAACAATGAAAATATATATTAAAATATTTAAATCTCGTTGAGATGAAGAGAAGTAAAATATCATTTTATGCTAAAACAAGGGGAGTAATAATAACATTTCTATAGTATTTTACGAAGTCATCAAAACTAGAGATAAATTTTGATACATTGATGGTTGGAAAACAAAACTGGTAATGATGGAAAAGAGTACCTGAAGTCACTTTGAACTCTTTCAGGTATTGGTTCTATCATTTTTTGTTTGTTTGTTTGTTTTCAACATAAATTTGTTAGAAAAAGTTATTGAGCTTATCTTTCCAAATATCAAACAAATCATAATGTACCCTTAATTGATTAACTCATGTTTTCTTTATTCCTAGCTTGATGTCATTTATCATAGCAAGATAATATATAGGAAGGACCTAACTTATTTATGTAATAATCATTACAATGGTACTCTTCTGGTCGTTTGACCCATTGTAATTATTGTAATTAACATAAATGCAGTATATATGAACGTTACTCTGATTTACTATCGAGAATGTGATGAGTCAGTATTTAACTGTGCAGGATTTAATTGGTTGAGGCAAGACAACAGTACTCTGATCCTCCCGTGTATAGTGGGTATGATGTTCTTTATCAAAAGGATCATAAATTAAACAAGAGGCAAGAGGAGTATAAGCGCACAAAGTAAGCACCATTTGAGCTTCCTTCTTCAAGAAGATGATTCTTATGTGTAAATTTTAAACAATGTACACAGCTGTCTGTAAAGTCGGGAAAGAGTTCACTTCCCTGCTTTGAAAAAGCATGTAAAAAGAAACTACTCTTTTTCTGCTTCTAATGCTAGAGGGTTTTCTTTTTAGAACTCTGATCACTTAAAAGCCTGACTACAAAAGTCAACTCCAAACATGATGAAACAAGAAGGAAAGAGCGTGAGGGCATCATTCAGCTTCTAATTCATCAACTCTGGGGCCACATGGCTCTGGGTGCCTTGGTGTGGGAAATAGTAAATTCTTCATCATTTAAATGATCTTTTAGTCAGCTTTTTTTGAACTGGCAGTAAAAAGAATCACTGTGTACAAAGTATATCTTAGAAAAAATAATTAAAATTATTTTATTGAAAACCTGATCTGTGTAATCTTGAGATCTGTATCTGCTCAGTTCAGTTCAGTCCCTCAGTTGTGTCTGACTCTTTGCAACCCAATGGACTGCAGCCCGCCAGGCTTCCCTGTCCATCACCAACTGCCGGAGCTTGCTCAAAGTCATGTTCATCAAGTCAGTGATGCTATCCAACCATCTCATCCTCTGTCATCCCCTTCTCCTTCTGTCTTCAATCCTTCCCAGAATCAGGGTATTTTCAAATGAGTCAGCTCTTCGCATCAGGTGGCCAAAGTATTGGAGTTTCAGCTTCAGCTGATGAATGAATGTTTAGGACTTCCAATGAATATTCAGGATTGATTTCCTTTCGGATTGACTGGTTTGATCTCCTTGCAGTCCAAGGGATTTCAAGAGTCTTCTCCAGCACCACAGTTCAAAAGCATCAATTCTTCGGGTACATCTTTATCTACACCTGCATCTGTATCTGCTACATCGACTTTGTTCTATATTTTTATGGACACATACTATATTGCCAGAAGCTATTTTGGCTCATTTTCTTTTAAGTGTAGAATACAAAATTGCCTGCTACGAATACCTCTTAATGCTCAAGAATGGACTTCCCTCTCTTCTCCTTTTACCTCTGCCTCCAGTTCCTGTGATGACTGAGGCTAGCATGTCTTTTAGGAGGAAAGGTACATATTTTCAGGCTAAAAACTACATCAGTATATCTTCCAAAATTGCTGAAACTACATTAAGTATTAGAAAAAGAAAAATTAGAATGAGTAAAGAGGAAGGGGAAAAAAAGAAGAGGAGAAAGAAGAAGAGAATAAAGCAGGAAAATACATTTGTATTATGGGCCCCCTGTAAATATTCCACCAGGACTTCATTGTCTGGTGTTTTACATTTAATTATTTTACTATCCAACTTAGTGGAATAAAAAAGAGGCAGAAGTCTTGTCCCTATGTTCAAGAAGCTTGCAAGCATTCCTCTTCAAGATGGCAAATAATGATTTGCTCTTTAAAGCTTGTACAGCAAGTCTTTGTAAAGTAATTGGGCCATCTATCAGCCTGAACTAGGTGAAACTGCACATTTTTAAAATTCAAGTTTACTGGTAAAAGTAGAATGCTAATTAAAGTTGCTTATTTATGAGAAAACATTTTTAAAGATCCAAATGACAAATCAATTGAATTAATAGTTAATATTTCCTATTTAATATTTAGCACTGAAACTGCAATAAGCAAAATTAGTTTCATCATTTTGTCTTCTGCTGAAGTGAACTAATTTTCTTGACCATGACAAGTATGTATCTGAATATTATTTGTAGATCTCAGTTATTACTGATTATTTAAACATGAGTATAAATTTATTTGAATCTGTAAGAAATATAGTGAGAGAAATATGATTGTGACAAAATGCTCTCAATATGGGAATATATGCTGCGTCTTTTATGATAATCAATAGAATAACAAGGGTAAAATAAAAATTCACAAATTGTTATATCTCATTTAAATTCTGGGGTGATTCTCTTAGATTACAACTCTTTTGGTTAGAAAACACGATTTCAAGCTCCTTTAAGTTAGGAAACATACGATACTTAAGCCCTTCATTGTTGTCATTTAGCTGTCGTGCTGGGTCCAACTCTTTTGAGACTCCATGTGTAGCCTGCCAGGCGCCTCGGTTCATGGGATTTACCAGGCAAGAATACTGGAGCAGGTTGCCATTTCCTTCTCCAGGGGATCTTCCTGACCCAGGTATTGAAACTACATCTCCTTCATTGTAGGGGATTCTTTACCACTGAGCTACCAGCGAATCCCTCACATTACCTAAACTATGCCTTGCAATGTAAATTAAAATGTAAGTATTTATGTTTATATGAAACTAAAATTATTTAAAAATTTACTTAGTTCTCTGCTAATCCAGATTATTTATTAGTCAGCCAACATCTTGAGGCTAGGCTATAGGAGATGATATGGTACAAGTGCACTTCTCAGGTATAATTCAGATCAACTATATATAAATTGCCCCCTTTTTAGAGTCCCTAAAATAATTATCTTGCTTTAAATATTTGGATCAAAAAGAAAGAATCATGCTATTTCCTGTTTCCAGAATCCTTTATCAAGACTCAGGTAAAATGAATTTCTTTAGGAGATCTCTGATCTCCCAAATCAGGCTCGATTTTTAATTTATTTATTTAATAACAATTAACTCCAGTACTTTGGCCACCTCATGCAAAGAGTTGACTCATTGGAAAAGACTCTGATGCTGGGAAGGATTGGGGGCAGGAGGAGAAGGGGACAACAGAGGATGAGATGGCTGGATGGCATCACGGACTCAATGGACGTGAGACTGAGTGAACTCCGGGAGTTGTTGATGGACAGGGAGGCCTGGCATGCTGCAATTCATGGGGTCGCAAAGAGTCGGACACGACTGAGCGACTGAAATGAACTGAACTGAACTGAATCTGTTGTTATTATGAACTTGCTTCGAGGAAATACAAATACCAATAGTACTTGGATAATGATTTGTATGATTTGTTTTCTTCAATAGACTGTAAGCATTCTGAGAGCTCAGACCACAGCTTCCTTGTTTATAGCTCTATCCCTAGAGCCAAGCACAGTGCTTTGAATTTTGTAAGAAATCAAACAATTTGTTGAATGAATACACAGAAGAAATTAACTCTTTTATGTAAGGCAGCAAGGAGCTAATTTCCATGTATTACTATTTTATAAATAATCCCTCGGAAAATGTTCAGTATATAATGTTCAGTTCAATGTAAGAGGGCTTCCCTGGTGGCTCAGAGGGTAAAGCATCTGCCTGCAATGTGGGAGACCTGGGTTTTTGATTTCTGGGTCGCAAAGATCCCCTGGAGCAGGAAATGGCAATCCACTCCAGCACTCTTGTCTGGAAAATCCCATGGACGGAGGAGCCTGATAGGCTACAGTCCATGGGGTCGCAAAGAGTCGGACACGACTGAGCAACTTCACTTCACTTCACTTCAATGTAAGAACTGAAACAGCAGATTCAAATATGTAGTATGATCTTAGCTTTGTAAAAAAATATATATACAAGCATAAAATGATAAAGCATTTCAAGATGTTGTTTCTGTATCACAGTATTATAATTTTCTGCTTTTCGCCTTGACATTGACAATATATTTTTTCTATTTTCAATTTTACTTTTGTAACTTTATGTATATAGCACTTAAAAAAAAACAGCATACACAAATCTTATGAAGAAAAAATAACAGTTTAGAGCTAATCACTGTAATTATTCTATGAGCATATTTGCCTGTGTATTTTTTTTGCATAATACTACTAATTCATTATCTTTAATTTTAATACTTATGGAGTTAATACTGTACCTGGAAACAATATATGTCCTTTCAGAAAGAAAAGTACAAAATCAGAAATATGATTCTCTGTTTAAGAAGCAAACTAGTTTTAGTGCTGAAATCACTGCTTTTATTTTTACTTTCCATATTGTTAGCCGGGGCTTCCCTGATAGCTTAGTTGGTAAAGAATCTGTCTGCAATGCAGGAGACTCCAGTTCGATTCCTGGGTGGGGAAGATCTACCCACTCCTGTATTTTTGGGCTTCCATTATGGCTCAGCTGGCAAAGAATCCACCTGCAATGTTGGACACCTGGGTTTGATCCCTGGGTTGGTAAGATCCCCTGGAGTAAAAAAGGCTACCCACTCCAGTATTCTGGCCTGGAGAATTCCATGGACTGTATAGTCCATGTGGTCGCAAAGAGTCAGACATGACTGAGACTTTCACTTCACATTGTCATCAAACTCAGATTTGGCTGCTGGCCATTCAAAAGCCAATAATTTGAGAGGCAGGTGCCACTATAAAGGAAAGGTGCTTTATTCAGAAGAGCCCACAATCTGGGGAGAAGGTGGACTACTGTCCAGAGTCCAGCTCTGAAGATTCTGCTCAGTCATGACAATTTTTAGAGGGAAAAATGTGGGGGAAGCATTTCAGTGAACCATTCAGCAGGAGTTTGGATTCTGTATTATTCTTCATTGTGTGCAAAATGGCTGACTCCCTTCACATACTATCTTTTCTGTGTGATCTGCCTTCAGGATTCCTTAAGGGGTTGTTAGGGGTAGAGAGCTAATCATTCTTTCTTACTTATTTTTACCCGGGAGAAGAATCGACAAGCAAGGCATGGTATATATTCAGTAAAGCATAAAACAATAGTTTGTTTCCATTGCTTAGTGATTTCTTTCTTATAATTAGGTGTTTAAGGTTAGTGCATGCTTGCCTAGTCGTTCAGTTGTGTCCAACTCTTTGTGACTCCATGAACTGTAGCCCACCCAGCTCCTCTTTCCATGGGATTTTCCAGGTAAGAATACTGGAGTGGGTTGCCATTTCTTATTCCAGGGAATATTCCCAACCCCAGGGATCAAACCTGAGTCTTCTATGTTTCCTGCATTGACAGGTTGATTCTTTACCTAGATGGAGACAGAAATAGGCAAACAGAAAAGAGGCAAAAGAGTTGCCTTCAATATTAATCATTTCTTCCATATTCCCTACAAGAATATCAGTATTGATTTTTAAATTTTTTATCATTTCCCCCCCATTTCATGAACTTTACCTGTACCTATCACTAAATCTTTACTCAATTTCTCCAAGAGAATTGTAAAATATTAACTCGAATAAAATCAAATACATTAGATAATTTGCAAAATTTTAGTTTTCCTTGAGAATACTCTCTGTTACTCTGTTCCAATCTGATGCAGTTTCTCTCTAGGCCTACTCAGTTCAGTTCAGTTCACTCACTCAGTCGTGTCTGACTCTTTGTGACCCCATGAACTTCAGCACGCCAGGCCTCCCTGTCCATCACCATCTCCCAGAGTCTACCCAAACCCATGTCCATTGAGTCGGTGATGCCATCCAACTATCTCATCCTCTGTCGTCCCCTTCTCTTCCTGCCCTCAATCTTTCCCAGCATCAGGGTCTATTCAAATGAGTCAGCTCTTTGCATCAGGTGGTCAAAGTATTGGAGTTTCAGCTTGTAATTCTGGATATAATTTTCACAATTATTGTGGAATCATTCTACATGTTTGGTTTCTCTGCTTTCTGAAACCTACGTTTCTCTGTTAATCCATTCCCTCTTTTTTATAGAGGAAATCCTCTGAAAGCTTACAAATAAAGGGCACATCAGAGGTACTTTTGAGATTAAGCTGTCTACATCTTCATTTTTCATCACACGTGGCTAATGATTTATTTATAAAAGTATAGGTTGGATATTATCTTCGATCAGTTTCCAAACTTAATTTCCCATTCTAGTTTTCAATGGGTAATGGAGAAACCTGACACAATCTGTTTTGAGATCCTTTACATGTTTTCTTTTTTGTTCTTCTTTTTAGTGTGGTGGTGGTAATTGTGTCCTTTCAACAAGCTTTCATTTCATTGTATTCCCAATATTTCTGGTGTTTTGCATTTACTATCAGGCAAATTGGGCTTCCCAAGTGGCCCAGTGGTAAAGAACCTACCTGCCAATGCAGGAGACAAAAGAGACTCAGGTTCAATCCATGGCTCAGGAAGATCCACTGGAAAGGAAAATGGCAACTCTCTACAGTATTCCTGCCTGGAAACCCCCATGGACAGAGAAGCCTGGGGGCTTACAGTCCATGGGATTGCAAGAGTCAGACATGACTTAGCGAAAAAGCCAACCAACCCATCATGTAAATTTGTGTAGCTCATTCTTCATTCCATGTGCTAATTATTTTGTGGAAAGTTTCATTTTGGGAATGACTGGCTTTCAGGAAAGTGAAATTTTCTTATATTTTGGACATTCTTCTCCCCAAATTCCTATCTTTTTGGAATTTCTTTGTTATAGTTCAGTCTCTAATTAGAGTCCAACCCTTGGTGACTGAATGGATTGGAGCATGCCATGTTCCCCAGTCCTTCCCTATCTCCCAGAGTTTGCTCAGATTCATGAATATTGAGCCACTGAGTAAAGGCTAGTGATGCAATCTAACCACTTGCCACCCCCTTCTCCTTTTGCCTTCAGTCTTTCCCAACATCAGGTTTTTTTGTTTGTTTTGTTTTTAATGAGTCAGCTCTTTGCATCAGTGGCCAAAGTATTGGAACTTCAGCTTCAGCATCAGTCCTTCCAATGAATATTCAGGCTTAATTTCCTTTAGAATTGACAAGTTTGATCTCCTTGCTGTCCAAGGGACTCTTGAGGGTCTTCTCCAGCACCACAATTCAAAAGCATCAATTCTTCAGTGCTCAGCTTTCTTTACGGTCCAAATCTCACATCCATACATGATTACTAAAAAAATCATAACTTTAACTATACATCAGCAAAGTGATGCCTCTACTTTATAATATACTGTCTAGATTTGTCAGAGCTTTCCTTCCAAGGACACAAAAGTCTTAATTTCATCCGTCTGTAAGTGATATTGGAGACTAAGGTAATGCAAACTGTCACTGCTTCCAAATTGTCCCCTCTATTTATCATGAAGTGATAGGACTGGATGCCATGATCTTCGTTGTCTGAATGTTGAGTTTTAAGCCAGCTTTTTCATGCTACTCTTTCACCTTCATTAAGAGGCTCTTTAGTTTCTCTTCACTTCTGGCCATTAGGGTGGTGTCATCTGGAAATCTGAGGTTGTTGATATTCCTTCCAGCATTCTTGATTCCAGCTTATGATTCATCCAGCCTGGCATTTGCATGATGTACTCTGCATATAAGTTAAATAAGCAGGGTGACAATATACAGCCTTGTCATACTCTTTCCCAATTTAGAACCAATCTGTTTTTCCATGATCATTTTTAATTGTTGCTCCTTGACCTGCATACAGGTTTCTCAGGAGACAGGGAAGGTGGGTGGTATTCTCATCTCTTTAAGAATTTTCCACAGTTTTCTGTGATCCACACCGTCAAAGCCATCATCAGTGAAAAATAAATAAATGTTTTTCTGGAATTTCCTTGTTTTCTCTGTGATAGAATGGATGTTGGCAATTTGATCTCTGGTTTTCTGCCTTTTCTAAACCAGCTTGTATAGCTGGATTTCTCAGTTCATATAGTGCTAAAGGCTAGCTTGAAAGATTTTGAGCATAACCTTGCTAGCATGTGAAATGAGCACATTGTAGTTTGCACATCCTTTGGCATTGCCCTTCTTTGGGATTGGAATGAAAACTGACTGTTTCTAGTCCTGTGATCCTGCTGAGTTTTCAAAATTTGCTTACATATTAAGGACAGCACTTTAATAGCATTATCTTTTAGGATTTTAAATGGCTCAGCTGGAATTCTATCACCTTCATTATCTTTGTTCATAGTAATGTTTCCTAAGGCCTTCTTGACTTCACCTTCCAGGACGTCTGGCTCTAGGTGAAGGACCACACATAGAGGTTATCCGGGTCATTATCATCTTTTTTTGTAGAGTTCTTCTATGTATTCTTGACATATCTTCTTAATCTCCTCTGCTTTTCTTAGGTCCTTACACTTTTTGCCTTTTATCATGCCCATTCTCCCATGAAATGTTTCCTTGATTTCTCCAATTCTTGGGGCAATCTCTCTTTTTTCCCATTCTCTTGTTTCCCTCTATTTCTTTGCACTATTCATTTAAGAACACCCTCCTATCACTCCTTGATGTTCTCTGGAACGCTGCATTCATTCAGGTATATCTTTCCCTTTCCCTCATGGCTTTCTCATCTCTTCTCTTTTTATTTTAGCTATTTGCAAAGCCTTCTCAGGCAACCATTTTGTTTTCTTTGGGCATGGTTTTGATTACTGCGTCCTATACAATGTTACGAACCTCTGTTCATTGTTTCCAGGCACTCTGTCTACCAGATCTAATCTCTTGAGTCTATTTGTCACCTCCACTGTATAATCATAAGGGATTTGCTTTAGGTCATACTTGAATGATCTACTGGTTTTCCCTAATTTCTTCAACTTTAGCCTGCATTTTACAGTATAGAGCTCATGATCTGAGCCACAGTCAGCTCCGGGTCTTCTTTTTGCTGACTATATAGAGCTTCTCCATCTTTGGCTGCAACAAATATAATCAATCTGAGTTAGGTATTTACCATCCAGTGATGTTCATATGTAGAATCATCTCTTGTGTTGTTGGAAGAGGGTGGTTGTTGTGATCAGTGTGTTTTCTTGATAAAGGTCTGTTAGCTTGTGCTTTGCTTCATTTTGTACTACACAGCCAAACTTGACTTTTACTCCAGGTATCTCTTGACTTCCTACTCTTTTCTTCTAACCCCCAAGGATGAAAAGGACATTTTTTGTTGTTCGTAGTGGTGGTGTTAGTTCCGCAAGATCTTGTAGGTCTTCATAGAATTGATTAACTTCAGCTTCTTCAACATTAGTGGTTGGGGCATAGACTTGGATTACTGTGATGTTGAATGGTTTGCCTCAGAAACGAACCAAGATCATTCCATCATTTTTGAGATTGGACCCAAGAAATTCATTTCAGACTCTTCTAAGGGATTCTTGCCTGCAGTGGTAGGTATAACTGTCATCTGAATTAAATTTGCCCATTCTTTTCCATTTTAGTTCACTGATTCCTAAGATGTCGATGTTAACTCCAGCCTTCTCCTCTTTGTGGAATGAGCACAATTGTATGGTTTGACCAGGTCCAGTTTACCTTGATTCATGGACCTAACATTCCAAGTTCCTATGCAATATTGTGCTTTACAACATCAGGATTTTCTATCACCAACAGTTTATTTCAGTTTTGTTTTAGTCGTCAAGTCATGTCCAACTCTTTTGTGATTCCAAGGACTGTAGGAGGACCAGGCTCCTCTGCCCAAGGGATTTTCCAGAAATGAATACTGGAGTGGGCTGCCATTTCCTTCTCCAGGGGATCTTCTTGGCTGAGGAATCAAACCTGGGTCTCTGGTATTGCAGGGTATTGCAGGTGGTCTCAGATATTGCAGGTGGTTTCACCATAAAACCACCAGGGAAGCCCAGACACATTGACCCCTGATCATGGTTTCCATGTTGGCCCAGGTGCTTCATTCTTCCTGGAGCTATTAGTAATTGCCCTCCACTCTTCCCCAATAACATATTGGACACCTTCCATCCAACCTGGCAGGCTCATTTTTCAATGTCATGGCTTTTTGCCTTTTCTTACTGTCCACAGGGTCTGACAGCAAGGATATTGGAGTGGTTTGCCATTCCCTTTTTCAGAGGGTCATGTTTTGTCAAAATTCTTCATTAAGACTCATCTTTCTTATCTTGGGTGGCCCTGCATGGCAGGGCTCAGAGATTCACTGAGTTATACACTCCTTTACCATGACTAGTCTGTGATCCAGGAAGGAGAATCTCTATCAGTTAAATATGGAATCTCTTTGAGGAAATCTGATTATTTTTTCCTATTTTCTATCTATTTCTTTTACTACTGTCTATCAAGGCTATGATTTTTCCAGTGGCCATGTATGGACGTGAGAGTTGCACTATGAAGAAAGCTGACGCCAAAGAATTGATGCTTTTAAACTGTGGTGTTGGAGAAGACTCTTGAGAGTCCCTTGGACTGCAAGGAGATCCAACCAGTCCATCCTAAAGGAGACTAGTCCTGGGTGTTCATTGGAAGGAATGATGGTGAAGCTGAAACTCCAATACTTTGGCCATTTCATGCAAAGAGTTGACTCATTGGGAAAGACCCTGATGCTGAGAGGGATTGGAGGCAGGAGGAGAAGCGGATGACAGAGGATGAGATGGCTGGATGGCATTACAGACTTGATGCACATGAGTTTGGGTGAACTCTGGGAATTGGTGATGGACAGGGAGGCCTGGAGTGCTGCCATTTATGGGGTCACAAAGAATCAGACACGACTGAATGACTGAATTGAACTGAACTGATGATGCTTTCTCAACTTTATTCTTAACCTTTCTCCTATTGCATTTCTTTATTTGTGTTTATACATATATTAATACAAAATTTCTAAGAACTTTTTTGTTTCCTCATAGCTAATTTAAATATGATCTCTTATCCTTATTTTGTGGCTACAGTGTTTCTTTCTTGTTTCTCCATAGCCCCTTTTTCCCCTTAATCTGGCTTTGTCCCATATATTGACCCTGTTTCCTTTGATTTCACCTTTTGTTTAGTTCTATGCTTTTTTGCTTACATCTTTTTCTCATTAAAAATGTATTTAAATTGTGAACGATCATTGGGTTTTGCCCATAGCTAAGAATGAGACTTAGGAGTGAGACCCTGAAAAGCTGCTATGGAGCTCTGTGTGTTTTGGAGTGAACTTGGTCAATGGGAAGACTATATCAATGAGAGGATGAGTGCTGAGCTCATATTATCATTATTTCCTTGCACTTTCCTAGGCTAGCCTGTTCTCAGAGAACAATCCTCCAGTCTCCTGTTTGAGATGGGGTAGTGGTGGAAGGCATTAACAAGGATAGCAACATTTTGATGACTGGCAGGATAAGGGAAATGGCATATCACTATTCCTTATTTAGAGTTTCAATTAATCTACTTGTTTCTAATACTATATTGCTTTATTTGATATTTATCTTTGTCTGGTATTCCCAGAGCCTCTAGGCTTAACCAATGAACGATCCTCCATTCTTCAGTCACATTGAGAAAGAGACAGTTGCCTAGCTTCAGCAGGACAAGATTTGAGCACCTCAGTTCAGTTCAGTCGCTCAGTTGTGTCTGACTCTTTGTGACTCCATGAACCACAGCACGCCAGGCCTCCCTGTCCATCACCAACTCCCGGAGTCCACCCAAACCCATGTCCATCGAGTCGGTGATGCCATCCAACCATCTCATCCTCTGTCATCCCCTTCTCCTTCTGCCTTCAATCTTTCCCAGCATCAGGGTCTTTTCAAGTGAGTCAGCTCTTTGCATCTAGGGGCCAAATAAAAACCTACATCTAATTTTTCTCTTTTGGACCGATACTTCATTGCCCCTGATTTCAACATTGCATGGGATTTCTAATTCATCAGCTTTTTCATGCTTCTGTTTTTGCAAATCTCCTGGTATTTTTGTGACATTTCATAGACGAGCTGTAGGCAATTGTTTCACAACCCTTCCTGCTATTTTCCCCCATCTGCTTTCCATTGTACCAAATGCTGTAGATATCTCTCATTGACTGAATACTTCTCTTTTTTTATTTGTCTGTTTACATGTCTTCATTTTACTTGGGGTTTCAAAAGGGAACAGAGAAAAATATATGCTTCTCTGCTGTATAATCTGCTGCATTTAGGTAGAACTCATGAATACTCTGTCTTCTCTATCTCTTTCTCTATCACTATTATCTAAAGCAATAGTTCTTAAGAATGGATTCAAATCAAAATCACATGGGGAAACATGGAAACTTATATTCCCATATGTAAAATAGATAGCCAACAGGAATTTGCTGTATGGCTCAGGAAATTCAAACAGGGGCTTTGTATCAACCTAGAGGGGTGGGATGGGGAAGGAGGTGGGGGGGAGGTTCAAGAGGGAGAGCATGTATGTATACCTATGGCTGATTCATGTTGAGGTTTGACAGAAAACAGCAAAATTCTGTAAAGCAATTATCCTTCAATAAAAAAGAAATAAATTTTTAAATATCACATGAGGAAAATTTTCATATCCTGTGAGACCTGGACATTATAGTTATATATAATTTAGTTATTTGTGTGCACAAACTTAGCAAAACACTACTGATTCTGGTTATCTGATAGCTAATTCATGTCATTAATAATGTGACTGTGGATTTGTAAGTGGACTTACATTTTAATACATTTTCATATATCATCTCATTTGATACTTCCAGCGGCACCTATTTTTTCTTACCTGTCCAATAGTTAATATCTTTCCTCATTTCTTTCTTCATTGTACAACCACATTTTTTTTTTTTTTTTTTGCTAAGAAAGATAGTTCTCCACAGTCCCTGCAAATGATCATAAGTGACTAAGGCAGGCATCGTCCTTCTCTAGTGAATGAGCTACCATAAGTGTGCATTAAAAAGCTGGTGAATGAAATGAGGGTAAATAAGTTGAGATTTCCACAGAATAAGCATTTTTCTTTTCTGGTAAATATAATTGGGTAAGGTGATGCAGGGGGCCTCCTTGATGGCTCAGTGCTTAAAAAAGAAAGAAAGAAAACCCACCTGCCAATGCAAGAGAGATAAGTTCAATCCCAGGGTCTGGATGATCCCCTGGAGAAGGAAATGGTGAGCCACTCCAGTATTCTTACCTCAAAAATCCTGTGGACAAAGGAGTCTGGTGGACTACAACCCATGGGGTCACATTTCTTAGCAACTAAACAAAAATGATGCAACTCTTCTTGCTCTTGTCATATAGAATTAACAGTAGTTTGTGCTATAACTGCCATCATGAGATCATGAAGAGAAAACCAAGACAGCGGCACAGAAGCTTACCAGTACCTTCCATACCATTACACTCCAGCTATCTACTGGACTCTGCAGCTATCTACTACCAGAATGATTGATTGTTACATGAGTGTTCATAGTTTTAAAGGCAATATGAATTGGATATTCTATTATTAGAAACCTCAAATCTATTAAACACTCTCATTGATACTTACAAAATATAATACTCTAAAATGCATTGCTTCCAGTTATCTCAATTTAAATATGTGTCTATTCAACTTGATTTAAATATCTTGGATTCAAACTAAAGGGCATAGATGCCTCCCTTATGTTTCTTAACCATGGTTACTTGATCATTCTTGATAAATGGGAAGAATAAATGAGGTCATTTTTATGAAATTATCTTTTCTGAACTAATAAGAAGATACCACTACTGCTATTTTTGACACCAGAATATAAACTACTTTGCCTTAGCTGACACCTGACAACCATTAAAGTGCCAGATGTCAATTGCTGTGTGGTGGTTTTGTCATAGTTTTACTTAATTAGCTGTTTTTATCTTATTATACTTCACATCATGCTCAAATACTGAGAAAGTTCTGTGCCTGTGAAGAAGTGTTGAATTGTTCAGCTGATTCTATAAATTGCTGCGTGTTGTTGGTGGGGAACATGAGGAAAACGGAAAAAGTGAAGTGCTCACAGCTCTGAACTCCTTGAAATGAAGTACCACTCCCTGAATCAAAGTAGAAATATTTGAAGACATTCTTAAGAGTCCTCCAGATTCAGTGGAATATTTGGAAAGTCAGGCTTTTTAATGAGAGCTAACCTTGTTAGTCTATGAATCCTTCCACCAATAGTATACTGCTTTGAATATCTTGTAGAGTAAATAAGTATTTATTGTTGCGATTCAGAAGCCTGAGTTTTTATGATATTTGTTGTCATGTCATGTCCAGTTCAATTCAGTCACTCAGTTGTTTCTCACTCTTTGCAACCCCATGGACTGCAGCACGCCATGGAATTAACGTATAGAACACTCAACAGGATTTTTTTATTTCAGCCCTGTAATAGTTTTGCTTTCCAGAAGCATTCTTTATAGAATGACCCCCATACAAGATTCTAGTATTCTTACCAGGAAATATTTTTATGAAGAACTAAGTTTCTCAAAACAGATGGGAAAACAACCCTATAAATGATACATTTATATTCACATTTGTATTTATTTGTTCTTCATTAAAAATCCATTCAGTGATATAACTTATTAAATTTTGTGCATTTTACAGATTGCTACCCAGAGTCTAATAAGAGGGGATAAAACTCCTTCTTTTTGTGAACCTATAATCTGATGGAAAAGGTAATTCCTTCCTCACTAGAACCCCCAGTCTGTTAGTGATAAGACATATACTAAAAGGATGGATTTATAGAAAGAACTAAAATTTAACTAAAGAAATCTTTAATGGCTTAGCTGAAAGTCTGGTGGTGGTGGTTGACTTGTAGCATTGGTAAAGAATCTGCATATAGTACAGGAGACCCACGTTTGATTCCCAGGTCGAGAGGATCGCCTGGAGAAGGAAATGGCAACCCAGTCCAGTATTCTTGCCTGGAGAATCCCAGGGACAGAGGAGCTGAAAGTTGACTATACCCTTCATTCCTTCTCTGCTTTTTCTCATGTTTATCCTTCCTTGACTCACTTGCTTATCTGTTCACCAGGGTAGCCTAAATGGGTCAGGTATGAAATGCCAGGTATAGTTGTAAGCAATGGATGATATCTTGCCAGTTGTGAAAGCTGCCTGCCTAACAGGATGGCAATCAGAAAACAACCAATTGTAGATGTGCTGTTTTGAAAGGAATGAGGCTACTACAAGGACACTTTATAATGTGACTGGGAAGGTTTCCTGAAGAAAGGTATTTAAGTTGGATCTAGAAAGAAGAGGAAGAGATTCCCAAAGTGTGTACTTATGTTGATGGTGTCTCTTAACCCCCCCGACTGTTATTTGGCATCATCAGATGTGAGTATCCTTTACCACAGTGTATGCCATAGAGCTAGTGAACAAGATGGATGTAATGCTCTCTTTAGTCTGACTAAACGTTAGATGGGCTTCTTCCTAACTACAAGCCTCTGAGCTCCCTCTTCTTAGAGAATTTCTGCCACCTGCCCCCCTTGATGGATAAGGCAATGGCAACCCACTCCAGTACTCTTGCCTGGAAAATCCCATTGATGGAGGAGCCTGGTAGGCTGCAGTCCATGGGGCTGCACAGAGTCAGACACGACTGAAGAGACTTAGCAGCAGCAGCAGCAGAAGCAGCCACCCCCCTTGAAATGCAGGTATCCTCCCAATCACTTTCCAGTTTTACAAACCAACAATGTCTTTTGCAAGGACTTGAGAGTCGTCCTTTTGAATCATCAAGAAAGCGCCCTTATCTCCTAGTCTCTGTGGGGGAGAAGGAGCCCAACTTGTGCTAAGCAAACCCAGGTGGCCTAATTATATTGACCACCTTCCCTCTAATTCCCTCTTCCACTAGATTATCACAGTGCTTAAAAACCTCTCCTGCATTTTGTTTCAGTGGAGCTGAGTTTAGTCTCTATCCTATTTCTCTCTGGTCTTAAATAAAATCTTCCTTGCCTATTTGCTCCACTCCATGCAAGTTTTCTTTGACATTAGCAAGCATGGGTTGGAAAAAGAGCAGTATGCTTATAAAACCACAAGACCAAGATTCGATTCATGTGACCTGCAGGAAAACTGCTAAAAGCTCCTGCTCCTTAATTGGTGCAGTTGTAAAAGGAGTACAAAAAATCCAAGCCTTATATATGTCATCAGAAGCATTAAATGAGATCATGTTGTAAAAGCCCCGTGTTAAGTGTTGTATGCTTTGCACAAAGCAATTGTATTCTGCCCTCAGCAGCTAATACAGAATTGAGAAAGTAAGGACATAATGGTTGACACATAGGCTCTGCATTCAGAAGACCTTTAGTAAGTTTTATAATCTCGCTTTGTCTCCATTTCTCTAAATGAAAATGAGGAGAACAGAACTTTGTAAGCTTGTGTGGAACAAAAGGACTTAATTGAGTGCTTGGAATAGTTTCTGGCAGATAGTCAGCATGGAGGAAAACATAGCATATGTACTGTATGTTCAAAAATGTAGTTAGATCTTCCCTCTCCTAAAGGTGCTGGTGGCTTCTCAGTGTTTTGGGTTTAAACCCAAAGTTTTATGTAAGCCATTCTTCCCGGTAACCTGTGATCTAGTCAGAATGATGTTTTATACAACTTCACTCAGGTATAATTGGTCTATAATAAACTGCATGCATTTAAATACATTTTTGATGATTTAAAATATTTATACATTTATAAAATCACCAAATCATATTCTGTTATATATTTTAGTATTAAAAGAGTTGGATTCTGTGGACCTCATATTATGCTTTTGCATCACAGTGGACTTCTTTTCTTCTTGTTTTTCCCCACCCTATTCCAGAAATTTTCACCAGAATCCTTCTGAGATATCCTTAAATCAACTCATATGTTACCTCTTCAGAGAAGCCCTGCCTAACCTCAAGACTTAGCTATCTAGTCACATAGTTCCCAAAATAGTTCATTCATACAATTTTTCAAGAATTAATATTGCATGACTATTTGATTCTCCCTGACTTGTCTGGAAGCTACATGGTAAATATTGTATTACCACAGTTGAGCATATAGCCCTTTGGCACCTAATTGGAAATAAAGCTTCCGCAAGATTAATATTTGCCTATTAACTTTGTGTATAACATTTTGGCCATGTAAAGGTTTTTAATCTTTATAAAGTGAACTCCATCAACCTTGCCTGTAGAAGTACACTCATCTCTTCAGGCTAGGCTCTTTCCTATGATGTATGCAGGATCTCATCCAGGAGGCTCTTTACACCACCTTCCAGGCTCCAATCTGACCCACGGTGGGGAAAGTCTGCCGCTACTGCTGCAGGTGACTGTCTGGTTTGCCTGGGACTATTAAACAATTTCCTGGGACTTGGAACTTTTGGTGGTAAAATCAAGATGCACGCTCAGTCACTCAGTCATGCCCCACTCAGTGTGACTCTGTGAACTCTAGTTCTCCAGGCTCCTCTGCCCGTGGGATTTCCCAGGCAAGAATACTGGAGTGAGTTGCCATTTGCTTTTCCAGGGGATCTTCCTGACCCAGGGATCAAACTCATAACTCCTGTGTCTCCTGCATGGGAAGGCAGATTCTTTACCACTGAGCTATCAGGGAAGCCCTAAATAAGTATGTAGGATGATGAAGATGAAGGTGAAGGTGAAGATTGTTAGTTACTAAGTCATGTCTGACTCTTTGTGACCCCATTGACTGTAGCCCACCTGGCTCCTCTGTCCATGGAATTCTCCAGGCAAGAATACTGGAGTGGGTAGCTATTCCCTTTTCCAGGGATTCTTCTTGACCCAAGGATTGAACCTAGGTCTCCTGTGTTGCAGGCAGATTTTTTACCATCTGAGTCACTTTGGCAAACCAGTACCATTCCCCACACGGGCTTTCCCAAAGGCACTCCTCGGTCAGTCATCTGCCTGCTGATCTCAGCAGCCTCTTTCCAGGTGTGGAAGACTGATTAGAGTTGGAGAAAGAGAGACTCCATGATTTAAATCAATCTGATCATTATCTTCCCTGAAGTCTATGCGTGTACCATTAGTGTGGTACATAATATACACTCTGCTGAATGAGTAGATGAATTCAACATTTTTAAAACATAAGATAGATAAGCTTCTGCCACTGGATCCTGGGAACTCCCTGGAAAGTTACCCTGCATCTCAGCACTGAAAACACAAAACATGCGAGAGTCGTAGAATTCAGGGCAATGGATACTATTTTCCCTGATAGAAAAACTCAATAGGAGCTTTAGGAAGAGATTTGACTAATGGGACAGAGGATCCTGGTGGGCTACAGTCCATGGGGCCACAAGGAGTTGGACATGACTGAGCAACCAACATACACAGACACAATTTATTAAACAACATATTTGGAAATTACACATAGAAAACATTCTCCCTTTCCACAATAATTACGCATTGCTCAATCTCCCTTTTTTCATCTCCTGACAACCATCACTCATAGAAACAGTTCTATGAGTTTGACTATTTTGTATATTCTTACAAATGAGGTATATAAAATAATATGCGTTCATCTGTGACTGACTTATTTCACTTAGCGTAATGTACCCAAGTTCATCTATGTTGCTTAATAGTATAAAGTTACAGTCATACAAGATAAATAAGCTCTAGAGATCTGCTATACAACATGGTGCCTGTAGTTAATAAACAGTCTTGTGCACCTGAAAAAACTGTTAAGAGAGTAGATCTCATGTAAAGTGTACTAATTACCAAACGAACAAACTGAAAGAGGAGGGGACACAAGAATATTTTGGAGGTTATGGATACGGATACGTTTATTACCTTGATGGTGATGGAATCATGGGTGTATGCACATATCCAAACTCACAAAAATGTGCACATTAAATGTGTGAAACTTTCGTATACAAAGCATAAATCAACAGAGCTTGAAAAAGTAAGAAATCTTCTCTTGGACTCCAAACTTCAATATCTGTTTTTTACTCTGTCATTACACAGGTGGAAACTTTATTGCCTGGGCCCCAGATCTTACCTCCTCAACTAGGTAAATCCTTCTACCACTATACCTCCTTAATCCATCTACCTGCTGTGCCTTAGGACTCTTGTCATAAACTCTTTGGCTTTTTCCAAATCAAAGCATGTGCTCTGTACTCATGCACTCACAGATCCAGACTTTGGTCTCCCGTCTAGACTGTATTATAAATTTTTGCTCTCCTTTCTCAATTACTGCAAATTCATATGTGGCCAGTATATCCACATGGATGTACTACTTGTTGATATCTGCCACCTCTTTTTATTGGTTCTCTGCCATAACTAATTGTTAAACATTTTCAGCTGTAACAGTGATGGCTGATATTTCACAGTCTCTCTACATCTTCCTCCTACTGTCATATTATAAAATTCAAACCCACCTGGGAAAGGTAAATAATACAATGCTCACTAGGATATGTGCAGTTTACTAGACCTTATTCTTTTTCACCAGAGAAATATATCAACATTAAATTATTGAGATGGGAATAGGCTGAAGGTAAAATAATTGGAAGAGGAAGAAAGCCCAGAAAACCAATCATTACCTTTGTATTCATCACGTCTTATATGTCTGAAAAATTATAACCACTCAAATACTTCAACGAATATATAAATCATGTGAGTACATGAACAAATAAATGAAAGTTCTTCAAAATAACCTTATCTCATTCATATTTGAACATAGAGGTATCTCAGGGGTAACATCTAATTGTTCCATTACGTCAGAGAATGTTTTCTTATAGAAAATTTTCTGGATCTAATTTTAATTCGCATCTTTACTACTATTCCTAGATTTCTTCCTACTTCAAATCTTGTGAGAAATTGACAAAAAGCTTCTGCTTACCTGATCCCCTCTCATGATGATTTACCATTCAGTTAACTTTGACCACATTATTCAAATTTTTTTTTTCTGTTAGGTTTTCTCTTCTTTCCTTTCCTTTTCCTACCTGAATGGTTGTCTTAAAGTCATTAGATAAGAGCACATGGGAAGCTGAGATGGAAAGAGGGTATTCACATAATGATCAGGGTGGGGACTTGAGATTAACGATAGAAGATTGATTGTGTATTGAGTGTGAAAATTAGTACATAAATTAGAGACAATAGGAGTCAATTTTCTCACTGTTGAAGGAAGTTACAAATATCGAAAATGGGAAAACTAGAATGTACCATAGGCATATGGTATTGAACTTAAACTGGAAATATCAGTGAGTGTGTAGATAAAGAGGACATAGATAGATAGATATATAGATAGATAATTCATACAAAAGGGTATGTCATTGTTCAGTTACTAAGTCATGTCTGATTCTTTGTGATCCTATGGACTACAGAACACCAGGATTCCCTGTCCTTCACCATCTCCCAGAGTTTGCTTAACTTCATGTACACTGAGTTGGAGATGCCATCCAACCATCTCATCCTCTGGTTCAGCCTTCTCCTCATGCCCTCAATCTTCCAGCATCAGGGATTTTTACAGTGAGTTGGCTCTTTGCATCAGGTATCCAAAGTATTGAAGCTTCAGCCTCAGCATCAGTCCTTCCAATGAATAATTCAGGTTGATTTCCTTTAGGATTGACTGGTTTGATCTTTTTGCTGTCCAAGGGATTCTCAAGAGTCTTCTCCAGCACTACAGTTCAAAAGGATCAATTCTTCAGCACTCAGTCTTCTTTATGGTCCAACTCTCACATTTGTACTAGACTACTGGAAAAACCCTAGCTTTGACTGTATGGATCTTTGTCAGCAAAAAGTAATACACTGTCTAGATTTGTTATAGTGTTTGTTCCAAGGAGCAGTCATATTTTAATTTCATGGCTGCAGTCACCATTAACAGTGATTTTGGAGCCTGAGAAAATAAACTCTGTCACTGTTTCCATTGTTTCCCCATCTATTTGCCATGAAATGATGGGACTGGATGCCATGAAATGATGGGACTGGATGCCATGATCTTAGTTTTTTGAATGTTGAGTTTTAAGCCAGCTTTTTCATGCTTCTCTTTCACCTTCATCAAGGGGTTCTTTGGTTCCACTTCACTTTCTGCCATTAGGGTAGTGTCATCTAGATATCTGAGGTTGTTGATATTTCTTTCAGCACTCTTGATTCCAGCTTGTGAGTCATCCAACCTGGCATTTGCATAATGCACTCTGTATATAAATTAAATAAGCAGGGGGACAATATACAACCTTGACATACTCCTTGCCAAATTTTGAACCAGTCAGTTGTTCCATGTCCAGTTTTAACTATTGCTCTTTGACCTGCATACAAGGTTTCTCAGGAGACAGATAACATGGTATGGTATTCCCTTCTCTTTAAGAATTTTCCACAGTTTGTTGTGATCCATACAGTCAAAGGCTTTGGCATAGTCAATGACGCAGATGTTTTTCTGTGATCTCCTTGCTTTTTCTATGATCCAATGGATGTTGGCAATTTGATCTCTGGTTCCTCTGCCATTTCTAAATCCAGCTTGTACATCTGGAAATTCTCAGTTCATGTACTGTTGGAGCCTAACTTGAAGGATTCTGAGCATTACTTTGCTAGCATGTGAAATGAGCACAATTGTACAGTAGTTTAAGCATTTTTTGGCATTTCCCTTCTTGGGGATTTGAATGAAAAAACTTACTTTTTTGAATCCTGTGGCCCCACTGGTGATTTTTTCAAATTTGCTGACATATTGAGGATAGCACTTTAACAGCATCATCTTTTAGGATTTTAAATAGTTCAGCTGGAATTTCATCACCTCCACTATCTTTTTTTTGTAGTAATGTTTCCTAAGGCCCACTTGCCTTCACAGTCCAGGATTTCTGGCTCCAGGTGAGTATATATGTATATACATAGACACCTGGACTCTGTACACTCACAGAGCCCACATGTGGTGGTTTCCCAATTTCAATAATCACAGCTGGTACCAGATTCTTTTTTTTTTTAATATTATGATCTACCTAAAAGGAAGAAAAGCTTTTGTAGAAATAACTGTTTCTATGTCTAGTATACATAAAACAGGGCATGATCCCAAAACATCAATTGTGCCAGAAAATAAGGTTCTCAAATATTATTGTGAGCATGAGATGCCTAAAGACACAGGAACCAGGATGAAGGACCTCCTACTAACAAATCTAAAACATTTTTGGCATCAAAGTAAATAACAAGTATAACCCATTGAATAGAATAGGAATCCATGACTCCAGACAGACATAAACATATTTACATATTAAAATTTTGGTGAGAACCAAGATGTCTACATATTTAAAATGCATTTCACAAAAGTGCTTATAATTTCAAATGGAAAATGAATAGATTTATAGTAGATAAAATGAGTTGAATCTATCTTAGATTAATAATCAAAGTCAATATCACCAATAAGAGAACACACTTAGATTGTGTGACACATAATAGGATCAAAACAAAACAAAACTCAGCCCTACTATAGCACTGCTTCTGCCAGAGGTGTATAATCTAAATATAATTGTGAAGCAAAATCAGACAAACCAAACTGGAGCATATTATATAAAATAGCTTCTATTCTTCAAAAGTTTTAGAGATTAAAAGAAAAAAATCAAGAATGAAAAATTTTCCCAGATTGAAGGAGATTAAAGGAACATAGCAACAAAATGCAAAATGTGATGTTTAACTAGATCTATGTGTTAAAAAAGACTGTGAAAATTAGCAAAAATTGAATGAGATCTAAGTTGTATTTAGTGACAGTACATCAGTGTTAATGTCCTGCCTTTGATGTTTGTATTGGGTAACGTGAGAATATACCTCGGTTTATAGAAAATATGCACTAAATACTCCAGCGCAATTAAGTAATATGCAACTTATGCACAAAATTGTTTCAGAAATAAAATCTTCCTTATACATACAACATTTCTGAAAGTTTGATTTTTTTTTTCAGACTTAAGAAAAACAATTTTTAAAAGAAACATTTCCAGGTGCTCCTTTTTCCTGCCTCTCTTGAGTTGACAGGTGGTCCCAGACCATCTTCCTTTAACCTTCCCTCCCCATTTCCACAGCCATGTAGGTGTGCACAACTTTTAAGTAAAATCTGAGGTAGACAGCACTAGGCTGGAAAAGGCACGATTTCACTGAACCATGATATGACCTAACTCAAGTTTAGATCAAATGGACATTGTAACTTTGGAAAGAGTTCCTATTGGCAAAATTTACTTCTGAATTCTGCTGGCTAAGAGTCCTCTGGATCCCAAATCACCAGATTCTCCTTGCAATACCGTTTTCTCTGGCACACATCCTCCCAATATGTGCATGTCTTTATGTAGATCTCCATTCCAGTATGGGCTTCCCTGGTGGCTCAGTGGTAAAGAATCTCCTGCTGATGCAGAAGATGTGGGTTTGATCCCTGGGTCAGAAAGATCCTCCGGAGAAGGAAATGGCAACAGGTTTCAGCATTGTTGCCTAGGAAGTCCCATGGACAGAGGAGCCTGGGGCACTATAGTGTTGAGATCACAAAAGTGTTGGACAGGACTTAAGGACTAAACCCCAATCATACCAGTATTTCAAATGCAAACCCATTGTGGATATCACAGAGTGCTCCTTTATTGTAATGAAAGAACCCTACTAACATGTATACTTGACTATTTCTACCCTATAAAAGAATCCTGTAGTCAGGTTCCAAAATAAAAGCACCTTCCATCAACTCTCCACCTAATATTCACTGTAAAATGTAATAACACAGTGAGAATGTGATAAAATGTGGTCAAATTAAGTCAATATTGAGAGTAAATCTTAAAAATTTTCATCAAAGGAAAGAAAATCATAACTATGTGGGGTGGTAGATGATAACTCTAGACTTATTTTGTTAATTGTTTTGTAATATAAGTAAATATTATATTTACTCATTATATTTTACCTGAAACTAATGAACTGTATGTCAATTATATATCAATGAAATTAAAATATTAAATTGGAGTATTTACCAATTTAACTGCTAGATTTATTCTAAATTCAGAAGCACACAGACTGGATGTACGAGATGAGCTTTTTCCCAGCTTTATTGAGATACAATTGACATATAACATTATTGAAATTTAAGGTATACAATGTGATAATTTGATTCATGAATATGGTGTGAAATATCTACCATAATAATGTTAGCTGAAACATCCTTTACTTCATATTATTACCAATTTGCTGTTCTTATTGTCATCATGAGAAAAATTTCTACTATCGTAGCAACTTTCAAGCACACAGTATAGTATTGTTAAGGAGAGTCATTATGCTGTACAATAGATCCCTGGAACTTATTGAAGTATGGATATTCTTTTGTCTGAACACATGATAAAAGACTTAGCTCTCTGAATGAATCCGTCTCTTCAGTGGATTTGTGATTTTGCTTATAAATTGAGTAGGCAAGCTGAGATAATTTAAAATAGTCAATCAATATTTTCTAAGATTTACTCATAGATTGTTTGGTATGTGAATTAATTCATCTCTGGGTTTTCAAGTTGCTCAACTTTGACCCTTTCAGCTAATGAAATGCAAACAAACATGCCATCTAATTAATGAAGCCATTTCTCTTGTGAATATAGATATTTCTCTAAATCTAAGATCAATGTTGTTGTAGGCAGGCATTCCAGATAAAGTTTTATTCCTAGCTTTATTACATGAAATAATTTATACAATGTGAATTTGGAATAAATTTGTTAGAATAACAGTTGCCTAACTCTTGTTTAAATTAATTCTTAGAATTTTATCAGTATAGTCTGATATAATTGGCAGCACTAAGATATAGCATCTTTTATATCCAGTTTGGAATAATTATGGACTGAAAAATTTAATGCAGTCCTGATTTTGTCAATGATATATAACTAGAGTCTCTTAAAAGTGCAATAATATAAGACGTGTAAAAAATCAAAAGGATATAAGTGCCTTAACTTACAATGATAATGAGTGTGACAGTTTGCTGAAGTAGCTATAAATCAAATGTACTATAGCTATAAAAAAATAAAGCAGTACACATTTGGATAAGGTCCTATATTGCTATAAAAGCTGTGCATACAAATGAGAAGGCGGCATCCACACTATCTT
Organism: Capra hircus; assembly: GCF_001704415.2. NCBI lineage: Eukaryota > Metazoa > Chordata > Mammalia > Artiodactyla > Bovidae > Capra > Capra hircus. The sequence goes on from NC_030826.1 coordinate 3,692,036, forward strand.
CAGGGAATGGTCTGCCCCTGAACGAAAAGATGATGATGTAGAATTGTTTTTGGAAAACTGTTGAAGTTCATCCTCATCTAGTAGGAATCAAAGCAAGGCAATAACATTTGGAACACAAATGAAATCATTCAAAGTATGATAATACGAGAACTAAAATCACAGAGAGCAGATGACACTGAAGGCTACAGAACTGAAAAAATGTGTTTTCCAATTTCATGTTTATTATCATTGACTGACTAAAGATTTTTCTTTAACCTAAAAGAAAAAATGTGGGTCCGACATAGCATTTTCTTTATGTTATCCGAGAAGAAACACAGTGTTAAGTGTATCTACTGACTTTTCCTTAAGGAGGTTACATAGATGAAAGTCAAAAATGAATCCATCACTGAAAAGAGCAAAGTAGTAGAAATCAGATTTTACCAAAATTAGACTGAGTAGACTTCTGTTTGGTATTATGCTGCTACTGAATGGAATAAAACATTTTTTAGCTTGCATTGAAAAGATGTTAATTATAATTGATAAAAATTAAGTTCAGCATGTAATTTACACAGTATTTTAGAAATAATGAAAACTGTTTGGTTATGGAGCAAAGATATAAATTCAGGAAATAGTTAAGGACACTGGTATTCATTTTAGTGCAATTTTTACATTGCACAAAAATTAATATCCAGTTTTTGTCTATGAGTCATTGACAACTATTAGTATCCATGTGGGTCAAACCTGAACCAGATCAAGCCTAAAAGATGGTTTAAACAAAACACAGCACTGGATTCATCTCAGCTGAGAAGTCAAGACTGTAGCTGGAAAGATAATGGCAGGAGTCAGATTATTACATGGCAGTGGGAGGTCCTACTTGACGGTCCTAGGACAGTGATCTATAAAATTAGGATTCTTAGTTAATGTTAAGATACCTGCAAAAAACATATAAGTCTTTTGCAGTCTTAGATTATGGCAGTTATCTAAGTTGTTTCATCTAGTAAATATTTATTGAATACTTGCTATTGGCAGATATTGTGAAAAATTATGTGATATAGCAGGAATCAAGGTGAAAATGATCTTGGCCCATCAGAGTTTATAGTTCAGTTAAGTTCAGCTCAATCACTCAGTCGTGTCCTATTCTTTGTGACCCTATGAATCGCAGCACGCCAGGGCTCCCTGTCCATCACCAACTCCCAGAGTTTACCCAAACTCACATCCATTGAGTTGGTGATGCCATCCAACCATCTCATCCTCTGTCATCCCCTTCTCCTCCTGCCCTCAATCTTTCCCAGCATCAGGGTCTTTTCCAATGAGTCAGTTCTTTGCATCAGATGGCCAAAGTATTGGAGTTTCAGCTTCAACATCAGTCCTTCCAATGAACACCCAGGACTGATCTCCTTTAGGATGGACTGGTTGGATCTCCTTGCAGTCCAAGGGACTCTCAAGAGTCTTCTCCAACACCACAGTTCAAAAGCATCAATTCTTCGGCGCTCAGCTTTCTTTATAGTCCAACTCTCACATCCATACATGACCACTGGAAAAACCATAGCCTTGAGTAGACGGACCTTTGTTGACAAAGTAATGTCTCTGCTTTTTAATATGCTGTCTAGGTTCGTCATAACTTTTCTCCCAAAGAGTAAGTGTCTTTTAATTTCATGGCTGCAATCACCATCTGCTGTGATTTTGGAGCCCAAAAGAATAAAGTCTGCCACTATTTCCACTGTTACCCCATCTAGTTCCCATGAAGTGACAGGACTGGATGCCATGATCTTTGTTTTCTGAATGTTGAGCTTTAAGCCAAATTTTTCACTCTCCTCTTTCACTTTCATCAAGAGGCTCTTTAGTTCTTCTTCACTTTCTGCCATAAGGGTGGTGTCAGTTATATGGTAAGTTTATAGCTGGGGAAGACCAAAGGAAAAAAAAATACAACATAGAATAATAAATGCAATAATGGTACAGAAGATTGGTGATTTACCTGGTCTTAGGGATGGAGGGCATCTGGTAAAAAATCCTGCTAACAGTTCTTTTAACTATGTATATTAAAAGTGTCAATGTAAAGTTTAACATATTTACCATTTCCATGATTATTTGTGTGTCAGTATATGCAACATGCCACCTTAAGATTTAGGGACTTGAAAGAGCAACCATTTATTTGCTCACAATTCCGTGGGTCAACCAGGTGGCTCTTTTGTTCTCGGGCAGCTTGTCTCAACTGCTGTCAACAGTCAACTCGTATGGGACTAGACACTCTGTAGTAGCTGTATTCATATGTCAGCATGTTCAACTAGGCTTGCTGGAGCATCTAGAATGACCAGTCTCTGATCTTCTAATAAGCTAGCTTAGGTTTGTTCATATGAGAGCAAAATCAAGAGAGAGTGAGGCCACGTTTGTAAGAACTATTTAAGCCTCTACTTATATGAAATTTACTGACACCCCACCTTGTCAAACAAGCCCAGACTCAAAGGATAAAGAATCAGACTTTTTCAGTTAATAGGTAGATCTGCAAAGTATTCTCAATTGCACTTTGTTAAAAGAGAAATAACTTTGCAGTCAGGACAATTTTCTTGATAAAACTTTTAGACTCTCCAATAATTTAGGATGAAATTTGAATGATTAAAACTGACTAAAAATATTTTTCCCCAGTCTATGCCACTCAACCTTGTTTTCCACTACTCCCTAGTATTAAAACTTTAAACAGAGACTTACATAAAATTCCCTTTAAATTCTCTCTGCAAGTGAGATTTGCTCATCCTTCAATGTTTAGCATGAGCTCTACTTTACCTTCAGGTTTTTCTTATTGTTGTTGCTGTTCAGTCACTAAGTTATTTCCAACTCTTTGCAACCCCATGGACTACAGCACACCAGGTTTCATTGTCTTTCACTACCTCCTGGATAGTGACTCTTTCCCAGCATTAGGGTCTTTTGCAATGAGTTGGCTCTTCACATCAGGTGGCCAAAGTATTGGAGCTTCAGCTTCAGCATCAGTCCTTCCGATGAATATTCAGAGTTGATTTCCTTTCGGATTGACTGGTTTGATCTCCTTACTGTCCAAGGGACTCTCAAGAGTCTTGTCCAACACCACAGTTCAAAAGCATCAATTCTTTAACACTTAGCCTTCTTTATGGTCCAACTCTCATATTTGTACATGACTACTGGAGACACCACAGCTTTGAGTATATGGACCTTTGTTACTCTGAATGAAAATGAATGTGGCTCAAGGCCAAATCACTTGTATATAAACTGTTTTCAAAAGGGTTATCTGCTACTGAATTTCCTCACTTCAGACAACACCTATTCACTGCAGCACATACTGTTGCTCTTAATCTTAAACTCACTAGGATCTTATTTAACCACTTCTTTAAAGTTTATATTTTCTCCATAATTAGAAGTAAATCCCTTGAAGATTAGAACTCTTTATTTTATGCTTTATCAGTAGTTTTTCTTGAATCTTTTAAATACAGGTCAGTTTAAAGTGTGCTTCCATAAAATACTATATATGATTTTTCATCATTTATTATAAAAATATGCAAAATGAGATGCCTATTACATTTTCATTTACCTCAAAATAAGTTACTTTTCTCCAAATATTTTGATTTTCAGCTAAGGAGCCCAAGTTAATCAGTTTAGTAAATTACGTAGCTTAAAAGAGTAGAGAATAAAAATTGGTAAAACATGGGAGTTGGCCAAATGTGACAGATAAGGAATCAATAGCCATTAAGACACTTTCAGCCAATATTCTTAATGATTATACCATTTCCTTCTTTGAAAAATCTTTGCTTCATTCATTTATGGCATCTGTTGAGAATCTAGGGCACAGCAGTTCCTGTGTATTCACAAAAGCAGATACCGAGTGTCTAAAGCAAGTCTAAAGGTAAAGTAATAACACTCTGCAAAGAAGTATGAACTTCCCCCCATGTGGATATCAATGTTTCTAATTTTTTGTTACATATTGGCATAAATGTGTTAATAATATGCCAGAAAATCTGATTGAAAGGGAAAAAGCAACTAATTTTCTCCATGCTTAGCATATAAAATACCAAGCATAAGAATGCTTTGAAATATTTTAATCCTTGAAAATTGCTTTAACATCAGCCTGTTAGGCACTGAGTAGATAGAAACCTTTTATCTACTTTCTTTTATTTGGATAAAAATATCACCTTTTTCTCCATTTGAGTAAAAAATCCTGAACTGAAGAGCAGGCAGCCTGCATGTCCAATCCAACCTTTTTTATATAGGCTCTGTGATCTGATCTATATAATGGAGACATTAATACCAGTCTTTACCTTTGTATGAAACAATGAGAACACAATCAAATAAGACACATGAAAATTCTTTATAACTGGAAAATGGTAGGGGGAAGTTGCATTATTACAGTACTACAGTATAATATTAATACCGAGATGTTGTTCCCCCATTCCCTACTAAAATGTGTCATTCTAGATAATCCAATGATTGGCTATGTAACCTTTAGCAAGTCAGTCACTTCATCACAGTTTTCTCATCCTGTAAATGAGAGTGCTTTACTAGATGATATTAAGGTCTTTTCTATCCTTTAAAATTCTGTGATAAAACAAGTTAAAAAATCTATTATGGAATGCTGTTTGAAAAAATTAAGAAATAATGTAAGCTCCCTCTCATTTAACTGATGCCTGTTTGCAAAGTTATATTTATGGATTTGATCATATTTATAATTTTGATTAATTAGGTTAATTACTTCATCTTTGATCAACTGATTGACTATATAAGGCAATTAGATTAGCGATTATATTATAATCCAAGTTCTTATAGTGGCCTAAAATGTCATTTATATCTGGCTCTTGGTTATATTGTATAAGTTTTTAAAGATGCCTGCAAATTATTTGATGTTTCTTCCTTTGAGAGGCAGGGTCTATATCCTCTTCCCTTGAACCTGAATGATTTCTTCAAATAATAGAATACTGAAATGATGCTACCTGACCTCAAAGACTGGACCATCAAAGTCCATACCACTTCTGCTCAGAACATCCAAAATGCTTACTCTCTGGATGTTCCCTTTTGGGACCTTCCTTAGAAATCAGCCTCCTTACCGGGGGATGCCCAAGCCACATGGAGGGGGCATATGCCTATACTTCGGTCAACAGTCCCACCAAGGTTCAATTCTTTTCAGTCCAGGTTCTAGACATGAGAGTAAACAAGCAACCAGATGTTTCTAAAATAAAGCCCCAGATGTGGTGGAGCAGAGATAAGACATCTCTGCTATTGCTTGGCCAAAACCTTGACCTGCCAACTTGTGAGCATAACAAAATTCTAATTGTTTTACACCACTTGCTTCAGGCTGCTTTGCTATGCAGCCGTAAGTAACCAGATCGGTCTACGTCTTTGACCTTCTCTCAGCTGTCATGCTCCAGATACCATGACTTCCCTTGGTACCTGCACTACAAAAGGGTTTTCCTATCTGGGGGCCTTTATTCTTGTTGTGCCCTCTGCTCAGAACCCTTTCTCATACAAACCCTTTCTATACCTATGCATGGCTGTCTATCAATACTTAGATAGCTCAACTAAATGGCACCTCTTAAGAGAGGTTTTCCCCAAATCACCTTGCAGAAAGCAACCTCCCTACACACTATCACTAGTGCTTCCATTGTCTAAAATTGTCTTATATATCTATCTGTGCATTTAGTATTCATCTTACTCCTATAATATTCACCAAGAAAGCAGAAAGCTTTTGCCATCTTGCTCAGCCCACTCCAGTATTCTTGCCTGGAGAATCCCATGGACGGAGGAGCTTGGTGGGCTCCAGTCCACGGGTCGCAAAGAGTCGGACATGTCTGAGGGACTTCAGTTTCACTTTCACAGGTATATGTGCAGCTCCTAAGACACTTTAAGTGAATAGTGAATATAATGTGCACAAGAAGCATTTTCCCTAAAGTCTTAAACATATATTCTTAAGCCCAACACCAAAAAGTAGTATCAAAAGTCTATACTAGGACCCATACCTCTGAATTTCTAACATGAAATTCAAATTATTCCAAAGCAACTCTACTATGGACATTGTTTTAAGGGAAATGCTTTCTCTGTACATATGACCATTTCCTCATAAAATAATATTATAAGACATTATATTGTAATTTAGAAAATACTATATCATGGATTCTCAACAGAAATTGCAACAGCTTTTATATCCAATTAGGATAAATCACCTTAGATAGGAAAAGTATAACAAAGAAATAGATTTCCACTGTGCCTCGCCTCACTTCCATACTGATCTGTCTATGACTTTCATTTATTTTTTGTATAGTTATAATTGATGATATGAATAATAAACTGAAACTCTTCCCCTTGTACGAATAATCCCCTTTCTCTGTCTACTGAAGCCCAGTTCTTCCTTATATTACTGTTCCTCTATATTCAGCCCATGTAACCTAGCAATTACTGATCCTATTGTTACTATAGCTTTCTCTTTTCCCAAATATCATATAGTTGTAATTATATAGTAGGTAGCTTTTTCATTCTGGCTTCTGTCACTTATCAATATACATTTAACATTCCTTCCATTTTTTTTTTAGCTTAATAGCTCATTTCATTTCTGAATAATGTTTCATTGCATGGATGTACTGGTGATGGTTGTTTAGTCGCTAATTGTGTCCAACCTGCAACCCCATGGACTGTAGCCCACCAGACTTCTCTGTTCATGGATTTCCCAGGCAAGGATATCAGAGTGGGTTGCCATTTCCTTCTCCAGGGGATCTTCCCGACCCAGGGATCGAACCCACATCTCTTGCATTGCAGGCGGTCTCCTTCTTTGAAGGTAGGTTCTCTGAGCCACCAGAGAAGCCCATATGGATATACTAAGGTCTGTCTATTCATTCACCTATTCAGGGACATTTTGGTTGTTTCTAAGTGTTTTGAGACTATAAATAAAGCTTCTATAGATATTTGCATGTCGATCTTTGTGTGGCATGTTATATGGTTCTAAGTTGCTATGATGACTGTCTAACCTAGTATACTTGTGTGAAAGTGTCTGACCCAGTACAAGCCTTCATTCACTCTACCATGGAGTGACCTTTCACCATGGAAGATGATCTTTCTGAAGTGTAAACTTATCACTGTCACCATTATGCTGAAAGTTTTCATAATGCATTCAGTGAAGTTTCAATTCTTAACATGACATCAGTGGACATTTATTATGAAATTCCAAAAGGTGCCTCCCAATTTACACCAAACAACTGTGCCACATGTGGACGCAGTAAAGCACACGACTTCCCAGGATGTAGCCCTTATTCCCCTAGTGTCTATGGCTCTCTGGCTCAAGCATGCCCTTCTCTATTTTGATTTCTTATTCAAACCTCTTGGTGTCCTTGAAGTCTTTGTCACTTCCAAAGATAACCTCTCTCCTCTCTACCCCATAGTATCTACCAGGTATACCTGAAATAATATCTACCCCAATACCTTGCACTGTGACTTGTTTGCTCATCTCCCTCCTCACTGCATTGTGGCAGTGGTGTTTTATAGTGCATGTTTTATGGTAGTCTACTTAGGTTAGAGAATGAAGCATGAGGTTTTAGAAGGGGTACTGGATACAGCAGATCAGACTTTGAGTTTCAGCTTTACAACTTACTAGCTTGTTGTGTAAGTGCTTGTAAGTTAATTAAAGTTTCAGAAACAAATTTTCATTTGAAATTTTACAGTAATGTTTTATGCTTTATAGTTACTGCAGGTTTTAATAATGTCTGTAGATTTATAAGTTATAAAGTGGCAAGCATGTGAAATATATCCAATGGACTTTCAAGTATAAAATCTTAAGATTATTATTATTAATAGTGTAAGTCCCATCCAAAAAAGAGAAAAAAAAAGGATAAACTATAATTATAAACTTTCTAAAGCTGAAAAAACCCATAGAGGTAATTTCATTCAACCATTTAATTTTACAGATGAGGAAACTGTAGAAACAATTGGTTTAAAAGGGCTGCAAAAATGTCACAGGAATTAGCTTCATTAAAAGTAGAATTAAGCACAACCAAAGGAAACAATTAAAAAAGATTATGTTAAACAAAATGGGATAACTTTTGAAAATCAAGATTAAAAAACTTGTTTTAATTGTCTGGTTTCTTTACAACTTTAAAAGAAGATATACTTTTTAGAGAAGATTCAATTTTGAGAAAAAAATTATTTCATGTCTTTATTAATGTGACCATGGATAAGATCAAACTTGTACTGGAGCCTTTCCTTGTAAAGCAGAGAGACCACTGAGACAGGGAAGCTGCTGTTTAGGAGTCCTGTATTGTGAAGCTATACATATAAAGTTTTATATATCTATTATGAGTGCTGGATCATAGAAGAGCTCAAATCATTAAAGTGAAAGTGAAAGTGAAGTTGCTCAGTCGTCTCCAACTCTTTGCGACCCCATGGACTGTAGCCTACCAGGCTCCTCCCTCCATGGGATTCTCCAGGCAAGAGTACTGGAGTGGGTTGCTATTGCCTCCTCCAGGGGATCTTCCTGACCCAGGGATTGAACCCAGGTCTCCAGCATTCCAGGCAGATGCTTTAAAGGAAATAGTAAATAGCCCCTACCACCACCCCATCTACCTCTCAGTTCAGTGCTGTCACTCAGTTGTGTCCAACTCTTTGAGACCCCAGGGACTGCAGCACTGCCAGCCTTCCCTATCCATCACCAACACCTGAAGCTTGCTCAAACTTATGTCCTTCGAGTCGATGATGCCATCCAGCCATCTCATCCTCTATCATCCCCTTCTCCTCCTGCCTTCAATCTTTCCCAGCATCAGGGTCTTTTCAAATGAGTCAGTTCTTCTCATCAGGTGGCCAAAGTATTGGAGTTTCAGCATCAGCATCAGTCCTTCCAATGGATATTCCGGACTAATTTCCTTTAAGATGGACTGGTTGGCTCTCCTTGTAGTGCAAGCAATTCTCAAGAGCCTTCTCTAAAACACAGTTCAAAAGCATCAATTCTCTGGTGCTCAGCTTTCTTTATGGTCCAATTCTTACATCCATACACTACTACTGGAAAAACCATAGCTTTGACTAGATGACATATTGTTGGCAAGATAATATCTCTGCTTTTTCATATGCTTTCTAGGTTGGTCATAGCTTTCCTTCCAAGGAGCAAGTGTCTTTTAATTTCATGGCTGCAGTCACCATTTGCAGTGATTTTGGAGACTAAGAAAATAGTCTGTCACTGTTTCCATTGTTTCCCCATCTATTTTCCATGAAGTGGTGGGACCCGATGCCGTGATCTTAGTTTTCTGAATGTGAGTTTTAAGCTAACTTTTTCACTCTCCTCTTTCACTTTCATCAAGAGGCTCTTTATTTCTTCTTCACTTTCTGCCATAAGGGTGGTACCATCTACATATCTGAAGTTATTGATATTTCTCCCAGCAATCTTGATTCCAGCTTGTGCTTCATCCTGTCTGGCATTTTCCATAGTATACTCTGCATATAAGTTAAATAAACAGTGTGAAAATATACAACATTGAAATACTCCTTTCACTTTCCTGTTCCATGTCCAGTCCTAACTGTTGCTTCTTGACCTGCATACAGATTTCTCAGGAAGCAGGTCAGATGGTCTGGTATTCCCATCTCCTTTAGAATTTTCCACAGTTTGTTGTGATCCACACAGTAAAAGTGAGAGTTGGACTCTGGAGAAAGCTGAGTGCCAAAGAATTGATGCTTTTGAACTGTGGTGTTGGAGAACTCTTGAGAGTCCCTTGGACTGCAAGGAGATCCAACCAGTCCATTCTGAAGGAGATCAGCCCTGGGATTTCTTTGGAAGGAATGATGCTAAAGCTGAAACTCCAGTACTTTGGCCACCTCATGCAAAGAGTTGACTCATTGGAAAAGACTCTGTTGCTGGGAGGGATTGGGGGCAGGAGAAGAAGGGGACAACAGAGGATGAGATGACTGGACAGCATCACTGACTCGATGGATGTGAGTCTGAGTGAATTCTGGGAGTTGGTGATGGATAGGGAGGCCTGGCGTGCTGCGATTCATGGGGTCGCAAAAAGTCGGACACTACTGAGCAACTGAAATGAACTGAACTGAACTGAACACAGTCAATGGATTTGGCATAGTCGATAAAGCAGAAGTAGATGTTTTTCTGGAACTTTCTTGTTTTTTCCATGATCCAAGGAATGTTAGCAATTTGATCTCTGGTTCCTCTGCCTTTGTTAAAACCAGCATGAACATCTGGAATTTCACAGTTCACATATTACTGAATCCTGGCTTGGAGAATTTTGAGCATTACTTCACTAGTGTGTGAGATGAGCGCCAGAGTCAGAGTGAAGTCGCTCAGTTGTGTCTGACTCTTTGCGATCCCATGGACTGTAGCCTACCAGGCTGCTCCCTCCACGGGATTCTCCAGGCAAGAGTACTGGAGTGGGGTTCCATTTCCTTCTCCAGGGGATCTTCCCAACCCGGGGATTGAACCCAGGTCTCCCACATTCCAGGCAGATACTTTAACCTCTGAGCCACCAGAGATGAGTGTAATTGTGCAGTAATTTGAGGATTCTTTGGCATTGCCTTTCTTTGGGTTTGGAATGAAAACTGACCTTTTCCAGTCCTGTGGCCACTACTGAATGTTTCAAATTTGCTGGCATATTAAGTGCAGCAGTTTCACAGCATCATTTAGGATTTGAAATATCTCAACTGAAGTTCCATCACCTCTACTAGCTTTGTTTGTAGTGATGCTTCCTAAGGCCCACCTGACTTCACATTCCAGGATGTCTGGTTCTAGGTGAATGATCACACCATTGTGGTTATCTGGGTCATGAGGATCTTTTTCGTATAGTTCTTCTGTGTATACTTGCCAGCTCTTCTTAATATATTCTACTTCTATTGGGTCTATACCATTTCTGTCTTATATTGTGCCCATCTATGCATGAAATGTTCCCTTGGTATCTCTAATTTTCTTGAAGAGATCTCTAGTCTTTTCCATTCTATTATTTTCCTCTATTTCTTTGCATTGATCACTGAGGAAGGCTTTCTTATCTCTCTGTGCTATTCTCTGGAACTCTACTCATTGAGTTTTATCCTTTGAAAGTGAAGCCCTTGATCCAAATTGCAAAATAAATATCTCCTGGGAGAAGAACACTTTCAAGTGCAGAAGGGTCAAAATAGAAAGATGGTGGCAAAAATCAGACAGAAGAAATGGAACCTTGAAAAATATTAATATGGAGAAGGGATAAAATAACTGTTAAATTGACTGTGGAAAAACTACCTGCTAAGGAAATAATATATTAATATAAGTTGATAGCACAGTGTTCAAGGAAATAGATTGATGATTTATGTTGGGTTAAATTTTGCAAATAATTTGGGAGGCTTGGAACAGGTGCTTGGTGAAAAACGGAGGAGGAAGACAGAGGGAGAGAGATGCTTCACACCCTGCAGGAGCCCAGGGCACTTTATTGCTAGAGTGGGTTCAGGTGAGGTGTGTGCAGAGCCACAGAACAGTGATCCATTGAAAGGAAAGTCTTGAGAAAGAACAAAAATGTAGTAGAAGCACAAGCGAAATAATCAGAATGTAAGTTTTTGAAGTAAGAAGTCTTCCATTTGTCCCCGGAGTTATTTGGAGTAATGTCAATTTTCTACCATAGGGGATATTCAGATTTAAATCACTTTCACTTAATTTTAAAAGACAAGGTGACTCTATGAAGGCCTTTGGTTCTCAGATTGTGCCTGCTTACTACCTTCTTTCTCAGTTCAAGGGAGTACTTTTCAACTCAACAATAAGAGATATTCTTGAGAACATGAATGGGTATTCATTTCTCTGAACCTTACCCACTGGTCATGACACAAGTATTTTCTTTCAACCTCCAGGAGTGAGAGACCAGGAATATAGTGTGACTGGGTGAGAATGCAACTGCACCTGAGGCTGGGGAGCACAGGTGGAGAGCCACCTGCACTAACCAGATGTGTGACTGGGGACAGGCCATGTTTCCCGGTGCTCACGGTCCTGGTCCCAGCTGGGGTTTTCCAGGTGGCTCAGTGGTAAAGAACCCACCTGCCAATGCAGAGGATGCAAGAGACATGGGTTAGATGGTTCAGGAAGATGCCCTGGAGTAGGAAATGGCAACCCACTCCAGTATTCTTGGCTTGAAAATTCCATGGACAGAGGAGCCTAGAGGGCTACAGTCCATGGAGTCAAAAATAGTCACACATGACTGAGCAACTGAGAACACACACACTTGTCCTCCTGTTTAAGTTGAGGAAATACGAACAGATGAATGGTTTTCAAATCTTTTTAAAATTATATACGCTGAATTATATGCTTAATAGATATCATTGCTCATGGAAATAACAAGCACACAGAATTTAGATGGTAAGATTAAAATATGAATAGTCTTTTTTGACAATTAAAAAGTGATGGTAATTAATATTTGAGGTGGGAGGAAGTATGTTAAGGTAAAATTTAAAATTCTGCCAGAGTTCAGGAAAAAGTGAGAAAATAATCCTGTATTTTCAAAATATAAATTCTATTTTTGTTTATTTAAAAATGCAATTTGGAGGGGCAAGCACCAGCTTATGGGTTGCCTAACAATGAGGCATGTAGCCACTGGCTCAAAAATAGCACAAGCAGTCAGGCTTAACCTTGTAATACAGGTTATTTTCTGTCTCCTCCTATTTTTCATTTCACACTTCATTTTCAACTTTTAGTGTTGATTTAAAAGCCAGATAACCTTATTCTGCACTCATTCATCACCAATAAAAGCAATTTAAATTAATCTATTTCTTTTTGATTTGGGAGGCTTGGTAAGGACTACAGATGTAACGGTACCACTGCAGGTTGTGGAGCAACATAGAAAGGGTTGAGCTGGGTCATAACTCATTCAGAAATAATTTTTATCTTCAGCTACAATGTAATTGAATCAAAAGCAAAATTGCATGAAGACTTGAACATTAGAAATCTTTTCACTCAAGAAACTCATTTATCTAATTCATAATTTTGCTCAACTCAGAAATCTATTTTGTCCATATTGCATAGGTATGGAATAATGGAAATATGTTATACTTGTCATCTGCAAATCTAGATTCTAATTTTAAAAGTACAATGAGCTAATGTGTAATCTTGCACACATTATGAGACTTTTCTAAAATCTGCTTTTTGTCCTGTAAATTCTGTACTGATTCTTACAGAATAAGACAGTTCTGTAAACCAAATAGATAGTTAATTCAGTAGGCATTCTTCATACTTCCTGCATGACCTAAAAGCACTGCTGTAGGCGTGAGGGACACAGCAGGAACGGAGCAGATGTGATTACCTCCCTTATGGGGCTCACATTCTAGTGAGTGAACACAGTCAATAACAATCAGAATACATCCAGTGGAGATTCGTTCTAACAAGAAACATCACAGATTAAGGGGCGTGGAGAGACATGGGAGTAAGGAAGTTTGATTTTCAAGAATGATTGGGAACAGCCTCTACAGTAAAGGATGTTTGGACACTAAAGTCTATTTTTTTTAATTTCAGAAAACTGATTAAAACTAGTTTTCAAGCACCATTGCCACCCGTAGTAAAAGCGGGAGAATTCCCAGGAGTGCGGGCTTGTTGCTCAAAAGCATTATACTCATCTGTTCAAACCATGACATCAAGATGCTCCCGCTTTCTCTCCCCATTGCTAGACTTCACTTTCTCCTGCTTTTTCCTCATTCACAGGCTAGTTTTTTTTTTTTTTTAATCTTTTTTATTTTCAGATTCTGGCATAACCTTACAACATGTTAATGGATAAATGACATTTTTTTCCCAATAGTTCCAGGAAAAGTGTCAAGAGGGTGTTTCCTCTGGCCTGGCTTGAGTCAGTTGTTCATTTCTAAGTTAATTATCATTGTTACTACTAAAAATAGTAAAGATGATTTATAATTAAGATATCTACTTTTAGGGCTTCCCTGGTGGCTCAGATGGTAAAGAATCTGCCGTCAATGTATGACAGCTGGATTTGATCTCTGGGTCGGAAAGATCCCCTGGAGAAGGGAATGGCAACCCACTGCAGTATTCTTGCCTGGCGAATCCCATGGACAGAGGGAGCTGACAGGGCTATAGTTTATGGGGTCACAAAGAGACAGACATGACTAACACATACACACTTTTAAGGGAGATGCTAAGAAATATCCTTTAATATTTCTTTTCTCTTCTTTTGTTCATTCAAGTTGTTTTCTCTAAGTTGTATCATGGTCCTGAATTTCTCTGATCATATTTATAAATGAAGTGTCAGATTCATTATTAAAGGTCTGTGTTGCCTTGACAGTTGTAACTCTGGTTTCCACAGCAGGCCTCCTTAAATTGAAGTGTTGTGAACTCTCTGTAAATGACCAGACACACTCAGGCAGGCAGTTCTCCTTTTAAGCAGCATTGGTGGAGAGTAAATAGGTAACATGGAGTTCAATTTTATTGTCAATTTGCTGGGCTGTTGTTGTTTAGGTGCCAATTCGGGTCTGACTCTTTCAACCCCATAAACTGTAGCCCGCCAGGCTCCTCTATCCATGAGATTTCACAGGCGAGAATACTGGAGTGGACTGCTGTTTTCTTCTCCAGGGGATCATCTCAACTCAGGAATAGAACCCATGTCTCCTGCATTGGCTGGCAGATGCTTTGCCGCTGAGCCCTTGTCAGTTTTGGAAATTTCTATTCTGGATACAAATTTAAAAGCTTTTTTTTTTTTTTTTTTTTTTCTCAAGCATTACTTTTTGGTATATGTTCAAAGATCTGTTTTTCCTGAACAGAACAATTCTACATCATGGTTCAAATAAGATGCTGTAAGTTTCACAATGAATAATTTGTAATCTCAAGTGTCAATTACACCTTTCGAAAAGCTTCTATATTTCGATCTGTGGATTGAGCCATGGCTCAGGCAGAATTGTAGGAAATGCCATACCAAGTTGTCAAAGGAAACAAGGTCTAAAAACTGGACAGAAATTATCCAGGCCTAAAGGTGACTTGGACTCAGCGGTACAGAATCTGCCTGCAATGCAGGAGATACAGGAGATGCAGGTTTGATCCCTGGGTTGGGAAGATCCCCTGGAGGAGGTCACAGCAAGCCACTCCAGTATTCTTAATGGAGAATCCCATGGACAGAGGAACCTGACAGGCTAAAGTCCATAGCATCACAAAGAGTCAGACATGACAGAAGCATTGGAGTATGCACACACAAAGGCGACTAGGGCTTCCCTGGTGGCTCAGTGGTAAAGAATCCACCTGCCAATGCAGGAGACGCAGGTTCAATTCCTGGATCAGGAAGATCCCCTGGAGAAGGAAATGGCAACCCATTCCTGGGAATGGTTACCTTACCTGGGAAAGGTAACCCTTGGAATGGAAACACAGGTAATGGAAAGGCAACCCAGGTAACAGAGACCCTTACATGGGGAATCCCGAGGTGGGCTACCATCCAAGGGGTTGCAAACAAGTCAGACATGACTCAGCAACTAAACAACAAATTCAGGGGTAAAATTCTTTAAGGTATTTACTCAGCAGAGTTAACTTTGTTGAATTCTAATGTGTATTTTGGTAAATGCTTGTTTTTTGTTTAGTCTTTAAGCATAATGCTACAGACTCTTCCAGAGAGTTTTTTATTTATTTAGGAAACTCTCATTGCCTTAGTCTCAGGGCAGAATTTGTATGCTATCTACCCAGGAAGGGGTGGGGCACGATTCACTGGCTATGTAGCTGGTGGTCCTTGAACTCTGAACGTATGTTTCACCTCACTGCCTCATGTGTGTTACTAATAGCTCGAGGAAGAAGAAATTACATGGGCAGGAGGGGTCGATCCCCTTGCTTTTAAAGCTGAGCATTGTCTGAGGTCAGTTGTCTTTGATGAGGTTCTTTCAAGGCTCAGGAGCAAATCCTTAACTATTTTGGCTCTTTCTGGGCTGCCTGTCTCCAGACTGAATGCCGTCTGGATGTCTGTAAAAGTTTAATTAGATCTCCAGAGATCTTGATATATATTTCAAAGTACAAGGGATGTGTGAGAGCTGGAACAAGAAGGAACCAGGTCCTGTGACTGGTCTGCCTGCTCCGTGCCCAAGGAAGCACAAGACTCAGTACCTAAGACCAGGGTAGAAGCCCCAGGTGGCACAGCTCTCAAATCCACCTGACCCATGAGGGCGTCTCATGGGACACACTATTTGCTGTTCATTCCTATCTCAGTTTTTTCAACTCTTTTCTCTTTACTTTCTGTGTGTGTGTATGTTTTCTTCTCCTCGTCTAATCTCTTGTTGATTCTTGAAAACTTCACAGATCAAAGTGTCCACTGAATGCCATGAATACCAATGACTTTCTCTCACCTGTTCTTGGAAAACAAGGTGTTCTACATGGAGGAGGGTGTTTGTTCATTGTAATGGAAAATAGTGAATGTGCTCTTCCTGTTTGTGACTCACACAACTATCCCCTCACACATGTAAGTACACACATTAGAGTGTGCAGCAAAGGAGGGAGCTCATTATTAGGGACCTTGGGGGAGAAGCTTCACACAGCTCTGTGGCCAGTTTCTCTGAGAGTTTCTAAAGGCAGGTGTCTTGCCAAAAGGAAGATAAATGTCCTTCAGGAAATTCACATCTGCTCTACAACAAAAATTTCCACACCTCTAATTAAAGTTATTTTAATCCTTTTTCCCATGTAATAATTTCCTTGGCTTTTATTATAAGAGAAATTTTTCCCTCCTCCTAGTAACGAAATTACTTTGCAAAACATCTTATATTACCTGCTAATGAATGTCACTTTACCAGAACTACTTCTAATTACAAAGCTTTCCACCACAGTATGAGAGATGGCCCTTTTAAATATGTTAATTTCCTAATGAGGTGGATGAAACTAGAGCTGATTATGCAGAGTGAAGTAAGCCAGAAAGAAAAAACACCAATACAGTATACTAACACATATATATGGAATTTAGAAAGATGGTAATGATAATCCTGTATGCGAGACAGCAAAAGAGACACAGATATATAGAACAGACTTTCGGACTCTGTGGGAGAGGGAGAGGGTGGGATGATTTGGGAGAATGGCATTGAAACGTGTATACTATCATGTAAAAAATAAATAAATAAAAAAAATTAAAAATAAAAAAAAAACTATATGGAAGAGGTTTTCCAAATTCAAAAAAATAGAGTTACCGTATGATCCAACAATTGCACTCCTGGGCATATATCTGAGAAAACTCTGATTTGAAAAGATACATGCCACCCAGTGTTCATAGCAGCACTATTTATAATAGTCAAGACATGAAAGCAGCCTAAATGTCCATCAACAGGTGAATGGGTACAGATGTGGTACACATACACAATGGGATATTACTCAGCCATAAAAATGAATGAAATAATGCCATTTGCAGCAACATGGATGGACCTAGAGATTATCATACTAAATGAACTAAGTCAGACAAAGACAAATACTATGTGATATCACTTATATGTGGAATCTAAAATATAATACCATAAAAATTAACTTATTTACAGAACAGAAACAGACTTACAGACATAGAAAATAAAATTATGGTTACCAAAGGGGAAAGAAGGTATAAGTTGGCAGTTTGGGATTACCAAATATGAAATATTATGTATAAAAGAAACAATAAGTCCTACAGTATAGCACAGGGAACTATATTCAGTATCTTGTAATAGTCATAATTGAAAAAAATATTTATAAATATCACTTTGCTGTATTATAACCTAGAAACTGATAAAATATTCTAAATCAACTAATAAAAATATATATTAATTTTTCCAGGATGTTTCTGAGGAGAGTGTTTCTCCCCTCTCCCAATGTATTTTTCCATTTAATAAATATTTATTGTATATTTGCTAAACACACAATATTGTGCAAAGGGCTGGAGAGAGAGAAAATGAGATCAAGTCCTTGTCCCTGGAGAGATTAAATTATTGTAGAGGAAACAGATTAGAATCAAGTAAACAAAATACTAACAGATTTTTATTAATTATGTGAGAAATCAGAGATTGTGATAAAGACATCAGGAGAGCATACTCTAGATAGGGTTGTCAGAAGAGGAGGTAACTTTGGATTGAGATGCAAAAAATAGGATGGAATCAACTATGCAAATAGTTGAGGAGAGACCCTTTCATAACTAGGGTACAGAAGATAAAAGTCCCTACAAAGACACACACACTTGGCATGTTCTTGAAAGCATAGAAGGTCTATGAAATAAAAGCTCAAAGGAAAAGAGGGAAAATGGCATTAGGTAAGATGGCAAATGTCTACAGAGATCAAATCCATCAAGCTATGATAATGAGCTGATTTTATTCTAACTGCAAGAGGAAGCTATCAAGGAATTTTTAAAGGGAGAGGGAGTACATTATAACCTGAATTCTGTTTTTAAAAATATATCTTTGTTGATTTATGGAGGTTGAGTTTTAGGAGAATAAGAATGAAGCAGGCAGATAAGGTAGGGTGCTCTTCCATTAGATTATTCAAGCAATGCAAGTCAAGAAGAGAGGCATTGCAGAGGGCAAGAAATAGAGCACACTTAGATATATTATTTGAATACAACAAACAGGACTTCCCGACAGACTAAATGTCAGCGACAAGGAAAAGAAAAAGTCAAACATCACTGAACTATAACCTGCTCCTTGATCTCTATTATTGTAGTATAACCCCTCTGTGCCTTTGTTTCAACTTTAAAATGAGGAAATTTTTCTTACTTCATGAAGTTGTTACTAATTTCATGTTAATATATAACGGGAATTTAGAATGTTTCTTGACATTTAGTATCTGCTACATTAGTGTTAGCATCTATTAATGTTAAAAATATATTATTATCATTATTAGTAGTATTACTTTAGTCAGATCAAAGATGCCCTCTATTTTTCAGGTTTGTTTCAAAATTTCCTGTCTTCTCTTCCCTTCGCTGTGTTTCAGCACTGTTATGAAATTATTCTTTCCCAACTATTTTTTTCCTGACATTTCAATTTTGGCATTTTCTTCCTAAGGATAATGGGAAGACAGATTAAGCTTGTATGCTCAAGATACCATCTTGAATTGGGAGATATTTATAATTTTTTTTTATATTACTGAATGATATACACTACTCCTCAGCCCTGATGTGTAGGAAGTAAAAAAATATTCTGACCCAAGAAGTCAACACTCCCAGTAACTACATAGATTTATTTTTTTTTAAACCATTCATCCTCACCCTAGTGAGAAATGTGGGCTAATCTCCCAGGACTGGGCTAAGATTGACATAGTGTTGAAAACAAGCAACATTATATGCAATATATTCACAAAAGCTTGATGTGTACAATAATTTTTAAAACAAGCAGGCATCAGAACAAAGATTCAGGTGTCAGAAAGAAAGTTTGAGTTTTGAGTAAACCTAGGGCTTGCCATAGGGCTGATGAAAATCAGAGAATGCTACAAAGCTCCAGCACCAAGATGAGGTCAGCCAGTGGCAACGGAAGGGTAGTGGTCACCTGACGCTTCTGAGTCTGGAATTTTTTTTATTCTTACATTTTTACTTTGAAATATTTATATGAGTACAGCGAAACTAAATTTTAGAGACACTGAATGTCATTTAGATATCATTTGTTGTTGTTGTTCAGAAGCTAAGTCATGTTTGACTCTGCAACATGGGCTGCAGCATGCCAAGCTCCTCTATCCTCCGCCATCTCCCAAAGTTTGCTCACATTCATGCCCACTGAATCGGTCATGCTCTCTAACTGACCCAACCCTTCTCTTCTTGCTTTCACACTTTGGGTGAGAGTCTTTTCCAACGAGTCAGCCCTCTGCATCAGGTGGCCAAAGTATTGGAGCTTCAGCAGCAGTATTCAGGGTTGATTTTCTTTTGGGTTGATCTCCTTACAGTCCAAGGGACTCTCAAGAGTCTTCTCCAGCACCACAACTCAAAAGCATCAACTAAGCATCTTTTAATTTCATGGCTGCCATCACTGTTGGCAATTATTTTGGAGGCCAAGAGAGAAAATTTGTCATTGTTTCCACTTTTTCCTCTATTTGCCATGAAGTGATGGGACCAGGTGCCATGATCTTAGTTTTTTGAATGCTGAGTTTCAAGCCAGATTTTTACTCTCTTCTTTGACTCTCATCAAGAGACTCTTGAGTTCCTCTTCATTTTCTGCCATGAGTAGTATCACCTGTGTATCTGAGGATGTTAATATTTCTCCTGGCAATGTTGATTCCAGCTTTTGATTTATCCAACCTGACATTTCACATAATGTACTTTGCATGAAAATTAAAGAAACAGGATGACAATATACAGCTTTGTCATACCCACTTCTCAATCTTAAATCAGTCTGTTGTTCCATGTCTGGTTCTAACTGTTGATTCTTGACCTGCATACAGGTTTCTCAGTAGACAGGTTAAGGTGTTCTGCTACTTCTGTCTCTTTAAGAATTTTCCACAGTTTATTGTGATCCACACAGTCAAGGCTTTAGTGTAGTCAGTGAAGCAGAAGTAGATGTTTTTCTGGAACTCCCTTGCTTTCTCCATGACCCAGCATATGCGGCCAATTTGAGGTCTGGTTGGTTTGCCTTTTCTAAACCCAGCTTGCATGTTTGGAAGTTCTACATTCATAAAGTGCTGAGGTCTTGCAATACTTTCCCTTTTGATTTTTCTGAAAGCATAACACCTCCTTTGTTTACAGTTTTGGCTGCACTTGTTTCAACGAATACTACATCAAAGAGGGAAGAAACTTTTTAAATGCCTGTCCTCCAGGACACCGCTGTCACAGTTCATACTCTCCTCTCAAGCTGTCACTGCCAGGGAAGACCCTGCAGTGCTGCCCCCAGGGTCTGGAGAGTAGACTGCCCAGGCAGCAGGCACACTGCCCCACCACGCTGCCCTCCCGCAACAGGGCTGGCCCACCAGCATGCACCATGATTCACTGCCTGGACTCTGCACAGGCACCTGAAGGCAGAGAGAGAGGTAGAAGAAGAGACGACCTTTCTCTGCTTTTCCAGGCCTCTGGCGAGGCGAAAGTGCTAGAGTCTGGGTTTTAAGGCCACCATGTATGAATTAGTCAGCCTTGCTATGGCGTATATTTTATCATGCTCTGCATCCCAGATATCCTTGGTCAGTGCTTAACGCAGCATCTTCTCTGATATTTTATTATCATTTATACCCTCTGTTATGGTATTATTTTGAGTTTCTCCTTCCCAGATCCAATCCCATACTATTCTGCTTCATATTCATACATCTAGTGGTATCTGGAAACCTCATATTACAGCAAAAAGGCAAAACAAAACAATGTATTCCCAGAATATTAGCACATTCACACTGTTGTATGTGAAACTTGGCTCTTCATAAAGCTTGTCACTTAGACTGAAATCTCTCAAGCCAAAGCTGCCTTTTCTAGTTGAACATATGGTCTTATTTTGCTTCATGTACCATGTATGCTGGTATTCTGCAGCTGTTGGTTATTATTGTATTCTATAAATGTCACATAGATTAAGTTGGCTAAAAATGTTTGAATAATCTATATCCTTATCGGATTTTTTCATCTGTTTTATCATTTATTGGGAGTGCTAATGTTTCCAACTATATATTTATTAATGTTTCTCCCTTTACTCATGTTAGTTTTTACTTCACATATAGTGAAGGTGTATTTTTAGATATATACACATTTAGAATTATTTTCAGTTTCAGCATTATGAAATGCTTATGTTCACTTCTGACAATACTTCATGTTTGAAGTCTATATTCTCAATATCAATTGACACTATGTTTATGATTAGCATTTTTATGATATTTTCCTATCTTTTTAAACTATCTGTTATATTGTCTGTAATGACCATCTTTTGTAAACAGTGTGTAATTAGTTGGATCTTGCTTTATTATACAATTTGATAATCTCTGTGTTTTAATTAGGCAGCTTTATCTAATTACAATGAATATAGTTTGTGGTTAACTATAAGACTACTGTTTTGCCAACTGTTTTATGTTTGAGCTATTTCTATTCTTTGCTCCATGCTTCCTCTTTTCCTCACTTTTCTTTGAATGTATACCTTTATTTCAGGTTCCATTTTATCTCCCTGGCTTACGTTTTTATTCCTGTTTGCTCTGAAGAAGACAATAAGTTACTTTAAATTATTACTGTCCACTACAAACTAATGGCATTTCATTTACAATTTTTGAATTCTGCAGCAATATATTGATTATTAAATTTAATACTCCCACACCATCTTTTGTGCTACTTCGAAATGCATTCAACTTACACATGTGTTTTAAATCAAACTGTACATTATTATTTACACTTTAAACAAGTATCCCTTATTTAAGTAATTTAAAAAGTAAAAAAAAAAAAGTCTTTTATAATCAATTACATATTTACCAGTTCTGCCTTTCTTCATTCTTTTGTGCAAATCATGTTTCACCAATATCAAGGACCCCCTTTACCATTTCTTAGAGGTGGGCTTCCCTGGTGGCTCAAATGGTAAAGAATCTGCCTGCAATTCTGGAGACCCAGGTTTGATCCCTGGGTTGGGAAGATCCCCAGAAAAGGGAATTGCAACCCACTCCAGTATTCTTGCCTGGAGAATTCCATGGACAGAGAAGCCTGGCAGGCTACAGGTTACAAAGATTTGGACATGACTGAGCAACTAACACACACACACACATACACACAGTACAAGTGTGCTGGTGACAAATTCTCATAACTTTCACCTGAAAATGCCTTTATTTGAACTCTGTTTTTAAACAAAAACAATCTTGTGTTTAAAATTCTACTCTGAGTTTTTTGTTTGTTTTTTTTTCCCTTTCGACATTGAAGAAAAAAGCCATGGCACATTGTCCTATGGTTTATATTTTGATGAGAAACCACTCCCCCAGGAACCCTAATAATCTTTTTTGCTCTGTTACTTTCAAATTTTTCTCTTTGTTTTTGGTTCTTGTGGGGAGAGAGAAAATTCGCTAAGATGGCATGATCAGACTCTCTCGCCCCAGGTTTTGTAGGTAATGACTGTGCCACAGCTGAGATCGCTTATAGCATTGCACTTGCACATCAGGAGCTGGTCGCTAGGTCACGGGCTACTTTGTGCTGCCTGCATATGTGAGCTCCGCCTAGAAAGCGGTGTTTTTACTGCGGTGTCAAGGCTGTGTCCCTTGCGTCAGTCGTGAGAGGAGAGAATATAGCATGCCTGCCGCTATGGCTGCTATGCCAGCTGGG
The DNA here is from genome assembly GCF_001704415.2 of Capra hircus. Lineage (NCBI taxonomy): Eukaryota > Metazoa > Chordata > Mammalia > Artiodactyla > Bovidae > Capra > Capra hircus. The sequence goes on from NC_030826.1 coordinate 3,715,126, forward strand.
AGAGAACCAGCCTCAGTTCCAATAATTCCTCGAGTTTTCTTCCAGCTTCCCTGCTTTTACCTTGTCTATCTCAGGTTCAGCGAACAATGTAAACAGCAAGTCAACTGGCATCATGAACAAGATCAGCAATACAGTTTTCAGCAAAAGAACAATGATTTCCATGTTTGGTTTTCTTTGTGTTTATTCTGACTGATGTTGCTGTGCTTCACAGTTTTGAGAGTTGACATTTTTCGTAATAATTGGAAAATTTTCTGCCATTATTTTCTCAAATAGTTTTCTGTTCCAGCCTCTCTCTTTTATTCTGTAATCCCAATTATATTGTGTATATATTATATTATATTATACTATATTACCTGATATCATCTCACAGTTCACTAAAGATTTTTCAGCCTTTTCTCTTTCTATGCTTCAGTTTGAATAGTTTCTATTAATATTATTCTGTCTTCAAGTTCTTGAAGCTTAATACTCTTTACTTCTTGGGTTTTCTACCTGTTAAACTCATCCACTAAACTTTTCATTTTAGATGTTATGTTTTTCAGGTCAAGGATTTCCAATTCTTTACTGATATCCTCCTATCTATGTACTATGTTCATATATTTCTATAAAATTTAAGAACATATCTATGATCTATCTAAACTCTTTGTCATAATTGCAAGATCTCTGTCACCTTGCTGTATGTTTCCATAAATTTTTTATCCTGGTTTTGAATCATATCTCCTCGCTTCTTCACTTGTCTAGTAATATTTTATTATATGATGCACATTGCATACACTATATTGTTTATAATATAGATTTTGTTACCTCGTTTTGATTTGTTAGAAAATTACTTTATTAGCACATCCACTCCATTTTTTTGGTTTTATTTTTCATGTTTCTTAGAACTCTAATGTCCTAGTTGGACTCTCAGTTCAACTTAGAATCTTAGTTCATCTCATAGCTCCCCCTTATCTATTATTTGCAAAATCTATAGATAGAGAATCATCCTGAACATTAATTGCTTAACATTTCATGGAATATTCAAGAAAATTCCTATGAAGATTTCTGGATCCCCTTCTCTGTGCAGCTCCCTCCTTTCTTGTCTGCCTGAAAGCTAGATTTCTTCTCAATAACTCCAAATTCTCATCTCTGTCTTCTTAGCCCAGCAAAATGTTCTGCTTAATATAGGCTCCACTTCCCTTCACTGAGGTTCAGAAACTCCTCCAAACAGAAAATCAATGCAGTTGCAGGCCTAATCGCATATGCTTTTCTTGTGTCTGGAATCACAGATGTATACTGTCTATTGCTCAGTGTCTGAAACCAGTTGCTTCATACAGTTTTCTCAGATTTCTTTTTTCTTTTTTTTTTTCTTTTTTATAGTGGGAGAACTTATCTGAAACTAGGAACTTGATCATGGATTAGAGAAGTTCTAAAGCTGCTCTTTCGCCTTATTTATCTCAGGATATTTGTAAAGTATAAAATCCCCTGTTCCTTTTATGTTTCAGCCATTTTGTTATGCATAACAAAATGTATGTCATAATAGTCAATAAATGTTTTCCTGGTCTTAAATGTTCACTTATTGAAAGATTTAACTCATAGTTTATAGACTTCTGGTTTACCTCCTGTGTTATCAATATCTTAAAAATTTTCAAAGTCCATCTAGTGACATAAAATATCCTCAGTTCTTTGATATGTTTCTCTTCAAAGGCTTTTTATTCTTCTTCAGGTCTATGACTGTTTTTTATAGTTACTTTCTGGATTTTGTCATCACTTGAAATATATTTTACCTCTTCAATGATAAATTCAGACAACTATGTCTTCAAAACAGACTTCTATTCTTTTACTCAGTTGCTCCAAGATCTTCAGTCATTTGACTTCCGTAGGACCTCTAATGTGTACATATATATATCAACTGTCTCCCTATCACTTCCTTCTGACTTAATTTCTTTTGGTGTGCATCAGATTCCATTTCAACAATATTCTTGCCAAAACCCTCAGCAATCACATTTACTTGACTCCTGCACCCTACTGTGCCAAAACAAAACAAAACATGACACTTGGCTTCCATCTATTCGTCTTCTCTGTTGTAGGCTGCTAAACGTTGAACAAAAATAGCACCTTACTCAGATTAGTGATGCTGAAATTTATGATTCACGGCTTCCCATGAGACTTCAATTTGCCACAAAACACCAGTGTTTCTTGTTTTGTTACTTTCCCATTTACCACAGAAACTATGTCAAATATATTTACTTTCTTCTTAAACTGACTCTTTCACTCACTATTTCATTCTTAATCAGTGTCCTGCTCTGAATGGCAGTCATCAACTGATAAGTTTTTCAATTCCTATCACAAACCAGACCAATAATAGCACTCATCCTGCCCATCTCTCCTGCAATAATGAAATGTGTCCCTTCTGCCCAAGTTTGTGAAATGCATTCTCACTGTCTCTGTCTCTTCAAAGACTCTCCCTCTAGTGGCTTCTTTTTATTAAAATCTAAATATGTTCAAGTCTCTCTTCCCAGAAGTCCCTTTTAATCCCAGGCCCCTCTTTGCTGTTTTTGTTCAGTCTTAAACTGTGTCCAACTCTTTGAGACCCCATGGACTGTAGCATGCCAAGCTTCTCTGTCCTCTGCTATCTCCCAGAGTTTGCTCAATTCATGTCCATTGAGTCAGTGATACTATATTATTTCTTTCCTCTTGCTCATAGAGAGACTCTAGAGACAGATTATCTCTGTGTGTATCCCAGATCTGCCACTTATTAGTTAATTACAATTAATGTAATGTTTTTAGCAACTCGTTTAATCTGACTGTGATTTCCTCTTCTGTAATACCTTATAAGATAGACTGAATATATATATGTATATATGCTATATATAAATGCTATATATATATATAGCATTTGTAAATGGGTGGAAGATAAAGTGCTCAATAAGTCTTGGATATAGTGTTAGTTAAGCCAAACTCCTTGACAAGACTGAAAACAAGTTGCATTTACTTTCTTATCTCTGTCTCAGCACTTAGGACTCAGCAATCTGGCAGCCTTGTCAAACGTTTGGTAAAATGTTCTTGCTGAGCCATTTACTCAATTGAACAGGTATTTCTGTCTGTATCTTTCCTGACTTTGGGCAGTATTTGACATTGCTGATCATTTGTACCTCCTATAGCATTCCATTCTTTTTCTTTCAGTGAAGTCACACTCTGGGTTTTCTTCTGGATATTCCTTCTTACTATATTTTGCATTTTCTTTTGAAAATTTCAGTGTTTTAAAAAATCTTAAATGTCAGGTTCTCCAGGATTCTCCTTTAAATCTCTCTGATCTCACTATCTGTATGCCCTCAATACATCTGCTGATTATTTATGAATCTTGGTCTTCAGCTGAAGCCTGTCTCCTGAGTACCAGATCAATTCAGCTACTAAAATCTCCACAGGAATCTTATATTCAGCACATATAAAAATTAACTCATCTTCGCCTCCCTAAGCTGATTGTATATTCTTTAGTTCAACCTTACATAGCATGGCCAATGAAGAACTCCAGAGACCGTTATTCATTTTGCAGTAAGCAAGGGAGGAGAGTTAATATAAAATTCAACTTAAAGCTGTGCCCCCCTGGATTTGCATAATATGGTCATCTATCCTATATCTATAGCCATGAAATTAAAAGATGCTTACTCCTTGGAAGAAAAGTTATGACCAACCTAGATGGCATATTGAAAAGCAGAGACATTACTTTGCCAACAAAGGTCAGTCTAGTCAAAGCTATAGTTTTTCCAGTGGCCATGTACAGATGTGAGAGTTGGACTGTGAAGAAAGCTGAGGGCCAAAGAATTGATGCTTTTGAACTGTGGTGTTGGAGAAGACTCTTGAGAGTCCCTTGGACTGCAAGGAGATCCAACCAGTCCATTCTAAAGGAGATCAGCCCTGAGTGTGCTTTGGAGGGAGTAATGCCAAAGCTGAAGCTCCAGTACTTTGGCCAAGTCATGGGAAGAGTTGACTCATTGGAAAAGACTCTGATGCTGGGAGGGATTGGGGGCAGGAGGAGAAGGGGACAACAGAGGATGAGATGGCTGAATGGCATCATTGACTCAATGGACGTGAGTTTGGGTGAACTCCAGGAGTTGGTGATGGACAGGGAGGCCTGGCGTGCTGAGATTCATGGGGTCTCAAAGAGTTGGACACAACTGAGTGACTGAACCGAACTGAACTGATCCTATATCTGAGTTAAAATCCCATGTGTTATGTTGGATTCTGCTCTCCATGACACCCTGTCAAGCACTGTCAACTCCAATTTCTACTTCTCTCATAGTCCCATCCTCCTCCCAATTTCCAGTGCAACTTCTCCTCCTAGACATCTCCTGATTCTTTTAATATGAAGCCCAAACTTCACACAATTTAGACTTTTCAGGTACTGTCCTATTTTACCACTCTGGCTTCAACTCTAGCTACTCTTCCTTAATACTCAACAATCAAGTTGTACTGCAAGTTTCTCAACTGTGCTATGCATTATCTTACCTCTAGGCTTCTAGGCATGCTTTTCACTCTCCTTGGAATAATCTACTTATTCTTCTCCCTAGGAAGGCTTAGTTTAATCTTCTGTAATGTAGACTCTAGACAAGAACATGATTCTAAGAGGTTTATGTAGGAGATAATCTCAAAAGACATGATAGAAAAGTGGGTGAAACAGAAGGAAAGAAAGGTGAAACAGAGTATCTTAGTGAACATGTTACCACTATGGGCAGTGGGAACTCAATTACACTGGAAACTTTTGGGATATAACATAGAGTACATCTCAGAACAGTCCCACATAAACAGCAAATTAGAGTTCTAAGCTTGCAGTACCTTTCTCTTCCCCTTGGAGGGTTCTTGGTTTTTTTGTTTTGTCTTTTTTTTTTTTTTTTTTCCCCCAGCATGGCCCCCAAACACCAGTTTTCACTTCCATTGCAAGCTAAGAAACTGAAAACAGTGAGGCTGACTCTTGCCTCCAGGCCAGATGAGGCATCTGCTTCTTCAAACTTGCTGAAGGAAGAAAAAGAACAGCAAGAAGCAATCAAACATATTCACAAAGTACAAGATGAAATAGACAGACTTAATGAACAAGCCAGTGAAGAGATTTTGAAAGCAGAACAGAAATATAGCAAACTCCGCCAACCACTTTTTTCAGAAGAGGTCAAAACTGACTGTCAAAATCCCAAATTTGGGGGTAACAACATATGTTAACCATCCCCAAGTGTCTGCACTGCTTGGAGAGGAGGATGAAAAGGTGCTGCATTATTTGACAAGAGTTGAAGTGACAGAATTTGAAGACATTAAATCAGGTTAGAGAATATATTTTTATTTTGATGAAAACTCTTACTTAAAAAATAAACTTCTCTCCAAAGAATTTCATCTGAATAAGAGTGGTGATCCATCTTCAAAGTCCACTAAAATTAAATGGAAACTTGGAAAGGATTTGATGAAATGATCAAGTCAAACACGGAATCAAGCCAGCAGGAAGAGACAGCATGAGGAACCAGAAAGCTTCTTCACCTGGTTTACTGATCATTCTGATGCAGGTGCAGGTGAGTTAGGAGAGGTCATCAAAGATGATATTTGGCCAAATCCATTGCAGTACTGCTTGGTTCCTGACATGGATATTGAAGAAGGGGAATGAGAAGAAGACGATGATGATGATGAAGAGGAAGAAGGATTGGAAGATATTGATGATGAAGGGGATGAGGATGAGGAAAGGCGAAGAAGATGACTGATGGAACACTGATGGATTCCAACCTTTTAAAATTCCCTCCAGTCCCTGGGAGCAAGTTGCAGTCTTGTTGTTGTTGTTGTTTTCCTTCTCCTCTTGTGTTCAGTTGCCCTCTTTTTGAGGTCTTTTTTTCTCCTTTATACCACAGTTCACAACTTATTTTGGAGGAAAATATCTTCAGCAGAATTCAGTGGGAAAAGAGTCTCTACCTTTTCCTTTTCCAAATTCATTTTTATTCCTTCCTGTCTCAACAAGAACTTTAAAGGATCAACACCACCATGCTCTGTGGGGGGAGAGGGGGGCGGGAGAAACCTCCAGCTCCCTTAGCTCTGCTGGAAACTGGAGGGTGCTAGGGCCTGTGCAATATTGCGTGAAATTCTAGCTTTTTTCCTCCTTTCTCCATATATTGGGCTCAGAGATGACATTGTGTCTCTATGTGAATATGGACAGTTAGCATTTGCCAGCATGTATCTGTCTACTTTCTCTTGTTTAAAAAGAGGAAAAAAAAAAAAAAAAAAACCTTTGAAAACTGGGGTTATAGAAGGTCAGCAAATGGTCAGTTCGAGATGTTTGAGTGGGTTAAGTGGGCATTTTGACAACATGGCTTCTCCTTTGGTGTGTTTAATTGTGATGTTTAATAGACATCTTTGCAGTTTAAGAAGACACTTTAAAAATAAAATTCTTTCCTAATGATGACTTGAGCCCTCCTACTCAATGGGAGAATCAGCAGAGCCTGTAGGATCTTATTTGCAGTTGACATTCTCTACTGCAACTTTGTTCCTGTTTATTTTTGAATTTTTCTTTTGTTTCACTGGAAAAGAAAGATGATGCTCAGTTTTAAACATTAAAAGTGTACAAGTTGGTTTGTTACAATAAAACTAAATGTGTACACACACACACACACACACACACACACACACAAAGCAAGTTAGCCGGACTACCCATTTTCCATGTTTTCTTCCTCTTTGACTAAGAACATTTCCTGAGGGATCATTTCTCCAACCTGACTGTAGACAGACAGGGTAGCTTGAGAAACCTCTAAGGTAGAGCATGGCAGCTGTTAAAAGTAGATCATCAGCATACACTGGGAACACATATAGGAAACCAAATCTAATCACTGATACTCCTTTAATATTCCTCTCCTGTGTAACTTTAAGTTCTTTATTACCTTTATCTTGTTAATTAGCACATCTTAGTGTGAGAAATTACAATTAAACAGTAAGTCACTATAGCCATGTGTCTAGTTCAACATGGTTTCCCTAAAACCTGGCCCTGCGTAGATACTTCCTGCACCTTTTGACTGAACTCTCTTTTGTTGAATGCGTATTTTAAGTTTGGTAGCAGTAGCTACATACCTTTAAAGATCAGTCAAGATACTGTAGACTTTGCTTTCTTGCTTTCTGCCTCATTCAGGTAGAATATCGTTTGGAAAATATCTGGTATTTGTAAATGACTTTGTAGTAAGGTGCAAGTCACTGTTGAAATATCAAAAAGTAATTGCTAAAACATGGTTTTCTTATACTATGTAACCTGTATCATTTCTTTATCATTAACCTTCCATCCTGAAAATTTGTTTCAAACACTTCCTTCAAATGCTCACATTTGAGAAATGCCAGAGACAAACATTTATGCTATAAAATAAGTGGAAATGTCATTTTTAATATGTTCCCAGTGTGCGGTACTTGTACAAATTGGGTCTAATTGTATCATCTGGTGAGATTTCCTCTCCAAAGACAACTAATTGGAATGGCAGTGAGTTCTGGGTGAAATAACCAGACATTTCCAGTCTGAATGAATGGCTTTTGTGTCAAACATTGAAAAGCTGAACCATTATATGCTGTTTCCAGATTTATGTTGCCCAAATGGAGTTAAGTTATCTTGTTTTTCTTCACAGCTTCCATTTTTTTAAATTTATTTATTTATTTTAATTGGAGGCTAATTACTGTACAATAATGTAGTGGTTTTTTCCATACATTGACATGAATCAGCCATGGGTGTACATGTGTTCCCCATCCTGAACCCACCCCCCCACCTCCTTCTTCATCCATTTAGCAGGAAAAGCCATCACTTCCTTCCTCAGCACCAAATATATTATGGGTCCTGTAACCGAAAGTGTCAAGTCAATTTTCTCTACTCTAAAACCATTAATACAAACATTTGTTTGTTTCTCAGTTTTTATGCCTTGATGGTAACATTAAAATTATATTTAGAAGTTCTAGTTATTTCTATGTGACAATCACCAGGTTTGGCATTTCACACATTAATTTAGCCCTTAGTGAAAACGAGATACTTATACATATAGAAAGAGATTTAGATTGAAAAATTTATGCAAAGCTAGTAGAGATATAACTAGCATGTGATTCAAGTCTAATTCAAAGCCAGGACCCTTATCCTCTACATCTTGCTGATTTTTCCATCCTTCCTCTAGAGCCAAAATTTCTTCAGATACTAATAAAGAGCATCTGACTACAGTCTTGAAATTTCTCTGTTTCACAGATGAGAAAACTAAGGTCAGTTCAGTTGCTCAGTCATGTTTGACCCTTACAAACCCATGGACTATAGCATGCCAGGCTTCCCTGTGCATCACAAACTCCTGAAGCTTGCTCAAACTCATGTCCATCGAGTCGCTGATGCCAATCAACCATCTCATCCTCTGTTGTCCCCTTCTTCTGCTGCCTTCAATCTTTCCCAGCATCAGGGTCTTTTCCAATGAGTCAGTTCTTCATATGGCCAAAATATGGGAGCTTCAGCTTCAGTATAAGTCCTTCCAATGAATATTCAGTACTGATTTCTTTAGGATAGACTGGCTTGATCTCCTAGAAGGCCAAGGGACTTTCAATAGTCTTCTCCAAAACCACAGTTCAAAAGCATCAGTTCTTCAGTGTTCAGCTTTCTTTATGGTCAAATTTTAACATCCTTACATGACTACTGGAAAAACCATAGCTTTGACTAGAGGGAACTTTTTTGGCAAAGTAATGTCTCTGTTTTTTAATACGCTGTCTGGGTTGATCATAATGTTCCTTCAAAGGAGTAAGCATCTTCTCATTTCAGGGCTGCAGTCACCATTGCAGTGATTTTGGAGCCCCTCAAAACAGACTCACTGTTTTCATTGTTTCCCCATCTCTTTGCCATTAAGTGATGGGACTGGATGCTATAATCTTAGTTTCTTGAATCCTGAGTTTTAAGCCAACATTTTCAATCTCCTCTTTCACTTTCATAAAAGAGCTCTTTAGTTCCTCTTTGCTCTCTACCATCATAGTGGTGTCATCTGCATATCTGAGGTTATTGATATTTCTCTGAGCAATCTTCATTACAGCTTGTGTTTCATCCTGCCTGGCGTTTCTCATGATGTACTATGCATAGAAGTTAAAACAGCAGGGTGACAGTATACAGTCTTGACATACTCCTTCCCAATTTGGAACCAGTCCATTATCCCATATCCAGTCTTAACTGTTGCTTCTTGACCTGCATACAGATTTCTCAGGAGGCAGGTCAGGTAGTTTGGTACTCCCATGTCTTGAAGAATTTTCTACAGTTTGTGGTGATCAACACCAGCAAAGGCTTTGGCGTAGTCAATAAATCAGAGATAGAGGTTTTTCTGGAACTCTCTTGCTTTTTTGATGATCCACAGATGTTTGCAATTTAATCTCTGTTCCTGTGCCTCTTCTAAATCGAACTTGAACACCTGAAATTTCACGCTTCATGTACTATTGAAGCCTCTCTTGGAGAATTGTAAGCATTACTTTGCTAGTGTATGAGATAAGTGCAATTGTGCAGTAGTTTGAACATTCTTTGGCATTGCCTTTCTTTGGGATTGGAATGAAAACTGACCTTTCCCAGTCCTGTGGCCACTGCTGAGTTTTTTCAAATTTGCTGGTATATTGAGTGCAGCCCTTGCACAGCATCATCTTTTAGGACTTAATAGAGTTCAGCTGGGATTCCATCACCTCCACTAGCTTTGTTCATAGTGATGCTTCTTAAGGCCCACCTGACTTCAGACTCCAGGATGTCTGGCTGTAGGTGAGTGATCACATCGCCATACTTATCTGGGTCATGAAGATCTTTTATGTATAGTTTACTCTGTATTCTTTCCACCTCTTCTTAATATCTTCTGCTTCTGTTAGGTCCATCCCATTTCTGTCCTTTTCTGAGCCCATCTTTGCATGAAATGTTCCCTTGGTATCTCTAATTTTATTGAAGAGACCTCTAGTCATTCCCATTCTACTGTTTTCCTCTATTTCTTTGCATTGACCATTGAGGAAGGCTTTCTTACCTCTCCTTGCTCTTCTTTGGAACTCTGTAATAACATGTGTGTATCTTTCCTTTTCTCCTTTACCTTCTACTTCTCTTCTTTTCTCAGCTATTCTCCTCAGACATTTTGCCTTTTTGCCCTTTTGCATTTATTTTTCTTGTATCTGCTACTGTAGACAAGAATCCCATAGAGGAAATGGAGTAGTCCTCATAGTCAACAAAAGAATCTGAAATGTAGTTCTTTGTTGCAATCTCAAAAATGACAGAATAATCTATGTTAATTTCCAAGACAAACCATTCAATATCACAGTAATCAAAGTATATGCCCTGACCACTAAGAAGCTGAAGTTGAACGGTTCTATGACGACCTCTAAGACCTTCTATAACTGACACCCCCAAAAATGTCCTTTTCATCATAGGGGACTGGAATGCAGAAGTAGGAAGTTAAGAGATACCTGGAGTGACAGGCAAGTTTGGCCTGGGAGTACAAAATGAAGCAGCAAAAAGGCTAACAAAGTCTTGCCAAGAGAATGCACTGGTCATAGCAAACACCCTCTTCCAACAACATAAGAAACGACTCTACACATGGGCATAACCAGATGGCCAATACTGAAGTCAGATTGATTATGTTCTTTGCAATTGAAGATGGAGAAGTTCTATACAGTCAGCAAAGACAAGACTGGGAACTGACTGTGAGGCAAACCATGAACTCCTTGTTGTAAAATTTAAACTTGAATTGAAGAAGGTAGAAATAAAACCAGTGGACCATTCAGGTATGACCTAAATCAAACCTCTTACAATTATACAGTGAAATTGACAAATAGATTCAAAAGATTAGATGAGATAGAGTGCCTGAAGAACTATGGATGGAGGTTCATGACATGGTACAGGAGGCCGTTATCAAAAACATCCCCAAGAAAAAAGAAATGCATATGTAATTTGGGTAGAAGTTAAATAAAATTTTATGGAATAAAAAGTGTAAGATTTTAATTACTTCATAAAAAATCTTATTGGATTCTGATCAACATTCTTATTTAATGATAATTTTGAACCTTGATTGATTTTTCTATTGTGTTGGTAACTCTTTCTACCTTGGCATAATATACAAAAATGACAGATGCTTTTGTATCTTCATTAGCATCATAAAACTCAGCTGTAGTTGTGTAACATAAAAAGGGAGCTGATCTGAAAGGCAGACAATGATTGTGTTGAGAATATTGGAATAAAATAGTTTGCTGTAGAGAAATCAAGATAAAGGATCTAATTCTGCAATTTTTATTTACATTGTATCTGCATCTATGTGTGGAGGAAGCATATAATGCAAAACTTAAGAAGGTAATAACCACAATCATAAGCTAAAATTATTAAGTGCTTACTTTGAGACAGATAGTTGTAAGTGCCTTATGAATATCAGTTCACTCGATCCTCATACAAGTCTATCGAATAAGCACCAATAATTGACCCCATTTTACTGATAGGCATAGAAATACAGATTAATTTTCTGAAGACCACACAATCAATAAGAGCAAAGTCAGAATTTAAATCTGGGAAGTTTGGCTTCAAAGTCCATGTTTAATAGAGAAGAACAAACTTGACTCGCTCTTACCTTAGTGCTCCTTTGCCTGTGCTTAGTCATGCTGGCTCTGCAACTTTGTCTGCTAAGTCACTTCAGTCATGTCCAACTCTGCGTGACCCCATAGACAGCAGCCCACCAGCCTCCCCTGTACCTGGGATTCTCCAGGCAAGAACACTGGCGTGGGTTGCCATTTCCTTCTCCAATGCATGAAAGTGAAAAGTGCAAGGAAAGTCGCTCAGTTGTGTCTAATTCTTTGCGGTCCCATGGACTGCAGCCTACCAGGCTCCTCCGTCCAAAGGGATTTTCCAGGAAAGAGTACTGGGTGGGGTGCCATCGCCTTCTCTGGCAACTTTGTCTAGTCAAACAGTAAAAGAATGTTCCATATAGCTTAAAATATACATACTAGCCTTTTCTCAAGACTCTGCCTCCCAGGCTTGACCTTTAAGCCATAACACTTTTCATTCACATATAGATAAAAAGCTGGAGAACAGAAAATAACCCTTGCCTTGCTGAGAGCTTTCAGGAACACTGACCAGACCTAACTGGACAGCTGCAAGAACATAGGATTATCATATTCCCTCTGGTGTCTGGTCAGGACCAGGAGATCTGCAACAACCAACCACATCCCCTTTCCTTTTGGTACAAAAGAAGCTTGATTTCTAACTCTGGCAAGATGGTTCTTTGGGACACTAATCCATCATCTATTTCTGCTGGCTTTCTGAATAAAGTCTCTATTCTTTGCCTCATCACTTCATCTCTCTGTATATTGGCCTGCATGCAGTGAGCAGTGCAAGCTTGGGCTTAGTAACACATGTACTAACCTTTAGACTGCATGCCAACAAGCAGATTATGGTTTAAGTCAAGGGGCCAAATAACTTTAATACAAGTCTCAAAGAGTTTTGGCTAAACAATATGGCAAGAAAGATCAAAGTAATGAACGATGGAAAAGGCTTTATGAAGATCACAACTTTAAAAATAGGCCTTAAGTATAGATTAGTTTTTGTAAGCAGGGATGGTTTGAAGACAAATGAATTTACAAAGAATAGATATCTTAAGCAACAACAAAAAAACTAAGAACTTGTTAAAGATTGGGGAAAACTGAAAGCCCATCATGGTCTGCATGTTAGAGTAGCAGGAAATAAAGTTACCAAGATGGTTATGCAAACAGCAATGAACCTGGGAAAAGAGAGTCAAGCCTCAATTATGCTACTTGCATACTGGATAACCTTGATCAAGACCAGTAATCTCTCTTGGCTTCAAGTGGTTTTGCAAAGTCCCACCTAACACTGCTGTTTTGAGGATTAAATGAGGATCCAAATGTTGCAGAATGTTAATTGTGATCTGTGACCATATTGTGGAAATATGTGACTATCATATGGAAGGGATGCCACTAAAGACTTCTAAGAAAGAGAATTAGAGAGTGGTATGATCAGAATTGCCTAGAATCCAGTCCAGAAGCAGGTATGGGTTAAACTGGAATATGGAGAGCAGGGTTAAAGACTGGGAAATGCGTTAATAGTTTATTAAATTTGGTTGTGATATAACGAGGATCCAAACTCAGTACTAACAACTGGGCTTGAAATAAACAGAGACTTCAGACACATTACAGAATTATAAGAAACTGATTTCACACTTGATTTTGATGGAAATGGAGAACAAAAAAGTACTCTACCATAATTCTGAAACTTAAGACCAAGTGAGTAAGAGAATGTGTTAATTGCTCAGCCATGTCTGAATCTTTGAGACCCCCATAGACCATAACCATCAGGCTCCTCTGTCCATGGAATCCTCTAGACAAGAATATTGGAGTGGGTAGCCATCACCCTTCTCCAGGGGATCTTCCTGGAGATCATCAAAAGCCTCTTGATGAAAGTGAAAGAGGAGAGTGAAAAAGTGGGATTAAAGCTCAACATTCAGAAAACTAAGATCATGACATCCGGTCCAATCACTTCATGGCAAATAGATAGGGAAACAATGGAAACAGTGGCTGACTTTATTTTGGGGGGCTCCAAAATCACTGCAGATGGTGACTGCAGCCATGAAATTAAAAGACACATACTCCTTGGAAGGAAAGTTACGACCAACCTAGACAGCATATTAAAAAGCAGAGATATTACTTTGCCAACAAAGTCCATCTTGTCAAGGCTATGGTTTTCCCAGTAGTCATGTATGGATGTGAGAGTTGGACCATAAAGAAAGCTGAGTGACAAAGAATTTATGCTTTTGAACTGTGGTGTTGGAGAAGACTCTTGAGAGTCCCTTGGACTGCACAGAGGTCCAACCAGTCCATCCTAAAGGAGATCAGTCCTGAGTGTTCATTGGAAGGACTGATGTTGAAGCTGAAACTCCAATACTTTGGCGACCTGATGCAAAGAGCTGACTCATTGGAAAAGACCCTGATGCTGGGAAAGATTGAGGGCGGGAGGAGAAGGGGATGACAGAGGATGAGATGGTTGTATGGTATCACTGACTCAATGGACATGAGTTTGAGTAAACTCCGGGAGTTGGTGATGGACAGGGAGGCCTGGCGTGCTGTGGTCCATGGGGTCCCAAAGAGTTGGACACAGCTGAGCGACTGAACTGAACTGAGCCATTACCCTTCTCCAGGGAATCTTCCTGACCCAGGGATCAAACCCAGGTCTCCTACACTGCAGGCACATTCTTTACTATCTGAGCCACCAGGAAAGTGCCTAGTAAGAGAGTAATTATCAACAAAAGAAAATCTTGATGAAGAAAAGTTTTTCTTGAGAAAGAACATGAGTTAAGTTCAAGGAACTGGTGAGAACTCTTGGTTAAGTTATCCTGCAAGCATTGAATATGTACATTTGTGGCCAAAGAAAGAGGTAAGGACAATAGGGTATATGGCAAATAGAATAGTGAACTCTTAGTGATCTTCATATCCTAATGCCCCAAACCAGTGAATATGTTAGATTATACAACAAAAAGAAATTAAATTTGGAAGGAGATGTAATCAAGCTTGATAATCAGCTAAACTTTAAATAGGGAGATTATCCTGGATTACCTGGGTGGGTTCTGTATAATCACAATGATAAAGGAAGGCAAAGAGATTGTTGTAGTTACATGATGTGAAATCTCAACTAGCCATTGCAGTCTTTGAAGACAAGAAAGGGGACCTCAAGCCAAGGAATGTGGGCTTTCTAGATGCTGGAAAGGGCAAAGAAAAGGACTTATCCTTTAGTGCCTTCAGAAAGGAACATGTGTGCCAACAACAATAAGGCCTAGATCTATAGAAATTGTAAGGTGATAAGCATGTGTTTTCTAAACCACTAAGCCTGTGGTACCTTTTACAGTGGCAACAGAGAACTGATACAAAATGATTTTGAAAAACTCAGGATGGAGAAAATGGTCAGAAGTGGTGTGAGTTCTTCCTGAAAGTGACCTGTGAAACACTTGTGGTTACAGCCTGTCAGGAAAGCATGAGAAGTGGAAAGCCCTTAGCATGAGTCTGAAAATTTCCAGAGAAGTGGAAAGCCCTTAGCATGAGTCTGAAAATTTCCAGAGAAGTGGAAAGCCCTTAGCATGAGTCTGAAAATTTCTTATTCCTTGATTGGTTATTGGAAACTTAGGAGAATACAAATTACTTCATTTACAGCAAAAAATGAATCATCAAAATTGTATTAATCTATTCCAAGATCCTCTTTCTTCCCCAAAGTCATCTGCATGGACCTGTGCAATAAAGAATTCCATCTTGAGGAGGAGGAGAAATTAATCATTTTAAGTTAAGCTTAAAGTTTAGTTGCTCAGTCGTGTCCAACTCCTTGTGACCCCACGTATTATAGACTACCAGGATCCTCCGTCCACGGGACTTGCCAGGCAGGAGTACTGGAATGGGTTGCCATTTCCTTCTCCAGAGGATCTTCCCAACCCAGAGATTGAACCCGGGTCTACCACATTGTAGGCAGACACTTTACTGTCTGAGCCACCAGGAAAGTCATTTTAAGTTAAGTAACTGCTAAAAAAGGACTTCCTTGGTGTCTCAGACAGTAAACCATCTGTCTACGATGCGAGAGACCTGGGTTTGATCCCTGGGTCGGGAAGATTCCCTGGAGAAGGAAACAGCAACTCATTCCAGTACCCTTGCCTAGAAAATCCCATGGATGGAGGAGCCTAGTGTCCATGGGGTCATAAAGAGTCAGACACGACTGAGAGACTTCACTTTCACTTTCACTATTAAAAGATCAGAGATAGAAAATAACAGAAAACTTCAACCTTCTCCTTTCCAGAAACAACACTCTAATTTCCAGAAACATCCAGCTTTTCTAATACCGCACAGCCTCCACCCAGGGCTGTGTCTGTGTCTTAGCGATGACGTTGGTCCAGGGTGCCGAAGGAGAAGCAGAAGTATTTCTGGTTTCATTGGACACAGAAATCAAGACAGCAAGTTTTCAGTGCCGGGGACGGGGGAGCCTGGTGGGCTGCCGTCTATGGAGTCACACAGAGTTAGACACGACTGAAGTGACTTAGCAGCAGTGCCACAATCTGCTATAAATCTGCACCCTAGATAGTTATTGCATACTCCAGATGGGCATCAGTGGGACAGGGACCATGGTGTATGGGGGAAGTCATCTCTTTCTTTTTTTATATTTCAAATTTTTATTTCCCATAGCACAGAGGCTATGTAAGGATGTCAGATTTCTTTGTGAAGTAGAAACAAAAGACATATTTAAACCTGTTTAATATGTCCTTGGGGTTATAAGAAAAAACTAAAAACAAGAAAACTGTTTTTTCTAAGTCCCTTTATTCAGTTCAGTTTGGTTTAGTTCAGTCACTCAGTCGTGTCCGACTCTTTGCAACTCCATGAATCGCAGCATGTCAGGCCTCCCTGTCCATCACCAACTCCTAGAGTTCACTCAGACTCACGTCCATCCAGCCATCTCATCCTCTGTCGTCCCCTTCTCCTCCTGCCACCAATCCCTCCCAGCATCAGAGCCTTTTCCAATGAGTTAACTCTTCGCATGAGGTGGCCAAAGTACTGGAGTTTCAGCTTTAGCATCATTACTTCCAAAGACATCCCAGGGCTGATCTCCTTCAGAATGGACTGGTTGGATCTCCTTGCAGTCCAAGGGACTCTCAAGAGTCTTCTCCAACACCACAGTTCAAAAGCATCAATTCTTCAGTGCTCAGCCTTCTTCACAGTCCAACTCTCACATCCATACATGACCACTGAAAACCATAGCCTTGACTAGATGGACCTTAGTTGTCAAAGTAATGTCTCTGCTTTTGAATATGCTATCTAGGTTGGTCATAACTTTTCTTCCAAGGAGTAAGAGTCTTTTAATTTCATGGCTGCAGTCACCAGCTGCAGTGATTTTGGAGCCCCCCCCAAAAAATGTCTGACACTGTTTCCACTGTTTCCCCATTTATTTCCCATTAAGTGATTGGACTGGATGCCATGATCTTCGTTTTCTGAATGTTGAGCTTTAAGCCAACTTTTTCACGCTCCTCTTTCACCTTCATCAAGTGGCTTTTTAGTTCCTCTTCACTTTCCGCCATAAGGGTGGTGTCATCTGCGTATCTAAAGTTATTGGTATTTGTCCCGGCAATCTTGATTCCAGCTTGTGTTTCTTCCAGTCCAGCGTTTCTCATGATGTACTCTGCATAGAAGTTAAATAAGCAGGGTGACAATATACAGCCTTGACGTACTCTTTGGAACCAGTCTGTTGTTCCATGTCCAGTTCTAACTGTTGCTTCCTGACCTGCATACAGATTTCTCAAGAGGCAGGGTAGGTGGTCTGGTATTCCCATCTCTTTCAGAAATTTCCACAGTTGATTGTGATCCACACAGTCAAAGGCTTTGGCATAGTCAATAAAACAGAAATAGATGTTTTTCTGGAACTCTCTTGCTTTTTCAGTGATCCAGTGGATGTTGGCAATTTGATCTCTGGTTCCTCTGCCTTGCCTAAAACCAGTTTGAACACCAGGAAGTTCACGGTTCATGTATTGCTGAAGCCTGGCTTGGAGAATTTTGAGCATTACTTTACAAGCATGTGAGATGAGTGCAATTGTGCAGTAGTTTGAACATTCTTTGGCATTGCCTTTCTTTGGGATTGGAATGAAAACTGACCTTTTCCAGTCCTGTGGCTACTGCTGAGTTTTCCAAATTTGCTGGCATATTAAGTGCAGCACTTTCACAGCATCATCTTTCAGGATTTGAAATAACCTAATTGGAATTTCATCACCTTCACTAGCTTTGTTCGTAGTGATGCTTTCTAAGGCCCACTTGACTTCACATTCCAGGATGTCTGGGTCTAGATGAGTGATCACACCATCGTGATTATCTGGGTCGTGAACATCTTTTTTGTATAGTTCTTCCATGTATTCTTGCCACCTCTTCTTAATATCTTCTGCTTCTGTTAGGTCCATACCATTTCTGTCTTTATCGAGCCCATCTTTGCATGAAATAAACCCTTGGTATCCCTAATTTTCTTGAAGAGATCTCTAGTCTTTCCCATTCTGTTGTTTTCCTCTATTTCTTTGCATTGATTGCTGAGGAAGGCTTTCTTATCTCTTCTTGCTATTCTTTGGAACTCTGCATTGAGATGCTTATATCTTTCCTTTTCTCCTTTGCTTTTCACTTCTCTTCTTTTCACAGCTATTTTTATGGCCTCCCCAGACAGCCATTTGCATTTTTGCATTTCTTTTCCATAGGGATGGTCTTGATCCCTGTCTCCTGTACAACATCATGAACTTCATTCCATAGTTCACTAGGCACTCTATCTATGGGATCTAGTGCCTTAAATCTATTTCTCACTTCCACTGTATAATCATAAGGGATTTGATTTAGGTCGTACCTGAATGGTCTAGCAGTTTTCCCTACTTTTCTTCAATTTAAGTCTGAATTTGGTAATAAGGAGTTCATGATCTGAGCCACAGACAGCTCCTGATCTTGTTTTTGTTGGCTGTATAGAGCTTCTCTATCTTTGGCTGCAAAGAATATAATCAATCTGATTTCGCTGTTGACCATCCGGTGATGTCCATGTGTAGAGTCTTCTCTTGTGTTGTTGGAATAGGGTGTTTGCTTAGCCTTATATTGTTTATCTCCAGAAGGGCAGCACATTTCTCCTTTTCAAACACAGGATAAATATCTACTGTACTTCAATTATTTTCTCACCCTCAATATCTCCAACACCCACTCCTACTGCAGAGCACAGATGAGGCCCAGAGTGAAAGAAGCCTAAATTACTGGCCAGTTGGTACACCACAGAATGTGGTAGGAGAGGGAAGGGGATCCAAGGCTTTAGCAGAACAACTCAGAGTGTTAACAAAGAAAATTCTGACACCATCGAAATTCGTGATGAGGATTCTTCTCGCTTTTCCAATAGATAAATATTAAAACACAAAACATAAAAATAGGTCTTATATAGCAAATATTAATTCTTAGTTACTGTGCAATCTGAATACAGGAAAATAATGATGTTTACAAATGCCGCACATACATACTCAGACTCCTGTTTACAAGAGGAATCATCATTTACAGCATGAGCCGTAGAATCCTCTGTGCCTTTCTAACACCAACAAGCACACAGTTTTTATCTAGATCTTTTTATTACTTTTCTGAATTTGAGGCTGGATTCTGGGACCTATTAGTTTCAGAATGTGTATCCACTGATTACAAAAATATTGGTCAAAACTTTGCCAAGTAATACTGTTCTCTTCTTAGGTCATATAAATTTCTGGTCAACAACCCCACACTCATCTGACTTTAAAGGAAGGTATATGTTAGATTGTTGTACGTATCCTCTCAAATTCTGTAAGTGACTGTTCTTTTTTGATATTCATTTTTATGTATTTATTTGACTGTACCAGGTCTTACTTTCTGCACACAGGATCTTCTAGCTGTGATATGTGTGATCTCAATCCTGCAGCAGGGACTGAACTCCTACACTGGGAACTTGGAGACTTAGCCCCTGGATCACCAGGGAAATCCTGGTGAATATTCTTTTAGATAAAACAGAATGCTGACAGATTTTTTCTGATGAGTAGTTTGCTAATTTTCTGAAATCATGATAGTAACTGGCCAGGAAGGAAGTTGCAATGTGCAGGAAACATATCAGGTAACTTGAAGGGCTGCTTCCAACTGTATCCCATTCTATTGAAAATCCTGTGAGCCTCAGTGTAGGGTAGATCCCTTTAAAATATTTCTTTTACTTTTTTCCTGGGTGATGTGAACTATGATGACAATTATATTGAACTTCACATTGTGGGTATGTGGGCCTAGTATGGTAGCCTAGTATAAACACTCATAAGATATGCCAAAACTGACAGCTTTGATGTAATCAGTTTCATGCACCAACCACCTTGTAGAGCTGTAGTGCTGAGTATGGAACATCTGGAGCTACAAGTTAATTGGCAGTTGTAAGAGTTGCACAGCTGTTTATACAGTTTCTAGCTATGTTAATCATAGCTGAAATGATGTTTATCAGAAACCCACACAACAGAGGCCAATTCATGAGTATCAACACTTGTTTTACTTAGAATGGTACATTGTACATTACCTTCAGTTCAGTTTAGTTCAATTCAGTTGCTCAGTCGTGTCCTATTCTTTGCGACCCCATGAATGGCAGCACGCCAGGCCTCCCTGTCCATCACCATCTCCCGGAGTTCACCCAGACTCACGTCCATCGAGTCCGTGATGCCATCCTTGGTTGTTCCCTTCTCCTCCTGCCCCCAATCCCTCCCAGCATCTTAGCATCATATAAAGAATAATCAAAATAGTGTATGATATCACTTATATTTGGAATCAAAAATAATAATAAATGTATATATAAAACAGAAAAACAGTTTGACAGATATAGAAAACAAATTTGTCATCTTCAGTTCACTTCACTCGCTCAGTCATGTTCGACTCTTCCTGACCCCATGGACTGAAGCATGCCAAGCTTCCCTGTCCACCACCAACTCCTGAAGCTTGCTCAAACTCATGTCCATTGAGTTGGTGATTTCATCCAACCATCTCATCCTCTGTCGTCCCCTTCTCCTCCTTCCTTCAATCTTTCAGCATCAGGGTCTTTTCCAGTGAGTCAGTTCTTCACATCAGGTGGACAAAATACTGGAATTTCAGCTTCAGTATCAGTCCTTCCAATGAATATTCAGGACTGATTTCCTTTAAGATTTACTGGTTTGATCTCCCTGCAGTCCAAGGAACTCTCAATAGTCTTCTCCAAAACCATAGTTCAAAACCATCAGTTCTTTTCCACACTGCTTCCTTTATGGTCCAATCTCACATCCATACATAACTACTGAAAAAAAGCCATAGCTTTGACTAGAAGACTTTGTCAGCATAGTAACATCTCTGCTTTTTAATATCTTGTCTAGGTTGTTCATAGCTTTTCTCCCAAGGAGTAAATATCTTTTAATTTCAGGTCTGCAGTCACCATCTGCAGTAATTTTGGACACCCCCCCCCAACCGCCGCAAATAAAGACTCTCTTTCTAACTGTTTCCCCATCTATTTTCCATGAAGTGATGAGACTGGTTGCCATGATCTTAGCTTGTTAAATGCTGAGTTTTAAGCCAACTTTTTTACTCTCATCTTTTATCAAGAGGCTCTTTAGTTCTTCTTCGCTTTCTGCCATAAGGGTGTTGTCATCTGCACATCTGAGTTTATCGATATTTCTCCTGGCGATTTTGCTTCCATCTTGTGCTTCATCCAGCCAGGCATTTTGCATGATGTACTCTGTACTTAAGTTAAATAAGCAGGGTGACAATATAAGCCTTGAAGTACTCCTTTCCCGATTTGAAACTAGTCTGTTCCACGTCCAGTTCTAACTGTTTCTTCCTGACCTGCATAGAAATTTCTTAGGAGTCAGTTAAGGTGATATGGTATTCCCATCTCTTGAAGAATTTTCCACAGTTTGTTTTGATCCACACAGGCAAGATTTTGGCATAGTCACTAAAGTAGAAGTAGATGTTTTCTGAAACTTTCTTGCTTTATCAGTGATCCAACAGATGCTGGCGATTTGATCTCTGGTTCTTGTGCCTTTTCTAAATCCAGCTTGAACATCTGGAAGTTCACAGTTCATGTACTGTTGAAGCCTCTCTTGGAGAATTGTAAGCATTACTTTGCTAGTGTGTGAGATGTGCGCAATTTTGCGGTAGTTTGAACATTCTTTGGCATTGCATTTACTTGGGATAGGAATGAAAACTGATCTTTCCCAGTCTGATGTCCACTGCTGAATTTTTCAAATTTGTTGACATACTGAGTGCAGCACTTTCACAGCATCATCGTTTAGGGCTTGACACAGTTCAGCTGGAATTTCATCACTTCCATTAGCTTTGTTCTTAGTGATTCTTCCTAACACCTACCTGATTTTGGACTCCAGGATGTCTGGCTATAGGTGAGTGATCACACCATCGTGGTTATCTGGGTCGTGAAGATTTTTTCTGTATAGCTGTTCTGTGTATTCTTGCCACCTCTTCTTAATACCTTCTGATTCTGTTAGATCCATGCCATTTCTGTCCTTTATTGTGCCCATCTTTGCATGAATTGTTCCCCTGTTGTCTCTAATTTTCTTGAAGAGAAATCTAGTCTTTCCCATTCTATTGCTTTCCTCTATTTCTTTTCATTGGCTACTGAGGAAGGCTTTCTTATCTCTCCTTGCAATTCTTTGGAAATCTGTTTTCAAATGGATATATCTTTCCTTTTATCATTTATCTTCTTTTCTTTTTTCAGCTATTTGTAAGGCCTTCTCAGACAAGCATTTTGCCTTTTTGGATTTCTTTATCCTCAGTATGGTCTTGATGACTGCCTCTTGTACAAGGTCCCAAACCTCCATCCATAGTTCTTCAGGTATTCTGTCTATCAGGTTTAATCCCTTGAATCTATTTGTCACTTCCACTGTATATTTGCAAGGGATTTGCTTTAGATCATACCTGAGTTGTCTCATGGTTTTCCCTACTTTCTTCAATTTAAGTCTGAATTTGGCAATAAGGAGTTCATGATCTGAGTCACAGTCAGCTCCATGTCTTGTTTTTGCTGACTTTATAGAGCTTCTTCATCTTTGGCTGCAAAGAATATAGTCAATATGTTTTCAGTATTGACCATCTGGTGATGTCCATGTGTAAAGTCACCTCTTGTGCTGTTGGAAGAACGTGTTTGCTATGACCAGAGCATTCTCTTGGCAACACTCTGTTAGCCTTTGCCCTGCTTCATTCTGTACTCCAAGGCCAAACTTTCCTGTTACTCCAGGTATTTCTTAACTTGCTACTTTGCATTCCAGTCACCTATAATGAAAAGGACTTTTTTTTTTTTTTTTTTTTTTGGTGTTCATTCTACAGGGTCTTGTAGGTCTTCACAGAACCATTCAACTTCAGCTTCTTCAAAATTACTAGTTGGGGCATAGACTTGGATTACTGTGAGATTGAATGGTTTGCCTTGGAAACAAACAGAAGTCATTCTGTCATTTTTTGAGATTGCACCCAAATACTGCATTTTGTTGACTATCAGGGCTTCTCCATTCCTTCTAAGGGATTCTTGCCCACAGTAGTAGATATAATGGTCATCTGAGTTAAATTTGCCCATTCCAGTCCATTTTAATTCTGCTTAGTCATGTCCAGCTCTTTGCAGCCCCGTGGACTGTACCCTACCAGGCTCCTCCATCTCTGGTATTTTCCAGGTAAGAATACTGGAGTGGGTTGCCATTCCCTTCTCCAGGCGATCTTCCCCACCCAGGGACTGAACCTGAGTCTCCCACACTGTAGGCAGATGCTTTACAATCTGAGCCACAAGGGAAGTTCTCAATTTAATTCACTGATTCCTAAAATGTCAGTGTTCACTCTTGCCATCGCCTCTTTGACCACTTGCTATTTGCCTTGATTCATGGACCTAACATTTCAGTTTCCTATGCAATATTGTTCTTTACAGTGTCAAACTTTACTTCCATCACCAGTCATATCCACAACTGGAAGTTGTTTTTGCTTTGGCTCCGTCTCTTCATTCTTTCTGGAGTTATTTCTCCACTCTTCTCCAGTAGCATATTGGGCACCTACTGACCTGGGGAGTTCATCTTTTACTGTCTTATCTTTTTTCCTTTTCTTACTGTTAATGGTTCTCAAAAAATACTAAAGTGGTTTGCCATTCCCTTCTCCAGTGGACCACGTTTTGTCAGAACTCTCCACCATGACCTGTTCATCTTGGGTCTCCCTATACAGCCACAACCTTTTTATGGAAATATTATATCTGAAATTGGAAAAACAACTATTTCTTGCTATTCCATTGTCACTTAAATATATTTCACATTTTTCTCAAACACTGCTCATGTCATTTTCAGACAGGCTGAAACTTCTAAGTCATGCCCTCTATGCCAACCCACAATGAAAAAAGTCAGAAAGCAAGAAAAAACTGCATTTAAAATTTGTTTAGTTCTCTAGGGTTTACACAAGAATGAGACATAAATTATTTATCAAGAAAAATCCAAGTGGGCATTTGCTTCTCTATAGCAGCTGAGACACAACCCTATACAAGATTGTCTGGTAACCCGAAACCCGTGGAATAGGATATTTTGCCTCAAGGGTAAGCCCTGGAGATATGTCCAGACTTGACAAATAAGAAAAGGTGTCAAAGAGTAAAATGTTAAAATCCTAGTGAGAGAATACTGAAGAAAAAAAGGAAATATTTGAAATAAAGATACATAATGAATATTTTTTTACTTCAGTTTACCATGCATTCATTCAAACAACCATTCATTCAACAAATATTTTATTGAGTGACTACTACAGAAAATATGGTGGTATTGAAGATTTAAGCACATTGTAAAATGTGAGAATGGATAAGCTCAGGAAAAAGCCAGACTGAGAAATCTAAAAAGGAAAAGTTATTCTCTTAAGTGTCAAAAGTAAAAATAATTACATGAACCTGAGTATAACCTTTAATTTTCTGTTTTTAGAAATGGTTGATTCTTTTTGCAACTTTACTGAAGTACAATTAGAAAATAAAACCTGTATAAATTTAATGCATACAACATGAGAAGTTTTGACATATGTCTATCTCCCTGAAACAAACATTACAATCAAGAATTCACTACTGATGCCTCTGGATCTGGAATACTCATGCTATGAAGGTTTGTAAGTACAAATTCCCCTTCAAACATGTGTATTTAAGCAATCTATTTATTTTTCTCCCAGTTTTTCTTGAGGTGCAATTGACAAAATTATAATATATTTTAAACATACAATGTAATGATTTGATATACATATACACTGTGAAACGATTCCTACAATCAAGTTAATTAACACATCCATTTCTATACACAGTTAACTTTTACTTACTTATTATTATTTTTTAGTCAGAATGCTTAAGATTTACTCTCCGCAAATTTCAAAAAGAGTATTGTTAACTTTATGGCCATGCTGCACAATACATCATCAGAATTTATTCATCTTGTACTCTTTGACAAACTACTCATTTCCCCCAATCTTCAGCCTCTGGCAGCCATCATTCTACCCTTTCTGAATTCAACTTCACTTTTTTTTTTTTTTTCTTTATCCCCACTGCCCTGCTTTTTTAAAGTTTCCACATATAAGTGGTTTATCAGTGTCCAAGTCATGTCTCTTTGTGACCCCATGGACTGAAGCACACCAGACTTCCCTGTCCCTTAGCATCTCCTGGAGTTTACCCAAGTTCATGTCCATTGCATCAGTGACACCCATCAACCATTTCATCCTCTGTTGCCCTCTTTCTCCTTCTGCAGTCAACCTTTCCCAGCATCAGGGTCTTTTCCAATGAGTTGGTTGTTTGTATCAGGTGTCTCAAGTATTGGAGTTTCAGCTTCAGCATCTGTTTTTCCAATGAATATTCAAGGTTGATTTCCTTTAAGGTTGATTAACTTGATCGCATTGCTGTCCTGGGAACTCTCAAGAGTCTTCTCAGCATCACAGTTCAAAAGCATCAATTCTTCGGTGCTCTGCATTCTTTATGGTCCAGCTCTCACAACTGCAGGTGACTACTGGAAAGATTATAGCCTTGACTACATGGAGCTTTGTCAGTAAAGTGATGGTTTTGCTTTTTAACACACTGTCTAGGTTTGTCAAAGCTTTCCTTACATGAAGAAATCATCTTCTATTTTCTTGGCTGCAGTCACCATCTGCTGTGATTGCAGAGTCCAAGAAGAGGAAATCTGTCACTGCTTCCACATTTTCCCCTTCTATTCGCCATCACCCCAGATGCCATGATCTTAGTTGTTGTTGTTGTTGCTTTTAATACTGAGTTTTAAGCTGCTTTTTCCACTCTCCTCCTTAACCCTCATCAATAGGTTTTTTAGTTCCTCTTCCCTTTATGTCATTAGAATGGTATCTCCCACATATCTGAGGTGGTTGATATTTCTTCCAGCAATATTAATTCCAGCTTATAACTCATCCAGTCTGGCAAGTCTCATGATGTGCTCTGTGCATGTTAAATAAGCAGGGTGGCAATAAACAGCGTTTCACATTCCGTTACCAATCCTGAACCAATTAATCAGTTTTTCCATACAAGTTTCTAGCTGTTGTTTCTTGACCTGCATATAGGTTTCTCAGGAGATAGGTAAGACAGGCTGATATTCCCATCTCCTTAAGGGTTTTTTAGTTTGTTATGATCCACACAGTCAAAGGCATTAGCATCGTCAATGAAACAAAGTAGATGATTTTCTGGAATTCCCTCGCTTTTTGTGTAATCCAGTAAATATTTGCAATTTGACCTCTGGTTCCTCTGCCTTTTCTGAACCCAGCTTGAAAAACTGGAAGTTCTCGGTTCATGTAATGCTAAAGCCAAGAATGCAGAATTTTGAGAATAACCTTACTAGCATGGGAAATGAGTGCAATTACCTAGTGGTTTGAACATTCTTTTGTACTGCCCTTCTTGGGAACTGGGATGAGGATTGATCTTTTCCAGTCCTGCGGCCACTGTTGGGCTTTCCAAATTTGTTGACATACAGAGTGCAGCACTTTGAAAGCATCTTTTTTAAAATTGTAAATAGCTCTGTTAGAATTCCATTGCCTCCATTAGCTTTTTTGACAGAAGTGCTTCCTAAGGCTCACTTGATTTTACACTCCAGAATATCAGGCTCTGGGTGAGTGACCACACTATCATGGTTATCCAGGTCATTAAGATCTTTTTTTTTGCACTGTTCCTCTGTGTATCCTTTCCATCTCTTCTTGATCTCTTCTTCTTCTCTTATGTCTTTCCCATTACGGTCCTTTATTGTGTCCATCTTTAGATGAAATTTCCCTTTAATATTTCCAATTTTCTTGAAGATATCTCTAGTCTTTCCTCTTCTGTTGTTTTCCTCTATTTCTTTGCACTGTTCATTGAAGAAAGCCTTGTTGTCTCTCCTTTATATTCTCTAAAATTCTGTGCTTACTTGGGTGTACCTTTCCCTTTTTCCTTTGCTTTTTGCTCCTCTTCTTTCTTCAGCTATTTGTAAAGCTAGTGGTACCATACAGTATTTCTTTTATCTAGCTTATACCATTCATATAAAGTCCTCCAGGTTATTTTCACCTTTCAAGGAATTTACCCATTAACATATAAGATGTTCAAATTTATTGATATAAAGTTTTCTATAATATTTCCCTAGAATTCTTTTAATATTTATAGAACTTACAGTGATAGCACCTTTCTCATTCCTAATATTTGGTAACTTATGTTTTCTCCAATTTTTTCCCTTATCTGTCTGACTAGGATTTATAAACTTTATTGGCTCTCTTAAATCCTTTTAAAATTTCATTGATTTTTGTTTGTTTGCTTTTTATTGCTTCTCTATTTTTGCCTGCATTGATTTCTGTTCAAATTTACTTTCTGCTACTTATTTTGAGTTCAGATTTTTTCCTGTATTTTCTGCCTTCTTAAGATGAAAGTATTAGCCGTTCAGTCGTGTCCAACTCTTTTGTGACACTATGGACTGTAGCCCTCCAGGCTCCTCTGTACATGGAATTCTCCAGGCATGAAAACTGAAGTGTGTTGCCTTGTCCTTCTCTAGGGGATCTTCCTGACCAGGATTGAACCTGGGTCTCCTGCACTGAAGCCAGATTCTTTATCATCTGTGCCACACAGGGAAGCTCCTTCTTTAGGTGAAATCCAAGTCATTTAAAATCTTCTTTAAAAAAATAAATAAAAGTAGAGGCCCTTAATGCTATACATTTCTTTGCAGATATTACTTTATCATTATCTCACAAAATTTGATGTGTTGTTTTCATTTTCATTCATTTCAACATACTCTGTACTTTCCCTTCAATTTCTCTTTGACTCATGAGTTATTTAGATATGTGTTATTTAGTTTCTAAATGTTTGGGCATTTTCTAAATATATTATCTGGTTGATTTTCCAATCATTGAGCATGTTTTGTATGCTTTAAATTATTTTAAATTGAATAAGACTTATTTTATTATTCTAAACATGGCCTATCTTGGTAAATGTTCCATGTGCACTTGAAAATAATGTATATTATGTTTTGTTAACTGAAGAGTTAATATTTTAGTTTTTAAAAATTATTTATGTGTTTTATTTTACATAGTTTCTTCAAGTTCATTAAGATTTCATCTACATGTTTAAAATACTATTAATACCTTCCAAAACATTTTTTACTTCAATTTTTTAGTTTTCATTTCTAGAACTATTAGTATGGTCTTCTTATATCTCCTATGCCTCTAACAAGTTCAATCTTTCTTTTAATTTTTTGATATCCAAAATTATGATAACTACTCAAATGTCTTTATCTACTAATTTTGTCATCAGTCATTTCTGTCTGTTTCTACTGATTGGGTTTCCTCATTATATATCATAGTTTCCTGCTTCTTTTTGTGCCTAGACATTTGTGACTGGATGACAAAGATGCTGTGATTTTAACCTTTTGTGTGCTCATTTATATGTCCTATAAATATCTTTATTTGGGACATGGTTAAATTACAAGGAGTCAATTTGATTATTCCAGAGCTTGCTTTTGAGCTGTTTTGGTGGCATCAGAGAATCTGGAGTAGTGAGGTGCAAACACTGGCCCTATGTGAGCTCTGAGAACTGTTCCCTCTTCCTTCTCAAAATCTTAGACTATTCCATTAGTGAGGACCCTAATGGGACCCTACTTGGATCTCTGAAGTTCTCTGTGCAGCTCTCTTCTCTTCAAAACAGTATTCTGTGACCTTGAAATGCCTTGGCCTCTCTGAACTCCAAATGTTCTTAACACAAGGAGATCCTGATTTCTGCCCATATCTCCACCCCCAACCCATGCTATTGTTTAGAAAGTCTCTCAAGAATAAATCAGGGGCTATCATATAACTCACTTTATTCATTTCCCCTCTGTCAGTTATCACTGTCCTTTGTTGCCTCTTGTCCAATATTTTGATTGTTTGAGGTGGGTAGATAAATTGGTCTATATTTCTCCACCTTGAACCCAAAATAATGATATTTGATAACTGATTAATTTTACAATTGAGTTTTCTCTGTCTAGTAAGCAGGTCACCTTACTCCATATTCATGCATTCAAAACAATTTTTTCTTTCACTTTTAAGAATGTCTTTTATTTTTGTATTATAACTGCATGAAATAATTTAGTCATCAAGGAGCATGAAAGTCTGTGATGTATCACATGAAATGCCATGCTTTAATGAATTTGATGTAATGTTCATATTGGCATTTTCAAAGAGTATCCATAAGGGACCGTTTCAATGAATATCAAACTGTCTTTAAGGATTTGTTATTGCTCACTTGATGCGAAGAGCTGAATCATTGGAAAAGACCCTGATGTTGGGAAAGATTGAAGGCAGGAGGAGAAGGGGATGACAGAGGACGAGATGATTGGCTGGCATCACCAACTCAATGGACATGAGTTTGTGTAAATTCTGGGAAATGGAGGAAGACAGAGAAGCCCGGCATGCTGCAGTCATGATGTTGTGAAGAGTCGGAGACGACTGAGCAACTGAGCAACAACTCTTGAGGCTCACAATCTGAATATCTCAGCCCAGGTCTCTCCACAGGGAAGTCCAGCCCCCTAGACATCTGCCCAGCACAAAGCCCAGCCCTCCAATTGCCTCAGCCCAAGGGAAGATGAAGTTTCCTCTTCTACAGTTTAAGGTCCAAAGCTTGGACATGAGTCTGAGCAAACGCTGGGAGATGGTGAAGGACAGGGAAGCCTGGCATGCTGCAGTCCATGAGGTCACCAAGAATTGGATCTGACTGAGCTACTGAACAGCAGATTGCTTTTCAGCCGGTAATTTGTGTCTGATTCTTTACGACCCCATGGTTTCCAGCATGCCAGGCTCTTCTGTCCTCCACTATCTCCTAGAGCTTGCTCAAATTCTTGGCCACTGAGTCAGTGATGCTACTTAACCATCTCACCCTCTGCTGCCCCCTTCTCCTTTTGCCTTTAATCTTTAGAATGCCATGAGATATTTAGCATCAGGTAGAGAAAGCCCATGGGAACATGAAAACTAGTGTCCAACATTATAGAAGCACTCAGATTGTTTTAGCTAGGCCTTTGTTATTAACAAGAACAGAGTCTTTGTAAAACTAACTGGAGTAAATTATGGATGGTGGTTATTACAACAATCAATAATGTAGACAGGAACTCATCCAAGAAGAGAAATTCAGAAACGGGAGTTTGGTTTCATTGCCCTTCAGTCTGTGCTTTACTATTATTACTATTATTAGTCCCTCTACCATTTTTTTTCTCTTTCAGCATCTTCTTAATATTTATTTTGCCATCAGCTAGTTTTGTTGTCCTCTCTTCTAGTACAGATATGGAAAAGGCAGAATAGAATTAGTAAAAAATATATTTTGGTTCAAAAGAATGACTTTCTGAAAAAAATACTATTTGAATGTTTGATATCCAAACATCTAATAAGGTGGGATCTTTAAGTTTGACTTTGAAATTTTGATTTTTACACATGATATTACATTAGAATTATCCAAAATCATTGGAATATTTTCAACTTCCATAAAAGCTTAAATGATGGCACATCATCAAAGACTTCAATTTGGAGGGTGACTACCAGAAATACTAAATATTTTCTTTTAAAAGACATATACACAAAATAAATAAAATAAAAGACACACGATTCCAATAACTTATCCCTCTTTTCCACCTTATCATATTTAATTATTTAACATGACCATAGGACAGAAGTAGCCAATTCCAGATGTTCTGCAAATAGCATACATTTTCTCATGATTGTTCTGAAAGGCAAAGTTTAAGTAAGAAAAACTAAACGATCATTTGTTTTTACCCTAACATCTTTTCTCATAAAAGACAAGTGTATCATTACTCATGTCTCTCAGATGTCACTTATTCACCCTTTGTTTTCTCGAAGACATCATGCCTTCATCATTGATATTTTTCTTTTCACAATGTAATTGTCAGTTAGTCAATATCTACCTTCATCAAATGTCTGAAATGGTAAATAAGGGGAAAAGGTCTCATAAATCAGGGCAGTATTCTCTTAAAAGCATAATATTATTATTTGTGAGATTAGTCATAAAACTGAATTGTTAGACTCTGAAGCCTAAACTACATATGCCAAGAACATTATTAAATGTTTATGTCAAAATATCCTGGTTAATCATATCCCATTTGCAATGCTTTAAATGTAAAAGGTATTACTTAAAGAGTTGTTCAACAGGAAGAGGTGAAACAGTTGCAAGAAGAAAAAACCAAAAGACCTTTGCCAAATAAGAATTTTTAAATAGTCTAAATGAGCACATCTTCAGGCAATGTTTGCAGATATCCTGTTGTGCTGAAAGAGTTGTTGAAAAGGAAAAAAACAAAAGTGACTATAGATGCACCCTATTCCTCCAGAAGAAGAACAAATGCAATATCCAGGCGCTGGCGGATCATGAAATTAAAAGCAATTGTGATAGTTAACTATCCAGAAACAGAAACCTGAATTTGAAACACAGATGTAATCATTCTGTGGAAAACTCTTTAGTATTGAGCACTTGACAGAAAGGACAGGCTGATGACATAGTAAAATCCTTTGCATTAAATTCAGTCTGTTACCTCTGATGGAGATTCAAGCATCATTAGTTTTTGGTGCATAATTTTCTTATCTCACATTAGATAAAGGGCTAGGTATGCATTTATTTCACAAAATTGATTTCAATGGTTAGAACTTGAACTCTGTTGCTTTAAAAATTATCTAGTAATTTAATAGCTTCCCATCCAGAAATTTCATTGTGAAAGCTTTTGTTTTCACCATGGATGGTGTTGACTTAAAGGGAGTATTATCCTTTTATAGCATTTTCCTCCGTGCAGTTGGGAACTACCTTATATCACTGCATTGTTTGCTAATCCATATGACTGAGGGACTGAACTGAACTGAACTGAACTGAACTGAACTGATGCAGATGTAATTACTCTTCTCACATCTTTTTAAAGTTTTTGGGGAAAATAGCAATAGGAAAATATTAAGAGTAATCTAGAATTTATACAAGTTCAATGGTAACTGAAAAAGCTGTTCATTTGTACATCATAAAAATAATCATCATCAAAAAATGATAATGAGACAGATACACTACTTTTTTCCAACCTGCATATTTTCTTTAAACTTGCATCAGTTATCATATTGGTTTCTCTCTTTTACATTCTTACATGCAAACACCACCATCGCCATCATCATCTTCAACATGATGATAGGTTGTTTTTCATTATCACTCAGAGTTTCTAATTTGTTCTGTTTCAATAAGGAACCAGAGACATGGCACCTAAGATAGTCTTACAAAAGTATAATTTTCTAAAGGAAATAATACAGCTCACATAAAAATGTAAAATGAACACATCAAAGATATCATTTAATTCATTAATGAAACAATGCTAAAACTGGCTTAGTCAAGAATTTAAAGATTTTTTTATAAACAAATGTTAAAATAAGATTGCTGGATGAGATACAAAGCTGATTAATGAACAATGGGTTACTAAATCATTGCTTCTGTGGCTATCTATTCTTGTGGGGAAATAACTTACATCTCTACCCTACCTAAATCTGCAAGTTAATCTGTGCTCCCTTGGATTTAAAAAATGTACCAGTCAATAGAAAGTCAATCAAAAGAACACACTCAGCACTGCATTGAAAGAACACCCAATAATCTCTTTTGTCACTTCCAAATTTTCATAATATTTAGACAGTGACAAGTACAGCTGAAATTTATTAAATATATGTGAAATTAGGTAAATAGAGATGGTGTGGATCTCAAGTTTTCACAACAAATTGTTGGTTGGGATATCACTGGTTAAAAACAGTTCTGGTTAAAGGCCATACCACTGTTGTCAAGCAGGCTCCACTAGACAAATAGCAGAATCAAGGAGGTCGGGGACACAGAACAGAAATGTAACTGCTTTCTGAGCAAAGCTGGAAAAATAGTCCTGGGTAAAATACAAATGTCACTGCTCTTGTGATGTCTTGAAAACTTGAAAGATCTAAAGACATTTTGCAGGTTTCTAAGATTAGAAAATACTTTTTGCATTTATCTTGATGAGGATACTCCTATATATGAAGCTTGGTACGGATTGGGGCTTCTTTTTAAGTCTCAGGTTGTAAGAAATAATTGATCAAGAGTTCAGATTTTTAGCACGGGTTGCCTCAAAAATTGTGTTTTGATTTATTTTCTGTCAGGGTTATTTATCTTTTTTCCCTCCTAATATTTGAACGTAAGTTTGCACACTGAAACCCAATTTACCTTCTCCATTTGTAAAGGTAAGCCAAACATTAGCTTTTAAAAATCTTGTTACTTCCAAAAGTTCAAAATTAATAAAATTTGACAATTCTATACTGACTGTTTAAAACATGCTTTTTCTTTTAAATATCTACTGTGAAGTATTTTCCTACTATAAACAATTGTAGAAAATGACTCCTCTAAGACTTAAATTTTGTCAAATTCTATGATATTTTCTTAGATAGAATTCCTATAAATATTTATGAAATTCCATAACATTTTCATATGATAATTCATTTGTATAATTTCCAAGGTAAATGTTACATGCAATTTTAAAACATTTGAAATGGATTGCCAAACTTTCATTCAGAATTTTTTTTAATTTACCTTCCCATCAAAATGTCTAAGAATTCTCAAACATGGACTTATCCTGTTAAGTTTGAAGGCTGAATAGAGGTACTTAAATTTTGTTTTAGTTTTTATATATTTGATTACTAGGATAAAAACATATATTCGAGTGATTAGTGATTGAAACGTTGAGTAGCAGACATTTTTCATTTCCCCTCCAGAAATCATTTTCTCCACTGCATCTCCCTGCTGATGTCATTTATGGAAGATATCAACAGGCACAGTCTCCCTCTGCAACCAACTGCTTTCAGCTGATGGGAGGCACTGATAGAAGATGGAATGGTAGGAGTTGTATTAAGTCATTTGGTCTCCAGTTGCCTTTCTCCTGCTTATTGTGTATTGAATGTGACTCTCTAATGAAACCTGTAAGCATGCCTCCTGAATTCTCTTTACTGAAGTAGTGTGTCCATGCCCCAGTTGTGATATTGGTTGCAAATGTTGCCTCTTGTCTACAGCACTGGCTTTGTTGTAGCTCTGACCAAACAAGAGTCACCTTACTAAGGAAATTATGCCTGTGCCCCCAGGGGGAACCAAAAGACAATCATTGACTGAAGCAGAATAATATATATATGTATGTGTGTATATATGTATGTGTGTGTGTGTGTATATATATATATATATGTATATATATATATATATACACACCCCTCCTTTCTTCCATGTAGAATCAGCTCTGTGGGGTAATTAGTACTCCAGAGCCCTGAGCAGAATCTGACTGAAGGTTCTTTCCAGCTGAAGCCACACAGTTGCTTAGCTTTTACCTTGTTCTTTTCTGCTTTGTTCATTCACCTTTCTCTTAAGACCACTCTCTCAATAAAATGATTGTCCAAAAGTCCCTGTCTCAGACACTCAGGAATTTGACATAATACCATTGGTGCCAGAACAAATCTTAAAGAGTAGATTCTAAAGATGAGGTTGGATCTCTTGTAATGGGAATCCCATCACTGGTGATAGGTGGGGTATTGATGTGTTGCGGCTCACAATTTTTAAGATGTCATTGCTGGTGAAAAAAGACTGGAAAATGTGGAGGGAATGTACTGTCTGGGGAATGTCTCTTGCATTTGAGAAGTATAGAGAAAAGAATATAAGGAGGAAGGTAATGGATGAGTGTTGTTAAGGATTTTTAATTCATTTAAGGTGTAAATGATAAGCTTAGATATACTAATCAGCAATATAAAGCACATTGTGAAGTTTAGAAGGGCCTCTTTGGCTTCATTATAGACATCCCCATCTGTGGTTGGTGGACAATCAAGGCTAAAGATTAGGCACAATTCAGTTCAGTCGCTCAGTCATGTCCA